>NC_085048.1:88413516-89759766 GCF_963662255.1 Cinclus cinclus
AAGAATATAATTGATAAATAGACAACAGAATACTAAATAATAAGAGAAGTAAATAACCTCTAGCCAATTGGTCAATGGTGTGCTCAATTTGTGAACACCACCGAGGACCCAGGCTTGTGCAAGTCTGAAATAAATATTCAGTGTCTTTCTCGAGTGTGCCTGTATCACCAATAGTGTGACCAGCAGGACCAGCGAAGTGATTCTTCCCCTGCACTGGTGAGGTGACACATTGAGTTTTGTGTCCAGTTCTGGGCCCCTCAATTCATGAAGGCACGAAGCGTGCCCAGAGAAGGCCAGTGGAGATGGGGAAGGGTCTGGAGCACATGTCCTGTGAGAGCAGCTGCGGGAACGGGGGGGTGTTTAGGGAGCAGAAAGGGAGGCCGCGGGGGTACCTTGTCACTGTACAATTCCCTGAGCGGGGCTGTAGCCAGGTGGGGGTCGGCTGCCTCTGCCAGGCGGCAGGACGAGAAGAAATGACCTCAAACTGCGCCTGGGGAGGTGCAGGATGGAATTTCTTCACACGAAGAGTGATTGGGCACCGAAATGGTCTCCCTGAGAGCGTGATGAATTCACCGACCCCAGAGGCGTTCTAGGAAAGCCTGGTCGTGGCACTCAGTGCCCTGGTCTAGTTACACGGTGTGACCGCTCAAAGGTTGGACGCGACGCTCTCGGCGGTATTTCCCAGCCTGTGTGACTGTGCTTACCAGCTGGCTGCCTAGCACAGAATAGCACAGCCCAGCCCAGCCCAGCCCGGCCCGGCCCGGCCAGGCCCACCACAGCGCTGCTCTCACCCCGCGCCCCGAGCGGAGCCCAGAGGGGACCACGCCCCGCGCGCCCCCGCCCCGCTGTGGGCGGAGCCCCAGCTCCCGCCTGCGCCGATTGGCTGACGCGAACCAGGCCCCTCCCACCGCCTAGGGGCTGTCGCCTTTTCTGCCTGACTGGACGGTGTCGCCGACTTGGATTTTCCGCGAGCGGCTGGCGTGCTTGGGCGAGGCGAGCTCGCACTGTTTTGGTGCCGGCTGCTGTAATTGTTCGGACTTTTTTTTTTCTTTTTTTTGTCTCATTCTTTCCGCGCCTTCCCGCGCAGGCGTCCCTGAGCCGGTGGGGCCCTTGAACGTTACGGCGTCGCCAGAACGCCGGCGGCGGGCGGGGCGGGTCCTTTCGGCCGAGCCGTCGCAGCCGGTGCCCGCCCCGGCCCACCATGTACTACAAGTTCAGCGGCTTCGCGCAGCGCCTCGTCGGGGCCACGGCGGCCGCCGCCTACACCCCACAGGTAACACCCCGCAGGTAACATCCCGCAGGCGGGCGGCGGCTGCGACACCGCGGGAGTTCGTGGAGCCGGGCAGGAATCGGCCGCCCCCACGGGCACCGAACGTATCCGGCCCCTCGCGTGACCTTGGGCGAGACGGGACTCCGGCGCGCTCTACCCTGCAGCCCTTGAGTCAGCTTTGGGACGTACTGGGGGTTAGAGCAAGAAATTAACGAGCTTCCGTTACAGAGGGCTGCTCCGGTGTTGGACAGTGCCTGGCGGGGTTTTAAAATCACCGAATCACAGGATCGGTTAGGGTGAAAAGAACCTCCGAGCTCATCGAGTCCAGCCAGTGACCAGGCAGCTCTGTGTCAAATGGACCAAGGTACCGAGTGCCACGTCCAGGCTTTCCTTAAACGCCCCCGGGGACAGCGACTCCACCACCTCTCCCGGCAGCCTATCCCAATATTTGATTTCCCTTTCTGTGAAGGAATTCCTCCTGATGTCCAACCTAAACCTCCCCTGCGCAGCTTGAGGCCATTTCGTGTCATCCTGTCTTTAATTGCTTGGGAGAAGACAGTGACCCCCGCCTGGCTACACCCTCCTTCCAGCGGGTTGAGAGTGACAAGGTGACCCCTGAGCCTCCTTTTTTTCAGGTTAAACACTCCCAACACTTGTGCCCCAGACCCTTCCCCATCTCTATTACCCTTCTCTGGACATTCTCCAGCACTTCAGTGTCCTTTCTGAAGTGAGGGCCCCAGAACTGGACATGGTACTTTAACTTGCAGCTGGCAAATGCAAACAGCACTGGTCTCTGGTCTCTCTGGTCCATGCATGCAACAAAAATCCCCAGTTACTGAAAGCATTAAAACCCTTCCCCAGGAGGATACAAATCCGTGAAAGTTTGTTTAATGCAAACTGGAAACTCGCCTCTCCTCTGTATCACGCCAACTTAGTAAATAAGCATGTAGAGGTTAAAGATGGCATTCAGTAAGCTTATATTTGTCACACTGCCTAGTGAAGGTACTTGGTTAATTGTTCAGGAGCAAAGCAAATCCGAATGAGGGCAGAATGAGCCCCAAGTACATCAATCATTTCAAGACATGAGAGTTCATATTGGTGAAAATAAGTCACAGAACTTGTTTGCTTTTCTGTATGTCAGCATAAATTCCTAAGTAATACTAGGAAGATTTGTAATTTTAATTTTGTGATTTTTATCATGGGAAAAATGCAGCATGGTTGTTACACCATGTTCCATTTTCTGAGTAAAGTTTGAAAAAACTAAGTTCTTACACTTTAAGAAAAACCCTCAAAAAACTCTATAACTGGAGGTTAAGAGCTATAAGAATGATTTTTAAAAAGTCACCCTTTCAAAGAACTGCCTCCAAAAAGCAACCATCTGATTAAACAACACAAGTCTTAAGAAAAAAATGTAGATACAGATGCACACACACAAAGCAAATCAAAGTTATGTTTGGTCTTCTTCCCAATAAATTAGTTTTAAAAAGTGACCAAAATTAGTTAAAGTCACTACATTCTTGTAGACTAATTGTGATACACAACTCTATTTCATTCTTAGCCTGTTAATTCTGTTAGCAACCTACTTTACAGTTCTGTTTTCCTGGGAATCCTTGACTGTGAGAGTTTTACTTGGAAAATCCAATCATTTTCTGCAAGCAAGAATATCATGTGAAGCAGCTGTAAAATCTCAGATTATTTCAAGGGTCCCAGGACAACTACACAACTTTTCTTTTTTTAAAGTTTTTTTTTTTTAAGTTAAGAGAACTTGGTGATCAGACTGAATACAGTGCTTAATGGCTCATACTATACCAGGATGCTCCTAACAAGTGGAATGCTGCAGGTTACCGCAGGACTTTATCCTGGACCCAGCAATAGAGTGCACTCTTGTAAAGTTTACAGAAAACACCAAGGGAGTGACCTCAAAACATTTGTAAGTAGAGTTGCCATCCAAAGGGACCTGTCAAGAGTGTGGAAATTATCTGCCAGGAATGCTGTTGAACTTCCACGATGGAAAAATGGCACCATTGCTTGTGCAGAAAGCAAGAGCCCCTGCAGGGTTTTGGGGTGGCAACTGGGGGGCTGGTGGCAGCTGGAGATTTGGAGGTACTGCCAGGCAGGAAGCCAGCAGCCTCTTGGCTGTATCACCCTGTGAGCTGTTGGATGAGGAGAGCAATGCTCTCCCCTGCCTCCTGCTGTGGGAGTGGCAACTGGAGCAAGTTCAGTGGAGGTTAGCAGCCAGCTGAGGTTTGCAAGATGGAGCCAGGTTTTGCACAGCAGTCCATGGTGAGAAGCCAAAAGATGCCAGGCATAAACTGCAAGAGGAGAGGTTCAGACTGGACAGAAGGAAAGACACGTTCATGGTGGGAAGAGTCTGGCAATGGAGCAGCTGCCCGGAGAGGGAAGTTGTGCGCTCTATCCTCAGAAGCTTTCAAAACCCACACCAACTTGGTGTCACCTTGCTCTGGACTAAAGAGCACTAGAGGGCCCTTCCATCCTGAATTACCCTAGGATCTTAAATAAACACTGAGGTGAGGCTTCCTGGATAGCTATCGGGAGTCAGGGGTACAAGGAAGGGAAGTTAGCAGAATAATGTTCGCCTATACAGTAGCAGTATATCCAGCACTGTTACAGTGTTTGGGGCACTTCTTACCTCTCTAGACAAAATTATGTTCAGAGAAATAAACATTGATACTTCATTTATATAGTGGAGAGCAAAGGCTTGGGGAAGGAACAGGGAAGGGCTTCAAGCCTAAACAGTAAAGAACCTTGTTTCTGGAAACTGCATTTTTAAAAGTTACTTTCAATCCCTTTTTACAATGTTATTATGCCAGCTTTTTTGTAGAATTTCCTTTCCCCCCCCTCCAAGCTTGACTAAATTCCCAGTTCACACATTTAGATGCATCAGTCTGCTGAAAATGTTTTCAATAAACAGCAATTGAAATATAAGGGTAATCCCATGAGTGTTAAGGTGTTAAGTCCAAAACAAAGTAAATTTTTTCCTATTGATTTCATTTATTAAAGCTATAGCTGATCAAAATGGGTTTCTTTTTATGCTTCTATTTATTTTGATGTTTCTGGAAAAGTGAAGATATCCTGCCATTCAAATTCTCCATGGTAAAATATGCAGTATAGTAATTCTCTTCTGTCCTGTTACATTATGGTACTTCCCAATAGAGAACTGTTTTGCTGCAGGTTTAAGCCTACTGTGGGCTTGCAAAATATCAGTCTAAATGGATTTCAGAAATTATTTTGCTGACAATAACATAACTAACAGCTTATGCTAACAAACATCTCTTTAGCTTGAAATCCACATTATTCTTTCCATCTCAGACTTAGCATGCTTAGAAGACTTAATTTTACTTTTAACAAAATTGTATAAAGTAGTCTGAACAATTTATCTTCTTTGAATAAATGGGCACTTCCTTAGCTAGCTGAGGAGTGAAATAGTTCCAAAACTACTCATATTTAGGAGGATAATGACTGCCATAACCATTACAAATTCAATAAAAATATTAATTCAAAGAGTTTAAAGTACAAGCACTGGGACCAGTTTCAAATAGTGTCAGATGTGGACAAGTATATTAATTTTTCCTTAGTTCCTCTACTGAACATGATCCTAGCAGAAATTTACTTGTACTACACTATCTTCACTTGGTACAACTTATTTTGCTTGTAGCTATTTAAACCTCCCCCCCCCCGCCATGAGCAGCAGATCTTTGATTTTAGACAATGTGAATTGCTTAAGAGTTGGTTGAGAATCTATAATATATAAACTTTTATGCCCTAGGTAATACTTAACGCGTACACAAAATCACTGCCACTGGATCATCATCCCAGTATAAAGAAAGACTCAAGTGGTTTTACCTAAGCCTTGTGTTAGTCATAAGAAATATATTTAACTTTAGCCAGTGGGGTGTGTTCTACTGTGAAGGACTGCTACTGCTACTTAGTTTAGAAGCGTCTAGGTTCAGTGGATTCATAGAAGTTACGTCAATGCATGTTCTGAAATACTGTTTTCTCAGAGTAACTTTCCCATTTCCCTTTGGCCCTTACTTTGGTTTTCTCCCCATTCTCATTCTCAGATCTGTTTGAGTAACTCCCCGTACATTTAAAAATGTAAGATTGCTGCTATTTCCATTACATTATGCTCCAAATCGTTAACTATTTTTGCTGTCAGGAAAATGTAAATCTAACTTACAAATTCATACTAGCAAGGTGTAAATTTGTTTCAACTTAGAGCCTGAAGGCCAAGCAACAGATACATTGGGCCCTAAAATCTTCAGACCTCTGACAGGAAAATAAACACTCTACAGAAGGGTAGACAGAAAATTCTGTTTGCTCTTTTGGATTAGCTACATGTCTTGACCTTTCATTGAGGACTTCAGCATTTGAGAAAGTCATTGCTGTAGCGTGCTGATGAAATCAGCTGATGTTGACTCTTCTACATAACTAGAGCTGCTGTACTTTGTCCAAGACTTGGAAAAAATCGTGTTATAGTGATTAAAAATAAAATATTAATACTTGAATATCAGAAGAAGAATTACCAATGATTAACTTTTTTGTTAAAATGAAGCTTAGGTCAAATATATTGAGGCATTAATTGTAAGTACTATCCTGAGTGTAGTGAGACACTGATGTCATTAAACAAACCTGAGGTTTTAGTAGTGTTAAATACAGTGACCAAGGGTCATTTAAGGTGTGTCAGTTCTTAAAAATTTTAAGCAGTGAAATTCAGCCTTTACATTACATGTGAATTTCTCATCAGCCATGTTAAGCTTAGTAAGCTGGGTTTAAATACTATAAAAGTATTGTACACCCAGCAAGTATTTTAAGGTAAAACACTTGCCACTTTCTCTCAATAACCACAGGCAAGTGCCAAGTTGGAACAGCCACATTTGCACTAAGTTAACTGAGCTTGGTCGGGGTTGGCCAAGACTCATAATTCATGGACGGAATTCAAGTGAAATTTTACATTGGTGAGGAACTCTAATTAATGCAGCTGTTTGCATTAAGCAAACTGAACTGTATCCTTTCTGCAGCATGTGTTTTGTTGTACTCTTTCCTGAAACCAGTGAACCACATTAATGTTTTTTATTTAAATTGTTGTGTGGTGTTCTTAAGTGGCACCATGCTGATTTGGAAGTAATTTACACCAGTACACTGAAGATTATGTGAGTTTTCTGAACTGGTTCCATTTGATTTCACAATGAAGTTTGTCACTTGAGTCAGGTCTGACTCTGCTGTGGCTCCTGTAGAACCGCTCCTGCTCTTCCTCCTCTCAACTCTCTGAACAGGAATATATTTCTGAAGGCTGAAAAAGTATGCAATAACTTACAGCTGTTGATTTACTAACTATTGAAGTTTTTAGATGGCCCTGAAAACACTGGGCTTTCAGGAAGGCAAAAGGGAGATTCAGAACTGGAAACTTTAAGGCACAGGAAAGATGTGCATTTTCACATTTGCTGCGATACTAACAATAAAGAAGGCAGGAAAAGCTTTGGAGAAGTCACCTGCACATTTAATGTAAGCATCTGTTCTGTAGTTATTTCTGTCAAATCACCAACTTTTTAAAGACAAATCTGATAAAATACTTAAAGTTCCTACAGACAAACTCCTTGTCCAAAATTGCTTTCTTCAAGGCCTTGGATGTAGCTGGTACTTAGCCTTGGAATATATAGTTAGTAACTTCCCCTGCCTAATAATCATTCCCTAGATGCTTCTTTCATAGCACTGTGGCCAGAACTGGTCACTGGTCTTAAATAATTCAGCAGCACTTACCTTCTGTGCAAGCCTGCTCAGTAGGAAGGCATTAGTTACTGAATGGACCAAGAAATTCAGTTTTGCTGCTGCCTTTCAAAATGTAATCAGAAGGGTCACAAGTGGATTCTCATATTCAGTCAGGCACTAGAAGAGTGGGAAGCTGAACCCACATTTTCAGGGTACAGCACTGATGACCATTCTACAGGATATTTTGGGAGGCTGAGAAATCTGTTTTTTCTGCTGAAGATGCCCGTTGTAGCAGAGAATTTGCATGAGGAAAACACATGTCTGGTCTATGGTTGGCACAAAAGAAAAAGTGCCAGTCTGCTTCCAGCTCCAAATACTGTCAGACAGTCCTCTTCAATACCAAATGCATCAACTAGTCCTTTGAACAGAAACCAGAATTTCAGTGCAGTCTTAACTTGACCCATGGCTGCCTCTGTTTGTAACAAAAACCTGTTGCATTAAGCTAACTGTACAATGCTTTTGATTTCTGTGGCAAGTTAGGAAAAAAACTTACAGCTGGTTTGAGAGCCATCATGTAAAACATCACTGCCACGTGTCCAGACATAACTGTTAAATCTAATTGCAGTAATAAAGGTAAGGAGGCCACCTCATATTGGCTGTGACTTTGTGCCCTTAATAACAGAACTGAATTATGTAGTTTCTAGGTATGGCAAATGTAGAGTACAACCTTGTGAACCAAAAGGAAGTTGAGCTGTGCTGCTCGTGGGGAGTACACTGGGGTATGGGAAGTTGAAACAACATCTGAACTATAGGATGTAGTTACACCTGCACAAAATATCCACTCTGTCAGGGATTCTTAAGGGCCTTGAGCACCACTTACAACTTACGTATGACACAAAAGATCCTCATTTTTTTTAACCCCCAAACTATATATCCAAATTATTTAAGGCCCAGTTACTTATGGTTACTGCTTGCAGGAGGTAAAACTTATTCCTCACCCTGACCCTTGATCCTAATCCTACTGCTCAGAGAGAGTCCTAGATAGTCTGTGTAAGTAATAGAAGCAGTAATTTGGACCAAGTACGAGCACAGACAAATAACAGCTATAAATTCATGCCATGAGGAAAGTGGAAAGGAGGCTGCTATTTTCCTTGCTAAGCTCTGACCCCACGTTGTCGCTGAGATACCGGTGGGCCAGCAATGTGTTTGTCACGAATCTTCATACCAGATAAATACTCTTTTTAATGTATCCTTGTACTGACTGGCAGTGTGCCTGCCTAATGTGACAATTCATACATTTGCAAGTGTGATATACTTTGATATTTTAATTTTATTTATGCAGGGTCTCAAACCAATAGCTCCCACTGAATCCCCAGATCCAATATTTGGGACAAGTAAACCTGCTCCAGGTTTACCAGCAAGTGATCCTTTCTTGGGTACAAACAAGGTGCCAGATCTACAGAAAATTTTTCAGGTAATGACAACTTTGAGGGTAGCTTAAAGAAAAATGGAGAATGGGACATATCTGTCCTTATTTTAACATAGCTAACTACTTGTGCCATTCTACAATGCCTGAATTCTGCAAAGTCTAGTCAAGAAACTGTCACGTACAGTATTATCTGTGTACTTGTACTATACTACAAAGTGTATATATATATATATCTTGCATAGGAGATAAATACAGAAAGTGGATAAATGCAGTAGCATTGTCTTTTTGCTGACTTCAGAAATTGGTTGTTGAATTATTTGACTATTGGAAGCATTTTCTCTCTGGGAATCTGAGTATGCCTTAAAGCAGATGTGGATGAGCAAAGCAAATCGTTCCTGTTTTGTGCATAATAACTTGAATGTTGCTGAAGCTGTTTATAGTGCAGTATAAGAGCAGCACAGTGACGTTTTCAAAGCCAGTTAGCTATAGAATTTCTAAATGTAAGACTTTCCTTAAAACAAATCAGTTAAGCTTTTTTTTTAACCATCAAGAATGTGCTTTATATAATGTTGCCTTTTCTCTCTTACATGCCACTTCCATTTGGAATGTGTCAGTCTGACTTGGTGAATAATTTTTTATACATATCTTTTCACATTCTGTTGTTAGTGACACTTTTCCCATCCAGGTCCTCTTGAGAAATATTTCAAGATACATTCTTTTGCTTGCACTTAACAGCTTTGGCTAACAAAATTAACTTGCCTTCGCATTTGTCTTGCTGGCCAAAATACACTTGGTTGTAGTGAGCCTGTTAGTCAGGAGGTTTCCCTCTCGGAAGTCTCTTAATTTACTCAAGGTAGCTTATTCCTTAATGACCTCAGTATGGGTGTTAATTTCTTTTTTGCTTGTTTTCTCCTTGAACTCTTCCCACAGAGATCAGATGGGCTGCCAGTACACCTGAAGCGAGGATATCCAGATAGGATGCTCTACCGGACCACAATGGCTCTGACAATAGGAGGGACTATCTACTGTCTGGTAGCACTGTACATTGCCTCACAGCCAAAAAACCAGAAATAAATGAACCACATCTCAAGGGACTGTCAGCACTCCTCTGAAGGATATCCTGCATGTACCACTTCGCACTTCAATCTGTTCCCTGTGATCACATAGGGTTCATTATTCTGATCGGATTTCTTGGAGAAAATGTTTTTAAATTGGTTGCCTTATATATTGTAAAACACCAGTATAAACAGAGAAATACATTATTTTAACATACAGCTGTAGCTTTTTTGTAGCTTTTTTTTTGTCTTGCAAGAGTTTATAAACAGCTGGACAAAGTTAAGATTTTCTTTCCATTCCTCCCCCAGCTTAAACAATGTTAGAGGACAGGACAAATAATTTGTGAGCTATGCACCACATTCCTTAGTGGAAAGATGCTGCTAGTTTCCAAAACACTAAAAGCAAATAAATTAATTATAGCATACTGGGAACCTGTTTCTGTCCTATACAGGTCATTTTACATAAGCAGCTGGCAATGAAACTTTTCCAAATGCTGGTATTATATATTAGCAAATAATATATCACCTCTGGTGGTAGGACAAAGGGCTTGTCTCCCTGGATCATTTAAAGTACATTTATTCCATAACTGTAGCATCACTGTATGCAGCAGACTGCACCATTATTGTAGCATCAGTTACACCAATTTTTAGGCTTCCCTTTGTCAAACTGTATTACAATGCAATAAAGATAACATGAATACTAAAAGAGTATTTCGAGACTAAAGTCTCAAAAGTTTCAGAGCATTTCAGCATGCCTGGTAGTAAAATAAACATATTGGTACACTTATAAGTTCAACTTGTACATCCCAAATCATAAAATTGATTCTGCTACCTTGCTGTCATCTTTTTGAGATGGTAAATCTCTTAAAACCCTCTCCCAGACTGCACTGTGTATTTAACAATAATTTTTGGTGAAACAGGTCACTTTCATAACTCAGCTGCTTATTATTTCCAGGTGCCTGCAGATAGCTGTTTATATACACATACATTTCTGTGGATGGAAGATAGATAAGCCAAGACAGCCCTGTATATTACCCTTGTAATAGCATAGCCTTGAACTGCAAGTTTCACACAAGTCTTCACAAAACGCATTCTCTAATTTCATAGCTCCTCCTCTGCCCCTGAACTTTGATTTGCTAGCCTCTGTAAAGACCCATCTCAGAACTGTGCAGAAACAGCCTTCAAAGTAAATAAGAAAAATAGTTGATAAAGGAAACAAACTTCCTTTCTTTTTAATATTTTACTAAAAACATTCTGATGTTTTTCCGTTTAAGTTACATCAATTATTACTGCTTCTTAGGAAAGAAAATAGCTGCTTGTACTGTGATCTTAAGTTTCAGTCAGTGTTGGTATTTCAGGATGGGAGAGATTTCAGTCAATGAAAAATAGTTTTGTAAGGACAGCAAGAGCCAAAGAATAGCAGAGAATAAGTTCTGCAGGAATGGACAGTTGTGTTGCCTCTACTGATAAAATATTTTCTCCTCAGTAGCCCATGCTTCCCTGGCACTCAATCTTGTGCTGTAGGCTGTTAAATACTACAAAAAAAAAAAAAAAAAAAAAAAAAAAAGGGAAAAAAGGAAGAAAGAAAACAGCACAGTAGATTGTTGTCTGTCTTCCCTACATACCATCTATCAAGCACTGCCTACAGGAGTTTTTTAGTAATGGATATTGTGCACATGAACTTGACAGGTAGATTTTCATGAAGCTGTGCTTTGTTCAGAGTATTTCCATCCTCTTTGTTTTCTGATTTGGTTTTGGTTTTATTGGAGGAGTGGGTTAGGGATTTTCTTTTTTTGTTGTTGTTTTTTTGTGATAATAGTGGGTTTTTTGTTTTAAACCAACTATTTTTAGCAGTCATCTAGAGGGTAATGACTTTCAGCTTGTTGCTAAAGCAGATGTGGATAAAATAACCAAGCTGTTACCCCACAGCTCATTAGCCATTGGGAATACTCTAGTGGAAGGAATGACAGCCTTAGCACTCAGACCCAGCTTGCTCAAAGTAACTCAGCTAGGACATTGGGTTCTTGTCTTGCAGTTAGAGGTCATGGCTGAATCTACAGACAGCAGAATAGCCTTGGGCTTCCCTTTTTCCAGCTCAGTGTCAGCAGCTAAAAACATGTACCAAAGGGACAAATCCACCTATAAGATTTTGCAAATAAACAGACTACATAATCGATTGTACCTGCCCCCCACTCCTCTCCCCCAGCGTCTGGATTTTGAAAAACTGTATTCGCTTTGCCGTCCTCAGAAAAGCTGACCCAGTTGAAGCAGGATAAGAGTTCTGCTTCAGCTTCTGAGATTCACACCCATGGTTCAGTTGAGGGTTAAAGAGCAAAGAGGCTTGTCTGCAGCCATTGAGTACAGCTCCAGGTCTTACAGAAAGGGCAGACTGCATTTCTATGTTCCCTCAGCAAAGTACTGTGAAAAACAGGTAAGTTTCCAAGCTGTAACCACTTTAGACTGTGGCAGCAAAGTCTTGCCCCTTTCCTCAGTTGGTTATGAGATCATCATGAAGAAATTGCAACATGGTAAATCCTTTTTCTCCCTGAAGAAAAAAAATATCTATTTTAAAATACTGGTACCAGACTTCTGTGAGGATTCAAGAGGGTTCAAGTGTTTTGAATTATTATTTGTGATAGAGAGACGTAATCATCATCTTAAGCCTTCAAGAATGCCCTTACCTCTCAAAGGAATAGTCGGACCCTGGCCTGATTGTTAAATAAAGTCTTAAGTAAGGAGAACCTGGGGTGACTTGCAGCATCAAGGCTACTTCATCCCCAGAAGTAAGAATCTGATGGCACCTACAACTTCATTATAGTGTTCTTGTTTTATAAAGACCCTCTCAGTTTTGCCTTGGAAAATAGGCAACCTAACAACACAGAGGAAAAAAAGGGGAGAAAAATAGCCTTTTTAAAATGATAGCTTATACTCTAGTATTTTGGTTTAAATGTATATTAGAGAATAAATTCTAATAAGCTCTCATATCCCAAGGTGCCAAGTTTGGAAGGGAAAGCAGCTGAGATTTATAATACACTGGAACAAAATTATCTCATGGATAATCATCTATCCCCCATGGCATTATCTTTTTGTTGAGAGACAGTGGTTTTCCTTCTTAAATTATTTCTGTGGCAACCTGGATTCAATAGTTATATCATTGTAATGGTTTTTAAATAGGATCTCCTCCCCTACCTTTTGTGTGGGAGTAGTAGAATAAATGCATTTGAGAAGATGTTGGTAGTGTGCACATATGTCTTGGAGCTGCTTTAAAAATTAAGGTGTGTTAAAAGAGAGGATTCCTATACAGTCTCAATAGGCATTTGCTTTAACATTTTAAATTGTCAACAGACTGATTATTTCCATACTGAGACATTACTGTTTGGTCTTGCCTTAAAGCAAAGCTTTCAAAGCAAATTAAAAGGCACTGTAAGGAATAAAAACATGAGAAACTAGAGAATTGGGAATCTAATCTTACAGACCTAAGAAAAGCCAAAATGAGTGTTTAAGAACAATTTATTTGCACACATGTACATGGTACTTATTCTGTCTTTATCTTTCTTTCTGCCTTCCACGAGGCTTGAAGAATCACAGATCAAATGGGTGGGGTTTTTTTGTGACTCCTCTTACAAACCATACCCCTGCAGATACTGAACTTCGAAAAATGCAGATGCTTTTCTACAAAGAGGAAAACGGACATGTATTGGCTAAGCTGCAAGTAAAATCATGCTAAACTGTCCTGAAAAAAGTGTAAGACACCTGCATTTTCTGACATAGTACATTTTTCCCCTTTCCTGCCCCCTTCACTTCAATGAAGCTTCACAAGAAAGCCGAAGCTTGATCTTTGTTTTACAATGGACAGTGGGAAGAATTTGCCTGTATTCTAAGCATTACAGTCAATTAGTAGGCACAATAAACAACCTTTTAAGCATTTTGCATATTCATTACTAACTGCATCTTCATTTATAAAAGATCATTAACTTGAAACAGTTCCAGTTAGCTGCAGTGCAAGTGATGCACAGATTGCTAAGAGACAGAAGCATATTTGCTGTGAGAGGGAGTGCAGGCATTCCTGTGGATCAGGAAATAAGAGTATATGCTGTCAAGCATCAGTGTGGTATCTCACTAACACCAGATCTTACCTCCTGATGCTTCCCATGTGATCCCAGACCGCTTTTGGGTATGGCACTAGACAGAGGGAACCAGTTTTTTTGTACACTGATTATCTCAAATACAAGAAAGGTGAGTTTAAGGATCTGTTTTCTCACACTTATATCACCCAGTATGTTGCAGGCAGCCCAGATCTACAAGCCCAGGGGCTACAAGAAGGCAGTCATCATCCTCTGGCTCCAAAGAGACACGATACTCCCGGATAACATGTTTTTTTCTGAATGATTTTGCCCGGTGGATCCAGTGCTGCAAAACTGGGGAGGTGGGAGAGAGGGGGAAGTATTTTTCATCTTTTTACCTCAGCTGCATACCACTGTCACTTTTCCCCCTTCCTCACTGCCATATTTTTTATTCTGAAGACCATGAACATTTTTCTAGTCACTTCCTTTTTTACATCATTTCTTAAGTATTCTGTCCCACAAAAGAAATGCAGTTGTTTCTAAGGGCTTCAAAAGAACTTCTGAAATATTCATATCATATTCATATAATCTGTCACACGTATTTTTTCTCTGCAAGCTGGAACAAGCCCTGTAAGTCTCCTTTGTCAAGTACACAATCCTGCCAACCCACTTTAGTGAGAAGTCTTTGAAGAAACTGTTCTACAGGTGTTCAAACATCAAATTACTCAGTGCTTACAAGCACCACACTGTATTTCAAAGAAAGAGAGGAAATACTTCTTCCTTGCAACATCCTTACACTTCAAGCTGTGCTACCTTGAATGCATTTTTGTACCCTTTTTCATATCTTCCTTACAATTCAGTCACACACATTCATTTTACAGTAAGTGCTTTATTTATGGTGTGGTGTTACCTCAAGTATCTTGGATACTTTTCACCACTGAGCCCTAATTTTGCACACCCAAAATTGGAAATTTAGGCGTCAATTATAGTTTGCATCTATTACAAAGCTTTTGCTTGAGGCTCTGAGTCAGCTGACAGCATCCATGGCAGAGTTCATTACATCCTCTCTAGGTTAGCCAGATGTTCTTCCAACCACAGGAAACCATTCTTATCCTTTTGAAAGGTTCTTCATACATGTGAGGAAGTTCATCTGTGTATTCTTTAGTTGCTTACCTACTCACAAGAGAAGGCTGTACACTGCCTAATCCACAATACTGCATAAATGCAAATTGTGTCTTCCCTTAAACTAAATGCACAACAGCACTCTGCAAGGAAACGAGGGAAACATGTTTGGTGGAGTGGAGAGCTTGTAAATGTCAGTTCCACCATCTTGATCTTGACTTGCAGCAAAGAAAGCAAGACTAATGACAAGTGCTACATATTAAAGCTTGTTCTTGCATAAACTTAAGGAAAATTTATTAGTCTTCTAATTGGAACTGATTAAGAAATTCTGCTCGCATGTAAAGCAAAGCCCACACTTCATCACATTAATTGTCAGCAGCATAACCCTGGAGAATTATCAGGAGGCAAGATTTTAGGCTCTTAAAAACAACGGCAGCTGCAGGAAAACCCATATACTGCTGTCAAGCAGGTTGGAGTCCACATAAGGTTCATAAGGTGGAGACACCAAGCAGTTTGTAGCACGGTATCCTTACACTGTCTTTGCAGAGATGCATGTTTTCAAAACAAACCAAAGAGTGATTTCTGGCACTCTCAGAGACCTACAGGTTTCAGCAGAAGCCCTTCCTAAAGTTCTGTAACAGCTTTCCATGGCCACTGAAGAATGGCTCACTAGACAAAGGGGTGAGTTTTGCTTAGACCCATACCCAGCTATGCAAAACCTCACTGATAATGCCCGTGTACCTTGCTCGCAGAGAAGCTGTGTATTTGATCTCTCTCTGAACTGCAACATGTATAAAATGTAAACATAACACAATAACCAAATGTGACAGTATTAAAATGCTAGAATAATTGCAAAATACACATGCCCTTCAGGAAATTTATCAAGTGTGTGGCATATCTTTACTTTCACTGACAAGCAGCTTGCAATAAAAAAGTGTGGTATGGATTTCCTGGACTCAAATCCCATCTTAATTTATATTGTGTTGGGTAAACCAAACTAAGGGAAGACAGAAAGAATCTGTCAGTTGCAGTATTCACTAGAGTCATCCCCTTTCCCTGGTTTTTGCATATTGTAAACTCAAATGACCACTTGATACATACATTTTATCAGGATCACTGATCTGTGTTTATCTTTTAATCTTTAAAATTTTAACTGGCTGCATAAGAGTCTTCAAATGCTCAATCAAGCCCAAACTGCTTTTAACTTCCCTTGCTTTTTTATAAATATTTCTGCTAAAAAATCGCTTTCGTATCTTACCTTGTATTAGCACTGAAGTTGCTGAACTCAGAGCATGGATGAGGAACTATATGCTTTGTTTCTCAGAACTTAACACACAGATATGCATACACAGTGCCTGCAAGGATAATTCTGGCTTTCAGTTGTAGTTCAGGAAACATATTTCCAGGAAGAGCAATAAATAAGTAAATGGAATCTAGTAACTTTAATATTTTGCCTGTAACAAACAGGTTTACACCACTGGCTTGAAGAAATTATATGTGAAACCCAACAAAATCAGTCTTCATAAGACAAAGGAAAAGTTTAAAAACATCATGTTTTTATCCAGCATGTTGAAGTCCACTCTAAACTATTTGGAATTTAATTATTACTGCACTCTCAAACTTCATACTTTTACATTCATTAGGCAAAAACACACTAAAAATGTCTTGCTACTCCTTTTCTCATTAAATAATTGTTTCAGTTTTACACTGTGAGGAGGTGCATGACTGCTCTCCTAGAGCTGCAAGTGCTGGAGACATGATGGTCTCCAAATGAGCTCAGTGTCAAACAAGTGGTTTTCTATTTATGCACTTTTGTGTGGCAAAACTGCAAAGATCCTATATGCTAACACTTTTAGAATCCGCTTTGCTAGTACACACAGTGTCGGGTCAGCACTAGAAGAGCCCTGCCAAGTTGATAGGTCCATAAATTGGACCTATCCTGTCTCCTGGGGCTGAATCAGAACAAGCCTTGTTTCTGGCAAGGTATAAACTCATTTTTGAATTGTCTTTTCACACTCTTCACCATTTTATCAGGATAACCTGTAGGTTGCATAGCAACCTGCCCAAGTTCAATTCTTACTGGCAAAATCCAAATGAAAGTGGAAGTGGTACCAGTCAAAGAACAGAGTTCTTTATGTTTGGGTTACAGTGATCTGTTACACAAACATTCAAAGTTAGGGTAAAGAGCAGCAGGGGAAAAAAGAAACTAACACCAAACCATAAAACCAAGATACCTGGCAGAGTTTCTATCAATTTTAACAAATTTTGACAGGAAATACCTACAGACTCTTCCCCTCTCAACATTCCTTCCATATTTCATCTCTCCCTGTCAGAAACATCAAGTAGCAGAAGCAATTTCTTTCCCATGAGGCTCTTCGTAATAGGTCACATTTGCAGCTTCAGACACAGAACTTGTGCAAGATGCCAATGTGCTAACTGTGAATTTGTGCCTGTACGTGTGACCAATTTTGATGGTCTTTTAGGACAGTAAAGTTGACAGGATGCAGTGTACAGACCAATCTATAGAACAATTATAGTAAAATTGTCCTTTTACCATCTGAGATATCCACACAAATCTATGTTGTCACACCAGCCTGGTGAGATCATCTGCAGAGATAATATAACCTAGAGGCTGCAAGATGGGTGACAGGACTGGGGTTTAGACCTCCCCCTTGTTTCCAGTGATGAGACCAGAGCATTCAGTCAAAGCAAAGCACCGTTTACATATGGTAGACTCATAAATTTTACACTGAGTACCACATACTTTAGAGACCCAAGATGCTGATTTGACTCTCCCTACAAGGACAAATATGCTTTGCCTGAATCTAGTTCTACCACTTTGTGCTAATCTATATTATTTTTCAGACCTTATTTAAAGAGTACAAGAGGGGTATGGAAAATCTACTGTTGCTTAAGAACGCAGAGTGAGCAAGAACTAGTTTTGTATAATTAAGACTGAAAGTTCCTCACAGTCATTTTATATATCTATTTTTATAGATACAAAATCCTTGGAGATTTAATGGTATACTCTGTATATACCATTTACAATTTCTGATTTTGATCTAAGTCCTTTTGATTTGCTCACAGCACTAATTACAGTACACCCAGCTCTGTGACTGAAGCCAAATATTACAGTCCATATGAATCTTGTGGAGTTTCACTTAAGTAAAGCACAAAAGGGGTGCAGAAACCAATGTAGAAGCAACAGTCTATTTGCTATATTTTTTTTGTAACAAAGAATAATTGGCCAGACGCACTGGAATAAATCTTGTGTACATGTAACATATTTCTTAGATTCACTCTGAAACCACCTTTATCTCATACAAGGTCAGTTATCTGTTTTGAGATAATGCAGCACTTATTAGTAGCCATGGCACTAACAACTACGAACAACTTCAGCGCTGTGTTTGTGGAGAGCAGCTGGGTTCTGGGAGCCAGAAGAGTCTGTTGGATCTGGAAGCTTGAAAGGCCATGGAGCATCATCTTATCACTATAAATTTTATTTTGTAGAATTTAGAACAAGCTCAATTATTTCTTGCAGCAGCTCCATTTTTAGACTATCAAAATGGTCCTGTCTTTGTAGCTATTTGCATCATTTTTGTTACAAATCAATGTGATTTACTCTATTAATCCTTTATAACATTTTCTTAGAAATCAACTATGGGATTTTCATTTCAATACTTTAATAAAAGGTTTGAAATCTATTTCACCACTTGTACAAGAGGAATTGGGGGAAGAAAAAAAGGTGTGGTTTTCTCATTTTATCTGCTCAAAGTAAATTCAGGATAATGACATTTTAATTCACTGGCACTCTAGGGGTAACAAAAATTCTGGGGCATTTCTATTTCAAGTTGATCTTAAAGGAGTCTATTTGCTTTGAAACAAAATGTTCTAATCTCAAGTAATCTAACCTTGAGAAGTTGTCAACTTTAGAACAGTATAGAGTACATAATGTTTCCGAACCCTTAAATGACACCCCATCTACCCTCATCCCCTCAAAAACCAACCAAACCAAACAAAAACAACAAGCCCCCACTCCTCCCCAAAACACAGGAGGAAACCCAAACACACTGTAGAATTTCGAGGATAAAACCATTGTACAGAAACACATGCACAATTTCTTATAGGTCTCTTCATCCTTGTGTAGATTAAACTACTCACTGAATTTAAGCCAAGCCTGTACCATTTGTGTTCGATGGGAATTGACTGCCTTAACAGAACATTTTTAAGAAAACAAAATAAAACTAAATTTGTCTGGCTCTTAGTGTAAATGGCTTGATGGTGTTCTAACAAGCACATCTACCTTTCACAGAGACAAATGAGTGAACTATTCTAGAGTAAGCACCCTAGAATAGAATGTACAATACAAAAAAATAAAGGGAAATCAGGATAGAGACTAATTTTAAGGCTAATTAAGCACAATGAAAACTAAAAAAAAACACAGAGGAAAAAATTTCAATGAGGTTTTACAGCGAACTATTACAGATTTTAATAAAAGTAAGCCAGTGCACATGACATGAAACCCTGAGTCTGTTTCATAAAAGCAAAACTGGAAATGGCATCCAAAGAACAAGAATTATATAAATTATGACACTGAATTTCCCTGTGAAGTGTTTCCTAGAAAGTCCAAACTATGTTGCAAAGTCAATATCCAAATAGTTTTTAATTCTTACCATTGTATGAGGGCTAGTTACATTTCCAAGGGAGATACTGCTCTAGGAGTGGACAGGAGAAGGCAGACCTTCCATTAGAGACCATTAAGAGTTCTGCCTGAGCAAAGCTTATTCCTCTCAGAAGGCAATGAGGGCATTCAGACGTCTCAGTAAAGAGTTGTTTACAAGTCTTTCTCAGACAAGCATATGCTAAGAACATAGGCATTGAGGTGAAGAGGTCTGGGGATGAACACTTGAAAATTATTTAATTTCTTCTGTTTAGTGGAACTCTGATGATGCAGAACACTCTGGAGTTTAATAATACAACATAAAACAGTGTTTTCTATCTGGTGCTTAAAACTCAATTATTAATTAAAGTGACTATACTGCTTCTTCTAGCTGGAATGACTTGAAAACAATTTCTCATTCATTGACCTTTGTGTTTAACTCCAGACTTTGAATTTGGATGGTGAAATATTTCATGTAAATATACTTCTCTTTTCCTTGATGTTGACCTGCCCTTCTCCTTTCCAAAAATATGGAAAACTTAAGGCAATCATATATTAAAAATATCTTAATTTGAATTTGATAAATGCTCAATATTGGTGCAGCATAAGATTATACTGAAATTCACCCCCCACTATGAAGGGAACACATGGCGTCATGAAAAACACATTTCTGAGCACCCAGACCTGACCTAAGAACAAGCAGAAATCAAAATCTGCTTTATACAGGGATATATGAAAGGGAAACAAGAATGGCTGGTGAGATGGAGTGTTCTCCTTGGCTTTCTGCCATGCAAACATTTTCATTTCTGTAATAGGAGCTTTGCTGAGAATCTGCAATATTTTATTTCACTACGAGCTGACATCTTTTCCCTTAACTAAAATTCAATTATTGCAAAACCAGGACAGAGCCCTAGCATCCCCAACCAACTCTTAGTTTTTTGTGCCCATGAAGGACTGTGGCTCTTATTAGAATCTGAACAGCTGCAGTTCAGCTTTGCAAAGGGGACAGTGAACATTCAGCACTCGTCAGGGTTGCAGCATGGTGGCCACCACAACTACATTGCCCAAGGCTGACCTCCGGAATTTTTCTTGTTAGTGAAACATGGAGAAAGGAGAGGAAATAAGCTCAGCGCCTGTTTTGAACAGGCAGAATGCAAAAGTTAGGGACCATCTGTGGAAGACAGACCTTTAAGCAACGTTTTGATATTAAAACTGTAAGAATGGATTTGTTTCAACACACAGTTGTATGGATGTTGATTGCCTGTCTTAGGATCTCACTGTGCACAGTGGCAAGCTTTCCCAGGGTTATTTTTGTCAAAGTCAAATATATCTTATTAAATATTTGAATAAATCTCTATTCAGTAGACTCTTAGGAGTGGATATTTCCAGCTAAAACTGAGAGGACACTCCACATTCATGGTAAGTGTGAAAGAATGCAGGTAAGACTAAAGATAAACTTATCTGTGCGCAACAGAACAGTTCATGCCTGCTCTCCTGTGGTAGTCACACTTGGTCTGCCAAACCTCAAGGTTTCTCATCCCTTCAAGATAACACTTGTCCTGGATCCTCTTTAATATTTTAATCAGGTAACAGCATAGAAATAATCTGGAAGTACTGACAGTCTGACAGACTAGAATACAGGTGGCAATTTAGCCCCAACAAATCACAAACAGCAGGTGCATTCTGCTGCTTTTCTTGACACTAAGAGCACAAATCTCTCAGCTTCCTATTCTACCAAAGCATCACTTTGAAGATGTTTCCAGAAATGTAGTTTTCTATATTGTAAAGGAGATGAACAAACAAATTTAAATCATTCTCAGAGAGGGATCTTTGTAGACAGAGTAGATGAAATCACATATTGCATAACTAACCTCTACATTTCAGTAAACCTTATACCCTAAAAAGTAAATCAGAGCTGAAGATGGGTCCTCTGACCAAAGCAAAGGGGAGCAATTTCAGTGCATCAAGACACTTCTACCCAGCAGGAGAGAAAGGATAACTTGGGATGGCCCATAGGACCCAAATACCATGGCCAGGCTGGTTGGAGATCATTACTGTCCTCTTTGAGGTGCTCTGACTGCATCACTGCCTTCATCTGTCAGAGCACTGTGATTCAGTTGTATCTGCCACCAGGCACAGTAGTACTACAAGGTCTGCATTCTTTTTTTAAAATGGGGTATCGTGGTCAGTCTGAAATTCTATATTGCACTGAAAATGTGCGTTTCTGATAACAATGTCAATCACATCTGAAAAGAAGAAAACCTACAAACTTGAAAATTACCATTTGCCCCAGGTAAATACAGAAGTCCTGGGTAGCAAGCAGTATAAAAAAGGGAAGAAGAAAAACTTTCCCATAAATTCCTTTCTGGTAAGCCCATCTTTATAAGCAAAGGTACAAGAATGTGCACAATTCATTAATGTAGCAATTCAGTGACACATAACTGTCAGAACATTGGAAAACCCTACTCACTGCATGCTACTACACCTGGAACACTGTCATCAGCAACCAATATTGAAAATAGCCATGCTACAGCAAAATGCTGCTTAATAAGCCACTTAATCAGGACAAGTGATGTGAACAAACACTGCAAACTGCATCCAAATTTGTGGGTCATCAAAGAGTTTTTGTGATCAATAAAATAATAAAGAAATAAGCAAGCTGCCAACATGCCTCAGGCATATCCTACCACACAGAATTCACCATGTATCATGCACCATTCCCTAGCAACATCAAGTGTTATTATTAGCATCCTGAGATGCAAGGTTATTAGCGAGCTGTGAACTCACAATACTCAGAAGATAAAAACCTCTAATACTTTTACTGCTCTCATTCACCAGCTGGTGTTTTAATCATAATATGTTGTCTCATTAAAAATCATTACATTAATTCTGTATATGATTAGAATCCACAAAACCTGTTGCACACTAACTTTAAAATAAGAAAAGGTCAGCTTCCTGTAGTCTTGGAGTGCTTTTGGGTTTATGTTAAAACCTTTTTGAAGGAAGGGGTAAAAAGGAATAGTGGTACCTATGAGGGTTTCCTCCTAAGGTAGAAAAAAAGCCTGAGAAAACAAAGGTCTAAGCTATTAAAGTGGGTTGTGTGCAGAAACTGGTTTTGTACAGTTGCAGATGGAAGGCAGGCAGACTGTCCAAGTTTTTCACTGAAGCAATTTTGCCCCATTTCCCCCAGTGCAGCAGTGTCTCAGCCTTATTCTCAAAAATGCTTCATGTTTGGCTGGTATTTGCTATGTTGGACCCACATGCCCACTAGGAAGGTTTTAAAAGTTCATTAATTATTAAAAAAAAGAAAAAGAAAATCACAAAAAAGAGGAGAGCATTGCTGTGGAATAAAGTCCTCCACTTGCTGGAAAAGCATTTGGGAACTGCACCCATCTTCTCCACAAGCACATGGGGCAAGGGAACATCTTGTGCTTTACCTTTTTGCTGCATCAGATATAATGTGGATGGACTAAGAATCCATACTGGGTCCATCAGCCTTCAAAAGGAAGCACCACAGCTTCCTCCAAAAACTGAACAGAACCATGAAGCAAATAAAAGTGCTTCAAGTCTCAGGTCAGGCAAGCAGAGGAGGCAACCTTGACCCAACCGTCTCAGAACTTTTTGCTTTGAGAGATCAGTGAATGTACAAAGAGTCTCAGCCCTGCCATCCCACCACCTGCGCATGGTCCTGCTCCAGTGACAAGCAGTATCTGTGAGGCTGATTTATGGCCAGGCTCAGACATTCACACAAACTGCCCCTCGCTGGCATAGACCAAATAGCTGGAATTCTACGTCACAGTTTTGCCAGATCCCTGCCAATACCACCTCTCCAAGCAGTATGGATGGTATTTGTTTGCATTTACAGACATTCTGAATCTTAGCAGCCCAAACCACAGCATTTCTCACTGCCAAGTCTTCCTCTCCACTCCTGATGCTTAACATTTCCATTTTGTCTTCATAAGATAGCAAAATTTCTCTGGTTTTGCAGTTTTTCTTTCAGAGGCTCAAATTCACAGAGCCCACAGTATGTGGTCCATTGTCAATCTCTCAACACAAACTGCAGGGTTATAGATTTCCCTGTAAATGGATGATGTTGTTCCCTGGGACCAAGGAAGCTCCTAAAGCCAGGGCAACAAGTTGGTCTCAGTGCAATTCAGATTAATCCTGTGTTTCCAAACCATCTGAAAAAGAAAGTTCTGGCTCACCCTCAATACCAGTCTCATCCTTGTGTCCTTTGCCCTCTGTCATTGAGCCTTCAGCAGAAATCTTCTGGGGATGTTTCTAAATTAGCTCGCCAGTCAACCTCCTGTTCAGCATGCAGCAGCAACTTTCCAATTAGCAGCTATTCTTCCACTGTAGTCTATACTCTAAGAGTCATTATTCTAAATTTACCTACAAATTGAACATCCCTCTCTCCATCTGTAATCAGGCCAGGTACCAACATGTTCTAAACCCTCCCTCATCTGATTACATTACTGCTCACTAATTTTCTTCTTTATTGTTGTTATTATTCCACCTTCACAGTACTGGATTGATGTTGACTATTGACACAAACAACTTCAGCTGTGTAACTCAACCCCTGTATGCCTGGTCTACAGCATCAGTAAAATAGGCATATTTATATTCACATTTATTTGTAATGCTTAGTCATGTTCACAAAAGTATTATGTACCACTATGTAAGAACATCTGCAGAGAGGATTGTACAAACATTTACAGCTGAATTAAAGATCTTAATAACCTTTTCTTTTGTATTTTTCTCGCTGGAACATGACAAATTTCTATCTGAGGCTACATTTAAGAAATAGGAGCACAAGATATCGGAGACAAGAACTAAAGACAAAAGAAGAAAACATGAGAATATCAAAATGACAAAACCCTTAAAAGTCAAAAAATATTCCAGCATAAAATATGGTTTGAAATACGAACAGAGACAGGCACCCAGTGGAGTAAATCTCTTGACTACACAATGAAAACATATAATTTTGGAAATTTAAAGAAACTCTGCCCCGGAACATAAGAAACGTTCATGTCCACAATTCACAGAATCTAGATCTGCAGTCAACCTGATTTTCTCTTTCCTAGTCCACTTCTTTTTGTTGTTATTTTTTGTTTGTTTTTGTTTTAAGACAGCTTACACACCCCCTTTGTGAACAGTTTGTGACTCCCCTCACTTTTCATGTTTCTGCACCAGAGCCCTGGGTGAGCAGAGGCACCTGGATATAGCCAGAGCCAGCAACTCCATTGGCTTTGGACACAATTTTCCCTCATGGCACGTCCATATTACCTTCCCACAGAAACATCAAGGGTACAAAAATATCCAAACGCAGTGATGAACGGCAGCAGGAGCTGCACACCGACCGCAGTGATTCTCCCAGTTAACACCACTCTTACACCACTTAACACACACTCGAGGCTTCACCTCGCCTTGCCAAGCGTTTTTCTCTCCCTCATTCTCTGTGGGTGTCGTGTGGCGGGGGTGTGAGGCCATGTGACCCTGGCCACTTGGCCCCACCCTGTGGTCACATGACCACCCCAGGTGTCACGTGACCCCATCCACAGCCACATGACTCCCAGGGGTCACATGGCCTCACCCTGTCACATGACTGCTGCAGGTGTCATGTGACCCCCACCACCCCCAGCCATGTGACTCCCTGGTGTGAGATGTTACATAGTGATTCGTGTCATTAGGAAAATACACGATGGGATCAATATAAACAAGAATATCGACTGTAAAGCACAGACATAAGACACAGGAAAATCTAATAATTTCATTATATTTGTTTAAATCACTTAGCTGCAAACTATTTTTTACTATAATAATTAGTTGTATCCACTTTTATGTATAAGGAAAATGTGAGCTTGTTTGGACTTGAGCAGACTTGTCACTGCTGTTACCGGCTTGGTAGGAGTGCAACCTGAGAACAGGTTCGAGCCTCGTCCAGACCTGGTGGGGGCTTGTAGCCACTGCTGCTTGAGCGCTAGCCAGCATGTTGGGGCTTGCTGGGACTTGTACCCCAGCACGGTGGGCATGCCACAGCCCACCAGAGACTGCCTGTAAAAGGGGCAGTGACCAAAGGTGAGGTGGACGTGTTGGTGGAGCGCAGACTCCCTGCGACCCCAGCGCTGCTTCCCTGTTCCTTATCAACGAACTAATAAATTGCCTTATTGATTGACCTACCCGAATTTGCTAATTTATAACACGGGTGTCATGCGACCCCAATCCCAATCCCCAGCCATGCAACCACGGTGGGTGTCAAGTGACCACCCCCCCAGATGTGTCGCGGCCCCTTCCCTATCACCTGCACAAAGTCACTTTATCAATCATAAGGTGGGTCCTTGCTCTGTTCCTTGCCCATCTGCCCCCTGGACTGCAGTGCCTGGCCACCCCACCTGCAGATCGGGGTAGAAAATCAAACTGAGCCCTTTCAGGTTGCGATAACTTAATCTCCCCTTCCCAGAAGATTATTTTAGCAAGCAGGAAAACATTCTTCATTTATGTACCATTCTCAAAAGCATCAAAAACCCTTTATAAAATATACTTTTTTTTTCTGAAAGCTAATTAATACTGAGAACAGACACTGTAACACTCCAAGGTTTCCTCTGGCTGACAATTTTAAATACTGTTTCCTTCAATCTTCATGGATTTCAAACTGAGCACTTGTTTACACTTCCAGTGCAATACCGTTATTTAATCTGTATTAAAATGCTTCTTGTCGTCATACTAAAATTTCCAGTTCTTGTACTCTGAACTGTGTAATCTGTTATATGGCCTTTATCTTTATACTAACCATGTCAGGAGCAATCTGTGGATATCTTAATCTTTTCCTTTCTAACACCATAATCTTCTGATCATTAATCAAAAGAGAAAAAAGGGAGAAAGACTTGCAAAGCTGTCCTGTGCTTCCTGTTCAATGTTAGCAGTTGCTAAGTCTTTTGCAAAAACTAATAAGCAGCCAAGCTTTTCTGCTTTATTTGAACTTTTCTTTTAATTGTGCTCCCTCTGTTAACCTTCCTCTGTTGCTTTATTACACATCACAAGCTTCTTCACTTCCTAGATTAGATCCATGATTTTTCATTACTCCTCGGCATAGCTTGCAGCACCGTACCTCAGTGCCCCATTTGTGACTGGCATATGATGTTTTATTGAACTAGACCAATGAAATGCGAATGTAAATGATTCATTTTCTAGCACTTCCTAGGATTCCTTATTTGCTTTTGGAAACGAGAGCAGTTTAAAGTAAGTCTCATTATACCAGATGGGACACTTACACAGATCAACCTTATCTAACACTGAAGCAAGCCCTGTTCAGAGAGTGAAGCTACACTATGTAAGACCCAGAGGTCCCTTCCAATGTACAGTTCTCTGTGACTCTCATTCCAAACCTACTCCTGTTTTGGCTCATTTCTCATGCCTTAACACTTTCTTTTGCTATATTAATGAAGTCTTAATAGGATTATGTGCCCGCATTTTGTTGAATATCTACATTCACAGCACAACAATTTGTGTCCTTGATGCACTTTCACTTTGCACAGAGCACACATCAGGAGCTGAGAGAGAGCTCTACCTTCTCCCAGGTGAGTGCCCTCCCTGACAGGTTGTGCATCATGCCCTCACCTTTGGGTTTTTTCTTATCCTCTTCCAGGGCAATACTCAACTAATTCAATGTAGCGTATAATAGACTGCAGGGAAGAGATAGTGCTGTTATCCTTTCTTTGTTTTTAATGAGTTACCTTAACTGTTTCATTTGAATGGTGCTTGCATACACACTGTGGTCTCTGTTTAAAGGGAAGAAATATGTCAAGAACAAAAAATTCCTCCCTCCCATGTCTTCCCTCTAGGTTTGCAGAGGAAACCAAAAACTTGTTTTCACAGCCCCAGCAGACTACAGGCTGATCATGTCTCTTGCATCACTGGTTCTAAGCCATTATCTAATACTGATAGCTGGTTTTAAACCTCATTAATGCATGAATAACGCACAGGCTATTAGTCACGTAAACATTAGCTATAAAGAACAATCTCTGCACGTAAACAGGAAAAGTTGCCACTAATGCAAAAAGGCAGAGATTTTTCCATCTATCAGAACATGCCACATAGGAATAGCAATTTCTTCTATCTCGATGCTTCCTCAAGGTCATTTCTGTGGAGAGACAGAAGCGTTGTGTGTTTCTGTCCTGCTCATTGGGTCAAGTACAAACACTGGCACTCATGGGGAATGAAGGAGATTCTGCAAGCTTGTGGCTTCTGCTGCATCACGAGATTAACAGCTTTCAGCAGTTCAAGAGGGGTTCATAAGAAGGCAAGAGTGACCCCTCTCCACCTCTGCAGATCCCACCCAACACTTATTCCAAGCCCTTCAGAAGAAGGGCTGTTCTGCACACTGGGTAACACAACCATCTCCTTCACAGCCTTTGGACACTACTGCCAAAGCTGACAACTGAGGTCATGGTGAGAAATACTGATGTGGCCCAAAAGCTTAATAGAAATATCTGAAATAATTATTATTTTTTTTTGTCAATTAACTTCTTCAGTACAACCAACCAGATGAAGAATTTGAAGGAATGTGATAGAACATAAGTGGGAAGCAAGTGAGCAGGGTAGCATTATTACCATGCCCTGAAGTGAGTGCTATCTCTGCACTATGAAAGAAGCTAAAAATTATACCTGTCAACTATGGCACATTTGCTGTTTGAAGAAATAAGATATTAAATAGCTTCATGAAATGCCAGAAGTGATGAGTAATTATTCAGTGAGGCACCTAGACCAGATTAATTACAGCCTGGGAAGAGAAATCTTGATAAGGATGTTTCTGTAAGGTGGCAGCACTGAAGGAAAGCCTTCATGTTCAAGTAAGCAACAAAATAATAATAAAAGAGATATAAATAAGAAAACCCATCAGAGTAAGAAAAACAAAACAATAAAGCAAGCAAACTTTCCTCAAACATCGTGTGACAAGAAGCATTACTTCATGAAGAAGGGTCCAAGAGCTATTTATCAGTGTCTGTCTGCTCTAAGCCAGAACATCCAGCTCATATATTTTAGGGTAATTCTGAGGTACCCCAGAGTATTTTTAGTAGAATATTGAGTATTAATCTTGCCCTAAAAATATAGTAACAAAATATATAAATAACTGTACAGGGTCTGCTACAAAAGGCTTAAATACAGAAATTGTGAAGGGATGAACCTTGTGTGTCATCAAGAAGACATGAAAAATGCAATTTCCTTGAAATCTTAAAAGTATTTTTATTCCTCACTCCCTCCATCGTCTCCCTTCCATAAGGTATAAGATGATGTTAAAAAAAGGGATTTTTTTTTTTCTCTTAGGGGAAATCTGTTGTTGATAGCAATCTCTTCCTCTGGAGGTATAAAGACTATTTGGAGAAAATTACACTAATCTTAATTGCACTGACTGACAACTGCAGTCAGAGAAGCCCTCTGTCACCAAGTATTTCATCAAAGAAAATACCATACACTCAAGAGCAAAAGATTATCAGGCTCCTGTACTGAAAATTAGGCATGCCATTTCCACAAGATGTTTGGTCCTATACAAGAAATATCAAAAATACACCATGACAATTTCTTTAAGAATAACCCCAACAGCCCTTTGCTCCTAATGAAAATAAATACTAAATTCAGGCAGAATCTCAATTTTTTGTCAATATAACTTCTCGCTTGTACTATATCATACAGCATGAAGATCTTAAAGCCAATGCAGTTTTAAAACCTTTACCTGTACAGATAGAAAATTTGCACAGGCTCATCCAAAAATCCTTCCATATGCTCAGTCTGCAGACAAAATTAATCTGTTCAGTTCTTCTTGCAGGTGACTAACAAACAGAACACATTTCACTGTGATGCCTTCAGAATTGCTTGGATCTGATCCCACATGGATGTCCTGCCCTACCTTAGCAAGATACTTTAAAACCCTTTAACTTTAAACTCTCCCTCCTGGGTGAGCACTGGCAGGCCCAAGTCCTGGGATCCCAGTCACATTCCCATGGTGGAGTCCACTGGTGCTTTCAGGATCTGAGGTGGAGCTGCTCACCACCATCAGCCCATGGAAACTACCAAACCCATCCCAGAAGGTCTTCATGTACCTCTAAAAATATACAAGCTCCTCCAGCAGTGCTGCTCCTAGAATGAGGAAGGATTTTCAGCAGGGAACCAAACCAGGAAATATTTCCTGGGGGAGCAAGGGAAGAGCAGCACCAACAGAGCCAGACCCCAGGCAGCTAATGAGGACAACACCCAGCTGATCCTCCCTATCACCTGCTGATTGGGCATTTATTGCCTTGCTCTCTTACTCAGACTACCGTAATTTCCTCAGCCCAGCACTGCTCTGCCCATCCTTCCATTTCTCTTCTTTGGGAGAAAATCCTAAAAGTCTTACACTAACAATTAGAGAAGAAAAATCCCTCTGAAAGCCCAGTAAAATCCTCCTTGTTAAATGAAAAAGTCATTATCAGAAAATCAAGCTTACCATCCCTGCAGTCACACTGATTCCTTTATCTAGATGTTATGCATTATTTTCTATCCTTCCTACTCCAAGTGTTCATTCTTTGGAAAGATAAGAATTTGTAATTACTCTGTATTTGCAAAATTTTTGGTATAAATGGGCTTTGTTCCTATTTGGTCCTTGATTTGTCATTATAATAATAAAAGTTGAACATTCAGAAATAATACAAAAATAACTATTAGGCAGAAGACTGATTATCAGGAAACAAACAAAAACAGTTGTCTTAAGGTCTGTGCTATTTCAGAAACTTCCTTCCCTAGAAGTCGAGCTGTGAAAATTAGACTTTGCAGTTCAGTTTTTGGTGTGAGAATTGCCAATGTTGCTGAGAGCAGTCTGGCAGATAACTTAGGATGCCACGCACCCGTGTTTGCAAGAACAAGTTAAGTAAGCCTAGTTTTCTTCTTTTGGTCTGAGAAAATTTTTTAGTGCTAAGAGATCTGAAAAGAAATTCACCTATTACAATTGAACATTTTCCATCTTTTCTTCTAGTTCAAAGTCTAGCCATTGGTCTACATAAAGATTTTTGCAGAAAATGTTTGACCTCTTTGGATACTGTTATAATTCTCTTAGGGGAAAACGAACCTGTTACTCATTAAAAACACACAACAGACTGTGACTGCTTTTTCCAAGCAGTTCTCTATTTTTATAATGTTAAAACAATAACATTATTATTTTTTTTCTAATATGAAACCCCCCCTATTTATAGTAATCTTTTCCTTTTAATTTGTTTTTTTTTTTCTTCAAGGATTTTCTTATTCAAAAAGATCTTTTCTATTTGTTTGACATTTCAAAATTTTACTTATGGGAATGCACTACATTTTAAAGTTCTCATTTCAAGACAATTCACAAAGAAGGTCTCATTGTGGTTTTATGCCCTGTTTTGCCTGCTTTTCCTGCCTTTCTATGCCTATGCAGGTAGATGGATTTTTGCCTTCAGCCAGTTCTGCCTAGTGACAGCATGAGGTAGGTTCACAGCTCTCTCAGTAAATTTGACACTGAAAAAGGGACCAGAACAACGTGTTTTTCACCAATCACACTAATATTTTCATTAGATTAGAGAAACTTATTTATAGGAATTATTAGGACAATTTTAGGAAGAAATCAAAGATCTTCAGAGCTATTGTACTGTGCTGTGAGATACTTCTTGAAGCACAAACTAAAAACTTTGGAGAATAGTATAGGTAGTTTAATTGCTGGCTGTAGGATCTAAATTTCTTTAGTACTCTCTAGTAGCCACTTTAGCTGAGCAGTCCAACAGGGACTTGCCAGTGCTAACCAGTCAGTATGTTTTTAACATGAAGCTATGAGTAACACACTCAACAGCTCCAGATAGCTCAGGCTGTGTCCTGCTTGAGGTGCTACACTCCACACCTTCCTTTTCTCAGCCAAGAATATTTACAAGAATTAACAAGGACTAATGACATCATACAACACGTTCAAGCAATGGCTGATTGACTCAGCCAGCAGGAACTGTTTGTCTTTGTTATCCTGTGCAGCTGCCTGGCCACATTGCTCTCCTCAAGTGTTGATGCTGTGTAGGCAGGTGCTAACAAACAGGAATCTATTGCAATTTCCTTTGAGTAAACTGCAGATGATTAAATGAATACAATAAGAATGAGAAATGTGAGTGCTACTGGGAACAGCTATATTTGGCAATAAATCTACCCTTGATTACCTGTTATTTGCTAGAGTTCACTGGCTGAAGACAGTGAGCTGTCTCTACTTTGTGTTTCTAGAACATTTCTGCCCTGGTGAGGCTTCTCAATGGTACAAACTAATTATATTAAGACATCTTCTCCATCAGTTGTAATTCTGGCATCAAGTACAGTTCAGAAATCTATCAGACCCAAGAAGTCTGTCTTCTAATCAGAAGTTCTGATGAAGGAGTCTGGCTCATTTAGTCCTATATGATTATTTTTTGCATAAAGAAAATGTCTTTGCAGTCAAAAAACTCTTGCAAGTGCAAATACAGCCTAGGTGTGAGCATGTACTCCAAAGCCATGCTTGAATTACTGGAACTACACAGAGTTTGTGCTGCTTCTCTTGCTAGAATCTCTAGAGAAATAGCTTGCTGTCACTGGTATTGCTCTAAACCACTTTAAGAGTGATTTGTTAAAAAGACAAAAGTTCAAATCCCCCTTTGGGAGACTGTGGCCAAAGCCATCTCCATTTTTATGTTTTTCAGCACTCCATGAGGTAGAACTTAATCCATTATTTAAAATTATTTTTAAAATAAGATTTGTTTGGTTGTTTGTTTTTCCTGATAATTTTTGAAGGGTAAAACATCCCCTAGAAGAAATACCATCAATGTTCTCTTTGCAGCACTAATCTGGTCCTTTTTAGTCATTTTATTTCCTTTTCTTATAAATTAAATTTATTTACAGAGACAGAACTCTTCAAAGATATTCCCAGAAGATATCTGGTTAGATTATACCACTACTTCAAAAGATAATGAATCTGTTTCTGAAAAACAAATGTTTGTCTCTTCCAAATTGTGCCTTGAGTTCCCTTGAGCTTTACAATTCAGTGAGCATTAATGTTACATAGCACAAATAATGGGACTTTTTCAGAGAAGACAGGATGCAGCTGCTGATGCTTAATTAAAACTTAGAAGATTTGTTGTGTTGCTTTGATCTGTTGCCTTTTTTGTTTTCCCCACCTTTTGGGCAAAGGTTCTGTCAAAGCCTAAATGTATGTTGTGTTTTTGTGTCAGTAAATGGATAGGACCTGTCTCTGAAGTTCTTGAAAGAAAAGGACAATTCCTTTCAAGGTGAAAACATTGACATGTTTAACTGTGTTTACATTATAATTTTAGATCCATGTTAACAATATACACAGCTTATATATTCAGATGATTTTAAGCAGGTGGCAGTGACATAGTTTGTACACACAAATAAATATCCTTGGAAGAGTTCAAAAAAGATGTGGAGATAGCACTTGAAGACATGGTTTGGTGGTGAGCTCAGTTGTGGGGCTAGGTTGATGGCTGGACTTGATAAACTGAGAGGTCTTCTTCAACATTAACAATTCCGTATGTGCCAAAAGCCGTAGCACAGGTACACATACCTCATTTTAATGAACATCATTTATGCAGGAAGCCTATACCGCACCATATACAATATGCAGCACCCTACAGAGTATTGATACAGACATTGGGCAAGACAAGAATTAGTCAGAAGCAGCATAAGATGCTGCTGGAATGGGTCAGAGTCAATACCACTTCATGATCTATAGCAACAAGGATGTCATTGTTTTCTTATCTCCACAGGAAGTGGCACAGCTTCTGACAGGACAAAGTCATTGTTTGGCATAATTCGAGGAAAAGAGGCTATGCCGAACCAAATCAAAACAGAAGAAAAGTAGAGAAACCTGCAGTTCTCCCTCTCCTTTCTGTGTTTTGCAAGACACAGATGTAATGTGCCTTTGAGCATGGGGCAAGACATTTCAGCTGACAAAGACCAAGGTCAGGGTGACATGTATGAACTAGGGGCAGTTAGAATTAGCTTTACCTTGTCTTTGTACCTTAATGAAACCTATTGTATAAACCATTTATATTTCAAGACTTAAATGGATTACTGCCATGCTACTTAAGTACCAAATAAATTATATTTCTCCCTATCAGATTAAAAATATTTAGGGTCACACCCTAAGAAGAGGACTGAAGAGTGATAGAGAAAGCTTAACCATATATACAGTGGTGTCAGTGATAAGCTTAAAGCTCTTAGGATCAGAGACAAAAGTCACTTTTCATGCACAGTCATGCCAGCGAAGGCAGGGAGCATCCAGCTACTCAATGAGTGCCACTTGTACTTATTTACCAGTAGATAACAGGACTTTTAGTGTTAGGGTCCCAGCTCACAATTATGGATTCTCAAAAGGAGTCCTTTTGTTCTCCTGAAAGACAAACATGATGTATAAAAACAGAGTTTGTGCTGCTTTTGCTGCTATCCAGAAAACGATGCCATGGCATGCTGTAGGGACGAGCTTTTGCCACCTGGAAAGCTGCTGTATAATGAGATGGCTGGTCTTGGGAGATGATGACTATCACCTTAGCACATGGGACAAACATAAATGGCTTTCCAGGATTCGGCTGTCCCTGACCTGCTCACAGCCATCTCCTCCCAGAGACGGCAAGATTCAGCATTACCTGTAGTAGTGGCAAACATTGAAACAACAGCTATAAAATCAGGAGAGAAATTAATTGCACCCTTTGCTCCATCTAAGCAGCTACAAGCTTCCAGAAGCTGGAAGGCCATTAGCTCTCTTAGCAATAAATAATGCAGAGGACAGAATTTTTAAAGAGGATATAATTTGCCTGAGAGCTGCTACCATGCTCATTACTGATTTCTGCCAAAACTGTGTGTGTCTTCATGGATGAGAGTTGTCAAACACCAGATCTTGAGATCTTGATTTGAACTGGCATCATTTTATTTGGTATTTTCAGTCTGAAAACAGCATGGATATGTTACAAATTGATGTTTGTGACTGGCAGGTTTCAACAGGAGCAGAGGAACTCGTCAACTCATCTCTCCATTTGCATTTATCTCAAACCTGCTAAGGAGTCTGACTCTCCTCTTCTGTGTTACTTGCCATACAACATAGATTTAATTTAACCTCTATTTCAGATAAACCTCAGAATGGTTTGGGAAATATAAATTTACCATACCTTTCTCTAAGAAGGACCTTGTCCTCTGCACTCCTCATTCCTCTCTGCCCTAGCATCCTGTTCAGAAATCAACTCTTTTGGCTTAATAAGGACAGTCCCTACTGCTGTGTAATCTGTGCCACAGAAAAAGGGCTGTTTAATTTATATTTAACCATTGTAATTAAAAAATTCTAAACATCACGTTAAAGGACACGTCCTCATTCTGACACACTTTAACTCCTTGCTTTAAATTCTCTACTTCTCTGACACATAATTGTCAGCAGACTTCTAATACACCCTTTTAAAAGGAAAGGTTTTATTTTTAAAATTATGGCACAAACTTGATGGCAGCTGTGCAGCGAGGACATCTGAACTGGTGCATTATGAAAGGTATTAACATTTATGTAGAAAGATTAACCATTCTGTAGGTGAAGCTTAGAGTTAGGATGCTAATTTGCTGGCAAAGTAAGCATTTCAGTAAATGAAATAATTAATTTTTTTTTTATAGCACAGAGAAATAGATGTCCACCTGCAAAGTGTGTCCATGACACTATAATAGTCTGGGATTTTGACTGGAGGAAGTTTTCAGAGTTTAAGCAACATCTAATATTTACCTAGTAGTCTGAGCTATGTCATTTTTCAAAGTTACAGATGAAAAAGAATAAAAACCCTCGGAACACAGATTTTTTTGAAACACAGTATGGAGTGACCTTGAGAATGTAATGGTGAAAAATAGATTCAAGGGGTTGCATTAACCAGGAAAAAAAATCTGTCTTCCTGCTGAATGAGGCAGACATGCTATCTAGCAAACCATTTAAAAGTATTGCTTAGGGACTGCTTGTGCTATACGAAAGCTGTTCAACTTCCTCTTTCTGCCCAAACAACTTCATTTTGATATTTTCACAGCTGTGGTACTTGTTGTTTCAATTTGTTCCTTATTCTGAACCTCCTTCAGAACAAGGTGGTTACATGTCAGATACCTGAAGAGACACCTTCACATTCTGAGTTTCACTTTGCTCACAGTGAACTGGGAAAAAAACATATCAAAACAAGTGAGCACAAGTGTTTTGGGGGTTGTATTTAAATGAACAGGAACACATAAGCTCCTTTATGAGACAGCACAACCTTTTACATCAAAATTCTGTCACGTGTAACAAATCTAAATGCATGTGCCAGGCCCCTTGGGAAGTCTCACACCACTGTGTGTGTTGCTTTTATAGAGATGGAAATATGTGGGTAGATGTTGGCATTCCCTACTCAGTTTTTTAAGTTTCTGATTGAAGTCAGGCAACCAGACAAACAAGATGCAAACCAGAGGAGCACTCTGAAAGATTCAACATAAGCTTGTAGAGGGCTTGTGGGCCAAGTGAAGTGCGCAATCACAGAGGCTATGAGTTGTGGTCAAAGAAGCAAATCTGCTGCTGGTTTATTTGACTGCTTACAGTGAAATGAAATCTTGGACTTTCTTTTCAAAGAAATATGCTTTTATTGAATAAACCTCTGCTTTGCTTCCCAGAAAGAACAGAAACAGTGTTTGCTTCATTCTTCCTGGTTAATGGTGGCAAGGGCAATAATATTCTTTACTAACTGTATTCCTATTTTAGCCTTCTTTAGGAATCTCTTTATCAGATAGAGTCAATCATTGCACAAAAGAGAAAAAAAAAAAAAAGACAAATGCTAGGTAGAAGAATGAGAAGTTCTGCTTATCTTGTGACTTTTGGAGTTACAGACGGTGATGAAACAACAAGATTTGCAATAAAAGGCTAAGAGCTGACATGAGTACATAACATCACCCCATACCAAAAATAAGCAGCTGAACCAGAACGTCTACAGACCAGATCCTCGAGATTTCAGGGCTATGTATTAAGGTGGCCAATGCTGCAATTAGGATTTAAATTTTCCTGACTATCTAAGCTGCTAGTAAGACCATGTTTTCTAACTGCACTCATCTGCTGATACTAACTGAGCATAACTTCAAATTATTTTAGCAATCCATGTGGTAAGGTTTTTTGAAAACATACATTCTATATTGCTGCTGAAGTGGGAGCTGATGCCAGGTTATGTATATTAATATTTGGATCCTACCAGGACAGCTTTTGCAATAAATCTCCAATCCATGTCCATTTATTACAGTGTGTCTCACCTAGTGAAGCTGTCTTGGAGTGTGCAAACCTGGCTCTTTCCAGATCCATGCTGAGCTGAAAAACGGGTCCAGGGGCTGGTCTGAGTCACCCCTTCCATCTCCATGAATACATGCAGTGTGGGTGTTGCACCTGCAGCACCAACTGTTTTGATCTGCAGACCCGCTCCTATTGCAGAGTCCTACTTGCTAATACCTAGACATCTTTAGAAAAATTGCCTCTGTATTCTTGGAAACCATTTTAGGCACATAGCCACTGTGCAGATGGAGGAATGGGGCAGAAACACAACTTGGAGTTGTTTCATCACTGAGGAAACTGGGAGTAATGTGGCTAAAGGTTTCTCCTCCAGGAGATAACCCCATGCTTAGCTAGTCTTGCTGCTTTCAGCATCAGCTCAGTTTCAGTGCTTGCTGCTGCACCACGCCATGAGATGGCACCAAGAGGTGGCTGAGGCTCAGAGGGCAGTTCTACATGTTGATGCTCCTCTCTGTCCTTACTTCTGTGGATCACTGAGTGCACAGAAACTTCCCAGGACACAGCTCTGAGCTAGCCAAAGGAACAACTCGTTTTGGTGCCTCCTGAAGTTAACAAAGTAGCAATCATCACAGGGGTCTATTCTAGCTGAAAGAATGACGGAGAATGTAGCATTCAAAGGGAAAGGTAGAATTTTCCTGTGGAGAAGGCAGGGGGGAATCAAGAAGAATGTAAAATGCAGAGAGAAATTAATTCAGCTTTCTGCATGCAGTACACATTGGTAGCAATTGATACTTGTACACTGAGCTCAGGGCAATATATCACAAAATTCATTCCTCTGACCTTGTGCACATTTCTTTCTCATGAACTAGGTCTTTATGTTTGATTCATAAAAGCACAAGGGAACTACAGAATATTCAACGGTATAAAGGCAATATGTAGGACAGACTTTGCTGTCAGATGAATGATGAAACATTTGCACAAAGATGAATAAATTAGTTTTGTGCAAAACAGTGTCTAATAGTTTGAGAAAAGTATGTGGGAGCTATGAAGTTTCTTATTCTGTGGCTATCACCATGCTATTTGGGCACTTTTTGTAGTTAATAGGACAGTTTTGGGGCCAGCTGTGGTTCTGATATTTATTCTTATGGAATCTGTGAAGCCTATAAGGAATGTATCTGCATATGTACAAAGGAATTATGAATCCTGCATATTAGGGGTCAAACCACAGCACAACCAATGTTTTACTCCAAGCACAAACATTTAATCTTAATGCCTTCCTTCCTTCCCGGGGAAATAATTATAATATGAATCTAATTCAAAGCCAGAAGAAATCAGTACTATTTGTCCAAAGATATTAAATTTTGGCTAGATTTTTGTCTTGTGCAACCTCCTGTTTTGTGGAATTAAAGCATTTGACAGCTAGGGCAAATTGGTTCTTAAAGCACTACCAGATCAGGAAACTGGGGACAAGTTTTTACATATCCTCTCATATATGGGATGGGTCCCTATCCACTCTAAGTCCTTTCCCTTTATTATTATTTATTTATGAATTGCCAAAGCAATCTTGTGCATCAATGATTATGTAGGTAGCCTAGATACCTGCATTGTACGCTGTAGTTTTTTGAGTGACTGCATGTAGACAGATGGTTAAGGGCTTTGGAAATTCCACCCAGAACACTGTCTCTACTCCTTGGCTTTGTTCTTTTTTAATTGAAATCAGAAAACCTATTAGAACTTGAAATGAATACAACTTTTAATTTAAAAGAACTGCCTAACAGGCAAGTAAGGCTCAAAATAATTTTGGCATTTTAATACACAATGAATTAGCAAACATACTCAAATAGGTATCTACTATCTTTTTGACATCACAGACATCTAAATCATTCAAATCCTCATTAAGGCAATTAATGTATTAAACCAAATATAGAAGAAGATTTAAAAAGCCCCAAAAACTCTGAGCAACAAACCCAACCATCAAGTCACACACCAGAGGGAGAAAACTGCAGAAAATTTACTTGAAGAAAAAAGACTTATAAATCCCTTTGCTATTTTCAATATTTTTTAAGAAGAACATTAAAGAATTTCCCTCCCTCTTCCTAATTTTATCCAGACTAACAATGAAAAAGATGGTGAGTAGAATTGCCATTTTCAAATATGATGATATAGGTTAACACCTGAGTTTAATTAATTATCAAAGTTTACAAAGCAGCTACAAAAAAATTGTCAAATTTTATGATTTGAGGAAAGAAAACCAAATCTCTAAAGATGCACATGCAAAAATGAGCCCAGCATCTAGATTAAACACTACCTTTAAGAAAGTGTACAAAATGACTAAGAATTCAAAACAAGCAAGATAACATTTCTAGAAGAAAAAGGAAAGAATTCTTTTGGGCTTGGAAGTGCAGGAACATTGCAAACTCTACTGAAAATCCACACAAAGGGCTAAGTCAGAACCTTTGTTCAGATGAGGTCTCAGAGCAGTGAGAGTGCTTTGCTGACACCTTGCCCACTGTTACACACAGTGTCAGATGCAAGACAGGTAAGGCTTGGCAACAATAATTCAACCTGTCAGTCCCAGGACAGGGAATGCTGGTGGCTTTCGTGACCATCCAGAATTTGTTCCTTGTATAGAATATTTTGAGCTGGAAGGGACCTTAAAGATCATCCAGTTACAACTCCCTGCCCTGGGCAAGGACACTTTCCCCTAGACCAGGCTTCTCAAAGCCCCATCCAACCTGGCCTGGAGCATTTCCAGGGATGGGAGCACTCACCACTTCTCTGGACAAGCTGTTCCAATGCCTTCAGAATTTTATCATTATACACAATCTAGACCTACCTTTTCTTCAATTTGCTGAATTTGGCTACTCCTTTGTATCTAGAAATACAGCAATTCCAAAAAGACACGTGTAAGCTCCCACATGGAGAATGTATTACTTTAGAAAGCTTAGGCTACAGTTTAAGGAACTCTGAAGCTGCCTGAAAGTCACGTTAAGAGATGTGGCTGAACTGCTGGAATGAGGCTGCCACCTACACCCAGCTGGGAAGTCTCCATCCAGCTTAGATACTTATGTGTGTTATACTTTGCACAGTTCAGTTTCCATAATGTCAGTTTTCCTTTACCCTGCCAGGTCATGTGAGAAGACTTGTCTGGGAACTTTCTTTCTACTCTTACTTGACCCTTGTTCTTCCCCTTCATCTCAACCAGAAATTTCAATGGGAAGGGCTTTATGGCAAAGCTGGTATTCCACAGCAGAACTTGGAGGGAGAACAGAGCACTCAAAATGGTTAAAGATTGAATTATGAAAGGTTTCCTTTTACTGGCAGAGGGGGAAGTTTGCCCTGTAACTTCACAGAAACTAAAAAGTTCAGATGATCCAGAAATAAGTGCCAGACAAAAATTTAATAAAAGAATAGTTCCAACACCCATGGGGAAATAACCTCTTCTGTACTTTACAGAGTCTTCATGTTAAACAAATGAAATGCAGTGCAGAGTTTCTAAAAGGTGTGCTTTTATTCTTTTATCTTCCTTATTTTTTTTTTCTAAACAGACTTCTTTAAATAGCTTGTTTTCAATATATTCCTAAAAGGGCACCACTGTGTGTTTGCCTCAGAAAGTGGAGGACATGTTTTGTGGAAGCCATGCAACAATGGCACCAGTCACTCACAATTCAGTTCCTCAAGAGAAGTTTGCTCCAGCCTTTAATGTGGCTTCTTTTAAGACATGATCTGGGAAGCAGACACCATTATCTGGTAGCAAAAGAGTAATAGATGCGTAACAATTACGTGGAGGAAAACTGTAATACTCAAGAAAACTGTGCACTTTGACTTCTTGTTTTAAATGCATTTGAAGCATTTTCAGCATAAGAAAGACTAAGATAAACAGGTGCTTTCCTTTTGTGCCACACTTGAAGTGAAGTTTCCTTTGCTTTTATCAAGGCAAACTCCATTCGGCACAATGGTGCTGATTTTTATTGCTTTGGTTTAGGTCACTAATTTAGGTCACTGCAGGTTTAGGTCATTAGTAATGATGTGTTTCAGGCCCTAGAAGTGTCTGTAACAAAGATGAACCTGTAAATCCCTGTCAAAGCTATGATGCCTTAAGTTTTAACTTTTATATTTTTCAGACTCTGTACTGCCTTAGTACGTGACTCTGAACTTAATATGAAGTGTTAGCAAATTCTCTTCACAGTTTAGTTAGGCAAAACTATCCTTTTCTAGCCTGAGAACCAGGGACACCGTTGCAGCTTTGGGCCCAAAAAGCGTAAACAACAGCAAATTGAGGAGGGCAGTCTGGGAGGATGGGATTTCATAACCTAAAATTGTAATCAGAAAATTAACCCCAATGTGTAAATGGACCAAAACTTATAGAAGTGTGAGAACTCGTGACCCGTCATGCATCTTGGATGTAGCCATGGCCAGGCTCTTGCACTGCCCAAGGTGTCTCCTCTAAAGCCTTTTCAGAAATACCTACTTTATTCCTTTAACACTGCCTAGCCTCTGTTCCAGGTAGCCTCTCACAGGCATCAGCTATACTCATATTTTCCCTAAGCACATGCCTTAGCTAGTTTTAGTTACTTTTACTTCACTATTGGTTTTCATTTACTTATTCATTTTTCTTTGGAAGCATGGCTTCTTCAGGAGCTTAACATCTTTGCGCTATACTTCTCCATGAGCTGCATGGACAGAAATCCAATACGAAACCACTACAGTGGCTGTCCAATTTTACTCAGGCAATTTACAGACAACTTTTCATTTACTCTACATCTGTTGCTGATGATTCATAGATTTGAACAGTATTAGTAACTTTCTGACACCTCATGCTCAACTTCTCTCTTCCAACCTGTCTTAGACTTGTCACAGAACATGATGATGTTCCAAGCAAAGGACATTTTGTGCTTTATCAGATTTCATCACTTGAATTTTAGTACAACAATGGAAACAACATCATGACACGTCTTCCTTTTGAAGGCTATTGGGCTGACATATTGAAGACCTTCTCCCCTTTACTGATGCTAAACAGTAAAAGCCTTAATTAGTCCATCATTAGTTAACTAGACAGAGCAGAAATCATCCTGCCATGCTTTTATTTTATTCTAATTTATTCCTAGCTCTAAAGGTTCTACTGGCATTTCCAAAGGATAATTGGATTATTTCCTGAAGTCTTTTTATTTGTTATTTTTACATCTGACAAACATACTGTTCCTTGTGCTAATGGTATGTTATGCAACATCCTAATTTCTAGTATGTTTGAGGACTTCAAGATGGTGTGGGCTTTACCATCAGATACAGAAGTAACAATTTTTGTTAAAGAATAAAGAAAATAAGTCATTGTTCCCATACTTTTGTCCCAAGCTCACTCTCACCTCCTAACAGTAAGTCACACAGGTTTCTGCTTTTGAATGAGAACCAGAGCTGGTAATGAGCCACATGAATCAACTGTATTTACATTTTTGTTTCAGAGCAGTTGGTGGCTTACATAAAAATACAAACCATAAGCTTCATGTGGAAAAAAATTCTCAATGAGATTTTCCCATTTTCTTATTCATAAATTAGCAATTTCCTAATTAATTTAATTATTTAGTCAAGTAGTCAATAATTCAATCAAGTACAACAGATCACGATTGTTCTGCCAAAGGCACATGAGCACTTCCAGAAGATGGAAGGCAGAGGGGCAAAAATGACAGAGAAGTTGGGCAATTTTGAAGATCAGTAATCACCAAAGAAAAAGAAGAGCTGCAGCTGAATGAAATTCCAAGTAAAGGGTTTAACACAAAAGACTGTGTGTTTTGACAGCACATTTACTGGGTGTAAATGTGCAAGAGAGCAGAGTCCCCAGCAATCTGGATTAGGGGCAGAGTAGTGATAGCACAGCAGGGTAACCCAGATTTGATCTTTGCACAAGTATACAGAACACAGATCTTTAATTTCTGCCACTTGTGTCTCAAAAAGCTTCTGTATCCATGTTGACTCTTTTAGAAATAGCATTTTCCTGTACGTATGTCTTAACTTGGCTTGAAGGAAGAGTGATTCAACTGGCTGTGGCAGTCAATATGTCTGGGCACAAAGAACTATATTCAGAGCTCTAGGCCATCCCATGCAGTTGATCATGAATTACAACACTTTCAGCTGATGTGAGAACCAATTCCAAGCAGCAAACTGTCTTCCAGCAAACAGCATTAGGCAGGAAAACCCCCTGGCATGCAGTAAAGAATTGGGGAATATGTAAATGTCCTAAGTGTTCTGCAACAGCATTTTTATTGGTAGGCTGACTTCTATGTGCTATCACCTGATGACAGCAGAGGATTATTTTAATGAAATATTATATGTTTTAGACTTTTTCCGCAGAAAAAATAATATATTTTCACATCCTCATTTGGAAATATGTACCAACCATAAGAAATAAGCTATGACACAGTGGAAAGTTCATGTTAGGGGATAATTTGAAGTTTTATATGTTTCCCCACCTTTTCCCGCTTTTGAAAAAAGGGGATCTGCTTGCTGACATGGTAAGTTGTAAAAAAAAAAAAAAAAAAAAAAAAAAAAAAGTCTGAAAATCTCATGGAATTTGTTCTGATTTTTGGAAGACTTCAAGGGCATCCACACCGTGGCTGTGTGATTGTCAGTGTCCTTAGCTACCTTCTGCCAACAAGTGTGAAGGGGCTTTTGCTGGTAAAAAAAGTCTCAGGAGCAGCCAAGCCACATGAATCATGAGGCTTGCCCAGTCCTAATCTGAGTGACATAGGGGTATCCTCTCCCTACATATAGAAGTTTAGCCCCTTTTTAGTTACCACTCTATCTGCAGATTGAGTAGCACAGGTATTTCCTCCAGGTTGGAAATGGAGTGGCAGAGCAAACAATGGACAAGAGAAAAAAAAAGATTTGAAAATTAATTTCCTTCTGCACCACCACAAGGAACAGTGAGCTAACAAAATGATAGTTTTAAAAGTACTGGTTGAACCTTGAATGAACTTGTTAGTTAAATGTTCTGCTTAGCAATTTTAGCAGAGAAAATATTGGAAAATAATGTGTTTGACTAATCATTATTATTTACAATGGAACACGAAAAATTCAGTCTAAAGTGTTGAAACATAAAATTTGTTACAACCCTCACCATATTAGAAATAAATGAGATGTGAAAGGTTCTGCAGTTTTATTTCTTTTTTAACTTCTACTTCTAATTTTATTTTTGCATGGACCTGTTCTTGCATTCAGCTGCCCCCAGTCCTTTTACTGACATGCTTTGGCAGTCACAAAGAGCCTTGTTCTCCAACCACACTTCCTTTTGCCCTCTAATGAATTGTAGCATTTTCTTGTCTATGAGGTGTCTGAGTGATGTGTAACGTGTGTGTATGTTCACTGCTCTTATGGTTCCAGACTCCTCATTTCTTCTAAAAATTCATCTATGGGCCATTAAGCAGCTCTTGGGTTTTGGTGATTAAGCCAGCAAGGGTAAAAGGTAAACACTGATGTTTAATTTATTGCCACTATTATAAATTCTCATGGAATGTGAAGAACTATATTACTCCACTGAGTTTTACACATGCACATGATACTTAAGAGAAACTGTCTACAAACCAATCACATTATCTTTATAGCCCAAATTTAGGCCATATTCCTGCAAGATATACAAGGGCTCAAGATTTTAATGTGACTTACATAGCACACAGTTAAAACATTTAATTGCCACTTTTATAAAAATGGTATGCTGGTCAGTGCATGAATTAGTAGGAAAGGCTTATAAAATTGAATGTAAAAATATAATCACCAGATATTGTTTTTTCCTTAATGTTTACTACTTCTTTTTCAAAGATTTGGATAAACATAATGAAGCTTTTCTACAGAAACTGCAGTTAGATTCTTCTAAAATATCTGTTTCATTTTATTTTAAAAATATGCTTTTAACTGCAAGTTCACCTGTGGTTAGAGCTGTCAGAAAAATGAACTAATCAAGTAATTCAAGAAAGACGATAAAAAAAATTTCAAGAACTACTAACATTGATACCTCAAGAATGTATCCATTCAAAATACGAGTGATAAATAAATGCTTGAATAGGATTTTAAAGAAGTCCCTATGGAAATACATAGTGCAGTAAGGATGACTAAATCTGGCCATGTTTCATCCACAGATTTAAAAGTGCCAGCCCATCTCCCACCCCAGACAAAAGAGTATATGGAACCAAAAACAGGCAGTGTTTTTTTCCCATGACAAACCCAACTAACATCTGAGAATCAGAAGCTCAGGGTCTTTCTGAGAGGGAGGCTTCAAAGAGATTGCTGTACTTAGTAGCTGCCAACAGAACTATATTCCATCAACTCCATATCATCCTCTTTGGACGCTATTTATGCTTTCAGCGTTTTGTGATAATGACGGTATTAGAACATCTCTTCCTCATTGTGTTATGAAAAATAGGAATAATAGCCCCTACTCACCTTCGGCCTAGCTTTAATGATATTATATACTTTCAGTATATATTATTTTAGCTGCCTCTTTTTCAGGCTGGAGTGCCCTCTTGTATTTCTATTTCTGCTTTTGACTCTCTGATTTAGTCTCTTCTTGTGTGGAAGCTGTTCCATACTTCTACAATTTTTTAAGACCGAGGACTATAGACTCTCAGAGTTTGGAAGGTGATCAAGGTAAGATTAAAGAACATTTAGTCCCAGCCACCACTGCCATGGGCAGGGGGACCTCCCACTTGACCAGGCTGCTCAAGGTCTTACCCAAAGTGGCCTCGAACACTGCCGGGGTTGGGGCATCTGCAACCTCCTGATCCAGCATCCTACCATCCTCACAGCAAATAATTTCTTAATATCTAGTCTAAATTTCCCCTCTTTCAGTTTGTGCCCATTACCCCTTGTCCTGTCACTACTTTTCCTGTTGAAATGTCCCACTCCAACTTCCCTGCAGGCCCCTTCAGACACTGGAAGGCTGCTGTCAGGTCTCCACACAACCTTCCCTTCTCCAGGCTGAGCAGCCCCAGCTTTCTCAGCCTTTATAGGGAAGATGCACCAGTCCTCCTCTCAACTTCGTGGCCATCCTCTGGACCTGTTTGAAAGTTCCATGTTCTTCTTACATTATGAATGTAAGAATATAAGGCTGCTCATATCTGTCAATAGAGGGCTTGATGCAAACCATCCTCCTCTAATCTCATAAGTGTTGCACACATATGCACAGTATTTCTTTTTAATTTCATTCTTTTAATTGCTTAAACATTTAGTTTAACTTTTATACCACTGACAATATTTCTGGAGTACTAACACTGAGATCACAACGACTCCAGGTTCTTTCCCTGACAGGCAAGGGCACCTGCTTATTTTAACTCAGGTGCACTAATTTGCATTTATCAATATTGAAACCTACCTACTGTCCTATGACATTAGGAGAGCCTACTGCAGTTCCTCTGGCAGCTCTGTTTTGGCTGTCCTGGTTATCCCTGTGGCAATTGCAGGCAGGGACATGCTGTGATTGCCTGCTCTCACTGCCCACGCGCTGCTGTGCCCAGTGGCACCAGTCCTGAAATCTCTCTGAAATCTCCATCCTCATCCTGCTCTCCCCTGTCAGAAGGGACTGCTCAGCTCCTGCTCCCTGCCTTTTTAATGACATGCTCTTCCCTAAATCCTGCTCAAATTTGGAATGAGTCTGAAAAACACTGCAATAGAAATATCTTCTTGTCCACTAGGGGGAAGTACCTCCATAATTAGGATTTGATGAGTGACCGTAGGGATCAAAGAAAATAGTCTTCTCTGTTTCTAAATTGCAAGACAGTGCTTGTTTTGAACTTTAATAGTAATAATTTAATACAAAATCGAAAATCTACTTTTAGTGAAGACATTGACCCATTAGGTACTAAATAACCTTTTCAAATTAATTGTGTTAGGCTTGCTTTAATGCAGACTCTTGTTCAATAAAAGCTATCTTATGACTTAATAGTTTCACAGGAAATTACTGCAGAAGAACAGCTAAAGAAAATGAAAATCTGTATTTCTAGCAAAATCTGTGTGGTATTCAACTCTCATAAAATAGAAATACCATTAGCCTTTAATGAAATAAAAGCATTAAATTACTTTCAGATAGTTGTCACTCTGAAACTGAGTCATGAGAAGTCACAATAACAATGTTCTGTTTATCTCTCCAGTGACATATGTAAACCATCTTTTTTTCAATCTTCTGCTATTTATATGGCACCATCAAAGAAACACTGGTTAAGGTAGAGGTGCAGATCTACTGAAGCATTTAAACTAACCAGCTGTTTCCTAAGAAGAGAGCATGCTAAACACCTCTTCTGACACAATCTGAATAGTTTATTTCCCACAAAGTTTAGAAATTTAAGTATGAGAGGACTAGGTTTTATACAGATACAATATGACCACACTACATTCTGATTTTATTCTTTTTTTTTACTCAGCGCTAATACAGACCCTATAATTTTAGACCATTTTAGAAAGGCATCCACAAAAGCAGTACTGCAAAGTCTTCAAAGACTGATCACTAAAATTCTCAAACCATCTTAGCAGCTTATAAGATTTCCAATATTAAAGCCTTGAGCAGTATTCAACTGAAAGTGAAATGAGGTTTGAGCTCCTACTTGACTGAAACTCTTTCCTATCACTATTTTGAACTTTCATGAACAAATAATACAAGAGAAATGTAGTGGGAAACCAAGTGTAACATTGATGTAAAGATACTGCCTGTGTTTAGGCAATATTGCAGATATCTGACCCGAATTCCTAAACATTATCATTTAAATGCCTCCTGAGTGAAGGGAACCTATTTTAATTTTATCATAAAATTTCTGTTCTATTACAAAGGGGGAAGAAAAAAAAACCCAAACCAAACCAGAAACAGGGGACAAGATGCCGCAACAGTGGCTTTTGTTCTTGTCTGCTAGAGTTCTGCAGTCAGTTTCACACAGAATCAGCGCACCAAAATTCTTTGGATTTCACTTGCATCCTTCATTCTCTGCAGCAAATATTCCTATTATTTTCTCCTATCAGTTAAAACACTTCGATATATCACCAGTAAAGGACAACTTCTGTTATCTTGCGTAATTTGTCGTTTAGGATAATGCTACATCAGTAAAAAATAACAACAACAATAATAAAGGCTTCAAGAGTGTCCTTGTCGTGGCCGAGCACATCCAACCCAGGGGACACCTCCTTCCTACAGACACAGCCGCCCTGCACAGACGTTCTGCAGGAAGGGGGGCTGCCAGGGGCCACGCGCTCTGCCTCGTCCGGGGCATTGGGATGCTCTGGGTGCAAGTGGCAATACCGGGGGCTTGGCCGCTGCATTCACAACACACCCGCAAAAAGATAAACCCACGGCAGCAAGGTTTTTACAGATCGATTCCTTGAAATACATGGTAGAAGTGGTTTTTAGAAAGCAACACACTGTGCTTTTGTGTTTTTTTTTTTAAGCTTAACATAAAGTGACAGTTGACTACACAGTTTTACATAAAATTTCCATTTCTCTTTGAAAAGCTTATATTTGCAATAAACATTCCTTGCTGGCTCTGTTCCCAAACTCAAGCTTTGCTCTGGAAAAACCCTCAAACACTGAAATAAACATTATTTCTAAACTGACTCCGCTGCCTCACTTTCTCCTTCACAGCTCTATCTCTTAGATAACATTAAGAGCTTCAACTTCAACAAAACAAGGTGTTTTCCACTTCACACCAACATACTGTGAAACAAATCACTCATCTGCAGAGTGAACTTTGCTTTAGGTTCTGTTCTGAGCACAAACTGAAAAAGAAGATGCTCACTTACCACAGAAGAGTCACTGCTGAGTTTTGAGCAGCAGAACTGTGAATGAGTGGTGCACAGAAGAGAGCATTTAAATGACATAGCTTTCCACTGAAAAATGGAGAATTTTGACCCACCTTACTGAAGTCTAAAACCTATAATTAACAGCGACTAGGCTGTGTAAGGCTAATGGATTGCCTATGTAGACAGCCTATCATTTTATTTAAAATATAATGGAAGCAAAACGTGCTCTCTGCAATCAGCAGGTTGTGGCAGCGGAGCAGAAATGAACACAGAATAGGTGGGTGTTCTTTTGCTGGGTATTAAAACCTTGTTGAAGGAAACACATTTCTTTTGTGAGAATACAATGGAGATGTGACGAGAACAAGGAAGGATTTCAAAAATAGAGTGCACGAACAAAGTTTCACACGGAATAGGTCAGAAAGGGGTCCCTGCTGTCTGAAGACACACAGAGCTATGCCTGCCTTTTTTTTTTTTTCTTTCTTACTTTTTTTTTTTTTCCCCCGCTGCATGCTGCTTTCAGACATATACATGGGCTACCTGGTGGAGAGTGGGGTGAGTGATGTGTTAGACTGCTCAGGGCTGTCTCTAACAAGCATCCTCCTACAGAGCAACCAAAAGGTAAAATTTCCAGGAGTCCCCACTAATTTGGTGCACTTCAAGGGCTTTTGTGCCTGCATCTGAAAAACCAAAATGACGAGAGATATCTGAGAATTTGGTTCACTATTTTCCCATTCCTGCATAGTTTGGAACAGCATATCAAACAAATCTGACTTCCCTTTTTGTTCCAGTAATATCATGCTTCACAACCTTTCCAAATCCTGGTTTCTGCACCTATTGCAACTATAGTAAAACCATACCTATAGCAATATCATTAGCAATCTATTCCACATAGATACTTATTCATGATGATAAATAATATTAAGAAAAAATCACTAAATATAAAGAGTTAAGGTCAACTGCTAGACAGATTTTTTTTTGAAGGTCCATTATTGGCAAATCTGTCCCTTGACTTTTAAAAAAATACAAGGCAGCATGTTCAGTTTATTTCATGTGACTAGACATGCAGAATGGACATCTGCTACCAACCACTGAACTAATTCAGGCTACAATATTATTTCCATTATAATTGCGTTTCCATGTTATTTTTCAGGCATTCATAACTTCCTGAAATATTAATCAGTGCTGAGATTTATTATGCACCTATGGCTCAGTCTTGTGATATATGTGGCTCTGTGGCCTTAAGCTGGCATTAGAGCTTGTATTCACAAGCTGTTCTTGAATAAAATCAAAACATCAGAAAACAAGGCTGAAAAGCACCACAAGGGTTCATTGAACATCCCCTTATATTCCCAGCCCATGGATGGACAACTATACATTTTTCCAATTTATTCTTAGCAACCTTCAGTGGCAGAGGAGGGTGCCTACATTCCCCTTCTCAAACCTCTCTGAGCTCATTACTGGGACTTCTGCTGAAGCTGAGCCTTGCACTGCCAACCTATTTGGGGATTTTTTTACAGACTTGCATATCGTGGATGGAGAGAATTGCTAATTAATGCTTGAACAGGACTTAACAGCAGCCTTAGAACACCTATGGGGAGCTTATAGAGAAGATGGAGTGGAGACAGGCTCTTTACTACTGAGATGCTCGGCAAGAGACAATGGTCATAAATTAAGGAGAGACAGGGACAGGGAAGGTTCTGGCTGTACAGGAGGACAATATTTTTACTATGAGGATCATTATGGATTGGGTGAGACTGACCCTCCCTGAAGGCTTTCGAGATCTGACTGTTCAAAATCCTGAGCAACTTAGTCTGAATTCATTACCCCTGCTGTGAGGGAGAGGTTGGATTAGAAACTTCTTGAGGGCCCTCTTAACCTGAATTATTCTGTAGCTCTATTTCTCTTTACAGAAGACCCTTGCAATTAAACTGCTTTCACTTTTATCTAGTTTTACAGATGTATTGAGCCTCCCCTCAGGAAGTATGTTTTCCATGAACCTGACTGGTATTTCTCCCATCTGGTCTGTCCCTGCATTTGTCCTGTCTCTCCTGAAGGGCACTGAGCCTCTGGTTTTATATGATGAGAACACTTCTCCAAACTGAGGCCAGAGATATCAGTGGCAGCACAGAGACGCTCAATTGCTTCATAAAAGCTGAACCATCATTTGAGATTGTTACATAAAACACAGCCCAGCATGGAACAGTATTTACACAATAGTATTTTGAAGCATGTATTATCTGTATGAAATCAGTTTGGAACCCTCTAAGTGTTCTCTGCTCTGTACGCATCCTCAGCTGTTCAAGACTTCAAGTGGGAAGACTAGTGTTACCCTGAAATTCAGCTTTGCATTTATCTCCTTCTCCAAACGGTGAGGTCATTTTTCTCCCTTGGAGATTTTGTGCTTTTTTTCCAAAGTAGTTTTGAGTATACCATTTTCCTCCAGAAACTTTCAGAATGGCACCAAATGTTAGTGTTGTGCCCAAAGATGAATAGACTCAGAACATGGCTCCAGAACAGAAGTGCACTTGCAGCTGTAAATGAGCAGTGCTTTGACAGCATTGTTTTTTATTTTTAATTTTTGCAAACAACCTCATCCCAGTAGAGCTAAAAAATGCCTTGTAATATGTCCTCTTCAAGAAAATATGGAGAAAACTGTCTTGGTGGTTTATGTGAAACAAAGAGCCCAAACTGTCAATTTTTCTCCTGACTCTTTTCCTCTGAAGAGTCAGAAAACCCATAAAACTATATTTTAACAATAATGACCAGAACACATACAGTATTTACCAGGAACCGTCTAAGACTGTTCCTGCAATCTGCCTCATGCTTTTCTTCCTACAGACCTATACAGCCTCAAAGCCCAGAGCAATTCCTTGCAGTCCCTATTTTTTTCCTGCTTCCCTGTGCTCTTCCCACAGACATAGTCAACTTTGTCACAGTCAGCAAGGATGTTCTTTCATGCAGGGAGTTTTCCCCAGGGTGTATTTACATGCCCTTGGTGATTTTAGGATATTTAAATATTTCTGCAGCACTATGGCTCACTTGTTCCCAGTCTGTAACTGTACCTGCTGACCTTGGTAAAACAGCAGTGAATTCAAATGTAATTTTTACTATTTTGTTTGAGCGTATTCCTTCCCCCTTTCAAGGAACTAGTATATTCAAAATAACAGCTTGATGGTATCAAATTTGGTGGTTAATTCTTTCTTTTCAAATTATGCAAAATATCATCTTTACAAAGGCCCATATCAGTGTAAGACTGAAAAAATGGCTATTTATAAGTGGCGGCATTGTGAGAATCTTTGTCTTGGCACCCACCCTTTTGGTTACTTATACACAGCTACAAGTCATCAGACCTCAGGCAATTTGATGTCATGCTTGGATCTTAATAATTTCATTTATCAACTTTTCCTTATGGTTTTTGATAGGTGATAAACTAGCAAAATGCATAGTTAATCTGTATTTGTTACAAGTGGAACTTCCTCTGAAGCACTGGACATTTATTTTTACAGCTGGTTCTGAATTCAAATACACTGGTTATAAATAATTTCTGAATGTCATGTAATATTTATGCTGGAAATCTGAAACTCCATGTCATGTTTGGAGAAATGAAACACAGGGAGAAGAGGCTACATTTTCACTGAACCAGTGCAGGTTGTGTCTGTGTCAGAGTCAGACACAGTACTACCAGTGCCCCAGCAAGAACCTGAGAGCAGCAGTTGTCCTGCCATTGCTAAGGAATCTGAAATTCCCCCCCTTGATCTGCATAAGGAATGGGCTGTCGTATCTTCTCAGCCATCCCCCTCCTCCCTGCCCTTTGCAAGGCTGCTTTAAGTAAAAAAGAAAGTGTAGTTTCTCGGCTCTATCCCAGTGTTTGCCTCCACTCGACAGAGTGCAGAACAGCAGCTGACTTTGATGTGTTTCTCTTTTGCCTGATTGATTGTTTTTTGGAAGGAATGGTCAGGCATGTATTTATTACATGGATTTGTTCAGCTATAACCATGCTCCTGTTACTCCTGTGTGGGTTAAATTTAACTGTCCATCTTTCAGGTGTGAGTTTCCTTATCTGACTTTAGGAATGTCCAATTTGGACAGCTAGGGTTGAGCTACCTGCCCCATATAGCCAACAGAGAGAAACAAAATGGATAACAAACCTGTAGATTACAAAGACTGGAAAGAAAAAAAATGTTTCTTTTCAATTACAGTTTTGGAGACCTGAGATGTGTGCAAGCTTTTGTGCTGAAATAGATTTGACTGGTTGCAGACCAGCTAGGTAGGATAGGTTGCCTATGGGTGACAGTGGATCACAAGATGAACATGAGCCCACATTCAGGTCCATGTAATCAAGTTGTCAATAAAGGGTCTGGCAGTACTAATCTAAGAGATCCTTCCCACCAGTGTATCCTGTAACAGGAATAGAAATGCCCCCTACAGTCAAGGGTAGAGTGCAGGAGTGTGTGTGTGGGGGGGGTAAATAGCTCAAAGATGATGAGAAAACACAACCTAAGAAGGAAGTAGGGTCATTTCTTCTAAAGAAAAGACTGAGGTCTTTTCAGACTCTCCACTCTTCACATATCCTAATATGCTTCAAAATGGAATGGAGTGGCCTGTTGTCCTTAGTTGTACCAGTGAGGACAAGAAATTATTCACTTGCTGTGAATGAAGAGCTAGTTAAACTTTCAAAAAACTTCTTCATACTAAGAATACTAAAGAACTCGAATAAATGACTTTGAAATTATCTCCATCACAGGAAATCTTTGTGAGACAGTCAAGAATGTTGTGGGAGAGCAGCAGACTCCGTAACTTGCCAAACTCTTTTTCAGCTTTATTTTCCTACAGTTTTGTGCGTAAGCAGCTGATGCAGAAGGAAATAAATGCTTGTGTGGCATACCACAAACAGCAGGTGATCCAAGCACCAACTGGTTTGCAGTTTCATGGAACTTAGGTTTATCCAGACACCTAGAACATCCCACAGCACTAAAAACATAAGCAGCAGGCTATGTTAAATTAAGCAAGGATTTCAGGTGCTCTTATTGCAGTACTCTAAAAAGCAGTTTAAATGTCAAAATTAGGCTCCAGTGAACAGAATATTATACAACAACCATTCCTCATAACTCAGAAGCACAAAGCTCCTCACATCATTAAAACTTGCAGTCAGGTCATTTTATAGGAGACTTTGGCCAGAAATCCTAAATGTGTTTATAGAGAGAAAAGAGTGGCAGTGAAAATGGCTTTTTTTTTGATTCAGCACTATAAAAGTACCCCAGATGAACACTTAGGAGCAAATAATATTGCTTATGTTATGAGGTCAGAAGAGAAGAAGTAGCAAAGGAAACATAATATATCATTTTAAATAAGACAGGGAGAATTTTTAGTCTCTCCTGCCCCTACCTTTTTTTTTTTTTGTTTTTTCCCCACAGCCTCCATTATAGCCACACTTCACCCAAGGCTGATTACCTTGGAAGACTAATAGTACTGCTAAAGCAGGTCAGCCTCAATTGAGCAACTAGGAGGTAGGAATACAACATAATGAAAGACAAGCTAAAAAAAATGAATGTCTTGGAAAAGGTGCTGGATTGGAGTTGAATGTTTAGTGCAACAATAAATAGTCTCATTAGGGCAAACCAGAAATGGAAAAGATGGAGAAGAAAAGTGGTTTAAGGCTTTGGCTAATGCAAGGGAAATAGTTACAGAAAGCAAGGACTTTTCTGATGTGGAAAAGGGAAAGGACCAGTAATCAAATTTTGACAAGTGAAAATTATGCTACCTGACAAGGAGGATCAATGAAACGGTTCAGAGTATGTATCTTTTTAATACAGGCATTTTCTGATGGCAAGTTTAGGAGAAGGAAGTCCTTTGACAATATTTGGAAGTGATTGGAGCAGCCTGTATTTAACACATTAACCACTCAAGAATGAAGGAGTTCCTTTTCTGCAAAAACACATTTAGAAATGACAAATTCTGATATTTCAGGAATTAAATTTTTGAAGTGCACTGTAACATGAAGAAAATTCTTGTAAAAGAAAAGATAATTCTAATTCTGGTTACAAAGTCAAGACATGAAAGCAGGAATATACCAAGAGAGGGAGTTAATACAAACCAGGACTTAGGTAAGTGTCCAGAAACCATGCACTGCCTACATAAAAAAAGCCCCTATGCAACAGCAGTACCCATGAGATAATAACTTGAACCATTAAAACATAAAAGCTTCAAAGCTGAGCTGTACTGAGTAGTATCTCAAGGGAACTCGAAATCCATAGCTGGACACCCAGCATTCCTGTATAAGTCAAGAGAAACAGGAATTCTCCAAAAGTTAAGGATACAAAAAAAAAAAAAGAAACAAAACACAAAAAACCAAACAAACAAACAAACAAAAAAAACCCAAAAAAAAGCAAACAAAAAAATGAAAAAAACAAACACTGAGCAGAAAACTCTGTGAAGCCAGCCAAGAGCCAATATAAGGAAGACAATTGCATATGAGTTTCTTCCCTCTTCAGAGGTTTTATATTTAACCAAACACTCCTTTCCCTAGCAAAAACATCCAGCAAGCTCTTTGGGAAAAGTGATTATCATTGCTGTTCAATCTCAGATGAGGCAGAGACATAATTCATTTTTTTACAGCCTTTAACAAAGCAGAGCCATGTGATACTTTAAACCCCAAAGGACTGTTTTAACCTCCACCTACAGAATCAAATTCCTTCTTGCTTATCTTTAAGTCCTGAATTTTATGTTCTTGCCCACATGGTGACAGCTTTAAGAATAAATGTCAAGAACAAAAAGCAGTAAGAGCAAAAGTTAGCCTTGCATTAGTATATATCTGTAGGAAGAGAAAATCAAGAGACTGATGGAAGGGAAATCAACTCTCCCCTATACACAGACAAGTGTTCTTAGTAGCCACTGGACTACCATGAAGGATTAAGATGTAGACTACAACTGCTCCTGCTCTAATGTTGAGCAGAAAATGTTCAACTGCTCTTTGTGAGGATCCAAATAATCAGTATCTATGTGGCTAATCAGAGTGGTTCTGAAACCTTTTTGGTGCCATAAAGTCAAGTGAACCTTTTGGCCTGTGTGCACTAAATTCTCTCTCCAGGTCAAAGGTAAGATTCTCTAAGCTGCTCATTAGAGAAGTTTTTGACACGCGCTCTCCCCCATGCTACCTTCTCTCTGTGAAGCAGCAGACTATCAGAGGTCAAAACTGAGTTTCAAAATATTGATCGTTAAGCAGGGCACACAATTCCACTCTGAAAATCCCTTTGGGAAGTCAGGCATGCCCCTTTGCTTGCTTTACAGAGTCTAGCTTTCCAGGCAGAGGTCACTGGGGATACTTGTACAGCCTACAGCATTTCTGGAACTGCAGATAGAATAGAGAGGCCCTCGGTGAATTCAGGTAGTGCCAGGACCAGGCTGCTGCTGGGAGGCAATAGGCAAAAGACCTGGATCATAAGTCCTGACCCGAGTGTGTTAATCCCTCTGAATCCAGCTGCTCAGATTGCTGGTTAAACGAGGCTATTATTTCCCATCCACTTCCTAAGGCTGTTTCAAGCCTAACTGCAGGGCTGCAATCAGACACTTCGGCAAGCCGCTATCGGCACCCCTGGGGACCTTCCGCCTCCCGTAAGTAGAAATCCTGGAGGAGCTGCCAACACGCAGAGCTCTTCTTCAGACTTCCTATAACAGGCTGTTGCTTAGCCACAACACAGGCTGGCCAGGCTGTGGCACAGCAGATGTCAGCGTGCGGCTAATCCTTGTGCCGGCACGGGGCCAGGCGTACAAATGTCCATCGGTAATTACCGCTCTCCCATGGCTAAACACCAGCCCATGCTCAGTGCCCAGCTGCACGAGGGGTTGATTTCTCACAGCCTGGAGTCCTCCCTGCTTCCTGTCTGATCAAAAATTAGCTGATCTTGCGACGGTATTTCAGTGACTATTTTTGTATGAAGAAGCGAAGCGTTAAGTTACTGTGCTAACACCATGCTTTAAATGATATTTACTTGCAAGCGGAGTATGCCCTGTGGACCAGGGCAGTATGCTCAATACTCTTGCTTCAGGAATATAAAACTGTGTCTTTTTCCCTGCAGTTTTCACAGTTCTGAAAAATGCATTTCTTCAAGTGAAGAACAGGAGAGCCCTCGTGTGGCTAATTTAACATCTGTGCTATCGTACAGATGCTATGGATGGTGATAAAAAATACACTGTATGTAAGTTTTCCTTTGTTCTTCTCTCTGATCTCACCCCCTTTAAATGCAGTTGATTTAATGAACCTCAACTTTGTTTTCCAGCCAGTTGTATCTCAGATATTCTTCCTTCCACTGAAAAAGAACAAGCCGTTCCTCATACTATATCTGTGCTTCGTTTCCTAGTTTTGACAATAGGAATGTAAATTATAAAGTAACCCTTTCTTGAAATGTTTCTCTTGTGGGCTGTAGGGAAGAGGGGAAGCATATGGGGGATTTATTATGCACAATGACCTCATTCTTTCCAAGTTTCCTCATTCTCAGGAGACATATTTGCAATTCATACACACAGTTCAAAATTGGAGTAGGCTATGCATCTGCTGTACATACACACAGAGTGTGTCTTAGACTGCCAGAAGCAGACGACAAAAAAAAGTGAGTGTTCACATGATTTTTGCACTAGGGCTCTCCTTGCAGATAAATGATGCCACAAGCATCTCAAGTAACCCCTAATTTTTGTATGAGTTACTTAAAGGCACTGCAAACATTCGACAATCAGATTATTCAGAGTCCATTTTTAAGAAAAAAAAATTACTCATACCTTGCATGTTTTTGGCATAACTGGGTAAGTTGGAAATAAAAAGAGAAGGAGGGAGAGAAAACTAAGTAAGCACTCTTACATCCAATTCAGGGATAATTTAATCTAAGCCTTGTATGAGTCTCCTACACCTTTTTTGACCCTGTGCTTGACCCTTAGGAAGCACTCATTGCTACGCAGGTAACATGACACAGGTTAAATCACACCTCAAAAAAAAGATTTCAAGCCTCTCAAAGGCAACTCTCTTCTGTTCTTTTGGAAATGTATACCTCTTATCCATCTCCTTTTTCTCCATATCTATGCAATGTTTATTTTGTTCTCTTCCCCATTACTCCTTTCCAAACCAGCTTGAGTAAGTGCAGGGCAGATTCTGCTGGCCCAGGAGGTGAAAGGATTCCGAATCCTGAGAAGGATCAGGGCAAAAATAAATGTTTTCTCATCTGATGACTACACTCGTCTTTTGTTGTGCCTGAATTCCTTTTTTCCCTAACATAAATGTGTTACACTTGAGAAAAGCAAATTGCCAGTCAGCAATAAGGGTTTCAGTGCTCCTAGCTGGCCAGTAGGTCTAATAATATTGCAGAAAATTTTATGAATGAAGGCTCAATAGTTCAAGAAACTTCTGATGGAGGTACAATGTATTAGCAAGCAATAACAACCTAGGAGCGCAGCCCTCTAGGTATGTGTGTCTGACTTACAGTCAGCACAAATTTACTCTGAAGCAGAACAAACCAACCCTGAAACAATGGACCTAGTGGTTCCATGTGCAGAAACTGTCTGAACCAACTCAGATAAACCAACATGAAAACTTGACCACACTGAGATGATAAGGTCTTATGAAGAGATACTCTGAGTTTTCAGAAGATGAGACTTCCCCCAGAGTTATAAGAAATGTTGTGGACAGCAGATTGCCTTCTAAAGGGGGAGGGGTGGGGGGGGGGGGGGGGAATAGACAAATTATGTTTAACAACATTGGATTTTATTATTCACCGAGAAGTAAAATAACTGGCTATTTTGCAGTCCTAACCTTACATTCTTTCCTTTACAATGATCTGAATTTAATACTGTAAACGGAGACTGTTGTTAATGCAGATAAGATGATAAATCCCAAATAGAAAGTTTAATAAGTGTTTTGAACCTATTTAGGCTGAGGTAGATCTCTAGGCACAATTAATAACCTCACTAAAAGACCTGGCACCAGTCTGACCACGTTCAGCCTTGTTTTAGTGATAAAGGAAGATATGGACCAAATTGGTGTCTTCTGAAGTTGTGGCACATTCTCCATGGCCTGCCTGTTAAATCAGTGCTTGAACTACTGAACAATTTTTCTTTTTGAAAAATAAATTATATTTGCTTCTCAGTCTAAAAAAAAAAAAAGACATTCTTTTGCTAGATGTCAAAGGCATTTTAAGTCGGACCATCTTCACAATTTTTTGTTATATAGCTCTTCGTGAGTTCAGTTGGGCAGAGGTGACAGGTAAGACACAAGTCAAATTTTGAGAAAGACCAGCAGTTCATTTGAATGCCTAAAGACCTAAGGGCTGGGCCAGTTCAGTTAATCCGGTTTGGGGGAAAAAATATACAAAGAAATGCTTTCACTTGAAACAGCTAACCTGCTCAAAAGGTTGCCATTTGACTCAGACACTGCACCATGACATTCTATATAAGTGTTTTTGTTTGTTTTGGTTTTATTCCACAGTGAAGAGCCAGACTTATTTATAAATATTACGTTCTTTTTCTAGTCTCTGGTCTCTTGTACATGATCTCATTGTGTTCTGGCTGCAGGACTCAGGAATAGTCTCACATATACAAATATACATAAATATTGTCTATTTAAGAACATGTGAATAACTTGCCTTTGAAGAACAGAAACAATTATTTTAAAAGGCTATCCCTGAGTGTAAACCTATAGTCAAAAGGAGACTTGAAGGAAAGTCTGTATTTTGTTTGATGAACAAATGCTTGAGAATTTAAAGCCATGAAGTCTAGAGCTGAAAAAGTTAGACTGAAAGTGTCCTTCAAGATAAAATACAATTAATCTAAGGAATAAAAGGATTTTTTTCATTTATTTACAGGGATCCCAGTTGAAAATAGAGAGGTATTTTGCTTTCTCAGGTTGTAAGAGAAAGACCTGAAACTCCAGGAATTTTCTGTTTCACTCATTTTATGCCACTAAGCATAATTACAAAACACCAGTATGTTTTTCCATTTGCTTAAAAAATCTATACCTCTTCACTTGAATTCAACCATTTAATCTTTAAAAATCAATTTAACTTTGATGTTTTTACTACTTTGCTGTTATTTCAGTAATTCAGATCTTCAAAGTTAAAAACATATTAGCCATTCAAAGCTAAAAATCAAATAAAGCTACGCTCTCCGTCCTTTAATCAGAGCTTTCATCTGCACATTTATGATTTCAGGAAGAAGTCAAATTATACCTAATTGCCACTAATTTAACTTGGCCACTGAAATACGATATGAGATCACGTTTCATCATACTGTAGATATTTTAGTGTACACTAGTGTACACAGACTGGAGAGTTTACTGTACACTGAAAAAAAGTTATCACATAGAAGTTCAGCCATATAGAAACAGACCCGATTTCATTTACTTTTAAAAGTACCGACTTTAGACAAAATGTGCTGTTTGATGTGCATTTGATATTTTAGGTTGACTTATGACTGTGTGCTTGAAATAATTTTTTAACATTTAGTGGCTTTTAAGTCTCAAGTGGCATCAACTCATTTAAATTACTTCAATATCATGAAACATATGAGGAGAAGTCTTTTTGCTTAAAGTCTTGAAGAAAAGGCAGCTGCTGAGAGATGAGGTACGTGGGAGCAGCTCAGGCAGACGGATGCTCCCAGCTGCTCTGGGGGTGCAGCCCCTGCAGCCTGCCCAGCAGCAGCTGCGAGACAGGGCAGTTGTGCCTTCAGCTCCCACTTCAGTGGCTGCTGCAATTCTGTGGGAAAACTTGGAGATCCCTGGGGAACTTGGAAATACAGTCAAAGGGCAGAGACAAAGGTGTTTGCATCAGTGTGCTGGGTCAGTAGGAATCAGAAATTCTCTAATTTCACTTAGCATACGTTCATTTTGTTTTTCTCTTCTAAGTGGAACAGTTAATTATCACTTCAGCATTCTTTTCCCCTTGCTCAGTTATCTACCAGCTCATATCTGTCAGTATCCTTCATTTGAAGCCAGATGATCAAATGTAGTTAAACACATTTTAAGAACAATCTTTCAGAATGTTTAAAGCTCTCTTCTCAGCAAAGTTTGTCCCTCCTTAGAGATCCCACAAAAGTAGTGGCAGATTGGGAATGTTGCTGACTACAAACTAGAGAGGGAGCAAATGTTACTCATCTACTTTCAAGCAGAACACATGGGCATGATAGGTTTTGTAATCAGAAACCTTAGAAATGGCAGCTTATTTCTAAAAGTTATGTGTAACTGGAGAGAGAACGTCAATGCCATGCATCCTCTGTATTTAATAAAAGCTAAAATGAGTGATTTTATTACTGGAAATTATTGGGAAAATCTACAGATGGAGTATTATTCATATCAGTTATTTGGCAAGTAAATTTGGATAATGGAAGCACTGAGAAGCAAAGGAATCACAGTTGTCAATTATTGGCTATAAGTCACTTTCCTCCCCTACACAGAGGAACTCGGACGATTTCACTGGCTTTTTTTTAAGAAGGATGTTTTCAGCAATACAGCACCATGGCTCAGAACCCTGCTCTGTGGAAACCTAACTCCCTCCTACCCTTGGAGTAGTGCCTCTAAATCAAACACATCTACTGGGCAGATAAACTTCTTTGGGACTTGGAACTGGAGTGGCTCACGCAAGCATAAGAAGAAAACTCTTTTTCATCAGACACCTGGATTGATGACTGGTAATTCACCTCCTCAGTAAGATGGAAACCTGACCACATGGGCATGCCAGGTCATTTTCTTTAAATAAATCAGGGAAATTTCTTCCCTCTAGTACAGAGCAGAGAAATCACCTAGAGAAAAACCACTTTTACTTTTTTCACAGGGAAAAAAAAATGGCTCTGCAAGTCTGGAAAGAGTTCCCACCTCAGGGCTGTGTTTCAAGATTGACAAATGCATGTAGCACCAGGGGTCATTTTCCCAAGGTATAAACACATCATTCCAGCACTGTAATCTCACACCTTCATTTATGCTGTCTCAACTTTTACTTTGAGCATCAGCACTCTAGGACAGAGCAAAACATCCCAAACTTGCAGTAGGAGTAATGAACAAGATGATCCAGCACTGTAAAAGCCATTCTCTCAGAAAATTGTGAGAGCAAGTCAGAGTCAAGGCTCACTATCTCATCTGGTCAGCATTTCCATGAACATCCTGAGAGAATGAGTCCACTCTGGTCTGCAGCAGCCAAGTTAATTTGATGGAAGAACATTAGATAGGTGTTCGGGATAATTTCTGAGGGGCCAGGTGAGATATGGTCACATCCTTCAGTCACTGAGTTATGGACTACCTGGACCAATGTTTTGCAAGATATTTGTTATATAATATTTGGATCCTTTATTCATGTCCACTAGGAGTGAACTGGTTGTGGCTTTGCTAGCAGAAGAAGTCACAGACAGCAAATCCAGCCAGGATCAAGGAAGGAAAATCTTTAATGAAGACAAATAAAATTTCTAGGAAAACGGATAAAAGTGTTCTGTGTTAGAGCCGTGGACGGGCAGAGCTTAGTTGTAGATTGATAACTCTGAGATGAAGTTAAATCAGTTTAGTCAGACTAGCTTTTTGATGGTCACCTCTGTCAGAGCAAATATATCACAAGACAAGGATGTGTCCAGGATGGAGACCAACACAGTGAGTAAATGGATTCTCCCTCCCCCAGCACTGAAGTGAATAGCCAGGTACAGGTTTCCACTCAGATGATTCTTGGCTTGCAAAAAAAAAGGAGTTCTCAAGATGATTAAGCAGCAGTTTCCCTGAAGAATTCAATGCTGAGAAGGCTGAAAGAAATAGCAATCACAAGGCTCATGGCTCAACCTCCCCCATTTGGAGCCTACTGGATTGCCAATGGGAAGCAAAAACAGTTGTCAGAACACTTTCCAACTACTGCTTCTCATCTGGTGGAATAAGCCAAAAATACTCAGTGCCATTAAAGTCTGCTAGCACAAAGGACAAACTAAGCATCTTAGCAGTCCAGATTTTAAAGAAATGTGAATTCTTGTTTTAAAAAGAAAATTACTAATAAGAGATTGGATGTTTCTTTATAGATGAGGGAAAAATGTGACGACCTGATTCCAATTTTTCCTGAGAATGTTGAGTATTTTTGAAGCAGAAAATCTTCTTGCTAAAGAGTCTATCAGAAAAGTGGCTTAGTACCACTCAGATTTAACCCCAAGGCTCCCATAATCAAGGAGAGTTAAGATGCAATGTTTCTTCTAATGAAATAAAGCATAGGTTTGTCTTGTTCTATAATCTCCATTGCATATATTGGCATTTGAATGTATTAAAGAAAATTCAGATACAGTTCCATATTACATTTTTTTACAGTTCTTGCTCTTTTGTGTCACCATAATTATTGTGTTGCAGAGGATGTTGTTGCAAGTCTCAGAGAGTTGATTTCTCACTTATTTTGTTTACTGCTTTGCATGGGAAGACAATCAAGGAGCAAATACAGAGGCACATCATGAATCAAGGAATAGCAGAGAATAGGAAAAATAAGAGTTTCTATCTCCTTGGTCACAGTCATCTCTTTTCCCTATTTGAGATTACAGCAGGCTTAAATGCTTTTTTGATGAGACTCTGTACCACACATTTAATTTCCTAGTTGCTAGTTTCTGACTGAAGGCATTACAGCTGAGTCTGTAGCAATTTGGCGAATTTCACCTTCTTACTGTTCCGAGCATCAATGACACAGTTGTTGACACTGATTAGTTGTTTGTATTCTGTTTCATAGGTCCAAGTGTAAAAGTTCTTCCTGACCTGCAGCTGAGGTGCCACAACTTGTACCCCTGCTTTGCTCATGGGCATCCCAGCCAAAGACCTGAAGAGAACCAAGTGAAATCCTGCCAGCTGAAAAATAACAGACCTCTGCCTCTGCTTTTTAAGTGAGGGCTTAGAGCCTCAGCTAACAGGTGTATATTAAAACTGACTGGAATGTTGTCCTAACAGTGATATCATCTGAATGTTTATCAATGATAATTCACAGAGATGTTTGGTTTTGAAGTTATTCAGAAAGAATGTACAAAAGAGCAAGCAATACTGAAACAGAGTTGCCATACTGGAGCATGAAAAGCACCATTTGTTCAAAAGCTTTGCTTCTTTCCAAAATAAGCATTTTCATCCTAGTGAAAGAGCTGACTACCCATACTAAATCCTCAAGTGCTTATCCCTGCTCTTCTTTCTGCCAGGATGTTTTTTGTAAACTATCTGCTGAGCTGGCTCAGGTAGCTGAACCAGCTGAAAAATGAATGGGGCTCATTGTTTTTCTTTTATTTGGGTTTCGGAGAAGAATCATGTGACTAACAGGATTTCTGCTGCATTAGAAAGTCAAGAGAAGAACATTTTCTGGTTATCTATAGATAGGGACAGGAGCAGAGCTAATCCTTAGGCTGCTGCACAAACTTATGTCAGATTATTCAATTTCGCAACTCCAAAATTATATAACCTAGCAGATTTTGGAGCACAGGAATTCTTCAGTTCTGCCTGCAGACTCTGCTGGCTTGATAGGTGATTTTCGAAAGGTTTCGACATCCTAGAAGTGGAAAGTCTGAGGAAGCTTTATCTAAAGTATTGGCCCCACATGGCTTTTATGAGATCTCTTACTCAGCCTCAGTCTGACACAGCCAAAAGCCAAAACAATTTGTGTGGTCAAATCAACACGTAATACCTGTGCCAAGAAAAAAATATGGCTGCACATGGCCAGCAACCAGGGCAGAAGGCAGAAGTGTCTTTGCTACTGAAAAGAGTACCTTTCTTAAACTCTTGTAACTATGCAGTGCTAAGCTTACCACCTTAAAAAGCTCTGGTGAAGCTGAGCTATGGAACTGAAAATTAACTATCTATATTCCATTAACATCATTGCATAAATCAAGATAATTCATACCATCCATGACTGTTTGGCCGTAGAGTGAAAAATATCAATTAAAGGATTGCATGAAACCTGAGGATGACTTCTACTGTGGTTGAGGTTTAAAAAGGAGTGATGAAAGTGGAAATCAGTCCTTTAAATAAGCCCAATGTATAATAAAGTAAATTAAATAGAAGGTGCCTTCTGTTTCAAGTATGTTCTCTTTTCACAAAAGTCAAAAGAAAAACTTTAAAAATCTCAGGTTTAGAGACAGAAGATTCCAGGTTAAAATTCTCAGGTCCAAGCTGCTATTTGCATTTTTTTTTTCTGGCTAGAAATACATCAAAGTAATGCATGTGGTTATGCACTTGATGGTCTCCTCTTTATCCTTTAAAAGAATCAGTTTCAGTAATTGGATCCAAGAAGAAATAGCCCTGTATAACTGCTATGGCTTTAATTTTCTGCTTTGGGAATGTATAACAGAACTGACTTTAGCCTTTTGCAATTGCTTTCCCAAAACAAGAATTGCTTAGCTAAGGAAGAATACACGATGAAAATATTTAATTTTAAAAAATATTTGAACTTCACTTGATGATTAAATATCTCATTACAGGATCTGAATGTTTCTAGATTCTGTAGGAACTACACATGGAGCACTTTATAGAGCGTAGTATTCATTTTCATTCTGAATTGCTCCATTTTTGTTTCTTTGCAAATTTTTGATTAATTGTTCCATCACTTAAAATCACCCTTAGGGGAACTTGGCCAGCAAACTCAGTAGTGAGCTCAAACTGGGACTTCAAGCTGACAGCTACTGAAATTGTAAGAACTGTGAAGTAAAAGTAAACTGAGCTGGAGCCAGTAAGTTCTGAAGTTTAGTTCTGGTGAAGGTTTTGGCTCAATATAGTTTAAAATATGCTTAAAAGGGCCATTTAATTGCATTAAAAATACTATTTCCTTGTGCTTCTAGAAAGTGTTACTTTACAAATTGTGTTAGGAGAGACAAGAGTCTAGACAGGAGGGACAGAGAATCTTGTAAGAGAGGTAGGAACCCAGAAATCAGGACTTCAAAGGAATGTGTTTAACAGCAGCATTTTGGGAGAGACAGCTTTTTTACAAGAAGCTAAAGAGGTAGAGCAGTCATGGGGGAGAAGTGGAACTAAGGCATGTGTCAGGAAAATTATCCCAGCCAGCCCTGATGAAAACAGGAAACATGGATGTGTTTCTGCCAGAAAAGCTAAAGCTGTGTCACGCTGGTACTGACACTGAGAGGACAGTTTCAGACTGGTAGTCCTTCAGGTAATTCCTGCTTGAATATATAGAAATCCTTAACTGAATTTGTCATTTGGGGGTTTTTTAATCCCTAGTTCTTCTGCATCCCTTCTTTGGAAAGACTTAAGTGGGGCGCCATGTTTCTCCAGCTCTGCTATTCCCTGAGAAATAGCTGATGCCTCCAGCTAGACAGTGGGAATTCCTAACAGAAATATCAACTGGAAGAAGCACAAGTGGAAATGTGAGTGTGAAATGTGATACACATTAACTGCTGCAGAGCACCATCTGTGTGATTTCATTTCAATGACCAGATAAAAATAATAAGGCATCCTAATGGTTAGATGAAGAAGATGATGAAGAAAAGGTAAGGCAAAAAGAATGATGAAACACAAAAAAATTTGTCCAAGGCTTAAAAGGTCTGAAGCAAACTAATGAACTGAAAGAAATCCAGACATCATCCACACCTATGGGGTAAAAATATTCAAAATATGGTTGATTGCTGCTAGAACCAAAAGAAACAAGAGAGATGAGGACACAATAATCAACGCTCCTTGTCCAGGCCTAGCCACATGGGTATATGTCTTGGCAAGGGATGAAATCCAAGTGCAAGGGAGCAAGACTGGTTTTGTCTAAAGTAGCTATCACGCTCTCTTTCCATAATGTCTCACACTGAATTTTTTGGTGCTAATTCCCTACAATATTAATCACATCACTGCTATACACTATGAGATTTGCAGAGCAGAGGTCCCACCACAGGTTGTAAAGATGCCAAACTGATTTTTTTCTTTCATATTTTCTTCATATATATATTTGTAGCTCTGTAGACTATTATTGTACAGTTACATAGCTCCTAGATAAGCTCAGTACTGATAGACAGAGAGACTAAACACATTCCAAGGGCCCCAATCCTATCTTGCTTCTTCCTCTGGGAACCCAGGACAAGCTATTCTCCCAAGGCACTTTCTTATAAACAAAGTACAGCTCGTAGCAAGAAAGGAGGGCTCCAGAAGAGGTGGTGCCAAGGGAGGGAATTACTTCATTACTTGTGCTTCTAAGTGGGAATTTTTGTCCATTATGCTAATTTGCTAAATGTATAAAACTGTATTCACCCTACCCTAAATGGGCTGGGCATTTTTCCACAGCTGTCCCTGGAGGTATCCAATTAAAGACCAGCTTTTATATTACTTCCTATATTAACATTGTCTCCAGTGTTGTTTTATATCTAAATCTTGAAGGTGTCAGCGTCTGCAGCTCCTTGATGGCTGATGGGGGGGTTTGACAACACATATTTAATGCAGAACTAATTCCTGACAGCATCAGTAATAAGAGCAAAAGAAGACTTTTGCATCAGCTGTCCAATGGCATTTTGTCATTGTTTTGTTCCTCTCACCACCAATCAATAGTGATTTTGTTAAAAGCGATGAACTCAGGGACTGCTATGCCTTTGAAACTACAAGGAGCCATAAGGAGCAGAACTATAATAGCAAAGGCTTCACATTGTTGGGAAAGACCACAATTAATGTGAGTGTACAGTGTTTTATGTGACAGTAGAGCCACCATCTTATTGCACTTCTGCAATTCCAAAGTTTTATCTATTTTCAGTTGTGACAAAAAAAGTCTATGCTATTTCTCAAGTAATAAAGGCAATTGGCAAAGAGCCACATAACTTAATTATCACCCAGGTGCTACTGTAAGGGGATTTTCAAATCTATGAAAATCCCATCACACTTAAAAATATATTGAAGTGAATTTTACAGGCGAGCCTGAAGCTGCGATAGGGAAAGGAATTAAAAGTGGGAAATAAAACCCCTGTGTGCAGCAAAGTTATAGAATGTTTTTATTCCAATTTGTGTTCACAGAGAAATAATTGGCTGAAACTCTTGGCTGTAACAGACCAAGCTCTTAAACCCTGCTTGTATAGGAGGTATTGCTGGTTCCTTTGTTTTGGTTAAGTAAAGCAGTGCCCCATCTGCACTAAGCATGTGCAAGTATGTATTTCCAGTTTTTCAAAATATTTGAAAATAAAATCTAGATATTATTTTACACGTTCCTAAGGGAGGTCAAAATCACGCATATGTTGCAGATACAGGTGCCATTTCACATCAAGATATTTGTTTTCTTTTATTCACATTCATCAAACTTTGTTCCTTGAAACAAATCCTATTTTATTTTTAAATGCTCTTGCTAGAGTTTTGGAATTAAAAACAAAAAGGAATTCTTCTCTATATTTGCCTCAGCTGAACTTCTTCGTGTTAATTTCTACTGTGCACGCTCTGCTCTGCTTTAAATCTTTTAAGGTCTTAATTAGTAACAGTACGACATAACACTGTTTTATTTACATTTGCTCCTTGATAAAAGATTATTCTATGGCAGAATCTGTATTCTTTCACTCTATTGTGCCACAGTTGCAGTGTATGGCATCTCTCTAACCTTGACATTAATGTCACTGAGCAGTTTGTGTATTTTCTTATTCGACCTGAATGGATAGCCCAATTTTGAGGGTCTCAGGTCCATAAGGAGTTAAAACTGAACAAAGACTTTTTGACACAATTCCGCTCATTTAAATTGCCATGTCTTTCCCTATTGCATTCAGGACAACAAAAAGCAACAGCAGTTTATTCACATTTCTAGGCAGGAGCTGCCACAGAGAGGTAAAAAAGAGGCTTTGACCTTCTGAGTCCTCCTGAGCTCCATTGCTGACCACCCCACGGCTCTTCCCCCTGTCTGAACATCTCATTAACACTGCAGCTTTCAATGCCCAGCAGTGGCTTCACCTTTAACTCACTGCATCATTGTTTTGATCAGTTACATGTGCTCTAGACCAGGTTTCAGAAGGGAGAAAGTGACCTTTAAAAAGCTAACATTGTGGTCAAGTGAGGAAAATGAAGGAGAATGAGCTCTGGCAGTTTAAAAACACAAAGCAGGCCAAAGAGTTTAAAGAACAAAGTTAGAAAAGCTAAAAAAAAGTAATAATAAAACCATTTACAGAGCCATCAGAAGCCTTCTGGAAAGGCTATACAACAATAAATGGTAGAGGCATGAAAGAGGCATTCAGAAGATAAGATCAGAGCAGAGAAATTAAATGAATTCTTATACACAGTGAATGTAGAGGAGTTCAGAAAATTCTCTCATCAGAAAAGTGCTTTCTCAACACCACATAAATACACATTTTAATAAATAAATGGTATCTCAAGGGTCCTTCATTTAACTGAAGTTCAGAAACAGTTTACAAACAGGTTCATCATGACCAGAGGATATTTATCCAAGATTTAAGAAGTAATTGCAGCAGGAAATAACCTAAATAACAAGAGCAGAGTATGATTTTTTTGTTTAAAAATGTCTAGGATGAAAGCCAGATGGTAAATGGGACAGAATTAAAAAAAAAAAAACAAAAAAACAAACCAAAAAAACCTAACCAACAACAATCCCTCCCTACACACACACACTGGTTTTTTGTACTGTGTTTTGAACTACAAGAACAGCATTTGCGGACACATTTTTCTTTGTTTAAGCATTCATCCCTTTTGTGTTTTAAAATGTTTGCAATCTCACTACTACTACTGCTTACCAGCAAGTAATCCAAAAGCTGTATGCTTGTTCTAAAAAATTTTACATTTTTTCCAGCCTGTTGTCTCTATAAAGAGATCAACATATAGTGGCCATAAAATCCTCTGGAAGTTAGTGGGGTTTTTTTCTGCAATCATAAAAAAATTTTATTTTAATTCCATCTCAAACCCTTAACCCTTTACCTCACTAGGGTCAAATCTCCCTTGCCTGTCAGATGAGTTATCTGCAGTGCTTGCACTTTGGCCTCAGATTTGCTTACCACTGGACTTTATTTTTCCTTACTATTTGTGTAATTCTAAAAACTCCTAACAGGACTGCCTCACAGGGCTTCCTAAAGACAAACTTATGCAAGAGCAGTGGAGGCAGATGCAGTCACAGCACAGATGAGGAACTTGGCATTACCAGCAAGGAAAGGAGGGGAATCTCCAGTTTGAATCCACTGAGGTGCCACAAGGACTTCAGCAAGACTTTGAGCCTCTGCTTCAGGCAAGGTCAGTTTTTGTAGAAGTGATGTGCTCAGGGAATTCAGGCATTTCTGGAGTTCAACTGATGTTAGAGAATGCCAAAGTCATCTGAAGGGTAAGGTTTTCACTAGGAGCACAAAAACTGCTGAAAATTTGGGACTCTTAGGCCTGGTTTACTATTTGGAGGAGCTTTTAGATGAGATTCTAACACTTAGAGCCCAAAGCAGTACAACCTGTACAGAGATTATCTCTCTAATGTGCCACCCTGATTTGTGATGCAGTATGAATGCACTGTCAGAAAAGCAGCAATATTCCTCATAACAGAGGCAGAAGACACTGCAAATCAATGGCAGCAATTATCCCGGAAGATCAAATAAAGAAAAAGCTCACGACCAGAGGAAACTTCTTCACAAGTCTGCATCATTCCTAACCCTACTGTCTTACTGTGGTGATGCAATCACAGCTGCACTTTTCTCTATAAAGCAGTGGAGAAGGGCTGCAGTTTCAGTGGGAGACTACAAGATTTATGTTGCATGTACATCCAAGAAGGAAATTCCAAAAACATGCCCTTGTTCCTGCTGCAGGAACCTCCAAGATGCACTCAGCTTCTCCCCTGGGACACGTGTGCTCGCAGGAAGGGCAGGAACACATCTGCCACAGACACAGGGCTGTACAAGAGGATGGGAAATGCCTCCCAAGGACTAAAATTTACTGGTGCATCTGGCTTAGGGAAAAGTATCTGAAGCTCATGAATCACTTCAAATCAGATCAAGATTTAGTTTCTTTAGACTGTAAGAAGTACATTTCTAGAGAGAGAGGCAACCTTTAAGATAACCCAGTTGTATCCTTGTATTCCAGAGGCTATTTGTTCTACATTACATTTGACAGTATCCAAGTTGTTACTGGCCTAATAACACACTAGAGAATACAAGAAAACATTGATTTCTCTTTTGCCCTTGTACCCAAACACTTCTTCTGGTGAACAGAATTAAAATTTTTATAAGGAAGAGTGATGTAGATCAAATTTTGGTTACTGACCTTAACTAAATTATTAAAGTGAACTGAATACTGACATGCAACACAGTGCAAAGTAACACAATAGAAATGAACACCAGCCTTAGAACTGGCAGTTCTAATGTTCGGTTTTAGAACGCCATGGAAATGTTGCATAGTAAAAGGAAGACAACATCCCTGGGAGAGTACATAAAAATACTGCATTAATAAAATATTTTTACAACATGTAATTACTTTCTTAGACAATAACATCTACCAGTAGAAATTGACTCAGAAACAGAGTAAGTACCTCTACTGAAACTTTTAAAAATACTCATTTATTTAGGGAAATGAAATGAAACGTGCAACAATAGATACTTTGACATCTGTTATGTGGTCACAGAAGTTGTAAAGTGGTTTAAATTACTTTAGCATTCTATAGATATCATCAATTACAAATGTGCAAGTTTAGTCCTCAGCAGATCTAGTGAACAAAGCTAGTGTTTTAAACAGCTAATTGAAAACAGATTAAAAAATTCAAAATGGGTACATTATAGAAATCTGCCATGAATTGTAAATTATTTCCACCTTTTGATAAAAGAAATAGTGAAAATTACAGAAAGGAAAGGAGTACTCAAGATTTAAAAAAACCCCGAACCATTCACTAGACTAAATGAAGACCAGCAAAAATTCAGAAGACTTTTAGGGAATGATAAATACAGATTCATAGAATTCATAGAACAGGGCCTGAGAAGGGCATTGTGGTCACCAGACTCCTCTGCCTTCAAATTCCCAAAAACCCACAAGACATTTTTATGCAAAATAACAAGATGTATATGCGAATTACTGTACCATGTAATCAAATATCAATTATCCTGAGATAACTCTTTTAAATAGGATCATAGGACATAGAAATAGTAAATTATGTGATAATTAATAATTGGGTTGCCTGGCAATTTCCACTATTCCAAGGAAATAAGTATTTAAAACATGTATATATCTATTACATGTTAGCTTCTGATTTTATTAAGTAATGACTAAGGTAATTTTTTGATTATCTGTAGGAATCAAATAATGCTGAAGAATTATTGCTTATGGAAATACTGATCAACCATTTGTAGGCAATAAACTACATTTCTTTATTCAAAACAATATTCAGAAGTTTAAAAAATTTTTAACATCTTCAGCAAAACAGTGTCCTAAAAATATTGGTTTTTGTTTGAATCTGGAGATGTAAGAACTTGTTATGTTTGAAATGCTGCATGTTTAGCCTTTAATTACTTGTAAAGAAGTCAAATCCACATAGTCAAAAGAGCTCTTTGGAAATAAGTGAATTTCTCTCAAGCAAAGAATCAAGTTTAACACTGGTGTAAATGGATAAATCTTTAGTGATTGTCATCTGAACTGGTCCAAAAGTTTCTATGACCAAATGGCTTTTTGTTAAAGACACTTTATAAAATTCCAAATTAATTCAAATCTAATTTTAAATATTTTCTTTTGTCCCTCGTGGTGGAGGCCCAATTCAGAAATCCATACAACTGAATCATCTCCCCACATAACCACAGCCAGCATCACAGGGACACGAGAGCACAAACTTCTCACACTCAACCTTGAGCAGAACACATTGTGCAGAGCCCAGCACAAAAGCCTAGAAGGAAAACCCTCTCTGGTTGTCAATTATGCCCAAAACCACCATTAGTTTTTACACTGCAATGGAGAAACAAAATGTTCTTGAAAGTAAAATTCCAGACTGCTCCCTGGTACACCTTATTGTCAGCTAAAATGGCTGCATAAAGCGTAGGTGATCAGGTAGGAAGCGTAACTCAGTAATAACTTTAGGACATATTTAAGGGTTTTTCTATTTTTAAACTGCAACTCTCAGAAAAGGGGACAGTGACATTGCAGAGGTGTTAAAAGAAGAGTGCTATTGGAAATATAACTCCAGGCATTGGGGACAACTGTAATTCAAGGTTAAATCATCTTTACAGAGTGCTGAAAGACCATCCTAACAAGTCTTTTAAAAATAATTTGCATCATTAATCTCTGTGTTAATTGTGAGACAGAAAATCTTTAACTCAAATTTATCAATATAACAAATAGTACTTTGATTTTTAAAACCTCTGCTTCAGTTTTATTTCTGTTTGCTCTAGGATACTAGCTAATGTTTATATATTTAGAGAGTTAATTTATGGAGGCAAGATAGATCTAAGATATTTGTATTGGAGTGCAACGTCTGGAAAAAGTCATAGTATTGCCAACACTTATAACAAACTCGTTGAAACTTCTCATAAATACAGCAATGTGCATGTACCTCCTGCTTTCAAGGGGGATTTTTTTAACCAGAATGTTCTCCCTGGTGTAGGAAGGATGAGAATATATTCACCCCAGTGTGAGGCAGACTCATTCTTTGATCAGACATAGCATGCCAATGTGCTAGCACAGGCAGAACGAGCCCACAGCACCATTCTTTGTAAAATAATTTATGCAAAAATATAATAGTGCCAGGAAGCAAACCAAAAGGAGTAAACATCTACTCCCACTGAGTATAGTATAGGGAAAGAGCAAGGAGATCTTAACAGTTCATGAACCCCATAGAAAAATGCTTTTAAACCCCAGATAAACTCTTTCTGTTTGGCAGACCAAAGCCTAGAAGTCCCTAGTCACAGCATTTCAGGTTGTAGGGTTTTTAAAAAATTGGTTTGACTCTCTCTCCTTCAGTAATTTCCATAACATTATTCATAATTTTGTTTGTGTTTCTGTACGCTGTGCTGCATTATTTATAACAGCACATTATGTTTTGTGAACAGCTACACATAACTTTTAACTGACCTGGTACCTGCAATCTACTTTGGATGCAGCAAAAATGGCCATTTCCAGAGAAGCAAAGCATATTATGAGAGTAATTAAAACTATTTTTAGCCCTCATTCAGTGAGCAATCACTTTTCAGGGACAACCCTTGGAACCCCTTCCTGCTGATGCCTGGATTTGTGCTGATGTTATGTTGTTGTCAAGATTACTCACTTTTTGCTGATGTCCAGTGGCTGATTTTGACAAGTTCTGGTCAGCAGGCAGTAATCCACCATTTCCAAGCACAGAACTCTCCACTCAGTCCCAAGACAGTTGCATTCCCAACTTATTAGGTGGGTAACTCCCATCTGTAATTTTATTCAAGGGAGGAGCACAACAGGTGAGAGGCTGATAGTGAAGACAATGTCCTCCACCTGCTGTATTGGTGTTTTTCTCTAAAAAAAGAGTGGAAACTAAAGGAAAAACAGAAACGTTCCTCATGTGTGGTATATAGTGCCAATTTCACAGTTAGGACTTGAAGGTCTTGCATGTTTATTTTAGAGACTTTTAAAGATGATCCTTAAAGCGATTGTGAGTGACTAAGCAGCACTGCAGGGGTGTTCTTATAAATAGTTCTTATTTATTTTGGCATATTTTTTCTTATAAACTACTCGAAATAGTTTCTTATAAATTACCTGAAAGTCTGTAGGTCAAACCTTCATCCCCTGTAAGACATAATCAACAGAAATCCCAGGCTATCATCCAAACCCCCACCATCCTTAGGCTACAACAGAAACCCTGCTGCTCTTTGTCATTAAAGACAATGATCAAACTCTCCCATTCCCTGGGCTTTTTGCCCTTCCCCTATCTCTCCACCAGCTGTCCTTCTGTATCCTACTGTAATGGTTTTTCTCATCCTTTGCAGTGCTGACTCATAAAGACACCTCCCTTCACCCTTCCAGGAGGTGAGTTACTGAGCTCTTTATGCACTCACCACGAGGATCTCACATAACATAGGGGCACGTGTTCATCATACCTAACAATAACTACGTGAAGTAGTTAAAACAGGTATTTTCCCAGCAGCACTGAGTGAATTCAATGCTTTACCGTGCCACAGTGTCACAAGATGCCACGTCCATGCACTTTCCTTACTCCAGTGGGTAAGGTACAGTGCTCATCTCCTGTTGTGCATACTCTTTGTATTTTACAGCAGTCTGAGAAGGCACAATTTATTCTTCTGTGTGTACGTCTTAAACAGCAAAGCTGGAAAATATGCACAAAACTTAGAGACACTGAAATGATTTTTTGTTATACCAAGCTGAAGTTAAAATTCAGGAATTGCAGAACAGAGGCAGAGCTGCAGTCAGTGACAGTTCTCCCCAGCCCAGCCATTCAAATCATCTCACCCATCCATGTTCCTCTAGCAAAAGGAGCTTCCTTTATGCTGTGGATCTTTATTAAGATTTTTATTCTGAATATTCTGAATATTCTGAATATACTCCACAGCTGTATACACCTATAGCTGTGGAAGCATAATAGAGACAGCAGCCTTTGGGATAAATACGCTCTATTCAAAATTATGGTTTGTGGCTTAAACAAGCATCTCTTCACAAGACCTGTCAAACAATTGCAGATTACTTGGTTACAAATGGAAGCTTCAATCTTTAGAAACTCTTGCACAAAACCAGTATTGAGCATTTTGTTCTGTCAGATGTCTAATTTTATTCTTTGCAATTTTGACTTTTATCTAGCCATTGAATCAAGAAAATATGTAGGCAGCATAATTACTTTCTAGGAAGGAACAATATCCAAAATTAATGCAAAGGCAATGGTAAAAGAAAGTAAAAAACATTACTGAATAAAGCCAAGCTGGTTTTCATGGTGAAAGTAATCAACTCTTAATGCATCTTGGTTTTAATTCTCTGCTTTCTAATCTAATCCTTTTCTTGTCAACTGCAAACTGACGCAAGTGCTCAGAGTGTAGAACTGGAACTGTCAGCATCATTCACACACAAAGCCAAACCCCCAGAGTTCATGCAAGGTTTTGTGGGAGAATTTTTTTTTTCTGGGGGTGGGGGAAGGAGGGCGCTGATTGGTTTTTTGGGGGGATTTTTTTTTACAGTTATATGACTGTAACTTGCCATTCAGTTTAGATGAAAGTATATAGAATCTGTATGTCTCCTATTAGCAGTGGGAACCTGACCTTCAAATAATGTGAAACTGCCATAGTTAATATTGTGTTCTACAGTCCACAGTTGTTTTTATTTTCTGTATGCTCCCCTCTGTGGCAACAAAACTGCAAAACCAAACGTTACTTCTGTGCACCTCTTACCTGCCATAGACACAACAAATTTGCAAGATCCCAGACTTTTCTGACGGCCACAGGCTTCCCATAGAGGCTTGCCAGAAAGGTCTCAGAGGACCAGAGGATCTCCTCCACCCACATCCCAAAGGAAAGGCCCATCTTAGGATGCTATCAGGACACTTTTAGTTCCTTAGCCCTGTCATATCTGGGTGGCACTGGGCAAGGTTCACAGCCATTTACAGATTTTAAATTTCTGTCACTAGCAGGCAAATGATCAGCTGGAAGAGACACTATCTCCATTCTGGACCTCAGCATCTTATTCTGTTTCTGTCATGTTAAGCAAAGTATATCTTAAAATAAAAGGTTCCTAAATATTTTGTGTACCTCAGATTATTTCAACTAAAAGCTCAGCAGAATTTGTGTCATATGAAGTCAGTGGTTCAATCCCTTAAGTTTAAATATATTGGTTCTGCATAAAGCAATGGAAGGACCATCAGGGTATAAAATTACTTAGACAAATGATTGTAATATCAGGCCAGAAATAAGCCTGTGATTTGAACAAGAACAAATCTAAGTTTATGCTGCAATTACGTGAGATTGCTGCATGCTTCATTGTCTGTACAATCAAAATGATTAATTGTTACACACTTTGGAGATCTAGTTGAATAAGGAACCCAATGGTGTTGTAAATTTATCTTCATGGTCAGTGAATAATTTTGTACTCACTGTCACACTAAAATTAAATCCTCTATAACATGTTAAATCTCAAGTGCAGGGGTGTTGCTGTTCCTCATATTCCATGCTGACCAATTAACAGGATTGATAGCAGTTATAAATTAATTTAACTGAAACTATAAACTGATTTTATAGTTCAGATGACAGATCATTGCATTCCTTACTGAGTGCTCTGTACAACAGTCATCAACTGCAATAGATATTCCTGGGCCATTGTACAATCCTTATTTTCTTGTTTATGTATTTCTGCTACTGACAGTATTTTAAGGCTCTCAGTCGTCTTTTAGCTCTGTTAGAAGCTATGATGCTGTTTATGCGGCATGGTTTTCGCCCAAAGCACAAAAAATACAAGAAAGAGTCCCCCACAGGACTTCAGGTGGCCTTGAATTTAGTGAGTAGTGGCAAGGAGGGATTACTGTGATGAGAAAGCTTTACTGAAATGGTTTAAAATAAGCTTCTTTGGCCCATTAGTTGTAACATGACTTTGAATTTGCAGTGTATCAACAGGGTATTAGCTGTTGTTTTTATCTCCTTTGCCTTGATGGGAGGATATATGGACTTTTTAAAAAAAATTTTATTTTTTTTTTCAACAGACCAACTCCACTTGTCACAGGAGAAGCTAAACCCAGAAAATCTATATCAGATTATCTATCATAACTCCATGATTTAAAACTCTAGTGGAACCTAGAGGATTGAGAAATTCTGAATATGTTCCATTGCTGCCTTACACATATTATAACAACAGTGTCAGCTTCATTCCAGGCTTAGACAATTAGCAGAAACCTTTTTTTGAACTGAGCAGTAAATTCACTTTCTTGTGATTGAGTTTGCTTTCTTTTGTTGAGCACTTTTCTTTTCATGTTACTATTTGCATTGCTAAGCCACAGAGTTTCTGTCAAGGAATACTGGCAGACCAAATATTTTTTTTTTTTTTTTTTTTTTTTTTTGCAATTCTTGGTAGCTGATACAGGCTCTTAGAGTTAATTGCTTGCTCTGAAGGCCCAATACAAAACCATCTGAACTGGCACAAGCTCTTAAGCATTTGTTAACCTCCAGGCACTTTTGCTTATGTATTGCTGTTTACATTCAAGATATTAAAATTAATTTACTAGACTGCCACAAAACATGAAAACACCCATCTGTTTAATGATATCTCTACTCAGAACTAAAACAAGAAAAAAATGCTTGATAATTCCAGCTTCTTTAAAACATAAGCCATGAGGCAATTCCCTTAAGCCTGCTCTCTTTACTGCAACTGTTTAAAAACAGCCTCTAATAGCTTTTAATTTTCACAGTAAAAGCATCTTGGAAAAGCTCCCTGTCAGAAAGAAGTACTTTCAGCAGGATGCAATACTGATCCATACCCCTAAGAACCCCTCTTTAGCTGACTACTGATCCTACTTCTGAGCCTGGTGCCCAGCAATAATGATCACAGAAACACAGAACCAGAGCATTGTCAGGGTTGGAAAAGACACTTAACATCATCTAATCCAGCCAGTAAGTTAATACTGCCATGTCCACTGCCAAACCACGTCCCTAAGCGCCACATCTAAACAGCTTCTAAATACCTCCAGGGATGATGGTTCCCCCATTTCTCTGGGCAGCCCGTTCCAGTGTTTGACAACCCTTTTTGTGAAGAAGCTTTCCCTAAAATCTAATCTAAACCTCTCCTAGCACAACTAGAGGCCATTTCCCCTCATCCTTTCCCTTGTTACTTAGGAGAAGAGGCCAACCCTCTTCATGACAACTACACAATCATTTCAGGTACTTGTAGAGAGAAATAAGCTCTGCTCTGAGCTGAGCAGACTGGACACCCCCAGCTCCCTCAGCTGCTCCTCATCAGGTTTGTGCTCCAGACCCTTCCCCAGCTCTGTTGCCCTTCTCTGGACTCACTCGAGCCCCTCAATGTCTTTCTTGTAGTGAGAGGGACAGAACTGAACACAGGATTCGAGGTGCGACCTCAACATTGCTGAGTACAGAGGGACAATTCCTGCCCTGGTCCTGCTGGCCACACCATTGCTGATACAAACCAGGATGCCATTGGGCTCCTTGGCCACCTGGACACACACTGGGTCATGTTCAGCCACTGTCACCAGCACTCCCAGATCCCATGTGCAGTTTCCAGCCACTCTTCCTCAAGCCAGTAGTGCTGCCTGCGTTTGTGGTGACCCAAGAGCAGGACCTGACACTTGGCCTTGTTGGCCCTCGCACAATTGGCCTCGGCCCATCAATCCAGCCTGTTCAGATCCATCTGTAGACGGTTCCTGCTCTCCAGCAGATTGACGTTCCTGCCCAGCTTTGTGTCCTCTACAAAAACTGAAGGGCCCACTTAATCCCTGGGAGACAACAAAGTATGTAGAGGAATGATTTATCTTCACATCTGATTACCCATTCTGGTACTCAGAGCCTGAGAGCCTTTAATCCTTTCCTACCTGAAGAAGAAACAGCATCTATTAGACACACCATAAATTGTGTTGTATGTGCCGCAGGTGGTGTGAGCATCTCCGTTTATGAGGTGCTGAACTTAGAATTTTTGGGATGAAAGATTTGATTAAGAATTATTTGCTTGTTTAAAATTGTATTAAGTAGAAAAAAAATTAATTTTCCAGGGACTTTATTTGTCATGTTGTCATATTATTCTTTCATTGAATAATTTAAATGTTTAGTAAAATAATAGCCTGTGTCAAAAGTTTAAGTCTGACAACAGTGGATGATAACCTCAAGTCTGCCTTGGTAATGAATCAGAATGGCTTCTATGCATATAAATAGGAAACATGTCTGCATATGTTGCAAACTGATTAAACCCATAATTAAAGCTAGCTGGAAAAGCTGAGATGGACTAATTTTAATCTTGAGATAGTATGAACACATAATGATAAAACAGGAAAAAAAAAGGATGAGGAAGAGTGGAGGCCAGAGAAAATCACCTTCTCCTTCGTCCTTTTGTGCTAACAAAAGGAAAGAGAGGGTCTCCTAGTCTTTAAAGGCTGTTTGCAAACTTCATAAAGATGTATTAGGAAAAATCCTTACTGTGAGAATAAAGACAGAACACATTGAAATTACAGATGACTTCCTTCGGTGAACACTGCTAGATTTGAGAGCCTCCCCAAAGGTGTGCTTGGCCTGTCTGTCCTTCTGCAGGGCTTCACAGCCATCACAACTGTAGGCAGCAAGGACAAGCTGAGGAGCTGATCTCTGCAGGTCCTCTCAGGAAATAGCAAGGGACAGTTTTGGCCTCCCCTCTTATTACAGAAGACATTTTGACAGTCTGTCTTCTTACTCATCTGCAGATACTGACAGGCATCACTGCCTGTCATGGTGTAAAGGGTCTTTTTTCATCTTACCTTCTGCTTTTTTATCTTGACTCCCCTAAGACCAGATGACCCAATTTTGGTAAGTGAAAAGCTGAAAATCTGCAGTAGAATGTAAAGGAAATAGAGGAAAAAGTACTAGCGCAAAGAATTACAAGTCACTCAGTCAGAGCATTCTCGGAATGTGAGCCAAGACCTGTCTTTGCACCTAGACCCTGTACATCCCAATTTCAGCCCTACAAGATTCTAAGGCTCAGCAGAAGTCAGTGCCTACACACAGTATTTCTTAGATATCCAGTTATCTTCAAGGGAGTGGATTGAAAGAAGCAACCCCACACTAAGCAACTGCTTCCATGAGCTTTATCTAGGTGTCAAAAAAAGAGAAAACTTGCAACCTTCCCAGTGAGTTTGGTGAGACAAAAGCCTCTGTGGAGGAGGAAGGTTCAGTGCTGCTTGGGGAGCACATCAGCTCTGCTTTCAGTCTCTGGTGTCAGTGAGCATCTGAGGAGAAGAGTGTCTGAACTGAGCCCGGCAGCGTCTTTCAGGGAGAGAGGAAGTGGGGCTTCTGGCTCTTGCTTAGATTAGATTTCTGTTGTTACAAGGAGGAAATTTGCTGCTAATTATTTGAAATCAATCCCTGCTATAATTGAGTCTGTGTGAAAGCAAGGAGCTAATGTCATGCATAGCTAAGGCAGAACGTGGCACCACTCCTCACATCTGTCTGGCAGCCTGCATAGGGTGAGGAGCAACTTCATGCCAAGGGAAGCCCAGAGCACTGTGCCTGGCCAAACACACATCTCGTGGCAGAGCAGTTCCCACCAAAAACCACCTCACTGTATCAACCTGCCCAGGGGAAAGCCAACAGCACTGTCTTGTGCTGTGCCAGTGGAAATTCTCCTTCCAGAAGCTGGTAGAAGAACCTTCAGAGACTGGTTCTCATAGTCATCGGTAAAATATTTTCTGCAGATGACAGACGTCAAGGAGAACAGAAGTAGGAAGTAGAAAGCAGCTTTACATCCTTGGGAACACATAAAAATGACTAGAAAAATACTCCATTGTGTTATCTCATTTTATGAGGCTATGAATCTCAGTAGAGACAGTTGAGTGATACATTTGATCTCTAAGTGTCTTGGCACACAGGGATCTTTTTTTCCCCCAGAGATGAAGATTTTACATCATTTGCCTTTGCACAGAACAAGATGAAGGTTGAAGTGACTATCCATGCTGTAGCATGCATATATTTGTCATCTCATTTTTACCTCTTCAGGGACACATGCACTTTAATAAGAAAAATAATGCAATCTGAAATATAAGGAAGCTATAATGAGTAGAGTAATAGCCATTCTTTGCCAATCACAGCTATTATCTTGGAGGAAAAGGATGACTGAATAGGACTCTGAAGGACAATGCATGGTTTAAGCTGTATATTAACTCTTTATAAAGCCTCTCATAAAGAATCCTTTGTAGTATTTTTAATCCAGCATTAAGCACATTAAACCAGTTTTACCTTAATAGTGCTCATCTGTAAAAGCACCTAAGAATTTGGTCTAATGTTGAGTATCTGTTGTTCTTCTGAATTTGAACTTAGAACTTGGAGCACACACCAAAGCTTTATACACTTGTGCAAAAATCAGACTATTCTTACAGCTTTTAAAAATGTGAATATTTTATTAATCCTACATTCTCATATTTTAGACATCTAGGTCATATTTTTTATTATTAATTTAAACTGGATCTAGGTCATTTTATTCACATCTCAGATTCTTGAATACCATGGTTTAGCTGGGACTTTTAACCTAAAAAGTTACAAGGTTGGTCTTGGGAATCACTAAAGTTGACTGATCTCAAAAAAGCTGCTATGGTTGGTCATATATGTTTAAAGCATTTCATCTTAAAATGTCCCTTATTTAAGAACTTCCATTTCTTGTCTTCCTTAGTAACTGAATATGAGATAAATATGTTCATCCCATAAAATGTGGGCCATGCCCTGAGGCTGGCTCCTGGTCAGTTGAACCATCGTAAAATTATGTTTCATACAACGCCATGCTGGCTGAAAGAAGAAGCCTTCACCATGCTACAGAGATCAATTTTGACTACGCATGATTTAAATAATTCTGTCATCATTCACCACTGAAAACCAAGAGACAATGAAGTAATTTGTGCAATAGATTAGATGCTTATGAGGTATGAATATTGTCATAAAGAGTTTAATGACTCACAAAGACCCTCCTTTTAGAATGGCTGTAGCACCACACCAGCCAAGTCCCACGCTGAGATCAAAATCAGAGGAAACACTAATATGTTAAGAATGCTTCCAAAAACTATTTTAGGAAGAAATACTGTGCCTGCAGAACAGTTAGTTGTATCTTAGTAATTTTTTTTTGCTTGCTTGCTTATTTTTAGTTCTTTGGGGTAGTAGGGGGAGTTGAAGTTTTTCAGTAGTAGAAATTATCACACAGATTTATTTTTTTTTTTAAAAGGTTGATTTTTTAAAACAAAATTTGTTTTAAAGACGAGCTAATAAAAGCGCAGTTTTGGCTTCAGTATGAAGTCATCCCGCTCTTTTGTGGGTCAAAAATGTTTGTCTGATGTCTTTAGATTATGAATGTTCAGAGGTGTATGGTGTTACACAATGGTTTAACTATTTGACCTCAACTTAACAAAAGATTTTCCAAACACATTTTAAACTCTCTTTATAAAGAAATCCCAGGATTAAATAATGCAATAACGCTTTGCTAAGACAGAGAAGAGAAATTACATGTCACAATACTTGTAGAACAGGAACTCCCCAAGGTTGCACAAATTTCTTTGAAATATGGCATAGCAAAATTCATGAGGACATGTCACTTTATCAACACTTACTTAAAATTTTTTGCCAACACAACTGGGCCCTTGATACCTATGAATAATGTGAATATTCCTCACCCGCAACAATAAAATCTTTGTCTAATAATATATAATGAGTTGTCATCAGATTGTTAATATTATAAAGCTGTTATGTGACGTGAAGACTTAAAGACACAAAGGTGATAGCAAAAAATGTCCAATTACATTTTTTGGGGCCAAACTCTGGGGAAATAGAACTTCAGAAAGACTAGTATATCATAAATATTTCTGGGAGACATCTGGCGCTTCAGGAAACCCAAGATTTATAAATCTCATAGAAGTCTTACGAAGACCTTCAATTCACTTATGAGGAGACAGTCTCCTCATAAATGTGCACATGCTGTCCTGGCAAAGCCACATCCATCTGCCCTTTCCAGCTCCCTGTCCACCAGCTCCCATATGCTCTATCATTTTTTTTATTTCCAGATAAGTTTCCTTGCTAGATCGCTCTCTACAGATTTTGTTTGAATTTTCATCTAACCCCTTTCATTTTTCCATGCATCTTTTCTCCTTTCCCTGAATTCCCTTTTATTTTTTCCATTTAAATTTTATTGTTCAAGACTCAGAGAAACTGTCTTCTGAGGTTCTTCTTGGGGTATGCTGGATCTCAGCCCTCTTCTTCAAATTGTTTTTTTCCTTTTCAATTTCTGTCCTGTCCTTTCTCTTTGTTTTTGTCCCCTCTTTTTCTCTGTCATCCTCTGACCTCGGTTATCTTCACATATTTCCTAATGGAAAAGAGTTTTGGTACATTACCTCTGGACGTTTTTTTATTTTCCAGGAGACACATTTAACTCCTATTCAGGGAAGGTTAGAAAAAGGAAATATTTCTGGTTCAGAAGGGCTGTTTCTCAAGGTTGTCCTGCAGACTGGCACACTTTGGAGAGGACCACTGACTCATAAGAACAGTAGCAGAGGATCGGGTCAGATTCATGGACAAACATACAAATTCCAATACCTCTTCAGCTGAAAGGACGTTAATAATGCATTCATAAATCCCTTTTTTTGTCTACCTGTCTCAGTTCAGTTGAGCAGCTGGCATCTTTATCAGGAACTAATACCAAAGTGCCATGGAAAGAAGGTGTTTGTCACCCTTACATTCCTCCTTTCTCTTTTCCCTGTGGTGGGACCTGCCGGATTGGTGGGTAACCCCACGTGCACAGACACACATCCTCTCCCTCTCTGAACAACTCTCAGATTTTATAATCTCACTCTGTGTGATAACTCTGTCTTGTAGCTCAGCAAGATTGATCCCAATTATTCACTGCTGGATTCCCAATTACCAGGAGAAAGGTATAAATTAAACTATAGGAATGTAATATATGTTCCCCACCAAAACTAGGAAAATTTAAACAGCCTCTACAGTCTCTTTATGGAGGTGGAGGTTGTCAGCAACTTCAAAGTGACATCTGTTATAGATGTAGAGAGACTACAAAAATGCAAACAGAATAAAAATATTTTTTTATCTAGACAGATGTTAGAATGACTGTGAATTATTAGATTACTCTTGAGAGGTGTTTTTTGGTATTCCATAAAATTTTCACTGTGAGTCTTGTTCTACCCACTCAGTAGTAAACTGTTACAGAGAACTAACTTTTTAAAATTTCTATGAAAGCAGGACTTTCAAAGATGTACTTCACAGACAATTGTCCCTTGTAGGAGGCCACAAATTTCTTCAAACTTTTTTTCTTGCAACCTCCATTGTCTCATCTTACTTAAGCATGATTAGTCTATTCTATTAGGAGAACTTTTAGGTTATACTCTGCTTTTCCATGTGACAGCCATGAAGGGGAGTAGCCCTTCCATGGAAGCACTTGGCATCAATCATTACTTTTGAGAACCAGATCTTTCTCCTAAGTAGGCTGTCCAGGTAAAAAGGTCTTTCCTATTACAAAAATATCTGCTTATATGTAGGAAGATTTTTAAAGGGTATCTGCACTTAAAGCAGCATGTGTTCCCTTCAGCAGTTTTCGTCATCTTAGTTAAATAAAATAGTTAGCACTATAGATTAAAGAATAAAACTCTGTTTTACAAAACTGCCATTGCTCATATTCACTATCATGGAAGATTAATAATTCCTGCAGAAGACAAATTTTTAAACATCTATACATTTTCACCTGCTATTATATTATTTACAATGCTAACAGGCTTTAGGAAGTATTTGTACTTTCACTCTAGGAAAATAACATTAATTTAAAAACTCTATCCATTGCATGCTTTTATTCTCCTAACTCACTCTATGGAATAGAATGAAACACTATTAGCAATAGGGTTTTAGAAACAAGTTTTAGAATTCAATTGGAAATTCAAACCCAGCAAGGGGTGTCTATGGGTAATTGAATATTAGAAAAAAACAAACTCCATACTCGGCAGGAAGAGCTCTGTTTCAGCTTCAAGTCCTTGTGGAAGATATTTACACTTCAAGTTCACCCAAAAAATATATACACTGGTTAATTTTCTGTTGTGGTTTCAACCACCAACTTTCCCTTGCAGCAAAGCACTGCTGAAACACTGTCCCTGCCATGCATTGCACAGCACCAAACCACAAGACTTATGAGTATCCAACAGCAACCCAATGCTTCTAATTTGTCAATCCAATATGCAAGCTGTGACAAAAATCAGACATCTCTTGGAAGCTGGAAGCACATCTGGAGAAGCTCAGCTGTATTTAGTTACTTTGTGTAACCACTGATGCACCTAAAAGTCTTGTAAGGAAAGTAGAAACTCTTTCCTGACAGCCTGTGAGTTTATCTGAATTTTTTCTACATGACTCCTGGAAGTCCTTGCTCCAGGGAAACCTCACAGAGCTGGGGCTCCTCATTCCCAAACTCAGGCTGAGAAGTTTAACACAGGTACCCCTTTACAAAGCAAAAACATACTTTTATTCAGTCAGGAAATCAATGTGCTGATTTTCTCTTGCATATCTAGAAAATTATTTTTCTTCTTCAGCCTATTTTCAGAAAGAGCAAGGAGGATTTTTCAGCCCTTTTCCTGTCCTCCATGTGACTCCTTTCCAGTATAGTAGCAATATAGCACATGGCTTAAGCCAGACTTAATTGATTTTTTAATAACTTCTTTCTCTTAATGAGAGAAATTTAGCCCTTGCTGACCATAAGTCAAGCCTTATTATTATGTGGTAATGTTTTCTCAGTGACCCCAAACAGCTACCAACAGCAATAACACAAATAATAAAACAAATTCTCTGGGGAGTCACAATGCCTTGCTAATAAAGAAAACACCATTTTTCTGAAGTACTGTTATTTACAAGGTAATTTCCCCTCAGCATGTTGTCTATACTACTGCAAAAGACCAAGGAGAGCTCAAAATCCACTCAGCTCCCTTTTCATTCACAACTCCAAAAATTGAAAGAAAAAGAAAATAAAAGCAATGTATTTAAAGGTCTATCCTGGAGCCATCATAGTTTAACCTAGAAAATAAGTTCTGAAGCAGCATCAGGAACAGGAAAAGAATGACTAGCATGGTGGTCTCCACTTCCTGAAAAGTGTGGCTCCTTGATATGCCTGATGGAATTTTTATAGAGCCAGGGAGTATGACTCAGTTCTCTCCTCACAGCCATCTCTGCACTGAGCATGGAAATCTCTTTGTGCTAGTGCAAACTTATTGTGAGAATGGCTCCATATATTCAAAATACCTGCGTCTGAAGATTCCATCTCTATATCTTCCAAAGAGTTTATTTTCTAGAGGTGTTTCAATGGCAGAAGGCACTTTGTCTAAAAGTTAGAATTTCATAAACAAATTCGATTTTCTACTTGCAAATAAATGTGGAATTTACACCTCTGCACTTGATGCCCAGTAGGCTATCATGAAGAACCCATTAGAAAAATGGGCTTCTGATAAGAAATTCTAATGGCCATTCACATTTTTCATGGGATTTTTATCTCACACAGGGAGGTCATTTCACAAAACACTTAGTGATACCTCACCACCCTGTTGAGGCAAACTCTTGCAAATGCTACTAAAATTATGGTGCTATAATTTACAGTGGGAAAGGAGAACAGATACTAAAGCTCTTTTACATAATTTTGTCTGAGGGCAAAATTATGGCTTATTTCTGGTATTCTGAGTAGCCAGACTCAACATAATCACAGTCTTGCTTAAACCCCAAAACTAAGTGGATTTTAACTTGGCACTTCCCAGGTCATGGGCTCACTAATATGTAGAAATGTGCATGAAACAGTACTCAGTCCAATTTCCTTTCAGACCAGCATACTGTAGAGATACAAATGCATACAAAGAATTTTCACCACTGCAGAATCAAGTTGACTTTAAGCCAGGTTGACTAAGGCTGTTCTAGAAAAATATTTAGGTTCCTAATTCTTTTATGTCTTAGACGTTAACTTTTTTACCCTAAACATATCTTATTATCATGAGTCTTATGATAGTACATTCTTTAAAGATCCAATATATCTAAAATTCTCAAATTTATTTCAGAGAAATAGAATTTGTAGTGCTTATATAAATGTCATAATAGCTAAAAAAAGAGCCTCTTAAGAAAAACTATACCTTCTCTTTTTCTTCAGTTTTATGATCTGGAAGATGACAAGTCAGTCATGATTTCTGAAGAGCAGCAGCTAGGCCATTGCAGTATGTTACAAGGTAGACCATTAAGACTTTCAGATAAGCAAAGAGTTCATACAGTATCTGGATTGGAAGTCTAATAACAGTAATTCCACATTTCTTTTGATTCTTTTAAAAAAGCAGAAACATGCCCACTACCTAGCACTGGCTTGTGCAGTGATTTAAGTTCTTTGATGAGTAAAAGACAAAGTTGCAAGGACACATTGATCCAAACACTAAGCAGAAGGCAGGCTCCTCTTGAAAGGTAAGTACCAGAAGGTTTCTTGACACCTTCTGTGGGCGCGCACACACACACACACACACACATGTACACGTATGTTATTGGTAATACCCCTGTAAATCTGTCATCAGATCTCACGCTTTCTGCTCCAAGACCTTGCCTTAGGTTTGTATATGTTCAGAAGGCTGCCACCACCTCCACTAGTCCTTCCCACTACTTGGGCCAGTATCTTTATCCCTGAGGGATCATCCTTGCTTCTTCCCCATGCCAAGGAAACTCTTCTGTTCTCTGGACCTTTTCTATGTTGTTTCAAGAATCTTTACACATTCTCCTTTATAGCAGCACACCCACAGCAGCTTTCCACTTTCTCCTTTTTCACTTATCACACAGGAGAATTCCCTATATTAACTCACTTTCCAGGCATCTGATTATCCTGAGCAATGCTATCCATGTGGCCATGGTACAACAGGCACTGGAGCCAGCTCGCTGTAAACAGCACTACCAAATCCATGGGCTGTGGTGAGTGAAGGTGGCACAGCAGTAACCACAGTGCAGGGAGACCTTCAGGACTTCATTATAATCTCACTGCCCAATAATCAGATAATTGTAAAACACTGCAGTCATCACATCCTACATAGGTTCTCATGGCTAATGAGCCAAGGAGTGCAGCTGAGGTCAGCCTGCCAGTGTGAGCCAAGCCCAGCCATTGCTCAGTCCTTGCCATATGGGAACCAAAAAATGGAGTCTTTCACCAGTGGAAACTGCAGACACTCTTTTACTTTCTGCATATTTCCCCTTTCTTCACACATTACTCCAGACAACACTGCATGGATACTGAAGTGCTACTCCTATTTTTAACAGTGTGAAGCACTTGGCTGGGAATTCTCCATGCTCTAATATGTGTTTGATCAATAATTTAACTACTTCCTATCATTTAATTGGAAAATGAACACTTCCTGCTCCCACAAACGATATTTCCATGGAAACTGCACAGTACTGATGCTACAAAATTAAAAGGGGCTTAATAATATGTCTTTTTTTTCTGAATTAAAAAGAAAATAACTTATAAAAAAACATTTGGAGAATGAGGTATACAAACTAATCTATAGTACTACAATTTAGTAGCCTAAATTCTTAGCTCCATAGAGATTAATTTGAGAAGAGGTAGAGGTGGAATTATATTTTCTTTTTAAAATCATTCATACAGACTGATAAAAGATATCTATTATGGGATGACTTATTCATGATTTCAGAAGGCAATTGCAGATTGTGCCAATTTGGAACATTTTGAATACAACTGGAGGCTCCTGAAAAACCAAGTACTTTATTTTGATATCATGAATATAATCTTTATTGTAGGAAAAGCTACTCTGGACTCACCTCAGAGGCTCTATCAGCATGAGGGAAGCATCCAAAATAGCATCCTAAATGTCTAAATCTCTAAATCAGCCTTCTGATATAGATAGTGCATGCTTGACACTGGAACTGTTGGCAATTAGGTAGAAGATAGACCCTTTTCAATTTTCCCTGAGGCAAGAGATGCATTTGCTCTCCAATGAGGAAAATTCTAAAGCTAAGTCTCTCTCTTCTCTCATGTTACTACATGTAAAGAATTGCTGTGGTGTTGCTAAGGCTAGTTCAGCCAACAAGCCTGACATGTCTCCTCTGTCCACTAATTTCTACTGTGTAAGGGAGAATTTATTAATCACCTTAAAACACTATTCTGTGTTTTTACATGGAATGTAAATGTTTTAACACAGCGGTGGGTGCTGCTCCACACCTGAAGGTCACCTGTGGTGCAAGGTGGCAGGTAAGGAAGCATATGCTTATCCTTAAACTAGTCTAAGGTTTTCTTTAGACATGTTTAGTTGGAATGCCATGAAAGAGCAGAAGTTATATGATGCCCATGACTGCCTTGAAATCTACAAAGACATCTAGTCAGTAGGTCCTGAATGATGAGTAAAGAAAAACATGTGTAAGACCAGCTTTGTTGATGTAATTTCACATCCAAAGGGAAGGCAGCAAGGCCATGTCCAGAAGTTAAACAAGGATTTAAACCAGAACTTTATCTATGTCACTGAATGCAGACATAACAAGTTTACTTACTTTTCTCTTATGGAATGCAAAATCTCCCACTTCCTTTGCATTTTTGTTGCTAATTAGCAAGCTTAGAGAAGAGAGAGCATATTCAAAGGAGTCAAAAGTGGGCAACTTTCTGTTGTATAAAAAGATGCCATGGCAGTTGTTAAAGAAATCCCAACACAACTTGGCTAATTATATCTAGAGGTCTCAATTTGTTACTTTTGATCTAGGATTATGTAGCTTGTTTTCCTCCTGTTAATTGACTAGTTCAGAATTTTCTGAACATTGTATCATCTTTGATGTTCCTGCCTTTGTTCCCTTTCATCTATTGGCAGAACTCCATTTAACAATGCTAGCAATAGTTGATGACATCTGGAGTCCCAATATTTGTGAGTATCAAAGTCGTCTTTGACACTGTCTATCCATCACAGCAACTTCTGCTGAAAGATGAGGCTTCCTCAGTTGGTCTTTATGTATCTCAGAAAATGCTGGGGATAAGATATATCATGTTTTCTTAATCCTGATATCCTGATCTTGATATATGGAAAGAACACCTTTATTCTTATCTCCCAGTATGTTATCATCATGTTTTCCAAGGCCTTCCCTCTTAGTTTCTCTCCTGCAACCCATTTTTGGGTTAATTTTATTCTGAGAATCTTGAGGTTTATAGTGCCTGTATAGCTTGCTGCTTGTGAAAAAGTGTTGCTTGACTACTGGCAAAAAGTGTCAAAAAGTATTGTAAAATTTCAGGCAAGAGTTCTCTTTACTTTCTTGCAATGATTTCATTTTATGGGACAGTTATTTCAGCTTACCCTGCTGATTTAGAAATGGGGAGAGTTAGCAGCCTTTTGCCAATATCCCAGACTTTATTAATACACTTGCTAGATGAGGAGTTCAAATAGATTTCCTTTGTGCTCTGACTTTTACAGCTTTCATGCCCGAAGAAAAACCCACACCTGTCTGAAAAAGCTATTTATGTAACCCTGTTCAACCCATATGGAAGGAGAACTAGGATTTATACCCCAGCAAGGAGAGAATTAAAGCTGGCCTCCCCTGCTGCTCAGATATTCACTTCTACTTCAATAAAGCTCTACTCCTCTTGCCATAGAATCCCTCCCCTGGCAGGATATAAAGACAGAACTTGTTTTCACCATCACTAGGTATTGCCAGTCACTTGTTAAATTAAAAAATGTCAGACACTAAGTATGTCCTAAATGCACTCCCTTTGCATTGTCCATTCCCATGCTTCTCCCTCTGTGGTGGCAGTGAAGAAAGGATTAAATACTGAGGTAGGTCTGGTGCTGAAAACGAGCCTTTATCTCCACCAGACATGGGTTGATTGGCCACCTGCCAGCTATGGCACCACAGGAGTTCCTTTCTGTGACCACTTATTGCAAAACAAAAACCAAGTCCACTGCTAACACTGCATAGAAAATAATATTCAGAGACAGGTACAGGGATCTGATGGATGTCCCATTTATTTAGGACCTCCAATTATTCTAGGAGTCTTTCGGGGAATCAGACTGCAAGGTCCGTGCTTTTATGTGTTGCTTCTGTCGTTATCTAAATGTGAAATGTTATAACTTAGAGACTGACTAAAAGCCATTTCATAATGAACAAAAGAAAGAAAGGTCTGCAATTCTGTTTTACCTCATCTGGACAACAAAACTCAATTAATTCTTAGTTTCAGAATTTTTTGTATACTATCATTGTTCCATACATCTCGGCTTGGTTCTTTTTAGTCTTGGAGGACATTAAAAGCTGCTCTCCTCACACTCCCTGCACTGAATACACTACATGCTGCAAATATAGTATTAATTTAAGCAAATAGTTAATGCTTTCAGAGCATATTAGGGCCTGGATGCTCTGTCTTATTGCACAGATTTCAGTGGCAATCTGTTTCCAAGGCTCTGACAATGCCAAAGAGGTAATATGGCACACAGGGTCCCTCTGAGAAGCCAGGGAACAAAGGGACAACTCCTCCTGAGCCAGCAGAAGCTGCCCCTGTGCTATTCCTTTAAGATCAGAACAAAAACAAACAAACAAACAAGCAAATCAAACCAAAGAAGCTTTCTGAATCTCTGACTCTGTTAATCCTTTTTACTCCTGCAGAATGACTGTTTTGTTCAGTCTTTTCTTGCTTTTCCCTTTAGTAATTGTCCTGTTACTTGCCTTGCTCTTTTCAATTTAACATCTTTATCTTCTTTGTATCGGACTTGGATAAGGCATCAGGTAGATGTCATCGAAACCTGAAGATAAAAATGCATTTAGGTATTACCCAGGGTTGCTTACATTTTGTTCACTGTTGGGGATTTCCTTTTTCTTTTGACACTGTAATCATAATTAGCAAGTCCATAAATATTACCTACAGCCTCTGACATCTCAAAAGATGGTGAGATTAACAACACGGCCTATAATACATGCACAAATAGAGTTCTCACATGAAGAACAGAAGCTGAAAATGAAGATAGAGACACTGCACACACATGCAGAGCCTCATGGCTTTGGAATCCATTAGGAGTGCTTTTGGCAGCAGCAATTGCTGTCAGTTGTCTTACCCCTAAGTATTTTGAGATATACAGATTGTTTTTTGCTCTTAGAATTGCACCACGTGTCTTCTCCAAAAAGCCAATCATTGATGACATTCCAGTGAGACCTTTTTTACTTAAAGCCTTGCGGTAATTAATTTTAAAGCAGATAAACAAGGAGCTACCCTGTTTTGTCAAATGCAAGAATGATGTGAATCAGCTCTGCTGGCAACTACTTCCTTCTGGAGACTGAGTCAATTTACAGCTTCAAAAAGAGCAATTGATAATTACCAAAACATATCAATTGTTTCTTATATTTTATTGATCAGCATGTCTGAATAATGATTTCCCACTGTTTCCCAGTTCCAACAACTAATAGCTTGAGAGTGTTTAAATATTAAAGACAGCTGGAAGATCTGTTTTCCACAAGCAGGGGAATCCCATTGTTTTAGCCCTTGCATGGTTATTGTACTATGAATTATTGAAGAAGCTGAATTGCAAGGTTAAGGCTCCAACTCTCACACAGGTCTGAGAAGACCTAGCTAAAAATTAATGGGAAAAAACCCCAAACAACAAAAGTTTGACTGTTTGTTTCATTAACATTCAAAAATTTGTATTATTCTAATAACCAAATTACATGGTATAATAAACAAATCATGAAAGCAGACACCCCATGGACAGATGCCATCAAGATTTCCAATAGTCTGTTTAGTTTTCTTGGCACAAAACCTAGGAACAAAAATGGTTCTGAACATAAAGGGCAGAGGCATGGGCATGGGTGGATTATGAAAGCAAGGTTTTGTAAGGACACCAAAAGCACTTCAAAGAAAGTCAGCTCTTCTAACACAAACACTGAAATCAACTTGGTTAGAAATAGAGACTTCCAAACATTTCCTGATTAATTTATAGCTGTTGACTAGATGCTTGAGTGTGTTTTACCCAGTCTCAAATACAAGTCTGTGCTCAGAATTGTTCCACTGTAAACAAAGATGTGTTTACAATACCTTTTAGGAAATGGGTCCCATGTTTATACGAAGATAAACATATTTATCTGAAGAAACTTTTTCTTCAAGGAAATGTCTAACTATGAAATACCAAAAACACAATGGTCAGGTGCCATCTCTGTTGCATCATGTGTAAATGTTAAGAAGAGGAGACCACTGGTGCTTTGAGCTTGGCAGTTGTTTATTTCTAGCACTAAAGTGGCAGAAAATTCTCTCCTTCCTACACCAGAGACCAAGGAGATTCAAACTTTGAATCAATGCTAAGAAAACAAACACTTTTTGTTTAACTACTATGAAGCAAAGCAGAGCAGGCTTAATTTCACTGTAAACAGATTTTATTCACCAGAATTGTGTTTCCTTTCTTCCAGCCAAGCTTCATTACTCACTAGAACAAGAAAACAGCATTGGCATCCCAGCCATTTCTTTAAAGTAAAGACACATTAAAAACGTATTAAAGAAACCTAACACAGGCAACTCATCTTCTTTAAGGAACAAAAAATCAAGTATTTAAAGTATCTTGTTTGTCCTGTTGGTGCTGAATTTTAATAGTAAAATGAGTTTTAAACTGCAAAGTTTGTCATACACACCAAACCAGGTTCCAGGTATAAGGCACCATAGCCATCAGTAGGAAATTTTGGAGTTCACAGCCTGAAAGATACAGAAAGCTCCTTCCTGGAAGAAACCGTGGGGACTCAGGTTGCATAGGTGTGCTTTTTTCGTTTGATTTTTTTTCTTATGTCTTTTGGTGCATAAATGAAGGGTTCACATAAATAATAGCTGCCATTGACACCTAATGCTAGGTCTTAAATTCTCAATTTGCTTTTGATTTCAGGATAAGGGTCTCCCAATCCCTCTGAAGAGTGTTGGCACCGAAGATTCATCCACATAAATTAAATGTTGTTACTCCGGTCATTTACAAAGCAACTTTGTTTCTTTCTACCAATATAAACTTCAAGGCAAAAATGCAAATACTCTTCCCATGATGGAAAATTCTTGTAGTATCCTTAAGTGTATCCTACTCACAGTAGAATATAGAGATTTCAAATGAATGCAACTCTTCCTAAAATTCAGCAAACTATGGAGGAATTAGAATAGACTATGGCAAACTGCATGGAAATCTTAAACAAGCAAAAAACTAAATAATTTATTTTTAACTAAATAAACAAAGAGTAATGTTTTTATAAGAAGACCCTTTCTGTCCTTGGTGAGTTTAAAAGCAGCATTGACACTGCTAATGACTAAATCAGACTGTGGTTTCTGGTTGTGTGGAATAATCAGAAGGAATATAATGAGACATTACTAAAATCTCAGAATCAGTCATCCACCAATTGTGCTTTGTGGGCCAGTTTGTGCAGTCATTTTTTTTTCTGTATTGGAGCAAGGCTTGTTGGCTTTGCACAATGAACCTGTATCTCATGGAACATGCCTGTACTGCCTGGCTTTCCCACTCCCACCAGAATCACCAGATGGGTAAGGCTGGAAGGCACCACAGTGTGCCGTTTGGTCCAACCTTCCTGCTCAAGCAGAGTCATCCCAGAACCCATGGCATGAGACTGCAAATGGTGCTTGAGTATCTCCAGTGAGGGAGACTCCACAGCCTCTCTGAGCAATCTGCTCCAGTGCTTGGTCATCTGCACAGTGAAGAAGTTCTTCCTCACGTTCAGGTGGAATTTCCTGTACGTTGGTTTCCACCTGCTGCCTCTTATCCTGTTGCTTGTTACCACCCCTCATGTGAAGCACCCTCCCTTCAGACACTGACAGACATTGCTGAGGTTCCCTTTCAGTTCTCTCCTTGAGCCTGAACAGGCCCAGCTCCCTCAGCCTTTCCTCCTAAGGGAGGTGATCCAGCTGGAGCTACTCCCTGTCTCCCTTGTACAGAGGAGCCCAGAACCGGACACAGCACTCAGCACTGTGCCTCGCCAGGGCTCAGTTCCCTGAATTTGATTGCCCCTATACATTAGAGGGTGGAGGGAAGCAGATGGGCTGTGTGTACAGAGTACCTCTGTATTAATCTGGGCAAGAGCCCAGACTACTTCAGAATGTACAACATCAGAGGAACAGCCCCGGGCCACGAGAGGGAATGAGCATTACTGGATGTGAGTCTATCAATTTCAATTAATATACTGGACTCATACAAATAATTTGCTGTGATGCTATGAGAAGTAGCAAGTAGCTCAGGCAGGGAACAGTTCTGTTTGAATAATAGTTGTGTTCTTTTCATCTTAATCTCTGAAAAAAATTGATGAAGTAGGCCCTGCAGGCAAACCATAAATGATAGGATGTCATAAAGCTAATTTTTGCATTAATGTTTAAAAAGCCAATGAATCTAATCTGTTGTTTTGTTTAGCTGCATGAACTGTTTTGCACATGACAGCTGCTGGATACTGAGATTAGTTGATAGATTGTTATGTGTCCTCACAGTTTCAAACTATTAACCTTCAGTAGCATTTTACAGTTAATCTCATCTGAAAAGGAATATTGCACTCAAAAAATCTGAGGATTTTTTTTATTCTCTCTTCCTTCGAATCATTTACCCAGCACTGAATTAGAAAATATCTATGTTTAAAAGAAATTTTACTGGAGTTGCAAACTTTTCTTCATTTAAATTCCTCGTATGGTTATAGATGACCACATTCTGGCTAGTTTAAATTTTATCAAGAGAGATATTTTAGGAAACGCAGCAACTCTAAAACATAGACAGCAACCAGATGTACTGCCTAAATACTGGCACACCCTGGGCTTTTCCCCACTTATTGGTCCCCAGAACGAGAATACAGTAAAGTCATGGAGATCCCCACACAGAAACAGTCATAGAAATTCAGCTTCTTTTGCTTTGTGGATCACCACAGTGTCAGAAACAGCAGAGAAGTAACCCAAGTAGTGTCCTCCCTATCCATTGTAGGAAAAAGGAAGGCCAAAGAAGATAATATACCACTCTGTGGGCTTACTGGGCTCCTCTTTTCCATCATTTTTACCCAAATAAGTATTATGGAAAGAAACGGCCTCAGGAACTCTAACTTGGTTCAATTTCCATTTGTTTTGATATAGGGATTTGGCTATTTTAATATTTCTATTGACCATTTTCCTATTAGCTCTGCTAACAGAGTCTTAGAGCCTATAAAAATACCCTGGGTGTGCTTGCTGTAGGTCTCGGGTGTTCCCCATCATAAATCCAGGAGACTGCATGCTGCTAGAAACAGGAACAAATCCCATCAGATTCTCCAGCACTGTACTGTGGGGGCCTCCCTTGTTAAATTCTACTACCAGATTGACATTTCCTTCTCTGTCTTCTCTCTGTACCCTGCTGTGGATTCACCCTGTAAAATTATCCTTGTCAGGAAAAGTCTTGATTCCTCCCTTTCTGTCTACCATGATCATAACTGTACCCATAACATGTAATGTGATTTGTACAGGAAAGCTGAAAAATGTTCTTTTAAAGAGCTTGAGGCAGAGTCTGCTCAGAGCTTGTTCCTGGTTTAATTTCTCAAAGTCAAAAAGTGCTGTTCCTTACTATAATGAGACAGAAATTTTACTTATATAAGGAAAAGGGTTTTCCAATGCAGCCTGCCTTACTTTTATAGATTCCTTCCAGCTGTGCATGGGATTCATCACAACCCCTCCTTTTTCCCCATGTGTTCCCTGCAAGCACAGTCTCTTCCTTCACTTAGGTATTTCTTTTCTGTATGTGATTGCTTCCTCTGAACTCCACAAAACTCAAATATTTGTAGAGTCACCTCAGGCCTTATAGTGTCTTTCCTAAACCAGTGCAATTACAGGCTCTAAAAACATTATAAATATATACTCCCTCTGATGCTATGAAATGCCAGCACATAATTTCTAAATATATGACTCCTACCATAAAGGTAGTGTGGTTTTGGGTTTTGTTTCCTTTTTGTTTGTCTTTGTAGAAAATACAAAACTTTCTTGACTTTATTGCCTTGGAAGGGCAGTAGACAGCAGGACATAGCTATCAAATATGAGCTGGTACAGATCCATTTATGGCTTTCATACTATTCAAGACTGTGCCCCTTTTTTTCCTTGAAAGGTGCTTTTGACTGAAAATGTGTTGTGCAGAACAAATAATAGGTGAGGCAAACATTTTTATTGCCTGATAACCTTCCCTAGCACCCTTCAAGAACAAAAGGAGGAGATCTTCATATAGTTTGGATGTAAGTTATGTGACAAGCATGGAGGAGAGGGCATAAAGAAGTGATTTAGCTACAGCCTCTTCTCCCTTGGAATTGTCAGCCCTTGGTAGAGAGACACAAGTACTGACTCTGAGCTGCAGAGCATGAGAAGACAAAGTATGTTGTCCACAATCTCGTAAGTCAACGATGAAAACATACACAGACATAAACATTTAGGAATGCTTTCCTTGAGAAAGAGCCAGAAGACTGCATGCTGCTGCATCTAGGGGCTCTTCTGTGTTTGCTTTGGTACCTTAGAACGACATCTTTATCTTCTGTTTGCACTACAGTGTTTCCTGCAAGTTATTTTATTTAAAAATATTTTCTATTTTTCAGTTCTTTATAGATGGGTGGCAGGGATCTTCAGTGTCTGCCCTTATTTACTTATGAATGCAACATCAAATTTCTTGCATATGGGCCACTGGGACAGTTTTGAAAAGTAGAAAAATTTTGTATGTCTTTGTCAGGAGCTATATTTTCTTTGATCTATTAGCAAAGATAAAAATGTATCTCTAAACTGATTTTGATAGAGAGTCAGCTCCCACACTGTATCCAAACTGGCTTAGAAACTAATTTATAAAAAGCTGATGACACTTCACCTGAAGACTGAATACCCCATGTGTTAAAAGTCCCACTACATAATTCAAGAGAAATGCATATAGTGTCAGCACAATTCTGAGGACTCTGTTAAAGATTTAAGAGTTTGTCTCTGCAGGAGCTGAGAGGGCATAAAAGTTACTGATCAAGAAATTACATCAGAGTTCACTTAAAAGATAGATAGGTCTGCAGTCCCTTTTTTACTGACTTGAGAAAGTTGATGACACCTTTAACTGCTGAAGTTTGAATAATTTAAACACAGTAGAGAAATATATTTACCTTGCTTAGTAGGATCCAGAGATAATTCCTGGGTCTCCTTCTTCACATAGTCAGTTGCCAACTCAAAGTGGTCAGAAAACTTTTTAATGGAGTTCCTTTAATTTATGTGGATAAGGTATGTATTGAGCAGTAGGATGCATTGAGCTCAAGGATCTGGTAATTTGGAACAACTTTCCTTTTGTAATCATTGTGGTTTGTGCCCAGCCAGAATAGAGAGGAGGTAGCTGTCTGCTCACACAGCCTCAGGTGCTTCCATCTGCCACTTAGAATCTCTGGAACACTTCAGTTTTCACAGCACCATCTGCACTGAAACATTTCTAGGAATGGATGGCATTTTGGGACTACTTGGCATCCCTTTGTCCTCCCCTGTTCAAAAAGTAAATGCTATTTTAGGAGGAGAAGCATGGTTAATGAAGACTTTTCCATCCTACTACACAAAAAAACCCCATCTCTCTCTTCATGCTTTTGAGCTGTAAATAAGTCAAATCAAGTACTCCTGAGTGCTGGTCAACCACAGGGATTGAACTCTTAGAAGAGGAGCTTTCAGAGACCATGGCAGCTTTTCAGTCTTCCTGGAATGTGAAAGGCTGCTTGAATTCAGGAGAAGAGAAAGTCAGATGCAGAAGTTTCTATCCCACAGTTTTCATCCAAGTGCTCTGCTCCTGTTAAAGAAGTGTGGAATATGCTCCCTAAGGACATTGTCATCACCAGTACATCAGTACTTCTCTTTCTTTACTGCCATAAAAGCACCCTCAGAAGGTTCATGGTGTCCTTTTTCACAGTTACCACAGAGCTGGAAGCAACCTGGAGAAGTAAAATGGCACTTGAGCCAATATGTTCCCATGCCCTTCCTAAGCTGGGAGCCCACTGGGCACTGTCAGAGAGGCGGTGGGGAGTTCTTTGCCTGGGATGGAAGCATCTTGGAGATTTCCTAATCTGGTCTGAGGTTCTGCTGATCACAGAATAGCCAGAACAACACATGAAATTTTGTTCCTTCTATTTGCCCAGGTGGTTAATTGTTTTAATTTTTGGTGTACCTCTTAATGAAATGCCATTTTTAAAATGTAAAATACCTATGCATAAGATTTTCTTATCAAGGTACCTGTGTGCTGTTGGCTTATAAACAATTTAAAGAGAAAAGTAAAAAAGCCTTTCTGCATGACTGTGGATTTTCATGCCTTTAAATTTTCCTTCAAATCCTGTAAACACGTGCTGAAGAAGAATTCATTAATTACAGGTAAAATCTACACACCTTGGCTTAATTAACATCTCTTGCATTCCCTTGATAGATATCATAGTGTTGACACTTCTATCTGCATAATGTACAATGAAGAATGTGAAATATTCCAACACATGGAAATTAATAAGATTTCTAGATGGGAGTATGAAGTCTATTGAACAGGCTGCAAATGTATTTGGATTTATTTCAGAGATACTCATTACCACTGGGCAGACAATGCTAAATGACATTTAAACAGATTTTTATTTCACAAGCAGTAAAATATTATGAAAAGATAATAAAATGCCATCATTTAGACTAATACTTCAGATAAGTCCCACAAAGGCTATGTGTATTTATAAAACATTTTCTTTTGGAAAGATACTAATTTTAAATTAATTTAATTTACTTGAGTGCCTGAAAGACAGATAAATGAGGCAACCAGGAGATTCAAGATGAGCAATTGCTATGCACATGAAGAGCCTACAGATCACAACTGCTAAGGTACAGGTTTTGATGAAGTGCAAGAGGGAAGGGAGTCCCCCACAAGGAACACCTGTGAAGCACACAGTTCACCAAGCTCTTTAACGACCGGAGGAGATGAATTTCAGGTTTTTTCCTATCTTCAGTTCCAGTAAAAGAGTTTTTTACTATATTCCCGTCTGCCACACAATCAAACTTCAGTAGTAAAAAAAAAAACAAAAAAAACACATTAATTTGCCAAGCACCTGCACCCAGGCCTGTGGTTTGAATTAATTTTTAACATTTTGCTCACCCTCCATAATCCTAAATACCTGATGTATGATTTGGTATCTCCACAGCATGTCTACTCTTTTCTTCTCTCTTGATCTCTAACACACACTGGTCTGAAAAGGACCTGACATAAATATAACTGAAAGTGAACAAGAAGCTACTGTATCTTAGAGAATTTCTGCATTTGATCTGAAGATAAACCAATAGTATAACATGTGGACTTGGGTTGTTGCTGACAGGAAAGAAGAAAACCTGCTGTCAAAGGCACAAGAAAATTTCTCCAAGCTTCAGAAAACAGTTACTAAAATCTATCCTGAGCAGCACTAAAATATATTATTAAATGCAGGATTGACTCTGATTGCACATCCCTTCTTAAAGGTGTTTCTTTCAGAATAGCAGCCTCAGAATTTAAATAAATCCCATTTATTGCTTCTCCATGGAAGTGGAAAAAACCCAAACATTTTCTTACAGCATCTGATGAATTATTATGACCACTATTCAAACGAGATGGTTGCTTTTGCTTTATCTGTCTGAAATCAGGGAATTTACTTACATTGTCTTAGTGGGTTGTTGATTTTTGTAATGAACAAACCATCTGGGTTTTCCAATGTCTTTCTGAAAGCTCTGCCTTTAGAAGAAAACTTGTTTAAGATTTTAATTTCTTTTCTATGAGAATAATCCTTCATTACCCTTTATATTAATTTCAAGACAGTCTATTCAAAATGTTGAACCTGAGAAGACATAAATCTAATTTTCCATTTTCAAAACTAGTTGTGACTTTTCTGACAGGCAACAAAACAGTCAAGGGCAGGTTTCCTTAACAAACTTGGTAATAAAGGCTATAGCTGACTTGAGAGCTGCAGGACATGTAACTCAGTAGGATACAGATGTCCTCAGGTCCCCAGATTTACTACTATATTTATGTATTTTAAGTTAGAGGAAATAATTAGGTGGGCAGTTCTCATTCAATGCTGACAAATAGGCAGGAAATGCCTGAGATCCTGAAGACAGAATGCTTCCCTTTGGATGAAACACTTTGTGAGCAGCAGCACCCCATGCCAGGGCAGGGAATCCTGGTGGGTGAGGATTTGAGGAGGTGGCACTCCTGCAGAGGAGTGGGACAGGAGAGCAGAAGCCATGGAATGCTGCAGGGACAGGAACCCCTTCAGCAGCCTGAGAAGATGCCACCCTGAGCCAGCAGGGAGTGAGCACATCGAGGGATGACAAAGACAAGGCTGAATTGTCACCAATTTTGTGGATGCTACTGCAAAAGGGCAGGCCACTTAGGACAATTAAGATTAGCAGGTAGGTAGAAATCAGGGCAGAACAGGTAAAGGCCACAGCAGAGAATGGAAAAATTGACTCTAACAGAGTCAATGGGGCATGCTCAAATGTACCCTAAAGGCAAAGAAATCTCTGAATCATTATCCCTGAGAAGTCACAGAGAGCTGGTGAAAGGCAAGCACTCTGCTTTCCTTAGCATAGAAAGAATCCAGGGAATCATATATCAGCCTACTTCACATCCTGGAATATGCCAGAACAGATGTTAAATGATTAAGAAGGTGGAAAGGTGGTTAGTAGACACAGCAGTTCTCATGTATTCCAAACTTTTTAAAAAAAGGATACAGAGGTTAACTATTCTCCAAGCTTGTAAAGAGTGAAACAAAGAATAATTGGTTTCTTTTGCAGCAGGGAAAGGTTAGATGTTAGAGTGGAGTTTAAAGCAACTCCTACTTAGTCACAAGGACAGCAAAGTTCTGCAAGGATGCCTAGGAAGGTTATGGAAATTAAACTGGAGGTTTTCAATAACATGTCGGGTAAATATTTACTAAACAACACTTCAATGTAACCTCAGAGCAAAAAGGCAAAATTGCAAAAAGATATATTCCAGCTCCCTATTTGTAAAACTCTGTGTTTCGTGTATTTTGATGGTTTTTCCCTCACCCTTTTCAATACATCTATATTTTTCTTTTTGTTTTCAAAGGCAGTCCCAGATATCTATCGTAACTCCTGCCAGCTCAGAAATTTATGAGGAACTTCAGTGTATACAATGACTTGAAGACCTAAGCTCATCATCCGTAAGATTTTATGAGAATACTGCTTTTCACTTAACATAAGTAAATAAGCAAATAAATAAATAAATAAACAAATAAGGGATGGGTACAGTTGCCCTTTATAACTTTATAACCCTAAAACAGAAAAAAACTTTGCAATGGGACCAAAGTTTAATCTGACTCAGAAATAAGTGAGAATTGCTTTTCAGTAACACTGATATTCAAAAGCTTAATGAATTATCTTTAAAAGTTCAGGCTTGGTCATAAGACATAGCATTACAGATATTTTCTTCTACTATCAAAAGTAACTAAAAAATGTTGTTGAAATTTACTTCTCTTTGTTGGGTTTTGAGGCATCCTGATCTTATTTTGCATTAAGGAATTTCACATGGTTTGTATCAGCAAGAACACAGGTAACAAAGTAAGAGGAATTTATTAACTACTCAAATCTTAGGCTCCTAACGAGCTACTTTTGCTTTACTAAAAGGCAAGAATTTATGCAAAAACTTTTAATTAGGCCTCCTCTTGCATGCCTTCCTGGACTACCCTTTGTCACTTTGAACAGGCCTACATGAGAGCACGTAGCTTAACATCAGCTTATTCCTAAAACAAGCAACTACTTTTTTTAAACGCATTGTACCCATTTATAAACCCAGAAGAGCTGTAAATCATGCCAGAACACATTGTGTTGATTTACAATGGCATGACAGGAAAAAGACTGTGATCCATGATTACTGATGAAGCTTGGGTAAATTTTAGATGTTTCCTCACGCCTTGGCAGGTTTTGTTTCATACCTCACCCATGACAGGAGAATGCTGTCATCACAGTGCTGCCACAGTTACATTGCTACATATTAGATTTTAGCAACACGTGTATGTCTATATCTCCATTCAGTAAAGTGAAAAAGCTTAAACAATCTAAAGCAATTCCACCTTTTCTTTATTTCTCATATTTTAATTATTATTTCACAGTGATATGTGCTCATGATGTTTTTTTCCCTTTTTTCCATTTAAGCTGTGAACACTTGATTTTCAGTCTTTCAGTAACTCAACCCAGATTTACAAAACAAGCTCAGTCTCTCACTCCACTGACCTTGTTTTGGGCCTACACCTACACATGAAATTTTATTCATCTAAATCAAGATTCTCCTAGACATCGTTTGGCTAATCTCTTATGTAGGCACATATCCTTATCATAAATAGAAATTAAGAAGACTCTGACTTTATAAATAACTGATCTAACAAAACATCTGGGTTCATATCCATTCTCTGCACTGTACACCTAATATTTAGTGTTTTGCAGGAATATGTCCCAGTGACACAAATTAGAAGATTTGTACCTACAATTAACTGCTGCCACCAAAAAAATCCCAAGCATGTATTAAAAAACTGAAAAGTAGATGGGTAGAAACTGTCATTATTTTGAAAGAATAAGTCTCATTTCTGCTTGTATTTATCAACTGTACCCTATGAGAAGTCATGGAACTTGTCAGATGTAAAATTTTTTAGACCTAAATCAACTCTTACTCTGCAGAACTTGAATTCTTGAGCAGGTTCTAATGTAGAAGCCATCTCACAGAATGTGTTAAGTTCATGGAAGCACAATAAATACCATTCTTTATATGCATAAAAACTGTAACTCATGCTGTGCTTTTTACACAGCTTGATTATCAGTTGCTAAGGTAGTCCTAGAAAAATGTTAGCCTGGAAAAAAAAATAACCTGTGCACAGCAGAATGGGAATGGTCATGGACTGCATCATTTTCCCTTTCAATCTCAACAGGCTAAACGACAGTGTTGTTTTAAACCCGGCATGGTAGGAGAGATTATTCTTGTTCTACATGTGGGCAAAATAAAGGACTGTTCTCTTACAGTTATGCAACATGGGAGGACATGAATTAAGACCTTTTATTTTGAACTGTAGCAGTACTTCAGAAATAATAACATTGTATTAATTCTGTGAGTATGGTTAAATTCTAGCATCATCTTTTTAGTTCCAAACATTAGGCTTTCCCTTCAGAAGAATACAGACAAGGTGTCTTGGTTTTTTGTTTTGCACTCAATTATTCCATGCTCTCTGCCTCCTGATACTCTTTTTAAGAGTATTATGTTCACCAGTTCTTCATGAAATGAAGTAGAAAGGGTTTGACTTCAGGAAAGAAAGTGATGAAAACAGATGCTTTTACATCCTAAAATCAGTATTTTTAGGTGTTCTAACCATTTTGGAAAAGTAGGGCTCCTACAGCAAAATACTGGTACCTGAGAAGTGTCATGCAGAATGAGGGGAAGAATGCTGCTGAAATCTTATTTAATTCAGCAGCTTTCATAGCACCAGAGTGCCATAGCAGGACTGCTGAACTAATCAATTAGTTCAAGTAACTGTCTCACAGGAACAGCTGCACAAATAGATTGAACACTGCAGAGATCACAGCTGCTGGGGTTTTAAGTCAATCATCTGTGCAAGCACAAATATTTGAGGCCAGTGTCTCACATAACACCCTCTCAGACAGCATGGAAACAGGCTTACCACAGCCACTTTAGACATTTCTTACACTCACAACCTACACTTTCCAAAAGCCTTATGTGCAGGGCCAAAGAGTAATGCTAACAAATCTCTCTAAAAATCAATTTAGGTTAGAGCCTAATACTGGAAGAACTATTTGTGTAGAAAAGAAACTACTAGAAAAGCAGGAAGCAACCTCGTATTGAATACCTTCTCCTTGCTCTCCATTTTTTTCAAAGTACCCTGTATTTCTGTAATGAAACTATAAAAAAATCAACATAGCTGGTAAATACTCCATAACACTAGATTTCTACTATGTGATACAGAAATGCAAACAAGCTCTTTTACATTTATAATCAATGAACATCTCATGTTAAATGATGAAACTAATTAAGAAATCATTATTCCTTTTTATTCTAAGTGGAAAAACAAAAAAACCCCATCTCTCAGAGAAGGATGAACTGCAAAAGCTGTCATAAGCTGTTTGCTCCTCAAACCCTCAGTTCAGAGGAAGAAGTCAGCCCCGGTCTCAAACCCTGCATATTTTATATCATATTCCACAAAAGAAACTGTACAATTTCGCATTGAAAAGCAACATAATGGAAGTATAAAACAAGAGAGAATAACATTTGAATGAGCCAATGCTAATCGTGACAGGACACATTAGTACTTGCACAGCAGTTGGCACCCATCAAGGGTCAGACCATCATCCCACTGTCTGCCCTAACAGAGGGGAGGGGAAAAGTCTCTGCAAGAAAAGAATGAAATAAATAGAAGAATAACAAATGCCAGCATCTTTGCCTGAACTCACTGCAGACATATAGAGAGGATGAAGGAACATAGACTAAGCCCTAAGCAACTCTAAAATCCAGTGAAACTGCTGGGTTTTTCCCTGTGCCTACAGAAGCAGGCAGTGAAATCTCAGGTGTCAGTGCTTCTGAACACACCCCAGTGTATTCCCCGTGAGCTTCACAAGTAAATCGAGTACTACTAATGTTTTGGAATTTGATGAACTCTTCCCAGAGACCTCAACTACATTTACTCATAATTTTCAAAACACAGTTGGGAATGCAGGGGATGTGTCATATCATTTCACAAGACTGCCTAATCTGGAACTAATCTGCAGCCAGGTTTTGACAGTGCTGAAGTCCAAGTCCAATCTTACACCCTTCAGTCTAGGCTTCATTTTGTCTGGCTGTACACGACAGGAGGCTGCTAGAAAAGCCACAGCACATCCTGAGAGGAGGAAACTAAACTGGGATCATTCATGGTTCTGCTTTAAGGCCAGAGTGCAACCAACCACTCCAGAAGCATGACAGGTATCTGAGGAAAATGTGCTGCTGCAAGTCAGTCACCAGGGTTTCTCTGATTGAATGAGCCCACATGGGACTGACCTTAGGTTTAGCTTTCCTATGATTAATTAGCTAATAAATACCATAAATGAAGGCAGTAGTGCAAAGGTTGTAAAAGACAAGCCCTAAAAGCATTGCACTGAAAGAAAATGCAGTTTTAGAAAGAAAGCCAAATATTGTGTTCTCACGCAGTCTCTTTCCATTAAACCTGTTGTAATTTGTCAGCATCACAATCCTGAATTTAAATTCCATTTTTATTAGGAATAAAGATGACTACTTCTTCCCCCCCACCAGTTTTTGTTGATTATTAGAGGGGAAAACAAGATAATTTTGTTGTCTTTGTCCTGAGGCTGTACCCAAGTGTTCAGCAGCTGTCTTCCCCTCCTCCCTCTTTTCTGCTGAATTGGAGCAAGTGCTTCAGCAGATACACTGCAAGACAGATATAATACATGTGGAAAAAAAAAAAAGATTCCTTGAGAATATTATGTTTGTTTGTTTTTTTTTTTAATTGCTCCATCTCCTGACAGCACGAGGTAAAGTCTAAGGCATGACTGGAAAGCCTATCAGGGGACAAGAACAAAGTGGCAACTGCCCAACCCGCACTGCAGTAAAAGTAAAATTATTTGTAATACTGATGTGAATCACCAAAAGGTAATGAGGAAGAGACTAAGATAGATTAGGTAAGTGAAATGATAATATTGAAGACAGATTTAACTGGTCCATCTAAGAGCGCTTAGCTCATCACATATAACCCAGAGCAACCTGCAGGTTGTCCTAGATTTTATTGTCAATGCATTCAGATACCTTTTTAAACACCCATGAAAGCAGAGCTCAGGGAAGCTCTTTTTTCCAAAGTTCCTCACCAACTCCCACCTCAAAGCAGAGGAGATGGGGTGTTGGAGAAGGGATTCTTCATATCCCATAGGAGTCATTCTTGGGCAAAAGTGATAAGGATAGAAACAATAAAACCAAATCTCCTGTCATTTTTCAAGTTTACTGAAAGAACAAAATTGCCAAACCCCATGAGAGGATGAAGGCTTATATGCTTTCAGGGAGACTGAAGTAGAACCACAGTAAATGCTTCTCTGACAGTAAACTGTTGAAAATATTGAGTCATCATGCTGGATGAAGAGCTGTACCTTACCTTTAGTGCTGCTTGAGTCCAAATTCTCACTGGATTGTTGTGGCAATTTGTACTGCAAAATGAAAAGTCACCCAGTATCTGCAGGATTTGAAGTAACAAGATTATGTTATGTACCTAAAAGCAAAGAGCTCCGGTTAATATGGAAGGTGAGCTTTGACAGGTTTCTCTGTGACCTGCCTCTATAGTCAGAGATTTTAAGAAACTAGGAAAACCGCACCTTCAGCCTGAAAATATCTACTATTTTCTTACTGATATTCAGTAAAATCTGAATTTCTCTTCGCTATGATCAGTGAAAGATTATACCAGATGAGCTGGTATATCTTCCTGCTGAAAATGATGATCACCCATCAACTGAGATGTGGTAGCTCTCCAAACATTAGTGTCACTTAACCTCACAGAGTAACACCTGAGCTGATCATGCAGATGCTGTTTAGTCTCAGGGCAGCAGGACTCACACTCACATACTCAGTTTTGAACAGCTACTCCAAGAGAAGACCAGAGGTACTCCAGATGCACCTGTTTCTTTCCACTGACTTAGTATGAACTTAGACAACCAGCTCAGACACACACCTCTCTGACAGAGAGATCTAAATTTAGAGCAGTGAAACCCTCCTCATGTGCACTCCTAACCCACTGCACACTGGAAGTAATTTGATGTAATGAAAGAGAGTTAAATAACATGACTTGGTATTTCACATGTCAAACTCATGAATAAACAATTGACACAGCTCAGCTGACACATACTTTTTTACTTGATGACTTAGCTTCACTCTGATAGTGACCTGCTAATTATACAATATCCTCCAGCCCCCTGGTTACACTGGAGGACCAGGGGAGACAAAACTCTTGAACCTGGGTTTGGGTTTTGTAGGGTTTTTTAGCATCCCAATATTGTCATAAATTTGCCAGGAGTAAATATGGTACCTTGGTCATAAAATAAACAATATTTCACAATATCATACTATCTCTTTGTTTTTTTCTCCCCAAACACATTTGAGCAACTCTAGCTATCCCGAGTTCCAGCACTTCCTAATTTCTCTCTTATGGGTGCATGGGGAGTCAAGATCAGGTAGCAGACGGATGTTGATTATGGCTGAGCAGACCAGGTTTGAATTCCCAGCCAAGAACAAGGTATCGTATGTCCTGTCTGTTTTCATCTCTCTGTTTCTCTGATTTTTCATATGGCATTTTGCAGCTGTCTTCTTGTATCAGCTTTTAAAGTATTTTGTTATTTGTATTGCACCCTTGTACATACTCTTGTCAAAGTATTTTCTTGATATCAATTTGTTCTGAGATACACAATGACAAATGGTATCCAGAGCTTTGCTTTACCTGGCATTCTAACAGCTGGACTTACTCAGTATTGTCTATAATCATCCTTCCAGAGCTCAGTAGAGAATTTTTAACTTCAGAGTAAAACTACCATGCAAAAAGCATGTACTTCTCAGCCTTAAAATCTACTCCAAAATAATTTCATAAGTTTTCCTTATGAATCCTCAGTTCTCCTTTCAATTATTTTTTACCCTTCTGTACTCATCTCTCTATTTAATCTAATCCAAAACCAATGTAACTAAGCAGATAAAGCTATAGCACCTTCACATATATATGTGCATACATCTATCTCTCCTTTATGTGCCCAATATGTTCTCAAATAAAAGTACATAAATGGCCAGTTTCTGGGTCTGAACACCAGTTGTTACACATGAACAAGGGCACTGATAGCATTTTATTTATTAGTTTTTGCTGGACCAGAATTACAGATGGTGAAGATTGAAGCAGGCCTGATATAAGACGATAAAATTGCTCTTATGTCACAGGAGCTGTGTGAGTTTAAGTCTGAGGTCTCCATAACACTTTTTTCATCAGCACCTGAAGAGCCTTCAAGAGTTATTCATGCTGAGAGACTGTCTTAAGTTCTCAGGAGTTAGAAACTCAAACTGGGTTTGCTCATTCAAGATTCACAGCAAGGTGCTATAGCGAGAAACATTTAACCCTTCTGGAACTTACCTGCTCACAGGATTTGCATGGAGGCAATCAGTTCACAGACTGGTCAAATGGGCAGAGCCCTGCTGAGATCACTGGAACTGTGTCCCTGGCATGGATTTGGAATTCCTGGTGCAGGATTACTGGTGCCAGGATAAAGGCACCTTAACTAGCTGCCAGGAAATTTTTGAGGTGAACAAAGACACGAGGTCTTTGCAGGAGCTCACTTTGCCTGTTCTGTCTGGAACACCCTAGAGCATTCTCCTTGAGAAAGAGGACACATCCCAGGTAGTAGTGTGGTTTGGGATAATGAACCAACACCCCTCAGCTGGGGGCACTGTTCTCTTTAGCAGTCCCAAGGCAGCTGCTCTTCCTTACCACTGCAAGGAGACTGTAAGTGCACCAAGCAGGGATGTGAGGGAGGCCATGGTCTGTTCCTCCTCAGTAAAGCCATCCAAGAGATGAGAAAAATGTGTTGGGCATCTTCAGAAAAGCTGGATTTAGTGAAAACTTGCCTCATATGGCAAGGGGAAAAAAATCCCTCTCTATTTTTTGTAGTCAGCAGCTGCCTAAAGAGCCCCAGGGTAAATTTCCCAGAGTAGCCGTTATGCAAAGCGCTCACTTCTGAGCATCAGAGGAAAAGTTCAGCAACTTCCATCCAAAAATCTGCTTCCCTAGGACACATCCCACCTCTTCTGACATGTAAGCAAAATGAGTTTCTTTTACCAGCCCTGTGTGTGTGTTCATCACTTTGTGCAGCTCTGCTGTCCTCCCACCACCCCTCATGCTCCCTTCTTGGGGAAAGCTATCTGTCACAGTAAAAGCACAAAAGGGATGTGGCAAAGCCACAGCTTCCCAGGTTCATGAAAGTATTCTGCTGCAGGACATATTAAAAAGGAACAAAATAATATGACTGCCAAATTCTTAGGTACTATAAATGAACAAGAATATGGACATATTTACTTTGTCATTTTCACCAAGATGCCATCAAGATGCCATTTGATTCAGATTGAAGTAGGATATTTTAAGGAAATGTGGCTGGGGGACAGGGCCATGTGACACCCACAGTGGTCACCAAAGGAAGGCGGTGAAACATCTAAAGAAATGCACTTGAAAGGGACTCAAGGACTTTACCATATCATCCTTCCCTTGCTGAAAGAGACAGAAATAAATTTTCAGGTGTCACGTGGGAGGAAAAGTATAGTTAACTGGGAAAAAGACATAACTTGTTTTGAAAGTTCTGCTGCTGAATTAAAAAATCCTGTGACCTGTACTCAAAACTGTGTGTGACATTTCACCTTAATACTGAAAACCCAAATAAAACAAGTAGAGTTTGGAATAACACAAAGTTTTGAAAATACTCCTCCGGTGTTTTCATGGAAATGAGTATTTTTGTCCTGTACTTAGTCGTCAAGTCCAATTACAAAGGAACAATTTCAGTATTAATGGTACTCCTACTCCACAATTCTTGGTTAAGAAGTCAGTGACCTGCAATTTGGGTCTAGCAGGACCTGCATATAATTTTTATTTTATAAGACTTTTTTAAAGTACTGTAAGAACGTTAAAATTTTTTGTAGTCATGCCTCACATGATTTGAAGCAGTGGGCAGATAATGATTCCTGAATTATAGTCTCAGCATTTCAGTTTTCCTGAAGCTGGATGGTTAAGTATTTTAGTGCTATAACTGAATAATGCCAGGTAGGGCTTATGTCTGTATTTGAGTGACAAGCAGAGAGATGAAGGCATACAGATACATATGTAATACTGTACTGGTTTGAAAGCAAAACCAGTGAGAGTCTCCAAGTCAGAAATACAATTTAATAAGAAAAAAGGGAAAAATAAAATACATGCAATAGGGCAAAATAAAAACCACTGACAGAGTCAGAATACAACCTGACACCCCACTAGTTAGGGTGGTGGTAACAGTCCAGATGAAGTGGCTTGTTGAAGTCGTTGATCTTGTAGAAAGGTCTGGCAGCCCTTATCCTCTGGAAATAAGTGGGTAAAGGCTGCTTTGGTGTTCCAAATCTCAGTTTTTTATCTAGGTAGGAAAGGCTTGGCTCCTCCCCCTGGGTGAAGCATCTCCCAATGGGATGATGTAATTTTATCAGTCATGCAGTGGGACTCAATGGGCCATTAACAGAAGATATCTTCCTGGAGGAAGGATGGGTTGTGGAAAAGATAAGGAACATTGCCCCACCTGGTTTTTAACAGATGGTGATAGAATACATACTTTTGGGCACATCTTTACATTGTAACCTAAGACAAATACCTTAATAGATTGATTGCTGCTACTCACTTTTTGGTGTTCTTGGTCTACACATGAACAGTGTTGAGCTAAGTCCTTAGGCAAAATTCCTTTTCTCAACCTTGATGTATTTGCAGCAGAGGTGTGGCCAAAAAAAAAAAAAGGTGCATTTGAATGTGATTGAAATCATAATAATTGGCAACACTTGGTGGAAGATGGGAAATCTTTGCATTTAAGCAATTGAAGCATTTAAATTCAAATATTAGGTAAATACTCATTGAGAATAAAACATAGCAATCAGCATAGGTATTGTCCAGCTTTATATTTTCTAAGAATTTGTGCAATAAAATTGCTTTCTAGATTGAAAACCCACTAGAAATACCCAATGAAAACCCATACTAGAGCCAGAAAAGAGCATCTGAGGGCAAGGACCTCATTATTGAGGTCCTGAGACAAGAGATAACAATAAATAGTGCTATTATACTAAAAATAAGGTCATTCAATAACCAGAAAAAAATTACAAGGAATGAAAATGCTGCTTGCAGAAAAGGTAATAAATAAAATCACGATAAATAAAGCAAATTAGCAGTTGTATCTCTGTATCTCTTCAACAATCAACGTGGAGAACACCCCACTTTGGAGCTAGCAAATAAGGGCAGTGGTAAATGTAGCTGGGGCAAACTTCTTTTTGAAATTACAAATATAGTTTTAACACCCGAGAGCCATGCTAAAGCCATTCGAGACTTTCAAGTTTTAGGTTAAGACAAATTGCCTTTAAAAAACCCCAGCAGTTTTACTTAATTTTCAGCTTAGTAGAAGGCTTACTGAGATTTCCAATCAGTTTCTGCAATTTACAAAAGACTCCACAATAAAACAGTCTTTTTATCCAGATTTTGCTGCAACTTTGGAAAAGCAATTCTTCATGCACGTTTCCTGTTTGATAGCACTTGTAGAGTCATAGATAGGATCATTTAGGTCAGAAAAGGCATTTAACTTCATCAGGTCCAAGAGCTAACCCAGCACCACCAAGTGCTCCACTAAACCATGTCCCCGAGTGCCACATTTACATGTCTTTTAAATACTCCCATGGATGGTCAATTTTTCAACTGTTTAAAAACATTATTCTTGCATATTTTTTTCATATACAATGATTCTCTTTTTCAGCAGGATTGCAGAAGTTATGTGGGTAAAGCTATTAATACACATTCCTACAATATGAAAATTTGCCATCTATTGACTGACCTCTAGTGGAAAAAAGGCAAATTTTGGAATAATTTTTAAATTGCCATTGGATAGTACAATGATTATGGGATTTTGGGGTGCTAAGAATTTATTTTATTTGTATCATATGTTTGCCAGTATAAAATAAAAAACAAGTCTAGATACATGTGACTTTTCCTCTCAATGTACATACCCAAATACATTACTAGAATAGCAGGAGGAAAGCTGCTGCACATTCAGAAACAAAGTCTTTAGTTTGATTTAAACTTGGTAATTCTAAAGTGGCAATGTATGAAATGCACCAACAACGCAGACCCTGGCAAACAGTGCTCTGCAACAGGGGACAGACCCTGCTACTCTCTCTGCATTGATCAAAACAATTTATCATTATAAATAACCACAAATTCTTACAACAACCTCATACATTTTCTTTATGCATCAGTTTTCCCATCCACAGACGTCACCTGGCTCCATGGCATTTCCGTTCTTGGACAGATGTTGGTTCCTCCCAAAATCAGTGTGGAGGCATCACCCAACTGCAGTGATATGTGTTTTCTTCACATTTTATTTTCTTCCCTTATTTCACCTCTCCTGTAAGAATTCCTGATTGTTATTGAAAGAAGTAAGGGGTGAATTCATACATGTACATTAGACACCAATGTCATTCCCCTGTTTGTAGGACCTGGAAGTATTTGAAAACTTGATCAATAGAGAGAACGCTGAACATATTTCTTTGTTACTTATTCATCATGCCTTTGTTTGTTTGCCTGATTACTAATGAAATTCCCTTTCCTCTCCCCTGACTCTGTTGAATTCCACATACATATTTGCAATTAAGCCTTTGGTTCTGTAGCATATGGTTGTTGATGTTTTTGAATGAGGAGAACACAGTAGCATCTGGAGGGCTCTGATTAAAAAAATATATGAAATATAAAGCAAGCCAAAACTCAGTCTTGTAAAGACGCCTCTATCAATCAGAAACCCCGGCTGGGGAAGATATTAATGCATTATGTGTAAGGTGGCAGCACCTGAAAATTTTTGGCTTGTTATCTGCTCAGCTCAGCCAGACTTGTTCCATTATTTGCCATGTTTTAGAAACTTGGAGAAGCAGTCTTGCATTGCTGTGTGATGGGATTACAGGAAACGTGAGTAGTCTGTGTACTGGAAACATCTAGGAATAATGGGAGAAGTCTGTAGTATGTAAGCATTTGACTTAAGGAGATATTTTGGCTTCATACGCAAGGATTCCTCCAGTGTCATTATCCAACACTCTAAAAATACATAAAAGCTTCCAGCTCAGCTCTGTTTCTTGGTCTGGGCTTAACCTTTCTAGGAAGTACCCTAAGCTATTCCCCATCCTTACACTCCCCATATGCCCCTCAAACATCCTCCATCCTAAACCAAGCTAGAGTCTCGTCCCATCCTATGGCTTTTGCTTACTAGGGAAGCCTTTCTGATTCCCATTAGTTCAAGTGAGCCCCACCATCCTGACATCATAACTTGCATTTCCAATTCTGTCCCCCAGCTCCCACTAGTACATTTACACAATTAAACATTTCCATGCTTTAAGCAAAAGCAATAACAAAATCACCGTGGGCAAGAACACTAAACAAAAATACTGATTGATTTTACTAGGCTTTAGAAATACATGCATAAGGACAGGAAACAAAGATAACTTCTACATTGAAGCTGAATGGGATATATTATCTTACTTAATCTTCTTTATATATTTCTTTACAACCTTTTTGAATACATTTATTTTACAAGTGGAGTCTACAAAGTTGTTTTGGTTGATATGTGATCATATAAGGAGAATAAAATGGCCTTGTTTTGTTGAGCTTATTAAAGAGATTTGATACAATTTCTGGAGCTATGATCACATTTCTGATCATTTCTTCAAAATTTTTTTTAATACTGGCCACTGTTCCCATTAGCAATAGGGTGAAACTAAAAAACTAGAACACCCCCATTTTCAGTAAAGCATTTAACAATTCAGAGAGAGGCAGGAAAGTACTGCTTTAATCCTGAATGAAGTACTTTTTTATAAACTGCAATTTCATACCAACTATTATTCACAAAATATATTAAGACTATGAAGATGAATATTCATTTAATTACCTTTCTAGTTCTGATTCAGAATTTTCCCAAAATTAGACTTACCACACAGTTTTATCTCAACTTTTTTGGTCTTTTTGCCCTGTTCTCATGATGGTTCTTCCTCTTTCTAGAAGAGGTTAGATTTCAAGCTGCTCAACTTGACTTAAGCAAGATATCCTCAGAATTTTCCATTGAGTCATTAATGTCCTAATCTGGGTTTGATCAGGATTTAAAAGTAAATTCTTATTCACTTTCATTCTTGGATAACAATTTTTATATTTTCATGGTACTGTTAAAGAACATATGGTAGTTTTTTGTTTTGGATTGAATGTGGGAATAAGATGGAGTCCAGTGCATGATGCAGCTGACTATGTTGGTATCCTGGACTGGGTGTCAGATGGATAATTTCTCCTGTTTGATTCCAGTTTCCTGCAAGTTGACGTACAACCACAGGAGAAAAGAGAAAAGAGAAAAAAGAGAAAAGAGAAAAAAGAGAAAAAAAGAGAAAAGAGGAAAAAAAGAGAAAAAAAGAGGAGAAAAGAGAGTAAAGAGAAGACCAAAATTCTTTCATTGAAATAAGTAAGACTGCTTTTAATGAAAGAGATTTGTGAGATTTTAGTTTTCCACTAAAGCCTTTTCATGTACACATTTTTTTAAAATTCCTAATCTGAGCTTTATACAGACAGTTTAATCACTCTTGATAGAAAACCTGGTCTCCAATCCTATTTGGCTGAAAACCCAAAGCATTATTTGGTGCAAGATTAGCTCCCTAGAGACTATTCTTGCTTATGCTTATATATCAGTCTTGAAAGCTGTTCAGCAGATTGTAGGCACTTTTAAGCTTGAGATTAAATACATTAAAAAAAATGAAAATATATCTCGGTCTTTTTAGCATCATTCAGGTTTGGAAATGTGAACTGTGTTATTCTCTACAGACAGAAAGTTTCTGACTACTCTCAACCTAAATATAAAGAATGGGAGACAAAAATAGGAATTTTTAATTTTAACCTTTCAAATGTGGTTTCCAAAATGTCTTTGATTAATAAACACTTATCTTGGGAATGTTTTAAATGGTCATGTCACAAATAGAGGGTGTTCCTTCATTTGTTTACTCTGCATTTGCTCTTTGCATTTGTAACCATTAGAAATTAAAGCAGGGAGAGAACCAGGCACAGTTTCAGATCTAACAGAAATTATAAATTCCCTAAAAAATGAGAATTTAGAAATTTAAAAACCAGTAAAAGGGGCACCTCCCATCCTTCCCCATTAAAGCATGCACACTTTACACATGGTAAAATTATAGATGTCATTGTCTCAGAATTTCTAAGTTAAGTTCAAAGAGAATTTAAAACTGAACTGATAAGAAAAATATCAAGGGTCATAATGATAAAATAACATTATGAATTATATGAAATATAATTTATATTTCATATAATATGAAAGGTATAATAAGTGATAATGTGGGACTAAATAAAGCCTGTCTGCAATGATGGGGTCCATTACAGCCGCAAGGATTGCTGGATTCACTGCCCTCCTTCAATCTTCTGCTGTGTTGCACCTTCCTCACATGCTCAAAGCTAGCTCTGATGGCATGTGAGATGTTAAACCAGACAAATTCCTGGCCTGAGCCAATCTGGCCATCCCTCGTACAGGCTTCTCCCTGCAAGCCTCACGCTGCCTCCAACACCTCGAGTATTTTGTCACCCAAGTGGGAGATATTTCATTACCTGAGGTGTTCTCAGGGGACAAGAAAATAAAAGAAGACAGAAAGAGGGCCCCGTAGAGTCTCCAGTCAGTAAAACTGAGTTTACCTTCTGGACTGCTCATTGCACATCTTCTTTTGAACACCACCTACTTTTTTGTCCTCCTGTCCTCTCTGTGCAGTATCATCACCACTCAGTCTCTGCTTGGTGAGTGGTGCCTTATCTTCCCTCTCCTCTCTTCCACAAGCTCATGAGGAACATGGCAGCCACCAATGTGTCCCAGACAAGCTGGCTACAACTTTCTGCTGGTCACCAACTGCTGAGCTGGGTCATATTAAAGGTCCATTACAAGCCTGGATTTGCATACATGCTGCTACGTTCATATGCATACAAATTACACTGATTTTATTTTTTTTTAGCAGCCTTCTAAAGAGGAAGAGGTTCTTAAATAAAAACCCAGAACATTTTTCTGAAGGTGCTTAATAGATTCTGAACAGAAGTATGACAGAATAAAAACATATATAAACATATACATATCAAGCTCATGGTATTTTACTTTTTAGAAAGAATACTTTTACTCTTTATGGCAAAATAGAAATTTTTGGCACCCGGTCCGTCACATGTATCTGTCTGGAACTATTTCACTGTACCTGAGGGACTCATTGCATTTCAAGGGCTGTGATTATACTTTGTGTCTATCATAGGCTGAGCTATGCAGGAATCCAATGGATTCAGACTGTCTCTTCCTCAAGAAGAATCAGACAGTCCCAGAGAGTGCAAAAACATGGCTCTTGGTTGCTTTGATCATCCTCTGCATGTGTCCCAGCCACTGATAGCAAGGTCTAGAAAAGAAAAGGAAGAAGATAATTTACTTATTTTTGTCTCAAAATGCAAACATGAGACTGCACATCAGCCAGCTGCTGCATGATCAATCTCAGATCTCAAGAAACACACCAACAGGACAGTTATTAACAAAACAACTGGGTAGCTAAAGAGCAGCTGAAAACTGATTTATCAGCAGCAAGGTCTGAATATTTCCAAATCCACCCTGAATAATTACAAGGCTTCTTTTTAGTGTGCGACAATCGAAATCTATATTTTCAACCAACAGATTTCCAGATTCTGTTAAAAGCAAGAAGTGAAAAACACGGACCAGCTGAAAAATACTCTTTTTGATTCAAAGTGTTACTCTGTGTCTGATATACGCCAGGAGTTTTTACAAGAGCGGTGTTAATTTATGTGTAAGGCCAGAAAAAAAATTGTCATGGTCCCTTTGAATTAAATTCATTTATATTAGCCTATAACAGAAAGGAAAAGTCTGATACTAATCTATAAGCTCCAGTAATCTGTTATTACATTAAGTATGATGAATTCAGTTATATCTTCTTTAATAATTCATCCAACTACATTAATCAACTTTTTATTAATAGAAAAGGTAATCAGGATTTTTTTAATCAAGAAAAAGGTCATCTAGACTAAAACCATAATTATGTTTACTAAGAAATTCTTTTGGTGGACAAAATATTTGGCTAGTTCAATCAAAATGCAAATTATACCCCTATGGAAAAAAAAAAAAAAAAGGCAGCATTTAACAGCTAAATGTTCCAGGATTGCCCAGACCTTTCTGGTAATGATTTATATTGGAAGATCTCACTCTCAAAGTTCAATCTCATGCGCCATGGATTCTATTGGTGTGTATTTTCCACAGCGGCCTCTTAAGTTGGGGAGCAAATATTCCCAAAGATTCAGTGCTTGACTTACTGAAAGAACAGTCCTCATATTATTTCTGTACCCACTGTGTATGCCTATATAACCTATACCTTCCAAACACTAATTCTCTTGGACTTTCTCTCTCTGGTCATGGCCACAGACTAAAAATACAGTATAAATGTTTAAATATTAGCAGCCTCCTCTCCCAGAAGCTGCCAATTGTTTTTCCACAAGGGGGTGAAGGTGCTGCGTACCACTCACATTTCTTGGTGGTGCTGGAACACCACCTTACAGCTGCACCTCAGCTCTCTACTTGTGTTACTCACTGCATGAGGCCTTGATTTTGTCTTCCAGCTGGTGTTTGATCTGCCCAGTGTAAACAGATTGTGGCCTTGGCTGCAGCTCAGTCCTGCACATCTCACAGCCCATGTCACTTCTTGTCCTGCAGGTTCCTGTACGTCAGCACACCACAGCAGCAGGACCTAGACTTTTCTTGAGTTTCCCCAGCTATCTCGTTGCCTCTCCTGCAGAAATCAGTTCCAGATGATGAATTTCGACATAGTTGTCCTTTTTTCCTGTGTACTTCTTACCAAAATAAATAAAGAGATCAGGGAAAAAAATACACTTTTCCATGAAAGTTAGATACCCTTCTTAATTTTCTCTCCAAGCCCTTCAGGCTTTCAAATGCTTAGGAGGTGAGGTTATACTTGACAGCACAACTATGTCTTCTGGGTTCTGGGCTTTTTAATTTTAAAACTGAACTTTGGCGTCTTAGAGTTGTATAGAATTTTTTTCACAATCCATATGGATAGTTCAAAAGAGAGGGAACATATTAGAATGACAACTTGCCTTTACAATAATAATTAGGCTAACTGCTGAGCCAAGAATCAAAGAGTAAAATTTCATTCCTCAAGCCCCATGTTCCTCTTCCTGTGGCACTTGAAGAGCAAAGCTCTGGAGAGAAAGGGAAAGGAAAGGATTTGCTTCTGGGCATCCACATCCTGACAAGCCAGAGCAGCACAGCTTCCAGCTTGATCTTAAATCCTGCTGAGAACTATGAATTTGTTACTGTTCTGGCTCTTCTGTGAAGCCTGATCTGATGGGAATTCTCAAAGCACATCTGCTGGCTTGGCCCTGCAAGGAAGAAGAGCAGAGTAGTCTGTTTTATAGGCTGGCTTCACTGCCAACTTCTACATCTGCTTGCCTCTCCATTTCTCTCCCTTCATCCTTGCCATCTCCTTTTGCTCCCTCCTGATTTATCACCTCAAATATCAGCCCCAGCATGCCTGTACTGAGCCACACCTGTAACTGCTTTACTACATTTATTAGTCTCTTTGGAAACAGTTCAACAGGCTATTTAAATAAGCCTTTGGACAGAGCATGATCTTGAGCACGAGTAAAAAGTGAAAAAATTTTCCTTCAGTAGGTACCTGTCACCCTGTCACCACTCCAGCACCTGTTTAGGTTTTTTGCTAAGCATTCACTGGAAAAGGAAGTGAACTCCAGTCCTCCCTCCAGAGGCCACCAGTCTGTAATGACTCCTCCTGAGCTGCTAGGAAGTCAGTACATGCAACAGAGACATGCAAGTGGAGTTTACAGAGCATCACCTCAAAAATACAAACAATCTAGTAGTTATTTCAGTTTGGACTTGGGATATGAATCTACTCAGGCAGAATTCCAGTTAGAAAGTCAGTAGTGACCAATTTCTGTACGATGGTGTTGGGAAACACTTGGCAATTTATTCAGCCTCCACTGAATTACATTACATTATTATTATTATTATGGGGGCCATTACATTATGGCCCTTTGAAATCAATACATCTGAGATGGACGACAACAGAGATCTCTTCTATGCAAATAAATTTTACTTTGTGTAAGGAAACTAAATCTAGATATATATCTAGATTTAAGATATAAGAACATTGGCTTTATTGTTGATCATGTGCTTGGGGGCATATATTTTCAGTGATCACATGTCAAATGTCACCATGATCAGGAAAAAATTGTCAGCAATATTCACACCTAAAACAGCAGCATGGAAGACAGCACCACTGACACAAGGTGAGACTCATCAACTACAGCCATCAAAACCAATGTCTGATGTAAGCTGACACACTGGGTAGTGGGAGGAGACCTGTGGATCAAGCCCAGTGCAGTCTGCAAATATTTAAGCATCCCTAGGGAATGAGAATGTAACCTATATTTAGATGCTCATGTAAAACACATTTTAAAAATTTTACAGGTTGATGTTCTATAACATTCACTTCGGCAATTTAGCAAAACTGTTGGGTTTTTAGGGGTGAAGACAGACCTTTGCAGTCAATACAGAATGCATTGTCCTACCACACACCATTTTCTCCTCCTGATTTGCTGCTCTTTTATTAGAGCAAAACATCCATCTTTGTATTAGCTATTATTTATAGACCTGTAAGAGATGGGAAATAACCTCTTATATAAATGCCCTATTACTAATAATTCTGGATTCAGTTTTAAGATTTGTTTCCCTGGTAGATATAGTTCAATTCAGTTGAAAAAAGAGGGAAATTGAAAATCAGTCCTAAACAGGGAATGACAGAGTGGAGTTGTAGGAAATATGGACTGAACATGAACCTGGAAATGACACTGGCAAATGAAACAGGTTTACCAGGTCTCCTCACTGAAATATCACTTTTGTTAAGGATTAGTTATGACAAACTTGTGTCTGCTGAAACTTTCCATTGCAACAAAAAGCCAGGAAGGACAATCTAATCAGACACAGCAAAATGTAGTACATTCAGTTCTGGAATATTTCTGTATTCTGAATTTACTTTATTCTTCCATATGTAAATCTTGGCTTGTGCAAATTAACAAATATAAGATTTTAATGTGATTTATATGATAAACAGGTGATTTCTCATATTAAGCAATTGTGCCTTCCCCCCCCCCCCCACCTTTTTTTTTTTTTGCCTTTCTTTAAGGACAGAACTCTACTCTACTTTTAAGTCTTTCCACAACAGAAAGGGGATTTTTGAGAAACTTTGCTTGGAGATTATAAGAATCTAGGAATTATTTCTGTCTCTTCTGGGAAGAAGAGCTATGTATCAGTCCTTCTTCCTTTTGTGGTTGGACATAGGATAAAGTAATATTTATCTAGCCTTTTGGACACAACTTTTTATAACTTATTCCTGATGCTTTACATCCCCACACCTTCTTCAGTGCTGCTCCACCTCACTGGCCCAGGAGGGGATTAAGCAGACTCCAGCAGGGATGAGAAACAAAAGGAAGAAATCTGTCCCAGATGATGTTAATGGAAAAGTCCCTGCTATCTTCCAGAAGGAGCCAAGATCTCACTGGCATTATTTTGCCAAGCTCCCCTGAGCTGTCCAGGGGAATTCATCTGTTTTGAGTTGGTCTAAACCAACACACAGGTTGCCCTAAACTCTCACAGTCCTGAGGAAAACAAAGAGCTACAACCTCAAGGCATAATATGCAACCATAAATCAGGCCCCAATTTTCCCCTGATTTCTGCAAATTTAATTCAGATTGAAAAACCACAAGAGTGCTGCTTGTTATTAACAGTGCTGGGAAGCCCAGCAACACTGGTCTGCTCTGCATTTGAGCTGATTGAACTAATGTTGTATCTTGCTACCTAGAAAAGCATGTTGGCAATTCAAAGCAAACATTAAAAAGTGCACCAGGATTTCCAGCAAGACATATTAGTAATTCTTTTTCCACCATAAAAAGATAGTAATTGGTAGAACTTTTAAGTTAAGCCAAGATTTTTAAAAATGGACACTTCTGCTATTTTATTTAGAGTCTGGTAACAGGAAAAGTGCTGTTACACCTCAGAGCTATGAACCCATATGAAAATGTTAGCATGAAACAGTCTCTGTCTACCTTTGAAAAATTGCTGATGATACTGTGGTCTTTCTCCCTCTGCAAGTCACAGGAAATCCAGGGCTATTTTTATTTTGATATTGTTACCTAAAATGTGCCACCAAATATGTCAAGAACTCCATACTGATGGCAGAAACAGGTCAGATTATTTGTTAGCAGTAATGTTCATTGAGTTCCATCTCCCTATAATCCAGGCTTTCAACAGCTTTGACTTTTGCATGTCTGATTGTTTTATATAACACTTGGAAACCTAATTTAAAACCACAGACTTCTCATAAACCCAGCTTAGTTCAGATGTCACTGAGTAACCAAATGACCAAGTCTTCTATTTAACACTGTATTCTGAGGCCTGAAAGAATGTTATTGTAAAAATCAGATTAAAAATAGCTGTAATTTCATTTGCATTAAAAATTAAAACAATAATGCTGCAATGCTGCCACCATTTCTCATAGTAGTTTCATCTATGAATTGCATTTGTGTTTTCTTCCATGTGGCTCCCTTGGAAAACTCACAGCACAGATTCTTGCTTAGCCTGTTTAAACATTGGTTTTACTCTTGTAGATACACTTAAGTCTTTGTAACTTCTGGACCAAGTAAATGCTTGGAGATAGAAAAGCTCACATTCATCTCTCAGTCTTATGAGATTTTGGGCAAAACCATTCAGTTAACCCTCCCTTAACACATCCATGATAGAAAAACAAAGAAGAGATCCTTACAGCAATCCAAGTTCAGGAGGTAAAAAAGCCACCACAACTTCCTAAATCAAAGTTGTTTGTAGTGCTACATTGCCTGTGCAGTCTGTATCACCCCAAGCTTCGGAATGGATGCACATCAGACACCTCAAGGGCAGCCAAAGGGCCACTGCCTGGGAAGTTAGAAATCAAGGTCAGGTTTTCATTCCAACTTCCTTTGGCAGGCTTTTGGTCACTCAAAACGCTTTTTTTCCTCATTTTTACTAAGAAATTCATATTACTTATATGTAAGTGTACATTCTATATTTTTATGTTAATTGTGAAATAGGTACAGAAAATGCTAAGATTTCATTCATGTCACTTTCCTGAGGACAAAGGTAGGCACTCTACAGTCTTATCTATGTTTATGTAGATTATAATCCATCTGTCCTTTTTGCTTTCCAATTTTGCAAAGATATAGCATGTTGAAATAATTTTTATATTGCTAGACTGTTCTGAATTAAAGTTTCCCCCCAAGACTTAAAAACTTATTTTCATACTGCTTTCACACTTTCTGATTCATTAAAATACAAATTCAGCCCTCAAAATGGAAACTTGATGTTTCCAAAGAAAATGTGTGAAGAGCCTTAAATTATGAATGCAAAAAAACTTATTCATAGTGCCACTGGCGCGATTCGTTTTCTGTTCCCAAATGCTTTCTTTAATGCAGAACTTCTGAGTTGAGAAAGTTCTGTTAGTATGAGACAAAATCTCTCCAAAACAATGTATTCCATGACTAAAACTATGAAACATCGTATTTATGGAGAGCATGGGTCAAAATACACACCTCTGTTTATTCAGTGTAACTTCTTCAATGTTTATATGAAAATGGGAAACAGAAGTGGACACGGTGCATTGCTGTGATGTGATGCTCCTGCTGGGAGACTTCAGACCTCACCTGGGCAGTGCATGAGAACAGTGTCAGTGCCTCAGGCTCACTCACAGCATCCTGAGAGTGTTCTCCATCCTAGTTAGGTGGTACAGACATTGCTCCTCCCCACAGCACAGCTGCAGACTGCTCCAAGCCACAGAGAACAAGTCATGGTCTGCTCCAGGTGAAGCCTAAGGCTTGTGCCCTTGCCCTTGTTTACTTTCCTAAAAAACTCAAACATGATAATAAAACGCCATTTATCCTGAACATTCCAAAGCCATCGAGTCATTAGTTATGAAGAACGAAATCTCTTTTTTTATAGAAGGGTATTTCTTTTACTTTGTTTTAGGCAGCCTTGTAGAACCCAGCATAAAAACAGAACACACCCAGAACACAGCTATTCTCTGAGGACCCAGTTAAGTGCAAATAAATTCCCTTTGTGTTTGTGTGTGTGCTTACAAACATTAAGAGCCAACTTTTCAGTATGAACTTTCAGTTCTGTCTGTTGTAAATTGAAAGATCAACAAAACCTTGCAGCCATATTTTATAATCTGTATTACTAATGTCAGTAACAAATAGTGAAGAACAAGCTCAACTAACTGAATCTATCTTAACATGAAACTCAGTTTTACAATTCAGTGAAAAAGAAAGAACTAGACAGCCACAATAATAAATTCTTCTTATAACCCCTACCATCTTCCTGTGGATCCATAACATTTTCCTGCATGTACTTTACTGCAGTAGCTAGTAGTCCATTTTACCATGTAAATCTTGTCTCAGAACAGGCATTAAGGCTTTTTTCCAGGGAGTTGATGCATTGTTTCCTTCCTGGGCCAGTACTGCCTCAGAGCTGTTGCTGAATTAACTTTTTCCCAGGAGATGCTGCTTCGTGCTCTGAGCTGAACCGCAGATCCTCGAGTGCTGGCATTACCAAATCTGAAACAAGAATTCTGTGGGAGAGAGAGAAAGCTATGATGTATTAACAAAGAGCTTTGGCAGACAGATTTTGAGCCCAACCACACAAGTGACAGGCAGTGTGCTGCACCTCACAGTGCCAAAGCACAAAGCACGGAGCAGTTTCCCAAAGCATCGCTGGCGCTGGAGGTAGCAGCACCCAGACAATGCCTGGGAAGGGGCACGGCGCTGTGAGATGGGCATTAGCCATCAGCCACTCTTGCTCTGGCACTTTTATCACAGGCTAGGGAGGGGGGGACCTCAGACGGCTCAATGCAAGGTTGAAGGCAACTCTCATAGGCTGACATGATGATTAATGCCTGTGCTGGCCACAATAGATGCACACTTAATTTACACCTGTGCAAACGACTGGAGACACGGCCCGAAGGATCTGATCCGACTGGAGTGAAACTTTGTCAGGTTTGCACTGATTTCGGTGGGAGCATGCAGCACTCAGCTCCTGCCTGTTTTAATAAGTGCCTCTGAGCCCCGGGAGAGTTTGCTAAAATAAAAAAAAAAAAAAAAAAAAAAAAAAAAAGAGGCCAGAGCCTAAAGTTATAATTCACTACGGACAGAGAGAGAGAGTTCTTTTCCAAAATCCTTGCCTTTTTATTTGGCGTGATATAAATAGATAATCTACAGGAGTCTGTCGTAATGTTGTAATCTCACTGTTTTTAAAACAAATCCAAGGACCCGAACTTGAAGAGCATGTGTTTTGTTTGACACACCCTCCAAGGTATCTGATAACCTGTGCTTCAGACCCCTCTCCTCCGTCTCTCTGGGCAATAGGAGCTGAGGTCTCAGCCCTGCCCCATCCCCAGGCTCAATTCACACCTATCATCCACCTTCAGCCTCTCACCACCAGCAATGGCAAAACAACTGGGAAACTTTGTGCCCTGACTTTCAGATATTCACCTCTGTGTTCTTCCTTGGAGCTGTGGCACTGCTTTTGTGCTGCTGCTTCTTCCTTGGCTCTCGTCTGTCAGATCAGCACACTCATTAAGAAAAGCCTCATTGCCCAGCTGATGAACAGACATCATAAAATTGTTATATTTGACAATTCTTATTACAGGTTTTACACGGTGGCTACATTTCTGCCACAAAAAAAAAAGACTCAGAAGACTTTTCCTGATGTATAACCTTTCCAACAAGAGGAGGAATGTAATTAAAGTCTATTTTCTAGAAGTCTCTGCTTTGTTCAAAGACGAATCCAGACCTCATTCCTCACATTCCCTTAGTTTTATGGTAATTGTGAATAAAGTGAAGGGAGCTGCAAATATCTTTACAATTGTTTTATATTACTTGGATAGATAATTATTTGGTTGTGCCAACAAATGCATACTTACCTTCAACCAGTGAAAGAAATTATATGCATTTCTAGACATAATTGTGTGCAGATGAAAGAGCAAGAATAAATTTTGAGAGCCAAACTGGGGTCCCTTTGAAAACTCAAGAACTTAACTCTTCTCACACCCAAAATTTAAGATTAAATTTTAGGAGAAAAAAATTTAGATTTTCATTTTCAGTGTGATTCAAGGAAATTTTGAGGCTGAGAATTCTGCAGTTAGTGGGGAGGGAAAAATTTCCCCCTTCTAGTGAACAGCACTCAGGACTGTGGCTTAGCCCCTTGGAAACACCATAGTTTACCATTGGCACAGTACAAAGATAATTGTTCTTCTCCACAAGGACGGGTGGGATAGTTCTGTCTATCTCCCAGTAATCACTGAGGTATTTTGGAATGAGAATTCAACACACAGTTAAATCCAAATATTCTCATCTTAGTTTTCCATACTTTCCAATACTCATCTCTCAGGAATTCAGAGGAGGATGAAAGAGGTAAAAAATCCACAGTCTCTCATGCATGAAATGCCACTATACAGTTAAAGTATTTCCCCAGGTTCTCCTAGTTTACAGATTTGGAAACATCCCCTATGGACACCACAGTGGCTCCTCAGCAGGACAATTCTCAGTGCTGTTCATCACTGAGCCAGGGTGTCATGGAATTACATCTCCCTGCTTTATCCGGGAAAAACTGCTCCTCCAAGTATAAGGGACTTAAAACCACAATTCAGTCACTAAAAATATGTGGATAAACCCAGCTGCCTCTATCATTGCAGCAAAATGCACCAAATGTCTTGAAATACCAGTGGGCAAGGGTACGCACTCTTTTTTCTGTTTGAATAATAATCATCATATTCACATGCTCATCTGTGGTGTTAATCATCAATAAAAGGCAGATTTTAGGGAGTTTCTTACAATTTGTTTTTCATATCTTATTTCTAATGAGAGAGAAAATAATCTTCTGCATTGTCTTGACACTTCCTTGTTCTGGAAAGACAACTAAGTGAAGCAACAGAAAATAAAATTTGGCTTAAAATATTTTCAGTGACCAAATCAAATCTCAGGTGAAAAATTCTACTGTGTAGTGACATATGGATTTCCCCTCAAGTTATATTGATATTTCAATGAGCTAGGTGCTATATGAACAGACAAATTCATATTAAAATCCTATTTCTTGACGTGTTGCCCCAAGAAAAAAGGTGCAATGCAGAACTTTCATTATACACAAAATACAGTCTCCTAGGTGGAGAGAAGGTTAAAAAAAAAAAAAAATCCAGCCCATGGCTTGTTTATGACAGTCCCTGAGCAGTCTTGTTTAATAAGTTATTCTGTGTGACTCAGCAGGGTGAGAAAAGCCAGGGCTCACTGCAAGGCAGAGCTGCTGAATTATTTCCTCTCACCTGTCACAGTCACCACCTGGAGATTTGACATTCCCAAACTCATTTGCACACAATCCATTCCCATGGCCCCTTCTAGCAGCCGTGGAGCACTTGTTTCCCTGTCACCTCAGGTAAGGAGCAGATTTTCTGTGTCATTTAGTAATTTCTCCTCCCCCAAGGCCACATGTTTTGAAGAGAAACATTCTTGCTAGATACAGGGAGGATTTATAACAAAAAATAAGCTGCTGTGCTCCCAAGTGGGGAAAACAACCCACTTAAGCTACAGAGCAGCAAAGACATATTCTAGGCAGTAGGAGATAAGAATTACATGTAGGAGCACCTTTTCCAGTTTATTAAGGTCTTGTAGGATCTCTTCCCAACTTTATATTTAACATGGAATTTATCATATATCTGTTTGTTAATCTGAAGTAAAATTATTTAACACATAATTTAAGAATATCTCATTCATCCTAATAATTGTGGAGTGGGTTTTTTGGTTTTGTTATTGTTTTTTTACAAACAAACATCTAAAGAACACCATCATCCAAACAGGAGGTTTCTGGCCCATCACTGTCTGCCTTCAGTTTAAACAGGATGAGATTACAGAAAACCACCAGAGGTTGCTCCCTCCAGACAGTTCTGCTCACTACCAAGAGTTTCACAACGTGCTACAGCTGCAGGCTGGCACATCTGTACATCCTTCACACTGCTCCAGTCATACCAGTGATTTTTGGGTAAGGATGAATTTAGGCTGATAGGTCTAACGCAAGACAAAGTCCAAAGCTGTGGAAAAAATGAAGAATGTCCATTTTAGGGACAGTATTGTTTTACTTATTAAATTATGTCTGTTAAAGCAATATCACTGTCATAGTAAAATGTTAGAGGTCAGGAACCTCGAGAGATCTTCTAATTCTTAATCATTACCCTCAGCAACTGTGTATAATATTTCAATTTTAGCCCATGTGGAGAATCATTACCCTTTGACACTGAATTTGCAGAAGAGAATTTAAGAGCTGCAGTCTGTTTCCCACATGATAGAAGACTAAATATTTCCATTAAGTTTGCCTAGTCTGAGTGATATTTTTTGTCACTACATTATATAAATATTAAAATATTGGGAATTTTTAATGTTCCACAGTGCTGAAACCATTCCTTCTGGGCTTACTGAGGCATCCCAGAACCTTTCATAGTCTTCCAGTCACACAACACAGAATAACTGGTCTTCCTGTGCATATCTTGAAACATTATTCACAGCTGTGTTTGGACACACATTTTTAAGACTGCTGTAGACAGGACTGGCTGTAGCTGCCTGTGGCTGCAATGTGGGTGGGAGGCTGTGCAGAGACATTTATCTCAAGAGGAAATTCTCCCCCCCACCCCTTTTTTTTCATTCCACTATTTTTTCCTTAAATGTATATAGGATGCATGAAAGGTGCTGTAGTTGAAGCATCTTTAGTGCTCAAAATCCCAGCAGTTACCAAGCATGTCCCCACCTGAGAGGCTCAGAAACAGCCCCAGCTCCCCTGCTCAGGCTGTATTGTGAAGTACAACCAATAGCAGTTTCCTTGTCTCCATGTTCCTGGGCTCTGGAGCCCAGACACCCTCTAAAATACTTGGGAAAAATAAAAATAGCAAGAGTAACCAAGTGTAAAAGGTCTAACATTAAACTAGTTACCTACTAGACCTCTTTATTGCTAATTTTTTAAGTCTTCATGTGGTCAGTACCAAAACTTTGAAGGATGTTCTATACACCCCTCTGGGAGACCATGTGACAAAATTTGTGTAGCATCCTGTACCTCTTTATAAAGCAAGTAATCAATAACTTAAGCCAGAATCAATTTCAAGACAACAATTTCAAGATATCAGTCGCAGTGTCTTATCAAGTCCTATCCAGTTCTACTGAGCTTCACACAACAGTGAATTAATTACCTCAATGTTTATTTAGCATTTGTTCACACTGGGCATAGTTTCCAAATAGTTGTAACTTAGTTGCTGGAAGCAAACAGCTGTGTTTTTTTGGACATCTTTTACAAGCACACTAAAATCATCCTTCCTCAAGAGAGATTTAGGCCATAGGTACACTCTTGATGGCTGAATGGGAAATTCCATCTGTAATATCCAAAGATGTAACTATTGCACCACTTTTAACAATGGCTGAAAAAACCTCAACAGATTAAGCACCTGCAAAGAGCAGCTTTTTGTCATATACACATCATCAGAAAATAAAATATGGAGGCTATTTGGTATCAGTTATGGCTGGCCAACCAGCGGGAATTCTTGCCTGTTTTGCTTCTATGGAGACAACTGGGAAAAAACATACTGAGGTCCTGGGGAACAGCTGGGTACTCTCCAAACAGGTCTGCTTATACATTTCAACCTTGATCTACAGAGAAAAAGGGCACCTGAAAATTGAGATGTTAACCAGACATTCACTGTTAGGACCTTTTCTCTACTTTTTTGTTAAATAGCTCTGTAAAGCCCATGCAAAGGCAGAGGAAGGAGCCCTTTCTCTCTCTGCCTGCCTGCCCAGCAGCAAGTGCTTGGGGCTCTGCACCAGAAAGGTGTCCCCAGCTTCAGTGTGGCTGCTCCTGGATCCTCCTGACACCCTCCATCTCCCACAGCCTGTTTGCTCTTAAATACCCAGTGAACTGATTCATAGGAGTGGTAAATCTCCCTTTTCTATTAGGAAAAGCTGTGAGATATAAAATGACCTGGAAATTGCCTGGCAAAAAATGAATCAATGGCTAATTGTGCTTGCACTGAAAAGGAAGCAATTAATCAATTCCAGTATGCACATTTACTTACAGTAGTAGGTTATGAAGGCAAAGCAATCTGTTAGGCTGTTCCTCCTAACAGTCTGTTGGGATTTGCCTTCAGATTTACCTGGGTGTGTGTTTCAAAACATTGCAGCTGTGATAATGAAAATAGCAAGTAAGCAACGAGAGAAAATGTTGTCACAGGAGCATTCTTTGTGAAAGAAGCACATGGATGAAGTTAGTTTATCCAGCACCTAGCATGTGAGCTTTTTGTGCAAGAATTCTTCCTCTCACATTACTTTCAGCCTCCCTTGAACTCAGCACATGCTGAGCAGCAGGACCTGAGCCAAAGCAGAGGCTTGGCTCCCCCACTGGGCTGTGTGAGACAATCAGCATGAAGGGGTTTAAAGCCCAGGGCAGGTGTGCTTTTCCACTGTAAGGCACAACTGTGTTGAGAAAGTATTTTGGGTTTTGCGTAAATGCGGGCTGGTGACAGGATTCCAATGAAATGAAAATTTATGAAATTCATATAATTTTTGTGAGTGACTTTTGTGAGTCATTACTATTAAGTAAGCAAAAAGTATTCGGTGTCTGTCCAACTGACTTTCAATAGCTATGGAAAATTGTTTATCACAATTAAGGTTACCTGTAAACTTTTTCCTTCTGACAGAAGTAGACCATGCAGAGTTCAGACTTCCCAGAATTCAGATCAGCACACGAGCTCCTTGCCAAATCCACATCTGACAATGAAAGATGATCTGTTCCAAAGCATCCAGCTATATGGCTGTGTAAAAATGCAAGTTACAATACGATATGAAGGCATTTTTTGATTTAAAGACAAAAATGTGGGCTATGCACAATTCTAACTGCTCTTTACATTGATTTTATGTCTTGTAACATCTCTCTTTCAAAGGGTAAATGTATTTAAAACACAAAGCATGTACTTGTAATAGCAATGATTTTTTTAAAGGGTAACATGACATTAACTTAATCTTTCCTGTTTAATCAACAGACAGAGCAAATGGGATGTAGCATGACTGTCCACATCCTCTGTGGCTTAAGCTCAGAGAGAAAGCTGATATGGAACACATTGATGGAGGAGGAAAAAAGGGAAACAGGACTTTCTATGTATAAAGCACAGCTCTGTTATCAGATGATTAAAGCCATTTACTGTAAAACAACAGCCTTCCAGATCCTCCCAACATCCTGAACTCATTCTGCTGTTCTGGGGTAATTAGATGGGTTTCAAATGTTGTAAAACAGAAGCCTGTTTATGGAGAAATGTTCTGCTGATCAAGATTTCTCATTAGGCTTGATACAAGTTTTAATTTCTGTTTCTAACATCTGTAATATAAAGGAGCCAATGGAGTTTTGCAAAAACATGAAAACCTCTGCAACTCCAACTTGATACAGCTTAAACCAAAACATCAAAGAACAGAAAATTCTGTAAGAAACACAAAGATAGGGTGGATGCCAGGGATGCAAGGAGAATAAAAGTTTTGTTTGAATTCTCATTTTAGGGAGTGGGAACATGCCTCTCCGTGTGTGCACACATCTGGGGTCAGGTCATTTGGACAGTTTTGAGGAGGAAGCACAAATTTCCTGGAGCCCTGAAAAGAGTTCTGACATTTAAAAAAAAGTTTGAAAAAGAGGAGATATCAGAGGTTCAAGCAGCACTGTTTTTATATCTCTCCATTTAATTTATTTTCCTTACAAGTCAGAGTTTCCAAGTAAAATTTTCTGGTGGCCATTCAGTTTCCCTTACCAATTTTTTTTTACCAAGTTTTCCTTGTCCTTTGAGGCACCAAATTGTTGGCCAATGGCTGTTGATTACAGTCTAATTTTGCCTACTCCATCACTCATTTTGCTGTCCCAAACCTCTTTGCAAGTACAGCCTGTGGCTTCCTGTGGCATGGTAAGGAGACGAGACCTTCCCTCCACAGCTCCTGCTCGCCAGCTCTTCCCAGTGAGCTCTGCTCTCACACCTCATGGCATGGTCATGCGTCATGGAAATAGTTCATCAATGGAGAACACTTAGGAACTAGAATATATCTTTTGAAGTAGGCAAGACTTGATTAGCAGGGCTTACAGGCAGAAACTTTGCCTGAGAGATTGTAATGACACAATACAGATGAACCCACGTCTGGGTACACAAGTAGAAGGAAGCGTGGGTTTCTCTAAACCCAGTTAAGGGATCAATCTTTTCTCTGGTAATTACATGGCATTTTCTGCAACCCAGTGGTATGATATGACCTTCCAGGATTAAGTGGCAGCCACCTACTCCCTAAGCAAGCCTGTGTGTAGTCAGCTTCCAGGCAAAATTGAATTACCTGAACCACTAGAGCCCAATGAAACTCAAACTCGGTGCCTGCAGCAAACTACACAGTGCAGGCAGCTCAAGCCAGATCAGCTCATCACACCTCTCTCCACACCCAGCCCCTGACTGATAAGGGCAGCATCCCATCACAGACACCTCAAGGAAGGCAGCAGTCCAAGTGCCACTGGAAGCTTTGAGCCCAGTTAAACTGGATATTTTATGAGTGGACATGACAGTTCAAATATTCACACTTCACCCCAGAGCATAAAAAGTAGAATGGTACACTGTGACCATTTCTCTCCAGACTGAGCAAATAACAGCTGAACTGTTGTAATTCCTGCCTCTTCAGAATGCTTCTAATGAATAAAAGGACACAAGGGAAAAATGGATGCAGAAGCAGCAAGAGACTAATCAAACAACATTTTTCACACTCCAAATCAGACATATCTAGAGATGTTCTACATTGAGTAAATTTGGATCACAGTCTCAGGTTTCTGTTTTACATAGAATTTGGTTTAAAAGTAGATTCAGTCCATACTGATAATAATTGTATAGGGGCTTCAGTGCCTTTTCCTACCATTCTAAAGGCAAATCCTGATTGAATCTGAACGTCAGAATTATTTAGAATAGATATGCCAACCCTTTGAAATTTTCTTTTGGTAATACTGAAAATGCTGTTTCTCATAAAAAACCCCTGAGCCAAATTCTGCAAACTTCCAGTTTTGGTACTGCAACATCTACTGGGCACTAACATGAACGTGAAATCCTTGTTTGCTATAATTTCAGGAAGTTACTAGCCAGGTTTTCAAGGCTGAAGTCTTGGTGTGCTTATCTCTCTCTGCCTCCCTTCTTCTTATACCTTTCCTTAAGTATTAGCTGCCATTTGCATCAAAGACTACAGGATTAGATGAACCTTTGCAGGACACATCTACTCTAGGGTTTGAGTAAATGAAGGAAACCTGAAACAGATTCATTATTCTTTTAGAAGCACAGAGTTTTAAACATAAAATCTGTTCAAGTGGAAAGCTCACATTTTCCCCCCTTGTCTTTCATTCAGAAGATTACTTACCTTGATGCTTTCACTAGAACAAGTATTTTGAACATTTCTGCATCCATTCTTGTAAAACTTTGACTTACTTTAGATTAAGTTTGAATAAATTTATCAGCCTATTAAAAGCAGCAATCTTAATAGTCATATATATGAGATGGAATGAAGTGGACCAGAAAAGAACATCATAGAGGAGTGTAACAAATATTTTCTAAAAGAAAAATAAGGGGAGTGGGGGGACTGAGCTTAATCACCATATTGCAGGTTCAACAATACTGATATTGGCAACAGTTCCCTTGTATGTTCCATTGTGGGGGGAATATCATAGGCTGAACTAATTTACAAATGGTTCCTGTTGATTTAGACAGAGGGGTTTGTTAGACTCTTGGCAAAAGCAAGAACAATTTACACTAATATTTGGTCATTAACAGAAGTTCAGCGGATGCACAGTTTGGAGTTTCAGCAGGTACACAGAGGTGATAGTTCACTGAGAGGGAATTCAAGCACAAGGAGCAGTCAGAGGGATAGTGACATAATGAAACAGCTCACAGCAATGCTTGCTGAATTTTTGATGCCAAGACACTCTCTCTGTAACTTCACTGTGGCTCATCTGGATAATTTCCTCTTTGCAAACAAAATTACTTCAAAACAAAGGCAGGCAGCCAAATCCAGGTAACACACAGTAGATCTGCACCAAGGGCATCAATAGATCCATGCCATTTTCATGTGACACAAATGACCCTGTCTTGTTTATGCAAGAAGAGTGTATCTGTTAAAAAATATCAATATATTTAAATGAAATTACTTCTTCCGTATCTATAATGTTTACAAGAGATGAGCAGTGATCAGAACACTTTCTGTCTGCATGGGAATCATGAAAACTCTCCACTGTTTTGTAGATGCTCTGGTGACACCAAATGGTTAATTGAAAAGATATTAAGTTACTTTGACCTTTTGTCAGACTGATTTGGAACATCCATAAGCCTTTTTATTTGATTAAAAAGTTGCCTTCTTTTTTTTTAATTTTTTTTCCCTTTTTCTTTTTTACCTGGTACATTGAGGTTCTGGAATGAGGAGCATGAGAGCCTTTTATTTGTACTATCACATCTCTCAGCTCTCTGTTCTTATATTACTTTAATTCACACATCAGCACAAAATGTTTGATTAAAATAGTCATGGGTGGGTGTGTGGCATAAATTGCACTTGCAACAGCAATCTGAAATGGGGTTAAGGAAAATTATGTCCTTATGATTAATTGCAGTACTTTTTATTTGATGTGAGGTACATGCTAATGACTGCTTTTAACATATTCCTGTTGCTGCTTCTTTATTTATCTGTCCACAAAGGCATTTGATTAACTGCTGTGAGTGGGGTTTTATATAAACATGCTTTATAAAAGAGAGGAATAGGATTACAAGAGGTTTCTTAAAGTGGCAGATTCTGGCATTGTCAATCCAGCAAAAGAATGAAATTGGGTACAACAGCCTTTAACTCTTCTGCACTTTCATTCAGCTGATATTGGTGTAGAAGGTCCATTCTGCAGATAGCAGGAGTTTAAATTATGGTAGGAGAGGGTTCAGTCCATACTGTACATGAAAGTATTCAAGCAAGTCCTTAACAAGGTCTTCCAACACCTCTTTCCATCCCCTGACACTTTTAACTCTTCACTCTTTTGACTGGTTTGGTCACTCCCATCAACTGAAAGGCTGCCACAACCGATCACCTACCCTCCATTGGTCCCACATGCACAAAGAAGACAAAACATAATAAATAAAATATGTTTTGATCACTAAGAAAAACAAAAGAAGTCATATGAAAAATATGTAGACAAATGAAGCTGACCCAAGTGGTTCATATGAGTAAGTCTGCAGCCTGTTTGAGCTCAGCTCAGTCCAATATCATATGGCTATATTATAAGATTTCTGTCATCATTTGCCCTTCTGAGCAACATCGTTGTCTTTCAGGGACTCCTTTGTTCAGCATCTCCTGCTACACAGAAGTCACACCCTTCACAAACCTTCTTGTAAGCATCTCATGGAGAGCAGTACAAGGACCTCTATCCACAATTTTAAAATCAATAAAAGCGCTCTACCATAATCAACCATATTATGGTGTGTATCTCCTCTTCCTCACTGATTGTTTATATTTTGAGACAGAAATATATTTACCACTCATCAGCTTTCAGGAAAATTTCTTTAGTACAAATTTGCCATTACAATCCTCAGCTCTCAAGATCTCCACGTTGCAGTCATTTGCTAAAATCTGTCCTTTGCCAGCATTTTAAGCCACAACCTTCTGTTCGTTACTAAATCACTCTAAAAAATATCACCAGTGAAAATTAATCTTTAGGAAACAGGAGAAATAGCTGCAAGACTCCATATGTTATCAGTCTTAATTTTATTCCCTCCCAGTCTCATAATCATCCTTCCATTTGTTCCAGCAGTTTACTTATCAGCTCCCTGAAAGTGCTTCAGACAAGTCACTTCTTATCTCTTGACCACAAATGTGACGTTACTTAAAGTGCAGGTTGAACAATGATATCAGTCTCTGTGTTTTCCTCTCCCTTTCTTCGTTGGAGCATGTGACTAATGCAGCCCACTCTCTTGCACTTGATATTCACAGAATTAAACACTTAACAAATACAAGCTGTTTTCTGCTTTTTTAATAATCGTGTCTCTCAATAGATCACAATGAATTTGAAGTCATTTGACTGTGCAAGACAAGTTAATTTAAATATTTTTTTAGTGTGTTTCATGGTGAAAATGGCATTTTCCCAGTAAGCTTGAAAGCAAAGGATGGCAGCTGGGCTGATGTCAGAGCAACCTCTTATCCTATGGGATTATTGCCAGGGCTGCTGACAAAAAAAGCTAGAAAACCCTCCCACATTGAATATTTACCCCAGGATTCTAAATCAGAATACTTATTCCTGAAGATCATGCTTTCTGCTTAGATTAGACAAGATGAATTCAACTTGCAGGGTCAACTTTGTAAGGCGTAATCAGCAAAGGACTACAGCAGCATGACTTCAAGGACCAGATGGCAAACTAGAGAAAAAAATGGAATACCGGGATTATTCAACATAAAAAATCATGTGTAAACATTTATACAACACAAGCCTTTTGAAAAAAACCCATTTATTCTACAGCTGGAAAGTAAAAGGAGAGGGTGGTTCACTAAGAACAGTTGTGAATGAAGAGCAAGCTAAGCAAAAGCCACACATCAGAGAAGACACAAGATGAGGTTGTCCAGGAGAAGAGTGAACCAAGAAACACCAGTGTATTATGGCTAAAAGAAAACCTGGTGAAGGAACAGTAAGGAAGTTAGGAAAGCTTAGATCTTTATGGAGGCAGGAAAAGAGGAACAGAAAAATACCAGTATGGCCAAGCTGCAGGGTTGGAAATTGGTTTTACCAGCAGAACACAGACTCCAGTTATCAATGTAATGCACCCAAAATGGAACAGCTCAGTGGGGGTGGTTTGTTGGTGGTTTTCCCCTCCCCTCCCTCCCCCATAAAATGTCTTTCAGAAAATCCACATAAATAAAAATTTAAACATCTTTCTCATCCTTTGCCAGCAGCTGTCTTTACAAGCCTCATGTGATTTGATGGCCAGGAACTAGCAAAATTAATTTCTATTTGCTACCAGTTCAATAGTCAGCTGCTTTATCTGCAGTTCCCTAGGAAATTTGATTTTCCCAGTCAAAGTACTTTGAGTCATATGCTGAGAAGGCAAGTATAAACAGTTAATTCTTTATAAATTACATCTTTTCAACCTGTGACTTCACCAATATTTGCAGAGCACCTGCAGAAAAATAATTACATTCCTTCAGAGCTCCTGGTGAAACAAGTCCCATGTCTCTGGGAATCAGTTTAAGTGCACTTCTGGAGCAAAGATTGAAAAACATGTGGAAATAAAGACTTTGCAATTCTGTTTGCACAAGAGCACATCACAGAGTTTACTGGGAATAGCAAATTTTATGCTGATACTTCGGATCCTTAGCTTCACACATCAGGGACAGCACCTCCTCTCTCTGTGGCTTGTATCAACAAGCAAGGTAGCTGCCATCCAAACTGGCTTTGAGAGTACTAAGGTAAATAAATATTCCCTATTATTGAGAAGCCTGGAAAATAAAGCCGCAAAATAATAAAATGCAATTACTAGAAGAGCAGGGGAGAAATTGCCTGCCTGCAATCACTTTCATTACACGTCAGAAATGTAGTTTAATTTTTATTCCATTTTTGAATGCCACTTGAAAACAACAGTGGTCAGCTCAGACAAAGGCTTCAGTGTGCCCTGGTGGTCCTTGTCCAAGTCTGGTGACCCCAGGGGTGCTGGCTGCACCCTGCTCTTACAAAGCACAGAGGAAAAAGTAGAGGTGAGCCTAATGGTGAAAATGAAGGCTGATGACAATCCTGGGGAGTTTCAAAAATTTAGAACTGCGTGAGCTGCCTAAATTGGTCTAGGAACTCTTCCAGCTCTGAATATGACTAGAAATTAGGATATAAAACACATGGGCTGTGTTTTCCAGCATGTACCTGTGGGAGGCCGAGAGCAGCACTTGACCCTGCATTTAATATCTGAATGCCCTTTTCCACATTTTCCTGAGTACCACCAGGGTATTTGTGTTCCCTGTCAATGCCACGCACCTCCTTACAGCACACACTGCTTCTGACAGCTTGGTTCATGATCTGGAATGATTTCATTCCCACTGTGGAAAGCAAGAGAAGGTCTTCTCTGGCTCAGCACGTCCTGTGTGCCTCTCTCTCAAACCATGATTAGTTGTTTCAGCTCTTATTGAGACACTTTCTGCCAAATCTGTACTTTAGATAACCTTAGTTCATGCCACAAACCTCTCCAGCTAACTGAATTCTGTATTTCAGTCAAACAGTTCGGGTATATTATGCAGGCTATTTAAACTTAAGTCTGTTTGGTGAACGTATGGAGTAATATTTTGTGTTTTCTTTTAATACCAATGCTAATGATTGTTAAATACAACTTCAATTAAGAGTTTAATTTTAAAGGTACATTAAATATTAAATTTTCTAAATATTAAATTTAAATATTTCAAAGTACTAACTCTAAGGGAGTTAAGAACGATGCAAATTACTGGCAGCTCACTGATTACAGAACAAGTTACAGTTACAGAACAAGTAGCTACCTATGTTTGTTGTTTAAATTTAATCACCAGGATTATAACTGGCTAGGCTAAACCCTAGCTACAATTCTCATGTGATCAAGTGAGGCATGGATGTCACTGCAGTTTAGTGAGCTGCCTACACTTAAACCTGATTGAAGTTTAAGAAGATCGGAAAGATGGTCAGCCTGTGACACATTCTCAAAGGCCAAATCTCCACAGGAGGAAGAGAATCCCTCAGATTTTAATAATTTCCTTTAAAAATTACTTGGTTAGTCAGTCCAAACCAAAGAAATAATATGTTCTAATAAACAATCAAAAAATGCTTTCAGATCTATCACCTGGTAACTCAGATAAAATCACATCCTTATGTTTCTTTAGGATCGTTTAATGCCTTTAATCCTTGATTATATAACAGTGCTTTAATCTACGATAAATCACAAAAGAGCAGCAAGGGCCTCAAGAGTTTTGATTTTCAGATTCAGTTTGGCCTAAAGGCACCTTATACTCTTAGAATACCCCAGCAGAAAGCTTTAGATCCAAGCAGAAGCCATGGTTGTTTTGGGATTGTTTCAGGTCCAGAAGAGATACTGGGTTTTAACTTTCATGCTCTGCACAGTTATAAAGTTTAGCCAGTCTTTGGTGTGCATGCAAGAGTGCTGTGAGCACTTGAGCATCATTCAATGTCTTTTTATTCATCAGTGGGAAAATTTTTAATTCTCTTCTGTGTCTGTGGTGTCTGGTGTCTCTTCAGAATAGAGTTCTACTTTATTTACACAGCTTTTGTCAATTGTTCATTATTCATACTGCAAATACCAAATATCCCAGCTGTAGTTACTCTAACTCCTACAGCTGAGATAAATAATACCTAAAACCCCCAAATCCATATCTCTAGAGAAGGACAGAAAATATATCTGCAGAATACTCAGTGCTTCTTTTGAAAAGTTAGTTAGATAAGGATAATTACTGTCATGTTACAGATATAAAGCCAATGATACAATTAAGATATATTTTACTTCCTTGATAATTTTTATAGCAGAGGGGAGCAATGGCTTATTTGAATTCACCAAAATAACAGTATTTGCTAAGGTGAGGTTTAGGCTCAAGAAAACCAGAAGTTTAAAAGCCAAAGACCACAGGTACCTAGCAGACACCAGAAATGCAAGTCTTGACTGGGGGTGTCCCAGATTTGATGCACTTCCCTCAAGCTGGGCCTGAAACAAAACATCAGAAATAGAGAAAATGATCCCTTGCAATTCAGTTTGCCTCAGCTGAGAGTGAGAAAAAATGAAAACAAAGTGTCACACTCAACAGTGTTTTTTGTCACTGCTCTTATTCAGAATAAAATGAGCCATGACACCACTGTTTTGTAATGAGACCTTCAACCAATCATTATTATGATGACAAATGTAAGGCACTATTCACCTGAGCTGAACATAGAGACTTCACCATAATAAATCCTGGTTAAAATATTAAACTCAATGAAATTACTTTCATTAATTAAAAAAAAAAATCCCTGGCATGTGAAAAGCTCTATACTGTTATGTGAGAGCAACTGAATTCTTTGGGGATGTTTAAGGAAGAACAATAGAATTTCTTTGTGGAAAGAAGTGAGGAAAGTCTGCCAAATATTTTAGAGAACATTCATCTCTTGATACACTTAAAAATATGAATAAAAACTTTTATACTCATAATTTACTGGAAGGTCTTAAGTTAAAATAGATTTTGTGAAGATCTATCTCCTCATGAAGAGGGAAGAGGCATTTAGTAGAAAAGCACTGTGACTCCCAGGCAATATTAATGCTGTTCCCAATAAAGACCACAACCCATTGGGAGTGCATCTTTAGCACAGGTTCTTCTACACAGTCCCTTCCCATCTGAAGAGGGGAAAAGAGATTTTCTCCTGCTCCCTGTCAATTTTTGGCCTTCCAATCACTCAAGAAATGCCACATTGTTGGAATCCTGAAGCCTGGGAGTTTTGAAATTTCTGTGCTTTCTGACACTGACGCCTAAACTTTTGACCTGAGGTCCTGGAGAAGGCTTCCAAATTTAGGTGACAGAGTTGGAATTACTGGTGTGTAGTTAGAACAGAAGTATGTAATTTCACATGGTGAAGGACTTGGAATTTGGGGTTTTAGAATACAGTAATAGCTATGGGACAAGACATATGTTCTTGGGCATTGTCTCTTTCTTCCTTCTTGTTCCTGCTTCATGATTTCAGGTAGCAGTTTTTGGTTGGATAGAAAATCCCACAATGTGGGTCACAGGTGTTTGGTTATTGGGTCAAAAGTATAATTAATCTATATAGACGTTAGATTTTAATTGGATAGTTGGGCTTTAGAAGATCTTGTAACTAGCTAGACACACCTCCATTTGCTCACTTGTGGTTTAATAGCTAAAAGTGCAGAAGAACTCTCTGTACTTTAGATAAGATTTAATAAACAACCAAGTCCGAACAAGAAATCTGTCTCTTGAACATTCAATCCTGACTCTGAGTGAAGGCAGAAGAAAAAATTTAACCACTATGATCACACTAGATGTAAAACTGGTAAGCAATTCCCCTCTCCTTTACTTAGTCTCCAGTTCCTCCATGCAGCCCCAGGATTTGTGTCAGCTGGGTGTGCCAGCAGATTATTTCAGTAAGGGTCTGGAGGCTACGGCCCTGCTTGCAGAAACACACGTGCTTGTCAGCTGCTGAGGTTACACATGGCAGGGTGTCCAGCTTTGATTTCCACTCCCAAAACTCCTCTGTGTTTTCCATAAGGAGGCACAGATGCCATGTTACATGGATGGGAATCCATGGTATACTGCTCCTAAGCAAAAGGCACAGGGCTGCTGAGTCAGGTTCAAGCTTACTGTTACACTCTTGAGTTCTTCTGTGCTTGAGAAGAAGACAGAGGATGGGTCTTCCACCTACCTTACTCTGGCCATTTCCTACAACCTGAAGAAAAGAATGGAAAAAACCATAGGTGTGTGTGGATTCATTCCAGCCTTAATGCTTTGTGTGTGAGAACACTACCTACATGGCTATTACTTGCCAAACTTCTTTGGACAGGTTTTTCCTACTGCCCTGACCACCTGACCTGATTGCAGAGAGCCAGGAAGAATTGTGGTAAAACACGAGAAAAGAGAAGAGCAGCATGATCGGGTGATAAAAGTCAAGGCAGAGGCAATAATGACATTTTGTCATTAGTTGCCATTTAGAAGGTTGTTATGAAAAGAAATGTAAGCACTTTGTTCTCTGAAAAAACAACAACTTGTCAGTGGGGTAGCAAATAGAATATAAGAAATAATTCTAAGAATACAGGTGGAGAAACACAGGAACAGGTTACAAAAATGGTATTTGCACTGGGACATGAGCAGAGCACAACCAAGCACAGAGCAGAAAAAGAGGGTGGCTCTAACAATCACATGCTACCTCTTCTTGTCTTTTCACAAAGAGGTGCAGTCAAGCAGCTGAATGTATCATATGGATTAAAAACATTCAAAGCTAAGGTCACTGCACCCAATTTGGCAGGTTTTAAGTACTGCAAGCCCAATGTTTACTACGGTGACTGGGGCCCCCTTAAAGCTCCAGCACAAATCCTTCTCTTCCCTGTGACCCTGCACATCTCCAGAGCTCAGGAAGCACTCCCAGGTGCCTCACCACAGCAATCTGTAGTACACATCTCATGGAATACATGATTTACCAGAAACCCAGAGCCATGGGTTTCTGTGGATTTTCATTTCCAAACACTGCTAGTTATCCACACTGGAATGAATGATGAATATATCTATACAAGCCTAGTGGAAAAAACATACTGGGCATAATCCATTTTATATTTTTCAAAGGCTCAGAAAGTTGGCCAAATCAAAACCAATTTCCACTGAAACTCTCCAAAGTCCTTCCCAGTGAAATCTGCAGTCCTGGCCAAATGTCAGTTCTCAAATCAGCTCTTCAAATATTAATTTTCAAATGTTTTCACAGAGGGAAAAATATTGCTTTATTTTTTCCTTATTTTTACATTTACAAACAGAACACAGATGTCTCATCAACATTTATTAAACAAGGAAAAAGGGCTGCCTTTTTCAGGCAACATTTTAGCCTCAGAAGAGAAAGATTGTGCCAGATCAAAAAGAGGTAATTTTGATGGCTACCTCCATCATGCAGTCTCAGTTTTTGCAAGATCTCTGCAGTAAGTTCAAAATCAATTATATTAATATAGATTCCTTGCCAGAATGAGGACACACTGCCACATCACACCCTGACCAGGGCATCTCCCTGGGTGGGAGAAGCAGCAGCACTGATATACCATGTGCTCATCCCACACCTGCCCTCACACCTACTCAGCTCAAAAGGTTTTATAACTTAAAGTAGTAAATTGCCAAGACACATAAAAAATTAGCATTAAATCATTCAGAAAAGAAAGGAAACCAGTAAGTACATCATGACTCATGCCCATTTATATATTTGTTTTAGCAGACTTCCAAAAGCCTACCAGTAGTTTGCTGCTTATAGAAGTGTAATAAACTACCCTCAAAAGTTATGCTCACACCAAAATATAAATAACATTTTTCACTGGTATGCTGACAAAACCTTTATTAAGGCAGCAAAATGAACTTTTCACTTCATCATTCCATTTTAAAAAAATTACAAGTATTTGGCATGTTTATGTTGACTTTGTTGAGGTACAAGTGTCATGTTATCCATTTTAACTAAGCTCAGGCTTTAGATCAAAAGAGAAAATACAGCTGACCCAATTTTACTTAGTAAAAGTTTGTTACTAGCTCAGAATAGATTTTCTTTAATATTCTGGTTCATCTCTAGCTTTCACCTGTTTTTTAAAACATCTCATTTCATTAGCCTGTGGGAGGAACAAGATTAACATCTGATATTCCGGGGGAGGAAAGGGAAAATGAGCATAATTTTGTACCTTCTTTAAAAATGGCCTGTTATTATTTGCTATTTTTACAGGCTTCATTAGAGCATACAATGAGGGAATTTCCATTCCAACATATTTCATGGTTTAGTGTTTTATGCACAAGAGCAAATCCAACAGAGGGAGAGAGTCAGGATCCCCAGCAGAGAACTCGAGTCACCCCTTCCTTGCTGACCAAGCTCCCAGCTGACCTGCTGCATTGCTGGCAGCAGCTGATTCTCTGGGATCCTGGTATCCCCAGGAGCCAAAGGCACACCATAAACCTGGCTTTTCCAGCCCTCTTCTCAGAATCTCCAGCCTCAGAAAGCAGTCTGGAAAAGATGAAAATACCATTCAAGCAAGTATAGCTAATTCTATTCTCAACACCTTCAGCTTTTCCTATTTTTTTCATATTATGAGTAGACAATATATTAGTGATCAGACTTCATTGTCATCTTGTGACTGAGTTTGAAATGTCCCTGACAAAAGCCCTTATATCTGTATTTTACATGGTTTCCACCATGACATGACATTTCCAACTCTGTCCACCCTAAAAGCCAGAGAAAACGTATGTTCTGTCTCAAATACAACTATTGTCAGGAAAGCCCAGCACAGCTAGCTATTTAATTATGGGATCATGGCCAATCCTTAAAATATATTTGTGTAGCTCGGGCTGGAAAGGATTGGAGTTGGCATCTGACACAGTTCACAGGAGATGCTCTCCAAACCTGCCACTGCACTGGCCTCTCAGTTGGTCCATGGTCTCTAAAAGAGCTGACAAACTTGCTGGGGATGGAAGCAGCAGCTGCTGAAAGGCACCTTATAGAAGACAGATTCTATTTTTCAATTAATTCACTCCTTACAACAAAGGAAAGCAAAAGCTAGGGAAGCTAGGAAAGAAAGTCTGTATCTAACTAAACATCTACCAGGAGGAAGTGCCCCTTAAAGAAAATGTCCCCTTCAAATGCCTTAATACCATCTCCTTTTCTCATTCTGCTCAGCAATCTCACACTCTGGACATGAAATCCTTTAAGCTTGGACAGACAATTACCTAGGCCTCCAACACCCTGCAATACATGTTTCCAGCATATTAGAAATACCTCCAGCCTAGGAATTACAGGACTAACTGCAGTAGTCTGTACTGTAAAGCAACAGTTGATCTACACTGCTCCTGTCCCAAAACCTCAGTAGATTCAGCTGACTGTCATCCTGTTTCAAGGTAGTGTTCTCCTCTGTCCTCTTCACAGCAGACCAAAATCCAAGGGTTCACACTGATCACAGAAAGCAGAGCTCTAAGACTGAATTACCATCTTGCAATAAAGATTCCTCTTTTGGAAAAAAAGTCTCTGCTGTTTACTGAGGCATCTGACAGAATTCAGTCCTGCATCAAGATTATTTTTGGCTGCTGCAGAAAGCATCTAAATAAATCCAGAATCAATTTTAATGCTAATTTATTTAAATTAATTGGATAGACATGCATATTAATTGTATTTTCATAATCCTTTCAGATATATTTGGGGAACAGTTAAAGCAGGAGGGAAAACATCTGCTCCAGGTGAATGACATACATAAAAGCCATCAACTGGAATATGACACCAAGGGTGGATGAGCCACTAACTTTTCTCTACTAGCAGTGTCTTAAGCATCTCAATAGCCTGAGCCTAAAAATCATAAGAGAGCTTTTGTTTCTGAACAGTTATGCTAAGCAGGTTTAAATATACATACTTAGATATGGAAGACAGACTGAGCTAACTGAAAACCAAACGTATTAAATATCTGAAATTCTAATATTGTACTCATAAAAAACAAAGGCCAAGTTCAACTTCCAGCTCTGCTGGTGTTTCAGTGGTATTACTCCAGATTTACCTAGCAAAGACCTGAACCTCACTATAAGCTGAGAATTAAATTATATCCCAGAAAAGAATACATGTTGCATCTGTATCTTACTTTTATGAATGCTACCATATTTTTCCTCACCAGGTCTAGAATTGTTACAGTCCAGTCAAAAACTTAATGCAATACATAAGATAATTAAATACAGAGTCAATGAATATTTTTCAGAAGCATATATGATAGAAAGAAAAGGAAGAAAGAGAAGTATATTACTTAAAAAGCAGCAACTTTTGAAAACTGTTCTAGTTAGCCAGGATGACAAGACAGTTAAATGGCTTATTAAAATAAAAAAAGGTTTTTTACTCATCTAAAGCTTGGTTCAACCCACTCACAAATGATGTATTCACCATCATGCTTAAAAAATTAAAGGATGCCCAAGCATCACTTATACACTGAAAGTCACATGATCCTTTCAAAGGGCTGCTTCATACTTGCAGTGCTTTCCTAGAAGTGAAATCTTGTTAAAAGGAGAGCATGCACAGAAAACACTTAAAGACTTATCAGCAAGCAAAGCACTTTCTTTGATTTTTTCCATAAAGCTTTGCTTTCCATTCTAGCTTCCCCTGTTTCTGTTAGGTCAGATCTAAATGCCTGTGATAGACAGAGGAATATATTTGGAGTTAATTACAGGACGTGGAGAGCAGCCAAGGAGATACATGGCTATGAAACATTTACTCAAATTCCACAGGTCATATGAACAATGCTAATGGGATTCCCAGTTTCAACACTGTATGGAAATGAAAGTGGGGAGCCTCCCGCAGGAATAGAAAAAAATGTAAGCTGAAAATGGAAATTCAGACAATAGGGAAGGCAGTTTTAGGTCTTACTAACACAGGGACCCATGCCGTGATGAAGTGAACGCACAGGTTTCTTAATGATATGAAAAAAAAACAGATTTTTAAGATCCTGCATGGGAGTTTTCAACATTGAAATATAGGAGCTAACATGCTGCTAGCAGGTGAGCCTTCCCTCTCCAGCCTCTAGGCTTTGAGAGGAATGCTTGAGCAGTAAATAGCAAACATCAAGCAGATTTGTTCTCATCTTCCTTTCTGACTCCCTTTGTGCTGGTTTGATACTTAAAACTGAGCAGCCAAGATCCAGAAGGTCCTGCTTTGGATTGCCTGGGATAGAATCGTGTTTGGAGAAATCCCTCACCTCTGTACTATCAAGATGTAGACAGCAGAGGTGCTTGCTTCCCAAAGCGTCCTGCAGGACAGACTGACACCTGAGCAGGCATGAGGAGGCACAGTTCTCCCAGTAAAGGGAGAGAGGATAAATTGTGTGATCTAGAGTGACCCTGTGCTCATTTGAGATGTTTCTGGGATAGAAACCAAAAATAAAGTGAGTGGGATCAACCAAGGGATTTTCATCAGGATTGCACTCCTGACCCAGAGGGCACAGTTAATTCCTCAGGTGTTAAATTCAACAGGGTGATGGGCTCCAGGAGTGCACACATTGTGCTAGTGGGCAGCAAGTCAACAGGATCAGATCAGAGCTATTCAAAAATAAATTTCCCCTCGGCATTTGCTGCAGACATCAGACTCCCCAGCACTGTTTTGCCATACAGATCTCCCTATGTAGAACATTTTTTGTTAACATCAGCATTAGAGGAACAATTAGCTCATCCAAATAAATCTGAAAAATAATCAAGTGGGAGGTGAAAAGATGCATTCTGCCTTGTATTATCTATTCACATATTTCACACACACACACACACACACACACACACACACACACACACACACATTTAATTCCCAATTCACCTTCTTTTGACTGGTTTTTCATGTGCAACATCCCAGCTCCAAATACGATTCTCTCAAAATAAACCTGCTTTGCACCTGTCAATATCTGCTGTTGTCACAGGCAGCCCCACAGCTGCTGCTGGAAGAGGTAGGTCTGTCAGTCTCTGTGGGTGTACAGACTTCATCTCAGGAAATCCTTTTTAACACATGTCCTCATAAAGTTGTCCTCATAAAGTCAAAGCATGGGTGTGCTGCAGAATTCCCCACTAAGGCTCCTAAGGATGAAATCACTGACAGGTTCACACACCTTCTTATGGTGAACACTTGTTTTGCCAGAAAAACAATCAGCATATAACCAATACAGACAACTCAAAGGCTTGTCAGCAGTTTAAAAACACTCAGGTTTGTCGAGATAGCCACAATTCACATTCCTCACAGCAACTAATAGAGAAATTGCAAATCAAAAAGAGAAGTCATATCCACAGCACTGACCAGTATATGATTGCTTAATTCTTTATGGAGGTGTTGGAAAAGTATTTAGGTGCCACAAATATTACGTTGCTATAAAAATTCCCATTTGAAGAGTATGTTTGGATCCACATTCCCCAACTCAAGCACACTCATGCTTTCCCTAATCCTCCAGAGAAAAAGGAGGTATCACTAGTGATGCACTACTTACACACCCAGCAGAATATGCCTTCCTCTGCTCACCAAAACTCTGATGCACAGAATCACAGTTTACACGTTCCCTTTTCCTGGTGTTTTTGCTTTATTATTCTTTTCCAGCAAATTGTTATTTCTGCTCAAGGCATAATTGACCCTGCTCATTTTCACATGTTTTAGCTTCTACACAATATTTTTTTTAAAAAATAATAAAGATAAGATCCTTTATTTTTATCTCTTCTTGAAGTCCTATCAATAACGTCTAGGTATCACTGTAGGTATTTTCCTTAAGCCTTTTTAGGAATTAGCAGTGTTTGGAAAGATTCTCTCTTTCATCTCTGTGTTACATTTTCGCTTGTCTTTTTAAATCGGTTTTGAGTTCTAGTAGCCATTATTGTGCAATCCAAGAGCATAATTTCATTTTGTGAGCCAGAAAAATTAAAAAAAAAAGCCAAAGTATGTCATATGAAAATAAATTCTTCTCACTATAGTTAAACTGGGGAAGGGAGGCAGGGAGAGAAGAGACTAGTGTTTAAGCTGTGAATACTTGTGGCTGACAACCCTTTCATCCACCCCACATGCAGACACAGCCCCATTACAGTATTTGCAAACATTTGAAGCTTTGTACATGCAAACCACAGAGCTCTTTCTAGCTGCAAAAAACTCTGAAGGTGACCAGGTATCTTTTCAACAACCCCAAAAACCTGACTGGAGGTGTTTGGAAGCCTCCTAACTTTTCCAACACCACAGACTGCAGAGCAACAATGCATTTGTCATCAGCTGCTACAAGAATTCTGGATAAGATGAATTCTCCTGCATAAAAACTAACAGCAGCTGGCAAGTGCCTCCTTAGGAGGTTCACAGCTCCATGTACCAAATATCAAAGTGACATAAAAGCATGGATGTGCTTCGGTTCAGATAATGAATAATGCACAATCTCTTCACATGCATTCAAGAACAGTAACACCACTGCCTCCAGCAATGTTGCTGCTGCTTTCATATATGAAAAACATGAATCTGGCCTCTGATCTTGAAAGGTCTGCATGCTTCTTCTGTCATTCCTCCAGCAGTACTTTAAATCTGTCTTGCTGACATCCCGTGGCCACAATGCGCATCCATGCCATATCACACTTTCCAATCAGACTTGTGCGTGCATGGGAGGAAACTACATCCCTAATGCAGGCCTCCAGGAGAAATACAGACTATTAAAAGCATTCCTTCCAATGTTAAACAGGATTCTGCCAAAATACTTAAACATAGCTGATCAGCAGCCTGCTTGGTGGTTTCTGTGATGAAGCGAGACACCGGCTCAAGTTCTATCTGCACCACAGATGGAACGGAGCTGGGAGCTGGTCAGATCTGCAGGCTGTGGGTCTGGGCTCAGCTCTTGCTGCAAGGCAAACTCCGTCAGATTTGCTGCCATTGATAGAGTATCCAAACATATCTAAGGCCCCAGGAAGACATTGAGTGGGTATGCACTATTCAGATTCAGAAACAAAGGAGAAGAAATTGTCTGGGGTTGTTTCTGCTCTAATTGAAGGCCAAGGTTTTAAAAGGTGGAAAAATGTAAAGCTGCCTACCAGCACGACTTTGCAGACTGAGATGAGGTGAGTTTTTCTTCACAGAGTTGGATGGTTTACTTCCCTATCCCTGGTTACTGCCCTCTCCTTTTCCTCACAGTGCTGACGCAAAAATATCACTAAAACAGCACAAGGGCCAAACAATAATTAAAACTTTCCATCACATTGCACTGACATTATCAAGCTGTGGGTGGATTCACTGACACAGTAGTGGAAGCATTGGTTCCATTCTTTAGAGATGCAGTGCTGCTGGCACCCGTACAGAAACGCCTACAAGTCTTGAGAGAATATGATAGTTGACCTAAAATATTTGTATACACTAGGTTATTCAAACAGTTTTCAAAATATTTCTCAGAGTGAGCCTTATTTCAGTTTGATCTCTGGCTCTGTGCTCAAGAAACATCTTGCACTTAATTGAGAATTTGCTGGGAATCTAGATTTTATCCCAGTACTGAATGCTTGGCCAAGGAGATCTAGGGTCTCTGCCAGCAGAAATATACACTGGAAGACAGGCTGCCTAGTGTGTTTTACCAGTGCTCCACCACATGCTGGACTGATTTGAAACCACCAACTGCAGCTGTATTCCTCCACAAAAAACAGCTCAGTGGGGCACGTTTCGCCATGAACCACCTCAGAAGGATTTGAATTTATATGGAAAAATTTGTCATGTAATCTTTATGGGGAGGGAGGCAATAGCTCCCAAAAAGACTAGAGAAAAGCCCTCAGCCTGTACACAATTGTGTATGGGTAGCCATTTACTCTCATTTGACTTTATTTTTCTTTTGCACACATTCCTCCAGACAGAAACACAGAAGTCTTGATCTTTCTTATCCCTTAGAAAAGAAGAAATCTACAATATGTATCCCTTTTTGCCATTACAACAACCAAAGATGTGCTGTGGAAGAAAAACGTAAGTCAATTATTTGTAAACATTTGAAGGAGAACAAATAATAAAGGCATTCCAAAATATCAGAGCTGCCTTACAGGACAAAACAAAGGCTGGGCTAAAATTCAGGGGAAAAGAAAACAATCCAGTAAATCAACTGCTGAATGAAAACTGCAAACAGATGATATGCCCAGATAGCCCAGGAAAATGGCACTGGTCACTTGGGGTGATAAGAACTGGTCTACACAGAGAACAAGAAGAGGTATTGGGGAGGGAGCCTTTAATGTTAGGGACAGAACCCAAACCACAAAGGTCACAGACTAGCATTAAAAAGTCAGCATTCACCAGCAAGAAGCAAACAAACATGGAGAGGCACACACACTTCATATGAAACACATCTCATGTTTTGGCAAAGCCTGGCATTTAGAGGCACCTGAAGCCCACTCCTCTCTCTCTAGAAAATACCCAAAGCACAGTGCTGGGCCAGCCTCTCTCCCTTTTCACTTGATCTTCCTGCTATCCTGAACTCTTGCAGCAGTGGAAGCCCTGCAACTCCTCCAGCCAGGTGCTGCAGGTGCCCTGGAGCTCTCTCCTGGCAAACAGTGAATCCCCACATGGCAAGGAAGAAAGACAGCCCAGGGTCTCCAAGATGCCAGGTAAAGATGTCTAATTACCCACATTAGTTCAGAAAAACCCTTCTCCCCCTCTGCCAGCCTCATTTTCTAGGACATCAGGGAGTTCAGGTCAGCTTTCCCAGGAAACGCCTTCAGCTGCCTCCCTGCTGGCATGTCCTCAGCCTCTGGCTCCCAAGGGGACAGGTGCCTGCAGCAGCCTCAGACATGCTTTTAAGGTCTGCTGAACACAAAAAATTCCCACACACACCTCAGCTTTACCAACAACTCTCTCTCTTCTCTGGTCTGCAGCAGAGGTTCTTAGCTTAATTCTCATCACGCACCAGCTGCAGAGTCTCAGGTCCCCAGCTCTGCCAGCTGGAGGATGAATGAGGCTGTAGCCAATGATCCTTCGACTGAATCCATCCTTTGCATTCACAGTCACATGGGAAGTCAGGATTGTCAGACTTCGATTGCCAGAGCACCAATCCCAGGGCAGGGTTTGTGTCCTGAGCCATAGGTCCCTCTTCCTCAGAAGCAGCCCAGAAACAGCCCTGAAATATCAGTGTTGACAGTCATTTTCCAAGTGATTTATTTTTCTTAACAGCATTGACAACCTGAGTTTTTCTAAGATGATCCATTTCTTCTGGATGAGGAAAAAAATCATCATATAAATATACATATGTATACAAATTCATCCCATATACAAATTCAATGCTTCCATATACAAATATACATATTCATCCAGTATACAGCTTGGATGAACTGCAATGCAACTCCAAGGTTTCTGGGATACTGTTCACTGCTAGAAACTGGGTTCCAGCCCTAAGCCACTCAGTTCCATTTCCTCCCCTAAGGATTCACTCTGCAGACTTGCCCACATCATAACCCAGCTCCAGAACCCTACTCTCCCCTTAGACCAAGAGCTGGTCCTACACCCACTCAGGCAATACTTGACTCAGAAACCACCTCTCTATGAAATCTTCACACGCCCCATGAATTCAGTCCATTAAAATAAATTTTAAAACCTCAGTGGTGCAAACCAATGACAGTCATGAAGAGTGCAGCTTTCCCCTCTCCTAGCCTGCACGAAACAAAATGTACCAAGAACAAGTGAGGCAGAACAGCTGTTCTTTTAGGAGGTGTTCCACAATCCCCACCCTATTCTCTTGTGATAAGGCCTTGAATTATGCATCTCCATAGCACTTCCTCAGAGGGCACCACATTATTAACCCCAGAAAACACTGTTTTGGCTTCTCAATAGCAAGTGCAATAACTGGCACTATTAGAAAAAGTACATGGATCTCATTTCCTGTCCTCTCACACAGGGGACATTAGAGAGGCTTTACCATCTAGTTAAAATCCCCCTCGTTTCACAACATGGGTGCCTATCCTGGAAACTTGCTGATGAATTCAATCTCTTTTTGTTGTTGTCATTGCTAAAATGTTTACCAAACTTCAAAACTAAAGCAAACTAATTTAGATTATAGCAGAGTGCCACCTAGTGCCAAGCAGGTTTGATTTCAAAAGACATGCTCTTATCTATAAGAAAATATTGACCAGAAATTCATTCTTCAGTGGTACTGGCAGTGTTAAGACACCCTCTATTCGATTATAATGAATTATAAAAGAGTCTGTACTAATTATGTTCTTTTTAAAGTTGACAAGGCTCTGCCACTAACAACACTCTGCCCTTCTGGGCGAGTGCATTTACATTTTACATGTGCTCTTGACTGATTTACTTTTTGTCCCACCAAGAGAAAACCTTACCCCCCTGGCTGATGTGATCACATCATACAAGACAGGAATATTTTCTGTATTATTGATGAAAGGCATTTACTGACCCCAGCAAACAGCCAAAATATTTATATGTCCCACAACTCCCTGGAGAGATATGAGGTGAAAACTGTGCTTGTGGGTTCTGAAAATGGTAAAGGACATGAACAGAGATGAGAGAGACAAAGGTTTTTACTTCTCAAGTGCATTTAATGCTGTTCCAAAGGGACATATTAGGCTGGCAGGGTGTGGAAGCAGGAAGAAATTCCCTGATAGCTCCAACAGAGATTAAGCATTTCCTACTGTTAAGCTAGATAATGCATTTCCTTGGCTAGGGTGATGTTCCCATGCTGTAGATTTTCTTCTCTAAGCCCAACATAGGAAAATTCAAGTGCTCTTTTTTTTTTTTTTTAAATTTCCTAAACCTACATCAGACCCAACAACAGGTGTTTTGTAAAATGAGATTTCCCAGAAAATGATACCCAGAGTTCAGAAACTTCAGTCCCTTCTCTGGTGAGTGCTACATGTGGTAATGAACAACTGGCTCAGACAGACTATTGGGGTGGAGCACAGATATTCCTAGGAAAACACAGTCTGAGGTAAAGTCTATTTGGTGTTCAGTTCTGGCTTCTTCTTTGGGTGTGTTTGAGAAAAAGTTGAGATTAACTGACATTTATTACCAAAAGCACAGCCTATATTTAGGCTAAAAGAAATGGGCAGAATGGAGCAAGAAATAACTCAATTAATTACTCTGAATTACTGTTCCAGTCCTTGTCTCATCCTGTTCAGTGCTTCCTGACTCCAGCAGTCACAAACACCACTGTCACTGTTGGCCTGTGGACCCCATTGTCATCTACAGGTATGGACCATGGCATAAAAGTTATTAAATCCTTCTGTTTTACAGGACAAACAAGACTTCATGGCTGCTTAATAGGTGTTTCTAAATGTGAAAAATACACCCTTGCAGAACACGATTTGATGAGTGCTTTTTTGGTTTGGATTTTTTATTTGTTTTTTGTTTGGTGTGGGTTTTTTTTTTGTTGTTGTTGTTGTTGTTGTTGGGTTTTTCTATTATTTTTTATTTTTTAAAGCAGCTGAGTTTGAGAGGAATGAAGGAATGAAACACAAGAGTGTGGCAATTTGAACCCTTTGTCCGCTGTGCAACTACAGTAGGAACAAACTGAACTATTTTCCTTGTGTGGCCACCAGAAGCCATCTGTTCTGACCCAAAAGATGAGAGAGGTGCCACTGTGCTGAGAAAATGCCCCTTTTTAACCCTTGCAAGAACTGGGTGCAAGCCCAGCAGCACATTAGCAGGGTGTGGGGGTGCCTTGAGGCCAGTGGCCTTGGGGAGACTTGCTCATCAGCACATTTCTGAAGCTTCAGGCTGGTCCCACTGCACACTTTCCCACCACACAAAGCTCTGGACAGGTGGCTCCAGCCAGCAAAACTGCTGTGCACTTTTACACTCCTTCATACTGCAGTCTGTGTGACAGAGCTCCTAACCCACTGGTAAATGAACATCTTAAAAATTAGAAGTCCCCTCACTCAAAACCTAAAACAATAATTAAGACAAAAAATGAACTGTGGCTGATTGAAATTATTAAAATATACATACATACATACATATATATATATAAAGGCAAGGATGTACTCCCCCCACCTTTTCGGGATCATCCCAGCATCCTGTAGAGAGCCTGTATCTGTCACTAACCTCAGCAGTCCATATTCTCCAGCAGACTGCATGAAATGAAACCTTCACAGCTGGTTCAGCTCTCAGGTCCTGCAAACCTTGCTTGAGGCAGATGATTAACTCCATCCTCATTTGAGTAAAATGCAAAAAGCTTCCTTTCCTCTTACAGGGAGCCCAGCCAGAGATAAAGCTAAGTGCTGCTGTTTCCACACTCTCTGTTTTACTGAGAATTAACCCACATCAGCCCAAGAGCAGCAGGTGCCACGTGCTCTTTCACTGTGTAAGATTCTGTCCCACATGCTGGTGTGCCGCAGAGAAATGCGTGCATCTTGCAAGTATGCAAAGTTTGCCACATAAAACATATTTTATGTTTTAAAATATGTCAAATAACATTTACCTGCACACATATATATGTCTGGCAAGGCAGCACACCTGTTCTACAGAAGTGAGATGCCCTCATGCTATACACTGGGAAGAACACGTGGGTGAAGACCTTTGGGGAAACTTCCCCACTGAGGGAAGTTCCTCACTGGGAGGAGCACTGGCATCTCCAGCCTCCATCCAAGGTGTCTCCCCTGAGGCACAGTGCTCCTGAGATGTCATTTGCACAAGGTCAGCCACCTTGTTTGAGCTGTGACTCCAGTTTAACACGAGCTCAGCTGCCTACCCTGGGCTCTGGTTTAAGAAACCACTCTCCATTAGGAAGCTTCTGTTCCAAGCAAGTACCCTGAAAACCAATCCAGCAATCAACAAAGAGTCCCATATTACAAAACTGCACAGACAAAACAAAAGGCCTGAGCCCAAATTCCCTGCCTGATACCCGCCAATGGAATCCTCCTCTTTGGGATATTACATTCTAACTGCTCTGAGCGAAATGCAATGCTCAGCTGTAAAATATTTTCTTTTTGGCAGCTCACAATCTTGTTCCAAAGGCACATGTGAAATACATTCCTGGGTAATCTTGGAGTGAAGTGGGCCAGATGGTAGCAGTCAGATGTGACCCAATTCTTCTTAAGCTCTCATATTTTCATAAATGTGTGCTTAAAACCCTCATGCTTTATACATATATGTATTTCAGACCTTTTTTTTTGAGGCAGCTGCAGGCACATACAGAACCATCACCTTCTGGCAGCCTGTGCTTTGGGGGTGAAGGAGTTGTGCACATCTGTAACAGAACAAACCATCCCACTGCAGTTTTCATCCCATTTCCCATGGATCAAGGGGATATCAGGCAGCCTCCTGGTTTAAGGAGGGTGAGGGAGCGGAAATACTTTCTTCAGACTTTACTGAAAGGAAACAGATAAAAGGGGGATGGGGGTGGAAAATGGTTCCATTTGTTATATCAGCTGGAGGGGAGGGAATGGCTGTAGAGCCTTTAGCTTAAGGCTTAGGCTTGTTTTTCTCAGAAAGACTTTGAAATGCCTGATTTTTGTCCAATTAAACATGCCTGCAGGCCCTCCCATCCTTCTGGAGGGCTTCCTTTTGGTTCTTATTTTAATTTCGCTTATCTAGCACAGGCATCTGAGTCATATCCCTGGTGTCCCAATGTTTCAACATTGACTGCACTGTGCAGAGCTCAGGGTGAGCCCACATGGCTCTCACTAAAATCCATTGACACAGGAAGATCACCTCCGAGGGCAGGGCAAGGAAAAGCCCCACCAGCCCAGATGGCAGCTGTCAAACAGGGCTAGGATGGTCCTGACCCTGCTCTGTGCAGGACTCCTCACTCACCTAACAGCAGTTTTAGGATAGCAGGTCTGATTTCACATATCCATGCAGACAGACAGACACCCCCCCCCCCCCCCCCCAAACATTTATTCCATAAAATTACAGTTTTTCAGGGCTGTTCTTCCTGGCAAGAAGCTTATTAGTACTCAAACATTACTACCTCACATAATCATGGTCCCTAGAGAAAAATAAAACAGTTAATTCACTAACAAGTCTACCTTTCTCAGCTGAGGAGAAGCAGAGTGAGAGTTGTCTGTTAAAATGGCTTTTCTGCCCATCAGACGAGTTTACCAAAGGAATTAATATAAGTTTCCCTCCAAGAGCCTTGGCTAAAAATTTTATAGGTGCAGTTCATTAAGAAGAAAACAACCCATGTTCAGCATGTATCCATGACCTGCCCTGGCAAGCAGGCTTGTGGAAGGTCTGTGTCTGGATTTTGCATTTGATAGGAAGTGGGATGGCAGCAACAGAGCCTATAGACACCCTCACCTGTGCCCTGCAGCCTCTCACCAGCACAGTCCTCTCTCCTGGGACACCCCTGCACAGCCAGCAGCATAAGCCTGGTTGGACAGCCACAGCCACACACAGACATGTGCACATCTCACTGAATTTAGAAGGTCTAGCCTTCCTCCTTAGGTGGAAAAGCCGAATGGAGGCAACTTGTTCAGTCAAAGCACACTGCATAAAGAAAATTCCCAAGTGACACATCTTGTCCCATACGGTGGAGGATCAGCCTGAGCAGCTGAATTTAACTTCTAAGGCAGACTTCAGCCTCCCTGGTGGTGGCTGGGAGCAGCTGGAAGGGCTCATACTGCACACACAGAAGCCAACTTTGGCAGTGAGAAGTACGAGCTGAGGATCCCACACCTGCATCTCGCCAGTGCCATGGGTTTGCAATGTCTGAAGAAAGAGGCAGCTGGAGTTGCTTAGCCTGGAGAAAAAAATGTTCATTGAGGACCTTACCACCCTCTACAATCATTCTCTTCTGCCCAAAAGGAGGTTGTAGTGAGGTGGGGTTTGGACTCTTCTGCCAGGCAGTGACAGGACAAGAGGAGAAGGCCTTGAGTTGGGCCAGAGAAGGTTTAGATTGGATATTAGGAAGAACTCCTTCAGTGAAAGGGCTGTCAGGCATTGGAACAGGCTGCCCAGGGAAGGGGTGGAGATACCATCCCTCCAGTAAACACCACTAGAGGTGTTTAAAAGACGTGTAGATGAAGCACTTGGGGACATGGTTTAGTGGTGGACTTGCAGTGCTGTGTTAATGGTTAGACTCAGTGATCTTTAAGAGGTCTGCTCCAGCCTAAATGATTCCATAGTTCCAGGCTTTAATACATTGCTGAAGGTATTTTCTGAAATTTCTCTTGTCCTTTGCAGTTTCTTGGCAAAGCTTGTTGCAATGCAGAGATTGAGCTGGAGAGAAGTGTTTGCTCAGAAGCCAATGTGGCAACAAAACATTGTCAGTGCCAGCAGGATACCCATGGCATTCCTTCCCAGAATATGAGCAGCTTAAACCTGAGAGGCCAGCTACATCAAAATATATCTTGCTAATTTAAAGCAATCCAACAACAAAAACCCAAGCCACCACCACCACAAACAGTACTGCCAAAACCCCATCTCTAAATGTTCTTGAGAGGCAAAATCCTATTTCCACACACTCACTGTGGAACTCAGGTGAAAAAGAGAAAGAAACACCATTTTGGCAACTGCTCAAAGTAGAGGTCCTGATAACTGATATCATTCACCACGGGGTCAAAGTTCTGGCAGAGAGATTATATAATCAGTTTCTACCTGCAGCAAGTTAAAATACCAGATGTTTTGCCAGTGAATGTGAAATAAAAAAGACAAAAAATACGTGCAGAATACAATATATTTTTGGAAAATATTTCCCAAGTTAAAGCATAACTCTGCATGACTGCTTAGTTTCAGTGTTAGTACAAGCCTGCAGAGCCACTTTAGGTAATCACAGGTGTAACAAGGGCACTGTAAATTAATTCAAGTATTTCACCAAGAAATACTTGGGGAAAATCTAATTTAAAAAAATTTCTGAAATGTCTTTGTATAACTTCCTGCAAAGCTGCAGCATTTTCCAAGCTATCCACTAGCTCCAACATGAGGAAGAAAATAGTCTTAGTGCATATCCTCCTGTCATCAGTGGGTACAGGTGCTTCCCAGGTCTAAGTTGGGAGGTGTGAGCATCTTTCCACCCAGGGAGATTTTCACCTTCTAGTAAGACAGACAGCAACACAGCAGTCATCAACCCAGCTCCAATTTGTAGCGTGCTGGTGTTCAGAGATTAATTAGGGACATGTAACAAAGCTGGAAAACCAGGACTGGTCACTGCTACAGTAGAGAATGCCCAGGATCTCATGGGTGAAGGTAACCTGTATTGCCTGTATCACAGATGGGATGTTCAGGGGAACACTGGATGAACAAGTTCAAAGGCTTGAATATGTGTTTTCTTTAGGGGTAGTGGTCAAATTAACCATTATTAGTTTCTGTATGTTAAGGCAACTGCTATTACAGAGCCATAGAATACCTGAGGGAGCAAAGATATTTGAAACCTGCTGGAACAGAAAAGGAAAATAGTGAAATCCAAGCCTCCCACAGGGTGCAGGGAAGGGTGAGGGTATAATTTCTGAGGAAAAGACAGCTTGTATCCACAGACTGACCCCATCAGCTTTTTTTTTTTTAAATATAAACTATTCTTGGATGTATATAAGGAAAATCCTTTAGGGAAGGCTGCCTTTGTAAGAGGTTTTGACAAAACATTGCCCAACATTTTTCTTATTGCCTCTTCTCTACTAGAAAAGACCCTTTGGAAAGGTCAGATTCTTGTAGGTTAGAGACATCTAGCCTGCATCCAGCCTGCAATGCACTGTACTCCTGTGCTCTGCACTGTGAGCACACTTCTTTGCCAAGAGAAGTAGGATGGCCCATTCATGCAAATCCCTCCCCTTTTACAGCTTTCTCCCTCCTTTAAGTTTTCAAATTACTCAAGAAACATAACATTATTTCCCAGAACATACTCACTGTTGAAGCAACCCAACTCCCTATGCCAGTGCTTGCAAACCACTTGTCTGTCATGATGAAGAAAACCAGTGGTGCAATCCCCTCTTTCTTTGTGAAAGGCAAATTTTCTTCCCATAATCAACTCTCAGAGTCACCTTTCCACTTCAAATTTAGATTTGTGCCTGTGACTATTTTTTAATGCTAGATTAGAATTTACCTGGTGTGAAATTTCCATATTAATGATAAGAAGGGGAGGGTCTTTTTCCAAATGAATGTCAACAAAAAGCTGCACCTTCCCATGCAGCACTACAGGTCAGGGGGCAAGAACTGTAATTATATTAATTTATGCATATGTATATTTATACTTGGGCAGTAGTTACTGCACGTGAATCAAACAAGCGTCAACATTACTCAGCAAAGCAAGTACTAAAGGCAAACAAGTCTAATCATCACACCTGAATACCTGCAGCAGAAATGGTGTGCCTGCACTGCACTGGGCTTTTAGCTGGCACCACTGTTTTGATGGGCTTTTTCTCACAACCACATCCACTAACTGTGGAGCCTCACTCCTGCAACGTTTCATCAAACCATCACCTGTAGCTGGGCTGATTCTGGAACACGGGATAAAACAATGGTGTGTTTTACTGCTGTTTAGATGGGGCTCTGCCCTGAAAATCACTGAACTGAAACTCCTTAAGAACTCCAGGGAACAAACCTCATGAAGGGCCTTTGAAAATGTGAAGGAAGAAGGCAAAACAAATGAGGGTGACAAAAGGGTTGCACATTGGGCTGATCAAAACCTTGCTTATTCCTTTGCACACATCATACTCATTCCCTCTGTTCCACACACATTCCATTCGATTTTACATATTTTAAAGTGATGTGGCACATCAGATGTGCAGCAAGGCCACGTGTACAGAGCATAGCACCCTCAGGCCAAGCTCTCTGCACACACAACTCCATGCAGATGCATCCAGCCTGAAACTCATAAGCCGATTCCCATGATTTCCAGTGAGACAAGTTTTCAATTCAGCTAAAAGCTGGACTGTCAGCTAAGCCATTTATGGCAGCTCTCCCCATCTGCAGCCCTTCCCCCTGTGCACAAATCCTCTTTCTGCTCCTTGCTGCAGAGTTATGATCAGTTCCCACAGAGTGATTCTAGGGAGACAGTGCTTGCAGCAGGAGATATTATAATTGGCAATAATTCAGGACCCAAAAATGGGACATAGACCATAGTTCCCCTTGGTCTTTTCTTACAGCACAGCTAAGCCAGAACTTCTATCATGAGCTGTGACATTAAAATCTCTGACATTGGTCAGGCTCCAAAGTGATGGGGGAAACTTAAGAATAAACTTTCCAGTAAAACCTGCGTCAGTCTTGGTGTCATTGTGTTCCTTCACTCATTTCCAGTCAAACAGATTTAAATCCATGGAAGAATGAAGGAAAAAAAAATAAAACCAAAGCAGTAAATGAGAAGGCCATATACCAAATCCTCTCCCTTCCCTGAGAAATTTATGGATTGCAATAGCCTGCATGCTTGTGGCTAAACTGCAAATACTCCAGGAGAAAGCCATCCAAGGAAGCCAAACTGCTGCAGGAACACCACCTGGGCTGGCAATGATGATATACCATTTGGCAAGGCTCACCAAAACACTATGACCTTGTCAGCATTCCTGGAGTGGTGGAAGAGTCTGCACATCCAACTCCTGTCACTCCCAAAGGGGTACACAGCAGCCATGGACACAGCCAGCCCTTGGAGCCTCCAAGTGCAACATCAGCACAGAGAAACATCACCTGGAGAGCTGAAGAAACCTTAGTCAAAAGTTTCCAAAGACACGAGTCCTAGGAAAGATGAAGACGTTCCCCTCTTTGGTGTTAGGGAGAATGATTTAATAGCTGGAAATAACCTGGAAGGTTGTCCTATTCTTAAGAGAGAAAAAAAACATTCTGAAACATTATGTATAATTGAATGAACATCTATCAGAACCAGAGGTCTACTCGGAGAAAGATGTTCCAGAGATACAACCCTAGGAAGGCCACTGAGAGAGCAATTTGGCAGTTAGTTATTCAAACAGTTTGTGTGTTTTTGTCTTTTTCCCTAGAGAATTATTGAGTCTAATACAAAGTACTTCAACATAAGCAGAACTTCTGTGAACACCCCCACAAAATATAATATAAGCAGATCCATATGGTCCTGGCAAAGTGTGGAATGGACATCTGTCCTGAAAAATCCCTCATAGGTATGCTTTTTTGAGAGTTTTAAATGCTCCATATCTGTTTCCTGCCCAGCTGGCAGAAAATCCATGGAACTGCAGATCTTCTGATTTGTGAATCAATCTAAAAAATGTATTACAATTTTTGACATAAGAAACCCAGCTTTACATGCTCAATTGACATTTCGTTTTCCCTTCCCCAAATTTGGGGCAAATGGGATCCTTTCAAAAGCCCTGTCAATACAACAGCTATTTCACATTAGACAGTCATGAAAATCTCTGTTTAGCATTAGCAATGGAGGACATCTGTGTCTGGACAAGATGTTGACTCTCCCTCTGCTCTCAGTTCTGTGTTGTCTGGTTATTCAAGTAAAAATTCTAATCAATACAATGCTGAAAAGGAGGTTTTCCATAGAAATTCTGCCCAGTGTAAAGTCTGTAGCAGCAGAGAAGAGAGTGCCCACCCATAGTGGGGTGCTGCTCATACCCACCTCTGCACCAGAGGAAATGTAGCAAGAGCAGCTTTGGCATACAGTGGGCTGCTCTGTGCACACACTTCATAGCTCTGTTTCCTCCCTCTGCTTTTGCTGTCAGATGGAAAACTTTTTGCCTGCTCTGCTAAAGCCAAAAGCTTTGGTTATAATTTTGTTTGCAGGGTTTTTTGGCTTGTTTTCTTAAGTCCCCAGGCCTTCCTGATGTAGCAATAACACCAGGTTTGTTCCAAGTTCCTTTTACTTAGGAAATACATAGTTTTATAAGTTCCCAGTTCCATTGTCAAGGACCCCCAAAACCAGGGACACTCATTGTCAGAGTAAAAAATTCCAGGGATTTTTGTACTTACATCCTAGATAGCATTTGAAGCTGTATCCATTGTCTGATGCACACAACTTATGACTTCCCTCTTCTGTGATCTTCCTGTATGCAGCTATAGGTGCATTACAGGGTGTGAATAGACTTAAAAAGGAAAAAAATTATTGCCAGTGCAAGGACTTATCACTGATAGAGCTGTGGAGGGGGAAGGGGACACACACACACACACAAATGCTAAGTGGATTGACAAGAGTGCATTTAAAGCAAGCTCAGAGAACTCTAAAGCAGCACTAAAAGCAAATGCCACATCTTGTTTGCAGCCTGGGAGGGCAGTGACATGGGCAGGGTGAGGAGCCCTGTGTTGTGTGACAGAGGATTCAGAGCAAGGTCAACTGGCAACACAGGTAATGGACAACAGAAATGTGGCACTGCTGAAACATCTACAGAGGGGAACAGAGCCAACCAAAAGCTCTCTGGAGCACTTGGCTCACCAGACAAAAGCATGTTCTAGAAACAGTAACCTAAAGGCATTTCTCAAAAAATAAAGCTGGGACAAGGTAACTGACTATGATTCGGACAGCCTCCAAGAACTTGAAGCTGTTTTTTTTTATAAAGAACCAACAAATGTGGTGGTTACCTGAGAGCAAAAATAATGTGATCCACACAGAGCTACACAGCAGAGGCTGCTGACAAGGCACAGCCCTGCTGGAGATCACTTGGTTGGTGAGAGCTGGGAAGTGTTCAGAGGTCCCCTTCTGAAAAGGATACTGGGCTGTAAAAATCATGAGGACACACAATCCTTAAAGATGTAGGCTGGTTGTAGATTTTGGTTCCTTAGAACTATTTGGAAGAAAGCTGTTTTCTAGAATAATTTGTTAAAAGTAAAACCCAGCCAAAATCTCCATAAAGTTCCTTTCTCAAAACCATCTTTTAACCAGCCAGTACACTCAACAGAAGTGAAAGTTTTTATAGGCTTTAGCACACAGACAAAAACTAGAAGAGGAAAATTTGGGGCGTGTGGTGGCAAATCAGCGTAGGAAACTGCCCTGAAAAGAACAGTTCCACCACTGCCCCTCCTCTCCCAATCCTCTTGCCTTACTTAGTGCTGGGAGGGTATTTTATTCCATGCTCCTAAACCTTCTTAATTAACTGTCAAGTCATCCACATCTCTCTTTCAAACCACACACACAAAAAAAAAAAAAAAAAAAAAGGCCTAGAGCAGCCATATCCACAGCCATATCCATTTGATGCTTGCATACGTGTATGAGCACACAAAGCTGCCCCGTGCATGTTAAAAACATTAAAATATGTACACTGGCCAGGGTTCTAAAGGGTATAATCCTACTGTAAGCAGTTTTTCATTCTCAGTTGATTAAAGTATTAGTACATAAAACATCTGTCAGAAATAAAGATTAGGCAATGGGCTTGGACTTGTTCAGAAGGAAAGCAAACATGCAGCACAAGTATCGCTCAAGTTAAATCTACCTCATGTAATAGTAACCCTTCCACTGCCAAGAGCCCACATTTTATTAGCATGAGGCTGTGGGAATGAGAATTTTTTGGTGGGTTGGTTTGGCCAAGCCTAAATTTCAGAAGGACATTCTACTTACTTCATCCTGATTCAACTGAAGTACTGCACTGAAGTGAAGAAAACATGAGGGGATGTGACACACCTTATGCAGTGAAGCATAACGTACAAAATACAGCATATTTTTCAGTGCAGACTAATCAATTTATCAAAATATAATTTTTGCTCATTTTCATGGACAAAATTGCTTTCTAGGGATGATTAAAAAGAAAAGCTAGATCTTGACAGGCCATCATATGCAAAAACTAGTACTTGTTATTTATGTAACAAACAATACATGTATATATGAGAATTCCAGCAAGATCAAACTCATTGTTCATCACTACCCATCCATATCGCCAACCTGTTCCTCACCTATCCTGAAATGTCCATGGGAAAAAACCCCATATGGATATGTGGTCATATCCACAAAACCCAGTATCACTTTATCTGATTCACTCATATGGATGCAGACTGAAAGAACCCATAAACGTGGCACTCCATAACTTTCCAGTGTTTCACTACAAAAAACATTTTAATACACACTTTTGCCCGTTTGCCATCATGCAAAAGGGGATGTAGTTATAGTTTTGTGCCTTCAGTGGTGCTTCCACCCTGAACTTCATGGAACAAATGCCATCACTGCAGCTTCCTGAGCTGACAGCAGCTGCTGCTGTCCCAGGTGATGAGACTTCCCATGAAGCTCTGTCCCACCTGCATCACCAACGAGGACTCAAATACCAGCTTACCTACTCTTCAGGAAGACTCCTGCCTTACTGAGAATCCCAGGAGAAGAGGTAGCAAAAGCCTCGAGCGGGAGACAAAGGGAGCAGAGTGTAGAAAAGCACAGCACTGCACAGCTGCAGGTGTGCTGGGAACAGCACAGCATGACCTTGGGACATCTGCTTGTTGCCCATGGTGGAACATTCTCCTGGTGTCAGCATTCTCCTGACAATTTAGTGGAAGAGTTGAGGTTTCCAGTCCACCTCAGGGTGGCAATGAAGGCTTTTGTTTGCTTTTCCTTTTAGTGAGGATAAACATGAGGTATTTTTCTGTCTTGCAGGTTTCTTCCTTCTGTACCTCACCCTCCCCTTTTGTGAAGGACAGAAACCAGATGCAAGAAATGTGAAAGATCCAAAGCCTTCAAAAAGATGGAATCTCTCACAAGGAATATATTCAGCATATTGTGACCTTCTGCACCTGGAGGTGGACAGAGACTATGAGGAATGGGGAACCACTGTGGTGTATTTAATACATTATAGCCAAAAAAGCTTGTATTTCTCTCATGACTTCCAGAAGAAAGCTTCTGGGCAGAGCCCTGGAAGACAGGCTGCATTTTGCAGCAAGACAAAATCCTACTTGCAACACTCTGCCACTAATCAATTAGCTACAGAAGGATAATGCCAGCTGTTCATGACAAATGGAAAAGGGAAAAGTCATAGAACTTTTGAGACATAAACAAGAGCAATATTTAGATCTGACAACAGTGTAAATGATGCGGAATTAAGCTTATTTTTAGACAGCCTGGAAGGCAATCAAAAAAGCACACATTGAGAAAGTCCTTTCAAAATCACAGATGCAGACACTGCAACTGTGATGACAGCAGCCACGCTATGTACAGAAGAAAACAGAAGAGATATGGAGAAAGACACTGCAATATTTTATTTTGATTATTTAATTTTTTTTTTAATCTTCAAAGTTTTCTGCCTCAAGACAGGAATGCATGATAGATAGAAATGGCTCAAACATCTTCACATGAAACACTCTTAATCATAATTAATTCACAATTATTTTTCTAAAACATCTACAGTTACATAATCCCATTTCCATCCATTATCACAGATTTAATTATTTGTTAAACAGTAGTTGCCAGCAATTGAAAGCTGTAAGGCTTTTTGCATATTAGTAGAGTCTTCTGAACTACACAAGAGTATCACAACTCTAACTCTCACTTACGTGGCAACCCCAGGTGACAGATGTTCCGAAGAGAAATATGTTGCTTATGTGGAGTTCATAAAAATGAGAGAGAGCTCTCTGTGCCTTGTTAGCTCTACTATTCTTTCTCCTTTACTAAGATTATTTTCTAAACCTACAGCATATTCCTCATTTGTAACCAAGAACTTTGATGAGCTGATGAACTTTATCTTCCACTGCTGCTATTTGGCAAATTTGCAAGTCAGGCATACTAGAGCTCTCCAGTAAAACTCTATGTACAGAGCACAGTTTAAACAGATAGGTTGCTTGGAATCCATATTTCCCTCCATCTGAAGGGAACTACTTTGAGGTTCTCTGGAACTGTTGTAAACAAGAGGATTTTATTTCTATATATATATGTGTGTATATATATATTTTTATATATTTTATATATAAATGTTCTAAATGTCCTTTGGGAGTCCATTTGTTTTTATCTTTCCAAATGATGACTAAATACCTGATCTGTAGCATTTCTCCTGAGAAGATACTAGTAAGGGAATGACAGTTTTGATGCACTTTGGAATGGCACAATCACGTAAACGTTTGCACAATTAAGACTTATGAACTCATCCAAAGTTTCTAAACATGATATTCTAACTAAGAACTAAAATACCAGCAAAATGCAGCAAGTTAAAAAAGAAAATTCTATGTAATCGAAATATAAACAAGTACATAGGAAATGGATATCTGCCAGTAAATCTGTATCTCTTTGAAAGTAGGAAAAGTATGCACTTAAGAAAAAAATGTAGCTATCTGACAGGCTTTGTAAAAAAAAGTACTTTCCAAATGCATAACAAATGCCAAGATATCCCGTAACTGGCCAGGTGTAGCCACATGAGAGCTGCATGGCTTAGAGCAACCCAGAGAGGGGTGGGGTGGAGTAGAAATAAAATCACAAAAACAACAGATCAGCAAGTCTAGGGAAAACAGAAGAAAAAAAAAATATCACATCATCATCATCATCATCTAAATAACTGTATGCTTATATCACAACTGCTAAAGGATCCGGGGAGAAAAAAATAAAAAAGGAAAGTAGAGATTGCAGTTTAATGATTTTTTAAGAATTACCTCTAAAAAATCAGAAGAAAAAATTATCAACTTACTAATTCTAAGCACCAATTTAATAATTTAAGTTAACTGTATTAATATTTTTCATACTAGGGATGGAGCAAGTTCTGCTTGAAGGCTTAAAGTTTAACTCTGGAGCCCATCTGACTTCTGTGTTCTTGTCATGCTTCATCTGCTGTTCACATCAGCCACTGTAAAAGATTCTCTCAAGTTTCCAACTCTCTTGGCAAGCAATTCTTTGAAGAGAGAATTATATCCTATAGTTTAAGTCAACTTTCAGGTCATGAAAAGTGAAACACGCCAGTATTTGGTTAGTCTGCTAGTTAGAAGTCTGTGAAAATGGAACAGCTGACAGCGTTCCTTGACAGGATTTGCCTTAGAACTAGCAGCACCCAGGGCAGACCAACTTTGAACACATCCAGACTCCACGAAGAATTAGTAGTGTTAGAAAATTGCATATGTGTTAGATCAAGAAGGCATCGCCATACATGTGGCATTGTTACATTATTTTTCCTCTATTTTTCTCAAGAAAAAACAAAGGAAAACAGCCCTACAAAGAGCTTTTTGGTTGCTTCTTTTCATTCTGTTTGTCTTTGCATCTGGAAAAAGCAGCACAGTGCTTCCCAGCTGGAACAGCTCAACGCTTCCCCATCAGCTCAGTTCTTCTAGAAAGCGCTTTCACATAGTTAAGGTGGTCTACTTCAGCTAATTCTCAGAGCTAACCTTTTTTCCAGTATCTATTTCATGCCACTTCCTGACAGCAATTTCAGAACTGAAATGGATCTATGGTAATGTCCACTACTAACTGCGACCAGATCTTGCTACAGACCATCAAGCCAGGCCCTTGGGATGGTTCCACACATTGAACTGAAGCTCAGACTAAAAAAATCTCACTGAAACTCAAAATCTGGAGTGGTCATGAATCTCAGCTACTCTTCCCTATTTGAACCCTCACCCTTGTAATGAAAGCACGCACACCATGGGAAAATAACAGCCACCTGTGCTGGGAGCATTAAGACACTGGTGAGTTATCCTGCTGCTCTTCCGTGACCGTGGACTCGCTGTGCTCCTCGCTCAGCTCGTTGGAGGGCTCCTCATAGCTTGGCTCCGCGGGATCCAGGCTGCTTCCCTCGCTGTGCTCCTCGCTGTGCTCTGCAGACTGCTCCAAGTTGCTCTCCAAGGAAGTCGGAGAGCTGCCAGTTACGCTTTCATTTTGGTTCATTTCGTTAAAAGGCTGTGGGAGATGTGCAGGCGACTGCACAGCGTTTTCACTGGCAGGGATGGGCACTTTGGTGGCACCGATATCCAGGACAATGTCATTTGGTGGCAGAGTTACCTTCTCCACAAGTTTCCACTGAATAATGCTCATGTCTTTCCCTCCGGTTGAAATCAAGTGACCGTCGCTATGGGTGAAGCTGACGTTTGTCACATGACTACTGTGAGCACTGTATTTGTGACTTGGGGCCTATTGAAAACAAGTAGAAAGACAAATCATGTGTTGACTTGAAGAGCACATATGGAAATTTAAAACTACTAATATTTTTGCTTAGCCATTCAAGAGAGCTCTTTGTTCACAAAAAGTAAAGAATTAGATTTCCCACCACAATACTTCCTCTCTTCTTTGCAACTTGGAACAGATTTAGATCTCTATAAAAAGAAATGGACTTAACACTAAGGCCAGCAAACACAAAGCATCAAGACTCATGTCCAGAACTTAAGAATAACTATTGACACTTCCCTTTTAGGTATATTGTTTTACACTTTCCATTTTACATGTAAAATTAATGGGGGTTCTTGGATATAAAAGAAATATTTGCCTGCCCGTCTCCAAAACAACTATGCTGAAAGCAAGGAAAGCTTCAGGCAATGTAAACAAGCACAGGGACCAGACTGGTCTTACTTACCTTTGGCTTGGAACAGGGATACTGAAAGAGATGGACCTTACAAAAATCATCAGCCACTGCTATCACTTTTCGGTTATGAGATCTAACAAGGGCATTTATGTCTGTCCCATCTGATCCTTCGGGCCAAACTCCTAGGAAAGAGTACGGCAGATATTCAGCAACGGTGGTTTTGGAAACAAATCAACAGACAATTCATGAACAAAAATAAAATCAATAAAGCTGTGAGAAGAGGCAAGATGAACAAAAGGTAAGACGGAAATTCAGGTGGAAAATGGAATGTGCATTGCCTTAAATGTCATTAATATTTTTGCTAGTCTAATGCTGCTCCCCCTACCATGTTCTCTCAAATCTCAGTTTCAGCCAGGATATCTCGGGCTTAACATTTGTTTCCTGTTCAAAACTTCAGTCTTGTTTAAACCTTATCTTTTAGACTAATTTTGCTGCTAAAACTGGTAACTCTTATTACTGTCATTCATGCACAGACATTTCAAAAGCAACAGTGATGCTGAAGCACAGGGCAAACCCAGGTATTGTACACGGTGGTCCTCTTGGTTTCTTCTCTGGTTTAATTTGTTTGACTTCTCGTATTTTAAATCTTAGTATTTGAGTAGCTCAAAGAAGACAACTGATTGATGACACAGTGCACGGAAACCCAGCCTGTGCAAGTTTCATAGATGCAAGTGCTATCAAGTGCTTAAGTACAATTCAATATGGTTTTAAGTCAAAAGAATGACACAGATATGTCTAGACAAAAGAAAAACATTTTCTAGATTAAAAATGCTGATCAAATTTGGGATGAGGGAGACTCTAAAAAAATATTTTAACAAAACATAAAGACATTAGAGATACCTGTAACAAAACAGACGATTCACATCTGTGCGGAAAGCGGAGCAAAAGGTAAGCAAGGGATTATAAAATACTAACATATGCCAAAGGGACCATGCTTTTAAGATTAGACTTGGGTTTCTGATTAGGTCTAGGATTTAGGAGGAATTTTTCCCCCTCAAATTTTACCCCCACCCCGAAAAACTGCATGTCCAATTGACCAAGAGGGTTGTTGATTATCAGATATGAAAATACCTTCTTCCTCCCTTACAGTTGCTGACTTCAATAAATTAAAAAACATGATCTGTCTACTGTTTCATACAGCACAAAAAAACAACTCAGAATTGCCTTATCACCTTGTTTTTAAGCAAAATGGCAATGAGGGTTTAACTTTAAAGCTGTTTTTTCCCATTCTTCAGTGGGTGGAATAAGAACTTTACTTTCTCTGAAGAATAACAAAGGCATCTTGTTAAAATACCAATAAGCAACATTGTAGGTAATTTACTAAATAAAGACTTGAAGCGCTAAGGAAGGTATTCAGAAATATTTTAGTGTTCTCACATCAGTGAAATCAAAGTGGAAAATATATACTATTTAAGAATTTTGAAGTAGTTCAACATGAATGAATTTTACTTTTCCTCATTCATTCTACATATGAAATACAGTCATCATGTGGGAGTAATAAATGCCTGAAGTTTCAGCTACCACCTTAGGCAGGCTTTAACAAAGACCTATGCAATTCCCTCTTCTTTTTAATTTCCTCTTTTTCTAATTTAAGATTAAAAGGACTAATATTCAAAATTGAAGATTTTATTAAACATCTTTTATGTTTGCAAAGTCCTTTAGCAGTTCCAAAGGTAAGGCAACCCTTTGTCATACATAAGGCAGCAGGATTTGCTCTCAATGCATCAGAAAAACATAAAAAAAATCCAAGACATTAATATACCTGAGTCTTGAATTCTTAAGATAACTGCAAAAATTCTTAACTGTAAAAATAGAAAAACCCCCAAAATAATGGGACTTTATTACAAGGTATAAGACAGCAGCACTTCAATTTTAACAAATTCTGCAAGACAGCAGTAAGCCTCTCAGAAGAACCTGTTCAGACAAAACTGTGGGAAATGTGCAGCAAACTCAAGAGTCATTTTCAAGTGTTTAGGGTGCAGAGTGATGATACTGCTGAGCCAGTAGCAATAGCAACTGCCAAAAGGAGTGATGCTATTTCATCCAAACCACACATTTCCATCCTTTTCCTTCTGCTGAAAACAATGTTATGCCTGATCCTGTGGTATGGTAAAACACATACCCCCAAAAACCTAAATCCCAGAAACTCAACCCTCTCTCCTGAACATCAGTGAGAAGCCTCTGGCTTGCTTGGATCCCCAAGAGCTGACCCCTGGGTCAAAGCCAGATTAGCAACTATCTGATAGGTTGGCTAAGGTGCACTGTCTGATTTAATGGGAAAATACTTGCCTTTGTTTGAGGTCAAACCATAATTTTAAGATTCTGCAATGGGTGTCAAACTAGCAGACAATATAAAATTAGGGTGTGATGGATCTTGACTAGGAAGTTTAAATATATTCTGTTCTGCCACAGAATATCATCACATTATCTGCTTTATCTACTTCATTCCCAGTTCTCTGACACACTGAAGGTTTTCAGAGCAGTTGAAACTAATTAAACTTAATTGGGAGTGGTTAAGTTTGTATTAATCCAAAAGAAAATGCAGACATGATCAGGACACTTATTCACTTCTAAAAGCAATAAGTAAAATGGTTTCTCAAAACAGTGCTTATAGGAGCTGCTCATGTCCAGCCTGGTCTCAGTCACTAATAACAACTTCTATCTAACAGCTGTTAAAAAGACAAAGCCAGTGGTCCAGATGTGGAACCACACTTTCTGCACTCTCACCTCCTTAGGTCAGGAGTAAAGGACTTCTGGGAAAGCCCTGGGATTCAGAGAGCTCCTGCCCTTAGTCTGTCTGCTCTACTACCAAACATAGTGGCAAAAGTTCAATAGTTACAGAGCCTGCTACTTCCATGTTTCTGGTAAATTTAAGTACTCAAAAAAATGTAAAATGTTTCGGCTCCAAGTCTATTCCATAAGGAATATGCAGTCCTTACCAAGTGTTTTCCTTGTTCCTGGTGGAAGACATCATATTAGCATCTGAGTTTTGCTTTTTACTTTCTGTAGCCTCTTCCGAATCCTCTGATACTCCATTTTAAAAAAGGCTTTTGTGCTGCACTATTATTGCAGTCATAGTACCAAAGCCAGTGAGGAAACAAGCTGTGGTCCAATTCCTTTTTAGCCTAGGCTTACATGAACAGAGCATCAGGAGATGCTTCTATATCACCCAGACATTGAATAAAAACACCTACAAATATACAATACGGTTCACAGTTCTCAGGCTAGTGGAAGCCAGTATTTTCATCAGACTAGAAATAAGCCACAGTATTCAGCTCCAGAAAAAGCATGTTCCTGTTTATTTCTGCTACCTACCAAGCTCCAAAAAAAACCCAGAAATATTTATTCCATCAAGTTTCTTCTCTGATCCCTTTATTCCTATTCTGTCTCAGACCTTTGGTATCCAAAAAAGAAATCATGCTTAGTTATTAAACACCAAATGCCCTCTGTCCAACCAACGTGCCACAGAAGTGTGTCAGTGTTAGCCCTCACTCCAACCTCAATCCTTTGAGTCTACTGGCTCTTTAAGCACATGACAGCCCTTAAATATGCACGAGAGGTGTCAGAAGCTACAGAAAGGACTCACACTTCACTGATTTTCTTCTATCCTCCATGCAAACTGGCATTCAAATTTGAATTCCTAGTAACTGTGAAGAGAAGATTTGTAGACCTAATCCTCACTTCTGAAGAATTTGGTAAATTGCTTGCTTTTGGTATTTCCACCAGAACAGAGGCAGGTACCTGATCTTAGTGGTGGAAGGGAGATGTTCAGTACCCTGCTCACACAACTTCACTGGGAGGCTGAACCTCATTTTTATACCCCTCAAAGAGGGGCTCCTCCTTTATAGCCAACAGAGCTGCCTACAGCAAAAGCAATGTGAAGTGTTTTGCCACAGCCTAAGACAGTTCCATTAAATGCAGATTTGTCAGCTTTTAACATTTTTTTTGTACATTTTAAGAATAAACGACTAGGTAAAAATCTGTCTACTCTTTAAAGCATTTTTATTTTTTACCAACAGAATATATTACTCACCTTTGACTACAGGTATCAAAGTGCTGTCATAATTTAAATTTATGAACTACAACCTATGCTTCTAAAACTCTTGTTCCTGTCCCAAAACAAGGTAAACAAAGGAGAATGCACATGTGCCATATAAGTACTTTAAAATATAAGCCTTTTTTTCAGGGGCTCCATAATTGGTAGCCTAAAATGACAGTGGGAGAGTCCAGCCTCAAACTGCAAGAACCAAACAGAAATCAATTGTACATTGTCTACAGAACACCTGGTGCACTTTAACACAGACAAATACTGTGGTCAGTCACTTTGGTCTGTGATCTCAGCACCGTCCCTTGATAATCATTAACAGTTTTAATGACAAATTGAAGCAAATAAAACCACAAAACCACAAAAATACAGTGTTAGTGGCTTGAAAATGAGTCAAACAGTGCTTACCAAACACCTGGAAGCCTAGCACACAAGTGTAAGTTGTCCAATCTATATCCTTACAGTCAGAACGATTCCTGATTAGCTTACAGCCACTTGGAATGTCCCCTGTAAAAAAGTGAATGATGAGTTATGCAATGCAAAATTTTATTTCCACAGATGCTCTTTGAAGAGATGATAATGCAGTAAATAAATGCATCTCAAATCCAGTATGGAATTAAACTGTAGAGGCAAGACAGACCAGCACCTTTATCAAATTCCAGATGCTTGAAGCTTTACTTCCTTTTTATGAGTCATATTTACTTCTCGTTTCCCTCTTCTGATAGCAAAACCTCAAAAACACTTCCTTGCAACTTGAGTACTCTCCTACTAACGCTACAAAATGCTTTAATGAAGTCTGTAATATATTAATTTCTTCTTTCTACCAGCTCCACTGGTGTGCTAAAATTCAATAAATCATTCAGGAAGCTGTACTTTTAAAACAGTGAGCAACTACTGCCAGAGAAGCCTTAGACTGCTTTATAGCTTTTAACCAGGAAAGGAAAGATTGTCTTATAATACTCCAAGCCAGTAATAATGGGTCACAGGTCTTTTCTTCCCTATATGTGAAATTATAAGCAACTCCTCCTTTTGATAGACTGTACTATCTAGATTTGAAACCTAAGTTGTGACAGGCAGAAAATATATGTTAAAGTGACAGACATTTAAACTGTTGTATATTCTTGCCTGTAAAGAGAAAAAACCTACAATCCTCTTGGACCCAGTAAAAGCCATAAGAATAAAAAAAAAATTAAAACACTGATATGTACTACTGATGTTGAACTTCTGGCATAACCACTATGTGTTATATTCATGTTTTCACATATAAAAAAGACAAACACAAAAACCTTACTACTACTAACTCATTAAAGTAGCATTACTGCTTCTCTTAGTTTTCACCTCCACTAGCCAACATAAAGTTTCAAATAAGAAACCCCAGCAGAGAACTGTGGCACAGGCCCACTGATTTTTTTCCTCCAAAATAACTGGTATTGTTGACACTAATTAGACAACTGTATATATTATTTTCAATCTACAGAACTTTTGGCCAACATCAAGTCATAGAGCCACTTGTTCTGTAAATTCTACGCTGTTAAACTGATTTATGACCTTGTAAAGAAGCAAGCTATATTTGGCATTGCCATTAGGTAACACATGGCTCTGAATAACATCAAGATATCAGGTTACACAAGTTCAAATCAGTCAGTTAGCATTTTGTACAGTCCTGATCAAACACACTTTTCTAAATACTCCGACACCTAATGCATATTTCTGTTTCCAGTGTATTTAATTTCATACTTACAGTATAGTATTTCATAGTCTCCTGAGTTTGACATTATATACTTGTTGTCCGGGGACCAGTCAAGGTGTGTAATATAGCTGGAATGTCCCTGAAGAAGAATGCAGTAACACCAGTGTGAAACACTTGATTTCAATTGAAAGTGAAGCAGAAGTTGCACCCACAGATAGGAGAGTTAACAGCAGAAACAAAAAAAAAGAAATCACCTTCCCACCTGCCCCAGGTCTGCACAATTCACTTGTGCTCCTTTAAAGGCTCCTTAGTCCCACTGCCACACTCAGTAACAGCTAAACAAACACAGGCTGGGCATCGTGCCTCTCCTACTCTCCCTTGTAAAGTCTGGCCCTCTTGGACTCCAAAATTATTCACTCCTAGAAGGCATAATGCTAAAATATGGACGAACCCCAACTTATACTGGAATTAGAACATACACATTGCTACTAATTGTGAAAAGTAAAAACTTGCACAGGATCAGTTTTGGATCCTAACAAAAAAAGCGACAGGAATTCTTTATTTTTTCTATCCATTTAAAATAACTTCCATTAAATGCACGCTCATGCAAATAACCCTTGCTCATCCTAAAAATTTAGGATATCTTGGTTAACAACCACCATGCAGAAGTAAGAGACCATGGACTGGTGTTAAAAGATTACTCTTCTAAACTTGTTGAAAATCTCTGCTACGCTTTTTGCACTGCACCATGTTAGCACCAGCTTCAAAAGGTGTCTACCTTACAGGCACTGGCTCATCTTTATTAAGAATCAAACCCCTTTGGTCTAGTTGTTTAGTTACCACCATCAAGAGCACACTGGGGGGTTAAACACCTGGCTTTGGTTTTGAAGAAGATGACAAATGCAGCTGCACAGAGTATTTTTTCTGTGCACAAACTTCTTTTGAAGAAAGTTAGAGTAATAATAACAGTAATAATAAAGCCATGAAAGGCTCCAGAGAAGCCATAAATTTATATAAGGCAGGAATCATGGCTAGCAAATTATTAAAAGTGACATCCATGTATGTTATTCTTCCTCTTCCACTCTCCTTCCATTTCTTCTTACTACTCCTTTTCCCTTATTAAGTCCATCTATTTTCTCCCAAAGTCATTCTGCCAGGCAAAAAACTGGCACATTCTTGACTGACAGATGTCAATCCATGTCCCTCCCTCACTGGTCATTAAGAACAAGGTGTCCCTAAGCTCCTCACAGGGTCCCTTGTCACAGCCTGCAGTAGCCAAGACACCCTGTGGGTCTGCACGGGCTGCTGTGCCACCCACCATGCCAGCTTATTCCATGGAAAACTCTAAGAAATCCTGATTGCTTCCAGAATTACATGTAGAAATACATCTGTGTCCCACCTCCTCATTTCCAAGTCCTCTGTGAGAGACTGCAAAAAATATTTTGGAGAAAAGCTGGCCTTTATGATTTGTTTACTTATGCAGTGGTCTCTGCCTCAAGGAGAAGAACTGTGTATTGACATAACTGCTTTGCAGTCATGGGTGAGACATATGATACTGACATGTAAACCTGGCATTAAAAAAAACCAAAAGTGCATAATTGGCTAGTATTCTTTTCTTCCCCCTTATTTTCCAAGTCTGCCAACTTGCAGTCGAACTCCAACATGGAAAAGAATTGGTCAGCCATTTACTAAGTCCTCCCAGACATTTGGCAGCTGTTAAAATTCCTGGGGGCAGTGGGGTGAAGGAACAAAGCAATTGGCCAGGGGGCTCCAGGCTGCAAAATCCCTTCAGGCAAGTGATCACCAAATGATGAACTGGAACACAACATTGTTACCATATTTGCCATAGGAGGATCCAGTTTCTATTAAAATCTTTCTTTGATAGCTGCTCACCAATAAGGCAACATTTTACTCTCTCCTTTTCTGTACCTTTATATACAATGAATGATTCATATTATCGCCAGCTAAGAAAGCCATCTGACTAAATGGAAACTCCTTCCTCCATTGGCAGTGTTTATTGGTTTCAGACTTCAGTGGTGCAAGGTTCAAAATGCCCACAGACTCTAGGACAGGCACACTAATCACTTCAGGTGAATTCCAGTGTACCAAATACTTCAAAGTGACTGCCTGGGTGGCTTTCATCCCACAGTGCTCTGAGTAAACGCCCAGAACTTTCTCCTCTTTTGCTAAGGTATCTCTGACGTAAGGCAAATGAAGACAGCAGCAGCTACCCAGGAACTGCTGACACGCTGGGAGTTCAGCCCCAGCCCACACCTTCACACTGCTGACTGCATAGCTGGACCTCTCAAAAAACAGCTGCACTAGTCAAAATGGTTGTTTTGGCTCGTCTGAAGTTCTGATCACAGTCAGCACTATCCCTCACTGTGGAAACAGGCCCACAGGTCACAGACTTGCCTCTCCAGCAGCAGCAGAATGCCTGGCTGTGACTGAGAGGGGATTTAAACCTAACAGCAGGCATACAGCCCTTATGCACCAGCTAACGCTGGTTCAGTAGATAAAATCCTTCCGAAAGAATTCAAATAATGTATTCAAGCTGGAAGAAACAACCAGAAGTTGACTACCAGGAGGACTGAGTCATCCTATTTGGAGGTCACCCGTGAGGCTACTGAATGACAGAATGCCAGAAGGATGCAGTGCCAGGAAAGTGCTCTGGGTCCTGAGCATGCCTGGGTGTCTCCCTGCTCAGCATCAAGCTGGTATGGGCCCGCCAGGGTGCTGGCAGGGAGCACAGGGCAAGTGAAATTGGATCTGCAGGCTCGCAGTGAGCTCCAGGCAGCTCCATATCGCTGCCTTTGCACCGGCTGGGAGGGTCAGGGAGCTCAGCCCCGACACAAACCGTGCTGCTGATTTTGTGTTCTACACACTGTCACTCACACTGAAAGGAAAAGGATAACAGAAATCTGCTTTGAAGCCTTGACACCTCTGCCTGGGTAAAACAATGCTCAATTCTCCCACAACGTTTACAAATCCCTTTCCTGCCAAGCCAGCGGGTTAGAGGGATATCCAGATGTTGGTTTAAATTGCAATATGCTCTCTCCACATACATAATACATAGAAATTAATGATCTTATACATCTTCAAAGAGCTCACAGAGACCTTGAAATACACAGCAAACTAAATATTATGTATGTTAGGATAAGCCAACTCTGAGTGATTTTATATTCTACGGTGAAAAAAGAAGTGTTGAGGTGAGGTGCTGTACTGAGGTGCAGATATCCACTGCAATCCCCACCAGCCCCACTGGGGCCCTACTCTGAGCTCCCTGTGGCCTCTGCCCTTTCCCCACTGTGTGAGCTCAGGCAGGGATGGGGCAAACCCAGTGCTGCTGCCTGCCCTGGCATCCCTGTGCCCCCCACAACAGCTGGACACAGACTGCTCTGACCCCAGTGCTCTAGCTCTAGTGTCACATTTCAAAGGTGAACCTATTCTTATGACATCATTTGCAAATCTCATCAAGTTCCACTTGTTCTTAATGTAAATATTTTCACTAACCTTAAAAGATAGCAGTACTTAAAGCCAAGATGTTAGACAACTAAACATTTATGGGAAAATAGTCTTGTTAGCACTGGGACACGCCCATCCAATGTAACAATATAACAAACTCCACTAACCATGCTACATTTGGATCTATTTACCCTGGGCCACATCCCTCAAGTTGAAATTTTGTAGCAACAATTACAACTGACAACAATGTAAATTTGCAGCCTCCAAGACTACACATTCTAGTGGAATTTCACCAACCTAACAACATGTTGGTTCAAGAAGTACTTTACCAATAGGAGGAAAACACCCCCAAAACAAATGTAATACTTTCCTTGAACAAATTTCAGCATATAGGTTTCAAGGCATCTCTCCATCTTGCTGTTAATTTCCCATTTCAGGAAAGAAGGCAATAGTCTGATAAGTTAGTCCTATCTGATGCAAAAGTGATCACACCCCACTAAGAGATGCAGTAGCTATCAGAGACTGAAGTTTAAAATCAATCAAATGCTGAAAAAGCACCACAAAACATATAACCAAAAGGGGAAAAACTGCTTAACACCGAATTTATGTACAAGGTGTAATGATCATGTAATGATTATATAAGCTCCAAAACTTACAGTGCATTTTCCATATCTGCTATACTTTCTTCCATTTTCTGTTACTACGTAGAGGTAAATAAAGTTGTCATGGGATCCAACTGCAAGTAAGGTGCCATCTACAACACAGAATATTTGATATAAATAAATAGAATGTTTGTTCTGTGAATTTTCATTATTTCAGGTTTATTGCTAAGACAATAGTCTCAGTTAAACTACTCTTTATGAACAGTATGGAAGGATTCATAACAGTTTACATTATATTGCTTTTCAGCTGTATCTGTTTACTTTGTGGGTATATTTTCTGGACAAGTTCTTTCACTTCTGTTTCTTTTTTTAGACTAAGTGCTCAATGGACAGGATATAAACACTGTGACTGCACCAGATTTCTGAAAGCTGTTGACAGCAGGCAGACTTGAGTTTTATGCATCATAAAAATGCAGAAGAGTATTTAGTCTACGGATAGCTTAACATTGGAGGTATAGACTGCAAATAAATCAACACTAAACATACAAAGATGTGGAATTTTCAAACATTATAAGCATTTTTATGCTACCTTGCCTCTTTTTAAAAATGTATGTGGACAAGAGCTGCCACAAATCACAATCAAACACCTCTAAGCATCAATGAACATCAGTGATTTATAATAAATTGCTGTGCTTGGCACATGTGGCAGCAGTGGGGGAACATTTTGCTCGCTGACACGGCATGTGAGCCAAAAGTAAACAAGAAAAAGATTTGCAAGTGTGTTCTTCCATCCTGTTTTAACAGAGAGGAGTCAGCCTCTGACTATTTGTCATGTCACATCTGAAGAGGAGACTCAGCACTGGCTTGGACTCCATGTAATCCCAGAACAAACACTCCACAAACAGCTCTGACTTCCAGATAGACATGAGCTTACTTTAAGGGTTTCCATTAATGAACTTGAAAGCTAACTAAGAAGGATATTAAAATATCACTGAAATATTAAGCTTTTTATAGACTTTTCCGTTAAGCTGTCATCTGTTTGAGAACTTCTCTGGAGGAGCAAAGCTAGCATTTATTGTAACAGCAGAGCTCAATGTGAAGAAAAGGCTGAGAAAGGTGATGGTGATGTTTGCAATTACAAAATTCCAGGATTTAGTACACACCAACAAATCCATAAGCAAATCCTGTTACACATCAAGCATTTGGAACAATTTTTTCAAACCTGTGTCTTCTCTAAAGCCTGGGAGTAGTTTAGCACCATTTAACAGCACATCCATCTGGTTTATCAGAATTATTCTGACTGTACAAGTCTGCCTACCTACTGAGTAGCGCATCACTGAAAGTTGTTCGTTGCCATCAGTGTGTATTGAAACCAGATCCCTCGTTTCTGCATCCAAAACAAACCACCTAGAGAGAGGAGAATTCCAGTAAGTATCACTTCCACTAAACAAAACACACAAGGAAAACAGCCATAACCACTGCTTGCCTTCATCATCTTACGCTAGACCCTCAAGGGCAGCACAGAGAACATCTGTTTTTAATAGAACACTTTTCTTTCTGGTTCACAAAGGAATATAAGTTTCAGTGAAAAATATATGAGAGATTCTAAATACCATTCAATATTTTCCCCTTCCCTGAACACTGTAATAATCACCAAAATGTCTACTGGACAATAAACATGCCACAGAACATGACTGCATCTTATCATCATTAAGCCTTATGCTGAATTCCATTCTACTTCCCTATTTTGAAGATAAGTTTTATATCAAAACTGATCTTTCAATTTTTATAAAGCAAAGTTAAAAAAACCAGAAGTAGTAGATCTAGGTGGAAAACATTTCAGTACTCACTGCAAACATAAATTACTTTCTAGTTTGGCATTTTTATCTCAATCCTTTTCATTTTTATGAATAGTTTTATTAAAGTAAGAAGGAATAACCAACCACTCACTAGAATTTGATGGTTCATAAACTAGTGTTTTATATTTCTTGCTTGGATGATTTATAACTGAGGTAATTAATTTCATTTTTTTTATTCTTTAACAATAACTTTTAACCTGCAGTTTATTGTTTATGAGGCACATGTGAGATGCTTACAAAAACTCACTGGCACACAGACCAAAAAATGGCCCCTGACAGCAAGATGTGCAAGATCAACAGAACCTGAACATTTTGCAATGGGTCTGATGCCCTCCCAGCTCCTAAATACACTGAACATTAGTGACACAGAGACAATGACAATTCAATAAAAATATGTACTCATACCCACAGATCATGAAAACAGAACGTGTCAATATGGCTGAATACACTGAAGTTGTTGTACTCAGAACTTAATTTCTTTGCTCCAAATGTCTGGTCTCACAGCCAGGTATATATGCCACAGGAAGGTTTCTACCCTAATGGCAAAGGGCAGGTTCAAACACTTTGGAAATGAGCAGGGGAATTCTACCCTCTGTCTCACAGTGAACTCAGTGGAACATTGCTAAACTTGGGACTATTTATTCCATAGCAAAGCTGTAAAATGAAGTCCAGGAACAACATGGGGTACAATGAGATTCCAGCTCGTGCTCATCAGTGTCTGACAGCTAGGCATCTAGAAAACAGCATGGTCCCAATGGCTTAAAATCAGCTTGTGGTTAGAGAACCACATGAAAGAAATTAAACAAAACTCACATAGAAAACCCCCGACCCCACAAGGCATGGACTGCTGAATAACCTGTGTGCAAGACAGACAGAACCAGTGGAAAACGGGTAATGTGTAGCTCTATTGCCTGATTTACTTCCTTGTGGCTCAGCCTTACACTAACCTTGCCTTTCAGCATTCAGTTTCCTTACCAATGTTAACATTCTGGTAGAATCTTTTTAGTCTTTTTTCCACAGTGCCTTTGAATACTCATATGCTTAGTACTCAATCGTACTTAGTACGATTAGTCACAGAAAGCTCTACTTCCCAGCAAACAGTACCACTGGAAGCAAAAGGTATATGGCAAAAGGATCTGAAAAGTGCCTTGAGAAAAACTTTTTTTTTCGTTTACCAGCTGTGCCTTTTCAGCATGCAGCAGGATCCACAGAGAATTAGAACTCCCAAAAAACTGATGAGGAAATGGCAACAAAACCTGCAGTAGGCCCTTTGCAGACAGTCCAAAAGGGGAAATGATACCAAAATATTTATTGTGGGAAGTGATATGCAAAAAACCCACCAAAAGCATGATGCTTGGCCTGATAAAAGACACACCACTGTAAAACAACAGAGAAGAATGGGGAAAAAAAGGTAGAAAAGTCGGTTTTCTTTTGATGTCACAACTTTAACCACCAAACCCAACTTTCTTAGTGCTCCATTATTTGCCCCTGTCTTACTCACCTCTGTGCTGAAAGCTGAGCAGCACTAGAATGGTAACAGACACAGACAAGGTTTGGGTTCACTGAGTTCTAAACAGATTAGATTCCTTTAATATTTGCTTTAAGATTTTTAGTCTGTGAATCAAATTATTAAAAGATTTGTTATGGTTTGAGATGATTTTTTCCTATCTTAATCGAGATACATCATGCAGCCCCCATTCCTTGGGAAATAACTCCTTTGGACCAGATTTTCTGGCACAGAAAGCACTGCATGATGCTGCTGGGTAGGCAGTAATTCTAAAACTGTTTTGTTTATCTTGACTCAATTCCATTTATTTCTCATCCACTTACACACTTACCAGGTCTCATTTCAGCTCAGTTTCATTTGTATATCTCAAACCCATCACTGAACCATACAATTTCAGAACATGCTAAAATATAAGGGTGAAAATATAATTGCTTAAAAACGTTTTGCTGAGTGTACAAAAAACCCAAAAAACTCCAAGGCCACCATCATAAAGTTCTTGAATGCAGTATATACTTGTTGCCTCAAGTAAATTAAAAATAAGAATTTAAACTGAGTGTGCCAAACTTAAAACATAACACTAAGTGCTCCAGGAGAGGGAGGGGGGGAAGTCAAGCAACAGACTGAATGCTTTGGCCATGCAATGTGCCTTGACTGTACTTTAACTTAAGTTCAAAAACACTAAAAACTCTTGAAGAAACATAGCCAGACCTTCCTTCTCTTTTCCCTGTTTCAAGTACTCTTAGGCCTGTATATTCTGCTCTGTTTAACGATGATAGAAACATTCAATTTAATGTTTATAATTGTAAGATGGAAAGGTTCAACGTGGTAATCAAATACACCAGATCTCAGCAAGATTTTTACTGGAAGGTAAAGTTGGTTTTGTAGCCTGATATCATGCCTAATGAATTTAGTGCAGACCAAATCTTCATCTTGGAGAAAACTCCCTAAAAATATTTAGCATTTCATTTTCCCATGAACTTTTAAGGGTGTTTCACATGCGTAGCAGCTTCTAAAAACCAGATTTCAAATGGTTTCTAGGCATGAGGTTAGGTATAAAAAAATTTCTATCTTTCAAATTAAACACACAAAAAAATTTCCCAATTCTCTTACATGCACTAGGCATTATTTTATCATCAAGTTATCAACCATGAGTTATAACTGAAAACCAGAAGAAAAATGCTAGTAGATTGAATATGTGCTCCTCTCATATTTCTAATGCTATGAACATCTTTCTTTTTCTTTTAATTGTTACATTGGTACTCCCTTCCTGAGAGATAATACCAAGCCAGAGTTTGACTGTGAAATAATGTAACTTTTTTTCCCCACTCTAAGAAGCCTGGGTTAAAAAGATTCAGCCTGTGCTTTGACAGCTTTCAAAAGCACAATGACTTCAGGAAGAATAGGAACAGTTCACTATCTCTTCAGCGCCATGCTGAACTCATTCTTAGACAAAAATCAAAATACCAGTCTGTTAATTTGCCTCTCCACCTCTGTTTAGAAGGTTGCAAGCGTGTTTGATTTGGTAAAGACAAAGACCAGTACTGTACCTGTCTTAAAAAGAAATGTAACATGCACATAACATTGAAATGTAAGATACTTGGAACAGACAATAAGGAGTGCTCGTGGAAACCCCTGCAAAAATATAGTTTAAAAAGCCCAAAATAAAACAAGCTCCAAGATCTGGCCTTTCATTTAAATAGTTGTTGGAAAACCAAACAGGCCTAACAACAATTAGACAATTCTTCTGTCTTTGTCTAACTCATGTAAGATGCTCTGCCCCCTTCTGCCATGCTTTTTAGTCTCCATAACCCCAAGTAAAAAGAATAAAAAGCAAATGAACTCCAATTATAAGGTGCACTATATTAAAGCGTCCACTTTGCACTTTGTGTCACCACAGCTCAGCTGGAAGGTGTTTACCTGCCCGAGTGGGTTCCTATGGCGACCACAGCTCCGCTGGGATGGAAATCCGCACAGTGCCCGGGCTCCTGCACGGAGAGGCACAGACACAGACACGTTACTGCCCCATCCACTGAGGTCCTGAGGGCACAACGCCCCTCCTTGGACCAAAGCTATCCTAAAAGTCTGAGCTGAGCTGACACAGGAAAAACCAACCACTTAGCAGCATGCTAATCCTCAGTGTATCAGTGCACCCCAATTCTCTCAGTGTATCAGTGACACGCACTGCAAGACCCCCTTGTGAGCTACAGACAGAACTACGTTTCTGCGCAAAAAATAATTTTGCTTGGACGTTAGCAGAGAACTAGCCAAACCACAAAATGGATGACAGTAAGGAAAGCATCTAAAGCCAAACCTTCACAACTCTATGATACCCTCTTCAGATTTTTTTGAATAACAGGGAAAAAAATAAACTGCAACACGAATAAAGGACTAAGATTTATTCAAGTTGGCTTGTCAAAATGACATCAAGCAATGGTAACCAGACTACGTCCTACACAATGTCTGATGAACCTTGCTAAGTTTATCAAAGCTTCCAGACAGCTATTTTTAAAAGCATAACTAGGATTTTTGCTTTCAATCAGGTGGGACAAGAGTGTTTCAGAAATTGAATACTTTTTTCTATTCTCTATCTTTATGTTTAAATTAAAGGGCTGACATACATCTAGCAGCCTGGTCCATTCCAGTGTGTGGTCCACAGAGCTCCACATACAAACTTGCCTATCTTGGGCACATGTTAAAAATAAATCTTTGAAAGGATGAGACGCCAGTCCCCAGAGTTCATCTGTATGTCCCTAGAAAGAAACCACATGTGAGTTAACAATGTATAAAATGAAGAATCTTAAAATAACACACCAGTAGAGAAAACCTTTACATTTGTGGGTTATAGTTTAAAAAAACCAAGTTATGCTCACCTGTACCTCTACTATGAAACCATCATTAAACGTTCCCCTCAAAACAAAGTTTCGGGAAGTACCCACTAAAAATTGATCAGCCTTTCCTTCTGCTACTGCCCTGATTGTTCCATACTGGTCAGGAACCTGGGAAAAGAAACATTTGTCAAATCACATCAGGCATCTTAATAGGTGCCTCATTTTGGAGGCAACAAAAAGAGCACACTAACAGCATCAGAACTGGAGGTCTCCCAGTAAAAAGGAACAATCCAATTACTATAACCTTGATCAGGGCTTGACCTGAAACCTCTCTCATCTATTTGCTCAGTACAGGCATACAAGATCTTATTTCAAAACAATCAGTTATATAATTTCAAAATCTTCAGTAGAAAAAAATTACAAATTAAATTACACAGCTTTTAAGTGTCTAATTCACTAAACAAATGCACTCCACAGCTTTACAACTTATCTTATAAGGAAAGGAATAATTCACAATTACTATTTACCTTCCAAAACATGTTTTGAAAACCAAGAAAAATCTTGTAGCACACAGTAAGTGCTTCCTGATTTTCTTAATGTTTCCTGATTAGCCTAAAGTAAATGTCCATGTGCCTTATGTTAGCAATGATTCTGAATCTTGGTAACTTTGTTTACTTCAGGCTTGAATTCTAATACATTGCTTTATTTTACAGTGTGCAGTTGTTTGTTTTCTAAATGATTTTATTTGAGAAAATACACTAATATTAAGTGATAACATAACAGAAAAATCAATCTATCTAGATTCCGGTAAAATAAAAATCAGCTTTAGCATAACATTATTAACAAAAGGAAAACAGATATGAAAAGTGTTACTTAAGCCTAAGAACTGTATACAATAGTCAGTGGTTATCTTCTCTGCCATGTTTTCCAAATGTCAGTATTAGATTCAAGGCAGTAACAAATTCTAGATTGAACTTACGTAAGTGTTAAGAAAACAGTGCTGCAATAAATGGACAAGAGGTGAGTGGAGTAAACCAATGTTTAAAGAACTGTTTAAGGAGACCACATTATTTCAAGATAAGGCAAACCCCAAGTTTTTAAAATCCAAAATACACTACCTTTTCCAGTTCATCCCCACTGACCTAGCACTGCCATACTGCAAAATCACAGAGAACAGACATATTCACTGAACACCTGGCTTAGGATAAATTTGAAAGAAGCTCCTCATCATAGCTTACTGATCATTAATTATTACAGAATTTCAGTATGTACTTTACCACTAGTTTACCTTATGTCAAACATTCTACTGAAACCTTCAAATACTGGTGACATTGTTTTTCCCTGGAGAGGCAAACTTATAAAAACACAGGCAATAATAAATAATATCCTCAAACATCCTCTCAAACATGAGGATGAATAATAATAATAATAATAAAAAAACCAACAAACAACTAAGGAAGGGTTTTGAAGAAACAAAAGCCTTAAAATTTCTGTTCAATTTAAACACAGGAAAACTGAAGCCTCATACAGACTCATTTATAGGCTAAAATTTTAACACTTTTATAATAAAACATTGCAACCCACTTTAAAAACAGCAACCAGAAGGTATTCTTTCATCCTAACTTCCCCTATTAAGGGTGGGGAAGGCTTTGTCTTGCTAGCCAGTACCTTGTTCAAGGCAATTTCCTTGTCACTCTTGCATTCTTACCTCAATTTCCCTTTCAGGATTCAAATCATGATCCCACAGGATGATCTTTCGGTCTTTCCCACCTCCAGTTAGCAGCATTCCATTCCTCATTTGACAGAGTGTGAACACACTGCCATCATGAGCTTTGATTTGTCTGCTTATCTGATATACTCCTATACACACAAAAAAGAAATTAAGAAAGAACACTACTCATTTTTTCACCTAGGGTTTATGAGAAGCTTTGTCTTTAGGCAGAAGAATAAAGGAAGTATATAATAATAATTACATTTGGACTGTCAGACTCTTAGTATTGCAAACACAAGGTGGTAGTGTTTTCTTACAGGATAAAAAAATAAAACAAAGGGCCCGCCTTTCCGAAGAAAGGCTTTCCTGAGATTGATTGTCCTACAAAATGCGAAGGCAAAACCAACAATTGGTAAGATGCTTTCCTTTCTCTGCTTTCCAAAGGAACACAATTTTTCCAGATGCAAGAGAAACTGTCTTTTAGAGTAAAAACATATTTAGCAAGTCATTATTAGAAAAGAAGTAAAGCTACTTTATTAAAAGAAACTAAAAGACTTGTTGTCTATAGTCTTTTGGGAATAAAAGGCCAATTATTTATAGAGAAGTTTCCAGGATGTATGAACCTAATATCTAATGCTGGATGCTGCCACACATAAAAATAGTACAACCAGCATTTGGCATCTATCAAGACAGCAGTCTACCCCAAGGAAAATACTTGGAAGAATGAAAGAGTTGAGAAAACTAAACAACAAGGGTAGCAAAAGAAGCCTTTTGCATCCTCATCATCCTCATCTTCACATCAAAAGAACTGCTGTTGGAAAGTAATTTTAAGAATCCAAACAAGATTTTGGTTCTGCGTGTTTTCAAATAGCAATCATAGAAAAAGTGAAACACCACCCAGCTATGAGCTTAACTTTGCTGACTCTGCCTATGGCTCAAATCAGTGTGTTCTCATACTGTGAAAGAGAGTATGAGATCAAGTCCTGTGACCCATCTAAAGTGATAAGCCAAGTAAAAGCCCCACCTTCAGTTAAGCCAACGTAAATATTCTATTTGATAATGCTTCAGGTTATACTGAAAAAAGGTTATTTTTGCTCAAGAAATTAAAAATTAAACATCAGATAATATGCTAAATTACTTTTCCATTGCAGTTAGCTTCAAAGATGAGGAAAAGATTTACCTACAAAGTCAGACTTACTTTCTGCATGAATGTTTTTCTGGCATACCAATTTAAACCAGAGTGTTTGAAATAGCTGCCAAGTAAAATGAATTATCATTGAATTTATGAAGGCTCAACTGTGCCAGGTCTGCATACGCTGGGTTACAAATAATTTTCCTTTCTTTTTTACAAAAGCTTTGCTCTAAAGAGTTAGTTCAATTACAAATTAAAAAAAAAAATTTAAAGCATATCAAGACTTGAGGGTCCGCTAAAGCAGAAAGTGTTATTCATGTAACTGCTACAACTAAGCATTGTAATTAGAGTTCACATGCAAGTCCTTTTACTGTCAGCTCCACCACTCAATGGTACACCTCTGAGACTAAGCAGGGTGCAGCATAAGCCTTGACAGGCAAAGGCAGCCTGCAGAATCCCCAAACCAATCCTACAGGCTTTTTTTTCAAATCACCAGATCAAAGAAAAGCTGATTAACCACATGGCTTAAAAACGCAAAACATTTAGATAAAGTAGTCTTCACTCATTTCATGCACAGTCTCGTAAATTATAAAGAAATTCCAGACTGCTCTTAATTCAGCAAATTCACAGGAACTCTTTAGCACCACCTGTTATTGACAGGAAGTGTATGCTCTGAGCCAGGCATGTTTCTCTATTCCTTCCAATGCCATCCTCAACGTTGACTTCCACAGACTATGCAAAATCTGTGATTAACTCCAAATGTATCCTACCTTTAGCTCCTTTGCCTGGAGTAGCTTCTACAGTAGTTTTGCTCCATATAAGTATTATCCCACCTGAGTCTCCAGTGAGCACATCACCATTTCCTAAGAAAGCCAAACACTGAACAAATTTGGGTTTCTCATATTTCTGAAACAAAATAAGCAAGAGAAAGGGATAATTGCTTGTACTTGTTGCATAATTAAAATAATGCATCCACACTCTTACACCCTGTATACACATAAACAGAATTTAGCCTTTTTTTTGTATGTTTACCTCTCTGATCAGACAGTACATAGTAACAATGAAGCAAATGTACAGAACATGTGATTTCCATTGATTTAAAACTGTCCTGGTACCAAGATATTATTACCCCAAATATCCCTTGCTTCCTTGATAATGAATTGCCGCTCCAGGTCCAGAAAAATATATGAGATTTGCCACATGTTATTATGGTATTTGCATCAGTGGGATGGAATTCTACAGCAAGAACAACTTCATTTGTAGTCTGAAATAAAAACAAAAAAAAAAAAAATTTATTCAGATAGGACATTAACTACTAGAAACACATGTAAATCCCCAAGTTTTAGAACAGATATGTAAAACTAGATAGCTCATCGTATGCTTGAAAATATTTCTAAATATTTTGTGCTACGTCAGCTGTCTGAATGATTGCACACATAATTTTATATACATTGATTTTTCACATACATAAGAGATCTTTACTGAACTTCAGTACACATGTTCAGGTTTTACATTCCCTTTTAAATCACAAAAGCTTTTGCTCTCTCAAGAGCTAAGACTTTTTCCAAGGAAAAAGAATAATGTATAGAAGAGACTTTTTTGGATTGAAAACTGTACTTAGCTTTTACACAGACTGATTTGCTATTCTGGATAACAAAGGTGTGACAGAGGCAAGTAAGACAACAATAATATTGTAGAATTATATCCATTATTCTCTTTCTGAAATTCTGTAAAAATTCTTTTGGGTCCTTTGTTTTCCTTTCCTCCTCACAAAGAAGAAAAAGAGAAGCCTGCGTAACTCAAAACTTTGAAACACAGGGTCCCACCTTTACATTTTTACTGGCTGCATGTACTTTTACTAAATTACCAACATCTTAAAGTATTTCACTCTTTATCAATAGATTTTATAAACATAACCAACTGACTGATCATTTACTTAACTCCTAACGTATATTCAATCAAAGTGTCTTTGAAGACAAATCTCCTGTAGGCAGTGAGTGACTACAAAACATGAAAGTAAATGCATTTATTTCTACAGGATTTTAAAACAGGCTGCCCAGAGAGGTTGTGGAGTATCTCTGTTCTAGGTGAACCTGCTTTGGCTTGGGGGTTGGACAGATCTCCACAGGTGCCATCCATCTATATATATAAATGCTGTTAAATCACATCTTTGAGAGCAATTTTTCCTACTTAAGCACTTTTGGTTGGCTGACTTTAAAAAAAGCAATCTCAAGTTTGTTTGGTTTTTTTTTTGGGTTTTTTTTTTTTTGTTCATGGCCATATTTATTGAATTACGTTTCTCACACAGTTTTCACATGAGAAAATCTGCTATGTCAAAAACATAATTTGGAATTTAAGGACTGAGAACCTTAATGGAGTTCAGCTAAAAAACAGCTTTTGTTTTGCATCCCAGCTCAAGGGATGCAACTCTGCTCACACCATCTTCCACAGAAGGTGCTTAAGATACTGTAAGACCAAGTCCTAGATGTGAATAAGTTCTGAAGGGTGAGCTATCCCTGCCAAATAATTTTTTGCCAATTCTAAAACACCAAGGAACTCCCCTGAGTGCAAAAACAGTCAAAACATAATGTCAGTGAACGGGAAATACAAGGCATATGTCAAATAGTTTCACATAAAATATCAAAAAGGAAATGAAAATACTGTCATAGAATTAAATTAAAACTTGTAGAATACAGTTAGCATTGGTTAACACAATCTAGAGAAAACTGGTCAAACAAACCTGATTTTGTTACCTGAAATGGCAAGTTTGTAATGATGTAGACATATATGCCTGTGGAGCATCATTTATAAAAACAGACAAATATTCAGTTCCACATGTATTAAATATTTGCTTGCTTGATACTGGATAACACGAAGGATTGGGTGTTCCCAGTGAAATCAGCTTTACATGACCACTGAGTGCAACACCTCTGAACACATCTCATTGGTCTGAAAATTGGAAAGGTTCAAAAAGAGCCAGAAACACAGACATGACTGCTGTCTACAAAAGTACTTACGATTGCAAATGAGAAAATACAAATACTGAAAATCAATAACCGGAATTTCATTCAGACAAAATTGAAATAAGGAATGTTTAAAAATACTTTTTTAAAAACAACTACAGACTGAATAACCAGTTTAGTTTCTTAAAGGTACCAGGATTTTTTTTTTAATTAAGAAACCATTAGACAATTGCTTAATTTGCATTGGCTCTTAAGGATGAGTAAAATGTAATTATAAACCCTTCAATATTCAAACCTCTTCCAGTAAACAAGTTAAGAATACATTTCTGTGGAACTTTTAAACAAGCCAACAGCATCACACAGTTGCAGTTTCCAAGTAAGATCAGAAGTGTCTCACAAAGTTGTATAAAACCACTTGTATTTCAGAATATTCATGTGCAAAAATTACCTTTATCTCTGCTATTTTTGATTTCCTCTGCCAATCCCACACAGTAAGCATATGCTCATTAGAGTCATCAATTACACACAAATGAGTACCAGAATCCTAAAGGAAAAAGAAAAAAAAAGAAGCAATGACAAAGTACTATCATACCCCATTTAGAAACAGGGCAGGGCAGAGGCATTTTTTAAAAATCCAAAGCCACAAATATAAACTAAGTCCTTTTAAAGTAATTACAACATATATATATATATATATATATATATATATATATGGAATAATTCTTTTTTTTCTTTCTTAAAAACAGACATAGATTTCTGTGTAATCTCATAAAAAATAACTGTACTCCCAATACCATTCTCGGAACGCTTTAAAAGCATCTTACCAAGTCCTTACTCTAGTTTTTTTGGTTGGTTTTTATTGCTGGGATTTTTTTTTGTTTTCTTTTGTTCTGGCTTTGCATTTTTTTTTTTTTTGTTTCTTGTTTGCGAGTTCATGCTAGCAGCAAACTTATTTTGTTTTCTATTCCATAAATATTTTGTTTTTCCTCAGGTCACAGAGGACAGACACACAGCTCCACCTGTTTTTTTCCTAAATAATACCACCACAAACACACAACTACACTATCAGATTCTGCAAGCATGTCTCATTTTTTCCTTATGGGTCAGAAAGTACCAGCAGTTTCATTATGTAGTTGGTAAAACTGCAGCAAAGGTAACATTATCTGAATAAAACAATGCTTACAGAGGAGGTAGAGCAGAACCTACAGTATTAAATAAATGAAATCACTTATTTTGAACAACTTTACAACAAAATGGTAAATATATGGCTACATGTAATTAAAGGAACAGAGAAAAAAAAATCTTAAAAGCATTCCCAACAATGCATACTTGCACAAACCAGCTGTTTCAAGGGCATGTGTGGAATGTTTTAATGTTTTGAAGGAGACTTTACTTATCTTAAAGTTGATTCTTGCACTTCACTTTCTAACAAATTATGAAAATAGAGGTGGCTAAAGTTATTATTCCCATTATTCTAAGCAGTAATATGCAAATATACCTGTGAACTATTAGGCGGGAAGAAACCTTAAGACAGCATTGGCAATGTGTGCAGCTCTTGTGGGGGTTAATAAATTCTGTGGTAAAAACACAGTCCTAGATATTGCATACCAACTGCTTCAGTCTAGTGAGCAATTACGTGAGACTGTAATAAGGTATCAAATTCAGTTTCAGCTGCAAAACAGAACCAACAAAAACTAAAATCTAGTCCTCAAAAATTCCCCGTTTTTTTTTTGTTTTTGAAATGATGAAATGCATTCTTACTCACACTGAAAAAGATCTCAATCCTAGTATGTAAGTTTCATTGGTTTGTTGGAGTGACAGGAATGCTAGTACTCCTTTCACATCATTTACTGAAACACAAAATGTACTATATCCAATATAGCAACATTTCAATGCTATGAAATTTCTTTCAATTGCTTTCTTTCCTTCAATTGCTAAGTGAAACTTCAGCAAGAGAATGCAGGAATTTATTTTCAACAGGTCACCCAAAGGCACTGTTGAGTTTCCATTCTTAGAGATTCCCAGAAGCCAGCTGGACCACAGCCTGAGCAGCCAGCTCTGACAGAACCTGCTGTAAGCAGGACAGTGGATGAGGTGATCTCCAGACATCCCTTCCCACCTCAGCTGTCCTGTAAATCTCTTCTTCCTCTATTAGCAAAATACTGCAGGCATTGGGGTTTTTTTTGCATTTTCTGTTTTTACAGATATTAATTCTTCTTGGCGGAATGCAAGAATCCAGCCTGGGTTTTCAGGAGGTCTTCTATGTCTCAAGCTTCTGGCAATAATGCAGCAGGAGCTTAAAGATTAAAATATGTTCATATTTAACAAAAAAAAAGAAAAAAACACCCCCCTCCCTTTCCAAATTTGAAGTGAGAACTTTCTGATTGCCAACTAGTGCATCTCCACGTGCTACCAATTTTTCTGATAAATTCTGTGGGCCCAGTAACAAAGACCTCTATTTTTTTCCCTATGTAAAAGAAGGGGCAATAAGTGAACAAGCTAGCCCTCAGGAAAAAAAATAGTACAGGATAATGTGAGGGGGTTTTTGTTTGGTTTTTTGGTTTGTTTTTGTATTTTTTTTTTAATTTTTTTTAAAATTTCCTGTTGGTGTTGGTGGACAAAAACCTACTCTGGCTGTGAAAGCAAAAAAGTTAACTCTCCTATCAGAAGTCACTAAATTTTGTCTTCACAAACCTCACTAATATATTTGTTCTAACATCAGAATAAAAATAACCTCACAAACAAAACCAAACCACCAAACCCAGTGCGGACTTCAATTTCTAGTTAAGGTTTTTCTTGCCTGCTATTTATTTACCGTGCTGGTTTGTTACCACAATTTTACACATGCCATTTCCTGTTTTTCCAGCTAGTTTGCTGGCAGCTGCTTTTATAAAGTATACGGAAACTTCAGTGCCACACTTACAATGCTGAAAGATATCAGCTGGCCAACCACATGCAAAATCTCCAGGGATTTCCTTCCCGTTTCCATAGGACTGGCCACATCCTATGGGACACCCCGCGGTTCCGTGCCCACCTTACCGCTTTGGAAAAATCCAAGCAGCCCACTCCGCGCTCGAAGGTGCCGAGGCCGATAACCTGCAGCGTCGCCAGGCTCACCGAGTCCCACACCCTAACATGGGGCTGCAGGGGCTGTGTGGAAAAGCAACGGGACAAACAGGTCACCGGCAGGGAAAGCACCACTGGCCGGGGCCGCGCTCCGCGAAGCAGCTGCTGCCTGAATTACAAACTGTGGAGCAAAACGCAGGACGATCTGTGCTGGGGATGCTGCTGGGTACTATCCTCAAAGTCAAAAGGGGAGGTCAAGGCAATGTTGTTTCTTATGGCTGGGCTACCAATGCGGCAGCAGTGCCGTTGAGGCAGGAAAGTGGTGTTTGGTAGTTGTGAAAATAACCAGTTCAAGGAATTGAACAAATAATGGAAGAATCGTCTTCCATTTTAGACCCCAGACTAGCGATATTATACAAGTGAAAATACTGAACAGATCTGGGCTTATATATATATATAAATTAGGAAAAAATAAAAGAAACAAACCGTGGTGCACTGAGCCTCTTAACCATCACCAAGCACTCAATGATAATGTACATAGTTATATTTCATACAGCTACTACCCCAAACTAGCTTAGAAACAATCACAAATTAACTTGGCTTAAGGACAGCATTCACCACGGAAAGTGACAAATCTTTGTACTGATGGAAAAACAAACCAACCAGCTCTAACAAGAGTCAGAAAATGCTCAGTGGAAATCATATATTCAAATCCCTCCCACATAAATTTCTTACAAAATATAAAAAATTCAGATAAACATCTGAAAAAGAGTCCTATTTAACATGTTACTTTATAGCATCTTTCTTCCCCTCCTCTGTTTAAAACATCACAAAAATAATCCAATTATTCAAATTCTGACAGAATTATGCCATGAGGTGGAGAGCAGTATTTAAATGTACTTGCTCTCAAATGAGCAATTTAATAGGAAAGCTTGGCATACCTTCCATAAATTCTCAAAGTTGCTTTCCTTTTCCATGAAGCCTTAAGACTATACTGACCCACAGAATTGGGAATTTCCTCTCCCTTGGGAGAAGACATATTGAAAGTAATATGACAGAAATTATGTGGTGCTATAAAGCAATAACAAGCTTCAAGTTTGCTTGCAGATAAAGGACTTTACAAGCTTCTGCTCTTTTTAATGTACAGTTGAGTGTTTCATTGTTACTGTCTTTTGCTAGAGATACAGGCTGTTACCTGAGAAACTCAAAATATCTCAGTAAATGCCTTGCATAATACAAACTACAGACAGAAGGTGATGATTAAAAAACCCCAAACCACTTTTTCCTTATTTTTAAAAGAAGATACTACTGCTCAACAGCTCTATTACTTACCCTTCCATCTTTATCCACTCCAGCTAACTGTCCTGTTGCAATTCTAATTTTGTCTGGATGAACTGCAAGACTAAGACAGACAGAAATATGACTTGATTTGCTGTCATAGGTCTTCAAAACTGAGAGGTGTTTTGTAAATTTTTTGTTTCTCAATAAAAGCCCATGAAGAGACTTATGATCCTAAATCCCACTTCTAAGGAGACAATTTGAATGTTTCTCATCAGATATTTCATTCCATGCTGTACTGACTGTTGGCTGACACAACCAGGAGAGCCAGAAGAGGCACCTCTACATGTGCTCTGACACATCTCAGGTTTGCACTACACTGGGAGTCCACTGTAACAAAATCTACATTGTCTCGTAATGAATCTCCTACACATAGTTATGTGCCATATTTATAAACACTATGGTGTATTTTATGCCTAAATCTAGAGATGTCATGAACCCAGGGAAAAAAGGCAGAAAAGCTGGCTGAGGGCTTGCCTGTGCACCCAGGAGTTGGGGATTGCCTCCACTGGAAATGAGTTACTGATGTGATTGTTCTAATGAGGTGTGGTGCACTACTAGTGGAAGTAAAAATATGCCCTTGCTTATCACAGTTTGCTTTGAAGCTGATGTAAAAAACCAGATTTTAGAGACTACATCCTCTCACTCCTTGGGATTTTTTGATCTATATTCTTAATTGCTTTCTCCATAAAATTGCAACAGTGAAGGAAGCCATTGAAAGAATAAAGGGGGCCAGAGCAAACATGAAGAGGTCATAATGCCAGACAAAAAAAAGAAATTACAATTCAGTTCAATTTTCTGAATGAAAGTGAAGAACACAAACTGGCAGCATTCCTCCCACAGGAAGCAATTACACAGACAAGAGAGAAAAAAAGCTTTAGATGTCAAATTTTCTCCAGTCAGGTACTACACAGCAGGGAGTTTGTACTTGCCATTACATTTTGTGCACCACCCTTCAGACTAACATAGCAAATTCTGTAACTGCCTTTGCACCCACAATGGCATTGGCTTCAATTTTCCTTCTCTAGTTTTTTTTTTTTTTTTTTTTTTTTTTAGTCTTTGTAAACAGCTTTCTGATTTCCCTGACTGTCTTTATGCTTGGATGGGCCATCTTTTACAAAATGAGAATACGACTGCTCCGTTTTCAACATGGTTTTCTAGTTCTCCTTTAAGACTGTTCTTTTGCCATACTGCCTATAAAGAAGTGATTTAGAGTCAGGCTAACAACAATTTTTAATTTCTGGGACAACTATTTGGAATAATGTATGCAAAGAACCTTTCCTGGCACTCTTAAATTGTGTACCTATCCCCTTTTTACATTTAAGCCACACATCCTAAGCTAGCACGGATTGTTCAAACACCATTTTGTGCTGTGTTTACTACAGTGAAATCTATTGGGACTGACCGAACAGGAAATAACTACAACTATGATGACATTAATTAGTTTGTAAATACAGCAGGAGAGGAAAAGAAATATTTCTGCATTATTACTCACGCACTCACATGCAAATGTTGTATACTAACCATTTAACGCAGTCTGTGTGACCCAAGTAGTGCCGCTGGGTTCTCTCCTCGTAGTTAAATAGTACCACCACTGAGGCTATGAAATACACAATTTCTCCGGTAGGAAGGAGGTAAACATTGGCTCGACAGTCTCTTCCACGATACCCATATCTATATTTCTTTTAGTCAAGGTTTTCGCAGTCACTGAATGCTAGAGAAAAGCCAACAAACTTTTTTTTTTTTTCCTTCCCTTAAAAGGATTCCTGGGGAGCTATCATGCCAGCAAATGCTCTTCAAGTTTTTCCCTGTGGAACTACAGCACAATTTCACTAACACAGTTTAACAAGAAAACAAAAAAAAAAACAAAAAAAACCACCATACAACTGGACTTCAGGAACCCAAATCCCCCAAGAAATGATGATCACTGATGCTAAAAATAAGATATGGTAGAAGTAAAGCAAACACAGTTTTGCAGTTTTGTAAAAAATTTCCTGTGAAATTTCATTAGGTAACAGCAGGACTCGCTATTCTAATTTAACATTTTCTATAGCAGCAGAGCTGTGTATCAGCAGGCTGGGCAGCAGAGTATTGCTTTCATTTGGCCTTTTAAAACAATTCCTAATGCCCTACAGAAAAAGGCAGGCTTCTGCACAGCGGCTGCCAAGTTCAGGAAAGATTTCTTTAGACTGTTTTAAGACTGTTTTTTAAACAAACCAAACTTAAAAGGAATTTACACTGTGAAAAATATTCTATCCAAATCTACCCAAATTATATAAAAGGCATGTTTTCTGTTGGAATATGCACAGCTCCTAATGCTCCTACTGACGCTCAGAAGTTTTACACACTGCGAAGGAGCCTTGGTTGGCACTGATCAAACACTATTACAACTCATTATTTCTTTGGAACAGATGCAGTTTTCTTCCTCTAGACTATTAATGTGGCTGCCTGCCTATATTTCAGCTCCCTGGGTCACCAGGAACAATTAACATCATAACTCAGACTTTAACTGTGCAGCCCCAAAAATATTAATTTTCCTGTTATGTTGTGCACTTTAGAGAGCTTTCCACTTCATGCTAACTAATACAACTGCAACAGCAAGAAAAAGATGGGAAACACATTAAGCAACTTTAGCTAAAGGAGTCCAGCTTCTGGTCCCGGCTAATAAGGTAAATAAAAGGAAGTGAAAAGCCCATGTGGAGAAAGCTGGATGAAGACGGCCCTTTCTCACAAATGAAGGCAGGTGCAGTAGTTCATGTTTGAGAGTATCTAAACTGGTATCTCCTAAGCCAATAGCCTGACCTCTATTCTCCATGGAAAAGGGCCACCTTTCTATCAAAAATAGCACCACACCCCCAAAAAATGCCCCACTACCCTTCCTCTTCTGCAGTGCCACCAGACCAAAGGAACACTTGTGAAATTAAACACATGCTGTAACTAAACAACAGTTCAAAGAGGGACAGTGCATTCAGTTGGCAATTAGACCCTTTTGGAGTGTGGAAAACAAAACACATTTATATCTTGCTGTCTTCCGTTTAGTAGGGAAGAACACAATGGCTCCTCTGAAGCAGAGATTATTCACCGGCTTTCTAAGCAAATGATATTGAGAGAAATGCTCATACAACACAATGCTGAGGAGAGAAAAAAAGGATGCCTCTCTTTCTCCTCCATTACTATTTACTTCTCCACTCGATTTTCCTCTTTCTTCTTCTTTTAGAAGTTCTGATGGAACTAAAAGAAACCCCAGAATGGCCTTTTATAAAAAATAACAAACAACAAACCAAACAACTGAACTTTCAAAAGCAATGGGCTACAAACCAATGAAAATATTTTTTCTATCCTGAAGCATTAAGAACACTATTTTAAATACTTTCTCAGACGAGAGAGGAAGATTTTGCTCATTTGCTGTACACAATAGGGAGTGTATTGATAAGCATTTAGTAAGACTGACATCTTTGAACATTCATCCAAGAAAAGTATTAATGATGTACACAAACGTGTCTTTCCACAGCAGAAGTCCTCCATGCTTAGCCAAGCTAGAGCTAAATACTTTGGCAAGCTGCAAGTAAAATAAAACAAAATTACATTTTCTCAGTATCTTCCTTTCTTTTATCCCTCCTACAAAATAAAGTACCAAAGAGTGCCTGCATTTTCTAGAAGCACATTATTTTAAAAACACATAAAGGAACCACCTGTTTTGTGGGACAGTTTTTTTTTTTTTTTTGCTTTCTTCATTCTCTATCCCAGATTATCTTGAGTGAAAAAAGAGGGGTTGCTGCTCCATATCATTTCTTTCCCTCTCCACACACGCAGAACAAAGCAGCACATATAGTGCAACACAAATAATGCAAAAAAATTAATGCAATAATTGACTGTGTGACACAACCTTGGTGCTTGATTTCCATTGAATTTCAGTGTTAACCTTTCAGTGATAATTAATCAGAAACTGATTATTAATCAGGGAAATTGAGAGACAGTTGCCTTGATATTGTGACTACTCACCAATTACAAGGACTGTTTTGTCACAACGTTCAATATTTAAAAACATTAAGTTTTTGGGGTGTTTTTTTTTTTGTTTTAACTGGCTAAAAATAGCTACAGGCCTCATGAAAAGTGATCTACCATACATGAGAATTCAGCAGTAAATTTACCACTGTCTTTGATTATTCTTAGAAAGAAGAACGCTACTGCTAAAAATAATCTCATAAAACAGAGTCGGAAATACCCTCCTGAAACTGAGCTACTATACACTGGGAGAAAAAAATCTACAAAGCCCTTGTCAAAAGCTGCACTGACTGTGACCTCTGAAGCTACTAAATAAGCCAATTTTGCAATTACTAGGAATGTCAGATATGCTTTAACCAGTTTTGAAGTGCAGTAGCAAAGCTTGCACTACAAAGGAGGGATACACAAACTAAATTATTCAGTTTAAATGACATCATCCAGGAACCAGACACAGTCAAGAGCTCAGACTCCCCCATGAGCTGCTTTATCTTGCCAAGCAGCTTAGACATTTCTTCAAATGACAATAATTTGCAAGGCAGACAAAAGCTAAGTTTCCCTAGATAAATCTACAGTACAGAGTATCAGGAGCTGAATAAACCTACAGGAAACATCTAAAAAGGTGACACCACCCTCCACCCCCAAACCAACCAATAAACCAACAAAAGCCACCCCAACAATCTGCTTGTTGGTTCCTTGCAGTTGGTCATAGTTGACCAGCATTTTCCAAAAGAGTAATAACAAAGGAAAACCCAATTATAAAAAAATCATCCAGAAGGCAGGAGAATTAAAAGAATTCAAAACAAATCCTATAAATGGAACTATTCAACACTCAGCTGAGCTTTTAGGTGCAAAACACTGACATTAGTAAAATACTCAGTGAATCATTGTCCCCATGCTTTTTTAATAAGGTGTACAGGGTTCAGCTTGCCATCATACTTAAAGATGCAGCTCCCTTGCAGATTTGTTCCCCTTGCTAAACCTAAGCATAAAGCAGGTCTGCTGCTGCTGCATTTTCCAAACTGAAGAGCAATTTTGCTCATAAAATTCATACCAAGACCATTATTAGTCCTCATAAATTTTACTGTCTTTTCCTCATTTTCTTCACCTTTGCATCCAAAAGGTGTCCTACATTCATAAATATACTGGTCTGACTCGGGATGACATTTCCTTAAACAGATTCCGAAACATATGGACAGTCTCTTTTGACTAGATTTATTTCACTTTAACTAGACCTCAGCAGCCAACTGGTTTAACCCAACTTAAGGTTCTTGGACATTCAATGTGTCCACACTGGGATTTGCACCTACTTAACTGAGGGCGTGATTTCATGATCAGTTTTCATCAGTCCAAACTGCTCACTGATGCTGGAAAAGTGAAGCTGATGTTCCTCCAGTATGCCAGTTCCAGTCCTTGCATGATTGTGAAACAAATCAAACTAATGTATTGGTCCTGCTTGAAAATTAACTTCACAAAAAGAGGTTATGCTTCAGCCAGATCACTGACTGACCCAATTCACTCCCCAGTCATGAAACCAAGAGCTGTGATGGCTGGAAAACTGGGTACCACAGTTTTGCAAAGCATGAATAAGAGCACTGTTTTCCTTCCAGTCAGACTTTAATCTGAAACTTTCTTCCTGATGTATGACAGCGTATCATCAACATTCCTAAAAAATCTTCCTGCTTTTAGCAACATCAGAGCATCAAACTTCTGATTATTACAACAACTCAAGTGTTGTGTAGACATGTTATTTTACTGAAGTACTAAGAAACTTACACAATCACAGCTTACTGGAAAAATCTGCAGAGATGGGGGAGTAACAGGAAGTCCCAAATGTGTGCAAAAGCACATCTCTTAAAATGTACTTAATGTCTGATCTAGTAAACTTGGAGAATTGTCATCAGCCACACATCTACTCAGCTCTTCAAATGATAAACTCAGTGCATTTAATACAAAGTACTTTCCAAGAAATTAACCGCTTCACTTTGGAGCTGAAGTACTGAAGCACTGAAGCAGTGCAAAGGTTGGTTGCTTCTCCAATCCTTGCTCCATAGGAAAGGACAACAAACTCAACACCTTCCATAGCTCTAAAACTTCCTAAAAAGGATCAGAGATGGAAAACTAATTGTTCCTGAAGCAAAGGCTACATTAATATAGTGGGAGGCAGAGGGGGACATTATTCAAACTCTTTAACTCTCCAAAGATACTTTCTTTTGCACTAAATATGAATCAGTTAATAAATTAGAATTAGTTAAAAGCAAAACAAAGAAAAAGTACAGTACATCTGTACCTATGTAGTCTGCCATTTCAAGTTGTACTATACAGGAGTTACAAACCATTTCCATTACTATCTTAATTTGAACATTTTCCCTCACCTTTTAGTTTTTACATCTTAACAGGCAAGAGACAAAACTGGATTTTAAAAGGGAAAAACGCAAGACAAGACAAAAAGGGAACAGTGAGTAGTTATTGATATTAAGGATACACCCACTCCAGTTTTAACTTTTCAGGAGGCAGCTCTGTCCTAATATCATCATAGTTTTCTACATCAGAAGGAATGAACATTGTGATTGGTCGACCTCGCATGAACATCTTGATATATTCTCCCTCTGTTGAAACAAAAAGGCACATTAATCATGTGGCAAGTTTACACAAGAAGTAAGAACAAAAGAAACCAGTAAGAAGCACAGAGATGCAAACTGCACTGGTTATATAACAATTATTTTTGAAATGTGAGCTCGGTGAAGGCCCAGATTTTATTTTTTTAATGGAACATTAAATGTACAGAACAAGCGTTAGTTGAATTTGTGACAGAAAAGACTGAGCATGTAACATTTTAGACGTGCAAGTTAAGTTATAAAGGCAAAATTCAAATTCAAACCTGAAAATGAATAATTAGCCACAGAATTACAGGAAAAGGAATTTCAGGTTGAAAAGGACCTGAGGAGGTGTCTAAATGCAACCTCTACCTGGCCATGAGGCCAGGCTATGTTTCTCAGGCTATTGCCTAATCCAGGTTTGAAAAACTCCTATGATGGAGATGGCACAGCCTCTCCTGGCACCTGAGAGCATCTTGGGGGCCTTTCCCACACAGTTTGCTTCCTGCTGCCCCTATGTCCCCAGACTGTGTTCCTGCCAGACTCATCTTTCCCACAGGTGCAGGACTTGGTATTTGCCTCTGCTTAATTCTGTGAGGTTCCTGCAAGCCCACCTCCCCAGCACAGCCACTGGGCCCCCAGTCTGCTGACACTGCAAACCTGAGAGCGCACTGTGCCATCTGCCTCAGGCCACTGCTAGAGATGATGAGCAGGGCAGGGCCAGGCCAGCATCCTGCAGACTCCACGAGTCACCTACTGGCCACCAGGTAGAGTATGACCCATTAACCACAGCCCTCAGAGGCCAACTGGTTCTTTCCTCCACCCAGCTGCCCACCTTTCCAAATCCTAGTGGCCAAGCTAAGACATGGGGACACTGCAGGAAAAAGTGTCAAGAGCTTTGCTGATGAATATAATCAAGAATTATGTGTTATCACAAATTAATACAGCAATCTGAGTTATTAAACATTGTATCCTGAAGAATGGAAAAAAGCAAAAGCTCAGAATGACTCCAGCTGTGACAAAACACGTGTATAACATCTCTGTGGGAATCTGAGCACTTCACAAGCCTTTAGTAGTCCCTTTTCAAGGAAAGGGAGCTTACCTTCCACCAGGGAAAATTACAGTTCCATTTCAAAAATCACTGATGACAAAGACCCAAATATTCCACTAACTTTGCATCAATGAAGTAAATTCCTATTGCTCTTCAACTTCATTAGTAATTAATATCCATTTTTAGTATAAATATTAGCAAAAGTAATATAATATTCTGCTGTGAATTTGGAACACTGATACTTCTTTATGAGTGGTGATTTGAAAATCATAGACACAGAGAACTCAGAGTTCAACCCAAAATTTAAATAGTTGAGTAGAAGTGGAGTAGAAGAATATCTGTAAATTAGCAATATGGTATTAAAAAATCTCTAATCACATTATTTGATGCAACACTAAGCACTAAAATTAAGATTTTTAAACAATTACTTCAGTACTTCTTTAAGAAACAAACATGAAACCGATTTCCCTACAATCCTCAAGGAATACTTGGAAATATTTCCCCAATTAAGCATAAGATTAATACTCAGACTGCATGATTGTGCAATCTATGTTTGGCTTTCCCTAAAACATCTGAAGTTCAAATTATGAGAAACTGAGATTTATTTCCATAGAATCATAGCTTAAGAGCTCAAGTCAAACTTGGAGATCTAAAAAGGCAAAAAACCAGGTCAATAATCATAATAATTGAACAATTTAAAACTAAGATGTATTAAGACTTTTCTTATTTAGCATATTAATACAAGAAAAGTTGAGCCATAGAAGTCATGTATGAAAGGAACAAATATTAAAAAAAAAGATGGAAAAACAGTTGTCCTGCTTCTTTCCAAGAAAAAATATGGGTGCTTTGAACAAGAAGCCCATGAGTCTCTCCACTGTAGAAACAGTAGAAAACCTGTCTCAGATGAAACAAAAAAGAACAAAGAAATTACTCCCTGGTAGCTAAACTGGACACAAGAATTATTTTATCATATGTGCATTGCTTAACTGAATTGCTAAGAAAAACTAAAAGTTGGAGCTGTCACTAGTTTGACATAAATGTTTAGGTAATTTCTCTAAACTAGTACCATGTCTCATTTATCCACCAATATATTTTTATAGCATGTATATTCAGAGATAAAATAACACTGGCCAAACTCAAGAGTAATATATTAACAATGACCTTTCTATTAAAATCTGGCACCCACAGTCTTATAAATTAAAGCCTGAGGGTATTTACAAAAGACCGATCATTGTTAAACCATAAATTCTTGATTTAACACTAAGCTTGACACTTCTGATTCCACCAGATCAGTGCAAAATGACACCACAAACTTAGGATCAAATTTCTTATTGTTGCTTAGAACAGTGGAGACAACCTGCAATTGAAATTCTTATGGATGGAGGCAATTTCACCTGTTGGACTCTGCAGATGAGAGACATGAAGAGCCCAAGAGGAATTCAGTCAAGTCTCTGAAGAGGCTGTCCTGGAGCTCAGGGAAATGAATATCTACAGGGCTTTCAGATACAAATTAGGTCTCTGAAGTTTCCCATTAAAGAAAGATTTATTTTTTTTACCTTTATTAACCAGCTGTATTTACTCAAGATTACCTTTGAAGATACATACTTAAAACACTTTAGTTTTACCTAGCGTGTTAGAAAACTTGATTAAGCCTCTCCCTAAAAAGGATTAGAAAAAGAGACAATCCACTGAAAGATTTTTTTTTTGTCGAAGATTGTAAACTTCCTTTTGTTAGAATAAGCTGTAAGGCAGATATAATATTAATGTAAAAATGTTTTAAAATACTAGAGAGGATGACAGTGTACCAACACCATGTTTAAACAGTAATTAATTGCCTGAGGCCAAATTCTTGTATTTACAATTTAAGAAAAATCAGTGATTTAACTCTTTCATACATACTCAACTGAATGATCAAGAGCATTAGACTACATTCATTTCCTGCAGCCTCACTATTTTTCAATACAAAGCAGCATGTCAAGACTTTTATTTCCTTATTTTGGGAAATAAAAGCCTTGGTCATATAACAGATAAGTATGTAAGGGATGATAAGGGAGAAAAAGTCAAAACTTCTAAAGATAGAGGTAAAAAACCCCCCAACCCCACCCCCCCCCCCCCCCCCCGGCAAAAAAAAAAATCCTTGACAATTCTGGTATCAACCAGCCTGAAAACACTAGGTATGAAAGTAAAAACATTTTGTTCTATACAAAGAGATGTTCAGATCCCACTATCCACTGAGCAGAAGCATCAGGGGAAGGTGGGGCTGGGGCATGTGTGTGGAAAGGGCCAGGAAGGCATGACATGAAGAACCCTTGGCACTGGATAAATTAATTGATCTGCAACTGCAGACATCCTACAAATCCTTTCAAATATGAATCAAACCAACTGAAAAGCACAGGTAGCGGGTAGCACACCCAGATGCCATGGATTATCTACACCACAGAAAATGTAAGAGCTCAGGCCTGGAGTTGCTGCAAAAGGTAGCATCAAGTGGTTGCAGCACCCTGGGCTCCAGGGGCCAGCTCTTCACCAGGAACAGCTGTAGCTGCTTTTTGTGCAGCTTTGAGCTCAAATTCACAGCCCTTGCCAAACTCTGCTTGGCTCTGTGGTATTTCACCTCTGGAGCCTCAACAATCTCTTTACACAAGGGCCAGGGAGCACAGGATCAACACTCCCAATTTATGCTCCCAGGATTGGCTCAGGCTTATTAGCCTCATATAGCAGCCCTCTGGGTGTGCTGGACCTAAGCAGACTCCATGCAGGTCTTGGCTCTCTGTGGGTTCCCCAGAGGTTTGGTGAAATTATTAACTTTGCCCCAAAGATGCAGAAACACTTCATTGGACTAAAACGTGGCCCCAGTCAGCTGAAGTGACACAAAACACTGCTCAGAAGGAGAGACACCAAGAGAGAAGCCAGAACATGGTAGGAGCGCATGTAAAGGTAGTCTTGAACACTGTTCAGGCATATGGCTTTGAAAATTAATGCAAATTAATGTAATGAGCTGGTGGAACATCATGGCTTGGCTCAGCTCAGCCTAGTCCAGCCTGACAAATATGCCCCAGTGCCCTCTCTCTGCTTGCATTGATGTTTTTCACTCTGTAGAGTACTGCAGCACCTGCTTTGGAGAGCAGAGACTTGGCTATCACTGAGAGAGACACAAACACACTTAGCTGATTTCAGAATAGCATCCAAAAACCTCCTCCTACTACTAGGTTGGGAATTTCTCAACTTCCAGGTGACAATAACACAAGGCCAGGTTATTTTCTTTGTGTGTGTGTGACAGCTTGGCTGCTCATTTCAGCACAGGTCTGTCCATTTGCTGTCAGAAAATTAATTGGATGAGCATGAAAACAGCAATCCTCCCAGTCTCCATATTCTGAAAAAATAAAAACATCCAGCTATTTAACTCTCTTTTTATAGAGTCTGTCTCTACAGCACAACAAAACTTACCCTTTATGGTTATGGGTGCATGTAGTATTAAAGAGGAGAACCTACCAGGGTTTTGATGCATTAACACTTTCTGCAAGGCTTCTATCTCCATTAGAATTACTTCTGATACATCTGGGACTGCATTTGTGTTTTCAAAATAAGGGAGTGGTTCAATCTTTGTACAATTAAGTGGCATGTTATAGCCCTTTCCCCTACCATTTAATTCTGGCAAGCACCCGTTTATAGCTAGAACATTGCCAGCAACTCCTGAGTGAATAATTTAATTTTTTATACTACTCCAGCCTCAGGAACATCTAGGTCTTACTGTATTAAAATCTCAGCTTCCAACTCTATCAGTTTGGCCTCCTAGCTTTGTGTCATCAGTGAAATTTCAGTGCTTCTACTTTCCTGTGTTAAGTTCATTACTGTAAACACTATGCCAAATAGGTCTCATCAGGCTGGAGGGCAGATGTTAGCAACCAAAGTATCTACAGTATTTTCTTTGGAAGTTTACAGCCTGACAGAGAGGAAAGGAATAAATATGTTGGTGAAACAAGATGTTGCTAGTGAGAGGGATCTCCAGAAGCCTGGCTGACCAGCAAGGAAATTAATGCATCTTCTCTGACAGTCACTGTAAACCAGCATAGTTACCCTATTACAGTTACATAGTCAGAAGGAACCTGTTGATAAGGCATGGCAATCCAGGACTGACTAAAACTAGGGGCAAATAAAATTTGTAGACAAATAGTGGACTGACAAAAGTTTTCTACAAAGCCTCCAAGAGCAGATTCCCATTAGTATGAATAAGCTTTCAATCAGGCCTTATTTAAAAAAAAAAAAAAAAATTGAAGAAATAAGAAAAAGCAGCCCAGTAATGTTAAAATTCAACTACCAACAATTTCTATTAATTCACTTTTGGAAGAAAGTTCAAAACCCAGCAAATCAGGGAAAGTAAGCTGGAAGGTAAGGCAAATTAAAAACCTGGCAGGTGATAACAGAAAGTAAAATACTGCAATACAAACCATCTGAAAGGCTGAAATTAGTGCTTCCATGAAGCCAGTACAGAAAGACTCATGCAATGGCACTTTAACAATTTATTACTTTCTCTCAATCATATTCTTAGGGGAATATGAAGGACTTGCAAAGGACAATAATAAAAAAAATAGGAAAGGAAAGGAGGAGAAAAAAAGATCGAAGAACTCTCTGTAGACTAACTCAGAATTATCTAGAGAGAAAAGCAGTTCAGAAGACATGAAAGCTACTATTCAGATAATTCAGAAATTTGAAGACAGTGACACTACAAAACCCTCCTGTTTTCCAAAAAACATGCTGCAAAAAGAAATCATCTAGTAGTTCTTGTAGAAGCATGTGAGAAACCTTCACCCTCAATTAACGACTTCTTCAACAAAACTGGGCATAATATTAGAAGAGTGTCTTTTATATTACACTATTCCTCATTACACAAGACACTGAGGTAGCCCTGCAAGTCTGTGCTGTAATTAACTGCTCTTCAGCTAGCAAGTGTGTATATAATGGGATGCCTAATGAGCATACAGTAGATTATATATGTACACCCACACAAGTTTAGTTCTAAAGGAATTATTACAATAATTTTGCATATTATTACTGACTATTTTTCAGTAGGTCCCACCCTATCTAGTTTGAAAGTTCAGCATGGGCTGCTGCATTAAAACCCCAGCTCAGTTTTGTGTGTAGCAGCACCCTAAAGTGATTTACAAGCAAATGAAAAACCCCAAAGACTCCAACCAGCTTGGCCATGCAGAACACCCCAGTAAGATACAATAAACTACCACATCCAGGGTACATTTATTAATCTGTCTTCACCTTCTAGTTGCTTGACCAGCGAAGTTATGCTTTTTAAATCTGCAAACAGCTTCTTTCCCACAAGCCTTCTGCTTTCAGGCCCGTGTCCAAGAACTCTGCAGGACCAATAACCTGAGGGACAAGAGCTTAGAAGCCTGTTTCTAATTTAAACCAGTGCTAACAGCACAGAGATGAATAACCAAATCCAGCCACCAAGCCCAGACCGTTACATTGAACCTTACAGTGGAATTAAAATGTGGGTGCAGGTCTGCCATCTCTCACCCCAAGCCAATGTGCCAATGCCTGCTGAACCTGACAGACAGACATGCACTGCTGTTACTGAGCCCTGGTGCAATGACAGCCAAACAGTCAAACACAACAGGTGAGATGAGAGACTTGCCCTGTTTTGGAATGAATTCACAGCTTTGCCTTGAAATTTCTTAACAGATCTTTGGTTATTAATTTTTACATAATCTGAAAAGTAAACTTTGCTTGTTCATTTATTGGGTGAACATGAATCTAGGTATTAACAATTGTTACCATTAGCACTGAAATATTTGAAGTTTGATATTAAACTCTAGGTTTTTATAATTAAAAAAGAAAAACAAAAGATTGAAAAAGGAATAGTGGATACAAACAAGCTCAATAAGACCATCTAAATGCTTTGTGCTTAAATTATAAAATCCTGACTTCACTGAGAATCAGTAATAAAAATTCCCAAGTATACAATTTGGTTTTGTGACAGTATTGATGGGTTTTAATAATATGCACTGTGGCTAAACATCTAAGAGCAAGAAGCCCAGTAATGACAGATGGGGTCTCCAGTTGCTCTCAGGTACCAGAGCACCCTCAACAACCATCTGATGAAAAAGCAAACTGACGTAGCCACTGAATTTTGCACTCTCCACAGACAGCACACATTGTCAGCAGGGTACTTTTTTTCCATTGTGTGCTTCATGACTGCTCTGTCTGTGAAGCTAAAACTATAGCACAGTTAAACTAACAAAAGAAAACGTACTGGAAACAAAAAAAGCACAATTAAAAATAAATACCAACAAAACAAAACCCAAAAAAACTTAGGAATGCAGTGTGTGTTTTTCATGAATTCTTTCACATATGATTTTTATTGCCATCCAAAAAGTTTAAGTGTCTCTTATTACTTTATAATTAGTGAACAAGTGATTCATATGTGGAGCTGCTATCACTGAAAGCCAAACTTAAAACACACAATCTCAGAGAAATAAATTACCTTTTAACTTAAAATAAGCCAGGTCTTTAACTTCTGGGTATAAAAATATGAATACCTTATGATTAATACTTTAAAAATGTTTCTGCTGAAGTGAGAAGCAAGATGGCTTTTAAAGGCAATTATAAACATCTGCTGGTAAAGAGTTTAAAAGAATAGCTTTAGTTAGGGTCTTTTCAAGTCTGTAGTAAGCACCTGTTCATTTCACCCATAGCTTTATTGGATTTTTACAGAATTTTAGTACTGGATTTTAGTGTCAAAAGGCTGGTGTGGTTTACAAGTACAAACAAACTGACCCTATGGCCTCTGCTGTAGAACATACCCAGAAGCATAAAGCTCAGGACTAACCTGAAGTGAAATACATGCAATTCAACCCGAGTGGGAGAGATAAAGGCACTGAGGGAACAAAATTGAGTACTGAGAAGGTACGAGATGACACAGCAACACTTGTGGCTTAGGCATGGAGATAAACAGAAGGAAATCAAGAAAATCAAAAGGCAGCTGCAGGCTGTGGCTCCCCTTGCTGCTGCTCCTAGCAGGAGAAGAGAATTGTCTAGGTCTTGCTGACATTTACATGCAACACTCTCTGGGAGACTCCACACCAAACCAAAGCCAATTCTGACACCACAGCTAATGCCTTTCACTGCTGAAGCTCATCTAAGACTCTCACTTGCTCCCCAAGTCTTTCACTTTAATAGCTAATACCAACACCAACAGAAACCACAATGAATCTACAGAGTATCAGAAGAGAGATATGACTGCAATAACTTCTGCTGCTAGAAAAACTTAGATTCCAAGAACTAAGCATGCAAAAATGTATTAATATATATTTTGTTGTACTATACCATACTGGCATTTTCAAAGCTGCCTTTTAATCAGCTGAATCAAAAAAAGGAAACAAAGTGACTCCAGGATGTTCACAGCAACATAAAACTGTCATCTTCCATCCCATTATCCTATGCAAACACCTTCTGCTATGAAAATCTGCAATTTCACCATGATTCCAAACTTATTTTATGTGTGTATAAAGATACTGACGTATTTTTACCATAGATTTGCTTTGAGGCTTGACAGTTTGCATATCAGCAGTCTTCCCCAGAGCCTCCTTCACAGAATTTCTAGGTCTAGGAAGCACATGGATGCAATCCTTTTGGGACATGAGTGCTAGGAGCACACACAGTGTTTTACACACAGCTCAGTGAAAGGAGAAGTACAGGGGAACTGCTGCAATTTAATTAACTATGTGGTAAAGACTGCTCACCCCCGGAGGCAAAGGCTGGCAAGCCACAAAGGAGTGTTAAAGCAGCAGTAAATTTCTGTGCTCTTGCATTCCAGAACAGGAAGGTTCTGTACAAACACCATGAGCAAGGGCAGCTCTTCATCTCATCTGATCCAAGACAACATTGTCCAAGTCTACAGATTTACCTCAGAAATATTATGCTGTCTGTGCAACTATTCAGCTCCTGACCAAATGGGTCAAGGTGCCAACTGGAACTGGATTACTTATGTGGCAACTGTCAAATACAAAACATGCTAAAGTCACCTGCCCTGACTGACAAGTGACAAAGTATTGCTAAGCTTATACTGGAAAGGATGGGTAAACCTGCTGCAACAACAGTAACCTACACAGGCTTTTTTTCTGTGGCAGTAAACACAACATAAAAGCTAACAGTCTCACACAGACAGACACACTCTAAAACCTGTCAAAAATACATTCAATGACCCATACTAAAAAAAAAAAAAAAACAAAAAAACCCAAAAAACAAACAAACAGCAACAAAAAAAGAAAACAAAACATAAAAAAAACAAACCCAAAACTTAAACTTTGAGTTCTCTAATTGCATCTGCATCCATCTTAGAGACAGAATTACGTTTTGCCACTCCATGTGCTTCAAATGGGGCAAATTCATTTTCTATGACAAGACTTTCCTTCCACCTCCCATATGTGTGGAGCCCTGTTATCTGCCTCATGTTTCTTTTTGATTCCAGGCTCAGGACAGACTATGTCACGACACACTTGGAAGGCACCCATGCATCACATCTTCTGCACAGTAACACAGAAGACAGAAAGGAACACATCGAGGCCATTGAAGTTACAGTTAACCAGAATGAGAGAACTCCAGGGTGGTCCATTTTGGGCAGAACATACAGAGTTGTAGAAGCATGTTGTAAGGAAATAATTAGTACTCAAGGTATTTTAGATATACATAACTCGGTTTTGTGAAAAGCTGTTTTTACTAGGAAAGGTATTTTTAATATAATAGTTTTATTCAAGAACTTGCAAAGCTAAACAGCTGGTCTGATTAGCTTTCCTTTTGCAGTAGTTAGTGTTGCACGTGTGCACTGGTCCAAAGCTAGTGTTAAGCACCATGGCATAATAAAACATTTCTTCTTTGTTCTTGATTCATTCTCTTTCACACATCTTGTCTCTGAAGATGCTTTTTGTAAGCATCAATTCAGAATATTTTTATACCTGTAATTTCTCTGTGAACTAGAAAAAGATAAAACAATTGGATCCAAGTTGATTTTTGCTTTCATTCCAACATTTCATATATTAGCTTTCAAAAAATCAGAGGTTTTTCTTTTTTGAAGGAGGCCAAAAGCAATCAAACTGTGAATAATGCAAACTTGCTGACAGCACAGAATCAGAAGATTACAGATTTGTTAATTAGCAGCAAAAAAGCACAAGACAAAACCCCTGTACATAGATCTGTTGTGTACAGCATGCACTTGGGTTACATGCTTTATATTTGAAACTGCATGCTTCAGTATAGTTTGCAGGACATCAAAGCAGAGTAATTTTGCAACACCAGAAGTAAAGTTCTTTTGTTGTCACATCCCACCATGTTCAGACAGATGGCTCCTTTTCTTGACCTAACAAGCCAGCAGCAGCAGGTAGCCACAGAATACAAGATTCATTGGTGCAAAGACATACACTTCAGAAGAGACTCATTTTTCATTTCAGGAGACTATTAAAACCTTCAGTCTCTGTTCTTGTCTAATCAGTATTTACATGTTGTAATATTGGCAAGACAGAAAGCTGAGATAAAACAAATCTTTTAGTTGGCAGTTCTTAATACTCTGATATCTTAGGCAACAATGAAAGACTTCTATTTGAACACATATTCCTCTCCGATGAAATTATGTGTGCTGTAATTTATTTTAACTATTCCCAAATAGTCCCCATATAGATGGCAATGTGCATATGCATATAAATTCCACAAGAAGAGACTTGAAATATGAAGACAATATGCACTGATGCACTTTGATGGTGAAAAGCCAAATAAAAGATTTGTGAGAGTGCTAAATTAGAAGAAAGCAACCAAAGGGCATAGCTTAATTCTTACCTTGGCTGTTTTTTTCACGAGTTGACATTTTGGCTAGTTATGGGACAGAAATAAAATATCTTAAAACTATTTCTGAAGTGTCACTCACCCCTGCTTGGATGAAGACTGGCACATAAGTCAAAACTTTAGATTTTTGTTTCCATAACCTCTCTCTATCCACATATACACAGAAAAATAATTTTTAGAAAGGGGTTTGTTTCACAAAAGTAAATCAAACCTTCCACCACCCATCTACCCAAAACTTCTGTACTAAAAATCCAATCTGATGAGGTATTTCTCCATAATTTCAAAGATTCATGTAAATGTCTGGAGTAACTTTTTGCTAAATGAATTCTTGGGAGTTGATTAATGCCATTTAACCTCTAAATCCCTGTTTCATAAGCATATGTCCCAATGTGTCCATTTATAGGAAATACTATTCAGTCAAAAGCAAATATTTTCAAATTCATCCAGTATTTAAAAATAAATATTTTTATTTACCTTGGCTGACAATGACATCTTTGTGCCTGCGGAAAAATTCAAAGTATTATCATTAATAACATGCAAAATGCTTATCAAGGCAATACCATCTAGTTTTTACCAATTACTGCATTTGGCAATTGCATGACATTCTGTGTACAGTGCAACTGTAGTATGCAATGCTCAATAGCTAATCTTGATCATTGCAGTGCATTTTTCATAAATTATTCTATGCAGTTCACTGTATCTTGCAAGTAACTTCATCTTTGGCCCTACGGTAAAGGCTTCTAAGAATTACTCTGATAATTACAAAATACAAAAAGTTTTTAAAAATAAATTATAGATGTCATGTTCCTTGTGCAGTGAAAATTCCACTTTGAGATGGAGAACTTGTAATAACCAAATGTTTTAAGCTGCCAAACATCGTCAGGCCTGCATGCAAAGCATTTAACACCTGTCAAAATAAGCTGTCAGCACACAACAGCACAAATTTTTCTAGGAATTAACTCTGTTGGACACATGGATTAAATGTAAGCAAGTTGTAGTTTCATTTAAACCAGATTCCTGCAGCATTACGGGATGTGCAACACAAAGTCTTCAACAGAGCGCAGTTGAGACATCTCTCCTTACCAGAGCCAGAAATTAGTTGCTCATAAAAAAACCTCAGTTTTCTTTTTTTTTTTTTTTTTTTTGTGACGAGGTCAGAAATACTAATTTCCAGCATCAAACCTACTTCTTAATAGAATAACACTCCTTGATAAGAGAATGTATTGCATACAACACCCTCTTGAATTCATTTGAAATTCAGCAGAAAGGTATGAGTGGCATCCAGTATTTTTAGCTGGATGGAGGTCAAATTTTTGTAACAGTGACAAAAGGTCAAGCATATGCATGAGGAAAGTCATCTCTGGCTGTTGGTGGAATCACCCTTTACCACATTGCCAAATGAAAAACTTGAAGTGGATTCCCAGTCTTGCCTGAAAACCACTGAATGATGGGCTGCCATGGGAACCCTCTCACTTCTTAGGGCTTTATCAGACTGATTTACAGCTCTGTGCTGACTTAAAGACTGAGCTGCACAAACAAAGTTCATATCCTGGGCTGATAGTGCAAAGCATATGTAGAACATTTCTGTCCTGGGGCCCACATTAGGGGCTGAATTCTATTCCCCTGCACAAGACTCCTGTAGCTTCAAGCAGAAGAGGCCAATGTTTCTAATTGGGAGCAATAAATTAAATATAACAATACGTCTTTGCACCATACCAACCAGTTCTTATGGAAATGTGGCACATAGAACACAAAAAATTATAATTAATGTGTGTCCTTACATGCAAACAGTGCCTCTGTTACAAACCAGAGCGTAAGAACAGGGACACAACAACGCAAAACCCGCTCTTCAAGCAGGTGATGGTCTACAATTCATGTTTGAAGTTTTGTTTTTGCCATATATATTTAAGATACAACAGCTTCAAGATATGAACAGACAACTTTCTCTAACAATAATTAAAATCAATCTTTTCTTGCCCACACTTTTAAGATATGACTTTTTCTACATTAGAGACTGTAGAAGGGCAATATTTAAGGTCTCTCAGAAATAAGCAGAATCATAGAAAAATAAAATAAAATACCTCTGTTTTAACCATGTCTGAAGCAACACATAATGTGTCGATAAAAGTAAAATTTATTTTTTTACTTTTATCAAATTTGTAATATGTATTACACTGTGAAAGGTACTTTAGCAGCATAGCAAAAAAAATCAAGGCAGAGGGTTTTGTCATTCCAAAATATCATCCAGCAGTACCACGCTATAATCTAAATCGCCAAAGGGTTTTTAAATTACAACAGTGAAAACCAATTATAAAAGGAAAGGAAATACTTGCAAAATATGCAATGCATAATCCCCTCACACACAGCACTCCACTGCTCTGCAGAACTCTTCAGGCTAAGGATAAAGCTATTACTAAACGTGCTGAGATCCACACCCAAGATTAGTTTGCTTTTGTTCTTCCCATTCCTAGGAATCCACTTGCACCACTCTTGACTATGTATTTGACAGTCTTCTATGCAAGCTAAGGAGGGCACTACAGACATAATCATAAAAATACTGGCAATTACTCTGAAAGGTCTGAAGTGCTTTATTTGTCAAAATGGGAGGGGTTTTCAGGTAGTTCTGCCTTGGGCCAGTAAAGGCCTATTTGAATGAAGATTAATGAGCAGATCTAGGGGTCTGCAGACAACACCAGGCTGGAAGAAGCTGCCTGGGGGGATACTGGCAAATAGGAGAGGGGTTATTCAAAAAAATCAACACGATTTCAGCAAAATTTCCACAAAGTCAAAAAGAGCAACTAAGTATGTGAATACATAGCGGGAAACCCAACTGATAGAGAATAGTGAGGACAAGAGTGGGTCACAACAGGGGTCAACAAGGTGGGGTTACAGCAAAAAGCAAACCCTTGCCCCTGTGCTGACAGGAGCAGGAATAACTACTCTGTGCTATTCACCCCCAGAGGCTTGACCGGAGACCACAAACCCAGAAAACCTGCTGCTGAGGAAGCAAGAGGGGAATGGTTGGCTCCGGCACATCACCTGCTGAAGGTGACATTGGAAAGAAGAGCCCTGCCTGTTGTCTAGAACCTGCAACCAGGAACCTGCTAAACAGTTAAGTTGAGAGACCTGTCTTGAATCATAAAAGTATATTCCTACTATTACAGTCTACTTTGGAAATATATCCTAGGGGAAATCCAGAAATTGACTCCAAGGAAATACACTTGCATTTTCAAATCAGCTTTAATTAGGTAAAAAAAAAAGTTAGAAGTTTCACACCAGTGGCATTAAGCCACAGAATGTCATAATCCCACTTATCTAAACAGGCAATATTAAAACATATTTACACAAGAATTACTTTATAATAATCTTAAAATTCCATGGGCATCTGGAGCACCAAACTGGTAGGTTATATAAGTACTTACAGTAAAAACAAGGATGCAAAAAAGGTCTTAGCATATACAACAGTAAGTTCTCTAGAACTGTGTGATTTTATAATATTTTAACTCTCAAGTTCTCTTGCTTTTATGTACCAAACCAATACATACTTGTCTGCATTCTTTGCCACTTTTGATATTAGTTTAGATGTTGATGCTACTCTCATCAGCTTGTTACGACTGTCATCTGAACTCTCCCAAGCACTGTGAGCTTTTTCAATAGTCAAGGATTTCTTTATGCTAGAAGAAACAAAAAAATATTTTACAATTACAAGACAGTAATGTAACAATAACTGGAACTCGTATGCAAATGGACAGATCAAGCAGCAGGAGACAAAAGCAGAGCTAGATCTTCCTTCAAGCTGCAGCATGAAACAGGGAAAAAAGATTAGTCAAAAAGTTCTAACTGGATGAATGAAAACAATTGAGCAAGACAATTGCCACATGTTTTATCTATTATTTTCCATTTCCAAATGCTCTTACATAAAGACTTGAACAAAATAACTCTATATTTCATTACTGCATCACTAATAAATTACAAGAGTGGAAAAAATGAGGCTAAGCATATAAGCCTTAAATAATAAACTATACTTTAAAAATCAATTAAGTAGATAATATAAGTTTTTCCATGATTAACTGTTCACCAGCTTTAGCACACTGATTTCTGAGGCAGAACAGTTCTATCAGATTAGAGTTTCATATGGAAGCTTTGCAGTTAGCACATACTGAATCATATTAATGGCTTTAATCTTTTTGAAACAAATATCTGCAAACCTCTTCCATGAGTAAAACAAGCTAGTTTTGGCCTGACACTAAAGACAATTAAATCCATGAATTCTGATGTAATATTGTAGCAATCTTATTGCAGCCAATTTACATAATGGGAACTTGCAAATTTTGCAGTCACTAGTTCAGTAATTTCACATAGACCTTAATAATGGAATCCATGTTCAAAAAGCCACTTAGCCCAAATTATCCTTCAACCAACTAAAGCTGATTCAGAGTTTGCACATGTCCTGCTAATAGTATCACACTTCATCCTGTCAGAAATGCTTTTTGCAGGAGTTAAGTCCTGAAATGCAACCTTAGAAATGGCAAGCTCCTTCCACAGCACCTCAAGAGGCTCAAAGGTCCTGTGACAAACAAGTTAATCAAATCAAGTTAAACCCCTAGAAGACTAAAAAGGCATTTCTTTTTCCCCCACACTGCAAAAGATTAGTAAGCAAGATTTTAGACATCTGTACAGGGAAATACCAGGCAAGAGAACAACAGGCTGCAAGTTCAGCTTCAGACAACTTACAGGTTTGTGCAAGACATGGAGACAAGAGCCTTTATGGAGTGTTACAACATGCACCAGTCAAGTGGAAGTTTAAATATTTGTAAGAGCTGTGAATTCAAGCAATGCAAGACAACAATCTTGTGAACCACAGTAAATTCAGAGTAATAAATTTCATTTTCATTTTGTTTGAGTCTCTAAGTGCCAGAGAGTAAAGAAAAAAAGTTTACACCTTCCAAAACAGTAAGGTGACAACGAATAAAAAAAAAAAAAAGAAATCGTGCCAAATGATCTGAATAGATTTGAAACTCAGAAGCTACCATCCAAATCTTAAAATCAATTTTCTTGATGTCAAAAAGCAATCTAGTATCTCTAAGATATACCTTTTTTTTTCCCCCCCCTGTGCCTGATTCCCACAAAAATGAGTGGGAACTTAAGAGGCAATCCTAAATTAATTTCTGCATTTACTCATGTACAAGTAGTTCTATGATCTGGGTATAAAACCAGAACTTCACTCGTGTAAAAAATCAAAGTAAGCCATCCTGCAACCTAGCAGGAATTTAAAAGGGAAAGGCCATGAAATAAAAAACACCAAAAAACCAAAAACTGCAGTCACTTTATAGAATAATTTGAGAGTAATTTCTGAACCAAGGCTTGCAATGATACTAGTATTTTAAAAACACCGTTATGAAACATAATACATGGCCATGTGGAAAATACACTCCATAATTCAGCTATGTCAGATAAAATCTATGAAGTGTATTTGAGAAGAATCAAGTCATCAAGTGATCATTAAATATTTTACAATCATGGCTGATTAGAGGTAATCTACTGTATTAGGATTTTAATCTGAGAACAATAAAACCTCATCTTAAAAATACATTCAAAGAAAAACATGCATTTTTATGCATTTTTTTCTGCTTCAATGCACATGAAATGAATCTTCTCTAGCAGAAAAAGTATCAAACCTTAACTTGATCATAAGGTTAGAACTATTTCACATGACTTGTTGTCAAATATGAATTGAATATCATTACAGTAATTTTCTAGTTCTGTACTGTGGTACTGTGAAAACCTTTTAGCTGGAGTAGAACTCTTGCTTTCTGGAGTTTGCCTGTGTGTTTGGAGAGTCTGTGAGGAGGGCTGGGGAGAAGGTGATGCTTGATTTTGTGCACTTTGATCATTAGAATGAGAGTCCTCTTTTTTTTCTTTTTGTCCTGGAGGTTTTTCCTTCTTTTTTTCTGTACCGCTGTAAAATATAGTGTAACATGGGGAGGGAAAAAAGAAAACAAGCAAATAAATTAGCATAGTGGGAGAAAATATCCTCTGTGAAAAGATGGGGGAGGCATTTAATAACTTACTATAAACAACCACCAAAAGAACACATTGATTATTAACTCAATCTCTTCATGCTAGCATTTTGCTGAAATAAGGTTTATCCACAAGCTCCAACAATAAAAAACAGAGAGACATGGAAGATTATTTACATATTTCAGTTGTACTACATTATCTATGATTTTAAAATTAATACAGCTTTGATTTGAGTATGTCCTTCATTTGCAGGTTCTCCTACAGCATTCAAAGCTGACACAAATTGTTGCTCCATAAGTCTGCTGTCCCTCAGGAAGAAACCATCCTCTGGTTCAGAGCTCACTGACTACCTTGTCATACTGCCAGCCAAGGTTCAGTGCAAGTCAAGGCAGGACTGCGACTCCTGCTGTCTCCCATCAGTGTAAGCCCACCATGGAACTGTATTTGTTGACATACACGAGCTGGCACCAAAGCCCTGGAATGGTGGTGCTGGTCCCTGGGCTCTCCTTGGCTGCACCAGAGTTCAAACAAAACCATCCCTGAAAACTCATGGCTGTTTTCATCTGTAGTTGATTTACGTGAGATTGTCTCACCACTTCTTCAATGCCTTCAGCCAGGACAACTAAGAACACATCGTTATTTTCATAGGGCTGTAATTATTAGTTTAATATTTGAAACAGATTCAGATATATGCCATTACCAACCTTAAATCTATTAAGAACCAAACCAAAGGTTTGCTAGGTAAAGGGAAAGATTAATTAAAAGGCTCTTCTTTCAAGCTACATACTTTGTAACATATTGAATCACACAAACAACACCGGGACCTGAAAGAGAAGAGCACTCTGGAGTACATGACCTATTTCTTTCTTAAGGTAAAATAAAATCAATCTTCCAAGACAGATTTCTCAGCGATGAAGTAAAGCAAGATACAAACACAAGATAAAAATGTAATAGAGAGATTTTTCTCTTAGGGTTAAAGTAACCTGCAAACTAAAAAGGAAACGGTATCTTTCTTCACATGAGAATCTGATTTTTTTTTCCCCACAATTTCCCCGCCACCTTGAATTCTTATAATTATATATTATATATTATATATTATATATTATATATTATATATTATATATTATGTTATAATTATTATAATATTTCATAATTATTTGTATTTCCATTCACCTTTTCCCAAAACAGAAATAAACAGTAAAGCAACATTCAAAATAAACTAATAAAAATAAAAATAATTTTAACATATCATTCTTAAGAACTCCTTTTTGCTTCTTCCGTTATTCCAATTTTGTTATTCCATCTACCACTGAGACAAAGCCCCCAAGACTGAGAGGAGTTCAGCTTTTCCAACTACTTTCAGAGAAAAGAAGCATTGAAAAACAGGTCAAAACAAGAATATGAAACCCAGACACATCTGTAAGGATCACTCAGGAGTTCTACTCTGAAACATACTGACTAGTTTAAAATGTCAATATAATCCATCAGAGTGACATTTTCTTTCAAAAAAAAAAACAGATTAAAACAAAACAAAGAGCTTTCATATTTCTTGAGGGCATATATATGATCATAGAGAACAAAGCTTTGAGAACTGTGGTGTTTTGATTAATAATTTATAGCCAAAAGCCCTTAATTAAGGTAGCATAGAAATTTATTATTATTTTTTAACCAGAAGACTTAGCTTGCATTGCTGGATGCAAAGCAGATTTCACTTAATCTTTTTGAAGTCTGTTGCAAGAAATGCAGTACAGTGAAATAAATTCTTGGAATCTCTTTTCACTGAAGAAAACAGAAGTCTTCTCTACTCCTACTATGACAGGTACACTCACCACTTTTTGTAATGCCCTGTTTATCAGTGACACATCAGCAATTCCGCAATTCAGCTCTGCACTTGCCCAGCAGGCTCAGGTGAATACCACCTGCTGAGAGCAGTATATCATCTAATTTATCACTTCAGTCTCATATTTTCTGTGATCCTACCCAAACTCATCTTATTTGATTGGTCTCCCAGAAACCACAGATTCAGTGTGCAAATCTCTTCACTGAGCGTGTCACTGTGGATTATCTATTTCACTTTGCCATAAATTTTGCTCCTTAACTTTTTTGTTGGGCCATGAGAATTGAAGGACCACTCTGGTTTCACTCTGGATTGCCGCACAACGTACGCCTGGATTCCAGCAAAGTGCTTTTATCTATCACCAGGTTGCAAGTAGGCTTCTTTTTTGAGTGACATTTAAATTTGGAAGGAAATCATGTAGATATGTGGCAGTCTGGGTACTGAATATTATTGTTCTGAATTTATTTGGTTTGCTCACTTCTGCTAAAATCTTCAGCTAAATTGCATTATGACTGGCTAGCACAGAGTGGCTCTCCCACTAATACCTCTTCTACTAGGTCTTGAGCAACTGCTGAAACCAAATCAAAACCAGCGCCTTTTCCTGTGGGTTTCTAAAGACTAGTTATTCTGGGAAGCAGTCATTTAATGCATCCAAAAATTCTTTCCAAAACCCAATTCGATGAGGCATTTCTTCAGTCAACAAGTGAGTAGTTGAGAGCTATTACTATCAGTCCTAATTTTGCAGCTTCTCTAATTTCACTTAGTACAGTGTTTCATCCTTTGGACCACAACACACTGGCATCTACTGTGGATGGTGGTCACACAGAAACATCAAGGATATTTGTTATCAGATGCACTTTTCAGAAAAATGTTTAGCCTTAAGGAAAATGATCAAACAGGTTTCTGACAGTCATGGTTTGGTTGTTTTTTGTTTGTTTGTACAAAGTATGTACCTGTTTCCAGCCCAAACTATAGGGTTGAAATTTTCTCAACACATCCATGACTTCATCTGTGTTAATGGGAGATCATCTACCTGCTGTTCAGGGAACATTCCTGGGCTCTGATTTTAGTGATTGCTGGTATTTTAGCAGCCCGTTGTTGAAATGAGACATCCTGCTGCTGTGGAGATACTGAGGCAGCTGATTATATCCATGATCTCAAAGTTCAGGTTCATAGAATAAGACTTAACAGTCCGGGAAATGAATCCAAGCTCATTCAAAGAAGAAATTCACACAATAAACTTCAACATCAATAACAGTTTGGACACAAGCAGACGCCTTCTGTTGTTTTGGCTAGATGTATGGCTGCATACAGTTAGAACATGAAAAGTCCTAGGCAGGCTATGGGGTCTGTTTAGAAGCTAAAGGTTAATTCTCTATCAACAGATGATCTTGTCCACCTGGTGCACCAGTTCAAGCTTCAGCTTAAAGAAAGGCCTGGATAAGGTGGGGTGAAACATTCCAGTCTCCTTTGGCCTCCTCCCTTTTCAACACAAGTGTTAGAAATACACAGTTACTCTACCTTTGTAAGGAGATGGAACTACTATTGACATTTACTTGCCTTTCCTTTCCCCTTTCTTGAGCTGGTAATTTTTACAACAGAGCAAATTTGTTTCTGAGTAATAAAGACATGACAGTGAAAGGAGCCCCTGGGAACAGAGCCTTCCTAGGTCTTTGTAAAACATGTCTTAACAAAAGGAGTCACATGTCCCCAGCTGCACAGGAACCACCAACACCTCCCTGGACAGTTATTCAGGGGTCCAGGGAGAGCTGCCTTCTGCATATAAAGATTCTCTCTTCTGGCCTATCCAGGTCTCCTTTTTAAAGACCTTAACCCAGATGAAAGGGATGCCAGCCACTCCACTCTGCTCTTGTTCTGTAGTCAAGTGTTGAGCAGCTAATGAATCAAGCAGGTGATTCAGCATAAATGCAAGCTGAACACCACAGGAGCTGGACTGGATCTCATCAAAGTGCCAAGAGCCACAGGGGTAAGATTAATGGAAAAGTGCTAACTAAGAAATACCTTCCTGCAGGAATGTCTTTTGTCCCTGTGCCTGTCACACTAGCAGATAGAGACATATACTGATCACTGATTGTTGAAAAATAAATGCAAAAATTCAATGAAAAGAAAGATATGCAATGCTATGCAGTGGAGAAGAGTGAAGAGTGGGGAACTACCCTCGCTTTCCAAATTCCAAAGGGCACTGAACTTATTCTGGTTTGTTCTCAGAGTTTATATTTGCTTGCAGCATTTTTATTCCCTGAAGTATATAATTTCCCTGTCTTGCTGTACAGCACAGTATTTACATCCACACTACAAGATAAACCAGCCACTGGAGCTACCAGAATGCTATACAGAGGCCAAGAATTTGTTCACATGACTTACCACAGTTACACATTAGAGTATTCTCTGCCCTGTGGCTATATCTGGCAGCTTGTTCTTCACAACAAACAAGAATAGGTACAAAACCTACTGCTAAAGAAGCCATGCAATCACTGTCCAGCAGATCCACAGAAAAAAGCAGTAAAGCAAACATTTTGTTTACTATACGAAGCTGCAAGTTATTACATGGAGGAAAATCACTACTGTTTGGTTGCTGGCTCATTTAACTTCCAAATTACTCAAGCAATGTAACTTCACATTTGAGATCTGATACAGATATTTTCCATAATGACTAAGTATCCACATTTTGGGTTAGATTTTCTACCCAAAAATGTAAACTTTTATCTTATACAAGTTACTATTGCCTCGTAGTTATTTTACTATTGCCTACTATTTACACTCCAGACAATGAAGTCAGTTTTGCCCTTTAATTTCCTTGAGGGAAGGAAGGAAGGGGGACAAAAAAACAACAAAAAAAGCGCATATGAATACCAGAAGGAAAAAATTTCCATTTGTACTGGAAATACATTTTCCTATTCCCTTAGTGAGAATTCATTTTGGACACTACACACCACAGAAATACTCTCCATTTTTGAATTGTTTTTAGAACTCTTCTGTACACAGCCTGATAACATGGTAAATCTCTTCTTCTGAGTGTTGTGCAGAAACAAAAGTCAAACTCTTGCTCTGTTTGGTTTTGGGGTTTCTTAATATATAAAAATTTGAGTATTAGTAACAATTTGGTACCTTTTTGCAGCAGATGAAAGTGTTTCTTTTCTGGCAACAGAAACAGATGAACTGTGGCTTGTTTTCCTGCTTCCTGTACTCCCGTTAGTTATACATGACATCGAGATAGCTTCTCGGAGACTTGGCTGACCTAGAGAAAAACAATATTGAAGAACATTAGGTTTTATAGCTACATTCAAAGGTCCATGTGACCAACAAAAAGCTCTCAGCTGCGGACCTGGTATCACACAGCAGCAGCCTGAGCATTCAGGACAAACATCCAGTGACATATATTCATGAAACCTTAACCTAAGCAGCTGGACCCAGGAAACCCGGGACACTAAGGTAGACAAGAATATGACAGAGGTCAGTTTCTCTACTACTATGATGTCATGAAAGAATTATTAATTTATTTAAGGGTTGTGATTCTAAGGATTCAAAAAAAAAAAAATCAAGATTTTTCAGTTTCATTTCAGCTGCTCCTTCCATCTTACAATACCTTTCAGTATATGCCTTATGGTATAGCTATTAAGTTTCTGATAGTGCTCACTCTGTGGAGCACATACACTGAACATTACAGACTCTCTCCAGGGATGAATCAAGAGCATATATGTGAAGAAGGCTGTTCTCTGTCAGATGCCCACTTCACTCATTGCAAAAGTTTAAAACTATGCAGTGAATGTGGGAGGGGATTGCAAGGAAGACAAGGGGGAGCAAAGACTCTTCTATTTTCAGAGCTGAACACTAGCCTGGCAATTAGCTCCCAGACCTGCCTCTTCTACAGAATGCTAGTGTAAAACAAGGCATTTTACTCAACCCTGATATTTCATCCTTTCCCACTAACTGTGTCTCTCTTTTCGTGTGCCCGTTTTATTTCCATGGTCTTACTCAGAGAATTTTGCTTCTTCCTCTAAACTATAAAATGCTAGACTTGTACTTTTCCTCTTGGAAGTATAACATTCCCTGAGAAAGATCCCCAGGCTAATCTCACATTAAGCATCCAAAAACCAGTGGTCACTTCTGAGCCCCTCTGTGTCACATGCCCATTTCACAGACAGTAAATTTCTATTGCATCTTCTATTGCATCTGTTTGTGATGGCCAGTCACTCTGACTTCAGCAACAAACACAGAGGACATGACTGACAGAAAAATAACAGGTCTGTGTCCGTGGCAGGCTTTGAATAGTGTGAGATAGATAAGGCATGAGGCCACACACTGAAGATAAAAGTGAGGAGTAAAACAGCAGCTGGGAAGAATCAACAGTTCTGTGCACAGAAGACAAACTCACACAGATGTCTCATTTGAAAACTACCAGCCATGTGTCACAGCACAGGTCTTTCAAGCAGGTTGAGAGGCAAATTGATTCTTATTTTAAACTACCACATTATATACAAGAGATACCCATCAAGGGAGTATTAGATGTCAGAACTATTTGAATGAATGGAGAAATGGGTTAGTCTACACAAACCAAACACTGCTTCAAATGCATCAAGCAGCATGTGATCACATCTGAAATTCAGATCAGGAAAGCCAAAAGGAGCATGTGGAATATCCCAAACAGAAATGAGAATAAAGGAAGTCTGAATAAAGACACACTTAAAATCCAAAAACACTTCAAAGATGATTATTCTTCTCAAATTCTGTATAAATAAATTTGGTATGATTCCTTCCAATAGGTACTTTTTAGAGACTGTTTTATTTACAACATAAACATTTGGAATACAAAATTTGTTCTAGAATTTGTTTTAATATACTGCACAAAACCTCTGAAGCTCAAGAGATTTTTCCCCCCATGAAACTCAGGTGCAAGAACAAAAGTGCATGAGCTTAGAAAGCACATTTACTATAGAAACCTATAAATTAGCTTCTTTTATTTTCAGTGACAAAGTCATCTTCTCTGTGGAGATGCATAATACAAAGGCCTATGATTCACTCTTGAACTGTATATGACCTTAACATCTCTGTCTGCTCATTGTAATAGATTCATGCCTCTCCAACCAGCTCTAGCATGGCTTTCCAGACACGTGAATCAGGAGAAGTAACAGCAGTAATTCCCAGCATGGTGGATAAGGCATTCAGTGGGATGTGAGAAGGACACAGTAACTTATTAAGATGGGGAATACACTGTCAGTGTGCAAGGAGCACACTGCTATTTTGTTTACTGACTACATCTAGAGTAATTCCCCCTACTAGGTATGGAAAGTGCTAGTTCCTGCTTTTGTCCAGGGACAAAACTGATTACAAATAAAACTCTGCATCAGCTTATACTCATGACAGGAATATGCACTGCTCCATGCAATGATGAACACAGTAACAATAAAACAAGGGATCCAGACAGCAGCTTTGGGATTGTTTTCCAGTAAGGCGGGTATTGATGGTAGATTGGAAAAGTACATCTTAATGTCAATTTGTGACATGCAAAATCACATTTGAGATTAAGATTTTTGAATTGAAGTAAAAATTATTTTTGCAAAATGACTAACAAACACAAACCAGATTAAAAACTGCAGTGCAATTTTTTTCAAGTTTCAAGAATATATCAGGCTTTCTTACACTCGAGAACAAAATCCTGGTCAGTGTGCTGCACCCAATGTGCAACAAAATGTAAGAAAGCAAAAAGGCAGCAAAAAAACCCCCAGCAAATAAAAAATCCTCAAACCCCACACTCAGCAGCCCTCAGAAACAAGACCCTTCCAAATTCTCTATATACTGCATGTTAATTAGATAGTCAAAAGTGACTTTAGAACACCTATTTTTAAAAAGAAGAAAAAAATTCAATTAATCACCTGCAATTATATGTAAAGGAAATGCATTTATATTTTAAACCATGAAAAGGAAAGGTGAGTTTAAGTCCTGTACACATCCAAGGCAGTGAAGCCTGTCTATTTACAGACACACACCAGGGGATCCTCCCAGCTCAGACAGAAGTCCAAGGAAGCTGAGGCACCAGTCCAAACCAGGTATCTCTCTTAATGACTTTTAACCAGGGTATCTCTGCAGTCTAAAGATGGTAAAAACTAACAACATTATAACCTTCTTCACTGCAGAGATAGTCCTTCATGGTAGTCATGTGCTTTTGCTTCAGAGACCTGGAAATATACTGAAGCAGCACAGGAGAACACAAATTCCAGATCAATACACTGAAACAATAGAGTTCCCCCAGCACTGCACATCTCTGCCAATATCATGTCATACACCACGAGCATGCTAGCATAAACAGTCTGAAATTTTTCAGACTGAATAGCACTTAGCTTTATCTGCTAGATTGAAACAAAAGCCAGACATAAACTAAATGCAGAATGAAAGGCAGTGTACGGTGAACAGGATTAAAGCCAAACTGTCAGAGACCAAAGTGGTAAAAATGTCTTTTTTTTGGAACAGATTCATCTCTGCTCTGATAATATTCAAATAATAGTATCTGTAGAGTTCAAAAGAAACATTTTATTAATATCTGTCAAGTATACAAATGTGTGAATGGAAGATAAGTAGGATTAGAAAAGAACAGACCACAATAAACCAAAAATCTATTTCCAATTCTTTATCAGCCTTGATTAGCTAAGTGGGGGAAAAAACAAAGCCATGCTGTTTGAGACAGTGGTAAGTTTGAAAATGTGTGTCCTGCAGCTTTTCCCTCCAGACATACTTACAAGGTGCTAGAGCTGAGAATCAATTAATAATTCACTTTTCTTCCCCAGCCCAAAACTTAGAATAATTTATATTAAAATGTAGTTTATTCTGTTATCAAATATATTTAATGAAACAACTTCCTCAATATCTTTGTATTTGCTAATATTCTGACAGATAAATTGCCTTTCTTACATGGAAAAATCAAACACTTGTTTCACTTCTTCAGGTAATTCCAAATTAAAATAAGTAGCTGCAACTATATCAAAGTTACTTCTATGGACACTTAATTCAAATGGATTTAAAAGAAAAAGCTCAAGAAATAACACCTGACAAAAACAATAAAGTTGATTTTTTTTATACGTAGATTTTTCTTCCCCCCCCCCCCCGCCATTAAGGCATACAATATCCAAATCCTTCAACAACCTTACACTACTTGACTTTCAGCAAAACATGACAGACTTCTAGATTATAAATACATTACATGCCATGGAGTTTTCTGCCTGAAAGGACAGAAAACCAATTTAGTACTCTTATTAAACAAGTGTACAGTGTATGTAACTCTCCAGAGAGAGCCCACAGAGTGAGCTGTGGAAAAACAGACAGAAATAGTTATACGTATAGCAGAACATAAGATTTTATCTGCACTTCCTTCCTAATAGGACAACATCAAAATCAATAGAAATTATGACCAATCTTAGACTTACTTCAAAGTGTTACAATGAATTGTATAAAAGCAGCTAACTCTAGTCATGGCTCTGCTTCCAGTCTTTCAAAGGATGTCAAGTCCCTCAGCCCATGGAAGATGCTGGCAAAGAAACAGCTTGGGAGTACCAAAACTCTTTTCAAAGAGAGTACTGTATTCTGAAGGGTAGGGAAAAATTTTCTTCAGCACCCTGTTTTATGCAACTATTTTTTCATTTACATACTAGACAAGATAAATTTATATACTAAATTAGACAAGAGTCAAATTTTGATTAAAACTTCTTAGGTTAACAAAGTGTCCTCTTCTTCTATCACGCAAAGACAGGTCAGGCTGTCTTTTGAGACACTACGTCTCAAATACTGAACAAAACAAATCAGGATAAATAGTTCAGTTTACCACCTATAGGTTATGCTTCTGCTTGTTTAATAATCTAATTTTAAGACAGCTTGGTTTCAACAAACTTTATTATTCTTATAGTAATTACAACTAGCTGGAAAAATAAACATAATTTTTATATTTTTTAATGGAAGCCAAATTTCACAAATTTCAACAGCTATTAAACGTACATTATTTGTCATTTCCTATTAAAAGGAAAAGAACTATCCAAATAGAGGCATGTTAATAAGCAACAGTTTGAGAGTGCAAAGCTAATGAATAAACAACTTGAACTCCAAGGGCATCTCTCCTAGTAGGCAGATAAACTAACTTAGATGTTAAAAAGTAATTAAATATTTCTTTTTAGATTTCCTACAAGATTTTTACAAATATTGTCTTAACCCATATATTTCTAATTTTAAATGATCCTCGTAGGGATACAAAACTAATTTTTCATGCGTTAGGGGAGCCATGTCTCTGTTCTTTGGGCAGGCATTTTAAAACATGCTACAGGAAACTAAAGACTTGTCTGGCCAATTGCTTGTTCAAATCACACAGCCTTTTTCCTTCCCCCTTCTACCTTACTTTGCTATACTTTCCCAGAAGCACCATCTGCATGCCAAATGGGCTAATTCTAGGCAGAAGAAATAAAATTTTTAACTATGGTAATTTGAAACAATTTCATATACCCTGGCAAACAAGTGATGAGACATCTACTCAAGTGTTGTTAATAAGGAGTTTTCATTTGAAAAAAGTTAGTAACAACACTAAACTCTTCCAACATTACAATTCTTTTAGTTTGAGAAGCATCATAGAGAACAGTAGAGTACCACTCAAGAAAATTTGCTCACACTGTTCTAAAAGAGGTTCACAGATGCATAAAACATACCCAAAGCTGTAAGAAGCACATGGAAACAGAATAAGGATATTTATCACCACAACCAAAAATACTCCTCTGCAATGAACAAGATTATTAGGTTAAAGAACTTTAAAAAACACCTCTGAACTTTGTCCTTCACTTCTCATTCCTAAACTTGGTTTAGCTGGCTAGTTCATTAATCCCCTCTAGATCCAAATTCTTTAAATAAAGGAAAAGTACATGAATCAAGAACAGTGAGTGTACCAGAAGAAAAAGAAAATATTCCGTAAGTCAGAGCAGAAGATAGGAAAAAATGGGAAGAAATGCAGAAAGAGCAGATGGCACTAAAAACGGTACCTGGGAAAGGCATTAAGACCTCAAGAGTATCATTATTTGTTATGTGAGCATGCAGCCTGCAGACTTCAATAGGACTTTTCCCATGAGTAAAATGACCCACATACAGGCTTGCCAGATTAGTTCTAATATGGTGGATAAGAACCTATTTCCTACCACTACTATAAGCATTTTCCTATTTACACTTCTATTTTCTGTTTCTTTAACATCTACTGATTAGACAACATAAACATGTACTCAGTTATTAGAACAGCTCTGCTTATGGAATCATGTAAAGACTAAAAAACCAAAAATCTGTCTTATGCTTTCATTAATGAAACTTGCTGAACACCTGAAGTCAATTATTGTTAACACAAACCAAAATGACTTAATGAAATTAAACCATTGTTGAGAGAAAGTAAAAATTACATCTGAAGTACTTTGCTTACATGACTGCAATGAGGTAGAATTTGATGAGACGCACTATTTCATACAAGAGAAGGGAGCAGGAAAAGACGGAAAATTCAATGGGGTCCTCTTAGAAAAGCCTACTGCACAAAGGAAAGAAAAAATAAGTAAAAAAACTCCTACCAAGTGCATTTCCATTACATACCTGCTTTTGCAGGTCCCCAAGATCAGTGCTTTAAGTAAGATAAAATGCCTCTCAGTTTGCCACTCTTCATTGTCATGGGAAACACTCTCTGCAAATTGCCATTCACTATTCCAATTTCATACTCAGAGCTGAATTTGCATACGAGTTATTTAATACCAATTCCTGTCCAAGCAATAGGAAATGTTCCTCCAAAGGTTTAACCTTTGTCAATTCTCCTCATTATTTTTGAGTCCAGAAAAAGGACATGAACTCTTTGTTTCTCTACAGGCAGACATAAGATGTACTGTTTCAGGCACAAGCTCACACTCCAGTGAAATGATTAGCTGAGATATTTCACTGTGCCATAGTGTGCCACAAACTTGTCTGCACACCCAGAGCCTGAGGGATAAATGTGTGTTCTGTTACACACATTTTGACACCCTGGAAGGTTTTGATAGGTTTACCAGGCACCAGCTGTGAGCCAATCTATCTTGCTGGCAGCAACAAGTACCAGACTGCTTTATGCCTTCCTTTACTTCAGTGTCCAGGTAATCTTTGTTTTTGGAGCTTTTTGCAAATGCTAACAGCATCAATCATGCATCAACACCAGAGGCATGTGGCAACAACAGTGCAGAGCTGCCAAATGCAAATTATTTTCCACCAAAGAAATTCTTCTTATCAAGCCATCTATTTAAAAAGAAAAAAAAAAAAGAGCGAATGAAAAGAAATTAAACCCATAAATTCACCCCCACACTATGATCCCTACAAGCCCCATAGCTGTTGGGGACAGGATCTTACCAAGCCCTTCCACATTTCTAATCCTCAACACTGTCTTTGGACCTGGTAATTTCTCCTTGGTGTAGTTATTCTTAGCTGCATGCAGAGATGGAGAAGCACTATCACAGTCTTTTTATACTGAAAATATTTACTCTATTTAGAAAAACTTGGCATTGGAAAGTTACGTGCAAATGCTCCCAGCCTGCTTTTCACTGTGAAATACAGACAAGTGCTAATCCTGTTGCAATCCTTACCACTAGAGGTATTTTCCTTATACAGTATCTCCACTTCATGCTTTACAAGGAGACACTGAGGTGCCTAAAAAAATCTTGCCCTTTATCTTATCTTCTACAGTTCACAAATCCCTTTATCAAGAGCTGTTTGCTTCTGAGACAGAGCTTTCCACACAAGATCATAGGTAGGAAGCTCCTGACCCAGAGGCCCATGAGTTAGAAATATAAATCTACCCCAACCATGTGAATTTTTTCACTGGAGACTGGACTAAGCTCAAAACAAGCATGTGACAGAAATGTAGGGGAAAAAAGAAAAACAAAGATTTAAAGGAAAATGCAAAAAACTTTATCTTTAGCTACTGTTTCAATCTGTAAATCTAAAATAAAGGAAATTAAGAACAGAATTAGATCACCAGATGTGCCATGCAGAAAAACTGGACAAAGAATGAAAAGATCACTTTTTTCACTAAGTCGAGCCATCAACTTCAGAATAAGAAAAATCATTGAAAAAGTGATCAGGATGGATTTGTCCCTTTCAGTATGATTCACTGTCTGCTCACAACACTTATTTTTAGCCCATGAAAAATCTCTCTTCAAAGACACTGCTGAGGTGGCAACAAGAAAAAAAAATGGAGCGACTTTAGAAAACTCATTTCAGCAAAAAGTAGAAAAGCCACCCTTCAAACTAGGTTAGTTATTGCCTTGTATTAAAACTCCTTTGTTTGATGGAAAGACTCAGGATGGCTTTTTCTGGTACTATTACTCTTGTTAAGTTCAGTTTGTTTTGAAAGTATTTATCTCACTTCAGATTAAATGCATCTCTCCCCATGTATTCAGAGGTATAAAACACATCTATTCTCTTAAACTCATCATTTATGTCAGTATGTATTTAAGGGCAGTTGCAGAGAAAAATACTTCTGTGATTGAAAGCCTCAGCATTTTTTAATGAAAAATTATCTATAATATTTCACATCAAAGTACAATTATTACAATGCAGAAATCCAGATTCTTGACAGGATCAGAAACACCCAAATTAGTGTTTCTGAGGACCACAAGTTACCTTTGCAGCAATCATGACTTGACTAGTAAGAATCTGTTATATGCATGCACGATACTTTAAAGAAAACCCAACAATTAATTCTTTGACTATTATTTTTGTATGGCAATTCAGATCATCTTCTAAACCTACTTAATAAAAAAGAGGTAAAACTTTTATCTCTGTTAAGACATTTCAAGAGATTTCTGGCCATTGAAAGAATTTAAAAAACAGAAATCAAAAGGAGATCCTAGGGTACTGCAAAAAGCAATGTATGAACCTGTTTTAATCCCAAGTTTACTCTTCAAGTCTAATTTTAGTCTCTTAAAATTCCAGTCCCTGTATGTAAAAAATTTCTTCTGTAAATTCTATATACAGCTGATTTCATGATTACCAGTGAAGTTAATGTGTTGTCTGGTGGGATTGGGTAACTGAACACAATGGGAACACATCCATCACCAATCAGATACAGTGCCAATTAGTCATAATTCATTTAAATTTAGTGAATTAGATCATACATGTCATACATTGGACATACATTTGTCCCTGTTCCCAACTCTTTCTTCACAGTTCCATGCTGTTGCCATTCATTTATAGAGATATAATATGATCAAACTGAAGACACTTAGACATTCCACCCTCCCTCTGCTCTGCCTCCCCCAAATAATTATTTTTTTTTTTCACTGAACAAATGGACCTAGAGAATTCAGTACGGTCCCAAGACCCCCAGAAAGGAGATAGTCCCCAAGACATTTTGCAGAACACAGGAAATTTGCCCTGCCTGTACACCAAAGTTTGCTGGGTGTTATAGACAGCTCCAAGCCAAAGGTTTTTAGCCATGTTTGCACACACCCCAGCCCCTCTGCATTTAAATAGGAAGAATAAGACACTATGGTGCACACGTTTTGCCCGCAGTTTTTCACTTGGACGTTTTCTTTTTCTCATAACAGACAGCAGAGTGATTTAGTCAAAATCGTTGCTAAAGCTATACTTAAAAAGAGTTTGAAAAAGAAGCTTCAATCTTGATGAGGCCAGACATGTAAACTGGGTAGATAAAAGCTGCATTTATAAGCAGAGATGACAACAGTCTACCATTCAGCAAGCAAGAGAGAATGGCAGGATTCAGAGCCCAAGCCAATTAAGCATCATGACTTCCTTCCATCTGGCAGAGAGACTGCAAAAACACTTAATTAAGGAATTTGATCCCTCTGTCAGGTCTGAAATAATTCAAACTTTCACCATTTTCAGCCTATATAAAGGGGTCACCCAAACAAGCATAGGCTACATTGTATCAGTTCAGCATTATACTGGCACTGGTGTAATAGGGGCACTGCAAGACTCACCCAGGGATTGATCCCAGAGATCTCTCTGCTGCATGGCTTGACGTGGTTACATGCAATTATGGTGAATTAAACTGTGATTTATTTGAAATATGACCTAATCTTTTATATAATCAGAGAGCTGATATATGCCAGAAACATACACAGCCACAATTCTCTTCAAATACACAACTTTGAGTTGGAGTAAGTTCAAAAGTCGATTCAAATACTTCTCCAGAACACAAAATGAAATATACTGGGGAGGAGGGGAGGGAAGAAGAAGGGGGAAGCATATAAAAATTAGTGCAAAAAAAAATCTAGTTTCTTTACTTTTAAACAATCTTACATATTTCAGTGCTACAATATAAAAGTTACTAGTGACTAACCAAAAAAAGATATTGGTGTTACATGGCCATACATACATGAGATCTACTGGTGGTGAGTTACCTCAGTACTGGAATAAAAATTAACTACATTCAGAAAGCCTTCTTATTTGGTGGCAATGTATTTTGGGTTTTGTTTTGGTTATAATTCAGGAGCAAGAGAAAATGTTATTTCTAATATGCCCGTTTCAGATGAGTAATTTCCAGGCAAAGTCAAAGCTGAGACTCAAAACTGTCCATGAGCCCCAGAACCTCCAGTGGCAGGTTAACATTCCACCACTGAAATTAAAACAGGAGCCTTTTAGCAAGAAGTAAGGAAAATTTTCAGGGGTATCAAGAACATAAAAATGTTAGCAAACAGTAGAATTAATAAACATATTTCAGATATTTGTTGTCCGTATATATTTAGGCCACTATTATAAACCTAACCCCTCCAGCTCAAAATAGATCAGCCTTCCTGCATGAGACAGAAAAGGGAAAAAAAAAGTGACCAATGGAGAACATTCTGACATGATAACACAGTCTGACTCTAGAAGGAGTTTACCAAATTTGGGCTTACCTTTACTTGGTGCTGATTTTCTCACAGAAGCTACATGGTCTTCAGAGATAGCAAGACGTCTTAGCACATCAGCCAAGGCTGCTTTTAGCACAGTGATTTCATCTTCTTGTTGCTGCACTCTCAGCTCCAGGGCTGAAAGACGGTCCTGGACATCAGAGGTGCTCGCAGCTGAGATGCTGTCATCTGCACAGAGGCAAAGCAGAGCAGAAAGAGGCATTGAAATACTTTGTTCTGAATTAAAAGCCACAGAAAGAGGCATGTACACCACAAGTACGTCTATCCCATCATTGTGAAATACTAAAGATATTCTAACAAACACGTTCGGGCAAATAAGGAATGGATATTATGGCAAACATCAAGTTAATGCTTCAAGACAGAAATCATTACTAATCATTAGCTAAGACAGAAGGTTTAAAATCACAGGAAGCAATGTGCTTCCTGTGAAAAACTTGCTTACAAAGAGAAGACTGAAATTAATCTTATTTGAACACCCAGCTGAATTAACCAAAAAGGTATAAAACTGTGGTAAAATTCTGCAATGTATCCTTGTGGAACTGTTTAAGAATTTTAACTATAACCCTTAATTAAAGCAATTTTCAAAGTTAAAAAAAAAAAAGTCCACAGTTGAACCTACAAATACTGTTAACAATAAACTAATTGCATCAAGTGGCAATCTAAATTTAAATGGTATAGACCAGAGTTCTTAATTTCAATTCCTTCTCTTTAACTTTTTTCTCATCAGCACCCTGGATGTGCCAGAAAACATACAGCCTTATAACATTTGGCCTGAAGCGTAATAAAAATAAATGCACTACAAAAAGGTTCCAAAAATCTGTTTGGCCACACAGAGATAGATTAGCACTGAAGGCCTAACCCAGCCAAATCTATTCTTCAGTGGTAAAAAGGAAATTACAGCTTCTGCTTACTCTTTGCCTTTGACAGTTCTTAGCATTATTTCTGCCAAGCCAAAATAACACATAACAGATTTTTGTATTTGGCTGTTGTAAAAAATCATAGGCCAATCACTTAAAAAGAAAAATCTGTAAAAGAATATGTCACTCAATCATAAAGTACTGAATTCCTTATCCATCCTGTTTAAGGACTCCTTCAAACTCAGTAAGGAACTTCTAATATAGCTATACAAAAATTCACCTGTATTACATAGTTCACTTAAGTTTCTATTCTACAAAACAAATACAGCAAATTTAAGTGTAAAAGTAAATAGCTGGTACTATTACTGTGATTCTATTAAATCTAAACTTTAGTTTTCACAAATCTTAGGAAGACACGTCATGGAGAAAAAACTTAATATAAGTCACAATCCTAATACTTTGATTTACCCTAAAAATAAAGCATTAATCTTTCAATACTTGCGTAGGGGCATTTTCAAAATGCATGCAAACAAAATAAACACTGAGCCAAATTCCTCCAATGAATTCACTATGAAAGAGTTTCAGGAATTTAATGCCAACTTCCACTCAGTTAAAACATGATACTCGCTACCGAAGGACCAAGAACTGAACCAACCAAAACAAAGCATCATCATACTTTCACAACACAAACAAAATTCCTACAATGAATTAGAAATAAAAACCCCTAAGAACCCTGTAGTAATGAAATATATCCACAATTACAACTGAACCAAAAGGAACAGTTAAGGTCACAATAATCAACCAGCCCCTCGCTGACAGTTTTGCATATTGTTTTAATTCACTACTTGGTTAAAGCAAAAGCAGAAGTGTATACTTCATGGCTAGTACTATATTCATTCTGGCTGAGGGAAAAAACTGCAGGGGAAATAATTAATTAATTATTTAGTAAGGTACATAATCAAATTGAGATCCAGAGACAAGAGATTAAGACTCAACAAAAATACCCTTAATACCAGCATTCATAACTGTACCTCCCTATATGCAGAAAATTGATTTTAATGACTCCATAGCCCAGCACATCCAACACTCTCTCATCAGGACTTTACAAACCCAGACACCTATAACACCCAGCCCAGTTTGGGAAGGACTGTCTAAGATTCTTTTATTAAAACCCTCATGGTCAAAACATTAACCTCCATTGGGTTTGAGGAGCTGGGAAAACTTCCTATATGCATACAAACCTATGCAGCATACAAAAAGGAACCAAGGTAAATGTACATTAAGCCATGAAGAAATGCTTTTACTTCAGGAAAGTAAATGGACTTAAAATACTATATAATTCATATTTCTACTATCCTGCAAGTATTAACCTTTAAACAGATGCAGTGGACCAGACAGAATGAACACTCCAGAACACAATTACTTTCAAAATATTATCAACTTTGTAACACCTCTTACACTGAGTAGCAGTCCAAACAGAAGAAAGCAGTTTGACATTTCCCTAAAAAAAAGAGGAGGGGAAAAAAAAAGCAGAAACCCCCTACAACTTTTTTTTTTTCTTTTTTTGTTGGTCAAAGTCTTCAATTAACAGGTATTATCCATTCTAATGGATAAATTATGGATATGTTCCCAGGCTGCATAAATATACAGCAGATCAGTATTAAACATTTGTAAAAGGAGTAAGTAGCTATGTCAAATCATCATTTTAAAGCCAAATCTTACGGAGCTCCCTGTGTAGAGTCCAAACAAGAGTAATTACCAGGAAAGGCTCCACTGCTGATTGCTGTCTCTGATGAGCACAGAAGCAAACACTCTGCACATCTCTGGACATCTTTATTTGCCACGAACTAGTAATGCTGACCAGACTGTTGCTGTTGAACCCCAGCACCCCAAAACTGGGGTGCATTAGCTGGCTGCTGCAGCTCCCAAAGGCACAGTTATGTCATTCATTAGAACTCTGAAGAACAACCGGAGGGCAAATCTTCCCACCCTGTAAGGGTGAGCTGCAATGCTCTGACCACGTCATCCGATGAGCCAGCAGAGGAGTCGATCAATGCTCTCCTCTCTGAGCTGTACTGTGGAGGCTCGAGCCTTGGCGCAGCACAGAGGGGCAGAAGGGCCCTCTCAACACAACAGCTTGTCAGAGGGCACAGCTACACAAATGGGGCATGAGGAGAAGGCCAAGAGGGTTGAGCCATTCAGCTGATTCCAAACCGGGCAAAGCAATGTGAGCCCTGTTGTACAACGGGAGGTCCCAAACCACCAGAGGCTGCTTTGCATTGCAGAGAGAGCACAGGAGACACAGCGACTGAAAGAAGCTGGAGGGCAAGGATATTACTAGGAAATCAAGACTAATTTGATTCCTTGATCAAGGAATACAGTAGCACACTTGGAACACATTTCATAGCTCTTTATCATTCTACAGAAGTGGCATCTGTTTCAAGTGATGACAACCATCTATTACCCTGGCAACTATTAGGGAATTAAAATTAATAATCCCCAACCCAAATATCTCACCCATTACAGCAAATATTCAACTGAATTCCAACATGCCCTTCTTGGCAGCGTCTTGAAAAGTAACTCAACAGGGATTATCTTAAAAGAAGATGCCCTAAAAGTAAACAAAGCTGGAATCCATGAGATCATTCTGACAAATCTGTACAATTACACTTTTTCTTCACAGAAGCCTTCAAAATCTCTTCCAGATTTCTTCTTTCATTTAAAACATATTTTATAATCTAAAGAACTACTTCAAAAGAGGTTAAAAAAAATCCCTTCCTTCAAGGACGTGCCCTCCCTCTTCAGAAAGGAAATAGCTCTTATGCAAGAACAAAGTCAGTCAATGGGAAGCAAAATTCCATCTCCTCCCTTCCTCTTCTCCCACTCCTAAACATCTGTCCTTTCCCTTGTGCTGACACAGACATGCATCTATCCGGGTCTTCCATAAGCTGGTCTTCGTGCAGTTGACTACAGATTCATTCATTTAATTAATTTAAAAAAATATTTTTTTTGGTGATCTGGTTATTCTTATTATAACCACACATCACCATTTCTGATGCGTTGGTCGTGTTTTTTAAGCTGTTGATGACCCATATTTTTAAGGGACACCCTGGGAACAAGATCAAGTGTGGAAGAAAAGCACCATCTACAGTGCTCGCTGACAGTAGCGAGGACTCATCCACATTGATGTGAATCTAAGGTACTTCAGCCTTAAAAACTGGCTTAAGGTAAGAGTTCTGGCACTTAAATGACAGCAAAAACATGCTAGGTCTAACCACACAGTACTATAACTTTCAAAATAAAAGCTTCTGTTTTTTTCATAGTTCATCAGTTTGATTTTTAATTTTAGCCAGGAACACATCAATTCTTCCCTTGCTTTTGGAGTAAGAAGAGATATACATGGGACGCTAGTATTCCATACTCATGAGACACAAGGATGACCCTAAAAATGAGGGTTCATTTCTCATAGTCAGTGAGCAGCACTGAACAGACAAGTTTCTCTGTGTGGGACTCCTCACAACCACAAGCATCAAACCACTCGTAGCAGGTTAAACAAGGCAGCAATTCAAACTGCCCCTTAGACCTGGACTAGGAACTCCAAAAGGAGTATCTAGGACATAGTGATGGTACTTAACAAACCTTAAAAGCCACATATCACTCCTAACATGCCATCTAGCAGGCACGGAGGGTATGGGCATTTGAAAAGCATCACTGTTCATCATTTGCTGCCTTGAATGTTGAACTGGTTACATTAGAAAGAAAAAAAAAAAATCTTACTACTGAACCATCTATTCTGGGCCCCCTCAACAAACCCAGAACATCCATTATCACCCCTCTGAGTCAATTCCTCCCAGCTTTGACTAAATCTAAGTAAGGAAATAATTTTAAACGTAAGCAGCATTTCAGAAAAACAAATTCTACAAACTCCAGCACACGGAAATTTAAACCACAGGGTGGAAAATCCTGTGTTTTACCCAATAAAGCCACATAAACCACAGGTAATTTTAAACCCCTGGCTGTTAAGGCACCCACACAAATTTCTACATTTTGCCCAGAGTGGTAAGTGTCTTTTATTAGGGAAAAGAACAGAATTTACTGGGACTAGTATAAAGATCTGGCTGACAATTTCAGGAGATAACTGTCCCCAAAGAATCTTTTCTCATGACAACCATGATCTGCTCACATGTGAGGGAAAGTATGTATTTGTATAACTTCCAATTTTTGTTCCAAAGAGCACTGAAAAATTTGACTCTGGATGAGGCTTATATTTCCAGACAGATACCTGACAAATTTATTTCTCCTACATGTTACAACAAAGAAAACTCTCTCAGTTTTCTGCAGATCATTTGTCTTAAGAGTAGCTTACAAAAGGTGTAAAGATCAAGAATTATAGTCCATATCTGTAATTCATAATTTTTAACAACAACAACAAAAAAAGGAAGAATTAAGACCCCATACTTTTGCTCACAGTATCTCCTCCAAATGCCAGCATATGCACAGTTTTGCAAAGGATGTGAGTCATGGAAAGAATACAAGAATGAGAATCAAAGCACACTATACGAACACGGAGGATTCAAAGAGCTCCCCTGCAATCCAAATGATACTGTATTACCCTAGAGCTTATGGCATGGAAGTGGAGTGGGAAGCTCTTCCCAAGCTCTCCCTTCCTGCAAGCACAAGACTCTGGCCTTTAACTCTCTCAATTACCTCACACATCTTTGGTTTCTCTTGCTTGTTTTTCATTCTTTTCCCTAATCTTCCAGTTTTTCTACACCAAATTAAAACTAATGCACTGCTTGATCTCACACTTGTTACTGGTGACAAAAGTTCTTTCTTTATTTTCTTTTCAGAATAACAATGCAAATGTTCTGAGATAGGTACAGGTAAGTCACTTACTGTAGACAGTGCAAAACATTAACAATTCCAACACTAGCTAAACCTTAAATTTGTCTCCTTCAAAGACATTTCTTCAGGTTTTCAGGAAGAACACATTGTCACACACCACTCATTTGCTCAGGATTGATGCTGCACGATGACCATCACATCAACCAGACTGTCTTCCTTGCATAACTCATGAGATTTTTTAATGTTTCACAGACCCATCTAATTTTAACCCCTACAAGTAATTAATTAAAAAAGGATATATCACTCTATGCTAGCCATTCCACTGATTTGAAACTAGATCAAAACCATTTTGATCACAAGTAATGATTTAATACAAGCAGTATTTAATTTTCTGTGGATGACCCGTAAGATGATTTTGCTGAAACCCACGAAAAGTGCAGTGCAGCAGTTGCTACTGGCCTTTGATATGGTGGACTAGTTTATGGTCAGTTTGAAGCATGTTCACGTCTGTAAGCCGGCATCACTACAGTATAAAGATCATGGCCCATGTTTTGAATCAACTTAATTTGAAAGGGTTGTTCTGATATGCAAGATGATTTACCACTTCATGCCTAACAGTTAGTAGCTCAATTTGTATATGCTAGACAGATTTGTGCACATAGACTTTCATATATTTTTATTTTCCTGACATGAAAAAGCAAAGGAAGGAAAAAGATGAAAAGATGACACAAAAACATCCCAACAAAAAGTAACCCAATAATAACCACAAATTACAGAAAATAAAAATATTTTTATAATAAGCTTGTGTATCTGCTGCTGTCAACATTCAGTTCTACTACAGATAATCCAGAAATTCATCAGCATGAGATTTGAAGGGCACAGCCCCACCCATACCATAATTGACCAACGTAAGTGTTCTGCTTGCCTAAGTTTCCAGTAACTGTATAACTTATTGGGCACAAAATTTTTATATTTCATACTTGCTGATACTAGCTTTGACAGGCAGACTGTAAGAACAGAACCAACACTTAAGGACACTTGTCATATTTGACACTGGTATCCATTTGAATACTTGAAGAGGCAGATAATTAGGCACTGCCTCACATCCTTCCCCAACTGCATACTTCCTATCAGCTCCACCTCCACTGAGATGCATCTCAAGAGTAAGACCATTCACAGGTTTTTCCCCACCCACTGCTTGAAAAGCCTTGTGGTTTTTAAGTACTTTTCTTCCCCTAACATTGCTTGGCTCCTGATGCTCCAGATACTGTTCCTGATACTGATCTTCAAGACTTGGCCTTCAGCCACAAGACAAGCCCTTCCCCTTCCAAAATACTACTTCTGCTACAAATCAGCAACCTCTACATTCCATAGGAAGAAGTCATGGTGGCTATGGGCACCTACTTGGGATCCCCCATATAAATGGCTCAGCAGCTATCCCAGCCACCTCAAGCTCTTATCAGTATTTGGTGCCCTCCCATTTTCATGTCACAGTAAGGAGACGGGCAGGGAGCATCTTTTCTAACACAGAGGCTTGGAAATTCACACAGCAACCAGAGGCAGCCGCAATAAACTGCTCTGCTGCAAGCTGCACATGCATTAACACTTTAGCACACACAGATTAGTATCCTTTCACTGGAAATATTTCATGTTGTGCTAGAAGTGTTAGAACGTTTCCATGCTAAAATGCTAATTTAAAAGTACCAAATTAAGCAAAATGTTGTAGGTTAATCTCCATCCTCCCTAATGCCCAAACTGATCTAACTAAAATTTTCCAAGAAAACAACTTTTCATATGCTGAAGAGGGACCACATCCCTGAAGTCTTTCCCTCCATCGAGGGCTCAGGCACCACTCACCTCTCTGTACCAAAAGCAGATGGCACCCAAGCCAGTTTATGGAGAAACTCAACAGGCTTTAGCCCTACAGGACAGAAACAAAACCACCCAATGCCTGGTGCTCCAGGGTGACCACAGCAGGACACAGTATAGGAAAGCATCTCTCCTGCACTCCCAAAGCCTCACTGCAGAGGAGCCTGCATGCCCTGCCTAACCCAAAACACCAGACAACAGTGCGGAAAAGCGCTCAGCTCTCACAGGTAAACCCACCAGAAGCAATCAGGCTTTTGTTTGACAATCAAGCCCTTCTAGTTTCAAATTAGGTGACAATTTAATTAGAAAATTAGGTAATTAGCAGAAGCTACTGACCTTAATCTCTTTTTAACTTCACTCCTCCTCTGTTAAATGAAATTAAATTAATCATCCCACACTGCCTAAAGGTTAATTACCACCTGTGGGCTACCAATGAACTACCCTAAGTGCTGCAGCAAGGTCAGTGTTTAAATGTATGCCATTTTTCAAGAAGCAAGATTAAGAGCCTTCCCATAAAAATAAGAGAGAGGCAAAAAATAAGAAAGAAAATAAAGTTAACTCAAAAATACCAACCACTTGTATATGAAGAATCACCTTTTCAGAGCTTTAACTTGGAGGAGATTATGACCAAGTAATTAAAAGCTGCACCTTACTACCTATATGATTTCAATATAGTCTTGAAGAACAACCCAAAAGCTGACTTTTAAGTTCAGTCTCACTTCCAACTTAGAACACTCTTCTTTAACCTTATGTCTTTAATGCACAAATCCACAAGAAGATGGCAGCATTAATTGTCACTGATCTGCTCAACATAATGAATGTTGATGACCACAGTCAGGCTCAGACAAAAGTACTGCTATCCAAAACATCACCAAGTCCACCAAACGCACAGAATTCATAGAGAAACACTGGACCATATGAAACACTGGTTTTCCTGGAATCCTGTGCAAACTCAGACAGGTACGTGGCAGGCAAGGAAGTTGGAGTGAAGGCTTATAAATGGAAAGGTGGGGGAGAGGAAGAAGCAAAGAAGAGGGAAAAAAAAGCACACTTGCAGTTATCTCAGATTCTCCATCTCTCTGTACAACCCTCCCTCCACCCAGGACCACTTATTCTTTAACTGTTCTTGCCAGAGTGATAGTGCTAATTCATGCTCAAAGATGCGTCCTTATATTTAGATTTTTTTTTTTTCAGAAATTAAGCCCCAATTCATACAGCTTTCCTCTGATTATTCAAGCTTTATTTCCAAAACATATACTTTTCTAGTAACACATGAATAAAATCCAAGTTTGCAGAATCTTTAGATTGCAGCAATGGAGGCAAAGTCCAACATTCCCCATTACTGGCAGTGTATCTCCTCTGCTGCAAAACATTTGAATTTAGTAGTACCAACATACTTTCAATCTGACACTTATGGAAACCTTCCAATATCTTAAATATTTATTGCTTATTTGGGCAACTAACTTAATCGGGTTTTTCTCTGTGGTATGCTTTTAACAAGTACATTTTTGCCCCAGAGGAAAGAAGTTTCTACTCTAAGATTGCTATATTCTGATCAATTCTAGAGTACCATTTCAGCAGCAAAACAGAAAAGCACTGAAATCATTAAGTAAGATAACATCAGGCAAAGCAAAATAACCTCCTCTTTTATGGACACATTTCATTTTGTACCATGCAATGTTTGCTTACAGAATTCTACTCATCTCAAATTCTAGCACAAAGATAAATAATCTCTAGTTTCTGTTATCTAGGAATCAAGTTAGACATTATCCCTGAAAATAAAAGTGCTGGAACATTTCTGAAAGTTTTTGCACTGGCTGCTTCATTGTGCCATGCATTTCTTTCCCCCAGGACTCATAAATATCTAATTTGTAACATCAAAAATACCACTATACAAACACTTTCTTTGATCTCCTTCTGTGCTATTCTAAACCAATCTATCGTAAGTGCCACTATGCAAAACTGCATCAAGAAAAATAGAATCCTGGCCTGTAGCACTAATTTCCTTTCCCAAAGAAATACAGACCTCCTTCTCCCAAAACACTCATCTACCCTTCAGGGAAAGCCTTCCCTTTCAGCACTGCTGGAAAAAGCAGGATCTGAGCAGTTTTGTGCTCAGCAGAAACGTGCTTACACCAGAGCAGGGGGAGGCACCAGCACTGGTGTGCACAGCACTATTTTACAGTTTGCCAAGTCACAGGGCACGGTGATTTCAGATAAAGGGAAAACCTGTTTTGAAACAGACTCACCAACTCACGTCCTTATCTTAGTTTTCTGGTATTTCAGGATTAGGAATTCCTTCCACTTACAGCCTGATGTGGCTACTGCTTTATTACCTCTCCATACCAGAGCCCACTCAGTAAAACACCAACTCTGAACTTCCACTCCGAACAAGCTAAAGTGACCTTGAAGAGGTATTGTCCATCTTTGTATCTTCTTGTCCAAAACCTAAGGATGACAATCCACTCCCCCCCTTGAAAAGAATAGCCTCTAAGAGACAAGCCTTCAGGTGGGAGCATTCATTCCAGTGTTAGTTTTTCCCTGGTGACCATCCACCCACAGCTCTGCGGGAGGAGCTGGGTTGTGCTTGCAAGGCCATCATGCTTCGTCCATCCCGCTGAGCAGCATCTCCTGCAGAAGGCACCCCGTGTCCCAGCTCTGTGGTACAAATGTTACCCTCACTGCCACAGGGGATACCATCTCACAGCCATTCAACCTCTCCTGTGTCTTCTAAGCAAGAACCGACAAAAGGTTTGGTTTCAATGTTTTTAAAAGTCTGCTGTTTCTTATGAATGCGAGACTAAAGCTCTCTAATCACAAACTTGATCCAACTCAACACTTGCAACAGCAGCAGTCAAAATCCTGCTTTTGTTTACTTCCACCAAGAAGCTTCCATAGCTTCTGCAACTGTTTGCAGCTTTGGTATTAGAAGAACATCTCTACAACAGCTTGCATTTACTCCAGGTGGAACCAAATCCACAGCAGTTTGGTTTGGCTGGGGGCTTCCTGCATAGAAAAGAACTAACTCATCTCCATAAAGACCAGTCATACTATAGACATGGCTAAGCTATCTGCATGATTTCAGGGATAAAGCACATGGCTTCCACACAGCCAACCCAGAAGGTGGTATCTGCAACTACTCATCACACACTATTCATAATCTCCAATTCAGTTACTACACAGGAGGAATACTGAGAAATAAATGGAATATCTACACATTGTGTGTCAGAGAAAACACAGGCCAGAGTATACAGTAAGCAGTATCTACGCTGTGCAAGTCAACAGCCAACCTCAAAAAGGGGGACTGAGCATAAATACAATTAAATTGACTGGTTCTTTAGTTCAGCTCTTTTCATTTTGTTATGTTAGCAGTTAAACAGCTCAGGTGAAGTAACAGCTGTAAACAAGGTGTGGGTGGAAAGCATTGCTCACACCTTTCCTGCTCCTGTGGCTGCTGCTGCATGACTGCCCTGCAACATGGGGCTTCTCAAGAGCTATAGAAACATTAATATTGACATAAGTTCTTTTGCGAAGGTAGTCTTTTAAACAATTCAGACTGCAGATCTGTCACTAAGTGTTGCCGCACTGTCCTTTAGCAAGGACACTATCAACAAGTTCCCAGAAATGCTTATAAACAAATGAGGTAATTGTGAAATGAAACAGATTTAATTCATGGCAAGAAAGAACTCTTGACTGCACATCTATTATAAAAAGCTGCAGTTAAGCCACCTCTGCAGAAATAAATACATAAAAATGAAGCCAGTTTCAATCATAATTTCAGTCACTAATTCTGGTACTATTAGACCTAAAATGGAAAACTCCCCAAAAAGGGATTAATTAAGTCTCAGCTTTATTTAGGCAAAACCACAAAGCAGATTTCAGAACCGAAGCAGAGCAAAGCAAACATAAATACTTGGACAGAGTGTTATATGATGCTACAACTTCCCAGAGAAAAATCAATCACTCAACAGAACACTTTGGTTGACATAGGCAGGCTAAGACCTTCTAAAATTTCACCCTGAAAGTATTTTATGTACAAGTCCTACACAAAATTGAGATATCATAATCACTGTTGATAAATCACATGCATGTGTGCATGGAATTTGCTTACATGGCAAAAATGCCTTTCTGTAAGGATACTTTTTCCTTTCTTCTCAAAGGATCCCATAGGGAAACAAACACACTTCTGTGTGGAATGTCTGCCAAATTTTGTACACTCAAAAGGGATATATTCATCAATAGTGCTTAAATACACCACATTTTGTATCATAAACAGATTACTTATCGCACTTTCCTACAGATGGGGTCTCTGAAGCATAAGAAATCATCAGGTTTCTTTTCCCATTATTTGCTGCAAAGGAACAGTTTGTAGGTAAAAAACACAGCCCTGCAAATAGCAACAGTGGCTGATCATGGATATGCCCAGTATTATAAATACTGCAAGTGCTACAAATACTTGACAGAAAAAGAAATCTTGAATACAGTCGTGTCTAAGTAAGAGCAGCGTCACAAATTACAAATATGTTGCATTTTTTTCTCATTTACTTCTTTCTTCCTCAAAATTAAGGAATTAATTAAGAACTGATAACAATCAAAGCCACCTAAGAAAGAGAAATATTTATTTGCCAAAAGAGACAATTTCAGAAAAAAGCAGGAACATTTTTGTAAAGAGGTAGATGAGCACAAACACAACCAGAGAGCCTCAGAACTGCCATTCAACCCACCACCACTGCCACATCAGCTGTTGGTCCCCTACAGACCTATGTCAAAACTCTTCTCTGGTTATCACTGCGTAACACCTCCAGCTTTTCATAATGTATCAGGACTGCAATGCTAGGTTAGGCCTACCGGAACCCACAGAAATAAAGTTTACAGAATTTTTACTAATACGCTCCAGCTCATAAACTGAAAAGTACTCTGGAAAAAGCTATATATTGTAGGTCTCTAGTGTTTGCAATTCAGTTTTATTCTCTTTTTTAAACCCTGGAGATTTGTATTTGTTTGATAACTGTGGGGGGAACAATCTAAAGCCAAAAAGATAATAGTTACTCTGAAAGCAGCTATTATCCTAAACCACTGAATTATCTAGTTTATTCCCCTAATGCTTATGTTTTAGGACTGATTAATTCCCCATACACTTACTAAGCATTAGCTATGCTAATTCAGCTATTTATATATATAAAAGAACCATCCAGGAGGATACTATTTCCACATAATACTGCCAACCAAAATAACAGGATCCTTCATGCATGAAAAACATTCCTCCCACCACAACAGAATACATCAACAGGAACAAAATTATTTTGTAACTTTTCAGAATCTTCCAACCATTCCAATAATCTTATTTTTTAACTTTTATTTTATTTTTAAACAAAATAAGTTTCTTGGGCTGCAACCTGGGGTATAGCCACATAAACCAGCAGAGAGCAAGCCCAAGAGAGAGTTAACAGCATCACACTACACAAGCACACTGCTCTTACTCAAGACTAAATGCCAGCTTGTTTAACCTACTAATCCACATTTACTAACCTACTGTGTCAACATGCTCCAAGTTCCCGCCTCCACTTAGCCCTCTGCAACTCCCGTGCAAGCCCACACTCCAACTAGGTGTGACCATTCTTGCAGCCTGCAAGTTGCACAGGACAAAGTTGTCATGCCAGAGTGCTCCGTGACACACAACAGGGATACCTGGGAGAGCTGGGGAACACCTCTCAGGAAGGTGGAGAGGATAAGTGATCCTGCCACAGCAGGGACAGAAGCACAGCTCTGTCCCCACTGAATAAAATTCTAACAAAAGAGTTAGAATTATTTATAGTATGGACAGAGTGATACTTTTTTAGGTGTTTGAACTGCATCTTTTAAAGGAAAAAAAAGCTTGTCAGAAGGTTTTTCTTCTCAGCAGTTTTTTATTTCATTACTAAAGGCTTCCTTGATTGCAAAAATGCATAGAACATGGTAAAGATGGGCAATTAGAAGATTTCTTCAGTGAAAGCCATTACACGTTTTCTTCAGTTCAATGTTGTTCATAAATATTCATTCAAGACTGAAGCTGAAAGCAAGTAAGAAACACTGGGAGACACCAAGTTTGTTTTTTTATGTTAAGATCAAATCAAAAGTCAAAACAACAAATTGTTCTAATTTTAGTATTTATTAATTAATTTAGTATTGATTTAGTCTGTACTACTACTACTACTACTACTACTAGTCTTGGGCATGGTTTCATTTCTTCTTAAGCCAAACTCTGGGCTGCTGCTATAAGGGGTGATTTTCCTTGAAGGATCAGGTTGCTTTTTATGCCCCAGTATCTGCTGCAGGACGTAATTTTTGGTCGCTACTTGATGGAAAACATTTTCCATCCCCAATCAGTTTTCAGTTGGATCAACCCACTGGCCAGCTTCTGCCAAACCCCTGCCCAACAGCCCTCAGGGCCACTCTGCCAACATGCACACAACATAACCCCATCACCGGAACTGCACACCATCATTGCAAACCACTCAGCATGACACTTGCAGCTCTGACTTTTTCACCTCCATTATCTCAGAAAAGCAACTTCAAAAAATACCTTAATGCTCAAGACATTGTGGCACTTATTTACCAAATCAGTCAAATCATGCAAAAAACTGAAGGATCAACTCAAACCAGGTTCTCACAGAAGTGAATGCTTCCTTTGATGCATTTCATAGGTATCAGAGACTAGACCATGGGTATTACCATTATTTTAAATGCTTCTGAAGAACTTCACAGGCAAACAAGGGCAAACCCCAACAAATTCATGCACTTTTAGAACATACAAAGAACAAAAAAGGTGCTGGAAGAGAAGAGCAAAGCAAGAAGACATGTCACCTCAATCCTGTTTTTATGATGCATAAGGACATGTTCTCATCACACAACGAAGAACTGTGACTAATGGCTGTCATGTCTGGTTTTTCCTTATTCCCTGCTCACAGGACAGAAGCTGCATGTCCAGCATTTTTTCTGCATTTATTTGCAAGTTCTGCTTTCAAAGCTGCTCTGGCTCCATGCAGAAGGAGCAGGTTGAAGAAGCCTGCTGCAAGGGGGAAGTTTCCAATGCCACCTCTTTCCTGCTGAACTTATTTCTCTGTGTAAAGCAGGGCTGTGATGTAGGGCTCATAAAGACACTTTTTAGATTGAAGCATTACTCAAAATTGGAGAGCAAAGACTTGGTGCTGAGAAAGTGCGTGCAGTCTGAACCTTTCTAGCTGACCTTTAATGACAAGTTTGCTGCGTCAACTCCACCTCTGACATTTCACCAATTTCAATACTTCAGCAACTTCCAAATGTGGTTTGCAGTTACTTCAACTTGCAATTACTTTCTGCAACCGCCAAAAAATGCTAACCATTACCCTGCACAAGTCACTATTATCTCCTCAACCCCCTTCTGATGACTAATACATGTTCCTATAATCGTTAGGAGCCAGCTAAGAGATCTGAACTGGCAAAACAGAAAAAAACGTTACCCAAAAATGATAGTACAGTTTTAAAAGGTAACTATGAAGTTAAAGAAATTATACTTTTATTGAGACAAGGTATTGGCCTTCTAAATAGTTGTGAGATGAAAACCCCTCCTGAACTTTACACTATTTGCAATTTTGTGTTGTGTACACATAGCACTGCACGCACTAGAAAGAAAAAGGCTCCTGTACCACCCAAATACTTACAGCACAGTCCTTTATATCAGATACTAATTAAAATTAAATACTTCTGCACCAGCACCTGTGCAGGGAAGCAAGGCAGCAGGAACAGCAGTATGTGCCAGCCACTGTCACTGCCTGCCAGCGAGGCAGGTGGCAAAGCCACTGCCAATAGAGATGTCCTCCAGGGCACAGTGACAGCCCCTTCCTTGCCAGAGGCACCAAGCCCAAGGCAGAGTGACTGTCACCCCTGAGAAACCCTGCCGGGGCACTGACACAACCCCAGCTTTGCCATCAATGTCTCCAGGAACTGGCCAACCCCACTGTGAAAAAACCCTAAGCAAGCTCTTTACTAGTCTTAACATTAAGGACAAATGCATACAAGAGTCTGAAAGCAATCAAGCTTACAAAACACAGTAAGTTGGAGGGGTTTTTTTGTTTTTTCCCCATTTATAAATACCAATTTCAATATCAAGCATCACTGGAGGCAAATATTTAATCTAGAAGAATGCCAACTGAAGATCTGTTTGTAGGTAAATATTTCCCTTGGTAAAACTGAAAATTTCTATTCTAATCTGTATTGTCTGAGATAAATTCCAGCCCATATCCAATTTGATAGCTATGCTCTTCCTAAGGGACATGTCTTTGCCTTAGCTTTAATTATAAAAGGCTAATTAGAAAAAGGAGGAAAAAAAAGAAGTCTTTCCCACTGACACCAGACAAGCTTTTCAAAAAATTTGATTAAGCTGCCTATCAGCACTTGTACCACATATGTTAAAAGGAAATGCTAGTTCTTTACTGCTGAATTAGGAATTAATATTTAGCTTTGGCAAGAAATGGGCACTTAGAGATATGTACAATGACACCTGTGCACAAAACAAACCATAATTTAAAGGTAGAAAAGTTCCTATAGAAAAGTATATCACTATTGGATACTTATTTTTTAAAAAGTTAAGTTATACCCAAAACCCTCACCTGAAACACAGTACTGTTAGTATAAAGCCTTAAGCTCCTTTAAATAAAGCAAGAATGAGCATGTATAGCCCAACAAAAAGAAGAAAAAAATACTTGCTATAACTTAATCTCAGGCTTTTCCATACTTGTTACCAGTGCAAGGTTGCTGAAAGCCCTCAAGGCTGAAGTTAGAAATTTCACAGGAACAAAGCACTTGTTGATTCTCCATCATACCAGTTTCTTATCACTCTAACTTTACACGCAAGCCAACACACAGTCATTAGAAAACCTGATATAAAAGTATATTAGGTTTAGCCGTACAAGTAGGAATCAAGTTTTAAATCAACAAAACAAACTACCCTGTTAAGAATATCTATGGTCAGATTTTCTTTTAATTACAAAGTCTAACTCTTATCCAGCAAAATGCTCAGTCTTACATCAAGACTGATTTTTTAAATAAAAATAACTTCCTAAGACACAGAAAAATAATTAAAATAGAACATATGCATTCAGAAAAGACTAGATTTCTCCCATCTTACTTTGCTGGATTTCTACACAAACCTCAAAGGTAAATCCATTATGTCACACTCACTTTGAACTTCAAGGTATGCCTCAAGCTGAAGTTTGAGACACTGTTACATTTTTTACAGACAATCACAGAAACTCTTGTGAAAAGCCATTAAAGTCAGTGGAAACGTTGGTCATACAAACCTCTACATATTGGTAACAAAGCTCCAAGCTATAGCCATAAGAAATGCTGTTCTAGTGAATTTTGTCTGAAGACAAACATCTAAACATTAATTTTTATTTTCTACAGTAAATATACTTGCAAGCCTGCAAAAATTCATACAAAGCACTTACAATGTTAACATTTCCAATTTATCCTCCCATCTTTCTCGGGGGTTGCGACATCTTGAATTCTAAACCAAATGCTTTGAATTCTGAAGCAGATAAAGTACAGTGCACATTGCTCACTTTAAAAAGTACACTACAGCAAGGTCATTCCTTTCTTCCACTAAATCCCCATAGAAATCCATGCATTAAGCACTTGCTCTTTTTTCTTTAGGAAACTTTTCTGCGGACCTTTGCATTTTCAGTCGTAAGATTTTACATGTGAGATGCTGCATTTGTATCCAAATTGCACGGCCTGAAACAGCAAACAAAGAAGGGGCGCTCGCTGATGTCTGTTTCATTCGCAGTAAAACACTTCCACTCCGTGTACAGGGGAACACGCTTTATCTCTGATAGGATTTCTTGGTTAGGGTTATTTGGCTGGGTTTTTTAAGACCACATAGTTTTGGTAGCTACGAGTCAGAACGCTACAATTAATTACCTAATTTGCACTCAAGAGCGACTGTTTTGATAGCAGCTGTTTGAAGAAAGGAAATATGCATTGAAGCATTTCCTTTTTATTATGACACTGGTAAAAACAAAGGGAGAAGTGGAAAAGCCCTTAGTTCTGAAGGGCAAACAGAGGCTCCCCAGGCAGCGGGAGCTGCAGCAGGAGCAGTTCTGCTCTCCCCACGCTCAACGAGCCTTTACTGCCGCCTGCCTGAGGCCCCGCAGTCCCACCGGGGCTTCCTCCGGCTCTTCCTTCGGACAGCGTCAAACCGAGCGCTCCAAAGGAAAGGCTGGACACGCCGGAGCCTCCCTCTCACCAGGGCTGGAGAGGTCCCTCGCACGAAACTCTTCCATGGCCCAGCCCCGGCCGTCGGGACCCACGCTACTCCACGCCTCCCGTCCAGTGAACATTAACTTCATCTTTATCGCCCCCTCCGCTGTGCACGCACCTTCCGATTTAATGGGTTTCGGGGTTTTTTGTTTAGTTTTTTTTTTTTTTTTTTTTTTTTGGTCAATTTTCTCGCACGGCAGCGAGCCCCTCAGCCCCCGGGCAGGCACACCTTGCGGGCTGGGTCGGGGATGCGGGGCCAGCCCCGCTACCGTCAGGATTCCCCGTCTCCCCTCCGGGGCCGGGAACCGCGGAGCGCAGCGCGCTGGGACGGCTCGGAGCAGCGCGGTACTTTACCCGTGCAGAAGGCGGCGAGCGCCGAGGGGTCGCAGGCTGCGGCCAGGCAGGACAAGCCTTCCTCCATCCCTCCGGCCGCCACCGCCGCCGAGCCGGCCCCGCCGCGCCTCAGCGACAGCTCCCTCGCCCCAGCCCGGCCGGCGGGCGCCCAGCACACGGTCCCGGGCCGCCGAGCCCCGCTGGCGGCGGCCGGTCCCGCCGCCCGTGCCCCTGCCCCTGCCCCGCAGCGAGCCGGGGGCGGGCCGGGCCGGGGCCCGGGGAGGGGCCGCCCGCAGGCGGAGGCCACGCGCTGGCGGTAGCGGCCGGGGACCGCGGCCCCCCGGGGCCTGTGCTCGGCGGGGAAGCGGAGCCGCCGAGCTGCTCCCGAACGGGAGAGCGGCAGCTGCTCGCAGGTCCTGCCCTGCAGGGTCCTGCAGCCTCCCCACAGCGACGGCAGCCACCGGGAACCGACACCCCCGCCCCGGGGACGCCGCGGTGCCGGACCATGCGCAGCCCCCAGCCACGGCCCTGTCCGCGCTCGGGGAGTGAAGAACCACCGCCACTGACTAACGACAGAACCCTCGGCCGATGCACATAAACCATTTCTGTTCCAAAGCACGTCAGTCTGTCTGTCTGTCTGTCAGAAACGGCACACATCTATCGTCAGGCACAGCGCGACATGAGGAGTGACAGGAGCAGCGACACGGGGAGTTCACACGGGGGGGAAGAAGGGGGCAGCAGTTTGCTCAGTATTATATTGGAATATTTTTCACATGACATCGTTTCGAGACGAAAAAGCAATGACGTCACTGACAATATACTCATATCCTTTATATGAAAACTAAGCAAAATACCACGGCTTAAAAGCAGCAGCTTTGCAAAGCTATAATCCTGTTCAGCAGAAGGGAACTCGTATTACAAATGCATTACAATCTATTTAATGTGATCATGATTTTGTCTGTCTTGCAAGACGAAGCACAGCCAGATGAGAACTAATGAATGCAACATGTGTTCATTCTTTTGGTAGCCGTGCCTGAAGCCAATTGGCAGAATGACTACAGCAAGATAAATGTCAAAACAAAACAATTTGTGAATATGTACTGCATGTATTTTGACTCTATCATACTTGAAATAGTTTATTATTTTCGAGATTTGCATGCATATTAAATAACTCTGGATTAAAGTTTAGAGTTCCAGACAACAGTGGGATAGTAAAAAAAAAAAAAAAAACCGGTGGGGGAGGGGAAGTCCGTGTCTCCATTCAAAAAAACAAGGAGGGGAAGCACTTTTTTCCACCATCAGAAATGGTTGATGAGGAAGTTAATAGGTTCATAAGAACACATATAATTAGGACAGCACACAACTGTTTTTACATGTTTGCCACAGGATTAGCAATCTACATAACTACAGTAGTATATTTCTTTTCCAGCAGCTCCTGATCGACTGGAGGAATCGACCTCTGCAGTGATCTAAAAAAAGAGATGGCAGTCAGCTGAACACAGCTCTGCAGTATGAAGTCAGCCAGACAACTACTGTGATTAATAAAAGGGGAAAGGACTAGGAAACTGGCTGGTGGAAGATGATAAAGCATAAAAGGCAAGGGCACCCAATTAAGGACCCTAACAAAGCCATGGGGCCTCAGCACACCGCTGTGGCACTGGGATTGACCAAGAACTCACGTTCCCAACTTGTCCCAACCCCTTTGTTGCATCAATAAATATCATTAAACAATTTTAATTGCAAGACGAAACACTGAGTCTTATCTTGGGTGTGTTGGGCAGACAGAATAATTTAGCACACGCGTTCTGGTATCCTCTCAAATTCAACACAGTTCCCAGTACAACTATGAAGCCTTGGAAATAATGACAGGCAAAATGCCCCATGAGGCCAAACCATTGTATCTATTGGTTAGATCAGCACCACGAACAGAAAGAGGCTTGACTTGCAATCTTAAGTGGCCATTAGTGCTCTGAACAATGACACATTACACACAACTGGCAAAAAGCATCCTATGTTGTTCATACTGATACATTCCTTTTAGAAAACATCAATTTTGAAGTCAGCACATTGTATTAAAAAAGTTAGGCTCTCATACTGTAAAATCAGTGTGAAACACTGCTATTTCTGGGTATCTCAAACAGAGCTTAGTGCCTGCTCCATCAAAAGCATGCAGGATGAGGCAGAAGGAACCAAAGCAAATGTCGGAGCACCATCGGAGTGATCCTCTACTTTTTGAACTTTTTAGAACTCTACTTTTGAAACAAGATTTCAGAAGGCTCAGTGTATAGAGCTCACCCTGAAAATGGCAGAGGAACTCTCAACCCACCCATCTCCTGCTCTCTGCTCCACTGAAGACTTGATCAAAATTCCTCAAGTTGCCTTTAAATTTCATGATAACTGTACCTCCTCGTTAGGATTTTTCACTCTTCTGTCTCTGGCCCTTCTATCGTACCTGTCCTTCTAAGCCACTTATCTTCAACAGCTGTCTATCTCTACAGTTTACAAGCCTAAACACCATCTCATGTCCCTCTTCCCTGCTATTATTTAACATGAATGGTGAGTGATGAAGAAGTGCTATTAAATATTTTAAATAGGCACAAATAATGAAAAAAAATATGGCACACACCAAAATAAAACACATACACAATGAATGTCTTTGCTTAGGAAAAGCTCTCAGATTATTAGCAGTGCAAAGTGCATTGCTACACCATGAAGAAAAGTAAAACTCTTCAATCTAACAAAGTCTGTTAAAGACCAGGAACAAAGCTCTGTACACTGTACAAGTACAGATTAGTTCACTGCTTATCCCCAACATACAGATATTTAAGAACACCAGACATCTTGGTGTTGTTCAGAACAGTGGATGTCCCAAAGACTGCAGCATGACCTGCTTATGACGACTGTACAAAAGGAATTATTTTAGCTATACTTCGGATTTTCATGAATCAAAAACAACTCCAATGTGCCTTTTCTTCAGAAGAGGGACCAAAAGTCTCCTCCAGCTTTTGAAGACAGCCATAGGAACACATGAATTCTTTGGAGTCACCACTTCCATGAGAAGAGGAGGACAAAGCAGGTCCCTGTGGGTCCATACCTGAAAAATTACCTTCCAGTCACTCAAAGTTAACTGAGGAAACCAGAGGTGCCCCCACCAAAGTCACCATGTCCCCAGCTGCAAAGCAGACATTTGTCCTCAGGACATCTTTAGTACTTAAAGAAAAAAAGAAAAAGAGAGGAAGATTGTCTACTGAGCTTCCTTGGCAAGTGGTACTGCTCCTATGAAAGTACCTGGCACATGAAATTTGGAAATTGGTTTTCACAGAACTAGGTTTTCTTAATTTCCTTCAGATTTAGGAGATTTCAGATCCAAGAGCTGCTGCATGAGGCAATCACAGTGATACAGTACATCCTGAAGAATACTGGAGACTCTCCCTATCTACCTTTTATTCATAAAACCCATAACTGTTCCTAAACATTACAAAGAAGGAACTGTAGTGATACTAGCTTAATGCCTGTCTTCCCGTTGAGCTGCAAGAGGGCAGCACGAGTTAATTTTATTTCCTCACATATATTAAATCAATCATGTTTCCACTAGCAAATGATCCTTCAAATATTTGCTTTCTTCATTCTGAAAAGAAACTGCAGCAATGTTTCAGCTGACAATTAACCTCACTGCCAAACAATATCACCCTTCAGCAGCTGCATTCATTAGCTTTACCCCACAGAAAAGAGAATAAAAGTAATTTCTTTAATAACCTACCCAATTTCTAAAGCTTTTTATTGCTTTATCTTTAGGGAGAAAAAAATTATTTCCCTTTGTTTTTAAACCTATGTTATATCTAGCAAGCACAACAGACCAAAACCATCTCATCACATGAGACAAAACAGTTTTATAAGACACATTTTGGTTAAGGACATTCATTGCATCACACCTGTTTCCAGCAGTACTTGTGAGGTGTTCAGAGGTTGGTTAGTGAGATAAAAAGGACAAGGATATCTAGCAGGATTCAGTGCCTCCATTAACACCTGTGGGATGCGGCAGCCTCTGCTGGCTCCTCTTCACTCCAGGTGCTGGGCACTGTAATAAACCCTTATAAAGTTCCATTCTCTGAAGCATTAATTCCAAGAGTGATGAAAAGCAGGACCTTTGACTAGGATTAAGGTCACTTAGAGTTGGCATACAGCAGCACTACTGCTAAAATAAGCATCCCTGCCCTTCTCCTGCATCCTTCCAATTCTCATCCTGCTCCTGCCAGCACAGCTCATGGGGCTGCAGAAGGAAGCACACCAGGAAACTGAACAGCATGAAACTTAACTCATGGCCATCGAAACAGGGAAACTCACCAGGTCAGTCATATTGTGTATGGAACAATGAGCCACACTGCAGCAGCAGGGAGGTGGCAGCACCCTCTGGAAAGAGTGGTAGGAATTGTGCTTGTCAACAGCAGCTCTGCCTGTGGATGACTTAAGGAGATTGTGAAACAGCCACACTTATAAATCACATTTCATTGCCAGAAAACTGAGCAAAATGGGAACTGATACAGAAGAGAGTGAAGCCCCCGGGCAACCACTGCTAGGGCAGGATGCAGCAGAGCACACACAGCAGTGCCTGAGGTGCCCTTATCACTCCCCTCCTAGACTCTAAACTGAGCTCCTTCATCCTATGGCATTTTTCTCAAATGGAGATAGCATGCAGAAACAAGAGGTATACACTGGATCTTAAAAATTGTCCTGAGGCTGTCCTCCACAGCTTAACCATACCCAGCTTTATACCGAACCATAATAAAACTTGGTCAACCAGCCTAGGAAAGTGATCTGAATGGGAAAATTTATTTTATATTTGTTGTCCAGAACCACATTGCCTAATTCGAAAAGGAAAACCTGCAAACAGCACAGAGCCCTCCAAATGCAAATGCGTATTTTAAGAATAACCACAGGAATGCCTATTTTTGTCAGGGGGGCTTGCTGCTGCAGCAGCTGTACCAACACGACAGAGGTGGCAGCAGGCTGATGTGCAGTGGAGGAAGGGTGACAATGTGTAAGGCTGGTATTTCACTGAGCATAACTCAAACCACAGCTGTAGCATGCCTTCCGCTGCCTGCCTGGAGTACTTGCATGCAAACTGCTTGCAGCTGCCTTCCTGCCTACCCAGCCGACAAAATGAAACGGCGTTAAATCTAAAACACAGACACAAAAAGGTATTTCTCCTGCAAATTTCATGTTAGGCATATGTTTCAGACCACAGCTCAGACCACATCAACCTAGGTGGTGGCCCATGAACATGTGCAACCCTGTCCATGAGGAAACAGTCTGAACAGTAGCATCCTTGTTAGATACAGTCTGTATCTTTATGGAGATAATCACGGTTTCATCTCTGGTGAAGAACTGAGCTTCAAAATGCACAGGATTTGCATAAGTGGTATTTTTAAAATTACAGGTGAATTGTACAAGGTTGTTCAATATGACTCTTTTCCATTCTCTGAAACCGATCAGCAAAAGTTGATTAGCAGTGACAACTAACTGGTGGTCTTAGCCATATAAAAGTTACGGTTATGACTAGCTATGGTGAAATGACTGCTGTCCAATTATTTAGCTTATGCCAACAGAAAGAAAAATATTGCTTCTGCCATGCAGAATTGGGGAAACAGCAGTGCAGAGAATCTCCAAACTGTTTTCTAATAAAGGACATTCAAAATAATACATTCTACTTCTAGAAATACAACACTGCTTGCACTGCTTAAGAGTTGTATATCCTTTCAGAAAATGATTAAATGTCATTCTTGCATGTCAAAACAACTCCAGATGTTGGCTGTTTCCATTAACATGTTGCTGCAATGGTGACTATTTTTACTGCTTTTAAAGGTAGAAACTAAGAGTTAAAAACCCGAGAGAATTTAAAAGAGCACACTATTTATGACAGAGGCCTAAGGGTTTCTCATTTACTATCCACTCTAAAGTGCTGAGGAGGTAGAAAAGCCTTTATGATCTCCCCCCGCGAAACAAAAAAAAAAAAAAACAAAAAAAAACAAAAAAAAACAACCAACACCACAAAAAACCAAACAAACAAAACCAACCAAACAAACAAAAAATACAAAACAAGAAAAATAAAATCCTTCCCATAAAATTAGTTCTGATTAAGGATGTCCAGCACAAGACTTGTGAATGCACAGAGGGCCTGCACAGTGGATGACCATCTCAGCTGTGCCCTGGGGTGACATGTGACTGCACTGCCATCATCCCACCCCATCCCAAAGTGTGGCTCAGACACATGGCAAGCCATGGACATGAGTGACAAACCTCATAGGTGCCAGTCTGACTTCATCTAGACCAAGAGGAACACCTTTTGGCTTCCAGACTTCTGCATATGCCAGCATAACCCAAATCTTCCACCTGAGGGGTGGAGTGATCATCTCCGTTTGTGACCATGCAGCAGAAACACAGCTTAATTTAAGTATTACCCTAGAACATGCAAATGTGACGTAGGTGTGTGACCTTATCAAAAGATCATTTACAGCCACCCAGTTTTGATATATAACAGCTGTACAGTCCATAAATTAATTACCCTTCTGATGGCACAGACTACCAAACAAAGTGGTTTAAAGGGAATCTGTAGAAACAGTTTTATATCCATGTCATTCCTTTAAATTGAGTTGACAACAGATTTTTGTACTCTTACGGAAAATGGGTCACAATAATAAACATGATGTTTGATTTACAAATACAGTATTGAACTATTGTGAAATTCCCAGGCTGGGTTTAGGATGCATGCTATCGGAAAAACACACAAGTTACACATTTCTGTTTTTTCAAAAAGGCAAGTGTGTAAATTCCTGCTTACTTCTCTTGTTTTTCAGTAGTGTTCTTAGTATCCTAAAGCTTGGCGAATATAAAATGGGAGGAACAAGCCATACTATTTCCACAAATTACTTGATAAAAAATTATCTTCAGAAGGAATCACAATGATCAATACACAGAAGTCAAGAGACCTTTCAAATAAGTTAAAAATAAAATCTGCCAGACTAGAAGTCATGCTTACTTGAAAGTCTGAGCAACACTATGGACATTAACATATTTTTCTTCCTGAAGGACTGTAGTATTAAAAAAAAACAAAAAAAACCAAAAAAAACAAAAAAAAAAAAAAAAAAACAAAAAAAAAAAAAAAACAAAAAAACCCAAATCTGGCACAACTGATTCCTTTGCCAGCCTCTCTCTCTGGAGAGTAAAAAAACACAAGTAAGAGACAAGCACCCCACCATTTTAACTGGTAGCTCTTCCACAGGAGTTGAGACCAAGGTCAACTTTTGACTACAGAAGTGTGATGGTATTGCCAGAAATAAACATTCAATAGGTCAGAAAAAAATAATTTCTGCCTCTGGATCACCAATCCTGTTATGACAGCTAAAGGTCAAAGCAAGGAACAAACGAAGAGGGAGAAAGAGAAAGGGAACTGTGATGTGCAGTAGAGGTTTAACAGAACTGACAGACAAAACAGCTGTGTCAAGACAAGGACACACCATTCTACAGGGGAAAAACACCACACAAGAAAAAAATGGAAAAGGTCCTTGAAGGCTTTAAGAAATGCAGTTGTATTTTTCAAGAATCCAGCTAACCAAAGATTCAGAGACTGACTACAGGTCAGAAGCAGCAGGAGTTTGATGGTATCATATTACCCAAGAGCATTTCCACACACTGTGGAACCACCAGCCCTAAGTGGGGATGGTTATGACAACATATGCTCAAGCTCACCATGTCCTTACTTCACCACAAGAAACTCCTGTACTCCAGATCTGCCTACTTATTGTCAAGTAATAAGAGCTAAAAACAAGAGAACAATCTAGAGCACACTGAAATCACAAGTTTTAAAGGCATTTAACTGAGCCTCAAATGAAGAGTTTACCCATCTGTTCCTTGACAAGGATAAAATTCATGAGCTACATGAATGGAATACTAGGGACAATAGGGCTACAACTAAACGCAACTTCATTGCTAGCAAAAGACACAACTGTACTGATTGCTCTAAGCTCCCAGCATCTTAGGATAAGGAATAAACTCTGTACATTTGCATACAAAGTAAACTAAAATAAAAACTATTTTCATGCCCTGCCTTTTTAAGTTTTTTTTAAAGACAGACTACTAAATAATTTGTAATTTTTTTTTTAATATGCAAGAATATGAAGTTCACAGGTTTCATCTAACTAGCTGTTAACATGCAGGTTAACACAATGGACCACAGAATGGTCTGGGTTGGAAGGGACTTGAAAGTTCATTTAGTTCCAACCCCCTGCCATTGGCAGGGACACCTTTCACCATACTAGATTGCTCAGAGCTCCATTCATCCTGGCCTTGAACACTTCCAGGGATGGGGCATTCATAACTTCTCTGGGGAACCTGTTCCAGTGCCTTGCCACCCTCACTGGAAAAAATTTCTTCCTAATACCAAATCTGTACCTACTCTCAATTTGAATTCATCCCCCCCTTGTCCTGTCACTACAGGCTCTTGTACAAAGTCTCTCTCTCTGTTGTTCTTGTAGGCTCCCTTCAGTTACTGGAAGGCTACAATTATGTCCCTCCAAAAGTTTCTCATTTCCATGCTAAACAATCCCAAATCACTTAGCCTTTCCTCATAGGGGAGTAATGAGCACAATTCTACCACAAGATTTTTAGGCAGAAACTTGGCAAACACCTTTACACATAGCTTCTTTTAATCCAAGTTTTGGGGATTGCATGTGTGTTTCTAACACTAAGTGCTGAATATACAACTTCCATTTGAAATACATATAAGCTATAAAATGGAGTGCAAATACTTTTTCTCATATCAGCTTGCACCATGTTTAAAGCACTCAACAATACCAAATGGAGAATTACAGAACTCTAAAATGCACATGGTTGCACAGATTTTAAATTATGGATATAATAAAGCGTCATTACATTTACAGTCTATGACGCTCTGTAGTATTCCAAGTTTTTAAAGTGAGTGACACTAGACCTCAAGACAGTCTTGAGATATAAAAGGTTTCCAAACCTCAGTAAAGTGATCTAAATTAGTCAACAGAAATACATATTTTTTCATCTTACACACCAGAGGCTACATCTGACCATTGAATAATTCAGTCCAATATACAAATTCCCAAAAAAAACCTGACATTCCTCTTTTTTCTATCCTCAAGCCAAAAGAATTTCCAGCACATTCAAGAAGTTTTAGTCAAAACAAGAGAAGAAAACAGTACAAACAGTAACAGCGATTTATTTATCTGCAGGTCTGTAATCATCACAGGAGCTTACAGGACACTGAGCACCACACAATGTTACAATTTCAGTATAAGTTTTATTTAGTAGCAATGTTTTTGCCTGCTACCTCTATAAACAGGAAGACTGCTATTTCCTTCAACCAACTGCTAGTGACTTACTATCTTAACACAGCCCACAGGAAAATCTGCTTGAAAGTAACAAACCTACAATGCTGGACATTTTATTCTATTTCTCCATGGCCTGTATTTACAGCATGAATATGTGTTGGTTTGTTGAGTTGTTTGGTTTTAAGGTTTTTTCCTACACAAATAAAGGCTTCTACAGGAAAGCATGCACTACCACATCATACTGAAGGACACTGGAACAAAGGGAATGGTATTAGATAGCAATGAGAAGATTCGCTTAAATACTGACAAAATTCCAGTCCCTATTTCTGAAGCTTTCACTAAGTGTTGCATGTTTCTTTAGGCATCATTTAAGGATGCATCCCACTGGCAGTCTAACAGATTTGAAGCACATTCTTCCCCACCAAATACAGCGTTCCACTATTCTGTCGAACTGCTCAATATTCTGCCACCCCATATGAAAATAAAGTGTAAAGTTTTACTACAGCAATCAGGAATTAATGAAGTGTTGCAAGTCTCTTGTGGAACTTCCCTACACTTACACAGCTCAGATATTAACAAATTTACATAGACACATTTGTATTGCAAAACTATCCCGCAAAACCACTTTGTTGAAGGTCTGTCACCCTGCAAGGTGGCTCCACAAGGAGGCAGCTCCTCCCAGCTCCTTTAAAACAAAATTAAGAGAGAGCAGTTGAGGACTGCAAATGACTATACTTCATATCCTTCAAGATTTTCTTAATGGAAGATTTATACCTCAGTACTTTTCTTTGCTATGGTCTCGACAGAATTCAAATCACTCGTTTTGTCTCACCACAGGAGAATTACTTGATTTAATGAGTAACTCATCTGATGGGTTATCAGGCAACCGATTTTATCTGCTTCATTACTATCAAGAAGTCAGCACTACCTTCTATTAAGGAAAATTACAGGTTTTCAAGCGTACCTGCAATCAGATGAAATCAAATTTGTTCTTGCCGCATCCTCAAAGCCCATAGAGGATATGTATATTGGAGGAACGTGGGGAGAAATGGAAAGAGAAGAATTAAATTAAGCAATTTGGAGGAAGTATCTTAGTGTTTTCACTGATGAAATCAGATCTATGGCATTAAAAGGGACATGAGAGGACATGGCTTATTCCTTCGCGTTGTCTCTTTCCTTTTCTCATTTATAAACCAAATGTTAGTCTTAGGCAGGATAGGAAGGAACATTGGAAGGAACGTACTAGCAAACAGTAAACTGAGTTTGCAATCCAATCTTAATCACCTATCTGAAAAGCCATACAAATTGGTCTGCAATTATGCAGAGAACACTGAGCAAGGGCATCACATGTAAATATCAACATATGATGAGCATCTAGTCTACTTTAAAAAAAAATAAAATAGGAATTTCATTAATCTAGAGTCACAATAATACTTACATGTTGAAGAGCTGTTTATTTCCTTGAAGCCCTCCAGCCTACAAGAACACAACACAAAGCAGTACCTTGGGCTGTCTGTACCCCATGCACGCATAAGCGCCTCGATGCAGGTGGGGACAGCAGAGTGGCTTCCCAGGACAGGTCCACCCTCAGGCAGAGAGGATGGAGTCAGGCAGCAGCTGCAGGAATGGAGCCGACCATTCCTGAAAACAGGCCAGAAAACACTTGCAGATAACAGCTTGCAAGGTACCACTCTCCACTAAGAGGATTAAGAGTGGAAATAGCATGTACTTGGCACAACTCTCTGAGTCAGGAGTTTGGTTTAGATCATTAGCAAATTAGCCATTTAAACTGGATTCACTGTTGGAAGATTTGACTTGGTAAGAAAGTTTTAGATCCTGCTGCACAATTTAGCAGGGAGGAGCCTGGCTGGCAGCTGTGCACCTTGTAAGCAAGGTGAGGGATGGGCTAGAAATCAGGGAGAAGCTCCAGCTGACTGAAAAGGTAACCAGGACTCAGCTCCAAACTACTATACCCTATGCTCTGATATAATTTAACATAATATGGCAAATTTCAACAAGTTATTACAGTAGGTATCCTCATAGATACAAAAGTCTTTGGAAAAACAATGTTTTATCAAAAACACACCCTAATAGCATTTGGACAACTTGGGCTATATTAAATTATGCTTTCACTGCTTCAAATAAGGCATCCTGTTCCCAGCAACCGAGTATCAGAGCTACTTTTGATAAAAGAGTGGCTATTAATATTGTTACCCCTTCAGCTAAAAAAAATGTTTTTGCAAATTATTCAAGTACTTTGATTTCCCATACTGTTTTGCTAGGAAAAAAAAAAATTAATAAATTCATAAAGATGAAAAAAACAGTAGTATGCTGACTTAATTGAATTACACACAAAAACATCTGTGCTACAGTACAGTACTGAATTTCCTTTTGAAATTATCTGCTGTTAAAAGAGAAGGGGTAGGGGAGGAATCTCAGCCTCTTATTGAGAGATGGTGCTAGGAGTTTATTCTACAATTGCAAGAGCATGTTTCAATATTTGGTGTAGCTGGAGGAGAGTGAAGCCTCCCATAGGTGAATGAGGTTGCCTGCCGGGCAGAGCCACTAGGTAGCAGGATCTGTTCACAGAGATTCAGTTTGAACAGGACAGCCAGACACAGTGCCAGGTTAAATTAACTATCTTTGTTTAAATTGTGTTCTGAAGCCAACCCCAGAATCCAACTTACTGGGGAAAGGGCAATTTTTTGGACCTTGTGTCAGTTAATTCAGGATGACTCCCCCCACCCACATACCTGATTTTCATACTTTTTCCTTTTGCAACTTTGAGGGCTGCTAAATTTTCAGTTTTGCTAAATAAACACACATTCTCTTCCTCACACTTCACAGCTTCATCAAGCATGGCTTTAAAGAAAATCAAACTCTTTAAACAGTCCCGATGAAATCATATCCATTAGCAGTAGAGCTGATGTATGATGACATAAAAAAATAAAAAAACAAAGAAAAAAAAACAAAACAAACAAACAAACAAAAAAAACCAACACCACATCTGGAGCTGTATAATGTCTCCTCTGCCAAGAGGTTCAATCCCTGGATATGCATCTCTTGGTAATGTTCACTTCAATTTGGCTTACTTGAGCATTCATGACAAAAATGAACAAAAGCCTCAAATTTTTACGGGCCATATTGATAGGATCTGCATGCATTGGAACAATCTTCTACAAACAAAGCAGGATTTAATTGCACTGGAGCATCAAGCAGAAAGCCTTTAAAACTCCTTTTCTATTTAACCTGTCTGAATTGCAAGTGGCTGTATCAGAAAGAACTGAAGCATGTGCCATTCTGAAAAATAACCTGGAGTGATATATATGTGCAGGTGTGGTACCAAAGTCACTTCAGAATACATAATTGATAAAAAATAATTATGAGTTTGCCTTTCTAACCTTCACAAAGGTAACACAATTTTATGTTCATACAAAAATAACCACATACCTTGCTATAGGCATTGCTGACACTGCTGGATTATTCCCAGCACACTTAGGAGGGGCTGCACAACGCCAGCAAATCCACACATCTGAATCATCAATGCAAAATTCCTAAAGTTCCAGTTTCAGCCAGACAAGACCGTGTATTTTTTGCTTCTATTCATTTTTCGAGATGTAAGCTGAAATTTTGTGCCCATTACAGTTTTGTAACTCATTTGTAAATTATAAAAACAAAGTTTGAAAGCAAACTCATGTTTTTTTCCCCCCCACAGTAAGAGTCAAATTTCCCATCCACTGGAACATCCAACATGGTAGTAGTTTATTTACCATGCTGAACAAATCAGCGGTCCACAACAGGATACCAGACACAGAAAGTTAAAAAACAAAACACAAGCCACATGAACACAGACCACCTTGCAAACACACCTAGTGATAGGATGGATTTCCTTACTTCAGGCAGTTATTTTATTTCCCAAAGCTCACACTGACCAAGACCCTCCTAGGACATCCTGGGCTGCAGTGATTTTCCTGCCAGAACAAGACAAGAGCTGCTTCCAGCTCTGTGCCAGACATGAATGACACACACCAGCCCCATTTGGTGTCTCCAAAGCAAAGCCAATCTCCTGGGGGAATCATGGAAGGAAAAGCCACACATTCCTCACAAAAAGGGTCTATTTCCAAACTCCTCCAGGGATTGCCTTTAAATAATGTCATTAAAACTGTTTACTCCTCTTTGACAACACCCACAAAGGTGCTAACTCCACAAGTTTGGGAGTAGAGAATGTGTCATATCAGCATGTTTGACATTAAGGACCAAGCAGGAAATAAAATTTAGGGGATGTGCACAAAGAGGGGAAAACAGATGGCCAACAAAATACCTCTATTTTCTTTAAATTAATTTCCTTTTATCCTGTTTTTGCTTTTCTTGTCTATTTATAGTATGAATTGTTGATGACAGGAACTGTTTTGAGGCTCTTATGCTAAAAAGAGATGCTTATATGAAAGAATATTTTTTTACTTTTTAATATAGTAAATTACTCCTAGTATTTCTGCCTAGAAACATAATCTTAGTCAAGGATTTTCCACAACATAAACAATTCCAGTCCCATCTGCAAATCAAAGAGACTGAAAAAAACAGACTTAAAATTTACACTTCATTTCACTCTCCAAAAAGACCTTGACAAAAATGAAACTGACCCTTGTAACAGCAAAAATTAAAAACATTTATTTCAAATCCTTATTTCTTGTTTCTCTCTCTTCCTTAAGTCTAAAAACAGAGTTGAAAGATCCGGTAACTAATCCTTCTTTTGTCAAGTGGCAAATAATAGAACTCCACACGATTTGCACTTCTCCAAATAAAGGCTAAGATCTCACTTTCTTGATAAAACAGGACCTGATTACAATACTCCCTAGATCTCAACACAAATTCATCTTAAAAACAACCTGCTTGTGGGGTTAAGCAGGTTCCTTAGTGATAGGAGCAAACAAGACCCCACCTGCTCAGAGGACCAAAAAGTGGCCTTGAAGACTGGTTTGTCCATATGCAAAGATGTCTGTCCATGTCCCACAGAGCCAGGGACTGACCTGGCCCCTCAGAGCAGCTCACTGAGGGTCATAAAGGACAAAGAACACCAAGATAGGTGGTGATTACTGCAAAATTCAACTGAGTTACAACGTGGGCCACACCTGCTCAGTGACCATAAAGGAATACTGTGTCAAGTGGCACAGCAAAATTATATTTATTAACGGGTTGGTTTGGGGTTCAAAACTTTTGAAATCCTTTCTCTGGCATGGGGAGATTACGTTAATACTAAAAACATGCTCACCTGTTCAGGAAGCAGCAGCAACAATATGCCTGGGGCTACTTAAAAAAAAAAGTCTACAGACAACTTTAGGCAGAAGCCTCAACAGCTGACAGTACTGAACATTTTTCACAATAGCAAATAATCTGAACAGTCTTGCTGCACATGCTGAAAAGATAAATCATGGAGCTTTAAAAGTTGTTAGACAGGATGTGTCCCACTTCCTCCTCCTTCTCACTGAAAACTAAACAGCATAAATCACAATCAGTTATTTCAAATGTAACCAACCCCTGCCAGGCATCACTATTTGCTAATGCTTTCCCTCTGCCCATCTCTCCTAACCATCAACTCATCAGAATAAAACAAACAAAACAAAACAAAAAAAAAAAAAAAGAAGAAAGCCAAAAAAATCCCCCACCCTCGGCACACTCTCGCCTACAGACCCATAACCAGCAGCCTTGATGCTGTCTTCCCCCTCTGGAGCCTAAGTAAAGCTAAATAAACAAACAAAAAAACAACATCAACAAAACTAATCATATAAACAAAAATGGAGGAGGGGGCTGGGGAAGGGGAAAAAAAACCAAGAGGAATGGGGAAAAAGAATCCAAACAGAGAGAACAAAGCTACAAAAGCCCAGCAAGCATGGAACAGAGTCTGGGCAATTAAATGAAAGGAGCAATCTCAACAGTACAACAATCCACGTCTCAGACCCAGACACACAATTAAAATTTAACCATTCAAAGCTTACACGGTTCCACATCACCATCAACATCTGCCATCCCACCTCCACAGGGAGGAACCATGAACACTTGCCTATACAACACAAGCACCTTCAAGCAGATGCATTACTGTGCACATGGAATTAGAAAACAACCTGAGTCAATAACTGGTGTCATCAGATATTTTACATCAGTCTTTCCATTCCTAAACCTTCTCATATCCTAAAGTTGCAATTAAAGGTAAAGGGATCACATCTGGAAAAAGAATCATACAACTTCTTGTTTTTAGACCGCCACATTCCTCGTATGGCAGTTTAAAACCTGCCAGAATTTTCCCTATAAACATGTTTCAAGCAATTTCAGCTCTCCCACGCAGTCTTCAGTCCTAACGTAACAGTCTCCTGCAGAAAAGGTTGTTTTTCATAAACACACACACACAAATAATTTGGCCACACATTTCTCTTGCATGATGCATTGTTTTCCACATGCTAGTACCAGAGTGTCCTACCACAGCTGACAATTCAGAGACTCAAAAGAAAAAGCATTAGTCTCAGAAGAAAACAAGTCTTTGCCACATTATGAAATTCAAGAAGTAGGCTATGAGAAACTTAACCTTTGAGAGGTGGCCAATATTTACACACTAAGGCCAATATTGCCAGGTAGGGTAGTGGGGAAGGGAAGGGAAGGGAAGGGAAGGGAAGGGAAGGGAAGGGAAGGGAAGGGAAGGAAAGGGAAGGAAAGGGAAGGAAAGGGAAGGAAAGGGAAGGAAAGGGAAGGAAAGGGAAGGAAAGGGAAGGAAAGGGAAGGAAAGGGAAGGAAAGGGAAGGAAAGGGAAGGAAAGGGAAGGAAAGGGAAGGAAAGGGAAGGAAAGGGAAGGAAAGGGAAGGAAAGGGAAGGAAAGGGAAGGAAAGGGAAGGAAAGGGAAGGAAAGGGAAGGAAAGGGAAGGAAAGGGAAGGAAAGGGAAGGAAAGGGAAGGAAAGGGAAGGAAAGGGAAGGAAAGGGAAGGAAAGGGAAGGAAAGGGAAGGAAAGGGAAGGAAAGGGAAGGAAAGGGAAGGAAAGGGAAGGAAAGGGAAGGAAAGGGAAGGAAAGGGAAGGAAAGGGAAGGAAAGGGAAGGAAAGGGAAGGAAAGGGAAGGAAAGGGAAGGAAAGGGAAGGAAAGGGAAGGAAAGGGAAGGAAAGGGAAGGAAAGGGAAGGAAAGGGAAGGAAAGGGAAGGAAAGGGAAGGAAAGGGAAGGAAAGGGAAGGAAAGGGAAGGAAAGGGAAGGAAAGGGAAGGAAAGGGAAGGAAAGGGAAGGAAAGGGAAGGAAAGGGAAGGAAAGGGAAGGAAAGGGAAGGAAAGGGAAGGAAAGGGAAGGAAAGGGAAGGAAAGGGAAGGAAAGGGAAGGAAAGGGAAGGATACTGAAACGTAACAGACTTCTGACAATTATCACTTTGGAGAGCAGCTGTAGGGATCCTACAGAGATTTACACCTCTGGTCCACAGATGGTCTCTCATAAAATGCCAAAGAGAATGGTGAGCTCTTGAAAAAGTAACATTTTATTCCTTTGAAAAGCCCAAAGAAAGATGAATGATAGCAGTGGCACGGACACAAGAGCTGAAGGATTCCTTGGGTCAGTGGTCATGATCAGTCACAGGTCAGAAGGGATGCTGCTGCCCCACTCAGTTCATGCTGTTGGACAGGAGAGATGAGCAGCAGCTCCAGCAATCACAACCCAATCCTGACCATTCCTGATCACTGCCCAGACAGACAGTCAAACAGTCTGGCAGAGGGTATTCAGTTTCTTTTCCAAGCTAAGGAACAAATCTGTTGAGGAATCCAGACTACCTGGGTGAATAAAAACCTGATCTGTGATGCTAAAAATAAGCAGGAAACCCTTTTTTTTTCCACAAGTAAAAATAAGCTTAAGAAAGAAAAGCATGTTTTAGAGGTCACAGGGCATAAACAGAAGAGTAAAACCAACTGGAAGCCTCCTTGAGTTGAACCATGCAGAAGAAATCCTGGGGCAGCTTCAAAGGAGGGGGAGAAAGACAGCTACTACACACTGAGGTGTAAGAGATCATTTAAGGAAAAAAAAACCAAACTGGAACAAACACCAAATAGAATGTTTTGCCTTCCATTTCAATAAAGATAACAAAATGATACACTGAAAAATGAGGAGAGGGTAATGGTTATTGCCACACAGAGTGTGGAGATAAAATGGGACCTTTATTCCATAAATAAAGAAATGAAAGGATCTGGACAATCTCCATCCCACAATACTGAAATAATTGGCACTCAGAACAGCAACAGATATGCCAAAAATCACTACAAGAGGGAGGGGGAAAGGAAGCCATTTGGGAGAGAAGGAAGAGAAACCTTGGTGCTACAAGTGCAAAAGCATGACCTTGATAAGACAAGATCTGAACAAACGAAATCAGAGAAATGTAATTGAGAAGTGAAATGAAGACAAGGCAATTTTTTTGAGGAATAAATTACTCAGGTAAAATAAAAGGAACCAAAGAGCTTACACCAGTGAATTTAATCCAGAATTAAAGCAAGAACTGATGTGATAAACAGCAGTATTTAAGGCATAGACATAAAACATTGTGAAGATGAACGAAGCGCTAGTTTAAAGACAGGCATCAGAAAGATAAGATATCCAAGCAATAAAAATGTGTGCGTTCTTTAGGTTTTGCGACATCAGGGCTATATGTAAGTTACATAGTAAGCACACAAAAAAAAGGAATAATGACTTCCAGAAGACCAGAGTTTGGAGAATTAGCTGTTCCCAAAAGCACCTCTCATAAGCTGGACAGTCCTTTGGGCTAGCTGGAGCAGCACTAGTGCAATGAAATTTAAACATACAAAGTGGAAGGCAACTCTGAACAATAACTTCTGCTATGATCCACTAACAGGAGATGAGGGGGAGAAGGGAGCTATCACAGCAGCCACTGCTGTTTGAGACTGATGCTCTGCAGTACTTCTACACGCATAATAAATGGGTATTTTCAAAAGAAACACAGAATGATCAATTATATAGGGTGTTGGCCAACCAGTACTTGTAGTTTTATACTTATAGTTGTGGCTATCAAGCCAAAAGCAAAACCAAACCAAACTACCTGCCTTGCCCAAAACTAATTTACCTGAAACAGGTGCAGGGAAGACAACTCAAAACAGAGCACAGAAAAAAAAAATAAAAAAAATCTGTTTTATAAGAGAAGCTAAAGCACATGGGATTCTCTAGCTTAGCAATTAAGAGCTGAACGCAATAGAGCTCTGTAGGTATGTTCATGTAAGGCAGCATAGATCTCAGGAAAAGAAGGGGATGAGGGGGAAGCACAGGCTGGTGGAAGGACTGCCACTGCCCCAAAGCTTGAGGTATTACTCCATCTGGACTGGCAAGCTGTATTTCAAACAAACTTCAGCAGGGTCTGCACAGCACCTCATTTATATATTCACTACTGTTTGAATGAATTTTTCCTGGGTGGGACTTTTGTCGCTTAGGTTTGACGTGCTCCTCCACTCAGACAGGTATTTACATTTAGTACATTCCCTGCTATAGCAGAGATGTAGAAAAAATGTCGCCGAACTTTTCTGCTGCCTCCCTAGGGCACACTATGCTTTATTCATGTTTGGTCATTTTATGAAGGCTTTAAATGTGTTAGAACACATAGGGAATGGCAGCAACAGGCCTATCTAGATTTAAACTTCTTTTTTACACGATTGTTTGAGGAAATTGTCCCCTTCAGCCCTTCATTTCCAAGTCAGCTGTACTTTAATAGTCCATTACAAGAGAAGAAACAAATCTCAATATTTACTTTTTGTTGAACTATCAGATAAACGCTGGGTCTATTTCTGTTCTATTCACATTCTCCCACAATTTCCATTACAAGGTATGCACTAAGCATTTTGACAAGAAGTTCCCCACTGCTAAAAATCTCAGTGTTAAAAGAAAAAATGGAAATGTTTATTTAGGTTTTGTTTCAAACTCAAATTTTCAAAATTGAAGTGAAATTCCCTCCAGCTTACCCCACTGCAAAAAAAGGCTCACACAATCTAAGAGCTCACAGACATAAACTCTAATGTTGGAAAGTAAATTTCAATCCCATTTTACAGGCAACATCTTTTTGTTTGTTTGTTCCAGAATACCAACAAAGATGTATACATCTTTTGTATTTCTTTCATTAGAAATGCCTTATGATGACTTTTGTTCTATTCCCAAGTTTGCAAGGCATCCAGTAAATAGGACTACCTGCACTGTGTGCAATACAGAATACAGTACCATTTAAAACTAATTTTTAATCATTAAATAGTTAGGATATTAATATATGCTGTTACTTGCTTTAATATTCTGGGTAAAGCAGGCATTAAAACCTAAATAGGATATCTGTATGATACTTCAAAAGCAATCATATGCATGTCCAAAATGATTTGTTTTCAGCAAATTTACGTATTACTTTGCACTTGTCTTACCTCAAGTCTCTCCCATAACCTGAAAGCATGGCACTATTCTGGCAAACCAGTCATCTTTCCCCCACCCCCTTCCTGCAGCCTTTCTTGGCTTTTCTTTTTTTTTTAAACACAAGTTCAGCTTGCCATATCCTATAATGGAGTAATTACCTCTGAAAAAAGTCGCCTTGTCCAACTGGCAAACACGCCCAATTTGAAAAGCAGCAGCCTACTCCCAAATCTATAGCAGCAGGATGAGCTATGAAATGAGGAAAGGGCTCTTGATTTGAAGAACTGATTATGACTATATGACTTTTATCCCTGCTACATGGCAGGTTCACAGTCAATTAAAAAACTAAAACAAAAGAAAAAAAAAAACAACAACAAAACAACAGAAAGGGCAAAAGTTATATTAAGCCTTCTTCAGCTTTTTAAAACATTTTCTTATTCTTTCCCGTGTATGAATGATATGGCCTAAACCTCACTGAAAAGCTCTGGCAAGACTGGTATACGAGAAAAGATAGCATGTGTTTTAAGAACTTGAAACTACAGCCCTGGAGTTAACATCTTCTAATATTTCAGTTTATGTTCAATTGTTGCTGTTTGCAGGTCATCTGCCTCTATATCGCATTTCTACTGTTCAAAACTTGATAAAGTAACAAATCACACAAAGAAAAGTAGCTGTGTAGGACACACAACTTCAAAAAAAAAAAAAATCAAGACCTTCTGACTCCAGGAACTATTTTTTTTCTTGCCCTTTAGTAGAAGCACTAGAAATATTTCACAGAACTTTGCTTGCACAGCAGTGGTGCTACTTTGCTGATTATTAATTATGAAAAGTGTAAATAAGGACAATATACAACCTAATCAAAATTCTTCACAGTATTTAATATTTTTCTCTAACCAGCTTTCTCTGCCTTATATAAAAGCTGTTAGTCCTGCTAACAAGAACTTGGTCTTCTACTTTCCTTTCATTCTTCAAAGAAATATGTGGTTATTTAGGAGAGCATGCCAACATGTTCTTGTCTGCTACAAACTACCTTTGAAAATATGCTACAATAAGTTAGTTTTGTTTGAGGATTGTATGTAAGCAAAAGCAAATATGACAACTGCACAAACAAAAGAAGACTTGTCCTGAACAAAGCTGTTAGTTTCACGTAGCAGTAGAAAGAGAAGAAAAATTCACTTGATACTCTGAAAGTTTTCACAGAAAACTGGCATATAAATTGTTTTGTTTGAAAGCAAGGGGCTAAATATGGGTTTTATTACCACCACTGTTTAAGTATCAGTGACATCTAAAACTCATTCCACCCCACTCTGTTCCCACCATTTCTTCCACCAACATAAGGAAGTGTCCTTCAATTGCTGGATTTGGCAGACTAGTTAAAGAAACTGAGGTTCAAAAAGCACCATCTCAAATGCAGAAACCTCAGTGAGGACCCTCTGCCTTCCAGCCTGAACCCTGGGGGATGCTCAGGTCCTTGGCTTCTGGCAAACACAGCCAGCCCAGACAGAGCTCTCATGTGCCACCTAGGAAAGCCAAGTAACACCAGGAAGCCCCCATTTAGGGAGACAGTATTGACAAGAGCCAACATCCTATTAGTGAAGCTGCTGAGCATCTCCCTCTCAGCCTGATTAGTGTCATTGTTTTAACTAAATTATTCTCTCCAAGGTTTCCTGGAGCCAGGCCCATAAACCAATGACCCAATAGCCCATTAGGATTATTTCCTTTTCACAAATTATGTATGCAAGAGATTCAATCAGTCAGGACTGGAAAAAGAATATCAAGATTTTTTACCTTCCTTTTATTCACCTTCCCCCTTCTGAAATACATAAGCCCTCAATAATTGAGAGCAGTTTTCTTGCTTTTCTGTATTTGGCAGTAGGAGTCTTTGACTGTGTTAAACAGAGTGCTTCCTCACGCACAAAGCATCAACTCTCTCCTCCTCAAGCTTGTGCAAGCACAATCCAAACAACCCAAAGAGACAGGATGTTTAAATTCAAAAATCACTCCCTGGAAAGCACAGAAAAAGGAGCTTTTTCAAGAGCATCATCTGAGTCTGAAAAGCAATCCAAACCATTATGCTAGCTTTGCCTATCTTTCATGACCATGTGTAGCATTTCAGTTTAACAATATTCTAAGCAACTTTAATTTAGGGCAATCCCTCAGAAAACAGCTTCTAGAAAATACCTCTGACAGCAAAAAATTATTAAGGCATAATTATTCTAGGAGTTCCCACATTCTCCTTCCTAGAAATCAAGAGTAAAACTCCAAAAGGAGCAGGACCTCTCATTTTTTAGCCTCAACTCTAACAATATTATTAAAATTGAAGCAGGTTTGACCACTAGCACTACAACAACCTGGTGAAACAAACAGCACCTTGTGTTTGATGGTGGTGTTTCCTTCTTCCCTGTGTACTGCTCAGACACAGCACCTCTGCTCCCAACCATGGCTTCCTCAAGGTTAGAGGCAGCCCTAATGCTTCTTCTCTTCAAATTCTACAAAAATTGTTTAACACCAACAAAAAGCATTCTTAATTGTTAGTGAAATAAGCTGGCAAAAAAGCAATGTATATAAATATTTATCTTTTAAAATAAATATATACACTTATATGTAACTATAGATATAATATATACACATTTTACATGTGTATTATTGATATTTTGTAAGTATTATTATAAAGAACAAAGGAAGGTCTCACTTTAAAATACTCTCTTCCTATTCCTTCCTATTGCCTCACCTTGTGGGTTTTTGGAAGTTGAAGATTTTCAAGTGAAAGGTTACATCATGGGATGCAACAGTCAAGAGCATAAAAGCATTTGTAAAAGAGAAGTATATTAACTTATTAAAGCACAGAACCTATAGCTAAGTAATAAATTATCTCTTCACAAATTAAAAAAAAAATATTATGCAGGCAAAGAAGAAATTGTATCTTCCAGAAGCCCTACAGTAGAGAGACATCTACTACACGAATTCATACAAACTGGGCATCAGTTTCCTTGACACTTCAAAAACCTGAGACCACAGATCTATTAAATTAAAAAATTTTAGGAAGTGAGGACAAAATGGTACTTCCTGCCCCCTGACTCATGAACTACACATGTCAGCTTAGCATGGCCAAGGCTTTCCTCCCTCTCTCCCATTCTCACCTTCCAGCTGAAAAATATGATAAAAAGGTACTATTCCTCCAAATATTGAATTCAACCCATAGTCAGTTTTTTTTCATTTTACTAAAGAACATTTTGCATCTTGACACATGGAATGCCAGAAGTCAAAGATCCCTGAACAGGTATATTGACTTGAACTGATCTTCCTGTTGAGCACTCCTGGGCATGACAAACTACAGCCACTTCAGAACTGTCCACTAAGTCTTTAATAAAAGCCTAGTTTTATAATGACATGGCCACAAACTGTGAAGACCTCCAAAGTGTTTTTCAAGTCCGGTAAACACAGTTACGTGCTATTAACAAAAATGTCAAGAATTCCCAATACAGAGTATATATAAAGCATTTCCTTACCATTGTCTTTTGTGTGCCTGAGCACCAAGCCCCAGTGCATCACAAGAAGTAGCAGAACAATGTGTCACAGCCTCAATGCCAGTTTTTCTCCTTGTACACACATTGTAAAACGACCCACTTCTTTTGACCATAATGAAAAGGCGACTACTTAAATTATTAGATGCCTAGCACTGCCCTATCAGCCCAAATACACACCAGCATCATTTTAATCCAGACACTCGTAACAATATTAATTTATGGAAATGTTCACTTTGTAGAAGCAGCAGACACATGTTCACACTGATTCTCCAGATGTATGCACACACACATATGCCCTCAAGCAACCTGCCCTCCCCATCAGAGGAGCTGACAAGATGCTCCTAGAAATGTTGTGTCTCTCTCATTTTACACACTGAAATGTACGTGCTGAAGAAAACACTTCTTTCCCTGGAAAAACAGAATAGTTGTTCTAATTAACTCAGTACCTTAGAAATCCGCTCCTAGCAGCAAAACAGAATAAAATTAGCTCTTCACGATCAGGCAGTGAAAAAAAAAAAAGCTTTATTTAAAAGCCAGGTATATTGTTCCAGCTTAGTGCAAGCCAATGACATCAAGTGACATTTACTTTGGCAACCTCACACAAATCAAGATCACCCATTTTGCCTCCAAAAAGGGATTTTGGATCGACCACATTAATGGGACATTGTTCATTCCAAGTATGCCAATTCACACAAAGCTGGTTTTCAATAGAAAAAGTCACAGACTAAAACTATTTCAATTCTCCTTGGAAGAAAATAAGCTTTTTGTGAAAGTTGGCAGTGTCCCTTGCCTTTTCTTCAGTTAAGAGAACAAAGTCGATGTAGGAGAGGTGGAACTCACCATGCAAGAAATACCGTGAGAGAACAAACTGTGTTTTGCAGGGATCTGTAATTGCATGGACACAAGCACCTTTTTTAACTAAAGCGCAATGAAATGTGCAAATTGTAAACAAAAGGCAAAGGCGTCTGAAGGCTGTTCAGAGACGTAATAAAACAGGACTAAGAAGCTCTCAACTGCCTCAGCCCAGAGATAAAACAGGGTAAGATTGTATACAGAGTGTACAGAAAATTGCTGCTAAAGAGAAAAAACAACAAATAGCACAACTGCCAGGAGAGCAGAGCAACTGGGGTGAGCGAGGCAGCATCCTGCCTTTCCACTACCCCCCTGAACCAGAGCCCCACCAGCTCCAACTCACACCACACACACTGGCTCTCAAATCCTCCTGCCCTCCAAGCCCAAAATGCTTTGGGCTGCCCTTCTCCATTTCTGAGGAGCTGTTACACAGCCCATGACAACTCTGAATCTCAGGATTAGAAACATTTCAAAGGCAGTTGAGTTAAATCTTCCTATCCTTCTCCTATTTAAAAATCAGCCCTAATCATTACTTACACACAGTAAGCTTTGGTAATCTTCATGCAAATATATTTAGGTGCTAATTCCTGGGCCAGGTAATAGAGATGGATGTTCTTTTCATAACTAGAGAATTTTCCTTGAGCTAATTGAAAACAGGCATATTTTGAGAAATGCATTCTACTGCCAATAGTCTAGCAGGGAGGCAATGGAAGAATGATTTATGAGCTGTGAATATCACGTAAATCTGTCTTCAAGTAAAAGGTTCATCTCTGCATAGAATAACTTTAAGTACTTAATTATCAACACTCCTAATTTTACATATTTCGTAACAAAGCGCAAAAATCCCACTGCACATCCCAGCCCATTCTCAGAGGTTATCACATACCAAATAAATGGGTATCACTTATATCTAAATGCAGCCAGAACACCAAGCCTCAATTAAAACATTCTTAAACTCAATTATTTCATGTTTTTTCCAAGTCTTTTACCATCCCATTTTCACATTACTTTAGCATTCACCACTTACTTTGTGGCCCAAGGGGAAGGCAACAGTTAGTCAATCCTGGAAGCTGAAAGACATTTTTCATCTATAACGGCTGTTGTATACCTCTTGCCTTTTCCAGCAAGCTTTTTAAAATTCATTTCAATTTGAAGCCTGCATATTACGGAGACAAGAAAAAAATCTGTTCAAGGAAACTTTCAATAAATGTCACACTTGAACAACTATCCCAATTCTTGATGGAATTCCATTCCACAACTTCTTCTGAGGCATGCACAGTTTTCTTTTGTTTATCATTAAGGAGAAACTGCTCTTGAGCATCTGGATCTCTCAGGTACCTTGTGCCTATCATAACTTTACATCAAGTAAAACTGAAGCTATTCTCTCTGCAGATAATCTCCTAGTCAGACCACACTGAACACAGATCACATTCATTTGTATTGCAGCAGGCAAGTCTGCATATATCAATGGCTGAAAATGCATTCAATGAGGAAATGTATTTTTCTCCCTAATGAAAAACCACACTAAATACTTTAGTAGCCATATTAGAATCATTAATTAAAAAAAAAAAGAAAAAAAAAAGAAAAAGGTGTTTCGGTATTTGGTAACCACTCCTTTGGTTGGAAAGTGCTGCCCATGAAGGGAAACTCAGCTTGCAAGTTCATTTTCCTAGCCTTTCCCAAGTGGAAAGTACTGTTTAGTCTCTCAAGGTACAGAATATGCCTGAATCCTTCCCCAGCACCTACAAGAGACTTAGGAAAGAAGTGATGCTGATTAGCTGTGGAAGTCCTGTCAGAAAGCAGGCACAGAAGAGCAAGAAAAATAGTATCAGCAAGTTAGAAGGAAGCAAAAAAAAAAAAAAAAAAAGGTCTATTTTTATAAATAACGAGTTTTGCATGCCCATTTTAACTCCTAAACAGTGGGCTGGGATGATGAATGTGGTATTGTACTCGACATGGTAGAAGATTACAAATTGCTTTCAGTGAGGGTCTTTGGGAGTTGTCCCATAATTTGGGAGTAAATCAGGCAGGACAAAGATGAGACACGGCTGAATGCAGCAACAAACGGACTAGAGAGGCTCCACACGCCACTACTATCATTTCTTCACAAGTCATTTGTAAAATGACTGCTTCATTTACTTCTGCTGTAAACAAAGATTTGACCCCTGGCATCACATCTGACTGAAGAGCAGTATTAACAAAGCTCTGAAAGCTCTCCAAGACCATGACTCTTGATTTTAGCCCTCTACACTCAGAAAACATTCAAACACGATGCTTAATGCACTTTGGAGCTTGACAAAAATTAGAATTTGCATCCAAGGGTCAAATTTCAGAAATCTCAGTAGGAAACCTTGGTATTTGGTAACTAAAAGCCGTGTGTGTATGCACACGCATAAATATGGATTGCTCCAGGCAGAAATGGACGAATCTGCTTTTGAAATGCTGATCCTTCAGGATTTAATTTCAAAACTCTGTTGGGTGTTTTTTTTTTCCCCAAAGCAGTTAAAATGGCTAATTCGTAATTAAATGCTGGCTTGCAGTTTGATAATGGTGAGAAGTTGCACTCACCAGAGACTTGGTCCTGAGTAGAGGTCAGTATACTCAGCCTGTACAGCACAGGGACCAACTCAGCACATGAACAGCAATATACACTTCTAAACTTTAATAGCTATCCAAAACCTATTAATTTTGCAGGGATTCTTACAAATCCATAATTACAGAAAGGCAAATCTCATCATAAAGCAGTGAAAACTATATTCACACAGTCCTAGAGGGAGCACTTTCAGCAGCTTGGCTCATTAGAAATGCATTCTTGCATTAAACACCAATATCAAAGACAAATGCTAATGCAATACCTCAGAGCCATGCTGAAAACTGCATTACAGCAGTGAAAAAGTACCTATTTAATTGTATCCACTATCCCTTCACAAGTGGAGCTCAGTGATGGCACTCTGCACTGCTTTTCAGATCTCAAGGATAGCTAGCTCATTATAAAATCCTATTCTCCAAAACCCACATCATCTATACCATCCAACACTTGAGAATATTGTGTGTCAGCCTTACCACAGTGATCAGGAAGAGAATCCATTTATTCTGCTACTATCCAGTTGCCTCAGCACAGAAGGGCTGGAAACCTCAACAGTACTTGCTGCTGCTTTTCCTTCTAAGTGGCATTTCTTTAGCACAGCTCCAGTGCAAAAGGAAGAAAGCAAACCACCTCAGATGTTTAGCTGGAAAAGGAATACGGCTGTGAACAAAGGTTAAAACTGAAAACTTGAAACTGCTTAGCAGAGGTGGGGCTGCTGAAACCTGACATAGCTGCGTCACCAGGATTTTACTTTGGCAAACATGGCTTCCTGAATTCAAACAAACCATAGACAGAACTATCTTTTGTTCCAGCAATAAGCAATTATTGCACAGACATGCTTTCAAGGTCACTAGTGGGAAGAGTAAACTACATCAGGATGTGTCAGTCATAAGTAATGCTTTAAAAAAGTCAGCACCAAGTAACATATTTAAAGCCTTCCACACTTAGCAGGAGACAAAGTGCTTACTTCCTTCCAACTGACCACAAATAAATATGAACAAAAATACCGTTTAAAAAAAAGTAATTAATATTTCATAGGTTCATATTCCTCTCTATTACACCTAATTTTCAACATTCATTACAACCAAAATTAGTTTTCACTACTTTGGCAAAATAGAACAAAATTAAATGTCTTGCTTTAACAACTTCGGTAGAAGAAAATGTTGCCTTCAAAACCGTTTTAAAAAGAGAAAAAATATTAAATAGAGCCTTGGTTTTCTTCAAAATTCTATTGCAAAAAGAAGCATTTTTGTATTTGTTAACGTAAGGCTATATAACCTATATCAATATTCTCAAAAACACAACAGCACTTTAATTACAAGCACTGTTGTATTTGTTAATAGAAACATTTACTTTTAAAAAATGTAGTGTCAAAGGTTTCAACCATTTCCTAGAAATGCCATCAGGAAGGCAATAAATGTATTCAGATTAACACTGACAAAAAAAGCCATAAAGACAAAAATTACAAAGAAAAGCCATTTGAAAAAAAAAAAAAGACATGGTACACAAAGAGCATAAAGAAAATAAATAAAAGCTTTAGAAGAGAAACAAAGCACCCTTACTTAGGATGATAAAAGAGCTTCATTGAGAATGAGGAGGAAGACCACCCCCCATTTGTCTGGCAGAGAGGTTTTACACCCTTTTTGAAACAGGCTGCTGATGCCTGAAGTTAGATAAAAGACACTGGACTAGACAGACAACAGCATATTCTGGCAGTGAAGGTCACCTGGTGTGTAGAAACTATTACTATGGGCATTACCACATAATGGTTAAAAACATCACCTTATAACTCACCCACCTTTGCATCCTTCAGTTATGACAAACTGAATATTGTCAACCAAAGACTAAGTGAAAATGAAGACAATTAGGTGATTCCTGGGGGTATTTTGCCTTTGACCAACATGTGAGTTGTCATGCCTAATGCTTTGATAGATCTGTTTCAGAATGTACAACCATACATCAGCTTTAGTGTGCTTCAGACTATACACCAATGACCCAAACACTGCAAGAGCATATTTCATAAGGTGCTGTCCACCTGTGATTAATGTATTCAAAAATTCTTTCAAAGCACCTAACACGGGAAAATCTTTACTGAACATCGCACTGAGTGTGCCGAGCAGAAGAAAACACCTTGAACTGTTAGATTTACTGCCTTCGGTGAACACATTCTCTCCAATGCACACACACATGTGAACAATTATTAACTGCTGTAACTCAGCACAAACAGTAATAAAACACAGGTTTCTTCCCCCAAGCAGGAAAGTCCAAGTTAAAGCACCTACCTTTTGCAAGCTTCACAAATATGTACTGTGATAACACTTTGACACAGGGCCTTGTCTTGCCCCATCCATAACACTCAGACTTTGAAGTGCAGGGTTTCTAACTGAACACATCTGCAGAAGCAATTCACACATCAAGGATTTACACATATCCCTCTAGGTAAAAAGGCAGAGCTAATCCACTATAAATGCAATAGGCATGTAAACTGCTTTTCAGATGTGCTTGGTAATACACAGCAAATGACAGAAGAATACTTGTAAAGTGCATTATAAAGTTTAAAGCACCTCTGAAAATGTATTTCATTGCAATCTGATGCTTACTAATAAGATTTAATCTGACCATCGAAAAATTAAAAAATGGTTTATCTCATAAGCATGAATTATGCAGCTCCCTGTGCCACAGGAGGGAGACATGACCACCAGCCACCATCTGAACTAGATTAGGTGGAAATCTCAAGGAGTGACAAGGAGATCCAACATGCCCAACCTGATTACAACTGACTTGCATTTCTCTTTAATAAAAAAATAAGTAAATTAACAGCTGTATTTGACAGCTTCAGGACTGACTCTCTCATACCACACTGTCTCAACCCTCAGATTTTTATTTGCATACTTGAGATGGAAATTCTTGTGCTACAGGGCAGATCTCCACTCCTCACAAGTCTTTTCCCTGGTGACAGCAGTGGCTACAAAGCATATGGAATTGGGCAAATGAAGTGTGGCTCCAACAGCCACCAGTGCATGGAAGCACTTGAAAAGCTAAGGGAGTTCAGTTTCCAGACAAAGTAATTCCTTTCTAATTCTGTTTATGTTCACAGAGATAACAGCCCACATCATCTCCATTGATGCTGCAGCCTCCTAGCAGCTTCTTAAACACTGGAGAGAAGTTCATATGTTCATAAGACAAACAGTTCCTAATGACTTTCCCAAGCACAACTCAAACAAGATAAAAATCAAAGCATTTGATTTGGGGCTTTTGTCTGTTTGTTGCAGGCGGGAAGGTTGATTGTTTTTATTGTTTCTTTCTTTAAAAAGAAGTAAACGAATGCTCATTCTATCACCCATGACAGACACCGAAGTTAGAAGTTGCCTGTGTAGTAGCGCATTCAGTCTGGTGAGAGTACTGGTGATTCTATCCTACAGCATGTATCAGAACAGGGAAAAGCATTTGCTAACAGATTCAGACATACTTTGTTCTGGAGGGGGGTGAGAGGGAAGAGCCACAAAAACTAAAAACCACACCTCTGAAATTGGCTGATGCCCAAAACCACGATAATTCTATACTTTGCTAAAAACAAAATGTTTACTGTAACACCTTCTATTTGTCACTCATACAAATGTCTTAATTCATTTGAATTCTCAGAGTTCTCATCTTCAGTGGCCTCTGAAAGATGTGTTACTCAATGTAAACACTGATTCTGTGAGAACAAGGATAAGGAAAAAAGAATGGGTGGGAGTATTTCCTTTTCCTTGGATTTAGTTTCACTGAGTGTTCACTGTTCACAGGAGATGTTCTACCTTTCCATTGTCTCATGTTTTCTGTTTTCCCACCCCCTTTTTTTTTTTGATACCTTGGAGACAAGCACTAAGATAAAGCATTCTAATTTCTTCCATGTACTTAAAATTTGGCTGCCCAGTTCTAGATTTAGAATCTACATCAAGGTCCTCCTCCATCTGTAAACTTGTGTTTGTCCTGCCCCCATGCTTCATAAGCTAAGACAATAATTAAGCCTCTGTAAATCCTCTTAGCCCAACATGCTGTCCTTGTCTCCTTGTTGCTCACTCATGCTGCTTCATCAGGTTATTCTGTATTGTCCCAAACTTGTTTAGTTTTAGCCAAATAACTAACTTTTCTTATTCTTTTTGTCCTTTCACCACGCTCACGCTGACAGCAAAACGCACATTTGCAACAGAACAAACGCCTCATCCCTGACTTCTCCCAAAGTCCTTTGGCATATCCAACTGGTCACAACAGCTCCCTGTGTTTCAATGCACCAGCTTGAGTATCACTCTATTCAACATCCTAGAGTGCAACAGTGATCTCCTCACACTGACAAAAAAAAAAACACCACACCAACAAGCAAACAAGACACCCCTACAGAATTAGGGTATTCTCCACAGCCCCACATGTATTTTTTTTCTTTACATTATCTATTGGAGAAGGAACTATTTCACTTCCTATTTTTTGTAAAGTGACACATTACAAAGTAGATCATCTGCTTCATAGACTTCTCACCCTTATGATTTCCTTCCCATACATTTGCTTGTCATATTCTATGGCTTTCTGTATTGGTTTCCTTAGGGTTGAATTTCCCTTTTCTGAAGGGCCTCTGTTGACTCAACCTTGGCGTATTTCTCCCTCTTCCTGCTTTCCTTTTGTCTTTTTTTTTTACCCCCTCCAGACATACGTATCCTTTCTGAGGCCGGATGTTACTTAAATTTTTATGATCTAAACTTAATTATTCAAGGTTCTTTGCTTCCCAAGTCAAACTGTTGGTGGAACACTCCTGTCTGAAGGGGTAGGCAGACAGGAATTAAGCTCCTTCCCCCACAGATTCACTGGGCTTGTTTGGGCAGGGTAGGGCAGAGTTACCAGCTCAGGGTGATCACTTCAGCAGTACTCCTTTAGCTTATATTTGGGAATATAGCTAGAAAAGCTTCTCACAGGCAAAAAACATAAACATCATGGCTTAGTTTCCTCTATCACAAAGATTTTACAGACGTTTTTGACTCAGAGGTAATCTGCTTTTACTTTAAATAAAGGACAGAAGATAGAACAGGAAGACCTATTTATTTTTGTTTTTTTAATCACAGCTGGCATGCGTAAGTTTAGGTAATTACAACTGATGTAGCAGAACTTGGCCAATCCCAATCAGCTGCCTCTGTATTACTGCATACAAAAGGCAGGCACTCAAAACTGCAGGAACCTGTTAAAGCAGGTTGTGCAGTTTAGCTCATCCTTCCAGATAAGTACATACTGCTGAAATTCCCTACATACCTTTTAATGCAGGATTGTATAAAACAGCTCTGATATTGTCAAAAAATGCTGCTCCTTCATACTCAGTGTGGTAAGAAACATAGAATAGCAGAACACAAGAAAGGAAAAGTGTCATACCAAATTAAGGGTTCTAAAATTCTACAGCTAACCAGAATTAAGCATGGGAAAACGCCATATCCATAAACAAAACCAAACCAAACAAACACCAAGAAAAAAAAAACAAAAACAAAAATAACACCAAACTCTAAGATACACAGCTCTAATTATAACTCTGATGTGTTTCAGTGACTAGTTAAGGCTGGGAACATTAATTTTGTAGATTAAGGTTATTTATCTTTTTTTTAAAAGACCCTACACTAGACACTAAAAAACTGAGGTGAAGAACAATGGACTTGTGATTAAGCCCTTTGTAATATAATTTCATGCAAAATTCAAACCACAAAAAAAAAAAATATGGATCAACATTTGATTAACTGTAGACCAGTAAAATTCATGAGAATATCAAAAGCCAATTAGATGCATTATCATTCCTACCCTGCACATTTATATATGGATTTGGTTTTAATACAGTTTAACAGAGTACTAATGGTAATTTCAGGCTCCTGTGCATAGCAGTATCTGGACACCTTCATTTATTTAAAAACCAAAATCTGTTTTGCAATTTTGAATCTATTTGGCAGACTACACTCAAGTTGAAATTTTGATTCAAGTAAGGAAAATGATTACCGTCAGATACCCTCAATTCATTGTCTCAATTCACTTTGGTAGATGTGCCAGACTTTCACAAATGCTCAGACAGAAATGTCAGCTCTCTATGCAAGTTCTGAAAGCATACACACATCATCTAAGCAAGCAAAAACCCTCCCCCCACCAAAAAAAAAAAAAAAAAAATTAAACACCACCACACAAAAACCATAACCTTATTCAGAATTAATTTCTTTTTAACATTTCAGAGGGTGAACTCTCTACCCATTTCATAACTACCTATTCCCTGATTCCAAAGCAGGATAAACCACCTGGGTAAAACAGCAACTATGCCTCTTCCGTAGTATTAGAATCACACTCTAAAACATTTCATTCAGCCGCTTCTTTTTCTTCCAAGTTAAGCATAATCCTGCTTGTTCAAGCACACATATTCCACAGTTCAGTACCTTTCCAAAGCAACATACAGTACAATCTACCAGTACTATCAACTGATGCTTTTAAAAAGAATCCTACTCTGTAACTTGCGTTGCAGCGTTATTTCCAACAGCTGGGTAACTCAAGTCAGAGTTCAGATATTTGTACACATTTCTAAATCCACTCCAAGAAATGCCAAATGAAGATCACAGCAGTAAGTACTGGACAGACAAAAGGACACTGGGACTTCACAGATATGGTTTAGAGCCAATTGCCACCTGTTTTAGAAGAAATGAGAGAAGCACTGGAATGAACAGTGATGCTCCACACCAACCTCTTAGATGAATGCCTCAAAGGAAACACATGCATAGAAACAGCCCAAGCAAATCTGTGACTATCTTAACAGACACAAATGACATTTTCATTGCTTTCTTTTCTTAATGATGCTACTACTTTTAATTTATACCTTAAAAAACCCCAAACCCACAGTGAGAAACTGAGTAGAAAATTAACAGAAGTCTCAAACACTGAAGCTGACAGTTCATTTATGAAAGCTATATTTTCATCTCACATCTCCAAAATAAGCTTTAAACATTTAGGTCAATAGCTACTTAGCCTACTAGAACATCCATTCATGCTCTCTCTTTAAGTATTAACTATATGGAGGCAGCACGCAAAACCTAGCAAAGCAAAGAGCAAAAATATTATTCTACAGCAAAAGAGAAAAGAGGAATGCACAGTTATTTCTAAGCACCTCTGTGTTAGAGATACATCTCTGTTGTACAAGATATTGCATACATTACAGTGGTTGTTTAGTCAACTTATGGGCAAGGGCAAACAGTAATGCATAATTGCTATTTGGGATGCATTTATTGCTGATTCTCCAAGAGTTGCAATCAAAAGATTGCCTCTAGTACACAGAATAAGAGACTTACGATTTCTGATTGGTTCTCTAACAGTAAACTAAAATGAAAAATATCTTAGTGAGTCATTCCATGAAATAGGCTCACTCTGCTCCACTCCAGTATAAAAAATATTAGAAGCTTTATCTCAGCATTGATTCAAATATCAACAAGTGCAATCACCCATTCAATTTGGGAAAGCTACAATAACACCTTTTTTACAAGTTCTCTCCTCCCTAAACAGCAAACTTCAGAGTCACAGTGATCTCACCCCCACCCTGCACCAAATTCCTTAACTTTTTCTTTTGTCCTCCCCTGTAAACAGGTAGTAAGACTGAATAATTTCCAAAGTAACCAATAAAATAAGCTTTGACTTTCCAAAACATCTATATACAATTTCACTTGTAAAAAAATCCAAATAAACAAAAAAGACAATGCAAACCCATAAAAAAAGAATTCACATGATACATTCATTCTCCAATTCCCTTACCTGGGAAACAAAGAAACCCAAGAAAGTAGATGGACACACAAACAACCTTTCCAGAAAGCACTTAATTCGAGCAGCACTCATGTCAAACCAATCAAATTCAGAATACTATATTCTAGTTAAAGCTAATGCTACCTCTTCCACACAAACAATCCAAATTCCTCCTGAATTTAGAGCAATGCATAAAAATTGATGAGTTATTTTATAAGCTGAATTATATTATTTCTGTGTCCATACATGGTAGGGTGTGTGTATGGGGGGCTCAACAGAGTTAAACTTGTCAATAGTCTTCAGGGAATCATCTGAAGGACATGTTCTTGCACAATACATTATTTTAAGCTTGCTGAAAGCTGATGCGATACACAAAATGCATATCTTTCTTATTTTTGGCATGGGGATCCAACTGCTGCCATAAGCTGCACCAAGGGAATAATAAAATAATCTAGTAAGGAAGAATTCTGCACGCTTACTAGACAGGATAATTACACTGCAAGTACAGTACATGCTAATTGTACTTGGACACAGACAATTAAACAAATACACTCAGAGACTCTCCATCTGACTTTCGAGCACTGAAATCCACGTTTTATAAATATTTAACTAGAAGCAAAAAATAGTAAGGCTTATCACAGCTGTCACAGCTTCATGCAACTGAATCAATTGACAACAGAAACCCTTAAGACAATACAGATAGGGAAGCTTGCAATTACTCACAAAAACCTAACTGCAACAGACTGCAACACAATTTCCCAGCTCCTGGAGCAAGCGCCTGCATGACTTCACCAAATCCTGCCAACAAAGAGGAAAAAGCTGCTAGTCCCTGCCAGGAGCTTGTTTAAAGTACCTGCCTGCACCTGGGGAAATACAAAAATGCAGCAGCCAAGCCACAGGAGCAGAGGGATGGAGTAGAGCAAGAGATGATGGTGGAGAAAATACCAGTGCATCACAGATTTCCAGCTCTTCATTTTTGATGCTACAAAATATTACTTGCAGTCTGACTTTATTTATAGGTAGTCACACAGAGCTTCAAACTTCAGTCAGCACTTTAAATCTGCAAGGGGGAAAAAACACTGAAGGAAGGAGTGGGAACTTCTGTATTTCTCTTTTGCTTTGTGGTAGAAGCAAGTGCAATGTCAGTTGGATGAATCTTGGGGACTGAAACTGAATTGCTTTGTCTCTACTCAACTCCACTAACTGTATCTAACAAACTCACAGATCAGGATCAGATTGTGCTTATTTCTAACAGCACAAAAGGCAAACCAACCAAAAGCTCAGTACAAGTGTTCCTCAAACTGATGCAGATGCACAGTAATGACTACATTACCAGTAATTACTAGAAAAGAAACTATATTCTCCACAATTAATTTGATTGCTGAATTTCAGAGTGACAGGCCAAGAAACACCTTTATAACTGCAAATACACAGTTACACAAAGTACAACTACAAATAAGGTTGCCGGCAGGGGCAGAGATGAACATCAGAACTGACAGAACTTAGTGTTTTTCTCCAAACTAAAGTTACCAACTTGTGTCAGAAACTCAAAGATTGCAAGTGACCTTGATTAGGTCACCACAAAGACCAAGACCTCCAGTGATTGCACACAGTGAAAACAGAACACAGGATTCTTCCTGCAGCACCATAAGGGAAATTGCCAGCTGCACATGAGCTTTTCCCTCGCAAAACCCTGCCCAAATTTTCCCCAATACCCACATCCTCTCTCACTGAAACAGCAGTTTAAGATGAATTTGCAGCCCCTTCCAGCAGATACACCTTGTTGCTCAATTCCATATTCAACTACTGCAAGGTGCATTTCAGGCAACTGTACAGAGAGGGGGGAAAAACAGCCCCCAACGCACCAAAACCCAAAAATATACAAAACAAAGAATAAAAAAAAAAACAAAAAACCAACACCCCCCCCAAAAAAGCAAACAACAAAAAAAAATTAAAACAAAAAAACCAAACAAACAAAAACCCCACCCACTCGCCGCTGTCAATAATGAAAAAAAAAAAAAGAAGATAAAACACCTTCTTTTAGGTTAAACTATATTGCAAGTTTTCCCCTGTATTTAACAGCAGATTATTTTCACAAGACTGACTACTCCTCAAGGTATAGTGAATATAGGTATGAATTCTACTCAAAATTGAAGGTTTTTTCATTTTTGCAAGCACTCCAGCTGGCATCAATCTATACATCCAGCACCTTGAGCAACTGATCATTATTTTCTGTGCTTTCAGCAAACTCAAGTGTTTAAGAATAAAAGGGCAATGCATCTCCATTTGTATTTATATTCCTTTACATTTGACAAGTCAATGTCTCTTGTACCATGCATAGCTGTATAAATTCATACCTGGAATCTTTTCCACATCCATTTCAATAATTCTTAGGTTTTTATTTTGCTTACACAATTAAAAAAAAATAAAAAGGTTATTTTTTATATAGCCTTCAAAAATATTGTATCAACACTTCGGACAAAAACAAGCATATGCAAATTTTCAAGAACAATTTTTTGCTCATTTCCAGCACTCTTGCTCTGATCTCTGCCACCACCCCATTACCTTTTGCAGGTAACATTCTGACCACTGCATTTGCTAATAAAAGTCATTTACAGCATAGTGAAAATGTATGTTCATTTATCAAGGAGCCTCATCGAAGATACTTTTCTTCCCACAGATTTTGTGGAATTTAAGTCATCTACCAAACACCTGTCCACTAGCAAAGTCAACATACTTGTGTTTATTTTGACAATCAAAGCTGCTTGGCTTAATTAAAAGGCAAGCAAATGAGCCCGTGGTTGTGCAAACCTTCTCAAGTTCAAAACAAAAAAGAAATGGAAAGAACATGTAAGCAATAATGGAGTGAGATTAACGAAATTAACACACGATATAAGGTGAACCTGACTAATGCAGAGCTATGGGTATATATTGTAAATACAATATACCTGTTTGAATACGTCTGTCAATGCAGCAGATTGTGGTGGGTGCTGGGTGAGTGTCACAAGGGAAAGGGGATGGAGAGGGAGGTGTCAGGGAAGAAGAGCAGGAAAAGAGGTGTAAAACCTGTGCAGTCACCACAACAGGGGACTATCATACTAATGCCCCCTTAGGACAGGAATGCTGGACTGAATTATTCCTGCCTTAAGATACTGTGCAAAACTGGCAGCCCTCTGCCCATGCAGCCAGCTCCTCTATTTGCAACTCCATTCCCCACGCTGACACAGTGGGAAAATTCTCCAGAACTCACAGATATCCCTTGTTCGTGAGCTGGAAACACACTCTCCCAACCCTGTTTTCTCTCTAGCAAGTTCATAGCTCCGTGGTGTTCAGCTGTGACTTCCCAACATTCACTCAGTTGACTCACTGCCCTATAAAACAGAACCCCTGCCCCCATCTCCACCAAACCCTGCCCAGAGCTGCATCTCGAGGTTTGGATGAGCCCAAGTGTTTCAGGATGGTTGTGCTCACAGACCTTGGGCTTATCCAAGCCAAACACAAGTTCCTTTTCAGAGGAAGAACAGTTTACGAAACAAATTCTGAATAACAAACAATAATTTGCCATCACATCCAGAAAAGTCTCACAAAGCACAAAGAAAATGAAAAAATGAAAAAAGAAAAAACTGTATATTTAACGCTTTTAAAACTTCAGTGACTTTAAAGCAAAAATGATCTAAAAATATTTCCACTATTCTGAACCTTCCTGATGTTTTGTGGTTTTACTGCCATGCATTCTCCTTAAAACCTCTCTAACTCAGCTGCTTTTCCTATAAACAGCCTCCAAACACAGCCAGTGCAATAAAGCTTTAACAATGCAAATTAGTACTGAAAAAATTAACTCAAACCAATTCCAATTCTCCCTTTAGCTTCTTTTCAGCTCAAATCACTTCGAACATGACACTTTCACAAATCTATACTGGTTGAAAAAAAAAACAAAGAAAAAGATTTCTCTGCCAGACTGTCGGCTTTCCGCAAACAATTCCCAATTCCTTCTTAAATGCAATGATGCATTTTAGAAGTCTACAGTCAGGTCACATTACATAAATAACTTCTGGGTTGAGTCACCATGCCTGGAGATATTTAAATGCCACGCAGATGTGGCACTAAGGGACATGGTCTAGTGGTGGACCTGGCAGTTGCTGGATCAATGATTGGATTTGATCTCTTTCCAACCAGAACAATTCTATGCATCCATGGCATCTACCTTGGGGAGGACTGAAGTGGTAGGGTGTAGGGCTGCTGCTCCTCAGCACCAGGACAAACTAGAAAATTGGTTTGATAGAAGTCTCACAATACTCAAAGACACAAACAGTCTTACAGCAGTGCAGGAAAATCCCACATGGCCATTCAGGCTGGGATGACCAGCACAAAGAATATGAAGATCCAGGTGAAAGAACTGGGAGGGGTGAGCAAGGAACCCTTGCAGCAGACAACGCTGCCCACACTTTGGCCTGTCTGAGCAGAATTGCAGCCAGTGTGTTGGCAGAAATTATTATTCCCATTTGGGTGGCAGCTAGACACACATTCAGTTTGGTACTTTCCAGTACAGAGGAGATTGGCCAGCTGGAGAGACTCAATAGTAAGGAGGCTGCAGCACATCATGCAAGACCAGAGGCTGTGAGAAAAGTCAAAGCAGGAGCCAAATCAATTCTTCACTACCTTGGGGAGTGCAGACCACAGAAAATAAGTGAATCAAACTCTCTTCAGAGGTACAAAAGGAAGGGTCAGCAAAGGAAACTCCAACTCAGCCACTGTTTTAGCTTTTAAGCACCCTCAACCTTTTTTCTTTTTTCTGCTTTGCACCTAGAGTTGTAACCTTTTCTCTTTTTCTTCTAGATAGTCAAAACTCAGCTGGAGCAAGACCCTAAATAACGCTATCTGTTTTTGAAGCCATCACTGGTGGAGCCAGAGGGTGTTGGACCAGATGACCTCCAGCGGTTCCAACCTACATTCTTCAGTGATTCTATGATCTATTCTAGGACAGCATGCATGGTATAGGATTACAAATGTAATATACCAGTAAGCCAAAACACACTGCCAGCCAAAATGCAAGAACAGAAGATAATACTCTACACTCTTTTGACATACTCTTGTCAGCAGATGCTCCAAAATGCTTTGTCAAAACTCATGGGAAAAGGGGGAAAAAAAGGAAAAAAAATCCAGAAATACAAACACACAGTGGCTTTGACATATCTGTACATAAAGACTTCTACCTTAAATATGGAAAATCATACCTTTCTGTGGCTCACCTTTGAGCAACACAGGTAGTACAGATGCTGGTGGCACTGATCTGGCGTGAGGTGGAAAACATCAGGAACAAAAGGTAAATGTCTGGAAAATGGGAATTTTTAGAGATTCCGGTTGCTGTTTTACTGCCGCTAGAACCTACTCCGAAGACACAATTCAATGACTGCTTTATTGATGTATTTGAAAAAATTCTGATGTCACTTATTGAATACATATGTATCACTCATTTTGTCTCAGTCAGAGGTAGTTCACTGCAGGACATCTTGAGGAAAACTAGGAGAAGAAATCTGTTTGTTTAAATAGAAGCATCTGAGAGCCAGCCAAAGTCACAATGAACAGTCTGTAACAAACAGCCCAGGGAAAAGAGATTTTCTGCAACACAGCTGATACAACAAATTTTCCTCCAATATAAATGTGGCACTTGGCGTCTTGCAGAGCCAGCAGGGCTGTGTTTGGGAATTGAGACCACTGGACTTGCTGGGCCAGAAATTTAGCTGATGTTAATCAACAGAACCCCATCAAGGAGAGGGGATCTGGCCTGCTGTGCTTTGGTTGCATATGTTGAAAACATTTCAGTAAAGTCTGATGTAATAACTTTGATTTATGTTGATGGACGTCCACCCAGCAGAGAGTCTGTTAAGAACAGGGCAAGGGATTATTCATTTCAATATCTGATCATTTAAGCCAGAAGTTGACAGAATTTGCCCCCTCTCTGAAGAATGTGAAGCCAGTCTACACACGCAGAATACAGAAGAAAAAAATTAATTTTTGCTAATAAATATAATAAAGATACTGTGCATCTCAAGTTCAAGTTAGCTTTAGAAGTCTAACTGAAATTTACTATGAAGGCTGGAACCTGGCCATAACTTAGGTGGAACAAGAAGAACCTACACTGGTGAAAAGCACAGGTGCCAGTAGAACCCAACAAGATAAAAGCCAGTAACAAGCTGTCTCTTACACACTCATCTTCCTTCTTCCTGTAGTCACAAAACCATTTCTCATTTACTCACTGAAAAGTCTATTTTCATTTGAAAAACTAGTATTTTGAAGAATTTAGTTTTCACTAATGGCCTGTGGGGAAGAATGGAGACAAAAGAAAGCAAGCCCATCCAGCACTATACCTCAAAAAAAAAAAATTCACTCACTCCATGTTGGGTAAAGTTATGGGAATTTACAAACAAGCCCACAAGCAAATCATGAAGACTGAGATTAATGGACTTGGGTGAAAATAACTTCAGAAGTTAAAATACTGGAGAACTTATGCACTAAAATATAATTTTAAAATAGAGGTTGCGACATGTTGCAACCTAGAGGTTGAGACACTCAACCAATTACTAAGAATGCATTTCTGATTTTGGAAAACACAGCCTGCAGTGTAAAAGCTTCTGCATGAGCTGTGTAAGTACTTAATGAATTGAGTGCAATTTATACCATCATACATGTGAAAAGAAGGAAAAGAAAAAAATCCTAAAGAGAATGGAAAAGAAGGCAGAAATTATTTCCGTACAAGATTCCCTGTTTTGCTGGCCCAAATATTAAATCGTCTGGAGAATTCTGATGAAAGGAATACATCCAAATATGTTCATTCAAACATTCAAACTAAAACCATTGCAAAGATGCTAAATGCTGAACTCCTCACCATTCTTGCCAACCTGCAAATTAACATTTTGAGTATGCATTACCTTGTTGCAAAGCAAAGCCACCTACACTGATAGCTTAAGCTATGTGCAAATACATATTCACTGCAACAGTTTCGTCAGCTCTCTGATTGCAAAGAAATACAACACAAAAATAACTCAACCAACATCTGCTAGCAAATCAGCCAACGAGCAAAGAATAAGCCCTGCATGAACAGATGCAAGGTGAGGAAACAAAAACCCCGTACCTAAAACCCTTTGTGAGGGCAGGTGTGGCAGAATGTGATCAGTAACTGAAGATGCCAACACTTACCAGTTTCTAAATTCCTGCCTGCTGGCTTGTCAAGTGTCATTTACAAAAATGCAGCCTGAGGAAATGAGACTCCACGACTCAAGGTAGTGTAGCATCAGAAATGCAGGATTTAAATAGATACATCTGGTTAATTCCTTTATAAAATAGAGAAACATTGAATAACCACTCAGACATTTGAATAAAGTATGCAGTTGCATCTCATATCAGTATTATAGTTCATTAAATTAGGAAGGTTATACAAATGAGAAGTTTAGACATGTTTACTATAAATAACAAGAAAACTTAATTTTTTACAATTGCCCTTTCTTGACTCATAGTCATCTCCATGTCACCTTAAATTTGCTTATTTAGACAACTAAAATAAGCAGATTAGACCACTAAAAAGAGCTGGAGAAACCATCATCTATCCAGTCACAGAAACACAAACCTGAAACATTTCTATTTTAGCATTTTAACCAGAGAAAACCTGTACAGGGAATTTTTGAACAGTTACAACCCATAGTTAGTGGTTTTACTAAGGAGCATCAATGTTTTGCAGAAGCAAGAACGTACCTACCATTTTCTTTTTCACTCACACTAAAAAAAAACATACCCAGACAGAAAAAGCAAAGTGATCAAAAGGTGACTTTCAGACCAAAAAGTATTCATTTATAAAGCCATAAGATGATTTTTTGAGTAATGCAGGGGAACTTCTCTACGAAGAAATGAACTGTATCACTGAGCTTTAACACTCAACAATCCTCTACATTTTTATGCAATGTATCACTTTGTCTTTCAACACATCAGTTATTGCAATCACCTGTGCTTCTAAGGCATCTCTCTCTCTCTCCCCCCCCCCCCCCCCCCCTACACACACACATGCTTTTAATTAAATATTTAGGTGTTTATTTCAAGATGTAATGCTGTCTCCTGTCTTGTGCCAGCCAATGCTTCACCTGAGCTAACACCCTGAGCTTGTGTGAAAAGATATGCTGGGGGAGCTAAGCACCTCCATTTACAGCATCCCTCTCCTTTTTTCAAATCTTACATCTTCATACTCACATCAAATCACTTCCAGGTGGGCCTGAAATCATGCCTGATTTCTACTCAAAGGCAAGACTGATAACCAATTCAGCCATGTTTTAAGCTGATGATGCACCCACCCCACACCATCTTCCTCGTGCTCCACACAGAAAACTGGTGCTGATGTAACTGAGTGATCTGCACATTTCTGCTCCAAAATACGGTTTCTGTTTGTAATTCACTCCAAGATATCACACACACCCTGCCCCAGCCTTCCACTCCTCTCAAGGGCACAGGTGGGCAGGTAATGCCAGTTTGCAATGGTTTTTCTCATGGGCTTCTGCCTCCTGAGCAGAATCTGGTCAACTGGTAAAACAAGTCAAATTCTGAATAGATGAATCTCACTGGCACCATAGGAAATACCAGGAAAAGGAGTCCCCAGAGAAGAGGGAGCTGCTGGTGGGTGTGGTGACAGTGTCTTCCTGAAACCCTAATTCAGAAGAACCATCACAAACCTGAAGAAATGTCAGTGGTGCCCCACTGCTGCTACATCAGCTCTTTAAATAATAATAAAATGCATGCAAAAAACACCATACCACACAAGTTAATCGGCCTTACATGTCAAGGCAAGTTTTCCAGGTTAAATGCTCACCAAATAGAATTCATTTTAGAATTAAAAATAATTAACATTACATGGGGCGTCATTTACAAAGCAGCAGCTCTCAGGGGGTTGTTATTGTTGTAACAGCAACAGAGCAAACAAGCCTGACATTGCAAAAGCTCCTTCACTCCCGTTTTCTCAAAGCAACTGCAAGGAAAAACCCTCCTCTTCATACAGAAGGGTTTATGAATAGGTTTAAACTTACTTTGTGTGAGAAACAAGCCATTTAATGGGAATTTCTAGCTGCAAATGATGGTTTTCATCTAAAACACTAAAGGACCAGGGCAAAGGTTTCATAGAAAAGTGATAAAAAATCCTTTAAAGTATAGAATTTGAACCAAAAAAAGTCTAAACCACAGATAAAGATGAACAGTGAAGTACCTGAGACTAGGATAAATACTATAATAACCCTCTTAAAAAGACCATAGAAATGGTACAGTCCCAGTCCTCCATACTGCTAAATTTTGCTCCCCTTTGAATCCTGGCCTCTTTCCTAGCAGTATTTCAGAAATAGCACTGTACAGGAGGTTCTGTACTCCAGAAACTGTTTTACTCAAATTGCACTTTTCAACAAAGAGGATGCTTTTTGAGAAATCAAGACTATTTCTCTTAAGATGCACAAACTTATAACACTGTTGTAACTAATCTGATTTTTTTAAAAGATTACACACATTTACAGTTATTGTAAAAAGCATATCACAGAACTCACTTTTCCTGCACTACACAAAGAAAATCCCCATTTTGCAGACACAAGCAGTTAATACCTCAGCAAAGCACATAAAGAACCTCCTTACTTATATGGCCCATTGAAAGGTATTGGGGCAAGCCCCTAAACGCTTAAAACCACAAGGCTCTGAAGCATTTTGCATGTCACATGACTCCTGAATAATCAATAATTGAATCAATATTTAGCCTCAAGAAGTAGTAAAAGAAGGATAAAGTTTCCACACATGGAAATAGGTTTTCAGATGTTCTGACTTTGTGACTGTCATTGCCAAAACTAAACCCCACTCCTTCCTTTGCCATGAAGTGAATATGGCACACAGCCTTTCTTAAAGCCCTGAAATTTCACTGTGGCAGCAGAAATAAAACAAGGGAGAGTGTAGATGAAAAAACAACTTAGAAGAGGCACTTTTTATGCCAAGCTCATCATCTGTGTTACTAACACATTGCATATGAACACCACATGATGTTTTGAGTGCAGTTAAACAAAGAATCTGTTAACAAAGGTACAGTTATTATTTCCTACAATAGTGACTTATAAAATATTGTTGAAACTGTGTGAGAAATTAGTAAACAAAAAGATGCAAGGAAAATGCTACAAATAGACACAAATAGTAAGAATTGAAATTATCATCCTGAATGAATGTGATAATGCTCTATCATAAAGAGTGAGCAAGCAAGGACTAATAAGGACCAGAATGGCAATTCCACATGGGACGCAAGAATGATCAAGTTGCCCAGGGCAGGAGGGTAAGAAGATTACGACAACCCACTCCTGAAGTGAGGAAGTCCCAAATGACCTCCCATACAGGAACAATTACAACTTCATTAACTATAACCTAAAATTATATTTTTCTCACCTTGCCATGCAAGTGCAGCTGCAATTACTGAGACAAAATACTTAACTACTGTCTGACAAGATGAACCAAGTTTATGCCTATTTCTAAGGTTCTTTTTTGCAACACAAGGCTATTTTAAAAAAGGACTCATGAAAGAGAAGGAGCTGACAAGCTCTCAAGAGTATGTTTCTCTCAAAAGGAGTTGCATGCTGCACTACTGTTGGCAAACAGATCCACGGTTGCAAAACTACTTTTATTATAATACTTTTTGCATGCTTTCAGAGGTCTAACTTTCTCAAATTTTTCCCTTTTTATTTGAAAAGTTTCACATTCACTCTGGGAACTGTCTCAGTAAGCATCTGAACATACTTCTTAAAATATGTATGAACAAATAATTGTACTCTAAAACGTGATCACTCAGGGACTACATAATAATGTATCAAAAAGTTTATATGGCCAATCCAAACCTGAGCCCCCGTTAACTCAAGTACAGAAACAAAATGTTAGTGAATGGGATTTATACAACTAAAAAATAAGTTGCATCATGAGGGTTAGAAATTACCTTTAAGATCATCAAGTGTGACCATCAACCCACCACTAGACTATGTCCCCAAGTGCCACACTGTTACTTGAACACTGCCAGGGATGGTGACTCCACAACTCCCCCTGGGCAACCTATTCCAATGGTTTACCACCCTTTCTGTGAAGAAATTTTTCATAATGTCTAACCTAAAACTCTGCTGGCATAAACTATTATTTTGCACTCTATTTTTTTTTTCTGTTTGTAATATATCTCGAGATTCACAACCTATGTTCACAACAACAAAAGAAAAAAAAAGAAGCAAGGAATTCTGAAGAAATGTAATATAAAACAGCAAATTATAAACCAGCAGCCTTCCATCTGGAATTATTCAGAGGCACATATGGTCATATTTTTAATGTAGAAAAGTTTTGTAATCTGATACTTATTTGACTTTCCTATGATTAGCTGCTCCACAACACACTAGCTTTAGAATATGAAGCTCAAAATCAAATCTTATAAATGAAGCATTAAATTAAAATTATTGACTCCTTAATCTCAGATATGTCTACATTCTAAAGGAATATATGTTTTCCACAAAATATACATTCTAAGGGAATTAGGTTGGCTTATTTTTTCATTTAGAATACAGTAACAGTAAAATGAAATTAAAACACATTTTCTCATCTGGAACATATGCATAACTGCCTTAATAAGGGCAGCAAGACAAACAATGACAATTAAATGGGATAATTATATCACTGGATGATTTCAAGTTTGGGGTTGGTTTGGTTAAGAAAACAGCACTGTTTTGTTTACATTTGATTTTTGAGAAGACACAATGACATAGCCTAATGTTACACATCCACCTTTCTCAGAAGGCTTTGAAAAGGAAAATCCATCCTGTCTTTTCACACACCCTTTTGGAGAATGGCAGGAGAAGGACATGAAGAAGTAGAAGAAAAGCAGCAGAGGGAAAAGAAAGTTGCTGGGATTTGGAGGGTACTGGGATGTTCAACAGCATCCAACTGTCTCCACAGCTGCTCCACTACCACTCCAAGTTGTTCTTCCTCACCCACAGCATCTGTCCTGCAAGCCACACATCAAGGAGATATTTTCACCTCTGGGTGTGCAGTTAACTACCTCCACCCACCATACTGGCAGAGAGGAGCTCCTCATCGGAGACGGACGGGTCTCTGCACAGGAGAACCAGACCACAGGCTGGCCATACTGGGCAGAACACACCAGCCGGGCACCTTCTTTAATTTCTTTACAGTTCCCAAAACAAGCTTTCAGACCACTATCTGCCCACTCACTTCCCCACATCCTCCAGAGATACAGTGACAAATTGATCCTCCCAGTAACCTCCCATTAACAGTGACCCACCATAGCCAAAGGCAGATGTGGCACTGGTGCAGCCCCTGCCCATGGGCTCCTGGGGGAGAGAAAAGTTGAGCTCACAAAACTCAGCATCGCAAAACTCCTCAGGAAGACTCAAGGGATTCTCCAACATGACTAAAAGAACACGAGTTACTGCTGTCACCCTGGACATACAAGAGAGGACTTACCACGAGATAAACCATCTAGCCTGGCAACTCTGATCAGGAGTGAGCTGATTTTCTGCAGAAACACACTCATCATCTTGTTGATGGGCATACAGCTAATCCTAAACATTTTATACAAGAAAAATCACTGGGGCTTCACGTTTTGTTTTACTGACCCTACTGCCCTCAAATACAGACAGTACTCAGCATTCACCTGAAGAGGGGTTATAAAAGCAGGCTAAAAAAATAAATAACTAAAAAGTTCTTTGCTTCCCAAGACAGAAGAGTCAAGAACCTGCTGTCCTCTACAGCAAGAGCTGTCTCTCACCAGCCCCATGCAGCCCTCCAACACAGCTTCATGCACCACATGGATTTAGCCATGAGATGGGTCCAGCTCTTCCCCCAGCACAGCAAGGTACCATGCTGATGGGCTCACACACACAGAGCAAAGCACACTCCCAAAGGCAGCAGTGCATTGCCCATCCTCCAAGCAGGGAATGCAGGGAAAACACCACCAGAGCTTGACTCCATTTGGTTTGCTCTTGCTGACACTTTCGGAAATGTTTTTATACAAACAGAATCAATGACCTACTAAAGGACTACAAATTATTATCTCAAAACTAAAACAGAGGGGGTTTTATGGTAAGTGGAAAGTAGATGACTGCTTGATGCGCAGTTTACTCAAAAGGGAGTAGAAAAGTGAAATGCAAAATGAGAGCAGAACACCACACATGGTAATAAAAAGATCACAATAACAGAAGAGCTGCAGTACATCTTCATAATTATAACTACAGTATATGACTGCTACAAGTCACTTGCTAGATCAATAAAGGAGACAGCACTAGAAAGCACCAAAATACAACTATGTTCAATTACAAAGCCAAAGATAAGTTTCCTACTAATTACATTGACACATGTGGGTTCAAAAAAACACTCTCAGTAATAAAGCAGATAAAATATACACTATGCATGTGAAACAGTGCGCACAGCAAGAAATCATTAACTTTAACACCACAAAACATACACATTAGCTGTAAAAGCAGCAGAGATTCTCCAGTGATCTGATGTAGCACTTCCTTCTAAGTTTCACGTTGTACATGTGTAATTGCTGCAGTAAAAAGGGAAAAATTTTCCATGGAAAAATGAATTACGTCAAACAAGACAATCAAACCAATAATGATTAACAAACAAGTGGAAAGTACCTCAGAGTATAAAAATAAGTGGAAAGTACCTCAGAGTATAAAAAAAACTAATATAAATGCCTTTATGATTATTTGTTATACGTTAAAAAAGTGTAACTCTCACAAGTTTCTAAACAAGCAGAAACTTACCTACTGGCAGTGTTTTACTAGCATGGAAGATGGTCCCCCAAAGCTTTTAGTACATAAGCACACACAAAAAATTAGAAGACAAGAGGGTAATGAAAAAAACCATATGGCAGCCATTATCTTATTAAATAAGAAGGATGGTTCTTGTTAGCAGAGAACAGAGGAGCAGAACCCTGTTGGACTGAACAGACAGTACAGTGTAACAGCAGCAGCACCCTACTGCTCCAAGATCCCTGGAAGTGGCCCAGAAAGACATCAGGTTATCAGAGCATCAGTGTGATTGAGCTTTCCATTTTGGGAACATAAATGGTCCACACAGCACAAGAGGTAAATTACTAAAACCTATTCTGTTTCCAAGAGACTGAAAATTGTTTCTATAATGCTGAAACTGCTAGAAGTCAGAATCCAAGGAGAGCACAGATTAGAAAACGGGTGGTGTGGCAAAGTAGCCCATGACAAGTGTGGTGAATGTGGTAAGTATGCCATACACCACCTCAAGAGCTTTCCAGCAAAAACTTGAAGTTAAATGGCATTCAGTGAAAAACAAAAAATAATATTCCACATGGAATAAAAATTAAAAAAAAAATCCCAAACAATCACAACAAAGCATCCACAGAGGTACTGGAGAAGGGAGGGGTGGTTCTTCAAAGTTACATAGCATTGAACTATCTAGGTATTCATGGTGAGGAGCACATGTCACAGCAGACTAGCACAACAGGAAGAAACACAAGTGGCTCTGCAGAGCTTCTCTCAGCAGCTGCAGCCTGTCAGCATCCCCATGAAACCCCCCAGACAGTTCACTAGGGTGGCTCCTGCAGTCTCCAATTAGAGGCCTTCCTTCCAGGGGCATTTTCCTTTCTTTTCCCTGCTACAAAACTGCTCATTCACAGAAAGTCAAAACTGTATGTGCCATGTAGTTATTAGCATTACCCCTATTTTGTACAACTACATGGAAGTCTCTGCTGTCACACCACCCAGCTTCCCTACACATCACTTAGGACCACATCTACAGGGAAATCAGCAAGGAGAAGCAGAGAAGGTTTCCATCTCAAGGGTCCTGCCCCAGAGGGGTTACCCCAAATCCCAGTGGGCATGTGGCTCTGCTCCCCAGCATGACAGTACCCATGGGCAGCACATGGCTCAAGGCCACCAAGCAGCTGCTCTTCGTGGAGCCTGGAGGAGAATGTAGGACACAACACGACCTATGCAAGACAGAAAAGGGGGTATGTTAGCACGTACACATTAAAGCTGATGAGGCAGGTGAAAATCACTATGAAAGGGCTGGTTCTGCATCCCTATTTCTCAACAAAGAAAGATGCAGATCAAAGGCAGGAACCAGTACCTGAGGCTGTTAAGCCAGAACTGCAACTCAAGGGTTGGTAACATCCCAGAGTAATTAAGCTGATAAGGAAGACTGGAGTTAAGAGTCAACAGCCAACTCTTAGATGACATCAACCATACCCATTTTTCTTCTAAAAATACATAGCTAAAGATCATAGATAGTACAGAAGAGCTGTTTGCCAAAATGCGCTTCTTGCTCATCTTAGGCAAGTCATTTCTTTCTAGTAAAGATTTCTATCTTCTTCTGCCTGATAATTAGTTTAACTTTGAAGGTATTTTGAGTTTTAACCCATATGCTGTATTCAAAAGACTTCATAAATAGCAAGATGGCAAAGACAAAAAAAAAGCTGCTTCAAAGTTAGCTTAAAGCTTTTTAAAACCAAAGCACATGCTGCAATACCTAAGATAATCAAGATCCACTAATACTGATAGGAAACCAAAAGATGCATTAATCACACATACAAAAAGTAAGTAAGTCCAGATAGAGCTATATTACATAAGATACATGTTATATATAAGGTGGGGGAGGTCATTCTCCCAGGAAGCAAGTGATATAACACAGGAAATTGCATCAGGACAGGTTTAAATTTGATATTGGGAAAAGTTCCTTCACTGGAATGGTGGCCAGACTTTGAATCCTTTAAATAAAACTGAGGGAGAAGTTAGGGGGATGTCACCAGGTGTGTTACTACATATATATACACATATATATATATATATATATATATATACACATATACACACACACACACACACATATATATGCAGACACCAGAGTCTGGCAACTACCCAATTAGTTCTGGAAACTAGAATAAAGACTATTCAAATTTTATCTGTTTAAATTAACTTCAATTAAAGGCTGAAAGGCAGATGTAAGATACCTTATCAAACACAAATCTGCAAAAACTGACAAATACAATTTAGACTGCAAATACTCTATGCAAGCTTTCTTGTCAATTCTCTTTCCTGCAATTCCCTGTCATTTTATCTATAGCTTTAAAAAAAAAAAAACAGCAAATGTTGCCATTCATTCACAAAAAATTCAGCAGCCAAGTTAGAGTCCTTTTGCTGGTAAAGCTACTGTAGCTATAGGAGCAGGAAATTGAAATTTCTACTGCAAATAATAATTAAGTAAATGCAGATAATTAAAAGCATGTTAGCAAGAACCTCTACTCATAAACCTATATTATTTAGCTAAGCAATAACTCAACTCATAGGCAGAGAGGGAACCGAGGTAAAATCTCCACTCTAACAGTGCTGCAAATACCTTAATCCAGCAGTAAACATCTCATACTCTGTTTCTGAGGTGGATGATGATTTCAACATTTGACTACTCAGCATCAAATTAAACGCTCTCCCAACCTCATATTTCTCTACAAGTGGAATGCTACACACACATACAAACATTCCTGCAGCAGAACCACAAGCCTGGCACACATACACCAAATGAATGATCAAAAATCTATTCAAAACTCAGGTGAGTTGAAAACTGGCCTCCTGTCTCCAGTTCACCAAGCAGGATGCCAGATTAGAGTCCCATACAATACTACACCAGCTCACTGACAAATTATCCCAATGAAAAAGCAATACAAGATTCCTCCAAACAAATATTTCCTGCATTTGTTAATGCACACCATGACATTTAACCCATAATAAACCATTCTGCAATACACTAAGATCAAAGATTGGTAACATCCACCAACCTGATTGAATTCAAGCCCACAGCTTGAATCCCTCCAAAGTTTAAATAACTAACAACTATTAACATCTAAGGTTTGCCATCTAAAAATGAAAAATGGAAGCCTATTTCAGAATTAAATTTGTCATCAGATGAGGTTTGGAGCAACCTGGTCTAACAGAAGGCATCCCTGCCCACAGCAGGGAAGCTGGAACTGGATGATCTTTAAGGTCACTTCCAAGCCCAACCATTCTGTGAATAAACAATAACTTCTAGTCCGTATTTGTGCACATCATGATTAAAGTAGGATTGCTTTTCAGTTCTTGGCTGGGGTGGTTCTAAACGTCAGAGTTTTCCAAAAAATCTTCAGATTTGAAGATTGCCAGATTCTATCTGTTTTCCTTGCACCTAAACCAGCTAACACACAAAAGCCTGAGGCATGATGTTAATCTCACACAGAAATTATCCCCACACTTTGACAATTTTCCAACTGAATCATAAAAATGTGTATCAGTTGGTAATACCATTACTGCCTAATACACTGGACAGACTTTGGAAATGCACCACCCAAAGCTCTTCAGCACCTGGGGGCCAGAAATGGTTAGAAATTCTTAGAAGTTGTTAAAATTATTTAGAGTTTGTAACAACACTTCAGATTAATTATTCTAGCAAACTGCACATAAATAGTTCCATACTGGAACATCATTTCTAATGAACCACTAATAAGCCAAATAAAGTGTTCAGGGAGAAAAGTGTTTCACAAGAATCTGAATTGTTTATTCAGACTATGCCTAAGACCCACGTTTCTCTATGTTTAAGAGGAAGAGAAGCAATTTCTATTTTTAAAGCTCCTTTGAAAGTATCTAAAATCACCCAACTCTTTGTTTATAACCAACACTTCATCCCTCCAAGCATCTTTCAGAAAATACTAGATTATAGAAAATAATAGTGACAGAATAAATAGTGACAGAAAATAATAGTGACAGAAAATAGTGACAGAAAATAATAGTGACAGATTATAGAAAATACAGAAAAAATTCCATATCTGGAGAACAGCACTGCCAACATGTCATCTTTCTTAAATATGTCATATAATTTTCATGGAAAATTGCCAGCATTAAATGCTTAGAAAATAGACATGCAGATGGATTCAGTGTTGTTTCATGCTTATCCTATGAAAGAATATAAAAATAAATTTTTATTTTTTTTTTTAAATCCCAGAAATGGAGTTTGTACTGCCTGTTATTATCCCTCTTGCCTCATGGCTTTAATGGACATGTTTAGAATTCAGAAAGCAGGAACCACAGCCACACAAACTGCTGATTTCCTGCCAGGTCTCTCTGATGGCATTTACACAGCAGGCGCTGGGAGAGGAGGGGATAGCAGCTCAATGCAGAATTTCATAGTTAAACAAAGTTGCAATTACCTCCTTGTTAGAGCTCTTGTTTAAAGAAGCTAAGTGATACTACACAGACATGAGTATTGCCATGTCTCTGAATCTTGCAGCTGAAAGAGTTTGATTTATGGTTCTTACCTCTGGAGGTTCTTACCTCCTTTCCATACCTCTCTTTGGAAATACCAAAAAGCACATTTTTAGAAATGCTCTTCTGGAAGTCCATTCAATCAAAATGCATCCAAACAACTCCCAAACCATGCCAATTGCAATGCATGTTCGCATATCTGAAATGGACTCTGTTCCCAGAGAATCCCAGACAGATGTATGTAGCAGTCACCTTGGAACTGCTCCTACTCAGAGAGTGATTTCACCATATCTACACCAAACCAGAGATGAGCAAGAAAATCTTTAACAACAGCCCATTTTCTTTCCATTCCGCATGGCCAGGTCTCTCAACATCTACTGCCTCTGGAAATGAATTCAGTCAGTTGTGCCCTACCTGAAGGATTATGTTTAAAATATCTACAACTATACCATTCAAAGCCACTTCAAAATTTGCCTATTAGTTACAGAAGCCAGAAGTACTGGAAAATATATAATGAAGACTTTTAAAAAAAAGTAGTCTGGAGAGGTGGCATCCTTCCTCAAAAACTGAACCTTTGAGACTGGGCTCTACTCTGCTGTGTTTAAACAGAGCTTGCCAATGCAAATCTTGAGTTCTAATGAAGGAAAGAGCCATATAATGCACACACAGCACGAAATGTCTTAAGGAAATGGCATGGTCTGCTTGTGACCAAGAACAAGGAGGACAGAAAAAAACCTGAGCCCACCCTACTGCTGTTCTTTTCTACAGTGATGGGCACAAAGCTCATCAGAGCCCTAAAGTACAAGAACATTTTTCTTTTGTTCTCAAAAGAGAAAAAATGTGACAGAGAGTAAACTGTAAGGAAACTAACAGTTCTACCATTCATCTTATGTATATTTGGGATTGTTAAATTAGTTACATGTGTGCAGGCTGCCTTGCTTACCTCAGCCACCAACTAAATTTAAGCATTTTAAAGCAATTTCTAGTACCCTCTGTCATCATTTCATTAAAAACCATTAAAAGTGGTGAAATCATTACCTCTTTGTTTGGACGGCAAATATAAATTTCTTGTCAACAGCCATTTTCTTGCTTTTGTGTCTCAACTCAGAATAAAGAAATCCAACTCTTTTGTCTTTAAAATTATAAGGTTCTCATGAAAACACATTTTCATTTACTTTAACTAAACCACATTTCTAGATCTAACTAATTTACAGCATCCCTTTAGGGAGCCAAATATGGGGCTTAGAACCACTTTTTTTTTCATTTATCCTCTAGGTTTCAAACTCCCAATTTTCCCAAAGGATTATGAAAGCCTGCCAATTTAGCTTGATGCATTAAAGACTGTTTACACAAATCCAAAATACAATCAAACATAAACCAGTCTGGTTTCAGCCTTCCCCTGCCACATTTTTTAAGCTCAAAAATGGCCAGAGAAATGGGAACCAACTCCAGGCTGCAACACTCCATTTACAGCTATGAGTGGAGCTTCAGCAAAACAAGAGAACCAGGCGACAGACAGCAGTGAGTAATTTTCTTCAATTTAATACATTAGAAATTCTATGTAATTGTACAAAATATATCACATCCAAAATATATAAATCATATCCATTTACAGTGCATAGCTGTTGTTCCTGCTTTTGTCCCTCACGCAGCATTTCTATTATGCATAAGAGTCACTCTCAAGTACAAGCAGCTCCAGAAACAAGAGGTATTAAATACAAAGAGTAAGCCTACTTCTACAATAAGACAGACTTGCACTCAAAAATATCTTGCTTAAGAAGCAACAAGAGCATGCAATCCACATCACTAGATGGGGCAGAAAGGCACTGAACACCACTGACCAAAGAAAGACACCAGATTCTCCAAACACTCATAAAAGGTAGCTATCCTTCCCTATCAACAGCACTGTGTGCAAAGCAAAGCAGTGCAGACATTAAAGAGTCAGGAAAGGGATCAAGGAAGCCAGCAGTCAAAGAAAAACAAGACATAGCTATATTTAGTAAACAAGTTAGGCTGAAATTATTGAGGATAAGCAAAAGAGACAACCCACTGAGAGGCAAAACAATCAAAAAACTAATTAGAAAAACTCTAGTTCATTCAACCCAGTAAGAAATCTTCAGGTGGGAAGCTTAAGAACATTGTAGCACTCAGTAATGGTTTGTAGCATGAATACTTGCATCATGGAGCAAAAAAAATAAAGCTAAACAAAAATAAGAAAGGGAGGAGGAAGGAGAAATAAAAGAAAAAGGCAAAATGAGAAGAGAAAAAACTTCTTGTCTGTTCCAAGTTTTAGCAATAAACTCGGGTTTTTAATGATGATGGTGCTGGCCTCCACATCCCACCCTTCCATTAGTACCACCCATCCACTTTGAATAACTGAATAATCAGTTCAGACTCCAAGCTGCTCCATGGACACAAGCTTTTGCAATGTGAAAGCCCATTATGTGTACTTCCCAAAGACCACTCAAACTCGCAGAAAAAATTGCACATCATCATGTGGTGTCCAGTTACCCATCCTTCAGCGTTCAATTAAAGTCCAGAGAACTAGAATTCTGTGTCAATTTAAACAAGCAGATACAGAAAAAGAGGCAAGCAATTCATCTTCAAACTCCTGGTGCTCACTTGCTTACAGGAAGTTAAAGAAAGGTGAGCAGTGGCTCCACCTGAGCTCGTAAGTAACAGCAGAAAGATTTCTTGAAAAGGAAGTTAGTGAAGCTTATGAAAAGTTCTTTATCATGTGATTTTTACCTCCTAAACAGAAGAATGTCCCTACTAGAAATGCTCAACACCAGCAGGAGCAGAGAGACTTGCCATGTGCTATAAAATTAATTATCCTCTAACACCCTTCCCATTACATTATGTGCGGGTAAAACAGGAACAACAGTCTTGGCCTTATGATCCCATTCATTAAGGATTAGGTTTAGCAAGGACCTAAGAGAGAAGGGAAAAATAAACCTCAGGAATTGATACAAACCACACCAAGAAGGGAAGCAGCTCTGAAGAACAAGGAGTGACAGGCACTCTGTACTTACTAACACTACAATAATAATAATAATAATAATAATAATAATAATAATCCTTACAAAACAAAACACTGCCTCAAAGAACTTCTAAGAACACTATTCCTGACCAATATTTTCCCTCTTACATACTTCATGATATAAAGCATAGAAGGAAAAAAATAATTTCAGAGGAGGTTCTTCAGGCAAGAAACAATCCTGTCAGGTAACCGTACTGCCATACCAAAAGTATTCAGTAAAGAATATGAAAAACACATTGTAAGGCCAGAAATTATTCTAAGCATCCCAAGCATTAAAAGCCTTTCTAAAGGAGAGAGAAATTCTAAGTGAAGGAATTCTAACAGGCAACATCCTGTGTTGTGAGTAGTATCTCAACAAGTGCAAATATTGCCAATTACTCAGTGCAAAAATAGGATTGTTTTTTAAACAATCAATCGTTTTTTAAACACACAATCCTTTGCTTTTCAGCCGGCTAGAGAGCAAAGGGTTCCTCCTCACTGCACATGAACTAAAGACCTCTTTAGCAAAAGGTGAGCCGCCGCCACCAAGTTTCTAAAGCAAACAGCCTGTTCCCTCCTTGCTGCCGGAGTTTAATCTCCCCTGGTACCAGCCAAGGCCATCCTTCTCTGGCAGGGGAGAGTGATGTCCTGCCAAAGTTTTTATTTTTAAGAAGACCAGCACAGCGGCAATAGCACACAGCAATCCCACGAGCAGAGCCCTTTGAATTAGGCTGAGCTCGCTGTTGCTATGAGCAATTGCATTGCAGCACCACGGCCACTTCTGCAGTCTAGACGGGCAACGATAAAACTTAATATTCTAGCCCAAATAAATGACAAATACCCCACACACTCATTTTTCTCGGTAGCAAGCCCAGCCAGAGATGAATCATCATGCACACACGCTTTCCAGGCTCACAGAACCAGCGACCAGAAGTTCCTCTTTGCCTGAGCCACCCTGAGCCCTGTACCAGCTCTGCTCCCACAAACTGGGGGCTTTGGAGAAGCTTTACTGGGTTTTAGCAAAGCTACAGGTTCCATAGACACCCCTGGTTCCTCCAGGGCTGAGGAGCAGCACATACCCATAACGCTGCCTCAGAAACTATCTGACACAGACGGTTTCTGCACAACACCCAGGAAAAGAAATGGGGTAAAATGACATGTTATGATATAAACTGCAGTTAGTAGCAATACACACAGAGTGACAGAACAAAAATGTAGATACTACATTTTAAAAATTATAAAAAAGAATATTTTTATTATGTCTCTAGTAACAACAACAGCAGATCAAAGCTGGTCTCCACTGAATTTCAGCTCTCCTTTTCTTCCTATTTCTCTGAAAACAAAATGCACAGGCTCAAAGAATCATTTAAAAAAAACCTAATCCTAAATTATTCTGCTTGCCTGAGACTTCAAGACAAGAGTGATTTTAATTTCTCTGTGAAAATATTTTCAATCATACAGAACTCTGCAGAAAGATTCCTTCTAACCTGCAGGGCATCCTGCACAGCTGCACAAAAAACATGGTTTGAAATCAGAAATTGAGACTTCTCCATTTTTTTATTAGTTACTATTCTGCCACAGACCTCAATAATGGAGAGAGCCCTTTTGAAATACTTGCTTCCACATTGTTAGCACACACTGGTGACAAACTTGAAAAAGGCTGTAGTGATTTTTTTAATGTAATCCGATGAATGTTTCCGTATCTTTGTTTACCATGAGTTATTGTTACAGAGCTCAACCAGCAGATTTCTCAGAAGGGAAAACAATGCAGCTGCTAAAAGCAATGGAAAACTGTCCAGCAAAGAGCGCTCACTCCTCACCAGCCCCAGGCAGCCTGCCTCTTCCTAAGTCTAAATCTAGCAGATCTCACACCTTAGTCACGACTCAGCAAAGTCACTCTCGGAGCTGACAGCTCCACACAGCGCCACCTGGTCCCACCTACCCTCAGCTGAAGGCTCCCACTGCTTCCCTCCCACCACCTGCCAGCTTCAATCCCTAACAAGCCAATTTAGGCAGAAACCCACCGAAATAACAGGGGCAAGCAACAAGGCAGCAAAGCGAAACAATCCCTGATGATACCTAAAAATCAAAATTATTATTGGCAAAACTGTCAATCAGCTGCAGTGCTGCGGCCCTCTGATGGGCATGTCTGAGCCAGCTCACCCGGGGTGAGTGTGGAGGAGATGTGGGGCAGTAGTGCAGAGCAAACAGGAGGAGGGATGAAGCAGGACAACACTTACTGACAGCCTTAGCTGCACTATTTCCCACATGGGCTTTTTTCCCTTTTTTTTCCCCTTTGCTAGAACTCTCTGCTTGACTCCTTTGGCAGAATCAGCAGTGCCTTCTCCGTCCTGATGCGTATCTGTTTTGATGAGGACCCTGAGAGGCAAGGGAACTTGGCAGCATCACAGCCAGTCACCCATGCTGAGCTCCTGTCTCAGCCAGGGCACAAGGCAAGAGCCCAGGCGCCCAGTCCAAGTTCACAGACTTCTTGTTCCCATTCAGAAGCACAGTGTTTGACTTCGAGGGATGCATCTGAAAAAGCAGATGGCCAGAATCCATTCAGCCCTCTGACAACCATCACGTTGGCAATGCCAAATGTGAGATACGACTGTCCTACTTGAGACAATAAACAGGATTCAAATACCGCTGTGATATGATAAAGGTACTGAAGCGACAGCACACGGGAAATAACTCAGTGCTTTATCAAAACAATCAATATCTATTTCAACTGTGCAAGTTGACTCACAACATATAGATTTACTTTTTTACAGTAATTGTATACTTGTAAGCAGAGTGCTACATAAGCACTTCATAAGCTAATAACCAAAACAATTTTCTAAATTACATATAAAATTATTTCTTTCATCTGTTTATTCTCATAAAAATTTCAACATGGAAGCCAAAAGAAAACAGCTGCATAAAGTATTTTCAACTGCAAGAGACATGCAAGAAGGTATTTCTGCCTGTGCTAGAGGGCACAATCTGTAATAACATTTTGCCTTCCAGATAATGACAAGAGGCATTAAAAGGACCACTTGCTCTCTAATAACCTTGCTTGACTGGTAGAGCATGCACATACATAGACGGCACAGTTTTGCCAACAATAATTTTAATTAATTTTTACATTTCATTCTAAATTACATTAATTTATGGCCTTCCTAAAAGACGTTTAGCAGACAGCTAATTAAATTCAAGCCATTAGATTTTAATTAGGGACGTTTAAAAAAAAAAGAGGTCTCAGAACAATTCACACATCTTTGTGAACACTATGTGCTCATTAGCAGCTAGAACAGCCAACAAGTGATTATAAATACAAGAGAGGACTAAGCAGCATGATTCAAACCTGGAAACAAAAAAGTCACTTTCATACTTCAAAGCAAAAGATTCTGGGAATGCCCGTGCCTCAGCCCAAGTCTCCAGAAAACCTTTGCACATCAGTGCTTGCTACAAAAGCAAAATCAAAGGCCAACTAGCAGTGACTATCATAATGCACATTTTAAAAGGTTGAGCTGAGCTTAATCCTTATTAAATTCACATAAAAATCACAGAGCCTTCCTGAATAAACAGGGAAACAAATTAAAGGTCCAGATGGAATCCCCCTTAATAAGACACACGGGATGCCCCAATGAGCCCATCACGGCTCCAGCACAAGGTGGCAGGCCACCCGATGATCCCACCCCAAAGCTCGCTGAGAACCTCCACGCAAGAAAGCAAAGCTTTATAATTTCATAATAATTGAGTTTTTTCTACTTCCAACAAAAAACAGTTATTTCTAAGCATCGACCTCACGGGACCAATACTGCACGCGAGCAATATCGGTGCGCTTTGATATGGTGATCAGTTCTTCTGCTGGGTTAAGAGGTTCATAAATATTAACCATGGAACATTTGCATATGTCACCCACAGGCACAACCTTCCCTCGGAAAACTGGGAACAGAACCCGTACAATTCCTTCGTGTGTCACTTTCTGATCGCCAGATCTGAAATGGCCATGGCAGTCACTTGAGCAAGGACAGTATACCTGGCAGAGAGCCAAACTACCAAAGCATACTGTTAATTATGGTGCACCAGTATGGTTTGGAGAGATGCCCAAAATGCTGGAGTTGACATTTCAAAAACCTGAAAGGTTAGGATCACACTCAAAAGTAGTTAAATGAGTCAAGTTTTCCAGAAAATTGAGAACTATTCACTGTTACTACAGATTTTATGGGAGTGACATAAAAATAAATTAATCTTATTTTTAAGAGGCGCGGATTTATTATTCTACAAAAGATGGAGTAAGTTTGAGCACAAAATGCCTGCAATAGATGCAGCAGCACTGAATACTATGAGAGCAGTAGGTAGGCAGCACTGCAAAGCGAACGGTCTTAAAATTTGCAGAAATGGAAACTTACATTTAAAAAAGAGTAAGATGTAAGAGTTTACAACTCTTACATTTGGATATATGTTCAGTTCACACTTGTATCCGGCACAGCCTGGTAGCACATGCAATCAATCTGTCCCCTCAAACAAGTAAAAAACTGGGCTGGTGGAGTATTTTTGCTTGAAGAAACTGGTGAGAATTTGCCGCAGCCTTCACAGAACTGAAGGCAGAGTAGCCCGTCAGTTTTCTGGCAACATTTACATGAGCAAGCAGCAAATATTTTGGATCACGCCAGGGCTCCGGCGGAGGAACCTGCCTCCCAGGCAGCCAGGAGGGCTCCTTGGGCGCACGGACGGATGCTCGGACACCGGGAAGGCTCGACTATCCGGCTAACATTCCCGCGGATGCCGTCAGCGCCCCCAAGTTTCCAGGGGTGCTGCGCACCCCTTGGAGCCGCTCTGAGCCGGGACACGGCAGGGCTGCCTGCGACACCGGGCCCGCGCCGCCCGGACCGACGGCATCCCTCCCGCCCCGGAGCAAAAGGGAGAGACAAAAAACAAAGTAACATTTTAAAAAGCCTAAACAACCTAAGCCAAACCATCAGCCAAAAACCAAGCAACTAGTTCGGGGAAAGCGCAAACCCAGGGCGAGGGAAGAACAAAGAAGGCAAGTGCAGCCGGAGCTCTCGCAACAGATGGTTTGAAGCTGACCAGATTTCGCGGTGGCATCCCCTCCCCTCCCCTCCCGCCGCGGGCGGTGTTCGCACGCACCGGCCCGGCCGGCCCCGGGCGGTCCCAGCCCGCGGCTCCGGCATCCCCGCCGGCCGCAGGTGCGCGCCCCGGGCCCCGCCACACGGCGAACTGACCGCGCCTCGTCCCATCCCGTCCCATCCCGTCCCGTCCACTCACCCAAACTCCCGGCGAAACCGTCCATCTTGTGCGGGAGGAGGCTGGTGCCGGAGCCCGAGGCGAAGCCGCCGTCGTGCTCGGCTGGGACAGGTTCATTCACCCGCGGAGCGGCGGCAGCGCCGCAGCCCGGCGCTCTCAAGCCGCCCGGGGCAGCGGCTCTGGCGGCTCCCCGCGCTCGGCGGCGAGAGGCGGCTCCCGCCCCTTCTGCCGCTGCTGCTCCTGGTGCCGCTGCGGGGCCGGCGCTGCCCGGCTCCTTCCCTGCGCCGCGACCCCAGCACGGCAGCGAGTGCCGAGCTGCTCCCGCCCCCGCCACCAGCGCCGCCCCAGCGCCCCGTGCTGTCGTGCTTCCGACTCCGCCCGCCCTGGCAGCCGCCGCTTCCCCTCCGGGCGGGCCGGCCCCGCAGCCCCCGCTGGCGGGCGGGCAGCGCCCAGCGCCTCGGGCTGCGGCTCCCGCGAGAGCTGCGGCCGCTGTTCCGAGCGCGGCGGGAGCGGGGTGCGCGGAGCGGACGGGACGGGCTGCGGCCGGTGAGCGGCAGCGCCGGGGCCAGCGCGCCTTCTGCGGCGTGGGTCGGCCGGGAGCAGCACCTCGGTTTATCGTCAAAAGCTTGTGCTGTCGGGAGGGCTGTGGGGTGGGTTAATTGCACGACGTAATGTGATCACCCCAGCAATCAAAACAGATCTTCTTAGGTGAATCTGAAAACGTTCTTTCATATTAGTTTGGGGAAGTTTTTCCTCAGTGATGTTAAGCCGCGCGAACTGTCATTTCTCTACCCTCGTATTTCTTTATAGGCTATAAGCAGTCACTCCCGCCGCTCCCAGTCAGCCGGATTCCTGACCGTCTCCTGTAACTTCCAGCCATGTGCTTGATGTCGGGGCAAAAGAGAAAGTAGGACCAGAAATTCAAGTCAGCCATGCTGCATACTATCTAATCGCCCAGCCAAGGCGATTTCGTGTGTTAAGCAACATCGTCAAGTTGCATGACGCACTTACTCCTTGGTCAGGAAAAGCTCCGTACCCATCGCAATATCCTGTTTTGCTATAAATATTTCCCTGTAATGCAGTCTAGGCGAGTGCCGCAGGTACACAGAGACGTGGGTAGTTGCCTCACGATTGGCCCTGGCATTTGCAGCTGGAGCCTCTAATGACAGGCTGTGGATGCTGTTGAACAGGACTGGGGAGAACGCGGGGCTGGAGAGCAGCATATACCTGCCGGGAGCAGCCCACGTTTCCCAGCACCTTTCTTCTATCTGCTTAGGTAAAAGCATCGTTATCATGATGATCTGCAATATTCATTAAACCCAGGAAGTTTGCACTTGCTCACATTGGAGAAAAGCGCCTTGAAATTTTTCATCAAAACCTAATCTCCACTGGATTTTCCAGTAAATTTTACTGAACAGCTGCCACAGCAATGAATTTGAGTGCAGCTGCCTGCCAATTACATTAATATCCACCATCATACATCCTGTACTCTTGTCAGCAGAGATTCCCTGTAGCCGATCTGCTATAAATGAGCCACCATTAGCCTCTAAGTTCTGGTCCTAATTACTACCAGGTAATTAAAGAGTTCCTACCTGCACTTGGAGTGTGTTGTAGAATGGCTCTATATAGGCTACTTTTATGGTCTTTTAGCTATGAGAAATGAGTTCTGCAGTCAGTGTAGTCCCAAATGTAGTCAAATTTTCCTTTAAAATGCTTCATTTTACAAACAAAAGCAAGAATAGTCAGGCACTACAGCTCCAGTCCTCTCTCCCCAGCCCCCATTTTTGCTTGCCTCAGGGCAGGTTTCCAAGATGCTCAGAGCATTGGGAGTACACAGAGAGAAATCTCCTCAAACTAGAAAAGGAAAAGTGGTCTGGGAATTCAGACATTTTGCAGAATGCAGAATTTTCTTAAGAAAAAAAGTCCCTTTCCCAGAGACAGCCTTATGCAAATTCTTCATGGAGACTTGTGTGCATCAGGTGTGCTGTTTTGTTAAAAAAAAAAAAACCCAACCAAAGAGCAAGCCCAGTTGCCTTCTTCAGCTCTTCAAAACCATCTTTCAGATATATTCCCGAGTGAGGTATTGTAAACATATTTTTAAGTGTTTCCTCTGTTTTGTAGACTGGAGACTGTGTTTCAAAAGTGAAGATGGCATCACAGATCCTTGTCTAAATGTTTAATCCCTACTGAAATTGGTTAGGAGCATGGATCAATACCTTTGATGAGCTGGGCTGTGCAGAGCTTGCATGGAAATATACATAAAGGTTAAAGAGCTGCAAGGAAAACCAGCTCTCCATAATCTTATATTGAACATGAGTATGGTACTGGAGTACTGTTGGAAGCCCAAGATTTGGTTCCAGTATTTTAAAAGTAAAACTGCAGAGTTAAGGAACTGAACAAAACTGAGACATTTGGAAGGGAAATTTAGTTTCTACGTGACTTGATATAGGAATTTCTGGAGAGCAAACTCTGTACAGAACTTAACAAAATATGGCAAACTCCAGCTTTTCAATTCTGATGTCTAAACCAAGTTCTGTATGCTATGTAAATTTAGGTGGGAGTTTGACTGAAGCATTAATTTATTGACTATCTTTGTGGTGTACACAACAGATGTAATTGCAGTATAGATAATACACAAGCAGAACTTCAGCAAAAAAAAAAACTGTAGTAAATAAATATATGGTCTTGTGTATGTAATCTTCAACAATTTTAGTTGGCTGATGAGTTAAAGAACTTACAATTGCAGAAAAAATACTCTTTATTTGTGTCAGTTTCAGACAGGTACTGGCAAATTATTTAACATAGCTGTAAACTGATTAACAGTATGACTGTTCCATGTGCAAACCCTTAGGAAAAGGTGATTTCTTACCTCCATTATAGTACTAATTTTTGACTTGGAGGAGGGAGCAATTGTATAGTGCTTTAAGGGGTTTAGCTTCTGTATCTTCGTTAATAGTGATTCAAAAAATATGACCCAGAGAGTTGATACAAAGTTTTAACAAGCTCAGTTATTGTCTCCCTCTAGTTTATGTTTTGATGCTAAGTAAAAATAATGCTATTCAAGATTGGAGTAAACTTGGAATATCCCATCTCAACTTTCAAATCAGCTAAACATGCAGTGCTTTATTGCACATGTAGATAGCAAATATAGAAAGATAAATGTGATACCACAGGGCAGGAGTTTTACATCAGTTTGACAGATTCATGGTTTGGGAGACCTAAATTCTTTTCTTAGTGCTCTTCTTCCCCCTGCTTTGCAGCCCGACCCCTTGTGACTCCCACTGGTTCAGGAGGCAGCTGGACCAATGCTGGGACAGGCAAAGCCTAAGCTCTGCTTCTCAGAATAGCTGGTGAGCAATGATCCAGTGCCTCGGCTGCACTAAATCTGTTTGGTGTTGCTGACTGCAGCAGGCAAGGCTGACAGACCCTGCTGGGGACATGGAAATACGTACCGAGTCTTCCTTTTACCAGAGGGAAGTTACAGAAAATGCAAACCCCAGAAGGGGGTCACCCTGAAATACACAGTGGAGGCTACACACATTCCAGAGATACTTACACAGCCCTTGAAGGAAATAGGCTGGTTTTCCCCCATTGTTTCATTTCTCTGGCACATTTTCCTTGGACTGCAGGTTTGTGAACAGTACTTCTTGCAAGAATACCTATGTTTGTCTTGGTGGTTTTTTGAATTGGCATAGTTTGGTAGCCTTCAGTCTGGGAATTGTTTATAACCCTTTTGGTGGTTTGGATGTAAATTACATTTAAGCATTTTTCCACTGAGGAAGCATAAAAATTATTAACAACTGAAAATTAAATTGCTGAGATTCTTGTACATGAAGTTGGGAGTCTGAACCTGAGCCATTTCATCTTACTGTTTAGAAAGAGAAATGTACTTCCCACAGGACTCATCTTCTTCCTGCAGTTTTTCTGGTGCATCTCTTCAGGATGAGCAGCAAAAGCCCAGATGGCAATGAACAGACAGAAAGCCTGAAGTCTGATCCTGCCTTCTCCTGGTCTACCTGCAGACCTAGGAAAAGGAGAATTGGTGATACTATATGTAGCTGTGGGGTGGAATCAGTGTAGGATTTTTCCCCATGTTTGTTTGAGATTCTCTGCAGTTAGGTGGGTTCTTTATGATGCCTTGTTTTGAAGATCAACTTTGAGAACAACTTTGTTGGCTTGCCATAAGGCATGGGATATTGTTAGTTCTCTCAAGTGAGTCTCAAGTACCCAGGGGTCACTGATATAAGGGAAAAGATTTGATGTCTGACCTAGAGGAAAATTAAATTACTTCTTCCTTATTTATAGAGGTTACTTCTCTTACCTTCATCACAGAATCTCTGGAGGTTTTCTTTCTGGAGATGTTGCCTTCCCCAAGAAGAAGCCTAAGGTTGAGTCCCTCTAAATTACCCAGGGGCATGAATTGGCACCTGTAATACTGAATGAGCTGGAAGGCACTAAGAGTCTTGTTATGAACTTGAGGAAAACTAAGAGGATTTCCTTAAAGGCTTCATGGTATATGTTTAACAAAAATACAATCTAAGATTTTTAAAATGAGGATGAATTAACCTCATTCACTCTGTTAAAGACACCAAGCTGCTCCTGTAGAATGCATTTTTGAAGCCAAGTCTTTTTGATATTGCTGTGTATGTGCTTCCCACAGTTTTTGTTATTTTTATTTAAAGTATTCCTAGAGGCCTGATGTTAACACAAGCCTAAGCATCCCCATTGTTTCAAAAAGTAACAACAGAAATTGGCCTCCCACATAAAAATATTACTTTGCCAAAAGCTATTACTTTGCCAAAAGTGGCTAAGTTCTTTTTAGGCAGATCTTTTTAGTAGTAGTAGTAGTAGTAGTAGTAGGATGGATCATAGTCTTTTTTCTATAGTGCTACTGCTTTTTTGCTTATTAACATGAAATCTCATAGAGGTTGACTTTTGCAGCTATATAGAGCTGATATTTGTTTCACTTTTGCACATTTAATTTTTCATTTTATTGCAAATAGATTTTCATCACATTGTGCAAAGTTATTTCCAAATGTTCAGAGATGTCTTCATTTAATACCATTAGTATAATTTCCTGTCAGTCAAAAAAGCCAAAAATTTTTAAAAGATAGTAATGATTTGTGAGAGTCTCCATAATGGAGACTCAGTAGAGATGGCTTTATTTTGAAGAGGTGCTAAGCATCCATATCCTGAAAAATCCAGCTTACAGGTTGCTTCTTTGTGTTGACTATCCCAAAAATTCAGTTCCAAGCCATTAATGACACTTTGGCAAGGACTGCATCATTTCCTGGGGTCCTCATTAAATGCACATTTTGGTTCAGGTGTAGGAACTACAAATCTCTATTAGCTTATGCTAAATTTCCTATCATTACATTAATGCATTTAAAAAATAATAGTCTCCTACAAATGTGACTACTGAGTGAGAGAAAAATAGCAGAGCTCTAGTGCTAATTCATTTACCAGCCCTGGTGGGGAATGAGCAAATTCAGTGTGATTCCTAAGCATTAAAAAAATTGGCAGAATTTGAGCAGAGATAGTTAAAACCCTGCATGCACAGTACCTTTTTTACTCATGGTGGGAATGGCTTAGCATTTTAACTAGAAAGCAGCTTAAAAATTTATTCTGCAGCTTTGTATCAATAAATGAGAAAATCTGAAAAACATTTCAGAAAGCTGGCAAAATAGAATTTATCTTCCTTCATCTCTCCCTAATTGGATAAGTGGTCTGGTTTGTCATACTAAAAAGCACACTCAAGTTGTTTTCTCAAATTAGTGAGCTCCTCATGAATTCCTACCTTGGTCCAAGTGCTATAAAAGTCTAATGTCTTACATAAGTGCTAAGTTAAGGATTTAGCTGAGACATAAATTGGTGTATTGGCTTTGTATCAGCCATTTACATTAGGGTGCAGTTTATTCTCTGCCACAGGAAAAAATGTGCTTCAGCTTGTACTCAGGAGCACTATGATGACCTCTTGAACATTCCCTTTTCTGTTCTCCTTTGTCAGAAAAATTAGGAAAATATAAGCCTAGCAGGTTAGTGATGTTAACAAAGAGTGCTAACTAGTAAGTTTTAAAACTGCTGGAAGAGGAGCTGATTTTTTGACTGAGACGTTTATGGAGATCCCTCTTGGGGACAGAATAAATTAGCGTAACATGTGGAATTTATTTTTTTTCCCCCTGAGCATTAAAACATCTCCTGTAGCTTTGCATTTTATGCAGCTCATTTTCCACAATAAGAAGTTGCTCTGTACAATAAGCTGTGTGCCTGTGTATGTGTCTGTAAATAAATACAGATTTATTTCCTATAGATCCACCTCCCTCAGTGCTGGTTGCCCCTCGGTGCAGTTCTGGTTAAGCTATTACTGTGCCTGAACCATTTGTCAGGGGAAGGAAGTGCCTGCAGAGAAGTGATACATTGCTGTGTAGTTTCTTACTGTGAACTGTTGATTTTAAAACAGGCTGGCAGGCTGCAGCCCACCCCATCATAAAAAAATGAACAGACATGGTTTAGGAGGTTTTGTTTTTCTTTTGTCCTGTTTTTCTTCCCAGTTTAAGGAATCTTTTATTGTCTTTCAGCTATGCTGTACTCAGCAAAAGATTTACCTGTCATGTTTGGCCTTGTCCCCTGTGGGATCTCGGGATTCTTTCCAATTTTCATTTCTACCTTCTTAAACTGTGACAACCATTCTATTGCCTGGTTATTAGCCAGCAAGGCAGGTGTGTGATGCTTTCCTTTAGAAAGGATAATGTTAGAACCCTAATTCACAGTGAGCAGCACAGTGATCATCCTCTGTTCTACAGGCTGAGAGCACTAACAACAGTGATAGTGTAAGACACTCTGGAGAGGGAAGACTAAAAACAGGTCAGCATGGGGTAAACTGAAATAAAATGGAAAGAAACTCTATTACCATTAAAAAATATTAATTTTGCAATAATAGCTAACTATAGGTTACTTGGATTAAGAGTAAGGCTACTCTCTGGATACCAACAACATACAGCTGAGCTTTTAAGTCATTGGTATTTTCCTATCTGCAGTATCAGACATTTACTTTACTGCCCCAGGAGAAAATGTAGCTCTAGGAAGGAGCTTCTGCCAGCCTCAGGGATACACGGCATTCAGATGGGTCATAGAGAAACGATGTAGCACTTCCAAAGTCTGATGAGGCAACTGATGTGTCTTTGTGAAGTAATAATACCATCACAAGTAATAATATCATCACAATTAATCAAGAAAATAAAATTCTGATCTTGGTTTCCTAATGGTCATCAAAACCATTCACATTAATATCTCCTGCTTTGAGAAGACCTCCAAGGTCATTCAGGCTCATAGTAGAATAGGGGCAGTGATAATTGATCTTCCTGTGGGTCAAAATTTTAAAGGCTCAAAGAGGAAACTTCAAACCTGCCTTGCACTTTGATTCCTAGTCATGGATCCCTAACAAATGTAACCAGGGGAGCTAGCTATTCTGTAGTCAAAGGCAGGAGATTATTCCTAATAAGGCTGTCTCAGGCATGCAGTGCACAGTTGCAGTGAATGAACTCATATTTACCTGTGCCTGAAGAATAGTTAATGAAGCACATTTCCTTTTTCATTTCCTTTACCTACCCTACATTTACTAATTATAGTTCCTGATTAATGACATCAGCAGTTGAACTTCGGCTTTTAAAGCACCAATACCATGCTGTGCTGTAGACAAATTTACATTCCATTAATGCAAGTCATCCAATTAAAATTTACTCATAGAAAGTATATAATACACCCAAATGAATACATTATTTCCCCTATTAATCTGTTTTCTTTGCTTCTCTTTAGAAGTGCATAACATTTTCCTTTATCCCAAATGGGAATTCATGTTAAAAAAAAAAAAAAAAAAAAAAAGCAAACCCAACACAACCAGAACAAAAAACTCCAAACCCAGCCCTGAAATAGGCAGTAAAACAAAATTAAAGGAAAAGTTCTCAGGTCAACTTAGGAAGTTACCATTTTTAAATCAAGAACTGTGAAAAAGAAAGCTCTCCCTCTAATCATCCTCACATGACTGCATGTAAAATTTTAAAAAATGTGGTAGGGGGAAAAGTAATTTGAAATTTTCCATTTCATATTAAAACAGCAGATGGCAGCAACACTGACTGTGCATCCAAATCTGGGGTTTGCCCTCTTCACTTGGGTGGGTAGGCTTTGAATCATTTCTTGGCTAATATCACTTCAAGTTGGTCCTGAAAACACAAGAGAGTCAAAAATTCTACCTTCTTTCAGGCATGTGATCTCAATGTCTGTGTTCTTCCTCCTGGATAGGTATTTCTTGGCTCAGGTCTCTCTGGATTGGCACTGAAGTATTCCTTGTCCTTTTATGGGGTTTAAAATGCTTGGGAAATGGTGCTGGAGGCAAAGGTGAGTACCCAGAGCAACTTGGCCTTTTTGTTTTGTTTAAAGTAGAACATTGGTTAATTAGGACATTTGTCCTTCAAAAACGTGCTTCTCTGACAAAATCTTTAATGTGCCAGCACCACAACTCCCAAGGTTTATGCTATATACAGAGAATGTTTTAGGCTGGAGACAAGGTATGAGAAAATTGCTTCCTGAGCATCATGTGGCACATAAATGGTGTCACAGGCAAAGGCAATGCTTCTCAAAAGAGGAAGAAACACATTAAAAAACTAATATTGTTGAAGTTGTGAGATAGGCATTGAAGACAAAAGTTTCATTTCATATCCAGGTGCTCGTAAATTCATCCTTTGAACAGCAACCAGTGGAGGTAGGATTCCCACAGGTAGTTCAAGCATTGGCATTGGCATGTTTTCAGAGGTCTAACATATTTTAAGAAAATAAACCTTGAACTATGAATGACAAGTTTTCTTTAGGACTTCACATCTGAGGAAAACGGACAGTACAGAGTCAAATTTGGCAAAAAAAATCTCAAGTTAACCATTCCTGTAACATTATGTATGGTGTTTCATGCTCTGTACAGTCCTTTACCACATTTCAGAGCAATCAACTCAGTCCTCTTCAGGGCACATTTCACATTTTTTCCTCTCTACTCTGACAATCCTTTCACAATCTTCCCTTCTACTGTGAGATCTAAGATGCTCTTTGGCTCAGACAGCTCTGCCAGGTTGACTGCCTGCTCCAGTCCCACTTCACATCTGTGGTATTCAGATAGTTCTTTGTTTCAAATTAAAACAGTAAAATTTCTAATGGCTTCATGGTGACCTCAAAGTTCCAGTGCTGTCTGTTTCTGTGTAAGCATTGTAAAGGTTTCCTCTCTCATTCTGTATCTCTGCATGCTTTGGTTGAAGTATGCATGACATGGAATAACGTTTTGGTTATGAATAAAAGACGCACCAGACAGATGATATTGGCTACACATACTGTTTTCCTCTGCCAAATCTAAGGATTTAGAGATGTCACCAGCATTTTTTTCATGTGGAAAACCATTGTGAGCAGTTCCAGCTGTTAAAATTTATGAAGATCAAAATCTACTTTAAGTGTTCTTTCTACAAAGTCTGTCAAACCAGAATCTTGCTGGAAGAGGAGTGGTGGCAGCATAGGAGAGGTGGAATTGACTCATCTCTCGTATTTTTCTAATTTTAGTGATTGCTACTGTATTTTGTACTTCAGGTTATGTTCTGAAGCCCAGGAGATCGGAACTGAATGTTCTTTTTATCATGTCCCTCCCTACCTATGTCAGCCTTTCAGCATCCTTCACAGCAGAGAGTGCCAGTTACCTGCACTGACCATGAAACTGTGAAAAGCCATTTCCATGGCACACCACACCATTAGAGCAGATGAAACAATGGAGTCTGCCCAAATCTTTTACCAACATGGAAGAAGGGGATGAGAATCCACTCCTCTGCTTTAAGGGGAGACCATAAAGGTACCAGATAAGTGGAAAAGGCAGGAAGCATCGGGCAGTAGCAGACCTTAGTTAATAGTTCAAATGAAAATACCACTACATAGACTGTAATGGTTTCAGGTAAACGAAGCAGTAGAAGTTTGATTGTGATAGCAGATATTTTGAAGAGCTATTAAATTATTCTAGCTGGTTCCACATCAGTAAAAAAGTGATTGATTTTGAGGACTTCAAAAACTTTATTGTAAAGCTAATAAGCATTAATAAGAAAAATACAGGACTGCAGGAACAGGGAAAAAAAATGTGGGGGAAAACTTATTAGTTATGCCTGACAACTAGAGGAATACATCAGCCTCTCTTTAACAGACATGGAATCAAGTTAGTCATCTTTTTCTTGATTTTTGTGCCTTATGGGTTTATGTACATAGGAGGAATTCTGCTGAAAATAGGTTGTTTTCAGCAGAAAGTGAAGAGCTGCATTTGAATCATCTTTTTATGTAGCCAAAAAATTACTTGAGAGCATTTTGAATTTTACTGTCTTTCCTCAAAGTCCAGAGAGGAATGGGAGGGCAGACACGAGTTTCATACTCTGCACATCCTTTCATACTCTGCACATTCCTCCCTTTCATGGACAGTTGCACCAAGAAAAATCAAAATACTGCCCTACTTCAGCAGCAGTGCTTTATGCTCATTCCTACTCCACTATCTCTCTCTTATATAAACGTGGGGTTGTGAAAGTCCTGCTTAATAATATGTGTCTCACAAATGGAGGAAAACTACATGATGCATAAACGGACTTCCACAAAAAGAATGGCATTTCTCATGCAAATTCATTGCCTTTTAATAAAACAACCCAGGGTTTTTTAAATACAGTTATCTGTAAATGTCACTGGAACCACATTATAGCTGGAGTATGCGATTATGAAATAAGCATACGAATGTGCTTATTGAATGTAATGTGAATATACAATATGAATAAAATTATTTTGGTGTGCTTGAAATTGGCTGTTGTTTTTGTTTGTTTGTTTGTTTCAGAATTCTTCCTGCATTTAGTTCCTGTATTGTCTTTACTGGCTATTTAAACAAATTTGGTCTGGATTTCATCTGGAATAAGCTAAGGAGGGTCATATATATATTTTAAAATAAAATTACCTTTTTAGGATTCCTACTGCTTGCTATATGATTGCAAGTACAGTTTATCCTCTCATTTCAGCAGAAAAATTTGAATTACCACTGGAATGCATGTCTCAAGGAGAGAAACTCTACCAGCAGCGAAGCCCCTCATCAAAACTGTTCCTACTAGTTTTGAGAATGCATTAAGGCTTGGATGGATTTTGTGGTGACTTTGGCTTGGTTTCTTGCCATTATTCCAGAAAATATTTCCATCTTATACAAAGATGAAAGAAAGAAAGAAAGAAAGACTTATTGATTGGCTCGGATCTGGTCAAAAACTAGATTTGTGTCTTCTAATATAACTAACATTTTACAGATGGCTTGGTTCATGTTAAAGCTAGGGATACATGTAGATTGAATTATCAGAGGATTAGAACCAGCTGCATTTAGTTTGAAAATACTTTTGTGCATATTCTTTCCAGCAAAGTACACAGAGCAGACTCTTCTTGTAAGAATTCCAGCAAATGCCTAAAAAAAACCCCATGGAGAATAATTGGGATCCTGCCCCTGTTTACCACTGGTTACATTTTGTTTAAAGAACCATGATGTACATGGCTGAACTCTTGAGTTCATATATCTCATCCTTGACTGTGAATTAGCAATAAAAAGGATCAGTTCAGAAGAATATAGCTGAATAAAATTAGAATCTAGTCCAGTATCCAAAGGAGATCCACAAGACACTGGAAATGACTTTCCAGTTTCCTGCCTTACATTTTGAGCACCTTCATAAAGGGATTTGGAAAAATTTGATTCTAATTTTCTAATGTTTTACACTGACTCTGCACATCTCTAAATTACTACACCAGATGCAAAACAATGAAGTATCAACACCAGTGAACAATGAATTCATCTGCTAGAAAAATTATACTTAATTATTTACTTCATATTCTGAATATATTTTCATAATATCTCAGGACACACAGAAATAGCAACAGTACTGAAACAGTCAAGATTTTCAGTTGAACTAGATTTGCACTATTTTATTCAAACTATTTAAAGCTCTTTGAAGATACTGCTAAAAGAAAAATTATGAAATTTATACTGTAAATATAATTTATTGATACATATCAAAGATATGTATCATAAAAATATTGGCATCCACGTTTGCAGAAATGTTACCACCATTAACTAGATAAAACAGAACTAGTTTTTTTAGTGTTAGTATTATGTAGTTTATTCAGGTTCTTAAGGTCATTACTTTTTAAATATGATGAAAAGCAAGGATAAATTCTTGCTTAGTACCCTTGAAGTCTTTTTTATTGATACTCACACCGAAATTATTCTGGATGTTCATCTGCAAGGAAATCATTTGCTATGAAATTCAGAATTTGCTCGTTAAGCTCCCTTTCTTAGCAAATATGTGTTAGATTTTAAACTAAATTTTTAGTGATGCTTAGTAAGACCACTAAATTTTTAAGGGTGATTCTTTCCAGATTTATTGCATGGGATAATCCCAAATAAAAAAGTTAAGGCTTACTAGGAAGAAATGCTTCATATTTTTATTGAGTTGAGGAGATATTTCTTTACAGAACTTTCTTCCTGAAGCAGATCACTTATGGTAAAATCAGTATGCTTCTACAATACAGGTTTTTCCCATAAACTACAAGTCCCTTTACAGCTTATGCTGATGCTTCTGAGAAATAAGGCTTTTTCTTCAATACAGAGCCAAATCAATTACTAACTTCTCATCCATAAAGTTTATTATGTGGGCCACGCTCCTAAAGTCGAGTGCAATTTTGCATCAGGTATTATAGCTATAGGACTTTATTAAAAATGTAGCTTTAATCTTGTGTGCCTGAATTTGTATATCCAAGGAAAATACAAAGCAAAGTCTTAAGTCTGTCTTCATCTTGTCTTGGCAGTCTTTTTGAATTGCATATGAGCTGTCCAGATCCAATTCAGTTCATCCAGTTAGGCATCTCTGCCTGGTTTTTGCTAATTACCTTTTTAATTTTCAGCAGTAGCTAGTACAGTCAGACTTGCTGCAGCAAACTCCAATGAAAAGCATTATTCAGCTCCCAGGAGATTCTATTCTGAAGTCCTATTTTATTTTTATTTTTGAGTATTAGTTTAAAAGGAAAATATGGCTCTTAAAATTTCTCAGCCATAGCAGAAAAAGCTAAAAGGCATTTGAGCCCAGGGTTCAGTAAAAGCTTCCATACTTGTGCAAAGATTTATTTCAGTTTTTGCCTGCTAACACTTCTTAATATTTTTAATCAGGTGTGTCATCAACTATTACCAGGCTTCTACTTACAGAAAGAAATCAGCTTCCAGAAATCTTTCACAAATATGTGAGTTTTTATTCCCTTTCAGGCTGTTCAGTTTGCATTCAGCTTAGGTTTTTGAGCTTTCTTTACACCTGGGAATATAGAAATTGTTTTAACTGTTACATGAGATTCTCTTGTAATTAGATGTCTTATTTTCAGGACTTTGGAAATACTTTTAATTTAGCAATCAATATTACAGTATTAATAGTTTATAGTGAGAATAATGTTATGATACATATACAATGCATTGAGTCTTGTGTTTTAATATTTAATATTCTATTACATACATGGTATTTTAATACAATATAGTCCAATAAAAATCTCTATAACTAGGGTATATAGTCTTTTCTAAAATTAAGATGTCTCAAAAATAGTGAGTAAATAATTAGACATCCACAGAACTGCAGCAACTTTCAGAAGCTAAAACTGCTGCACAGTTTATGCTGAAATTAGCACACTTCCTAATAAAAAAAAAAAAACCTCTATCAAGACAATAGATCTGATCTAAAATTTGGTTGCAGAGCACTTAGAAAGAGAGAGCAGGGATCAGTTATGTGAACACCAGCCTGGATCTCCAAGAGCAGATCTCTCCTCAGCCTCTCCTGGGGCACCCTCAGCAAGCAGCCCTGCTCCACATCCAGATCCAGTGGGGAGATTCCATCTCTTCTTCTTCAAACAATCACTGCTGGCCTGCATGAAAAGTGGTCAGCAGCAAGGAAATACATCTTGACTCATCAGCATGTTTTTAAAAGCAGATATTTCAAACGTTGTGTTCCAGCCTTTAAAAAAAGAAACTGATGTATGGAAATCATCTTCCTGATTGGTTTGGAGGTTTTTTTTTCCATTTCCAAGCCATTGACTGTTACTGATTGGTCACATAAGTAGTTCTAACTAACAGCTAATGTAAATTAAAATATTGAAGAAAGGAAAACTTCTCATGATATTTTAGCTTAGTCTGCTAATGTAAGTATAAAGTAGTAATGAAGAAATTTAAATAACAACTAAAGATGTATTTAGTTATTTATTTTCTTTTATAAGAAAAAAGTCTAGGCCAGCTCCTCCTCTCTTGCCAAGGCTAGAAGACTGATTTCTTTTTGTTTTGTGTGCACTAGCCTCTTGGGACAGCGTCACTTAATCATGTCTATGAACCTCCTAAAACCTAGCTGACAAACATCTCCATCCCAAGTGACTCACACCAGAGCCTAATTGTGCAGAGACATGTCAGTGAACATGCAAAGCACCCTTCTACTGCCCCAGCTTCAGGACTAGCCAACATCTTCAATGTAATAAACAATGTAATAATACACAAGGTTAGTCTGATGTTGATTAACTAGAGGATTTGTTATAAAGTAAGGTATAATGATTCAGAATAGCCATGTTCAAGAACTTGCTTCACCATCTGTTTCACTAAGAAGGAAAATGGAGAATAGAGAAGGACAGGTTGCACAATATAATGTCTTACATAATTAAATGTATTATTAAATAATCATATATTATGTGATGCAATTCTAGATTTATAAAATGGACCCCAAAACTAACTGGAAGCTGGTAATGCTTGATAGCTTGTGCATCTGATTATCTACAGAGCTGTTCAGTTCTGCCCATGAGAATTCTCTAGGTATTCCTTTGCTGTTGCTGTTTTATGGGGTGTTTTTGGTTTTGTTTGTTTGTTTGTTTGTCAAATCATGATGCGACATTTTCTGGAGTATTCACAGATTACATGTCTTTTCCTGATAAGGTTATATTTCTGAGTACTGTGTTTCCACCTGTAGATTTACTGATGAGCTATGCCTGCAGGATACCCCATGGCCTTACCTGAGAACCAAGGTGACAGAGGTGAAATTTTCAGATATAAACTGGTAAGATCGTAGTCAAAGAGAACAGGTAGGAAGCAAGAAGCATCAGGAGTGTTTCTGGGGAGCAGAGAGGTGATCTGGAGGAGGAAGTGTGCTCATTTCTGTGGCAGCAACACTTCATTGCTTTATGGGCAATGTCATGCTGCAGCTGAATCAGGCCTGGAGAGAGCCTTAAAATTGACTTGGGAAGGTCTGGAGGCTGAATTGAGCTAGGATCCATCAGCAGAGCAATATCCATCTCTGCTCACTGGTGCCACAGTTCTGAACCCTCTGACTTTGTGATCCTGCAACAAATTTGTTGGAATAATTTAACAGGACCACAGGTTTTTTTTCAAAAACTACCTGGAAGTAAGAACAGCACAGAATTTTTAAGTCTTTTGCAGAAAGACCAAATGTATGGTCAAAAATGAGAATCTGTAATGTAAATATGGCAGTGAAACTGTTCCATATGGCTTGATCCCTGCTCCCCGAGATCACTGACAGCTTCTTTTGTGTTAACTAAAATGGACTTTGGATAGGACCTGGTAATAATTAGAGTTCAAAAGGTCTGGAACTCTTAGGAAAACAGGTGGATGAATCCATAACTAAGCAAAAAATGAACTTATGCATATTTATTGTGGACAGCTGCAAGCAAAATCCCAATGTTTTAACCCTGTACAGCCTTTGTTACGTGCCTACATTCCTTTGCACTGACCACCTGTTATTTATCAGTTGCAGCCTACCAACATTGCCTTATGAGGAAGAATTGGCTGTGATTGATATGGACACCATCCATGGCCTTGCCTGAGGGATTCCCAGGGAGGTCAGGGACATCTGGTGTGAGAAAGGACTACTGGTTGGCTGCAGGAGTGTAGCCCTTGTGTCTGGATCTTATTTGGAATAAATACATGTGGCTCTTCATCACCTCTTTGAAAAGGACAAATTTGCATAGTAAGAGGAAGAAAAGCAAAGACACCAAATCTGGTACCACACCCTCTACCCATGAATGCGTTTTTCCAGCCTCTCTCGAACCAATTAAAACTATCAGGTGAGCATTTAATGGAATGTGGCTTAATATTGTTTGTCAGTAATTGTTTGAGATAAGCATATTCTGCAATAAACTAATTAAAAAGAAGCAAGGACTGTGTCTAGCACACATGAATAATTTTAATTAAAAACTTGCCTTAGCATTACAGTTTTACCAAATACTTCACTATTTTCTCTGCTTTGCTGCTTTATAAAGGACTAGGACTGCTTCCATTAAAATGGGAGGGAAAACTTCATTTGCTCCAGAAGCAGAAGACTCGAACTTTAAAACACTCTTTTCACTCACACTTACTGATATACGTCTTAATAACCAATATACTATACAGAATTTAAAACAGACATTATAGAAGATCTGGAAAATATCCTTGTGTATTTTCTGTAGTTCCTTTATGCATTGTTAAATTACCACCTAGTCCCACTAAATCCATGGACATCAACAGTCTTTTGTTGTTACCTTCAGAATATTCTGCATTAGGCCCTAAAATTGCCCTTGAAACATATCATTAATGTCCTTATTTCTTTTAAGTTAATACCAAAACTTCAATTTTATGCAAGTGTTAATGCCCATGATTGAAAGAAATGGAATTTAATTAAATTTATATAATTATATCCTTTTGTATGAAATAACTAATATTTCCCTATTATTTTCTAAAAGAGATTGGTTTTTTACTTTTTTCTCAGTCTGCCAAGGCAATGCTGGGATGGCCATCAATTGTCAAGATGGTCTAAATTTGAGTCTTAGTAAATACAATTGGAGTTTCACATTTCAGGCATTGAGTGCTGTGAACATGAGGAAAAAAAAAACAGAGAAGGATTTAAAGACCACCTCCTAATCTGTGTTAGTTTATTTCTCTAGGTGTTTACCTCTACTGAAAAATCACTGTGACTCAGCCTATGCCCTTTCATTGTTTGAATAAATGTCTTGGTAGAACACAGTTATTCATTCTCTTCAAACTTCCAAGCTTCAATTTATCATTACAGTTCTACCTGTAGTTGGTAGGATAAGTATGATAGGATTAAAATGACACCATGAAAGTTTAAACTCTCTTATCCTTCCTTCCTTCCTTCCTTCCTTCCTTGCTTCCTTCCTTCCTTCCTTCCTTCCTTCCTTCCTTCCTTCCTTCCATTGAACTTCCAAATAAGTACCAGATATAAATTTCCAGTACCTGTTTGTTTATATTAATATTCACAGAAATCCCTGCAGTCCTTTGAGTGTTACTATTTTCAGAGGAAGAATCCTCTTCTTTCTGTGTTGGCTGTCAAGTCAGGTTTTCTACCTTATTTCAAAAGAGGAATTTATTCCTCACCAAGAACTATAAGATGTATTTTTAAACCACGCAGCGTTTGGTTTTAGTGGGACAATTTTTTTTTTTAATCGGGTTGAATTAGAACAGGATTTGAATGAAGAAGACATGTATGATCACTGATCACTGTTGCTGGGTGAGTTCTGCATTGAATTAAGGAGTTTTGAAGTTCTATTACTCTCTGGAAAAAATACCACCTTTCATATCCTAGAGCTCTGTGCTCCCACCAGTTCATATTACACACATTCACATTCACATTAGTCCTGTCTCTTCACTGAATCATACTGAAGCCTCCTCAGGACCTGCTATGACCCCTTGCTTTCATCTAGGACACAGGGTGTGATAATGGCTTAGAAACAGGCATTTCTCTGCAAACTGCCTCTTCCCTCCCCACCCCATTACGCTGTTATGGAGAAAAAAGACTTGGATTTATGTATTCATAGGAAAGCTATCACTTTTACTTTAGAAAGTGGGATAAGGTATGTCATATCCATTATGCATTAGTGGTGTCTGGGCAGAGAGTTAGTGTTGGATAATTGGTGCTCTACAAATTCACATTCTCCATTATTGTCCATATCCTCCCTTTGCAGCCAGGCTACAAGTATGAAATCTCCATAAACATTTTTCAGAGTCTTCTGCTTACATGTAATAACAACAATTTGCTTGGCCATATCTTAACTATTTAATGTTTTCCCAAAGCTCCCATTCCCAAAGTTTTCATTTTAAATATAATTAATTCCATCTCCTCCTAAATATAGATGTTATCCTTATGCTCCCATTAAGGCAGGTATATCTGTGATTAAAAAGTTATAAAGAGAGAAATATATAATATTACCTGGCATACACAAAATGTTACCTGGCAGAAAAAGCTGGGGAGATAATGGGTAGATAAAAATCTCTTTTCCTGTTTTGCCATTGTAATGCCTTAATCATGTCAATGGATTCCCTGCAACAGCCACCCTGACAGCAACCTGAGCTTTATTCCTAAACCACTGCAGGGAGTGTGTCTGAACAATAGATCCCTTGTGCTTACTCCAAATAGGCAAGTAGATGGGAACAACACCATCAGATGTGCCTTGCCAGTTAGCTTCAAGTAGCGTTAAAAATTACCGGAATCTGGATCCACCTCTGGTGCACACAAACCTGACTATTACAGCAGCACATGGTGCCAAACCAAAGTTATGTGTTTATTTGTACTTCCAATGTAATTCTCTTTCCCCTCATAGACTGTGGATCTATGGATGCCTCTATTTATCTATGAACAAAATATTTTGTTAGAACTATTTCTATGCCAGCAGAGTAACCACAGCTATTATTTAAACAATGTGATCTGGAGTTCACACCTGGATGAACCAGTCCCACCATTAATTTGTGTTTTCTGATTAAATGGATAAAATTCTTTGAATTATTTCTTTCTTTTTGTGGTCTTTTAATTGTCCATTTACTATTTTGTAAAGTCTAATGTTTGAATTTGAGGAACTTTCTAAAACGTAAACTTCAGTCCTGTTCACTTCATGCTGGCATCCTCTGGAGTTTTCAATGTTCTCTCCTGCAAACCCTCAGAGAGGGTTTAGCACAACAGAGTGTTTTCTTTTTCCTGTGCTTTGCTTGTCAACTGCACATTACCTTTGACTTTCCATGTCTCCAAGCAGATTGCAGACATAATTTAGTGCTCTCTGCTTCTTCTAGTTTCCCATTTGTTACACAGAGGAGGCAACAAATCCTTCCCTCACCATGAGACTCTTCCCTTGTCAGTCATGTTCCTGTTACTTGCAGCCTAAAAGGGCTGAGAGGCAACAGCATTTATTTCTGGCTCAGCCACTCTTCCACGCAGTCATGCTGTCAGTTCCCTGTAGGTGCAGGAGGTGGATTTCTGCACAGGCAGACCCTGAGTGAGGCACCCTGGAGAGAAACCCAAGCACCAGCTCCTGGTATCTTTTTAGTAATGCCAGCCTGGCACCTGGCTCCTGGCCCAGCAATCCCTGCCTGGGACACTTTTGTCTCAGCCTACCCTTTATTCTCTGCAATTCTTTGGTTACAAACCCCCACATTGTCCCTTTATGAATTTCTGCATTTTTCTTTCAAGACGAGCAGTTTTGAAAAGAAACATTTTAGATTTTTTTTTTTTTTTAGAAAAATCCAAAAAGCATGTGAATATAAACAAGGCAAATTTGATTACTGTTTGGAAAGAACATCTTGGTACAGTGTGTGGCTATACTTATCCAGCAGTGTCGTGCATAAAGACAGAGGGAAATCATATGTATTTACAGATGGAGAAAAGTATTTGGCTGCCTCCAATGCCTTTAGCAGACTTTTAGGTATATTAGCTAAGAGTGTGCTGTATTCCTTTCCAGTTTTCTATGGACCGTAATGGCCACTTCCTTGCTTTTTCATGGGTGAGCTGTGCTGCAGGGAGATCCACATTCCTGTAGCTGCCTATGGAAGTGCTGCTGGCATCAGGGGACGCGGGGCACCTGGAGAGTTGGGAGGTTGGTGAGGAACCCACGGTGCCATGACTCCCCTCTGCCTGAGTCCCTACAGTGCCAGGGCTCTCCTGAACTTCCCTGGCAGCCCAGTCACTGCTCAGCTGTGGTGAGGCTGTGCCAGATCTCTGCCAGCACTGTCTCCATCATGCCCGTTGCCTCTGGAGCACTTGGCTCTGGTGCCAAAATGTGCTCCTGAGAATCCTGACACACATACATATGTGAGGTGAGAGAGACATTTCCTACTTCTCTAACCCAGGACTTTTGGAATCTGATTTTGCTCATACAAAAGTGGGTGTTTTTTTCTCTGTTTTTTCTTCTCCCCAGCCCTGATGTCCATCCGAAATGAAGCATGAGCAGAGACCCTGCACAGTCCCAGGCTTGCAGGGCTGAATCTCAGGACATGGACCCTGCAGCCTCTCAACCCCACCATTTTACAGAGACATAATTTCATTCACAGAAGACACACAAACAGAGGATACGGACCTTATTCCTCCTCTCTGCAGTGCACACGAGCTCCAGAGAAGCCAGACTATGGCCTTCTGGTTTTCATTATGACTAAATGTTAGAAATGTGGTGTGCACTTTCCAAAAGGGGCATATTGTGTATTTAATTTATGAAAGTAAAGAAGAAAGAAAGACTCCTTTTCATTTTAAATGCAAGAAATGGGGTAGTGTTGTGCCATGTCTTCAAATCATTATTTAAAATAAAGTGTGATATGTGTGATACTGTTTTGTTTGTAATGTGGGTGTGTACAGTCTTATTAACATTTCTAGATAAGAAGGACATATACCTTGTGGGGAAAGAAAGCTGTATGTAATTGCTATTTCAGTTCTGAAGTCTTGATATTTTTAGCACCTTCATTTTTGGAATAACTTCTCCCAGAGCTGTATGAAACAGATACAAAATACGTGCAGAGAATGCACAAAAACACTTATTTTACTTCAAATATGTTTATGTACTGGGCTGCATAGTACAGTGTGTGTGTTGGGGACTGGCTTAGAGCTGAGACTTGGCAGTGCAGGGGTGTCCACAGGACAGATAAACCAGCAGTTTGTGCTGACAGACCCTGGGCTCTGCCTACAGAGCTGTTATGAGACCTTACACGTAAAAAAAAAAAACAAAAACAAAACAAACCAACCAACCAAACAAAAAAAAACAACAAAAAAACCAACAAAACAAAACAAAAAGAACTCAAGAGAAACATAGGCTGTCATAAACCAAATTCATTCCTACTTTGTAAAGATTTAAATCAGGAGTAAGTTCCTTTTTGATCCAGTGTGGTTAAAATCTAAATTGCAGAAATGGACTATTCCTGTGTAATAAGTGAAAACTCATGTCTGCTCTGTGTAAGCCTTCTGCAGGGCAAAAGCTGGGACGTAATGGTTGAGGGAGCAAAAACCACAGGCAGAAAACTGATAAACAAAAATCTAACTCCAATTATTAGGGGAAAAGAGAACACCTGTCTTCCTTCAGCTGGATCTTCTCTTGCCCAGTATTTGTTCCTTTCTTTACATGGGCAGCGTTCTGAATGACAGGCAGAGCTACCTCTGGAGAAAAGGCTTCTTCCCTAGGAAGTGCCAGAATCTCAGTATGTGAAGAGCATGTCCCCTCAGCTCAACAGGGACTGAAGGTCAGGCACCAGCCCTATGCATTCAAAAGTCCAAAAATCATTAGGCAGGTCTAAAAATCACAAGATAGAAAAATACCAGCTGTGCAATTCTTTCCATTTGCTTTGGATTAGTGGAAGTTTTCAATTTTGCTTCCACTTTTCTCTGTAATCCTGAGGGCAAAATAATTTTCAAATGAAACCTATTCTAGAATTCTAGGACTCTAGAAACCAGAATTAAAGCAAAACAAAACAAAACAAGATAACAACAAACAACAACAACAAAAAAAACCCAAACACAAACCAACACAACACAAAACTTTCAAATGGTAAGTTTTAGAAATATTACGCCCAAAATATTACAAAAATAGCTGAGAAGGATTGTTTTATTACAATAAGAATGGAAAAAGAGGACATCGAATTAATTCCAGAAGTTGATACTGCTGATGTGATGACGGAAGGTAAAGGACAATATAAGTTTCTAATATGACTCGCATGTGTGCAGTCAATATAATGTAGGGATGGCAGGCTGCCCAAGACTTTTAAAAGCATACAGAAAGACACAAAAGCATTTCTATGAGAGCAGAGCTAAGCATTTCTCTGCAAATTCTGGAACTAATCATGCAGATTGTATTTCTTTCTTCCTTAATCTCATGGTAAAGCAGATTGGGTGTTACCTTGGGAAAGCAAGCCTTGCTGCCACCATGAAATAGTCTTGGGCTTCCTTTTCTACTTTACCTCTCTCTTCCCCTTTTATTGCAGGAGCCATAGATACAGACAATATTTTTTCTTTCTCATTCTTTTTTCCTTCTGCTTTGTTCTTAAGATTTTATGTGCACATTCAGGGATGTTGAAGGTATGTTTTGTAACTAGGGGTGCAAGTTCTTGAATGGTGAGGAGATGATGGAAGTCTGTAATCTCTGTTCTGTTTTGGAGGGAGGATCAGTTGTTGTGCCCAGGTGGGCATACCTCTAGTCTGTGCTCCCATGAATTTTATCTGCTTTTCATTTTAGTGACAAAAACAATTAAATAAATTCAACTCAGGGCACTGATGTCCTTTGAAATGAAGGGACCATGCACATGCAGAGCCAGGGGGTTCCCCTGTGCCAGCTGACACCTGAGCACAACACAGACAGAGCTTCCCCAATGATGCCAAAGCCTGAGCCACGACACAGTGAGCTGATCTACTTACTGGGCATCACAAGGATACACTGGAGCAGGAAGTGCTGCCTTTGAGGACTAGAAGCCATATATCCACTCCTATCGGAACAACCAGTGATGCTTTTCAGTTAGCAGGGCTTTGCTGGGGTAATTTGGGAGGGTACTGCCCCAGGCAGCCAGCAGAACCTGCAGATGCTGTTCTTCCCTTTATGAGCAGCCTGTGGATAGTTCTGCAGGAGCCTGGATCTTCCCAGGCAAGGGTAGCTTTAGAGAGAGAAGAAAAGAAACATACTTTCACAGCAGGAAGAAAAAGAAAAATATGAGGAGTGTGGCGCTAAACAAGGAAGAAAATCTCTTGGGAAAAAAACAAAAGTTGGCAGTGGGGAAAGCCAAGTCCAAGTACTAGCCTGTGGGTTTCACAAATTATCTGTGCAATTAGGGTAATAGCTTCCATGGCAGTTACTGTGGAAGAAATACCATAAGACTCCAAGAGACCTAGCAGAGACTCAGAAAAGAAAAACAAAATTATACACAGATAAGAGATCCCATCCTCTGTTCTTCTACAGACCATATACCAGATTATGTGGTGATTTCTTATGTCTCCCTTACTTTTCTTTGCCTTTCTAATCAAGAGTTTTCTCTCAACTTTTTTCCCCCTTTTTGTTCTGTGTGCATAAATCATTAAGGCTGGCACTGCCTTGACTTAATCTGCACTACGAAATCTTGTGCAAGGTAGTACATGGTATAGTGGTAACGTCTGGACCATATTTCACATGAATGGTCATATATTGTTTGTAATACTGCAAGTGCACAGTTGCTGAAGACAATTACAACTTACCCTGTTGGAAGGATAGTGAGACTTAGATTGTGTTGTTGCCTTTTGTTCTAACTAGAAGTTTTCTTCACTGGTGCAAGTATGACTCCTTCCCTGAGCACTATACTACACGGCCAGACATATGGATTCTATCCTCTCTGTCTTCATGGTGCAATACCAAAATATGCTACAATACCTGACATAACTCCAACTGAACCAGCTCCAGAACTGGGAACAGTTCAGCTACATCAGCACAGTGGTATGCCCAGGCTAATTAAAATAGGGCAGAGGCTGCACTGATACAGCTATATTGTTCCTGAAACTAAGATATTATCTCAGCCAAGAGCTGCACTGTGCAATACAGATACACTCTCTTAAGCCTGGTGAAAGATATATGGACATGTTCTTTAAGATTCAGGGACAAGCGCCCATGTAATAACTTTCACCTTACCCGTCTGTTTTAAATATTGGCACAATCCTAAAAGATTTTCATCTTTCCTCACAGGTTTTCCCCTACATTCCAACAGCTGCTGAAGAAAAACAAAAACCCAGAACCAAAAGTGACTCAAGGAGGGAGTTCAGAAAAGTTCTCAGCCATTTCTTGCAAAATTCTTGAACAGAAATTGTCCAAATTTTCCCACTAATAGGGGAAGACACAGTTCCTTGTTAATTACTGTCAAAAATTTGGCCATTTTCTCAAAGCTGACCCATTTGCTTCAACATATGCACTAATATGGCCATATTTTCCAACATATGCAACTTAGTCCTTTTAGTCTATTAAAGATCTTACTGTTATTATCTCTGCTGGCCCTAATTTTTTTGCTCCACTTTTCAAGATTTTACAATGTATTGTAAGATGAATTTCTTATTCACAGTTTTATAATAACTTCCTTTTTTCTTGCACTTGTTGTTTTTAAAGTGTAAAGGCTTCTTTCTACATTCTCTGTGCTACTGATGCTACTGGAGGCTTTCAGCTATGCAGAATTTTACCAAGTTCTTTTTCCTTTCATGATCATGGCTTGCTGGCTGTTTTCTGCCTTCCACCCTATAAAAAACTGGCTTATCCTCTTCCATGTACTAGATATAAATGGTTGAGACTCCCAGTGCTTTCTACAGTGAACTGAAGCAAGTGATGCTCTCTGAATATGTTTGTTCAACACCTCTTCAGTTTTTGTTAGTCTCAGACAGCTGCCAGAAAGAAAACATGACAGACCAAAAGCACTCTTACAGGCCACTGTGTGACTGCCTGTAGAAGCCACTTGGGAAATTTAAAGTGAATTAAAATACCTGCAGAAACTCTTCAATTGGTGAATGGTTTGGTTCAACCACTAAATGAGACATCTGAGTGCCTATCCAAAAAAGCTGATATTTCTAACAAATCTGATTAGGATTAATAGCTTAATGTCACAGGAGAGTTGTCATTAAGGACTGCCAGGAGATGGTACACAGGAAAAATCAAAAGTACACCCAACCATTTCCGATCCATTCCAAATTTGTTTATGCAAATTTGTTTATATTTTCCTTTTTTATGCACTCAGGAAAGAGAAAACCCAAGAAATTCTGTTTTCAGATTTGCTCTTTGTAACACACTAGCAGTGAAAGTTTAGCAGTGTTAAGAAGTGCACTTTTCAAAGGACTGAGCTTGTTTCTAGAACCTGACCTAATAATGCTCATGTTCTTTAGAAGTTTAATCATCTCCTAGAGCCAGTAAACAGCAACCCTGCACTGCCCCACACAGTCTGGGTAGCTTCACAGGCATGGCACCAAGAAATAAGACCTACTGAGAAAATTGATCAAAGAAACACAGTTGGAAAAACTGACAGCTGGAAATGGATAGTACACAGGCAAAACAAACAGGAAGTGCATTCATCTTCACCTGCAATACTTTTATAGGCAAAAGTTTTGCAAGTGCAGTCTCTCAGTACAACGTGGTAAGAAGGGAAATACATTTCTGACTCAGGTGGAGAATGTATCTTATAATCATGAGGCTATTTCAGGGGAGCAGTTATGTAATTGCCTAATCAAGGAACCCCCTCAAATATGCAGCATTACCCTGGCAGCAGCCCAGGTCTCCTGGCCCATGCCTTGCTTGTATGTGTGTTTGCATGCTTCCAAATTTAAAAGTAGGACAGGGAATTGCATCTGCCTGTACTTTAGCTTTCTTGAGAAAGATTAGATAGTCACACCATGTGCATGAGAAGGTAGGGGCAGAAATGAATCCTTTTCCATGTTAGTCACAATATCAGATTCTCCTGGCACTTCCTGGATGTCACCTGCACCAAGGGGGGCAAGAAGAGCCAGACCAGTGCTGGATGTCTGCTCTCACAGCTTGGCAGCTGAGATGCCATGCAGGACCTCCCCTTAGATGATCCCACCAATACAAGTCTCCTGGGGTAAGCCCTCAGGAAGCAACATGAACCAGTATTCCCAGGGTAAAACATGCAAATGTGTAGCTTCATGAGAAGGAATTTCCTGTTGCTCGGCTTGCCTCGTCCCTACCACCAGTCCAGGCAGAAAGCCATCTATTCTACTGCATTATAGTTGAAACAGTAATTGTTGCCTTACTTCTTGCTGAATGGTCCTTTACAGAATTACTTGTGTCCTCATCATTTACTTCATTGCAAATGTAATAAAATCAGGCATTTTCATTTTTTCTTGTAATGAAGGCCCACAGATCTGTAAAGAATTTCCTTGCCCTAGTCTGAACGTTTCCCTTTTTTGTCCTTTGATTGTATTAAATATACTTCATTAACAACAATAACATACAAGGACGTAAGAGTGATATCTCCCATCATGCATAATAAATCTTGTGTTCGTTTCCAAGAAGCAGTTTTTCCTTCCCTTCTTTTGTTTTTATTTTTCTAAAAAAAAACATAATTGGATTTTTGAGGGGAGGACATTTTTGGTGATATTTTTCCAATACAGGTCTTCATTAAGTGAAAGACAAACAAAGAAAGGCTTCCTAAAACCAGCTTTTCAGCTATCTTTGACTTGCTTTGGGTAGCCACTGCCAAAAGTAACTTCTGCTGTGCAGCTCAGTAATCACCCAAGTGCTACAGCACGTTTAAACTGATCTACAGATGATGGGTGGGAATAAGTGAACTAGATATAAACACAGAGGGTGAGTGAAAGAACAGGCAAAAGAGAGACATCCTCAAATAGATTATACAGGTCAAGTCATGCAAATGCTTTAATTACTCATGATTAATTCTGTCAGCTGTTATGCTAATGTGCTGCATGGCATGAGCAGGCACCAAGCAAAAGTACAAGGAAGTTGAGACTATTTTCTAAATAAGGATGTGGCCCAGACTGCTTGAAATTGTGTGTCTGTGCCTGGCAGTGTGATGATGGATGATAACAGGATGAGAATGAAATCTCTATTGCTGTGCTTTGGCAGTGCAGATACATCTCTCTCCAAACTCAAGGAATGAGAGGCAGGTTGTTGTTTCTGGTTTTTGTTGTTTTTTTTTTTTTTTACTGCAACCTCAAGCCTTTAGAAATCTTGAGACATCTGACACCATGTATTTTTTCTAATAATAACAACTACGGATTCCATTTTTGGTTGCCCTTTATCTTCTGGACTGACAGAACCTCTTTTTCAATGATCCTACACCCGTAAGTGCTAGAAATGTATTTAATAAAACAGAAAGCCAAAACTTTGCTATGTGCCAAGAACCGGGATCTTGGGAAAATTACAAGCTGCACGAGTTTCTGATAACATTATGCATTATGTAACTTATCGGTAAGGTCAGACCTCAGGATGGGAAGCAAAGGGCTGTGTGCAAGCTGGGACAGGCTTCACTTCACAGGTTCAGCAGGCAGGAAAAGAGCACCTGAAAGACTTTGGGAGGCAGTTGCAACACGAGCCCGGCATTTCAGCCAAGGAGGTATGTAAGAGAAGATGAGGATTGTCAAATGCACAGGGAGAGCAGTGCACGGGCTGCTGGAAGCAGCTGCCAGCTCCCCAGTGAGAAAATCTCCCGCAGACAGTGCTGTGAGAGCTCGCCAGAGCGGCTTCTTCCCCAGCATGCTGGGAAAGCAGCAGCTTTGTTCCCTGGGAGCTGCGCCCCTCCCTGGGAGACAGACTGGGAGTGAGGCTGCGTTCTTCTGGAACAGCGGCACCTGCCCTGGGCTGTCTGTCACCCACAGCCACCCTCACACACACATCCTCCACTCCTCGCCTCTTCTGAAAAACAAGGCGTGTGCATTGCTGTAATGACAGGAGCTCTTCCACTGCTGTAAGGGAAGGGGGGGTTATTCTTAAGGTAGCGCTTTTCTTCACCACGGCTCGGGCAGCGCTCGAGCCAGCACAGCCCATCTGGCTTTCCTGCCGTGCGGGATTCCCCTGCAGCTGTACAGAAAAATTCCTCACTTCAGATGTGTGACGGGGACTTGAAGTGCTGCCCGTAGGGCTCCGAAGGAGTAGAACCTGGTGAGAGTTATGGTGTGCTGAGGAGAGGACAGCCCCTTAGGACTAGGACAGCGTCAGGGGTGGGTTTCCCGGGGAGCCAGGAGGAGGTGGTGCTCTCTCTGCCTCTGCTTTGAAGGGCTGCGGGTGGGAGACACACAGGAAACTCCCCACTGTGCTGGACCGCTGTGCACATCTGTCCCCCAGGAGACCTAGAGAAAGTTCTGAAGGTAACAGCAGGGGAGAGCCACAGGACGTGGCTTTGCTGTGTGCTCCTGAGCCAGGGAACCCCCTTGTCATTCCAGCATTGCCCATCTCCTGCTCCATGGGTTCTCCCCTCCTCTGTAGCCTCCAGGTTGCTCACTGCTACAGCAAGGCCACTCTTCCAGCAGCCCAAGGCTGGGGACACAAGTGTGGCAATAACCCAGCTCAGAGCCTGTCCTGAGGAATGGCTGGGGTGAGAAAGGCTGAAAGTGGTTTCAGAAGGCTTGTTCACTTCTTCCAAGTACACCAAGTAGTCTAGTAAAATGATCTGTCTTCCCCTAGAAACCTTGCCTTCCTCATAGCCATAGTGGTACCCATCTGCTATTGAGACACACTCTTGCAATGAGTATTGTGACATTATTTGGGTGTCTCTTATTAAGAGCACCCTGTTGCCACAGGAGACTTCTCTCTTGCTTTTAGTAGCAGTTTCATGGGCTCATGGGTTTCTGGGAAACTCAGCACTAATGCCTTGCTGCCTTTTCAGTTGCCATTTGCTTTGTAAAAGCTGCCCCATGCCCAGCAGGCTGCATTTCGGCCCCAAGCAAATATGTTTGGTCAAGTGGTGCAACCAAGTGAACATCAGATCACTGGAATCTGTTTTCATCAAGGCTGGTGCTGTTTAATAGGCAATCTTTTTTTTTTTTTTTTTTTTCCTTATGGCTGTTAGGAAATTTTCTCCTTTTTTTGTCTGCTTAAGTGTGGATATGGTTGTAGATCAAAGAAGAATCACATTATTTGATATAGGTAAATTTATGTCTCTTTTAAAATTATTTTAATAAAAATATTTTAAAATAGTTTTATATACTAATTTTCATGCAGGGATTATAAAAAAGGAAAGAATGAGTATACAGCTGGAAATACAGATGTTGCAAAAGGCTCCCTTCTTCCTGAATTTTTCTGAGATATCATATTTTGCTCTTCAGTGTCCAAGTGAAAGCGTGTTTTAGATGTGGGTAGTTTTGGTGCCTGACACTTGGTAGATAACATTTATTCTCTGTAAATTTGTGAGAGGATATTCTGATAGTTTTGTTTTCTCTTTTTTTTCCTTCTCAGAAGGGGGGCTAGAGACTGGATTTGAGTGGCAGGAAATTAAAAGCAGACATGAGAGGAGAAGGCTTGAGCAGCTGAAAATATGACCAGAAGGCTGAATGCTGACAAAAATGGGAAGTAACCCCATGCTCTTGCAGATGTTTGATTTAGCAGCTTTCAGTGCAGCTAGAAGTGGTGTTAGTTTTTCTAAGTTGTTCAACAGGCTGAGCTGTTCAATAGGCTGTGGGGGAAGGCAACTCCAAATTGCTGGAGCAGGAGCATGTAGCCCCGATGGGACCCAGCCCAAAAAACAGGACTGAAGAATTACAGGGTAAGAAATTGCATTGTGTAATGGAAATGCTGGGTGTTATCAGGAGACTGAGTGAATTAATTACTTAGAGGGTGGTCTTCTCCTCCACCTCATGTCATCTGTGATGTTTCTCCAAATTCAGTTTCGCAATCTTTCAGCCTTTTTGTGCCCAATGAAGGGTCAGTGAGTAGGATGAGGATGGAGCACTTCCCCTCAGAAGCAGGGGAAAGACAAGCTGCAACGTTTCCCCCATGCTGTCGTTTGGTCCTCTCATCCCTTCCAGAAGAGGGGGAACCATGAAACTTGCTGTGAATACCAAGGATCTTGGCACTGCCAAACCCTACATCAACAGCAAGTGGTCTTTCTGACTATTTGACTTCCCTTGGGCAGAAGACAGTCAGAAATACCTCAAAGTAAAAGGAAGGTGAAAGACATTTTGCTTTTGACAACAAACCCCATCTCATTGCCAGTCATTTTTGCAACTAGAAATAGGCTCTGAATACGTGATAGCATGAAAACTCTTTTCAATATATACCATGCCCTGTCCAGGCACTTGACCCCTTTATTCTGGAACACTACTTCTGTTTATCTTATGACCCCTTTATAGCTCCATTTTTAAGAGAACAAGGCTTAGCTAACCTCAGATCTCACATGTTTAGGAGAAAAGCCTTGAAATCTGATCTGCCAAAAGAAAACATATCCTAACTCTTAGAATTCATTTCAGAATATGGACCTATTGGCCTGCCAGTGAAAGAGTAACAGAAGCAGAAGGAAAAATCCATGTTTTAAACTGACAAGCTGTATATTTTATTCCTAATGCAAAAAGACAAATTGCTACATGAGTGAGCATGCACCAGAATTTGATTAAATCTAAATCCAGAGCACTCACCTTCTTCACAGTAGAGGCATGCAGAGTTCTACTCTGAGTGTTTCTGTCTGTGGAAAAAATAGTATCTTGTCAAAAAGCCAGGTAAGGCAACGCATGCAAAACCTTTTACCCAGATAACTATTTGTGTCAATCCTCCACAACACACAATTTGAATTTGTAATGAAACAGCCTCAAAAGCATCTGGAAAATATTTGGTGCCACACTCAGCTTGTTCACTCAGCTTCAGAAACATCAAGCACAGTGCTACAGCGCAGTTTTATTAGCTTGCAAATGTTTACAAGGGCTCTGACACTTTATCTTCTCAAGGAAAGGCTCTTTCAAATCCAATGAATTAATGCAAGGGTTTGTTTTTGGTGCATAGTCATGTAACAAAGTGCAATTTGGCTCACCAGCTGTCAAAAAAAGGCTTCCAATTTCTGCTGTGAGCACTAAAATATGAATACAGATAAACAAAGTAAATAGAGCTGTTAAAAATTAACACTAATGTAAACAAGAGCAGAATCAGGCACCAAAAGAGAGATTTAGTAACTTGCCTCTGTAACTTCAGACAAAGATGTAGAAGAACAGCATCATTAATAAAAAAGTTTTTAGAACACTTTCAGTATTCATCACTAATGGCTATTTAGTGATGTAAAGCTCTATAATATATATGGAAGGAAGCTGACCAGACAATTACAAATCTGGGGAAGAAGTCTACTGAGGCCAATGGATACATATTACAGAGGCTCTGTTTGTGGCAATGGCCATTAGCAGGACAACCCCATAAACCTCAGACTAAGATTATTTCAGTGAAAAATCACAGTTTGGTTTGCAAAATACTTCAGAGCAACACCAGATGATTCACAGGCAAATTCATCTACAGTAGCTTGACTGAGTAAAAACTAAAGTGTAAATCAATGACAGAAAGTCCAGTAAGCAGATCTTGTTTCTCATTCTGTGTGATAATGCTTGTCTTTCTTGATTCTTTACCCGTAAATTGGTGGAGATCCACGTGAATTTTTGAACAGGAGCTTTCAGGGAAAATCCCCGGTGCTGCTAGAATAAGTAGGTGCATGCTTTCCCCTGAGTCATCCCTCAATCTTATCTCCAGAAAGTCTGGAGGCATTTCTGATGGTCCCATCTTTCAATAAGTGGTGTCCCAAAGCTTGACCACTTGTGAGCAGAGGGACCAGGATCTGAGTCACCAGACGTGCTGGTGGGCACCTTTCCCATGTCAGTGTCCTCAGTTCCAGCAAGGGGTGAGGCTCTGGCCCTCTGCCAGGTTTAGACAGGGGTGGCAATGCTGGTACCCCAGCAGAAACTCTGATTCACCCACTGTGGTTTTGCTTGTGGCAAGTTTCTGATCAAGCTGTAAATTACAGTCCAGTGATCACTGTATTTGTATTTAGTGCCTTCAGCTGCCCTTTCAAGAGTAAGGTTGTGCCTTCTTCATCTAACACAAATTATGTCTGAACTGGATTTTAAACAAACAATTGCAATCCAAGAATTTCCTTCTATTATTTTGCTGCATCCTTCAAGTTTCCTTAGTATTAGCAGAAGCAAAGGTTTTAGCCAAAGTTGAAAGAATGTGAGATTCCATCACCCATGAGTTTTGGTATCTTGAAATAGTTTCTTTGTTTTTACACTTCTGTTTGCATGTATTTAAGAAACAGACCTTGAGAAACTATTCTTGCTTGCAGATTGCTCCAAATCAAGAATCTAAATATTTCAGATTTGTGATTGCAACTCTGATTTTCTACAGCTATAATGCTTTGGAGAATAGATCTTTACCATGACTTAAACAGTGCCATAAGATGTGTTGAGGGAAAATAGAACCAGCAGAAAAGGATGTGCTTTCTACATGCCTAGCACAAATAGAAGGACTGGCAAGCAGCTTTTGGACTACTTGGTTTTCACAAAAATCAAAGTGGTAAATCAAAAAATATGGACTGGTCCATATTTCAGATGTTAAGACCTAAGGTGGAGTAAACAGACCATGCTTGAATCCAGGTTCTTACTTAACACCTTAACACTTGAAAAATAGTATCTATATCTATATCTATATCTATATCTATATCTATATCTAATCTATATCGATGTGTATGTATATATATATTTTTTATTTTTGATGGAACCTACTTCTTCCTCTGATTTTTGCCTATTGTTTGTTTAACCTACGTCTATTATGTAAGATGTAAGAAGGACACGGTTTGTAAGAAGGAAAAGTAAACAAAAGATGTTTAGAACAGAGTTTGTTTCTTCCAGTAGCAGCAGCAAGACTAAAAAAATGTATTTCTTCTGCTTACAGACATCATCTCAACTGCTGCATAATTCTGCTCTCTAAATGCCACATTCTGTGCTCTGTTAACATTGTGTCCTTTTGATGCTGTAATCATTAAAAAGAAGAGATAAGCATTGAGATAAGCTATCTCAAAAGTAGGAAAAATATATCTATTCCTCAGATCACACACAGTTTTTCTCAGGCTGGTCTTGGCATATGTATGTGTTTTTGAAGTACTTGATGCCAGACAGAATCTGGATGAATCTGATTTTTGTCAAGGTGCCATGGAAGAATCAATAAGGCAAGATGCTGAAATCAATACCACCCAGAAAGAGGCAGTTTCCCATCTCACAGACACCTACGGAGGCAGGTCAAGTTCTCTTCTGCACATCTCTGCACTGGCACACAAGTGCCAGTTCTCAGCGCCTGCTGAGAACAACCAACCCAATTAATAGCCCTGGAGGATAAAAAGGAATTGGGCTACAAGTGCTACAGCATTGTCTGAAACGGTGGAGTTTGGTGGTCTGATGCTTAAAAGTAAATTGGGCTCTGATCTACTCATGTTTTGTTATTAGCCTGGATCAGGTGTCATATAAAATTTGGCTGAAGGGGCTGCTCTACCTCGTTCACTGTCTTAGCTCATGCTTGGGTGTTGAATGTGACACAGTTACAGTGCTGCTAGATCGGTAAACCAGCTGGAAAACCGGCTGGGTGGTGTTCGGGGTGATTGTGAACCAAAGCTGGGATAACTGTGGAAGTGATAGCTGCTGATGCCCACTTTCCCTCTTCCTAACTCAAAAGAAAAGGCTGAACAAGACCTTCGGAGGACAGTGTCTGCTGCTATCCTTCTCTCCTTGCAGAGAGGAAATCCACTTGATACTTGCCATAACTGCTCGATAAATGTCACTAGACAGGGCTTTTTAAAAAAGTAGCAGTAATCAATTTGCTGTGTTTAAGTTTCACAGACTTTTGTGGTCAATGTGTTCTTATGGGAGATGATGTTTCCAGGATGTTGTTACTGGAATGCTGCAGCTGTGCTTTTAACTCTTAGAGCACTGGAATATCTTTACTTTCCTGTTCCTCACCCAGCAGCTTTCACATGGGGTGTCATAATCAAGGTGCTGGAGAGCCCTCTGGCTTAAAGGTGCAGCAGAGCACTTAAGCTTGGTTCTAAAGTGCTGCATTGGGTGAAGATAATGTTTAATAACCCCTTGAGGAATCATATTTTAGCTGCCCAAAGTTTCTCAGATAATAAACAGCAATTCAAGAAAGTGAAGATTGCCTTTTACCATCTGCCTTTTAACAAGTTTGGAAGGTTGCTATGCACAAATGTGTTTATGCATCCTGAATATACCACAGGTTGGGGGCTCAAACCATAAGCATAAATACCATAATGTACCATAAATGAACTAGTCATTAGTCACTCTGTTTTACCAGTTTATATTTCTTTTCCTAGAAGCTGTAGTCATCCAGTTGTCCAATAAACCTTGGATCTCACTGAGTTTTCAGCTCACGGAACCAAAATTCTGGTGTTTCTTTGTGTAAAAATGAATGTAATACTTTCTGCCCATTCTTGATATCTGGGACAGAAGCTTGGGAGGAGCAGGACGTTTCCCTTTCTCTAAGGGAATGTGCTTGGTCTTGTTTTTGATAAGTTTAAAATCATTACAGATCTACCGAAACAGAATGATTCCTCACCAAACTGAGACATTCTTATCATTTAATTGCATCTTGAATTCTTCCTTAGAAACCTGAGGCAGGAATTGAAAAATTAAAGTAAAACTCATAGGAAGTCTTGCAATTTAAAGCAAAGCCAAGCACTCTCTTGTACTAGCTCCTTGTAATGCTCCTTCCCCTTAAGCAACACCAGTGTTCTAGAAGTATTTTTCCCATTCTCAAGTTAGCAAAAAGCCCTGTTAGGAAGGCTATTCATTTAGGGTTTGTCAACAGATCATATATTTTAAAAATGAGCTTGAATTTAATTAAAGAATGAATTCTGAAACTGATTAATTAAATTGAATTAAATTGTTCTGTGAGTACTGTTAAACACACTTCTGTGGTTGCCACTACTTAATCCCTTTGGAACAGAAAAAGCATCTATGTGAGATTTTAATTTAGTTTAACCAATTCACTTTAAAGAAAAATAAGAATTAACTTTCCCGGGTGTCCTAATTCGTATATTTTTCCTTCCTTGTTGATTACTGTCTTCACTTGAAGCATACTCCCCTGTTGTAGGACAGCTCTTATGCTGTTCAGATCCATCCCCTTCCAGCAGGAAGAAAGCTTGTTCTGCAGTTACATATAAACATTGCAAAATGTGAACATTGCTGGAAATTTTTTTTTTTTTTTGCGTGTGCAAAGCTTAACATTGAAAGCCATTCTATCTGGCTATTGTTACATTCAGCATGGGGAAGAGTGACAAATTCCCTGAGCAGCCCATGAAAAATGGAGGTTAAGCTCTCAAGGCCACTTCAGCCTTCCCAAAATGAGTTTCAATGATCTGTGAGACATCACGGAAGAATGAAAGGGAGTTTCAAAACAGCCTTGCTTTAAATAAAAAACATGTTTTGGCAATGCTACATTAAATGAAAACTGACATGCTTGACCATCATATTGACATATTCATCACACCCTCGACAGGCTGCAAATATCCATGCAGACCCAGTGCCAAAAACTGGAGCAGACAACCAGATGTGGAGCAGACTGTGGTGAGTCTGCGCACCCAGCAGGGATGGAGAGAAGCTTCTTTGTTGGGGCTACAATCCGTGAATTTCTCTCTGGACACTCCCAGCAACAGGGACAGCAGCATCCCTTTGTCTTGTTGGATGTTTTGGAGAAAAGGTTTTCTTCTGTTGGATGATGGAAAGCCCACTAGGAAGAGTGTTGTAGCAGGAGCACAGGGAATTTTAGGATGGGGAGTGTTGTAACAAAATATCAATTCTCTGCAATTATTCAATGTCATACAAACATGTGAATCTGAGTTTGTGTTTACTGGATGCAAGTGTTCCAGCACATTCCTTGATCAGATGTCTGTACCTCAGGGAGCTCTGCTTCTACTGAGATTTTGCGTTATACCATTTTAACATAGACTTCTATGAGAGCCACTTCTGACTTGTTTTAATTAATGACTATTTGTGCTAATAAATTTCCTTGCTAAGATAATGCCAGGAAGCAACAGTTAGTCCAGTCCTCAGCAACTTTAAATCTGATATATATATATATATGTGTGTGTGTGTGTGTGTGTGTGTGTGTGTGTGTGTGTGTGTGTGTGTGTGCGTTTGTGCATGCAATGTCTGCATACAGATGCCAAGACACAGCTCTGGACTAGCACAGGAATAAGAGACATGATTACTGAAGAATATTGCAAGAAAACATGCTTAAAAACCACAGAAAAGAGTTTTTATAAAAATCTATATTACAAAGGTCCCATTCTGCACAATGTTTTCTGAACCTAGTGGGAGATGTGAATATTGGGAAATTGGTGCACCCATGCAGATCACCAGGTACCCATGACCCACAGCGTGCCATTAGTCATTGGCCGTACTTGTTCAGCTCTGAGTAATGATGAGATGATACAAGAAATATTTCAATCACCCAGTTACAGTAAGATAGGGAGAAATTCAGAAACAAAGGAATTGACAAGAATGTAGTAATACAGCCAGCTTAGTTTTTGGGCAGCTAATGGTGTGTAAGGATGTAATTTAGCTCTGCAAACAATGTACGGCAAACCGAAGCTCTGGGGAAACTGCACCCTCAGCCAGCGAGCCAGACTCCTCCACCTTCCCCCTTCCTTAAAGCCCACAATTCTGTCAAGACAGTTTATATAAGAGTTGAACAGTGGAAGGTCACTGACTTTCTTTGTAAATCACCTGAGATGAAATAGGATGGGTTTGGAAAGTAAAGGGAATGCAAACAAGCCAGGGAGAAAGAAACAAAAGAACTAAGAATGATGACTCTGAGGGAAAAGGGAACATTCTGTGTAACAACAATTTTGTGATTGTCAAGAGACGTGTAAATAGTGTTCTGTAAATATTAGTAAACACTGAAATAAGGCTTCAGTCCTGAAGCACACAGTGCACATACGAACACGCTGTGTTTAATGAATCAGAAATACCTATCTTAACACACACTTAAGGAGGAGGAAGTTTGAACCAAACAATAAAAACTAAGTTGAAAAATTGCAGACTGTAATGTGAGCTGATGACTCACTCCTGAGCCACTGAAGAGTGGCATAGGGGACTGTGACACATGGGTTTAGGGAATTGAGTGACATTCCAGTTTTGCTTAGGAAAGCTGTACTACTCCCCCCAAATCCTTGCTGAATGAGGTATGTGCTCTCCTTTGTCTCACTGTCTCACCTTTCTTGCCTGCTTATAGTGAAAACTCTCTCAAGAGTGTTATCTTCCCACGTACTTTATATTAACCTCTTCCTTAACTTCATTTAGCTGCTACTTGGAACAATTAGGTTTTGATTACTCTGAAAATTGCATGAGAACAGAAAATATCCCTATAGAAAAAGGAGAGAGCTTTTTGGGCTAGAGCTGCTGTTGTGCTTTGGTATTTTCCAAGCACAGAAGCACTTTGTTATGTCTCAGACCAAAAGCCACCTTGCCCACATTAATGCATGCTGCCAATGTAAAATGGGATTTATTTGCCCCACAGGCAGCAAGCTGAATCAAGAGTCACCACAGGGACAGTGATGCTAAAACATTTAATTGTCAACATAACACTGTTCTGTTGTGGGTCTCCACACTGACAGCCTGTGTTGGAGCTGACCTGGAGCACAAGGAGCTGCCACAAGGAGCTGTGCCTCCCTCCCCACCATGGCTGACACATCCCTGCTTATCTGGGACCAAAGAGTGTGCCCTGTTTTCTTGCAGGAGTTAGGTTTTACAGCTCAGCCAGTTCCAGAGCCACTTCATCACCCCCAGTAAACTCTGTCATGGGTAAGCGAACCCCACCAGGAGCTGAAATTTGAGTCTTGGTAATTCATGGGTGAATATGAGGTTGCCTCAGCCCTACAGACAGCGTGGGACTGAGGTCCAGACACAAGGAGCAAAAATCACTCTTTCTGCAGGCTTTCTTCTTGCCATGAAATCACAGGCTCAGCCCAGCTATGTAGGAACCCAACAAAATGGAGGTATTTTCTTGCTCTGTATAATAAAGGGACAGCCAAGAGTGCAGATTTAATAGTGAAGTGACGTCCTGCTGTACTGTGAAGCCCCTACTGCACTCTGCTCTCTGCCATGACATATTATCACTGCTTAAAGGGTTATGGAAGAACATGTTAATGAGGAAATGCTACTCCTGCATATTATTCTGCACGTGGAGGTGAGGATTGATTTTTAAAGTTAAAATGGGTTGCTCACCTCGTGATTCTCAAAGGGAGTTGGATGACAGATAACACACTTTCCCTCTCTGCACTCAAATTGTCTTATCTATATCCTCCGTGTTTTAAAAAATCTAACCCCGGGCTCTCTTGTGCTATTTAGACTTACTTTGCAAAAGACTAAAATAGACACTGTTAAAAAAATAAAGCTGTTTCTCCCTTTCACAAAGCAATTCTAGTATTTCTTAGCTTGAATCCTGAGACACCTACTGCCTTCTCTGCCTCCCTGTTCCTTCATTCTGCACAGGATCCAGACCATTAACTCTGTGGTTTGGAACTGCATTTTTCTTCCTCTCAGATTATTCTTATCCATTGTACAAAAGAATCCCTTTAACTGCTCCCCAGTCTTTCAGGCTCATCTTAGAGGGCATATTTGCATAAATATCACTGTGGTGGTGCAGGAATCCTTTCAAATGAATTGGATTGCAGAAGCCACTTGCTTAGTTTCAAAATTTAAAGAAGATTTTGCATTTCCATGCAAATATGGCATGCTGTATCATTCACAAAGCATCATTTTCAATATAGCAGACAGTTAAGAAAATCTGCCTTTAGAATTCTTTTCCACCCTTTGTATTACAGCATGCTGTATTAAATTGATTGAAAATGAAAATAGAGAGGCATGTCCCTTTGCATATGTATGTTTGCATGGTCTGTTCTAATAGTCTTTCAAGTGATTATAATACCATCTTTCAAAAAATTGCAACTAAGATGTAAAATGTCAAGTATTGAATATAAAAATTTTGTTAACATTATGACAACTGTATTAGGAACAATAATAAAAATAAAGCCAACCCAGGCCTATAAATTTGCAAGAAATACACATTTCTGCCTTGCAAAATAAAAAATGTACTGCCCCCTTGTTCAGTTTTATATCCTACTTTATCCCACTATAGCCTGTAGTTTCTCCATAAATTATAAGTGATAAAAGGTACTGTCTGCATTGCCCATAATACATTATATCATCATCTATTTTCCAAGAGGGAATATTCTAACACCTTCTTGGGTCATCTTTTTCTGAGTGGAGCATAAAAAAGATTATGAGTTGAGCTGTTTTCATTGCAGATTAAAGTCAGGCTGAGTAGAGGAGATCAGAATGCCCCTTGTTTTTTAACTGCTAAGACGTCCCTTGGGACATCCCCTTTGAGAAAACTCCAGAAAAAGGAAAATTAAGTTATTTATAGCACTTACTAAACAGAAATTCTTGTTATGAGGTGACAATATCCAAACTTATGTCCATTTTAAAAATACAAAACTGAAATAAAACATCTGTTTTAACTTAATGCCACTGAATTTTGGCATCTAAAAATGTCAATATTTTGACTTTTGAATTCACATGTTTTGCAGAAAAACAGTCCCATCCTCTTTCTCCCCCCACCTTGAAACCTCAAATCTGGAAAATATTTAAAATAGCATGTAAATAGTCTCTTTTTCCCCTGCTTCCCTCCCAACTCCACTTTCCTGCTGTTTTCTAACAATTTCCAGTTGCAGGGGAGATGTGCTGGTTAAACAGAATGGAAAAAAAGCCATTATATACAATAAAGCCCAAAGAACATACAGGTGTTTGTACTTGTGTGTCTGTGAGAAAGATTTTCTCTAATCTTCAATTGTCCTCTAGAGATGCAGACTTTGAAATAAAATGCTTCAAGCCATGTATTCATCTCACTTGTGTGTCTTGGTCCAAATGCATCACTGGGATGATTCTCTTTATGCTTAGAGCTGTACTGAGGAAGCACTTCTGCTGTCTGAGGGGAATCTGTGGTATGGTAACTACATCTGTGATATTTCCTTCCTTTCTACAGTACTTTGAGATTCATGAAGGAAACAGAGCTGTAGAATAGGATTGCATGACATGTTTGCTTTGCAATTACTGATGCCCACAGTACAGAGGTTTTTAGCACACACAGTAAAGTGCAAAGAAAGAAGGAGTTAAAAAATATTGGATTTTTTCTAAGTAAGGCTGTTTCTGAAGAATTGCCATAGCTGCTCTTCATATGTGCCTTGTTGACCTGTTGCCCTGCATCTGAAAATGAGATAACTCCATTTGAAACTCTATTGTTTTGACCCAATGTCCCCAGGAACAAGCAGTGTTCACCTGGAAAGTAACTGAGACTTGAAATGTTTCACTTTCTCTTTCCTGGCTCGAGCATGTTCACCTGAGTATTTTTTGCTTTCCATAAAAGAAAACACTCCTGACTGCTGTGTGTATGTAGGTATTTCGATGTCAGCAGCCTTTGGCTCTTTCTAACACCACTGAATTACACAGGCAGAATTCATGGGGGATGGTAAGAGCCAGAGCTGTTCTTCATGCTATGCCTACTTCTGAAATGGTCTGACAGGACTTCTAAAATAAGAGTCTGGTCAAAAAGCATGACCAGAGTACAGTAAAAGGTAACTTTTCCATGATTGTCTCATTCCATAAATGACTAAATACAGATTCATGAATTTATATATTGCTTGTAATTTTTCACTGTTCTCTGGTTCTTACTCTCTCTAGGCCAAAACTCCTTCTTCCAGTTTCCTAGGCTGGTATCAGAGCTCAGAAGGCATGCTTTGTGCTGGATCTGGAAAGATACTCCCTCCATCATCCCTAGAGAAGCCTGTTTTGGGTGACACTGTAACCAGGAGGATTGGTAGGTCCATGGGGTCACTGTGCCATCTGCAGTACTTGAAGAAAATTCCTGCCATGTGTCTTTTGGCCAAGGAAACTGACAGGACCTTCTTCCAGGAGACAGATCACTCTTGTTACAGCAGAAGAGTAAACGTATATGTGCTGCACTAAATATTTCCTACAGCACAAAGAGATGGAAGGGTGAGTTTCTTACTTAGCTTCCTGGCCAATACCATGGGGGTCTTCTTAACTCATTTCAGAACAGCAGAATGCCATGTGCCCCACTTTGGAGGAGCATTTTAGCAGTAATACTCCGGGGATCTTAGTTAGTCTTGAACTATTTGTGGGTATATTCATTGCATATTTTGCTTTGAATGCAAAATTATTCCTCAGTGTTGCATAATCTGTTAGTATTGAACTTTTCTTGACTAATCTGGCAGGGCCAGGGGAGGATGAGTAGAGAGCAGAGACTGTAGCTTTCCTTTCTCAGGTGGGATTGTTTTTTTTTCTTTTGTGACAGCTGAGATAATCCGGACTTCTTCCAGCCTGTGCTAGCAACCAACAGGCACAGACAGACAATCTGGTACCTAGAGACTGGTGGCCTGCAGAGGGGAATTAATCATGTTTTCTTTCTTTTTCATGGATCCAGGAGGCTTGTAGAGAAGAAAATATGTGGCATGGCTTGCTGTGATAGCCTAAGCTCCTTCCCAGTAGGTTCTATTTGTTGGCTCTACTATTATGTGGACTTCATGGTTAGTTTCGGCTGGAGTGTTTGGAAGTTAATTGGTTTTTATTCCAAGCAATTTTATTGTGCCATTACAACCATTCATAAGCTGTCTAAGATGTATTGGTATATTCATGGATATTCTGTTCCAGGGAAGTTTGTGTTTTACAGTTCAATTCAATGAGTCAAGCTTCAATTCACTACTGAACAAGTTTTCATAACAGGACTGCAAAAGCCCCACAAGGAGAACATCCACCTAATCTAATGGCAGCTGAATACATAATAATGTGGAAATGGCCAGTTTCTCTGCAAATTAGTGGCAGGCAATAGTGATTTTCACTGGCTGTAACTTTCCTTTGAAAGCTAAAATTATGCCTGTCAAGTGTCAAATTATGTTGCCATTTAATATTTTGAAATGTAATTATTTTCCCAAAACAGGCAGTTCAGTTCTAACCATCTTTCAACCTCTGTCCACTGGAGTCAATGGCATTACAGAGAGAGAGACTGAGATCAGGATTTTCCCCACAATCATCTACCTTAAAAGAGCTACCTATAATGATCTACCTTAAATTGTTACTTGCTGCTGCTGGTGAGTGTCAGTAAAGGCTGCTACTGAACTAGCTCTATATTTAATATGACTTGCTACAGTAGACAAGACAAATAATTCCAGAAAGAGTGGCTGAAACATGCTCCTGGGGTTTTTATGGTTGCATGGTGTAATCCAGCCCTCGGCAAATCCGTTGCCCCACCAGTATTTTTCCAGTTGGCAGTTCTTATATAGATTTGTTCCAGCCCTAAACAGAGGTGAACTAAGGCTGGAAAGAGTATATTGCACATATTTCTCTAAACCTGAAAAGGTAATTTTGCTGGATGAATAGCCTGATGTAGAAAAGGGTACAATGTTTTCTGTAATGTTCTAGGTGATGATGAATGCAGTAGAACTGTGTAGAAATTAATTTTTTTTAAGGCCCATTATAATTAACAGAAATTGGGAAAAAGAACTCATTCTAATTTTAGATTGCAAAACATGGAATTATGTATTTAACACTCCAAAACTGTGTGGTAGGCACATTTGTGGAAATGCATACTGGTGCATGGCATAGGGGCCATGGCACATCTCTTCAATTAACCAACTTCAATGCCAGTCTTCACAGAATTTGAGCGTCTCCTTTGCAAGAGCCAGAAGCAGGTATTAAGGATGTGGAGAGCTTGTACTTTCTATTCATAAGGCTTTCTAAGGTTGAGTGCTTGGAAATCTTGTAAAGGCAAGGCTTGGAATGTTAGGTATATCTTTTTGTGCCTCTGAAGAGTTTGAAACACCAGCTCCCAAGCTGTGCAAGCAGCTGGGTTTTTCTTAGATTCCTTCATTATGAATCAAACTTTATATGCGTATTAATTAAAATTTGTGAACTGACTAATTGACATTACTTTTTGAAAAATAAAAACTCATGGTGCAATTCTAGACACTTTAAAATACTTAAGGCTTGTAGCAGCAGCTGCTGTTGCAATGTAAAGATTAAAAACTGAACATTCATTAAAATAAAGTCAAGGTAAGTTAAGCTGTTGCATACCTTTCAATACACCAACTTTTAAGCCATGGAGTACCAGTCTAGCAAACATGGATAAGTTTGCTTTATTCTCATTATTCTCTGTATATCCATACCAAAATAGAACTACTCCTTGCGGTAAAGTTAGGCAGTCCTATAGGCGCTTGTAGAGGTCTGTAAGATCAGTGTCTTAAATTTGAGGTGTTTCGTTTCATTTCAGTGACAGCTAAGTGGATAAATTGTAACAACTTAGTTAATTTGGCTGGTAAGCAAGAACCTAGATATTTCACAGTTCTTTATTAGTAATAAAGTAATAAAGTTACTATAAGTTTTGGAAGAGGTGGATGGTCCAAGACGCATGAAGATTTGCATCTGGTGGTGAGATCTTGGTGTGGAAACAGCAGTAGCCACAACTGTGCTGGACATGTGTTTAGAAATATTCAGGTGTTTATTAACATTTCCTAAATTCCTGATACTGAGGTGTACCAGTTGTATTAACCAGATATTGATCCTGAATCTGTGATAATGAGTTAACCCTGGATAATAACCCTGTACATTAGTAACTCTACAAAACATTTCAATACTGATTTGGTATTTTAATACTGATTTTAAACTGTGTGAGCTGACTTGTTGGTTCATGTGATGTAACGCACTTTTTCTTGATCAACAAATGGCATAGTAGGGTTTGCACTTGTTGAAAAAGCAAGATTTTAGCTGTGTAGTACTTGTCATATAAAGTTTAAATTAATTGTATCCAATAATTCTTACATTTATTATCAAAACCTGATCACTCCAACATAGAAGATAAAAGTAGAAGATACCAAAATGAACTTTCTCCATGTATGGCTCCATTTTGTATTTCACACAAGTGAAAAGTGCTCAGTACTGAACAGAGCAGCAGATGACCAAAAGGAGCAAAACAACCATGGTAGGTTTTCTGAGGAATTAAAACAAAAATTCTCACTGATTACTACTAAGATTTCACTAGTGAACATTGACTTAAAATACCTATGCACCTATTCTTTCAGCCCCTTTGAAATCATTATTGGTGTTTTCATGAATACATAGCATACCAGAGAATAAAATCTCTTTTGAGAGCAATTTGTGGAGTTTCATGAATGTCAGTGATTAAGATCTTTGCTGTTCCTGTGTTAATCTAAAAAATTTTACATCAGCAATACTTGAATAGAAACAAAACAGGAAATTAATAAAACCCCATGAAAATCTTTTCAGGGTATGTTACTTAAGCTGTGAATCAGATGAGGAACTTGTCTAAACAGATTAATTTCAACAGTACATAGCTTGTACAAAGTCATAATGATATACACATACCTTACCCCAGCCAAAGTACTTTTGTTCTTTGAAAAGCCCTATTAGAGGTAAAACTCTGTAGAGACAAGTTGGTGAGCAGCCCCTGAGCCCCCAGGATACTGCAAACACCACTGAGTACTGTTACCAAACTTTGAGTGCCACCACATGTGGCCACACTGGCTGAAGAAAGAAAGGTGTAGCCTTTCCTCAAACATCCCATCTGAAAGGAGAAAGTGCTTGCCTTTTTTTTTTTTTTTTTTTTTGAGATTGGGATGATTCAAACTCCAGACATTTGAAGAAAATAAAAATGTTTGAATGCTTTATGAATGAGTCACAATGCAATTTTAGATCTGTCTTTTGGCATGACAAAGTATCCATTGTAGAGAAAGGATTTCCTGATCTCAAAAATGCTACTGAATCATTGGCTTATAAAAGCAAACATTTTTTTGCAAAATCTCTGCCATTAAAAAATATCTTTTTAAGTTTTAAGTTTTCCATTTGAGACACAGCTTGCAGGTTTTTTGTCAAGCACTCTTTAGTAGTATTTACTCTGCTTTTTCACTGTCGTAAATTCCTGTTGTCAGACTGCTTGAAAAGGTGAAAGAAGCAGCAACTCGCTTTTCATAAGGGGCAGGCAGAAGCATTTGGAATTTGCTACCTGGGGACCATTACTCTAACTTTCTTAAGTTTCTGATTTAAAACAGCCTGTATTTCTTTTCCACTAATATTATTTTTTTATGATCTTGCCTAGCTTAAAACATGCCTAGCTTGAAAGAAATGTAGAATGCTTTACTATTAACAAATGAAATGAGAATGTAGTAAAAGGAAACAAAAGTAATAAAAGAAAAAATAATAAACAAGTAAACAGAACAAAATTTCATGAAAGCTTGTTTGTATACTTTACAATGAATAAATGGAAAAGCATCAGAGATCTTGATTTCCCTCCTAAATTTGCCCAGAGATTGAATAGTGTATCATGCATCAATTTTGCACTCTATTTTAACACTTAAACCACACATATACGTAATGCAGGCATGCATTTTAATTCAAATATGCAGAAGTTCAGTATGTTCAAAACATTAGCACTGGATAGTTTTAAAAATGTCATCTTTTCTGTCATTCATTCTCAAGCCAGGATGTGGGAAAAACAATAAAGTGATTTTACCACTCTGGGAAACACTGTCGATGTTTTTGCTTAGTAACAGGCTGGCCAGTCCTCTCTCATGATAGGTTTTCTGGGTTTTATTGATATGTTTATCCCACTTAATTGCATCTTTTGTCTTTTGCCTTTATTAATTTAACATCAAATAATGACTTGACTTACTGGTGACATAGGAAATTAGTCTTGTGGAGTCAAGACCTGGACTTCAGGGAAATCTGAGTTGCAAGTGCATTCACAGTTGTCAACAGAAATTTACTACCTCATTTCAAGAGCTGAGATGGCTGAACATTTCTTCTTGAGTAAGAAAATGCTGAGCAGTATGTGAACCTTAACAGGTCATTACAGAGCTCTGCTTGCTACCTATGTATGTGCTCTATCTAAGTGTTTCCTAGTTTGGACTAATTTCAAGATTCTAGACTATGGGAGAAATAGTTTTGAGTGATCCATGGATCATTTTGGTTTTTTGGTTTAGTGACTACCTTCATACATTATCTTTTCAAGTATATAGAAGACAGCAATCAAGTCAAGATTTGATTATTTTTAGCTCACACTTTCAATTGTAAAAGTCACTTGCACTTTTAGTTGTGCCACAAGCACAGAAATTTTAATAAGGCAAATTCTGTCATTTCATGCAAAATTAATTGGTGAGGCAAGAAAGAAAGGTAGGAAAGTTTGTTCCTGACACAGATTCAGTATATATTACATTCATCCATGAAAAGATTCCAAGTAGGATGTTACCCTTCTTTCCTACATCAAAGAAAGAATATTCAAGGCATATCCAGGACACGTAAAGTTTTCTTTAAATGAATGGAAACTTGACATAAAAGCATTTCATATTTTCCTCCACAAATAACTATAATTCTGATTGTCTTAAGGGTATAAAGGACCCATAGCAATTCTTCAGAAAATGAAAAGGATGTGGTTTTATGCAGGCTCAGTAATATTCCAAACTTAAAAACAACCTTGTATTTGCCTAATTTTGTCCCAATAGTACTGGTAAGCATGGACTGGCTCATGGGTGGTGGTGGACAGACTGCTGGCACTCAGCACATCCCAGCCTCAGAAAGGTTTGCTTGAGGACCTGATCTCAATATGGATCTTCTTTGGCTACTAAGCCATGATCTCACTCATATATCAAGGTGAGGGCAAATAAACTGATGTCAGCAACAAATAATTCCAGCCCCAGGAAAAAGAGGTATGTGGACCCTATGCAGAATCTCTGAATCGTAAGAACTGCTTGTTCACCACCCCTTCCTCCTCCTCCTCTAGCAAGGAACTGAAGTCACCAAACAAAAGGATATTAACAGAGTCAGAAAAGCCTATAGAAAAGTTGATCTGGTTTCTACTGCCAAGTGACAAGTAACAGGACAAGAGGAAACACACTCAAGTTGCACTAGGACAAGTTTAGATTGGATATTGGGAAAAAATTCTTTACCAAAAGGGTGGTGAGGCATTGGAAAAGGCTACCCAGGGGAGAAGATAAGTAGCCATCCCTGTAGTTATTCAAATGACATGTATATGTGGCACCTAGGGACATAGTTTAGTGACAGACTTGGCAGTGCTGGGTTAAGGGTTGAACTTGATGGTCTTAAAGATCTTTTCCAACCTTAACAATTCTATGATTCTATGTCCACCATCAGCACATGCTGGCAGCTGTGCCCCAGTGGGCAGGTTTTCCATGTAGTCTATCACATCTGGCAACCCTGTCACTTCTAACTGACCTGAGAAAGAGCTGCTTAAAGTCCTCAAATTTTTCTGTGGTTCTCATACTTCTGGTATTTTATCACACACTTATCAGTAGGGAAGCTTGATCACAGACAATTTGTTTTAGCCATGTGTGGATGGATGGATTCTGGGAAAACAAGGCAGCCAGCTAATGAATATTTGAGAGAAGTTTCCAGTTCTTGAGTGTGCAACTATGAGACTCTCCTTAGCTGTGGAGACACTGGTGTAAAATATGATGCAGTTGTAGGTTTTCTGCATTTCTGAGGTGAAATGCCAAGTTTGAAAGATATCCTGCATAAACAGCTTAACGAGCAGACAAGAGGGAGCCTGCGGGTTTGTGGCCGCTGCCCCAGAGGGCAACACGGAGAGCTCACAGCTCGCGTAGCCCTCTCTTTTCTGAGCAGCCCCGCACACACCCCGAGCCTGCCCCAGCGGCGTTGTTCAGGTGGAGCATTAACCAGTAACCTGCACGGAGTTTTGTGCCTGTGGAAGGCAGAACAGAATTAACTGCAGGGCAAATGCAAGGGACAGCTTGTGTTTCCTGGCAGTATTTATGTTGGCAATGCTTTTGGAAGCCAGCACGTTTCAGCCAGCGTCTACCCTTCTGCACATAAAAGAAATAGACACTGGATTTGTTTTCAATGAAGAGGGAATATGATATTTCAAGCTCTTGTTTTTTTGAAAAACAGCATTTTCCTTGTTTATTTTTTCTTTCCCATTTGTTTTATCCATATCCTGTTACTGCATTTTCCCCGAACTTTTCTTTCCCATATTCTTTTCCCTGCACGCTTTCACTAAAACTTCATTTACTTTTGAGCATTTTAGTTAGCTCCTCTTACCTAGGTCATAGTATTTTGCTGTTGTCAATCCTTATAATCTTTTTACCAAATAAGTTATATATTTTGTTCACATAATGACTATCTGCCTCTAGTTTATTTTTTATTTAATTGTACATAACTAAATAACCATGGAATTGAATAGAGGGATATTGGAAATAAGAGTGAAGCATTACAATGTGAAATTAATGGTTTTTCATGCACATTTCTTTCTCTTACTATTTCTTAGTTACAGGTATTGATTATTCTAACCACAAAACTGTGGTTATAATTTCTTTTTAAGCTAATTGATAAATCCTGAAGGAGCAGTAAAAGATACTGAAGTTGTTGTCAGTGGGTATTTCAAATTAATAAAAGTGATGAAAACAATTCCTCCATTTTTAACTTTTTTTATCCTTTTACTGATGAACAGAAGGCACCTGAAATACACAGGCCATTGAGAGTACTTGAAATACTTGATTTTATGATTCCATATTGACAAACCTGAAGCTGACATTCATGTCATTGGGGTCCAAGCTTCTTCCTTTCAAAACAGCAGTATTACCCTGATATGTTCAGCCTGGCTCCTGAGATAGATCAGTGAGCACCTTCCACCCTTTAAAAGTGCAGTTTCCCTCCTGTATCAAGCTCACATCTCTGAGCTGACCAACATATATTAGAGTATTTCAGTAATGATGAAATACAGATGCTCCTAATGAACATGCTTCAATGAATGCTTGTAATTCCATAGTAATTTTTACTAAATAATAGGCTTCTGGGCCTTCCAATTTTTCCTGTGATATGGGCTCTATTCTATGTCCCTTGAGGTTTCATTAATCAAGACGTTCAGTGCTGCATATTATAGAGGCCACTCAAAGACTTCTTTTTTTTCTTTCCACAGGAGAGAAAATATACTTTCAGTGTGTTACCATTTGAAGAAACAATTTTAAATTATTTGCAGCCAAGTTCTTCAGACTCACTAAGAAATTTTGTATAAGATGCTATGGAAAACAAACATACAGGAGACCTTGTTGAATCATGTTATCACTGTTTTTCTGTGAAATGGCTAAAACCCCAAAACAGCATTAGGAAGGTATAAAATTCTGAATTTTGCAGGTCTCCTGTTCACCACTGAGCTGCGGCATAGGGGTAGGTTTTTGTGGGTGTCAAGTGGGCTTTCACCTTCCAGTCAGGGCTGTTGGGTGCAGCACTGTGTCCTCACGAGCCATTCATACTGTTCTTTGTTCCAGCTTTTTTCTCCCACTTCACTTGGGTTGGTTCCAAGTGATGTTCATTGGTTTGGTCATCTTTCTTCACAAATATTTTCTTTCTCTTTACTGGTATTCACCAGTGTTATGACAGAAAAATATCTGGTGTTTTCTGAACATTCTCTGTTCTTTGTGTGTCAGAAATTTTATTAGCAGTAGTGAATCGGGGGAATGATTGCTTTAGTACTGGCACAATCACTGCAGTTTATTTTGGAAACAAATTGCTGGGAAGAAAGCTGTAAGGAAAACGTTTGCTGATGCTGCACATAGCTCCTAAAGAACCTGACCTTGTAGCTCCTGCAAAACCTGACCTTTCCCTGTGTTTTATATCACCCTTATAAAGTCAGCTTGCATTATCTGGTGGCAAATTCCAAACTTGAGAAATCATACATAAAAGGCAAATAAATTGGAGGATTTGCTCTAGGCTCTGTCAGGGGTCTGCACAATATTTCCCATGAAGCAGACACTTAATACTGAAGTGCACACTTTGTTCCAAGAGCTCAGTCGAACTACTACTGACCATGGCTCTAAGACTGCCTGGGCAGCCCTGGGGTCTGCACTGTCCACCCTGATAGGGAAACAAAACATTGGACAGAGAGAGGGAAAGGGTAGATGAAGCCACGTGGAAGTTTTTAAAGCAAATTATTGAGCAATGTGGGGTAAGCTACAGTACTGATTAATGCCTCAGAATGAAATACTTCTAAGTATTGCATCTTTTTCTTGACCTTGAGGGAGCACAGAATGCTCTTAAGCCTGATTTCCAAGCCTTTATTAATCAAGGGAAAAGAAACTGTGTTCCTTGGACTGTATCCTTTGCTGTGATGTACTTAGGCTAAATTATGCATCAAGTTTACAATGAGTATTTTGACAGTCCAAACAGATACATTAGTCATTCTGCATTAACTCAGTTTCTAGGGGAGTGGGAAAGTGCACTATCTGTTCTTATGGTATTAGAAAATATGCCTACACAGAGTTCACATGATACAAGAATCATGAACTTTCTTTTCCAAAGCACTGTTTCGAAACACTGAATGGATTTGATGTGGAAAAATCACTGCAAAATTTGCAAAGATATGGTCCAGGTGGATCACCTGAATCTTTGCATTTTTAAGTACATAATGTAGTGAGTATTACTCATCTGAATGTTTGTCTCCAGATTATATGGTGATCTTTGCTTTAGCTATATCCCTTTACTAAACTTGAGAAAAGGGATTTGAGAACTAATTCCCAGAGTAATCTGTAAGGATCACATGTCATGGCACAGAACATGAGATTCTGTGCTGCCCTGGTATGTTGGCTCAGTACCCAGGCTGTTGTAGAGGATCCATGACCATCTCTTTTCCATTTTACTGAGTGTAAAATGGGGACATTTTACAACTGTGTGAGTAGCCTGGGGAATCTATCACCACAGTCCAGGGATATGACTAAGGTGGGATTTAATGATACACAATAAGGATGGATTTTGCCTTGGTCTTGTTCATGTTTGCCCTTGTAACAGTTCACAGGAAAGACAGTGGCACAGTTTAAATAAATCAAAGTATACTCCAAATAGCTGCAAAGTTGCCTATTAATTAAAGATTATGCTTATGACCCCAGGCAGCCAAGGCTGCAATGTTGCTAACCTTAGATTTGCTGTAGAATTGTAATGTAGATGACATCATCTCAAGCACCACATCAGGTGTATCCTCACTGAATGATAAAAACATTGCATTATAGAATGTGGCTTTATGAATGCATATTTTAAATATGCTGTCTCTGCATGGTCATGTGCTGCTGAGGGAGTCACTGACATGCTGCTTTACTCTAGAGATCTGTGCAAAGCCACAGCTATCTGAAACAGACTTGAGTTGTAAGATTGAGCTAATACCAAAATGGCTCATGTTTACAAAAAACAAACCTGGGTTGTTTTTTTTTCTCTGCCTGAAATGAAACCTAGAAACCTGTTGCATGCTTCAGCTCACAGTACTCTAGTTAAACTGTCACTGTAAAGCTTATTTTCCAGATCTGAGAACACACAGGGAACTGTAAAACACACAAGAGGATGACTATATAACTGTGGTCTGTTTCCTTACAGAATATGACTGTTCATCTTTATCAGCCATGTTGCTAAAGACCTCATTCACATTGGTCCAATTTGAAAAAGAAAAGCTCTAACTCAAGAATTTGTTTTGATGACCCTTTACAAAACCCAGGTAATGAAGCCTGAGATTTAAATCATCCATTAGTTTAGACAGATTGGGCTGCAAAATTCTGTTTTTTCTATTTGACTTCTTCAGGGACTATGTTGCAGCTTGAAGTTTTGAACCTAGTCAGGATTTTGCACTGTAATAGATTCACCAGTGTACAGAACCAGCTTTAGTAATGCATTTTCCATCCACCAATCAGAGCTAAATATTCTAAAAATCCTATTGATATTAGTGAACTCTCTGAAATATTTTTCCTTTTTGTGATAATCAGCAGTAAATCTAAGCCTGCCTCGTTAGTTATTGCACATACACCACACTCCCACAGTATTTCCCACAAGCTGCAGTCCAGCCTTCACCTGGTGCCTGGGGATGCAGTTCTTTGTGTGACATCCACTGAGGCTGGACCCCGATGGGAAGATGTCTTAGGTTCTTATACAGTTACTTAGCAGATGAACCAACACAAAAACCAATTAATTAATACCTTTTTCCTCAATTCTAATACAGCATTCTGTATTAGAACATGCATTAGATCTGCATGTCTAATAATAGTAAACCATGAACAAGAACAGTGTTACCTTTTCAGCTACGAAGAAAAATGTGTATCTAAGTGTTGTATTCAGGAATAATACAGGATTTTCCCAGTTTTCTTATGGTGACTGATCTGTATTTCTGCTCCTATAAGCTAAAGGCTGAACCCAGCAACACTATGAATGGGAGAGACAAGACTCATCCCAGTTTCTTCACTGTCCCTTATCAGTGAAGGCACATTTACCCAAACTGTGAAAACAGGAGACAGAGGAAAGAGATAAGTACAGTTTACTTAGTCTCCCTTCACTGTCTTAAGAAAATCCATAAAAGGTAAAGTGAAATGTAGGCACAACTCCTAGAGAGGACTTTCCTAAATCATTTTTATCTTTCAATCACTAATTTTTCCACAAAAGAAATTCAAAAGCATTAAAATCCAGCTGAACTTTTGTAAGAGCCAAAGAATTCATATTCCTTCAAGTTTGTTGCTGATAAGTGCTGTAGAAATAGAAAGTGATACTATTTAGAACTGACCAAAACTAATATTAGTTCTGTAGCTGAATTCAAAGTTTTGTTTGAAACTGCCATAAAAAAATTAAACTTTCCAGAGTATTTTATTTAGTCTTATTTGAATATTTCCCCTTCAATAAGACTGAAATACTTGGGTTTGACTCAGTCATAAAGAAGGCTGAAATTAATATATTGATAACACCATTCACACAGGGAAAAAAAAACAGCGAAAAAATTAATACACCCCTCTGAAATGTTTCCTGTAATCTTCTCATCCATGATCGTTTAACAATTTTGACTGTCACAAAAGAAATAAAAATGCAAACATCAAAAGTTCTTTTGAATGAAGATTAAGTTCTTTCTTATAAAAGAAAGCCCACTATATAGGGGACTTGATGTCTTTGACCTACCAATTTCTCTGGTGAACTAAACAAATTTCAGCCATCTGTTTTCAGTTATCTGGCACAAGTACGTATTTCTCGTAGCTTAATCTTTGATTAAACTGAGAAGGGAAATGAATAATTTAATTGAATTGCATTTCTATTTGGAAGATTTATTCCCAGGATTAGAAGCTGTCTCCTCTCCCAGGTCGCAAGAGCATATGAACCCTCTGTCCTTAAGTCCACTCCTCTGTGGATGTTTGCCTGCATCATGAAGGATGTACACAATCTGATATCACTGATGGAATTACATCAGAAGAAGGATCAGGGCTGGTAAAGCTTAGAGTAAAATGTACTCAGAGCTGCATGGGATATTCATAGATAATTTGTTTCCTTGTAGTTCAGCCTGGTTCTAGTGAAACATGTTTAGCTCTCTTTTTTAAGCTTGCTATATTTTTTGCTAAATTTAAGGAAAAAAATTTCTTTTTTTTCCCTCGTAACCTTTCTAAAGCTATTAGAAGAGTGCAGAGTTGTCTCAGATAACCAAGTACACATGAGAAATTTTGGGCAAGCCAAAATCCACCTACTAGAGGAAATTATTTGAGATTTCTCTAGAGATAACACTGAAAATTCAAAATGTGGTTGGATTTACTCACTATTGCTGCAAGGTAATTGAAAATGGTCTCTAGGCCTTTAGGCCTTACAGCTTTTTCTTCTTCATAGCACACAGTGGAAGAATTTATCTGGAAACCTTCCAGATCACTCCAAGACATGTCATTTCCTCCATTTCTAGGACAAGAACAGCAGAAAGTTGTTTTAATCTTTCCAAGTAACATAGTTATGCAACAGTAGATTTTGTGAACCTGCATTCCTTCCAATTAAAAGTACTATTTAATTAAACACAGGAGAAGACTGATAACATTAATCAAGGGAACACAAAAATAACTCATTTGTCTCAGCAATATTGAAATTCCCTCAGCAATAACTCAGATGAACAGATGAAGAATGCCACCTACAGTTAAGGACAGGAATCTTGGTCTCTCCTAGGGTACCTGTTTCAGGCTTCTAGGCTGTGATCAAAACACAAAAAAGCATTTAATAAATCACAGCAATACCAAGCAAGGTAATTAACTGCTGGAGCTGGGTGATACTGCTATTAAAAAAACCCTAAGACCTTTAGAAAGTGATTGTCCTGTAGGCTTGGACATTCAGCTAATTTCTTTCTTCAAGAGCATATGCAACTCCTTCCATGAGCTTGTATGATATTTTTTAACACATAGTAGTCAATGTGCTGGCATCCAGGCTGTCTACATGGAAATTTACAGCAAGGATGGTTAGAAGTTGAAATAGCAAGAGGTGCTTTACAGCCTTTTCCACCTTTATGCTAAAATTCAGAGAGAGTTCAGACGATTGTGATTTAAGCTGAATGCACTATGCTAGAAATGGAGGTTTATCTTTTTACTACCCAGAGTTATTAGACTATGCAAAATGCCTCAATGCAAAGTATTCACTACTTTGAGATACTTTGCAGTACTGACAATAGCTGAAGGCACAGTTTTGAGTGTTGATCAGGTTGTTGCAATAGGCAATGCCAGAGTGAAAATAAATCTACAGTAAAGTACTTCATTCATCTCTCTCATCTGTTATGAAGAACTCCCAGTAGGACAGCAGCACCACTGGCTATTTCAACCTGATGACCCCCATACAGTGAATGTGATTCAATTGTTCACATACTGATTTCTTGCCCTTCTGATACTGTCTACCTCTGAGCCCTCTGTGACTCTGCTTTGCTTTCCAGGCAGAATGATGCATATGCTGCTTCAAAAAGGTGGGTCACACAAAGAATATCCAAGATTATGCTCTGGGCAAATCAACACAGTGTCTGAGGTTTTGGTCTGTGGGATGTTTTCCAACTTTTGACAGCAAAACACTTCTGAGCAGAGTTTGCATGAACAACAGTCCCTTAAATTCTAAACCTGGCCAAGCTACAAATTCTTTGGGCATTATTAAGGTGATTAAACTTGTATTATACACCAGCACCAGGTTGACGTTATTTTTTTGAAACAGCTGAGAAAAATGAAACTGCACTTTTACTCTCTGTTTTGGCTATAACTTCAACTGTTGGTTTTCTAAAACACTTCTGCAAATTGTGTAGATAGTTGGACCTTCCCTGCAGCCTCAGGCTGAAGCTCAAAATGCTGCTCTGCCATGATGGACCGACCCCTGTCCACTGCAGACTGTCCCTGACTATGGTTGAATGACAGGCTGAAGTCCACGGTCCTAATCATGACTCAGACATCAACTCCTGGCCTTGACTGCAGTGACTTGCTTTCTTTCCCTTTCTCTAAAACAAAGGTTAAGCCTGCTTTGAGAACATCATGAGATTTCAAGTTTATAAAAGGTTAAATGTAAGAACAAGGAAGTGCAGAGTAATGATTTAATAGACTTCCCCATAGCATATAAAAGTCTTTGAAAGTAAATCTGTCCCAAATAATAAAAACAAGATACAATGCAAAAAGATTAAAAAATGTAGCAGTGACCTTTTAGGTCACTGATTTTTGTTTTTATGAGAAGGCCTTCACCGACTGGGTGTTGAACAGCGCTTTACCAATGGTTCCATTGCCATGAGTCAGGTAGCTGGCACAGAGATCTGGCTTCCTGTTTTGCTTTGGAAGGTTGGCTTTTTGTAATCTGGGTGTTGCTAAACCAAATCTTTTCTTCTGTGAGTCTTTACACGATAACTCAGCAGAGATTGCAAGACTATTGCAAGATATACAGCTTTCTCAGTGTTATCAAGGGTATTGTGAACATTGTGACCTTTTTGGTTTTAGCTTCAGGCTTCATTTTCTGGAATTCTAGCAGTAAATCTCTTTAAAAATGAAATAAGACCAACAGTTTGAAGATTAAGGGCAAACAGGGCCCAGGATGTTTATATTTTGACAAAATGCTTCTGGCAAAATGGGCAAACCACGAGTTTGTAATACTGATTTGACTATTGGTTTCACAGAGAAACTGAGAGAATTATTTCACTTGCATTTGTTTCCTTCAGAGTAGGAGTCAAGAGGATGGGTTGAACTATTATGTTGCCAGTATACAAATAACCAAGGAAATAAATTTATGCTGGAAATTGTGGGTGCCTCTTGCTGGCTGGTATCAGCTACCAGGTGTGTGTACTTGCTGCCTGCCAGGCTGGAGTTGGATGAACAGCTCTCTGTCAGCTCTCTCTGTCCTTCCATTACTTCTTTTCCCTTCCAAAGCAATATACCAGTTTCATACAAGGTCAAGAGCTTTGTGTCTATAATTTTCTTTAGGTCACTGGCAGCTGTGTCAGAGGCTTGAGCTCAAAGAACTACTGCATTGCCAGTCAAGATATTCCTCTAAATTTGTGTGGCTTCTGTTTTCTTCAGTGCAAGAACCAGGAAGAAAAAAGGCAACATCAGCTGAGGTCTCAGTGTTCCTCTGGAGAACTGCAGCTGTGGTTTTGGCTGCGACTGTGCCCCCTCAGAGGCAAGGTCATTTCCTTCCTCAAAAGGCCAAGCACACCAATGCCTGCACGTAGCAGATGGGCTTTGGGAAGGAGCTGGGTGCTGTGGTGAGCAGAGTTCTGGGAAAGGACTGTGGAGGCTCTGCTCAGGACCTCGAGGTGCAGTGTTTCCTACCATGCTGGCAGTGTGGCCAAAGCTGCATTATCCTGATAAGAACTGAGTCATTTTTCAGTGGGCACTAAGATGTCAAGAATTGTCCTTTTCCTACTTCTTTTAGCAGGTTTTCTATAGCTCAAAATTTATTTTTTTATTTGAGCAAGGCAAAAATTCTGGGGAAAGGTAATGACATCTTGGAGACGTTTTGTCTTGTTACAGGCCACCAGCAAAATATCCACACACTGAAAGTCAGTCTGAGAGGAGGAACTAAAGGCTGCTCCATCATTCTCAAGAATGGGAGTGTGAAAAAGGCTGCTAAAAGCAGGGAAAGCCAGCACTACCTTTTGGCAAAAACTGAAGTTGTCATCACAGGTGTGTATTTCTGAGTGAAGTTTTTGGAGATGGTGGAAAAAGGAGCATAAATTTATCTGTATCGACATGGGAAATGCAGTTTGACATTTTTTTATATTGATTTTTACCCTTTGTCAGTTTTCATTTAGTCAGGGTTGTGGTCTAACACGTATTAGAAGGTACCTTCAAGGGATACTTCTGAAAGTAATTTTTTTTTCCCTTTTTTTGGGAGGGGTTTTTGGTTTGTGTGTTTGGTTTTTTTAGAATCAATGCCTATTATTCTGTAACCTTTGATTTGGTTAATAAATGCATTCAGTGTGGATGGTCATAACCTTCCTGGGAAAAACAGGGAGCTTATAGAGAGAAAAACAAGAGCTAAATGTGGAAGTGATTAGTATAAGACCATGAGGAGCCCTCATGTCTTCAGGAAACCATGTGGCCATTTGCATTTACATCCCCTCTAACACATTCATTGTTGAAGCCTAGAATCTGTCAACAGCATAAATCAATCCATAACATTGCACATAAAACTGAGTTCAAGTTTATCATACCATCAAGGTGGAGCTCAGCTAACCCTGCTGTCATGCTGCTTTAAATAAGCTAATTTAAATATTCTCTGGTTTTTGAGAGGACAGAGCTCTGTGCTTATATTGAAAAGAATTTTTGTTGGATTGGATTGGAAATAACAGATCTGAGTTGGGAATTTTTAAAGTGAGGCAGAAGTGAAGGGGAGTGAAAACTGATACTGAGTTTCTATATAATGCATCAAAGCTTTGGCATAGTTATTGGCTTTATGAGTGTGCATCTCCTAATGGGAATTAATATCACCCTCATGACAGCACAGTGAATATTGTGCTGCAGAGCTGGACATTATCTTTTGGGCGCTGGTGCAATGAGCCCAAACTGGCATGACAGACATATCCTGACTGTTGGGTTTGCTTGTTCTTTCCCTAGAAGAGAGAATGGGCCAGCCATTTATGTCATGGTGTGAATATATGAAAAAAAATTACACAACTCAAGTGGGGATAAAACTAGAGACATTCTATGGATACAATTTTAGTACAGTACATAATTCCCTCTATGCCTGCTAGAAACTTCTGTAATTCCTCCCCATATTTTATAACAATTCGGAAATATTCGGTGGATGGGAATGTTTCACCTACAAGGTGCTGTACTTCTGAACTCATAAATAGTTTTAATTTTTTTCCATTTTCTACAGATCAGTTTCTCGACATCCCTGCTAGGCAGATGGCAAACTTTCCATTCCTTTTTAGACACTATGAAGCAATAGAACTCAGAAAAAGATAAATTGCATTATTCTATTTTACAAATTCATTCATTTATATGGCAGACCTGCTTTAAATGATCCAAATAAAAATCTGTATCGACGGTTAAGTGCAATTCTGTCTGGTTTTTTGTTTGTTTTTTTGGTTTTTTTTATATTAAATTGAAAAATGCCTTTAATCACCTTAATTGCATTGTTCTTGGGCTATTATGAAAAATTCACTCCCTCTTGGCTGCTTACCTATCTCAGATACTCATGGCAGCCTGATGGTAGATCCTCAGTACAATTAACTATTCACATTGAAGGGCAATGAGCACATGGCCCTATACTGAGGACTTTCAGCTGGGAGACCTCAATCCCTCCCCATTCTCTGGTTTGTATCTTAAAAACATCTACAAACAAACAAAACAAACAAATGAAAAAAATTCAGCAAAGAATCCAACACCAGTTCACTACAGACTTGATGACAAGGACAAGCAAGATTGAAATTTACTGTCCTGCTCTTAAAGAGCTGGCGGGAGAGAGGTTTTAGCTGAGATTTCCCTCTATTTATCTGGTTGTTGCAGTCATTGAAGAACTGATGGTTAGAGAGGGAGGAATGGGGAAAACACCCTCTACTTCTACTATTATTAGAATACGAATAACAAGGAAATGGGCATAATCATCCAGCCGTGACAGCCGCGAAGCATTTGGATGTTTCAACCAGCTGTGGGCTCATTTGGAACAATTTCTTGTGTGGTTGTGTTGGACACTGCAGGCAGAAGCTGATGCTGAGAGAATATGAGTATTAGTAGGGTTTGGGGAGCAGGAGAATCAGCACTGTGGGGCTTTGGCACCTGAGCTCAAAGTCACTTGTCTGTGGCAATGACACACACACTCCTCACCATTAACAAAACCGCGTGTGCTGTGCTCGGCGTTCATATCCCAAACTCTGTAATAGAAAAAAAAAAGCTTCACTTTTGTTTTCATTGCGCAGCTCTAGCCTTGGCCTCTGTCAGTAGTAACAAACAGCGATCTCTTTTGGCATGTGAGGATTTGCTGCTGCAGACCGGTGTGTTCACCAGAGCTCCCCATCAGGAGCAGCGTTGATCAGCACTTTGGCAGCTCCGCAGAGGACGCCAGTGCGGAGCGATCAGCCAGAGGCACTTGCAGCTGGGCACCGTGGGGCTATCCCATAGCTGATGTGGGATGGAACTTTCCTAGGAGCAGGAGCCTCCTGCCAGCCCCAAGCTGCTCGTTAGGAGTGGGATGTGGGACAGGCTCCAGGTGCACCTCCTCATGGACACAGGGAGAGATGGTCCATTGGCCACTGCCTGCCAGTGCATTAATCACTTGCTAATGTGGTGCGTGTGCTTAAACTAGTACCAAAAATAAAGATGAGACAATGACTGATTGGAAAAGGATTTTCTTTATCCCTAATGAGCCACATGGAAGAAAATCTCTTGAATAATTTATCAGCCAGCTAATGACAGAATACAGCTTTTATAATGCTGACGAAATGGTGCTAAATTCATCCCTGATATACTCTATGGAATTGCACCAGGGAACAATTTGGCCCAGTCAAGAAATTGCAGATATTTTTAACTCTTTCGGTATCAAAGAGGCAGTGAGTAGGTAGCAGCAATAGCTGGTGTCTGAAGGAACCTTCAGATTGTTTGAAATGAGTGGGATTTTTGATTAGCTTGTTTGTGATGTTAGATCTGCAAAAAACACCAGAAAAACTGGTAATGAAGACTCTCCTTTACAAAAGATTGCATGTAGCCCTTCATTCCAGATAAACTGCAATCACAGGAAATAATAACCAACAAATCTAAAAAAAAAAAAATTACACATGATGTTGAAGTATTGGTTTTTCCTGTTGATTTCAAAAGTAATTATTTGTTGTCATTTCCCTTTCAAGCACAGGTAATGTAACTTGTTGTCTATCAGAAACTATTCATTAAAAGGAACTATTTTGGTGCTTATAAGCTTGCAAGAAAAGATACTAAAGTTTAGTGATATAATACAAGAAAATGAAGTAAGAAGAAAAACCTTTTCTTGCTCCTTATCTTCTCAAGATCTGGGTCCAAATTTTGTGAAAAAGATGTATTTGGAAAAAATAAGGAATCCTAAGATAAAATAATTGAGTCAGTTCTCCTGTTGTTTTTTATCAATGAAGGAAAAAGCCAGACAGGATTTAGGGAGGATATGGACTGCTCAGGAAAAGTGGCAATGGCAAAGACAGCTCACTTTGGCTAACTGAGAACAGTGAGAAGTCCTGATGATTGGGCTTTTCTGTAACAGGCATTGAGTGCATAGTAATTTCAAATTTAAAATCAATTTCCTGGCAGTTTGCTCTTAATAAATACAAAAGTCACAGCACAGAGGGAAAGAAAGAGAGGCCAATTTTCATCTTCTGAGCAATTAGGATGTTTCCACCCCTATTGTGTCATGCCACTGTTTCTTAAAGTGTAGCCACGTATCAAGGACAAATTCTGGAAATCCGCTGAGTGCTTTGGGAGACGGTGAATATTTCTGCTGCAAACTTCCATTGCCTCTGCATTTCTGCCACAATTACCAGCGTGTGCTAAACATAAAGGCCGAATTTCACGTAATAGTAAAAAATCGCACATTTTCTGGGTTCAGGGTGAGCGGAGCAAAAACCGCTGTCGGTGTAGCGAGCTCTGCAAGCACTTTGGAGCTGGCATTTATGGGATCAGAAATGACGCTTAGCACATAAATCCGGCGTGACACAGACAGCAGGCCTGGCTCACCGCACAGTTGTTTTACGAAAGTTCCAAATCCTCCAAGTTCACAAGGACAGTAAATTCCTAAAACATACCAGTTACGAAGCGGAAGAATTAGACATTTACGACTTGTGTTTCCCCGCGGATATTCCCTGCGAGCATCAATCCGGGCGCGCGTCACAGCTGCTCCCCTCGCGCGAGACTTTCCTCGCCTCTGCGGGCGAAGACAAGGCAGCACCGGCGAATGCTCCCTGAGCTTCGTGGCATCCCTTCCAAATGCCACGGCCGGGGTGTGACAGGAGCCACCTCGCAGCGTTCTGCTCCCGTTTTGGGTGAAATGTCCCGGCTTTCGGCGCCGCCGCTTTCCCGGCGCCTCAGGCGGCGCGGGCCCGGCGCGGTGCTGCCCCCTGGCGGCCGCGCGGCGCCGCCGCCTCTGCCCTGAGGGAGCCGAGGGGCGAAGGGAGCCGCCGGCACGGCGGGACGGAGCCGGGAGGGAGCCGCGCTCACGGACACGGGCTGCGCCCCGCGGCCGTGTGTTCCCGGTCAGCCTGGGGCCGTTTACGTGTGTGTGTGTATTTGCCACGTATTTCACCCAGTGAGCCCGCTCGGCGGCGAAGATGAGCGGCTGGAGATCGGCCGTGCGTCCTGACGGAGCCGTGCCCTTGGGAAGGGCCGCGGGCAGCGCTGGGGGGGCTGACCCTGCCCTGGGCGCTGAGGGAGAGCCCCGGGGTTTTGGGGCTGAAGCTCTTGGCAGCAGCTCTGGAGTTCTCCTCCTGTCCGTGCTCAGAACTGAGCAAAGGGGTTCATAAACCCGCAGACGGATCTTTGAGGCCGAAAGGGTCCATCAGACGACCTTGCCTCATTTTTTGCATAGCGAAGGCTGCGGTGTTTGGCTCAGATTTACATTGAGCTTCTAATTTGCTTGCTGAAATCATCTTCCCCAGAAAAGTATCTACCCTTGATATGACAAGCAGCAAGACTTGGGGAACTCACCACATCCTTTGAAGTTTTGCCACAGTAGTTTATCACTGTCACAATTAAAATGTGCTCCTGCAATATAATTTGTTTTTTTGTCTGTCTCCTGTGGCTGCACTCAGGTCTCAGTCATTCTGTCCTTAAAGTGAATAGTCCTTGAATCCTTGTTTTTGTTTTTTTTTTCTGAAACTTTTTATGTGACAATCAGCTCATCTTTCACTTTTTTGATAACATGCACAGATTGAACTTGCCAACTCTCACTATATTGTGCTTTCTCCAGCACTCAAATCACATTTGCAGCCTCTCCAATTTATCAACATGCTTTTGAAATTACTCTGCTAAGCAGTGAGTGTGCAGAGAGGAATTTGTAGTGCCACTAGCATTATCAAATACCATTAAGAAGTTGGAATTTGTTTACTAGATGCTGTGCTTTGTGGTAGAATTTACTATGACTAGGCTGATAGTAGGTTTTGGTTTTTTTTGACCTTGAATTATAAAAATTGCACAGTTAAAAGCTAATATGTAGGATAAAAGCTTCCTCCCTAGGCTCAGACTTCTGCATCAGAGAGTCCTGCAGGTGTCTGATGGAGAGGCTTGCAGACAAAGAGTGGTTCCTAAGGGACCAAAGACTTTGGACTACACTTCAGTGCCTGAAATAGCTGAATGCAGATGTTTGATATGCTCAGCAAGGGCTTTTTAGGACTAAACAGAACAAACAAACTGTGGTCTGGGAGTCAGGAGGAGATTTCCATTGCTGTCTGATCTAGAGGAGCTGTTCTGTTGCTCTGTTTGGTTTTGTGGGGTAGTGGTCGATTGCCAGCAGCATTCAGGTACAAGGTTTGTCTTGTGGTTCATAGGAGTACAAGACCACAATTTGCTGTATAAGCTTTCAAGTTTTAATTTGCCTGTTTTACCCCACTCCTGATGAACAAACTTTTCCTGCAGTTTTTTCCTGCCCTTTCTGGGGCTAAGGTTTTTCTTGTCAATGGTGTTCTGGGAACATATTGACCACCTCTTGTCCAGATTTATTTTCCTTCTGTATGTTATGCTTTCTGTTTTGCCCTCCTTATGTACCCACATGAGTTCTCCTTGTTTCACACGTTGTTCAGTGCATGTTGTTCCTTCTCACCAACCTGTTCAAGCCTATTCATCCTTCTTATTCAAGGTTATATACTTAGCTTGCTCTTGTTTGAAAGTTTGCCCATTCCTTTGAGGCAGAAGCTCCAGATACTCCCTAGCTCCAAGACATTAACCAGACAGGGGTTCAGGCACCCGGATGCCAATAGCAGATTTGATATCCACAAGCCATCAGGAATAGAAAGGCACGTACGCAAAAATTTGGGCACTTGACCTGTTGCAGGACTTTGCCGAAAATCTTAAGAGGCTGAGTAGTAATTTCAAAACATATTTTTTGATCACTCTGCTGTTGAAAATTCTCACTTGAACTCCTCTCTGTGGTCAGATCAATGAAAGCATCACAGAGGGGTGGTATTTGATGGACTAGATGGTGTGATTTATCTCCAAGCTGCTCCTGCTGGTTTGGGTCTGTATGTTAAAGGTGAAACATCTGAGAAGCTGCTCATTTCTGGGTTTGATTCAGTCATATCTGAATATTTGCAAAAGAAGGGCAATCAACCCCCTCCCTTCTGCAGCATAGAAATCAGATAATCATGTGATTCCAGTTAAATACCTGCCCAGATAAGTGCCTGATAACACTGAACTGGCTGGTGGTTCCAGCCAGAGCTGACTTGTTGGTTTCAGCAGTGTTTTCTGACACAATGCTATTTTTGCCTAATTGCATGTTGGTTCATGGCTTGAGTCCAGGCTCTCCCACCATCCTCACTTCCTGTTATTGGCTTATGTTTCAGCTTGGCCCCAGGCAAATCAACTGTGTTTTCTCAGGCAGGAAAAATCAAACCCCACATGGGGATGAGCTTGACCCTGAACTGTGCCCTGCCAAGCACTTGGACCTCCAGGCAGTTTGGGCCAGTGACTGGAGGCCACATTTGGCCATGGCTAACAAAGACACTCTGGGATACAGCTTGTGCAACTTCAGTAAGTGGCCACTCCCAGCTAACCAATTTCCTGAGCTGCTTCTTGTCTACTTTCCAGAGTTATCTCTTTTCATAAGGATTTGCAAACTTTAAATACTCCTTTCTGTGCTGATACAAGTTAGGGAGCAAGACAAGAAAGTTGTACTTACATAGCTTTTTTATGCTTTCATAACTGCTACTTTTTATACCATTTCAGAGAATTGTCTCATTCTGACATTTCAGTGAAACAGTGAAGATCAAATTGAATAACATCACATCCTGATGATTTTGAGTGATAAATAAGCTGAGGCATAATTTTTGTCATTTACAATGACAACATCCTGCTGATGTTTGTAACGTGCATGTGATTAACATCAATATTTGAATATCCAGGTAGCCTAAACCCTAATATAAATAATCTGTAGATTGCTCTTATGTCGGCTGACTTGCAGTACTCTATGCCTACCAGTCATTAATATCTCCTCAGTCTCTCCATAAAAGCAAATGTAACAAACAGAATTGCAAGTCCAGCTTCTAACTATGTGAAAAACATGGACAAAATCTAAAGATCCTGTGTCTGTGGGATCTTCCATGGGGCACAGGCAGAAGAGATTCTAGAGAGCTAATGTGCAGCAGCCATGCAGAGATGGGTAGGAGAGGGTTTGCTGCTCACAGTGCATCCTGCCACTGGGGATCAGATATGGAACAGGACAGGAGCCTGTTTCTTGGCCTTCCTCTTTTTGCCCTGCTTTGTCACCAAGGAGACAAAGGTGTTGTGATGGAAGTATTGCCAGCATAACAAATGAGGTGTGCCACAGCTAGAAGCATAGACACAGTTAATAATGGTAAATTTATTTTACTAGGGCTCACCACACTTTTAGGGCATCACCAGGTCCCATGGGGTTACGGGGTTGAGAAGGGTAAGGACAATGGCAGGAGTCTGGAGATGGAGGAGGAGGCTGAGGAAAAAGGATGAGGTGCAGATCCAGCCTTCTGTCTGCCAGCTTGCCTACACCTCTGTATCAGTAAGATCACCTCTGTACCTGTAAGAGAAATAGGCGCAAGTTTACTTAGTGGGAAAAAAAATCAGATGTCAAGTGGAAGGAGTACTTAAAAGCCTTGTACTTTTACCTGCCTACCTGGTGAACCGATTGTACCCTGAGCAGATCTTTAGCTTTTCTCTCCACACCCTCTCTGTGCACTCCCACTTGCATGCAATGACTAGAAAGTCTTCCAGGTGGGTATCTCTGTACTGAACACTGTGAGCCCTGGTCTGAGCTTCAGAATGCTGTGTTGTCAGCTTTAGGAGGCTGTTGATAATTTTGGTGACTTGGTTTTGATTGCATCAAGAGTAAATGAGCCAGAAAAATTTATGCAAAAATTTATTTGAATGTGTAGGACACAAAAGAATTCTTCAATAAGATCAAACAATCCAATACCGTATTCCCATCAAAATATAGAATCAGTGTTTTTTTGAACAAAAAATAAATCCTTTAAAAAGGAGACTGATAGTAGTGCCAAATCACTCAAATCCCAACAATAACAACAACAAATATATTACAAAATCCAAAAAGGACCTGGCCGAGGGAGCTGGGGCCCAAGGCAAGCTGCCATTGTTTCGCCATTTCTGGAGATAAAAATACCTTTGTCTCAGAGGAAATAGAACAGACATTCTTTGTAGCTGATTTCCTTCTGACTTCCTCTGTGCTAGAGATGCATATTTTCCTAGAGCTTTTTGAGAAACTAAACCTTTCTGCTGTGATTTCGCACTTCAGCAGCTTAAGTCCAGCTAGTTCTCAATGATATCAAATTTTGCTACTATTAACACATAAAAACCCCCAAAAAAACACCAAACCCAAAACCCCTGCCTAAACTTCTCTTTACTTACCCTAACAGGCCATTTCACCCACTTCAGAATATTCATGCACTCCAGCTTGTACTTTCCTTTATGACCAAGCTGAATATTTAAGTTGCTGGTGGCAAAGTTCGTGTTTGCATTGTTTTCTCCACTGTTTAGTTTGGCATCTGTTTCGGTATCACTGCTTTGTGTTAGAATTAGCAAGGAAAAAAAGAAGCATATTTATGCAGTACAATAGATTTTCATAATAATTTCCAGATGGCAGATCCCATCTTCCTCTTCTTATGATTCACTGAAACTCAAAACACTGTATGGAGATATCTGGAGGTAAAGAAACAGTAATGAAAATCACCTCAGGGAAAGGCTGGTATGACTTGCTTTTCATGAAAAATCTTTCAAAGGAAAAAGAAACTGTAAAAATAAGATCTGAATTGGTAATCACTAAGGGAGGAATTTATTAATCACATTGAATACAGAAAATGGGCTAGTAAACCGTGTGATGATAAGGTCATCATCACAATCTCTTGAAAATGGACTAGGTCTTTTCTTCAGACCTTGCCCATTTAAAATCAGATGTATTAACATACTCGTTCAATGTAATTTTCTCTCTCTTTTAGGAACATACCAAATTTTTTGAGGTCACAGCAAAACATTTACCCAGGCTGAGTTGGCCAGGCGAGGCAGCAGCAGCTTCTGCTGTAAGCACCAGAGACATGTGTGTAAGGATTATTCCACAGAGCGCTGTTGTTTGGATGACATCTTTCCACTACACTCAAAGCTGCCTTACTAAGGAGTTAGTCAAAATCTCTTCCAGGCAGTGTAGATGGTGAGATTCCCAGCATGTGAAGAAACTGATTACAAAGCTATACAGTACCAGAGACATTCAGCAGAGTGGGGTGCCTGGGGGCAAAGAGGGACACGAGTCCCTCTTCACAGTTGTTTGATAGAAGCCATTTAAGAAAATGTGTAGTTCCTTACTTCCAGATGTTAAAGAAATACTATCTCTTGGCTGCTCCTGTAGCTCTTGGCCTCTGACTTTCCAGCATTGCTACAATACGTGAATTTGTATTGGGTGGTAAAGTGCCAAGAAATCAAGCTGAAGGAGACTTTGTGACAAAGCTGATTTATTTTTTCCAATGAAAGTTATCTCCATGAGCTTCAGATGATAAAATGACACACAGTTGCCATTCTACTTTTCAGGGTTTGACAAGAACTTTTTCCCTGATGTTATGAAGATGAAAATGTATTATTTCTACATGTGAGGTTTATTTATTTCCTTTCATTTCCATCTCCTGTTCATTTATCAGTCCAGGAAAAGAGCATGTCAGTTTAAAACAAACAAAATACTTGATATGTGGGTGGCTCCAGATTCACTGCAGATCCTGCATATTCATTGTGAAATACCCCTGTTTGGATGTGGTGAAAGCTGAGGATTTAATGGATTCCTGCTACCCTCCATTTGGGTGACAGTGCTGTAGTCTTTAATTGACCAGCATGATTCAGTATGTTTTGGTTTCTGTCTTGTTTCTTTTTGTGCCTCCCATATCCTCAGTAGCACTATCCTCTTCAAATATAGCAGTACCTCCCATTTAGCCTGCAGATGTGTTTTACTTAGCCATCAGTGGAATATCCAGGCCTCAGTGTTTAACTCTTTCATTATCTCACTTTTGCACAGGGGATATGATGCTTGATGGACAACATTATAGAAAAATAATCTCAGTTAGCAAGGCCTGATTTAGTGACTCTGCAGCTGCTTGTGAACTGGCCATTTGCAGGGTACAGAACTACAAGCCTGAAAGGAAGAATAAAAAGAAATGTGAATTCTCTACCATCTTTAGTTGTGGAAGACATGATTTACAACATAGGCACAGTTGTCACCCAAGAAAGACTCACTGTTTCTAACTTCTGGAAAGATACTTACTTGATAAATTTGTGGGCTGTGTGTGGGCTCTTTCCTTCTTTTCCTGGCACAGATCCTGTTAAATACACAGAGGGTCGAATGCTTGTTTTGGCCTTCCTGCATGGAGGCCAGCTGGAGAGCTGTAGTGTAACAAAGCACACTTCTCCCTGCTGCCAGTTACCTCTGCAGGACCTCACTGGGGGCACTGGAGACCTGCTCTGCCTTCGCTGACTGCAGCCCAGCCCATATCACTCTCCCTCAACACACTGCCAAAGGGAGCAGGCAGAGAAGATCTAGTATTGAACAGTCTGTCTGTGCCCACAGTATAGTTATCTTCATCTCCTTGATAAAAGGCACTGGTGTGCTCTGATGTTATTTCAAGTCAGACTACTTTTGGGTATTTCAAGTAGATGAGCTTGTAGTTTAGTAAAAGGAAGCATTTCCTGAAAGCAGATGGGGAAAAGACAGAAGTTAGCAATTCTTTGATGTTGTGGAGTATATGCAGGGATATCAGAAAGTAAAAGGAAAAAGTAAAGGAGAAGAAAGGAGCAATTTTGTGAGAGGCTGGGTCAGCTGGGGAGATGCTTCTGGGTGCTTTGGTAGGAGCTACTGTCACTGGACAAATTACCCAAGTGTAATTTGAGGGTATAGCTGATATTTTTTTTGGCATTCAATGTATAAAAATTGCTGCAAGAAGGGTATCTTTTTGTGAATGCACCCTGCTACCAAAGTGAATTTGCCTCAGAAGTAAAAAGCATATATCAAAATGTGGGCAAGGAGGAATTTAAGTGATATGGCAAAAAAAAAAAAGTAATATTTACACAGATACCAAGACTTCCGTTGTATATCCTTATCTTAAGTGTGCACCTTCTTTTTTCAGATATCTGGGTTGTGGATTTCTTTTTTAAAGAATGGCCGGCCATTGACAGATTCCCAGTTTCTCAAATATTTCAAATTTAAAATGGCATCAGGAATTAAAGAAGTATCCCTAGAACGTATTTGTTAGCGCTCACACTGGTTTTAACAGCTTCCACAAGGAAAGGGATCATCTTTTCCCAGTGCATGTATAGACACATCCAAAAAGCAATTGTTCAGGTACTTTTGCTCCTCAGGGAACGCCAGGGTGTGATACAGGAGAATCTGAGATCTTTTGCTGCAGCATGCTGTTGTTACTTCTTTTAGCAGAAAATCTCTGAACCCCAGATTTAAAACTATAGTGACAGAAGGCAGAATAAATATAAATATTCTCTATTAAATAAAAAATTCCCTGAAGTCTGCTGTGAATAACAGTTGTGTATCAGGAGACTATCAGAGCATGAGAAGGATAAGTGCTTCTGAGGAAACAGGAGGTTTAAGGTCTGACACCCCTCCAACTATAAATACGCAATCAGTTCAAATTATGTGGTAAACTCCTAAACAGCATCAGTGTATTTTGGCATGAAGGCTGAGTTTAAATGCATTAAGCTTTTCAGTGAGTAGTAATAATGTGGCATTAGAACATTAAGAACAGGATGAGCTTTGGCAAACCTTTGCTGTAGCTCTTTGCCTAAGGGCATGTATAAAAGGTAATTTCAGTGTGGTTTTAACTGGCTGCAGTGCTAACCCAGGAAGGGTGAGGGAAAATCTGGCAAGGGCTCTTGAAGTTTTGAGGTCTTAGATTTTTTGGATTACTGTCATAGTGGGATGCAGCTGGATTATTATGTGAGCAGAGCTTTGTTGCAGCTTGCATGGCTGTAAAGTGAAAGGAGTTCCCCCCACCAAAAAAAAGAAGAAACAAAATAATATCTGTAGGAATGGTGTGTACATGCATGAGCCAGAACCTTTAACAGAGCGAAAGATAGCCCTTGTGCTCAGTACCTGCAAATGCTCCAGACTCTGTGACTCTGTCACATGAAGCCCTCTTCAGTTTTACAAAATACCCTTTTAGTCATTAGTTGCAGTCATTAGATCCAAGTAGCCTCTGTATTTGATGGTGGATAAAAGCTATGATTCATCAGATGGTTAAACACATGAAATCTCTAATGAACAGTCAGAAAGAGACAGAAAAGGGGGTTATGAAGGGGAAGGAGGTCTGATCTTCACAGCACTGTCAGGGTTGAAGAGAAGCAGTTTCCAGGGTGTTCTGTAGCTAGAGCCTAACACAGCCTTAGGCTTGAGCCTGTGATTTAGAATGGCTGGTGCTAACCTTGGGAATACTACTCCAGAAAATTCCTAAACTGGAAAACCAAACCTCCTTTTTTTTTTTTTTTCCCCCCAAATATTCCTGTTTGAGAGCACAGAAAACAGGCTTTCCATCAGGTTCTGCTGTCAATAGTCATCTAAGGGCAATCACATCTGCTGTTGTGCAAATTTCCAAATTGATATTCTACATTTTAAAATTTAATCAGGTTCAGGCTGGGATTTGGTTTATTTCCAGAGTGAACTGTCTTGTCACCAGTGCAATTGTTGACTGTTTCTGAATCATGATATTGGTGGATGTAGTACTGCTGTCATTCAAAGTAATTTCTATGGTTTAGTCATCTCAAAACTACACTCAAAACAACAACTTCTCCGAGAAACATTTTCAGAAAATCAAAGTTAATACTTTTTTTCTGGCTTAATGAAAATACTATAAACTTCTTGGTTAATGGTTCCACATGGAATGACTGCACCCAGCATTTTCAGCTTGCTGTGCCACAGCTTGAACTGTTTGTACACATTGGCAGGTTCTTTGGGTGTTGGTTTTTAGCTGACTTGAATAAACTACTCTACCAAGGCTTGGAAATGTTAGAGAGGGAACTAAAAGCCACCTCAACAATATCAAATCAGGCTGCACACTCAGCAAAGGGAGTACCAACACCTCCAGGTTTTATCCATTTAGATAATTTAATTTAATTTCATTTAATTTTTAAAAGTTAATTACTTTAATATTAAAAGAAGAAATTCCATTGCAGCATTAGTTTATTTCTTGTTATGGGCTGCTGTATTCTGAGTATTGTATTCTTCCTAGTTGTTCAACAAAATGAGATGTTTTTGTGTTGTCTTGAGGAGTTTTCCTATGTGCGTCACCACACAAATGGGCAGCTTTCACCTGGGGTTCCTTTACACAAACTAAATAAAATGGTCAATAACATTGGCAGAGCAGTCGTCAGGACATACAGTCAAGAATGTCTCATAATTTCTAAAATTATTCTGGGCTCTTCCAGAATGTAAAACTCCATGGAAGTATATGTCACTTTGGAACTGCTGAGGCCACATTGTACATATTTTTCAGGTACCTTGGACTTTTTAGAAAATTTTCCATTATCTGAAGGTGAATTCACATAGAATTCTTGCATTAAATAAAGAATGGATATTTTTTTGAAGTCTAGATTCATTCCAATTACTTTTTTAAAACAACCTATTTTACCTGAGAGAGCTCAAGCCTTAGCCAGTGCCTCTGCAATCTACAGGTATTACATATTTCCTTTGAATTCTTATCCAGAGAATAAAATGTCTGTGACTTTTGCAGCGTTCTCCTATGGTGACATTTTGAACTACTGATTCTGTATTGAGGAGTCCCTTGAAATACATCCCTACAGTCCCAGAGCATAAGAGAATAAAATGATAATGAAAAACACAGATTAAATTATGTTGCTCTCCAAGCCTTAGCTTTTCATTTCTCCACTTTGAAGTTAATGTTTTAAAATTGCTTTTTTAGTGATACCTATTAAAGATCGTATTTCTACATCTATCTGTCTGTCTGTCTATCTATCTATCTATCTATCTATCTATCTATCTATCTATCATGATGTGTAAATCAAGTATGCAAGCACTTGATCTGAAAAGAGAACACTTAGCTATTTCATGGCGTATTCAGTACAGCCATAAGAACGTTTCCTATGAGAACATATTGTTCAAAGCTGTAAAAAGAATAACATATCACACAAAATGACAGAATAAGGGCATTAGTGCAGAATCAACATAAAGAATGAGGAGAAGAACATGCCGGAGATGATGTATGGATACCAGAACTCTGCTGTAATGGATTTTTTTTTTTTTTTTGCCTGATGAACACTGTACAGAATTTTATTCCATAAGATCTGGATTACATTCCTTTTTATTTTTTTTTAACTCCACATCTGGGTAGACAGGATGTTTTTTGAGAAAAAAAAAGGTTATTTTTGTTGGAAAAACATCTGATGCCTTATGCTGCAAGGAGACTTCTGTAGCTATACATCTGTTGTGACTGTGACCTCTTTGGGGCAATGTCTCTTATCTCCTTCAATATGTAAGATATACCTCACACAGGGTGGCTTTGTTCATCATTGCTCATCTTTTGCTTTGTCTACATTGAGCCTTTTAATGAAACACGGAGTCTGATTGTTTGGTGTGCTGTGCAAAGAGCTGAGGCAGCCTGTTCCAAAAGAAATGTGTGAAATGAACTCTCTCTTGGGGCCTCTGAGGTTTGCTCTTTCTCACATACTTCCATTTTATCTGAAATAAGTCCTTTCGAGTAAAAGCACACAATGGCTCTTTGTGCATGAAGAAATTGGTAGCTTTCTGGATTTTAACTTCAGTGAACAAAAATTTTTGCACCTTTTTTTGTCTTGCAAATGAAGACAAAGCAATTGTCATGTATTTCTTAGAACACATTGTAGAGCACCCACACCTTACCCTGTAATGACCTGGAAAGGATTCTACAGGTGAGAGAACCCATCTGAAAAGCCTGAGAGCCAAAACAGACTTCATGTGTTTTATTGGTATGTGGCTTATCTGTGAAAAACAGCAAATTCCAGATTTTTCATGGTATTTTTTCTTTATGATAAAGTAATTTAAAAAATTCTCTTTAAATCAATCCTTCTCTGGTTTTGTCCTTAGCCGTTCATCAGCAATTATGTTCCACTTTCCCTCAGTTAACCTGAATTCATTGAAGGCAGTTCTTTTCTAGGCTGTCTGCATCTGTACTCTCTTAGGAAGGAAAGCCCCTTATCACTGCTTGCCACCCAAGTTTTGTTAAAAGGTGAAATTCAGCCTTGAAAGATTTTTGATCTTTTTGTCCTCCGATTTCTTTTCAGCAACATTCATTCTGCTCTAGGACACTTGCATGAGTTACTGAACAGCAAATGGTGCATAAGCTAATTCAGACCTGGAGATAAAATAAGCAAGACAACAGTTTTTGTGAGTGTGAAAGATATGAAGTCAAACAGACATTAGGAGGTTTCAGCAACCCTCAGACTCAGCTGCAGCAAGACAAGGGACAAAGATAATCAGTGATCTGGTGGAGATGGGTGAGCTCTGGTGAAGTTAATTTGATGCCTATTTACAATCATCTGCTATTGGAGAGATTTGAACAAATAAGGAAACGAACTCTAAAAGCAGAGACCACTACGAGGTGTTGAAACCCTCCCTGCAAATGCCCCATTTCTCTTCCTGGAGCTGCAGTGATCCCAGTGTAGGTGCTGACAGTGGTGGCAAAAGGCAGAAGAGCAAGGGAGCCTGGACTTCTGTACAGCATTGCTCTGCTCTGCTTTATCCTCATGCCATTTCCAATGCTAATGAGGCCAATCCCCCTTCTGAAGGTGCTGGGGGAATATTTTTCCTCCCATTTCTTCCAATTTGAATCTTCTCTGAAGACAAAAGACATAAGTTCTGGAGGAAGGGAGAGAGAGAAATGAAAACACACATTTTGAAAATCCTTCACAATATTAATTGAGTTTTTTAAGAGAAGACAAAGTCATGAAAGATAAAAGAGTGAGAACCTGGTGTGAACTTGAAGTGAACTGTACTCAGATATATTCCTGGGAGAAATGTCCAGGTGGATGTTGAATCACTCCATGAAATAAAGGATATGTGCAAGTGATTAGTTATCTAGTATGCAGGATCGAGCTTTATTCCACTCAGTGATGTATGCATAAGGACACCTGGCGAGTGGAAAAATTTAAAACAAGAGAGGTTCTAGTGTATTCTTTCAGATACTTTTTGCCTATTACTAATTTCCCAGAAATTGTTTCCTGTGTGTGCTTTGTTTTTAAATGCATAGAAATAACAATTCACTTTCCAGATCTCCATTTTGGCAGTTCAGAGAGAGAAGGAAGGTGTACGAGGTTAAAAGAGTCAATTCTGAATCTGCTCTTTAGAGCTTCTCAAGTTCCAAGCAAAACACAATGACATGAACTGATAAGAGGGCATGAATGAAGTAGGAATGTTGGCACCCAAAAATCCAGACTATCTGTCCCATTAAGATTAGAGGAAGTTGTCTTAACTGGGGGTATCAGTGTGTCCTACTTACAGCAAAATGGCTGATACAATTTTGGTGACTTCCGTCTATAGTGATGTAGTAATATTCCTACAGGAGAAACATGAAGCTGCTTAGGAAGGCCATTGTTTATCCAGTTGGGGCAGGTTTTTAAAGAAGCTTAGTTTTCTGATACAGTTAATGTGATACAACCCTGCAGAGAGTGGGAAAGGAAATAAATCTCTCCAGGTGTTATCCAGGAGAGCTTGTTCCTGGTGACATTACTGCTCCTGACCTAGGAGCTACTGTGACAGTTGAAGGGCAGGGTGGTGAAAATCTAATAGAAAAAGCACAGTTTGTCCAAAGAAAGAGTCTTCAGCACTGAGATTTTCAAGGCTTTTCCATTCTTCATTGTCCAAACTGGGACACATACAGCACTTGGTCTAAGAAGCTCTCTTGAGACACAGAGGGTGGCTTTTATGTTGGCTCCAATTATGTTGGCAATACATGGTGTTTATGAACAACAAAATTGCTGTAGGACAAGAAATGTTTTTAATGAATGGATTTAGTCCCTGAAGCAATTGTTTTGTGATTGCCTGGCAAGGACATCTCTGCCCCAGAGCTTTCCACTGGAAAGTAGAAACAATTTTGATGTGAGTGGTAAATACCCTGCTGCAAAAGACTTGACTTTTGATCAGTTTTTATGGATCCTGAGCTTTCAAAGTAAGCAATGTGTCTTTAATAATGTTATGATACACAGAAGAACTGGGAACAAAATGATCTGTATTTTCTGACTGTGGTAATGTGACATGGGCTGAGGGTACAGCCAGTTACACTTTATCCAGTGGCTATTACAGTTATTGTTATAAAGCTTTATCCTTGCTATCATCAGGATGGTGCAGAATTAATTTTTTCCTATTCTCACAGTGTTGCAGCCAACAAGGCCCCTATCATTCTGCCAGGCACACTGCAATAGTATTGCGTGGTTTAAAGAAGATTCTGTGAGAACCTTTAGCCCACATAGAAAATTTTGCTTAGATTTATTCCAAACTAAACCAACACCACAGTTCAAAAAAAGAGTATGCAGCTGCATGTTTGCAAACGGAGCACAATGTACATGTGTTTACAAAGTATATATAAAATAATCCTATCATTTTGCTGAGGCTATATTTACAGGCCACCAGGCACTTTCTCCTGAGAGTTTGGAGATAGCCTTCAAATGATCCCTAGCTTTACAAGGCATAAAAATAAATTTGGAGCTAATAAAGGCAGATTCCCAGCAGGGTTTTTCTTGACTCTGCCCTATGTAACTATGAGTGCAAACCAGGGCCAGTGTTTTTGGCTGTGAAAAAGAGAGCTTATGAAAACAGTACCACGATGTTTTGTTCAGGGTGTGTGGCCACAGCCAAGTTAAAAGAATAGCACCAGTATTATTACAATAATCTGTCTGTTCAAGGAATTTGCTGAAGTCAAATGGCCAATTTTTAAGAGTTAACATTTGCAGTAGGACTGGTCCATATGTTCAACTATTGCACAAGATGAGAAAATGAATGATCAACCACTGTTAAGGATTTCTGAATGTTGCAGTCAAATTCCCATCCCCATTTGTGCATGAACTTGTTCTGACAGAAGAGACCAAGGCAGGATAGCTCCTTTTGCAGTTCCAGGTAACATCGGAGCAGCTTGCTGAAGACCAAAGCATTTTTCAGCCTGCAGATGTCCAAACAAGGACCTGTGTCCACCAGGATCCAACAAGCACATCCTTGCAGCCACATGCCACAACAGTCCTTTTCTTCAGGGGTCTGCTGTGATAAGGTGTGCGAAGCAAAGCCCAAGTTGCACCCTTACTGAAAACAGCAAGGAAACAACTGGGAAAGGAAAGGTCCATACTGCCGCAGAGGAATAGCAGCAGCTCGTGTATCTCCAGGGCCTTCTTCAAATGTTGGCATTTTAAACGAAAAATTTGTTCTTCCACAATTAATCCAATCATCTAAACTACCAATATCCAAATCTGGTGCACAACTCTTTTTCTACAACACAGAAGAATTCAGGAACACAGGAAAAAAGACAAATTGAATAAAAAGATTAATCATGACGGTACTGTTCAGGGAAAATGAATAGCTGAAACACAGCCAAAAAAATCCTATACTGATTAGTAGCGAGAAACAAAGTTAATTTTCTATCACAATGATATCCTGCACCAATAAACTCTGTTTCCTGATATGGCGATAGTTACAGCAGAAAAAAAGTTGCATCTAAAGAGTTGTCTTAGTGCTTTTCACTGAATTATATGCTAGAGTGAGTAAAAACATATCAAGCTGGTCTCATCCTGTCCAAGCATTTCTTGTCCTGTTTGAAACTGTGTTTTCACTCTTCTTAGAAACATCTCAATTTTATTCAATATGAACTCTTTGCTTTCCACCATAATATCTTCTGGCGCTAGAACTTTATTTCACTGAATGATTAATGAGGTTGAATACTGCAGTTCTTCCACACAGCAAGATGCAATACCCAAATTTGCTTCAAGTTGCACAGGATCACATGGTGAATAATTTCTACAGAGTCTCCTCTGGCTGCTGCTAGATCAGCAAGGGAACAGGCTAACATTAATTACACACTTTTCACCTGCCTGCCTGAGGATAGACACACCAACACTTTCCTAGAACTGATGACATTTGGATGTCTGACAGATGGAAATGTTTTGAAGATATGTGGCAAACTGCCCATCAAACAGGCAGCAAAGTTTTACTGATATCAGGCTTTAAATCCCCTGGGACTTTTGCAGCAGCCCCAAAATGCTGCAGTTGCAGAAACACAGCAGGAAGCAGCACACCAGGCTGAGAGCAAGGATGAGAAGCAGCAGCACCCCTGGGTACTTGGAGGCAGAGAGGAAATGAGGGAGTGGTGGGCATGCTGACTCGAGCCCAGAGTGATCTTCTCTTCCCCTGGACTGTCCTCGGCTTCCTTCAGCAATGGCAGCTTTCAGAAGGATGTTGCACAAAACCCATCCTTGGACCAGGTTATCTTTTCTCATTCTACCTGTAGCAGTAAAGCAGTAGGAAGATCTTGGGGTATAAAAGTCATGAGATCCCACTCCTGAAGGAGTGTACCAAATATTCCTCAGCTCGTGGAAGAGCCACAGGGATCCTGGTGGCAATAATGGTATTTGTTTGGCCACATGCTTGGGAGAAAAACTGATTAAAACATTGTTACTTTTCACATAAAGCAAGAATTTATATAAAACTTATTTACATCAAATTTATTTCAAACTAAGCCAAAGCTCTTTAAAACACAGAAAATTCAAAATAGGTTTTTCTACTATTTCCTCTGTTCTCTCATTTGAAGGCAATGTTTCAGTTAGCTTGACAGTATTTGTATGGATAGGACCCAGCTGCCAAGAATCTGTAAGGATTGACAGCAACTGGAGAGAAAACTGGGGGAGGAAAAAGAGGACTATGCTTCCTCAGTATTTTTAATGAAGTGCAGCAGATTTAGGATGGTAAATGCATGTAGAGAGTTGTTATTCAAAAGCCTATATTGACTAGTTAATGGGAAAATAATGATTTATTTAGAGAAAATTATCTTGTGCAGTCATTTAGGCCCTGGTTTATTCAGATAACCCAAGATAGTTTTGGCATCTGCAGGTGTTCTTGGCACAGAAGAACCCTGGCCTGGTTTATATCTCCCATTGCCCTCCCAGCAGATGTCTTTTATGGAAGCAGCAATAGCCTCAAGGGAATTTAATGGTCTGAGGATCAGTCAATAAATGCTTCAATTTACACAAACATGTGTGAATTCAATAATGTAGTGCCCCCTCCAAACTAATCACAGTGCCATGAGCAATGAATGTCCTAGGGTATAAATTAATTCAAGATGGTCTTGCAAATCAGTGTGGTGCCCTTCACGTGGTTATACGCAACAGCAGCAGGTGCTCTCAAGCAGTTTAGCACCAGCAGCTGCTAAAAACCTGTGTTTTGTTACACACTCAACTCCTCTAGACAAAAAATAAGTTATTTACCCCCTCTCTCAATGGTATTAGTTTTGCAGACTTCAGTTATAGAAGAGCCTTCTTGGAACAGATTTTCAATCTCATGGAGGCTGCAGCATGACAAGGGAGCTGCATTCATCACCTTGAGGATGTTGCCCTTTATGTCCAGTGTGGTGAAGGCATCCCTTTGAGTGCTCCCTGCTGCTTGGCTGGAAAAGGACTGCACCACATCTGTGGCTTCTCATATGTTCTTGTGCATAAGTAGTACAAAATGCAAAGAGAAAATACAAAGTGTCCAAAATGACCTCTAGAACTGTCAAAGTGAGCAACTATCCCTCAATCAGGAAACTGTGTGCTCCGGGCTTTCGGTGTCTGTGTTGGTTTGTGCTTCAAGGGCTTGAGTCCACTTCTAAAAGAAGCACAGGGATGCACCCACTTTTACAGTTTCAAAGTAATTGGTATAACTGGGAGTATTAACAAAAGGAAAGTGGGAAGGAAAGTAAACCCAGGAAAATACTATAACAATCTGCTCACTCCCCTCTACTGGGACTCTTTGTGTAAGAACAGCCTAAAAAAGCTCACTGAGCCACATTTTCAAAAGGAAGCAATAAAATTATTCTATTGACATTTAGACCATATCAAAAGAACTTCTTGTGCATTTTCATGGGGGTTTGTTTTTTAAAGGAAGTATTAATGAAATGTATTGCAAACATAAGGCCTGCTTCTGCTTGAACTTTTTCTGCGAGCATGGATGTGTTCCAACACTGTTAAAGTAAACAGGAGGAGTATCACAGTGACAGGAGTGGTCTGGACTCACAGGAAAATCCAGCAAATGCTGGCAAGTTGACAGGGGAGCTGTGCTTAGTAAGGTCATTTGTAACCCCTCCATGATGTGGGCAGCTGTGCAGTAGCTCTGTTGCAGAATCAGATCTATAAACCAGATATTATAAATATAGTGTACTGTTAGGCCACTGCTGGGAGAAGGGGGTTTTGAACTTTCTGGATTTTATAATTTAGAACACTTAAAATGGTTGTGTGTTATTTCCCCCAACTGTAAAATTGTAAACCTATATTATTTTATAATTATCATATTTATTTAGAGGTATTATCATGTTCCTGTGATTCTTCCTATGGTTTCTTATTGTAGCCATGATATGAAGGAGTATTTAGAAGTTTCATTTTAGTGCCTTCCTTACCAAAGTGTTATTTAGACTTAGTTTTCTATAGTTTGAAAACTAACTTAGTTTTTACTAATTAAAGATGCAGATACAAATTAGGTCATATGGGCTGTGTCCAATACATTTGAGTTCAAGCATGACACTCTGATTTCAGGGGATGTTAAATGACTTGCTTTGGCCAAACACTGAAATCTCAGAATTTTGTTGTGAAGTGTTGAAATACAAGAATCAGTCCCAGATCAGATCCAGTTCTCTTGACTGCTTTTCATCCTTGGCTAAGCCCTTGAACAGTTCTGTTGAACATGCAAGGCTTGCTACCAACTCCAGCATGAACAGTTAGCTAATTTCTGAGTAGCTGTAGTATGAACAGTCTGGAAAATGAAATTCAGAAGTGAATATTCTTTTTTTGTGTTGACAGTTGCTTGCAAAAACAGAGCCTTGTGTGAAGAAGTGGTGTTTCATAAAAGTAAGCACATACACTATGAACTGTGGTTGGCGACATTTAATAAATGCTGTGGTTTAGGCAAGGAATATATGTTTTGTGTGAGAGATTTTCCTTTTGTCCTAAATTAAATGATGCTATTTCTTGTGGACTTTCAATAAGAAATCCTCACAGGGTTAAAACTTTCTACTGTTTGCTATCTTTTTCTCCCTCCATTTTCCCTGAAGAATAAGCTTCAGAGTGCCTAATTCTCACTTCCAGACAAATTAAGAAAGGAAAAAAAAATGCCCCTTTTTATTACAGATATTTTGTAGCCCAACAAGTATTCATACAATAGAGTTGTTGGCTCAGAGAATTTGGAAATTTGACCAAATTATCTTCTAAGAGGTGAGCAACAATAATCAACCAGCACATTATCTGAAAAAGTAAATTATGTGTTCAGCCAGATTAACTATGTTAAAAGGAGTGGCAGGAGAAGATGTCAAGATTTTTTTCTTTATGACCTCCATTGGTATGTGTTGATTTTTTTTGGCATTGCCCCAGGCCCCAAGTGTATGCAGTTGAATAAGGGGAAAAGGCAGCAGATTTTATTGACTCATAATATGGCTTGCTGTAGTGTTCTGAGGGGAAACAAAAGGCTTATGTTAGCTATAAGGTACTGTAATATATATTTAACTGGGATAAATTATAAGGTTGTCTCTCCTTAAGAGTATAACATATAAGGCTGTTTCAGAGAGAGTCTGAAGTGAAAAATGATCAAAGCACTGTCCAAAATAGACAAATTCATCAAACAGACCCAGTTATTAAAAGAACACAAACTTGTGTATGAATGATTTTCTCTTTCTCAGTTTGAACAAAGGCTGCTAACCATTCCCAGTCTGAGATGAAGGGTAATTTTTTACTGAAGACAAGCACCATGGCACATGATGGATTGCAGAATGGATCAGGTAACTTGACACAGTTTTTCTCCTTGATGTTGTTTCCAGCCAAACTTTCTGAGGCTGGGAAGCATCATTTTCTATAAAAGTTGGGTTCCTTTTTACTTAATATACTGTAGGATTTGTATCGGTCCAGAAAACTTCCAGAAATCCCTGTCTCTCACTCTTTCTCTCTCCTACCCTGAAACTTATCTCTTGGTGTCCTTGAGCATCAGCAGAGTTCAATACAGCAGATTCACTGAACTGTCACAGTGCATGACAGGGTTTGTGCCTGGACAGGTCACTGTGTCAGATCTATCTTTGATGTTGATCAGAATAGAAAAATCTTCTGTCAGAGGGAAGTTGCAGCATCACTTCTGGGCCTTGATGGGTCTTTACAGTGCTTTAGAAGGAGGCAGCAAAGGCTGAAGACTGGAGTGGAGCTGCCATGTAGTGAAAGGGATCTCAATGTGTCAGGAATCTGCTGCATGGGGGCAACAGTGGTTACTCTGGACAGGCAAAGGGCACCTGACTCCATGAGACCAGACAGAAGCCCTTTGTTGTGTAATGATGTCTCTGGGGTACCAACATCTTAGCTCCTTCGGAACCATCCTAAAACCTATGTTAGCTCTTCCAAGCACTAAGAAAATAGTACTTCTTAGGAAAAACTGTAATTTGTCCCATGCACTAATAATTTTTAGACTGGAATGGATACGTGACCAAAGTAGAAGGGTTCAAACATAATCAGCTGAATAAAAATCTTGAAGTTATACACTGGCATGAAGTGCAATAGAATTTGCCAAGCTATCTAAAATGCAGCTTAAATGGGTTATGAATACCTAGGGTGAAATTTTGGCTCACTGAAAAGAGTGGGAATTCTGCCATTGATCTCAGCAAGGCTGGAATTTCTCTCTCTTTAGACACCCTCCACTTCTCATTTTATTAGCCATTCTGCTTGCTGATCGCATGCATTTTTATTTTACATGGAGAGGTTGCATAAAGGCAGAATATAATATTTCACAATTGGCAAGACACCCTCCACCCTGCAACTGCAGTTGTAGTTGCCTGTGGGGAAGCAGTGAGTGGCTCAGGGCCAGCACACTGCAGTATCGACGAGGGGTTTCAAGGGAAGCAGAGCAGCCATGGAGCAGAGAAAGAAAGGGGCCCCTGCCTTGCACTCTTCTATATGACAGCCAGGAAGAAGCTGCAGCTATCTGTACTCCTAGATGCTTCCTTTATGTAATCTGAAATGTAAAACTGGCTGCTGCAGGGGTCATTCAGGCCTTTCAGCCCCCCACCCCCCAGTCGTTATCCAGCGTGGGCTGCCACTGTTTGAATCTTCCTCCAGCCCACACATTGCATGTGTTAGCTGTGGAGCTAGAAAGCCACTCCTAAAGCTGAGGGTGAGATGATCTGTGCTCCTTCTGCTGCCATCTTTTACAAAGGGTGTTCCATGCACAGTAGGTGATGCTTTGCTGGTGCCTAGGAAAACACATCTAATAGCTGAGCACAGAACTGCTTCTTTGGACAAAGCCCAGCCTTCCAGCTTACTGGAGCAAGGCTCCATCTCTTCCTGCAGCAAATCTTCCCACCTAATAATCCTCACTTCTTTGTAGGGAAAAGAAGAAATCTTGTGAATGTATGTTAATGGCTCATGTTCCTCTGCTAGCTTTAGTTAACCATTTCAAGGAAGGTTTCTCTGAAGACAGAAAGCTTTCAGGGGGCAGGCCAGCCCCTCAAAGGCAGTGCCTGGAATCTTTTGTGTGCACCTTTCTCACAGCTCTGGTCCCAACAAGGCTGCAGTCCTCAGTGGCATTGCACTGTATCATGTTATGTTTGCAGTCCTTCTGGAATGCTTTTTTTCTATATACTTTATTCAGATTCTGGTCATATATTATCTGACTGACAACTCGACACCTATAAAAATTTATGAATTTATATTAAAACCAATACTTGATTATGCCAGTGTTTATGAGGCTTCCCAAGAGTCCTATATTCTTCAGTTGAATCTAGCTATAGCCCCTCATAATAATAATAAAACAGACCATATTTCACCATTTCTCAGTTAACATGACTCACTGCTCACAATTACAGTAGCTACCAGCTCACACTTTTGTTGACTTTAAGGATTTGCTGCCTTGTAAGGGTCTTTGCTGATCTAAACACACATAGACATTTATTCAGTGGGCCTCCTTAACTGGGCTAGAAATAGTTGTGGGTGCATTTTTTCCTTTTCAGAGAACAATGTCTAACTATATTTGTTCATGCAGAAGTGTGTAGTGATTCATAATGAATGTGTAATTGTGGGTTTATGTACTGATAATAAGAAAAAATTGACACCACTAGGGCCTTAGTGTTTGAAAATGCTCTGGAAATGGAGACCAACTGAAAAAACAATAAAGAAAATAGAACAAATACGCTTCTTCCTCCCACAGTTAGGCTCTTCTTATTTTCATCCCTTGTCTGGATCAGCCTTAAGCACTTCATTCTGGGGCTTGATGGAGAATTTGTGTGGAGTGCCAGCTGCAGCAGTCATCTTCAGGGTTTTGCAAGGGAGGGTGTTTCACCTGAAGTTAATATTTTGGAGTCTGGTTTTGGTGTTATGCAGTTCTTCTATCTTCATTATTCAGCTTTTAAAGCCAAACCAATGTATACAATAATCATAAAGACTGGTAAGACTCCAGCAATTTAAACTAGACATCAGTGAGTGTGGGGGATTTCTAAGTTTTAATACTAGCAATGCATTCTACTGCTGCCAAGATAACAGCAAGCTGTAGAACATACTTGCAATATAAAGATTCTTGCATCCTAGGAATGATAAAGATGTTTTAAAAAATGAACCAGAGAAATAACTTTTTGTATACATAACTATATACATAAAATATAAACCACACATCCATATTATCCTAATTCTGAATAACATCATTATTGCACTGGAAGGACATGGAGGTACACAAATAGTACATGTGAAACACAGGAGCAAATTTCTTTTAATCCCCATTTTTTATTTCCCATAACATAGCTATAATTTTTCTGTAATATGGGAACTCCACAGGGGTAATTTTTGCTGGTTTGAAAGATGTGCCTGATAGAATTTGGTTCCAGAAGTTACAGCTACACATAAATTTAAATGAGTATGTAACTTATACACAACTTTTAGCCAACAGTTATATAGCACTGTAATATGTTTTATGGAGACATAAAATTGTTATGATTCTTAAACTTTTTAGTTCCTTCTGTACCAGATTGTATCTCCAGGAAAAGAACAGATGACTTATGCCTAAGTTTAAATGATTCTGAAGTTATAAATTTAACAGATGTAGATAACACCAGTACTACTCCCCAAAGATGTCCTTCATATCTCAAAATACCTTGAATGACTTAATTGTCTCAAGATAGTGATCTAAAAACCATTCAGGATGATAGGTTATACTTTTTCCAAGTCAAATTAAGTTCCACTTCTACAGAAAGCATTTAATGCATTCACAAACCTTGATACTGTTGGCAACAGTAGTATGTCGCATTGTGGCAAACCCTGCAGGGCATATCTCCATATGCAAAAAAGCAGGGAATTAGAAAACGGACCAAGAGGGGAAAGAAATTGGTAATTTCTATAAACTCTAGTGCATTTCACCAATCTTAAAAACTTCTTCTGGAATTTGTCCAGCCAAAAATGTGGACAATGAAAGATCAGTCTTTTTGAAAAAGTGTTTCTGAATCATCTAAAAGTTGAGATACAGATACACAAGAGTGATTAAAAAACATGTAGGTCAGCAGGTTACACCTCTTGCAGTAGAATATTCAGACTATCTTGCGCCTTTTTTTTCAAAGCAGGATTTGGAATCTGTAGATTCCATTTTAAAAGGATATTTCCTAAGTGTCAGCTGGTCAGGATGTTGTAGTCAAATTTCTACTTTTAGGACACCAGAAAAGGAGCTGAATGCACATTTTCCTTACCTGCACAGCATTCTTACTACTAGGTATACAGAATATAAAAAAGCCAGGATTTTTTATTTCTCTTCCTTATCCTTGCAAATATCATCAATAGTGAAACTTGTCTTTTACTTCTTTTGAAGTGAGGTTTCTCTGGTGAGGATATGGCAAGAGCTGGGGGCATTCCCTCATACAGATATGTACATCAGAGCTAAAATACAGCTCGCCCCAGCTTGTGCTCTCCCTCTCTCTGCTACTGTCTCTCCTAAAGAGCTTATGCATGGCTGTGCAAAGGCTTTAAGAGATATGTGGATGACTGTGCAAAACTGACTTGTGTTATCAATATATAATTATCAAATACACAATTTATTTCATGAATATAAATCATGTTCCTTTATGGAGAGAAATAATCTAGTTAGTGTCATTAAATTTTGTAAAATTTAAGGAACTAATTTCAAGGTCAAGATATAAATGGCCTTCCTTTTAATTATTTTGCTATTACAGACTTACTTTAGTTTTATTTCACTGTAATTGTTAACTGGAGACAATTTTAATTTAAAATATGAACCTATTTCCCCAGACAAAATCTAGGAAAATCACTGTTAGGAACTATGCTTCGTATTTGCCAGTAAGAGCTTGTAACATCTCCACCTTGTGGTTGTTCATCTGAGTGATGAGCTTAGGCTGCCACATCTCACACCATGGGTATTTTGGCTCAGGGACTCCAGGTTCTCTGAACATGCATTTCAAACATTGAGGAGTCCTAGTTAAGAGGTTATTGTATTTAAAAATGCATATATTTACACAATTTAGATAAAAATCAGTTCTTGTTTCATACTTATCAGACATTGTTAAAATTCTGTATTTTATACAATAATTAAATAATTAATTGAATTCAGGGATAAGCAGCTACAGAAGCAATACACATATAGGATAACTAAAACTGTTCAAGTTGAAAAGAAGTATTTCTGACATAAAAAATGCCATCAAATCAAATAAGATTACTCAAGGGCTCTGTCAAGAAGATGGTTTTTTACTCATGTAAGTATTTGCAGATATCCTTATATTTGATGAAAAGAATGCACATGACACACAGTAATTCTCTGTGAAATGGGAGAATGCTATTGTCCCTGTTTCACAAGGGGAAAGTGAATTGAATAGGGAACATGTCCTTTCACAAAGTCACAGAGAGAGACAATGATGGAAAAGAAGAAGTTCTGTTTTATAGTTAATGTCTTTTTACTGTTAGATCTTCCATCTCTTGTCCTGATTTGCTTTATTCATAGTATCAGGAAATGGTTTACTCAACTCTAAGAAACCTCAGATCATGGCTATTAACTCAGCACCAGTTGAAGAAGTTGAGCTGTGGTTGTGTTTTGTTTTGGGTTTTTTATGCCATTTACTTTTTTTACTTGCAAAGGTAAGAAAAACGTCCTTTGATATTTTTGGTATTTCCCCAGTCACAGTCAGCTAGAAGTTTTAAGACATAAGCTCTTTTGTGGTATTTTGTCACTTCCTGCACACCCCAGAATTTTAAAATGCGAATCAGGCAAGTAAGTAAGTGTAATTGTTTTATCTGGGCTTTCTAAAATATCTCAAATATTTTGGCTTGATATTCTAATTGGAGGTGTCCCAACTTCTTATTTCCAAGAAGGTGACTTCTTTTACTTCACTTTTATTTTTTTTCTGACAGAGCTCATTTTTTCCTGTCCTATTGTATATTTACGAATAGAACATTCAATTTAGGAGGACTCAAAGGCTCTTTTAGCTCAAGGCACCACAGGTAGCAACAAAACTGCCTCTAATCATAAACCTAGAAATTAGATTTTTTTTCCTAAGGCGCCAAAACTTACATGGTACAATTCTTGGCATCAGCCTTGCAAAAACATCAGTTTGGGTAAAACTGTGGTTCAACGCTTTGAGAGTTGATAACAACAACAACAACAACAAAATAGACAGGATTGAATTGTCCCAGTGAGTGTGTTGAGTGTGTTAGTAAGATTTGGAACAGCTGAAAATGCTCAGTAATGACAGTCCAAGCTGGTCCAAAGTGTCATATGAAATAATATGGTTATATGGGGAAGAGACTGACAGGTGATGAAGTCTTGGAGAGCTTTTGTGGAAGTCAGAGATCACCAGAGATATAAACCTGACAATGGAGGAAAGGAAGAGATTTTGACAACAACAGCACGTGCATAGCATGCATATGTAATCTGTGCTTCCTAAGCAGGAGGAGGAGTTTTGAGCTGGGGAAAAAAAAAGCTGGACGGAGGAGCTGTGAGGATGGTGGTTGATGAGGAAAAGTGGTGAATGTGGCCAAAACTGAACAGGCTAATCTGGCTAGCTCTAATGTCTTCACTATAGGTGTCAACATCTGAGCTGGTCATCCCAGCTTCCTCAATGGGGCATTCTCAATAGATCACACAGAAAGGGCATATTCCTCACCCATAACTTCACATTTCCGTTTCCTGTTTCTTTTTCTAGTCTATTCTAAAAAAAAAAAAAAAAAAAAATCTTTTAGAAAAATACTTCTTGAAAGAAAATGCTTTTCTTGACAGCACGTGAACTAATTATGGACTTTATAGACAATACAGAAGTAGAGGCTCTCTGAGGGCATGGTTAATACCCTCATGAAGTAGTAGTATGAAGTAAATCTGTTTCTCTATTGATTACAAAATGAATACATAATGATTTCTCAACTACAATATCTGAAGAGTCCTAATTTCCAGAGGAGCCAAATTGTGGTCTCTTTTCAGCAACAAAGACCTAGAACTTGCTGAAGAACTTTAGCCCCAGAGGTGCAGTTGCACTCACCCTGGCTGACCTTGTCCCCAGGAGCTGGCTGCATAGCATGGTGTGAACCCAGCTCTGCTGCTCAGAGCTGTCCAGACCATTTCTTTCTTCTTAAAGATTAGGTGCTTATGATAGGAGACTGAGCACCATGACGCAGTTGGATTTCAGAAACAGAATACCCCAAACAGAAAATGTGGTTCTGGTGTGTGTTCCTTCATGCTCAGTAAGGTTTTGATCCCCATGTGGTGACTAATCCATAACTGCCCTGCTTTGCCAGCATGATTTCAGAATGCCATTGGATTAAATAACCATGGAGCTTTGAAGAGTAGAGCTGCTGAGGGATGGGTGGGAAAACTTTAAAAACCTAAAAGAGTTTGTTCAAATAACACATTCAGATCCTTATTGGGAAATAATTGGTCTGGAAATCAAACTTCAGTGCCTCCTTGTCTCAGACGTTTGCAATGCTGAAGGAAAACCACACCTTCTAAACGTCTGATCTTGAAAGTTCAGTGAGGCTCCAAAGACTTTCGAAATGTTAAACTTCTCAGCATTTTTTTCCAGGAGGGAAACTTTCACCCATTCTGTTTGAAGAAGTCTGCCTGTGACTAATTAAAAGCAGCGTGTGGCATGCGTTGCGGCACTGCCATTGTTGCCAAGCCCCCCTTGGTGGTCCTGAAGACCACAGGCATTTCCCTGCTGTGGGCATGGGCTGGCCAGGACTGGTGGCTGCAGTCCCATGAACAAGGACACTATGGCAGCCCTGACTCAGGCAATGCTATCACTTTAGCCAGCTGGAGCCGTGCCTGGACACTTCCAAACAGGGCAGATGCTTCAACCCAGGAAAAGCTCTGTGCAAAAGGCTGTCATTCCCAGATCTGCTTGATGTTACTGGGATGAGGATAGTGTGTTAATCTGCTTCCACGGGGCAGAACAAAGTTGATGTAAGTGCCAACTATAGTTTCTTAGCCAAACCCTGCTCAAGTTTCACTCATCCTGTAGACTAGGAAATGCTTACAAGGGTCAAAACCTAAAAAGTTTATTTTTATCAGCAAAAGCATCTTAATTAGGTTTTAGGGGCTTGTGGGCTGTGTGCACATACACACAAAATTCTATTATGCAGAGAATGAGTTAAGGAAATAAGAAAAGTCAACTCTGTGGTGTGCAGGATGATCTGATGGAGAGCATAAAAGGATATAGCTCATTCTCTGACTCTCGTCAGCCATCTGTAAAGTAGCAACAACTGCATTTCCCTTCCAAGCTGCTCTGAACTGCTGGTCATCTTCTATAGCACAGCCTGCAGCACTTAAGGTCTGCAGTATTAACTGAGGGATGGCAATACAGTGACTGAAATTTGAAAGCAGGCTTTTTCTTTGGAGTTGAAGAGAAGTTCCACTTAAAACAATTGCTAGCACGACATGCAACTGCACTGATAATGGGAATTTAGATCTATTATCTCAGTTTGTACTGGAAGCCACTTCCTGCAGCAAACACGAATACTGGGATTTTTTAATGTTTATCCTAAATTCATGCTACTTCTGCTAGAATAGATATCTGGAAGTATTTAAATGAACAGTTAAAGTTCAGAATTTGAAATTTAATGAAACAAGATTTTTATACTGATGATGCAAGGACTCTAGAAGAAGAAAACAATGTTCCTTTTGTAATTAAGCAGAGCAGCTATTTATACTGTCGGCTGAATTCCAGTACAAAGTGCACTCATGGCATCAATTTAAAGGGCATATGTTGGAGGCAAACACACAAAAGTGGTTTGGAAAGAGGCATGGAGTAAAAATTTCTGAATTGCCTAAGTCTCTTCAAGGAGTGAGACTTCAAGGACACTCATTTGATTTTGAAAGTTTTGCTCGGGCTTACCAGAAACAACTTATAATTGGCTATGATCCTCTGTAGCCACAGAAAATTCCTTTTGGAATAGGTTTTAGTCTAGTAACTCCAGATGTATTCACCCTATTTCTGTGTTGGAAGGAGGTCCAATATGATTTAAATAATTTATTTTGACTTCAACCACAGCGGGGTTAAGTCCTGAGTCTTTTGTTGGTAGAAGACTCAGAAATTTCTTTACTCCTTTTAACATGATTATTTTTCTTTTTTCTTGCAACTTTTAGCTTCTATACTTGCTTCTCTTTAGACATGTAAGGTGTGTTGCTAAAAAAGCCTATCTTGCAACAAGCAAAGCATCTTTTCTTTAACATTTCCAGTCTCTATCAGCCTAAAGAGGAGAAAGCCTAAGTGTGTACATTTTACTGCATAGCTGAAACCAAATTCTGCATGGAAACATTTTATCAAGTACCTTATTTTCCTATGCATTCCTGGAGGACCTGCAAAGGAGGAGCTTGTCAGCTAAATTGAAAACATACTAATAAAGTTAAAAAGTTAATGGGAGACATTTGCAATTTCCCAATAATTTTCCTAGTGACTTAAACTCGAAATAACTGTGTATACTTCTGCTACTGTTTTCCTTACATCTTTGTATCAAATGACAAGCAGAAGAATTAGTGCCGGATATCTACCATTTGTCGCACACCTATCAAATTATAGTTTTCCTAGGCAAACTTACAGTTCAGGTGGCCAGATCTCTGTTTGTCTGGGAGGCTATTTTCAATTACTTTTAAGTAATAATGTGTGTTTTATAACTCAAACCACTTGTATAAATAGAGCTTAAAACCTTGTGACTGAGGCAATAAAATAGAAGCAAAGGTTTAGCTGTTGTAACCTACTATGCAGTCCATTAGGGGCAGTGGCTGAAATATAATTCCAGAATTTGGGTCACTTTTGTGTAACTAGAAAATATTAAAAAAACTTTTATTTTTTCCCTCTAATTAGGATGATTATTATCTTAGTAAAGCACATCTAATGATTCCTTCTTCTTTCAGTGAGCCTTAGCTACTTATTTTGAAACAAGGCATTTTCGCATGCCCTGCTGAAGGGTTCGGGCTGACAGTATTGCCTTTGCCTTATATCTCCAGACTTGCAAAAGGGATCCATTGAAAGATAAGATTTTCATTTTAAGATACACAGAGGAGTAAGTCTGGGGGGGCTTGGTTAATTCTGTCCTACTCTTCTGTGTGTTATTTCCACTTCTCCATTTACTAAGACTAGACTATAATATCTGAATATCACATGGCTGGTCTTGTATTTATACCCACTAATGCTGCATGACACTGGCATCCTGACTAAAAGGTCAAGAGAGAAATAGCTTTAATGGACTGATGAGCTATTTCAAGGGACATATTTTGTTTTTCATTCCCTTCAGAATAAAATTTTCTGTTCAGGCACCGATTGTATAAAATTTGTGTATTTGATAAATCTTTTTGACTTCAGAAAACAAAAATATAAAGTGATATATTATTCCTTTCTTTTATCTGCCTTAAGCCTCCAAGAACATTCCTCTACATTCTTCCCTCTACTGATAACATCTTTTCTAGCTGCTAAAGAGCTGACAGCATATTACAGGGGTTGTGCAGTGCTGAACCCTTCTCATTTAGATTTGGCCTGAATGCCAAAAATGTTGACCTTTTCTGTATTTAATATGGCTCAGAAGAGGCATCTTTCCAAGTCTTAATATAATCTACTGCTGAACTTTCTCATCCTCCTCCACTTCCCCTCTCCTTCAGTCTTGCAGCACTCCTAATTCAATGTATGGGATATGGACACCCTACATTGCCTAGCATATCCTTTTACATATATCCAGGGAATTCAGGAATTCTTTTGAATTGCTTGAGTGCTGCTATATTTGTCGGAGTCTCTTATCAGCTTATGATATCAGACTCTATTTATCTTAAGGATTTAATAGCCTGGTGGTGTGAGTGGCTCATTTCTTTCCCACACAACCATATTTTACCTGTCAAATTTCATTCTTTTGGAAGAATTCTTTTGACTAAGGACTTGATCATTTCATAAATAATACAAATAGAGACATAAAAGTAATTTATTTTTTTACTTTGCTCTGTTATGAATGGGTACATCTAATAATATCCCAGGCCAGCTATCTTAGTTCTGCTATATTTATTTAAATATTTTTAATACATGAGTGATCAAGACAGGCAAAATTTTAACTAAGGTTTATGATCTGGCTTGTTTCTGAAACATAGAGGTGATCCATGAAAAAGCAAACATTTTGAATAGCTACCTTTGGATTTGCTCATATTTTGCAGTGGTACTGGTGATCATCTAAGGTTCCTTCCAGCTGAAATATTATATTCTTTCTATTCTATTCTATTCTATTCTATTCTATTCTATTCTATTCTATTCTATTCTATTCTATTCATTCCATTCCATTCCATTCCATTCCATTCAATTAACTTGTGAAGCCCTTTTTTCCCAAGCTATGAAATCAAAATACGATAAAGTTGTAGATCAGCTTTGAAAAGTGGCATGTAGTATAGTAAATTTTGTAGATAATCTCTATCATTTAGCATGTGAGTTCAATTGTCTTCACAGTTACAATATATTCACAATGATTTTGCTTCTCACCTGAATTCTATATTGACATCTATTTTGAAAGCAGAATCTATTTTTTAGCATAAAGAACAATTCTTATAATACTCTTTCATAAAATCCTGGCTCACAGGGGACAAGGTGGCATAATTGTTACAACTTCTATCCCACAGTCTTGTACCTGGTATGCCACCCATCTTGGGTACTGAAGAAAATGTTTTTGTAAGACAACAAAAGAGAGCTCTGTCCTGGCCCAAATGGCTTCTAACAGCTGTACCCCATGAAAAAAAGTAATGCCTCCAGACACACATTTCCAGCCATAAACATGCAGTTCTCAAAAGTCAGCCCCATTAAAACGTATTCTTTTGAGCCAAGCCCAAACCATGTCATTGCTGGGTATGTACTCTAAGGAAACCAGCACCAAGCCTATTCCTTTTCTCCACAGGGTTGTGGAAAACTCCCCAATAAAGGGCAATAACAAAGCCCCAAGGGCAAACTATGCCAAGCAGATGTGCACATCTAATTTCTGAGAAGTCTTAATGGTCCCCAGGGATCATTTCCTCATTCACTCATCAGATTCAACCCTGCTGATGGAACAAGCAAATACCTTACTAAAGGGGTCTGCCCTTTTCTTTGTACTCAGTACACGTTTGCCCTATTAAAGCCTTAAAAAGAGGTTCCTTTTCAGGCACAAAGATATTAAAAGGGAAGACATGCCTTATTCTAAACTACTGTGTTATACTTTAACTTAAAATGGCAGAGATTTGAGGCATTTCAAACTAGTTGAAAGTGGGAAATGCAGCACAGTAGAGCTTCACTCTTTCAAACTTTCTTTTTGTTACCTATCATAACTACCTATGCATACTACTACCTAATACCTTTGCATATCTTTATGTCTTCCTTGCCCTCATCTTCTTATTTCGCCTATTTCCTTTCTTGTAATGCTGTATAAAAAAATATCTTTCTGGCTAAGAAGGAGTGATATCCCATGCCAACCTTTTGCCAGCATTGCACCAGTAAGGTTTACAACAGCAAAGGATAAACTTCCCCAAGAAGATTCCATTTCAATCTATAAGACTCACAAAACTAATTTAGCAGATGGAGAATCCAGCATTGTGTGTTCCACTGACAGTGAGCTACTTCAAAGTCAGAGTTCTCCTTAGAGTGACAAACAGGATATGTCTGAGTACTGTGGATTCAGAATTCACATTAGGCATTACCAACACATTTCAGGTGTATTTCTCCGTCAGCTGGCATCAGGGTCTGGTCCTTATAAACACAGAGAGCAGGAAGAAGAAAAGGAAAGCTCACTTCTAGCTATAAACTCTACCTTTCTAATCCCACTAACCCATGATTACTCTTTCATACTGGGCAGACAAATTTCTTTGAATTGTGTTCATCACATGATTAAAACCTAGGGAAGGTGTGTTGCAGTCCAAAGACACTGAAAAAAAAAAGACAAAAAAAAAATTACCACTGTCTTTGCACCAAAAAGCCAAGTCTTGTACTAGTTAAACTCTGATGCAACATTTGGATTTAATTACAGTAGGCCAAATTCTGCCCTCAGATGCACCAGTCAACTTAGGTAAGACTTGGCAAGAAGCAGACATTTTCAAATCTAATACAATGGTATTTTTATAATACCATGCCAAATATGGCACAATGTATTTTTAGAAACTTTCTCATTTATAATAATTAAATGCTCTTCAACATGATTCATATTAAAAGAAACAATTATTTTAGCTTGCAGGACATATTTGTAGCTATGCGTAGACACTTATTTGGATGCAATTCAGCATCAAATAAATTCAAAATATGGACGTGTGCCAGTGATGGGAATGAAAAAAAATCTCAACCAAGTGAGCTGTTACTCAGTAGCTTTTTCAGTTTCTTTTGCCTGCTAGCTCAGAGCTCCCTGTAGCTTCACAGAGGTGAAGAGCTGGAAAGGACCTCTAGGGGGTCATCTGGTCTACACTTCTACAGAAGGATAAATTCAAACACACAAGTGCAGAGATCTGTCAGTGATAGTTTAGTATCTATTGAAAACATTTTAAAATGGGAAAATCTATGCCCTCTCATGCTCTCCAGGTTTTTGCAGACAGCAAGCTTTTTCTAATGGCTAATTCAAATGGATTTTGATGAAATTAGGATTTTTTTTCCCCTCACTGAGGTCAGGAAAAACAGCTGAGCGTGTTATATTCCCCACTGGAAAGTTGTCAGCTTACAACCTTTCAGTACCCTCTTTTAGAAGAGTCATGGTAGGGGAGCCTTCAGCTTTTCCATCTCAATTTACATGTATGTTAAACCCTCCCCACATTGCTGTTCTCCTTGGGGTCCTTACCCCAAGTTGGGGTAAGCTTCCCTACAAACCACTCACGAGGGAAAGTTATTTCCACCTCTTTAGACTGGAGTGCCATAAGCAGCAGATCAGATGAGCAGAGAGGGCACTACAATAATCACGTCTTATTTGTTGCATGACTTTTCTCAGTTTGCAGCCTCTCATTGCTGACTCACATTTAATCCAGAATCCACCATGAGTTGCCTTCAGATTTTAAACTATTTCCCCCACTTATCAAGAGCCTTTGAACTCTAATTCAGTCATTCCCAAGGGTCTGTGACATCTTTCAGATTATAATACTGAAGTCCTTTGCCCAAAACAATAGATTTCTTTAGAAAACTGGACTTTGATAGATGCTGGTGCATTTATATACTTTAAAGAGTGAGCAAGAGTTAATTGCTATTTAAAAGTAGGATTTTGTTCATCTACTCATATCCAATATGATAATTTCCCTATAATCTATTTTAATTTATTGAATACAGCATCAAAAGTTATTGTTTTTAATGACAGATTAATTCTGTGATTCTTTTTCATAGACAGCTAAAAATCAATTTATTATTTTCCCTGGGTAGATGTATCATTTACAAGGCAAAATTTAAAAATCTTTAAAGTTAAGGTTCATGCTCCTATGAAATAACATTGTTAAATCAAAGATATTACTTCATGTACTTTGTTAATTTAAATACAGGCAGCTTATTTATTAGCATGGATGAAAAATTATTGCAGTTATTAAACTACACATGTCCGGGGTATTATGTTATGTTATTCCAATGATTCTCTGGGAGGGAAAGGGAATGAGAATGCTGTTTTGGAACTTATTTGTAATGCAACTTGCCATCTTTCTGTCACAGTCAAGAAGAGTCTGTCAGGATAACAATTCTGATGTATTACTTTTTATTCTTTTTTCACCAACCTGTAAGCAGGGACCACTCACTAGACTCTGGGCAGAAAAAGTAGTTCTGCCTCAGGATACGTTATCTCCCTTGTCCCCACATGCTTTCTCATGTCATTCAGAACAAAAGAGGCATTTTTAAGTCATGTTTTAAGGCAAGTTGCTATAGTATTATCCTGTGGAGAACATGGCTTGATGTAGCCCAGAAGGTCACAGAGCTACCAAATCAGCAAATGGTCTCTGTTTGATACCACAAAGCTTCTGTCTGAAGTTCTCTGGCTTCTCCCTAAACCCTCCAGTTCATGTGTCCAGCTTAAAATATATTTGATGATGGTCTAGGGTTATGGTTTGGATTTCTTTTGACTACCTTGCAGATTAATCTGCTGACAAGAGTGGATAAGATGATCCTTAAGATGGTACAAGAAGTAGTAAATGTGAGGAGATCCCCTTGTGTGATGGGTATGCCCCGTTTGCCAAACGTGTCTTGCATTTTGGACATTAAATTAACTTTTCCAAACCTGTAGGCTTTGGGAAAAGAAATCAGCCCTGTGACTCATTTAGAGAAATACCTAGCATGTTTTGACTGCTTTTGTAATATAAAAAATAATCCCACATTATTCGGAGCTAGAAATTTTCACAAGAAAGATTCAGTAATGTCTCAACATACAGAAGTGAACCAGACAAACAGATAAAAATGAGAGACAGACACAGTGCTTTTTATGCAAGTGGAATGCTGTTCAGAGTACAAAAGAATATCTATTAAGCGCAACAGAATGGGATTCAGCAAGATTAATTTTTGATACCTTTCAGATTAGATAAGAGTAAATTATGAAATAATAGCAATGGAGATGTAATCCATGAATGTCATTTTAGAATAAATTCCATCTTAGGTTGTTGCATGAAAAAGAGCTATACCCAGCAGGGGTTATTATCAAAAGTGTAATTCAAGATAGGGAAGAACCACAAAAAAAAACCCCAAAAAACACCCCCCTGTATTATGACATTTAATGAAAAACATTTTTAAATGGCCTAAAAGATAATTTTCTTCAAAACACTGTATGTTCTTTACATATTTTATTCCCTCTATGCTATTTCAAGTATACCAGTGGTCTGGATAAAAGAGAATCATCTCACTAAATTTATGTTGCCTTTTCTGTTTGAACTCAGCAGGTCTTTGCCATAAAGTGAAAGTTCTAAAAACCTACTCTGCTCCTCCTGAAGAGAAAGAAAAGAGAACTTTATAGTTGGACCAAATCATACAATGTGGTTAGTTATTCCCTGTCTCCCACATGTTGTCATGTAGCCAACCAAAACAAACATCCCGGGTCACTCAGAGGACATAGTATTTGTCACAATAACTCTATGATCTCAAGCGAGCTGAGGTGGTTTCATGGGATTCCTGATTTGCAAACACCCCAAAACAAAACGTGCAGAGAGTCTACAGTTTATATATTGGTATGTATAGCTCAGTTATGTGGGTTTGCTGATACAGCTTTCCCTCAAAGATTTATAGAAAAGAGGAGACACAGATGAAAGTCCAGATTGTTACCTGCCTTGATGTACTGACTTTTGAAACAAACAGTGGAAGGACCCAAGTACAGATTTCCAGCTTCCAGGTTTTTAAGGGATTTCTGGGCTTTGTTGACCCCAGGGAGATCACTGAGTCACCATTCCTGGGCAGCTTCTCTCGCTGCATCCCTACCAGGGGTGCACACAGGCCAAGGAAGGTGGCTGCACAAGTACTGTGCCATGATCTTCCCTGCTACTTCTGCCCTGCCATCATCCTGTACTGCTACATTCCCAAAGTCAGCTCCCAGTGGCCACAGGCTGAAGGGGGAGGTACAGTCCAGCTCCAGCTTTCTCTGGACCTATCAGTCCCAGAGACAGAAGACCTCAAACCTGAAATCCAAAAGAAAGGATTTTTCCTGGAATATGGCTGTGTTGATAACCACAATATAATAACAGAACCCTGGAGTTTTCCCCTGTGTTTGTGCTTTTCAAGGTCCCACAGGGTGTGTGCGGTGGTATAATCCCAGTGATGCCTTGCTGGAGCCACTGGCTGGCGTGACTTGGCACTCATTGTTCAGGATAATACACTGAGGGCTCAGAACCCCAGGTTTAGAGTTACTCAATGAAAATGCTGCATGCTACAGTCTGCCAGTGTCTTGCATAATCCTAATAAATTCCAGCATTACTGTAGAAAGCTACAGGACATTTAAGAATTTTCTGGAAACTTCACCATTTTCTTTCATATATGGTTTTTGTTCTCTCTAAATCATCTGGCAGTTCTTAGATGTAAGTTTGCACAACCTACAATTTTGCCTTGAATTTTAAATTTAAATCAAGGAGTAATTGAATTCCTGTAAGCAACAATCAAATAACAGATTCTTTTTTCTTGTGTGTTTACATATATTTGTACACAGATACTTTTATTGATAGGCAAAGGCCTAGAAAACTGGTGGGATGGAAAGCAATCCAATAATTACCTGTTTCTGGAGCTTCACCCTTCTCTAGAATAACATCCAGGCTAAGGGCTCATTCTTGGCTAATTATTACACAATACTTTTATTGTACAGCTTTCATAGCAGGTATCTCACCCACAAGTATCATCTAAAGATGAAGTATCAACGAAATTTCCCTTCTTACCATTCAGGGCGTGGGCTCAATTATGCTAATCCTGAAGGAATTAATATTGCAGGATTGCAGTAACAACATGGAAAGCTGAACCATGAGACTTTGCAATTGGGAAGGAGGAATCTGACCAAACTGTTTTCACTCACTCACACTCTGTCACCCACATACTCACCAGATCCAAGCTGTGTGTGTTCACCTAATCCGGCCAGCATGCAGGCACCAAGGCACACGTGGCCAGGTGGTCTGGCCAGGGGTCCTGCAGTGACATCAGCTCTTGGGTCTTCAGGAGATTTAGTTGCCTTTAGATAGCAGCCCAATCTACCAGCACAGCTTTCTGTAGCAACAGGCTGCAGAGACTCTGTACCTGCCATGCGGAGAGGCTGCACTCACCACAAGCACACGCTGGGGGTTTGTAGTGACAGGCTGGGTGTTCCTGGGTCATTCCCAGCTTGTCTATGCTCGGGACACTCTTCTCAATCTGACTCTGAGGATAACTGCTGCAATAAGAAAAAAGTAAAATTGTACTGGTCATAAGTCTATAAATAGATTTAAATGTATAAATCAAGATCTGAATCTGAAGTGAATATGCCAGTGAGTCTGCACATTTATGTTGTTTTTCTAACCTCTCCCCTTACAGTTTTGATACAGTTCTGTGTTTTGCTGGATGAGGCCAAGAGTAAATTTTGGTTTCTAGAAGATATGCCAAACATCAGCAACAGGATCTCTTTGTCTTCTCTTTGGCATATTGGTCTTGAGAACTGATCTCATTTAATAATCTTACCAGAGTTTGAAATTCTTCAACCTCCGATTGATTCAATGATTCTTCTGAGCTTTAAATAATAATATTATGTTGTCACCTTTGTCACTTTCCAGAGAATGACCAAGAGAGTCAGACTTTTGGATTTTGTGTCTTTTGTTACCGTATTTTGTTATTTGTTTGGATCTCTTAGGAGGTTTTTGGGTTCTGGTTTGGTTTGGTTTGGTTTGGTTTGGCTTGGTTTGGTTTGGTTTGGTTTGGTTTGGTTTGGTTTGGCTTTTTCAAGAGGCGCTTAGCTGGTTGTAAAAACGCCCCTCTGAAAACCACATAGAACTTCACACTCATTAGTGTAACTTCAGACTCCCTCTGTCCCCACCAGAGGTCTGATGGAGTTTGCGGGATGCCACCTCCACGTGTGAGAGTCCCCGAACTACGGCATTCCTGCAGCCTTTCGTGGTGGGCTGTAAGGCTGTCCCATCTGACTGCTGCAACCACATTGCTCCGTTAAAATATATTATTCCAAGCTAATGAAGGCCTCCCAGGTGCTTCCGTGGCTTCCAGGTCAGATTCCTTAAAGAAGCGGGGCGGAACGTTCGCGGTCTGCCCCAGGGGCTCAGCCGTGCCCGGGAGCGCTCTGTTTCCCAGCCACTGCCGGCCCTGCACCATTAGATGGCAACAGCTGCCCGGCTAAAAAAACCCGCTCAGCTGCGCCGGAGCGACGCCGAGCGCTCTCCCTTCCCTGGCCCTCATCCTCCCTCTGCTTTGGGAGCGGGGAACTGGCGAGTCCCTCTTCCGTGGGGCCGTGTCCCAGCTCCTGCCCCTCCATTCCGCCGGATAGCCCGCAGCAAAACACGGGAGGAGGCCAACAGCCCCGCACTTCCCTCTGAAACAGGGTAAAACTGGGTTTTTTGCTTTACTGGAAAACATATAGTTTGAGTTTTGTTGCGATATAAAGCAGTTTTTCAGTGCATGGAAGCATCAAAAAGTAACAGCTTTGAGGTATCAATTATGAATATTTCACTCAGCATGTAGTGGAGGTCATTAAATGTTGCATCAGATGGTTGTGGGGGTTTTTTGGTGTTTTTGTTTTTTGTTTTGTTTTGGTTTTGTTTTTTTTTTTTTTCTTTTACCTTTTCAGATTAAAACCACTGAGTAGCATGAAGAAAATCCAGTTGGAGAGAACCAAATACATCTTAGTTATTCTGCTCCCATTCTCATTGTCAGATCAGCCACTCCAACATCAGTCTCAGGGGACACCTCTCTAGCACGGTCTTAAGGACACAAATGTTCTATAATCTCCAGAGTGGGTTAGGTCTTCCCCGTGCCAGTGACTTAAGTAGCTCTTGAAAAGACATTTCTCAAGGAAAGGTCAAGATTTGTAGACTCAACATGCAACCAAGTCAGAGTTTCCAATGTCGGCTGCTCTGGTTCTTCAAAACTGCAGAATCACAGAATATTCTCAGTTGGAAGGGCCCCATAACAACCCTCAAAGTGCAACTCCTGGCCCTGAGCATCCTTGCCCAAGAACTATACCATATGGCTGAGAGCATTGTCCAAAGACCTCTTGAGCTCTGTCAGGCTTGGCGCTGTGAGCACTTCCCTGGGGGGCTGTGCCAGTGGCCAAACATCCTTTGGGTGAAGAACCTTTTCCTGATATCCAACCTAAACCTCCCCAGACACAGCTTCAGGCCACTCCCTTGGGTCCTGTCTCTGGGCACCACAGAGAAGAGATCAGTGTCTGCCCCTTTTCTTGTCCTCACAATATCTTGGTTTCCAGTAGTAAGATATGCAGATGTGTACAGTGAATAAGCATTTTAAGCCTATACTTTATTATTAACAGGTTTTTTTCCCATTGTGGCTACTGCTTTCCCCTTCAGCCCCTGCAAACAGTGAGCACAAGATGGTCAGAAGTTCCTCGGTGCTTAGAAACTGTATTTACCTCTCACATGCTGCAATTTATTAATTATCTTCACTTTCAGAGTTGCTGGGTCATTATCCTCTCTCTTTTCAGTGTTTTCACTCATTCCCATACTCTTGTTTGAAAGCTGTACTTGAACTTCATTCCCTTAATGCTCACATTTTGCTGCTCCTGAGTAAAACTGTGTTTGTGTTTGCAAGCATTGTTTATCACTTCTAAGATTTTCTGAAGCATTGAGATGTTTTCGAAACTATTATCCACAGCCCTTCTCCTTGGAAAAGGGTAAATTATTCACCTGATCTCATAAGATCTTTTATATCATGAAACAGAAGTTCCAAATTGCAGAACTAAGTGATTGCACAGTGTGCATTTGCTTACTTCTGTTGACACAGAAATTCAGGGCTTCCTGTGCAGGAAATGCTTTTATGACAATTTTTATTACATGGTCTTACACCTTCAGTCATTCCCTTTTCAACATGTTCATAGACCCAAAGAGGCCAAACAGAGAGCTGATGGTATAAATCCGACTTTAATCATCAGAAACTGGTTATGTATTTCAGCTGATTTCATTGCTTGGGTTAGCTTAGATTCTTTGTGTATGATATTTGACTGCACCACCTGGATTTTGGATTTACCAGCTATCTTCTGCAGCACCACCCCAAAGGAGAAACATAACAATGACAGAAATAACAGACTGGGCCAAGAAGAGGCCCCTAATGTGATATAAATATTTAGTTTCAGTCACAGCAAGTAGGGCAACAGGAAAGTGCATTTGTGAATTTGTAAGTAATACTGCTTGCCTATGAGCAATTTTATAACTTTATAAAAGTTAATCATTAGGTCCATTCTAATTAATTATAAACATTCAGTTAAACATTTTCTCTTCATTTAAAATGGCACTTGCATTCCCTAGTAAATTAAAGTACTTCTTTGAATGTATTCCACAACATTTCAGCAGCCTTTCATAAAATTTACCTTGCTGCCATACTATGGAATGGCTTTTATGGAGTCATTAACATATTGTTCCTCCTAAAATTATTTATTGATGTGAAATTGCCATAACAAAGGAAATAAAGCTGTTTTTTTGTTGTTGTTTTTTTTTTTTTTAATAACAGCAGTTGTTAACTGAAGAGAAGAGTCCTTATGACCCAAAAACCTCACAGGAACCCAAAAAAGAGGCACCACTCATGCATCTCAGGACTGAAGAGAAGTTCACACAGCCATGCTGAGCAGAGACAGCCCTCGGCTGGACCAGGCATGGTGTCCTTCCAGATAACACTGCATTACAAGACTCAGCAAATTCTGAGCAAATCTCAGAATAAAGGAACAAAATTCTCATAGAGTAGGTGGTGGCCTGTTATTTAGAGTGTTGGATCTTTCTTTTGTGTGTGTACTTATAGACAAGCCATGGAAACAATGAAAGTCTTGAAACGTATCAGGACTTATTTTTCCAGACTAAAAATACTGTTGCAACTGCTGGATTGACTTTGCCTTACTTTTGTGTTTGCTGTTTTTCCTAGGTTTTTTAAGTGTGCTTTCAATTTGCTTCTCACCAAATAAACATAAAATCTTGTCAGCAAGTTTCTCTTCCTCTACCCTGAAATCTGATGTAAGGAGAAAGTCCCATATTCCCTCCTGTCTTCTGTTTCAGAGATGGTATAAATCTGAGCGAACCAATAATTTGCCATGATTTACTTAGCATCCTTCATCGTGTGTTCATGGGGGAATTGCCCATAGAAAGCCTGTGGTTTTCTAGAATATATCTGTTTTTCAGTCATCCCTCTGGCTGTCCAGCTGTGGCCCCCTACAGCTGTGGCAGTGTGGTACTTTTGCAATTCCTCCTTGTGTGTGCCTGGCTGCCCCCTGCCTCTCCTCAGTTTTCTCACTGGAGTCTTTGCCACCACACCATGCCTCCCAGGTGGATGCAGCCTCAGGGAGGAAGAGGCTAAGGTGCAGCACCTCGTCTTCTACTGTCTGTGCCACCATTGCCTGCTCTTGGAAGAAAAGGGAGATAACAGTGGAGGCACAGGGGTGGCAGCAGGAAAAGCGATAATGCCATAAAATACATAACCACTTGCTACAGCAGATGTGAATCAGAGATTTCCGCTGGTTTAGTGGAGAGCACATTTTTCTGAATAGTCTGAATTCTCTAAAGAGTCATGGTATAATAAATCCATTACTTACAGCACTGGAACGAAGATACCACAGCCAAACAGTGCAAATTGCTGATCCTGTGTAAATTTGCTTGCTGTTTCAAATTTGTTCAGTAACTTTTGATAAGTTAACTTTGCAGTAGTGGACTACACAGAAAAGAAATTCCATGTTCTTGTGCAGCCTGAATAAAAGTATAAAGCTAGTCTTATGCATAAACTTTCACTCTTGTTACTTCAAGAGGAAGGTGATTATTTGCCTGTTTCTGATGTCAGTCATATCTGTTGTGCTGAGATCAAAGAGTGTCCCAAATCCAGCATCAGCAGTTGTGGAACTCCAGGTAGAAAATGCTGGTGGGAGCATCCTGAAGGCTGTGCTCAAAGTCTCTGGACAACACTTTCCATCTGATCACGCTTTCGAATTACGATCATAAAGAGTCAGTTTGTGGTTCTTACTCTTGCTGAGAGATTTCCTGTGCTCTGAAACAGCCTAAGTACGTAGTAAACTCTCCTCTGTAAGTGATGACTTCAGAAGCTGACTACTCACAACAGGTCATCTGAGGATGACCAAATCAGGCACATCTTCCTGCCTCCTTCATTGAAAACTCACCATTCCTGTGCATCCACTTGGAGCATTGTAACAATGGGAGCTCAGTTGTTTGGGTTTTTTAAATACCAAGCCTTTTAAATAATACCATCATGCTGCGTGTCCTTTATCCACAATAATCGTGAATTTATTACTTATTACCAGTCTTTTCTATTTCTAACTACCAAGAAGTAAGGACCAATAGAAGTAGATGTGTAGAGTGAACTAATGGATGCCAAACACTTGACATCCAAGCTATCCATGTTCCAAGCTCCTTAATTTCACTTTAACTCCAGCCTACTCCCGTTGACTGAAAGACCAATCTTGGCTATAGTAAATTAGGTGCACTCCTATGGCATATCTTCACAAAGAAGCTCAAGAAACCCACTTCATACATGCCAAGACTATTCTAGGGTGTGAACTAAAGCACAGTGACTGGGAGCAACCCTTGTCTCAAAAATAGTCCTTACTATGAGTAAAATACTAATGTAGAGGTACCAGCTCATGCCCATGATGTGGATGCTTTAAAACATTTGTGACATTCTGAGTTGTTTTATTTGTGTCATTTGCTTAATATGCAATGAATTGTTGCTGTCATTCAATTACTTTAAATAATTTAAATTTTTTTCCGAGCTTTACCTGTACAGCTGCATGACTGCTTCTAGATAAAGTGCAACTTTCTCTCCATATTTAAGTTAGGTAAGGTAGAATAGTTTATAGCTTAAACAAAGGTGATATTTTGCTTTTATCATTATGTAAGAGGTGTAAAGATTTTTTTAAAATTCTTCTAGCACCTCTGCAAAATGTAGTGGAAATTTGAAATTTGGCATGTTTATCCCTCCAGTACTGGAAATTGTCTTTGTTCAGCCTGTCAGGTAACTGCGCTATCCTTTTATCCAACACCATTACAATATGGTTTTTACTGAAGGGATCATGAGGTATTTTTCTCTTCCAGGAAAAAGCACTGTCTTATTCACTCCATGGCAGTACCACATGTTCCAAATGTGCCAAATATGCACAATGGCTAAAGAGTGGAGAGTCGGAGGAAATAGAAACATATGTTCAATATTGGGTTAAAAATTGAAGTATCCGGGTTCAGTTTTGTTTTCAGACCTCCTGCCTTGGACAAGGCAGTTTTGGCTGGGTCCTGGTACCTACTCTATGTAGCTGATGTGAGGACTGGGAGGGTGGCTGGGTGATGGGTGTCCTTATGGTATCAGCCTCTTCCTCAGCCAGAACTGCACTCCAGCTGCAGCCACTGGTGTCTTCATAACTGCATCAGGTTGTGTGAAACTAAATTCATTCCAGTTTGCCTGGTGTTTGGCCTGCATGGATAGCCTTGAAAATTATTTTTATTCAAGCCAGACCCTGATCAGTGGGCACAGATCATGCTCTGAACAGTAAAAATAAAATGAGGAAGTATCCTTTAAAAAAATTCCTCCATGTGTCATCATCAAAGCTGAGATTTGCAAAAGCACCTGCAGTGCAATCTGCACGAAGATGTAGGAGCATTTTATTTGCATTTGTAATATTGTAAAGCTGCACCACACAACTCTGTTACATGGACTGTTTTTCTAGGACTATCCTGTACTTCAGGGAATAAGGGATTAAGCTATATTTTGAAAACAGCTGGAATTTGCCCGTTTCAGTGGTTGCATCAGCACAGCTGCATTGGGAAAACATTGATTTCCCTAATCAGCCCAATCATATCAATATGAAGCAGCAAAAAGATTCATTCCAGGGACTTTCACATCAACAGATGATACTCAGAGGAGAGCTGCTTCCTCTTTAGCATTGCAATTACATCCTGTCTCCCCCGAAAGAACCTGATATTAAAACTTCATTTCTAGGACAGGGCTAAGGAGTTATCCTGAACATGATATGTGTCGGTCTTACTTCTTGAAGCTTACAATGCTGAAGGTCTTTTTGCTGAAGTACATTGATGGATCTACAGGTTGGTATTTTAAAGTGCTGTACCTGTCCTCCTGGGGTTTTTGCAGACTCTGGGCAGATCTTTCTGCTTCAGGTGGAAGAAAAACACCAAACAAAAATTCTTTACTTTTAAATCTTCATACCATAGTCTGCCCAGTAGTTACATTTTTGTTAAATAGAGCAAAATCCATGCTGAAAATAATATCACAGAAATGTGTAGGTAGGAAGGGACTTCTGGAAGTCTGTAATTCTCTCCTCCTACATAAAGTTTAGGGTGCTTATCACTTTATCTCCCACTGAGTTTCATGTATCAGTAAGGATGCAGGCCACAGCCTCTCTCAACTCCTGTCCCAGTGTCCAATGAGCCAAATGGTAAAGAATTTTTTCCTTACATCTAAGGAGAAATTCTCATGTTCCAGCTGCAGTTCTGAATTCAGTTCTGAATTTAAAATTTATATAATTGTAGCTTTTATAAGGACTAATTGAAATGAAATGGATATATTTACTACCTGGTCTCAAAAACACAGTCATCTTCAATCACATTCATCACTACTGATGGGAAATGGAAGACCTTATGAGAAATAGTCATGGAGACAGAAAATTTATTTGTCCTGGAAAATCTCTTATCACATAGGATGTATGCTGCCAGACAGATTGCAAAACTTGTGCAAAGCATGTGAAAGTTTAAGGACACCAACCAAAACAAATTTGTAGAGGGCAAGAGTTAAAATATAAATCTACTTCTTAAAATTGAAGCAGTTTACATTTTGAACCACAGAAACATAGTATATTCATGTGCCAACTAAACTGCTTGGTTTGAGGTTTATAATGTCCCTTCATGAATAGAATAAATATCCTGTAACGTCCATCTCCTTCCCGTCTTGCTACGTCCATATTCCAGGTGGAACTGACTTTTTTGAGTTAAATGCCACTAGAGAATCATGGCCAAAATCAGAGAGCATGATACATTTGAAAAAGGGAGGAACTAATCTTATACAGAGCAGGTGGAAACCAGATGTATTTGAAACTGGGGTGAAAAGAAGCAGAAGTATCTTGACAATTGAAAATGATTGTTTCCATCAGTTTACACAGCTCTGTATTTCCTAGATCACATACCCAGGCTTAATTAACACTTTTCAGAAAGAACATTGCTCTCTTTATTCCAAGTTAAGAAAAATAAAACAAACTTAGTCATAATATTTTATCAGAAAATGAAGTCTGATTTTAAGTTTTTTTTCTGCAGAAATGACTGGAAAATTTATAGATTTCCTAGGATTCTTGTTTGAAGCATAGCTGCTGATTTCTTGTGGATCTATGCTTTATGGGAGAGTAGAAGCTCTACTCTAGTGTAAAAACCCCTTCTCTTTAAAATGCAGCTTTTTTCCTGAGAGTATTTTTGCAGCTTGTTTTGACATCTGGTGGCCTTGGAGATGTTCTTGGTCCCAAGATGACAGTCCCAGGGCTGCTGTCCCAAGGTAACTGTTCTGGCACAAAACCACTTGCCGAGGCCACTGCTTGTGCAGCTGTTCAGAGGTACCTTGTGAGCCAGGCCACGGCACAGTGGGACACCAGGAAGCCATGGGGACCTGGTGGTCACCTCTGTGCCAGGTGGGGCTGTCTGGCCATTGTGGCAAGCACCCCTGGGCAGTGTAGGGACAGGGGTGGGCTAGGCAGGGAGCGATAGCTATCAGTTTGGCTGAGCAGTGGCCAGGAAGCTGAGCCCTACCTGAGCCATACCTCCCACTCCAGTGAAATGAAAAGAGCCTATCCTGGGCAGGGAGAGAGCAGGAGACAGAGGAAATCAAAACTGCCCTTTACATTTCCTCTGCGTGTGCCAAAATCTGGTAAAGCCACTTGCCTTAATTTGTTCTCAGCATATCTACGTTTAAAGCAAAATTTACCCGGTGTGCCCATTTGATTTATTGTGTCTGTTCTTTGTGGGAAAAGTGATGAAAATGAAGATGGAGAGGAGGAAGGGACTGGCTGACCTTTGAGGGTCGGAAGAAGGTAAAAGTGACCACAGGGCCAAAGACATGTCTGAGGAATGTTTGAGGGTTTGGTAGATCTTTGCTGAAAATAAGTGCATAATCAGTCACTCTGCACATCTGCAAACAAGCACTTTCGATTTTGAGAGATCCAAGAGGTCTCTCTTATTGCCCATTCCCATAACAGAATAGCATTCCAGTCTATAGTCCACAAACAAGGGGATTTTTAGCTAATTAGTTCAGGTTCTGTTCTCATTCTTAATACTGAGTTTGCCATAGGCACTTGAAAAGAACCACCTCACATTAATAAAGGCTCAATATTGGGAACATTCCTTACAAAGAAATGTCCTTCCATTGCATTTCTGAAGCGATGACCACAGGTTATGATGATGAAATTAGAGCATCTGGAGAGAGCTTTAGTGCTCTGCTGTGAGAGAAGAGTTCTCCTCTAGCCTGTGATTGTGGTAGAGAGGGGTGGGGTAGACAAGGGGAGGAAAAAGACAGACGCAGACAAAAGGCAGAGGTGATGTTAAAACGCCATAAGTGACCATTTGAAAGATTGTATTGCACTTACTCTTGTGGAGTCAAACTGTTTAACTGTGACCCAAGGAACCACCAGCACTCTGGGTAAGAGTAGGAAGAAGGCAATTGCTTTATGGACAAAGCACTGGGAAAACAGTGACAGATAAAAGCAGACAGCATATTTGTAACTGTAAACATGAATTAACCAGAACCTGCTGTGTAGGATAAGTTCGGAATTTTTATTCCCATGTAGTCTTGCAATTTCTCTTTTTAACTTAAAGTGTTTTTTTTTTCTGGGATTCTCCCAGAATTTATGGCTCCCCCAGAAAAGCAGTACTAGCCTGTGGGAAGCAGCAAGTAGCACTACCCAAGATACTGTACAACACTACTTTATCTGGGCTGCAGAGCAAAAGGGGGAAAAGCTGGGGATATTTTGGAGCTGGACCACCCATGAGGAGGGAGCAACAGATATTCTGGGGTCATACGTAACAAATAATTGTATTCCTGGCACTCTATTCCTTGCTAAAACTTATTCCCTTTTTTCGTGCATGACTGGGTTTCTGTTAACTATGAAATTAGGACAAACTTTCTCATTCAGTTATAAAGAGAAGGTTGTCAGTCACGTAACTGGGTAAGGCTGTGGCTTCTCAGTTATCATCCATGGAGCAAAACTAATGAAGCTTTTGCAAAAAATCAGGTCAAAACACAGTTGGGAAATGTGTCCACATCTTCTGTAATTAATATATTTCCTTATGTACGTGAGACTGAAGCTGACATTTTCAGAGAAAAATTAGAGTTCCTCATTCTCCCAGTTACATCAGGAATTTCACAAAGAAATCCTTACCTTGTAGATTAACCTAAAATCAGGTTATTTAAAAAATAAATACCTAGCCTGTATGACTGATTGAAGAGAAAATATTGAAAACTCTACACCCTAGACTCTTCATTCAAAAAGTGTCAAGTAAATGAAGAGGATCTAAAAGCATGACCACTTTTAAAAATAGACTCATAAATTTGCCGACTGACCAATGCATTTTCAAACCAAGTTCAAAACAACAGCACTAAAAATTAGCTAAAAACTTAAATAAGATTCACCATGCAACACAGATGACTCACTTTTAATGCTCTTTTCATAATATCATGGATTATGTCTATTCATGGAATCGCTCTATTCCTCAGTATTTCATTGCTCTTCATAAATGTAATTTTGTCATGGTATTGATGAGAACTGTTTATTCCACAAACTTGATTTCTTCTCTGTTTCCAAATTACTCACAAGACACTGGCACATGAGTGTCTGTTAGATTTTTTTAGTAATTTATGAACTGCATTCAGATCATATATTTCCTACTCATTTTTTCTTACTTGTAAAGTGTTCCTTAGTTTTTGCTTTGAGGATCTGTTGTTCATTACTTGTTTGATTGTATTATTTCTGGTGAATGATTAAATGGACTTTCAGAAAGCCTTGAAAGTGATGACCTATTACTTCAGTTTCTGGAGGCAAACACTCCCATGTATATGAACAATATGATTAATTTTCTCCTTGTATGGCAGTACTTGCTAATGATATACTGAATTCATATGAGCTTTTGTAGGCTGTGAATAAATTTCACTTCCTGCTCAGACAAGACTAATGTACTTTCCCATTAAGAAAAATACATATAAAACCAAACACACAAATCGTATAATATTTTTCTTTCCTTATCTGACAGAATACAAAATCCTGGAAATTCACCTTCCAATTATGACTATATACTTAAAGGAAGTTTGCTATAGGAAGAAACCAAAACAATGTGGAATGAGAGAATTTCTATAACTGGAAATTTCCAATCTTTAGTTATCTGAGAAGCTCGGTATGATCACAAGGGATATTTTTGGAAGGTTACAAGGTAGCGAGAGGATCAGAGTGTCCCACTGCTCTGATCAAAAAATCTCAAATAATCAGTGTTATTTGTATCTGCATTTGTGACTGCTGCAGTTTTCCTGAGCTTTGTCTTACTCGTTTGTGAGCAACCTCAGATTATTTTATGAATTCCAGAGTAATTTCTGATTTGCTGATTTTCTGGGGGAACTTGAAGAGGGAATATATGTTTTGTATTTCAAAGCTGCTCGTGTTCTGGCAAAAGTGTTTTACACTTGGATATTACAAGCCTAGAGTAGGAGAGTACTATGGGACACAGTTTCTGTCCATGCCATCTAAAGGGCAGGTGTCAGAAATGCCCTGCTCTTTCTCAGTAAGTGTCCTGATGACTGCAGTCATAAAATGCTACTTCTTGTCATTTGGTAGCTGTCAGTCGCTCAGAAATTCTGCAGCCTGCTACTCTGGCTGTTTTCTAAACTCTAAATGTGTTCCTTAAGTGACTCTCAGGAGATGTGTCTTCATAAATTTTGGTGGCTTACAGATGGAAGAAAGAAAATCTAGGATTTTTTTCTTTCTCTTTCTAGAACATCATTTAAATCTCTGAGATTACCCCAGGGACTCTCACCTCTTGTGAATTAATCCCCCCTAACAAAATAGATTTTTCTTCAGATCCTCTCCAACACATGGCCAAGTATTTCAGCAGTTGTTCTCTTGTTAGTATACATTAAAACTCATGAATTTCATGATGGATCATCTCCCCAGCAGCACGGAGTCCACAGCTTCATATTTGTTGATACAGCCTGTTGAGATCTGAGCTCTTTAATTTGCAATTGTAATGTGTAATTTTCTAGAAATAAAATGCAATTCAGTCACAGGACATTCAGAATCACTCAATTCTAATCTATAATGTCAGCAAGCCTATTTCACTGACATTATTGTTTTGACACTGAGTGTAATAGAAATGATTAAGCCAGGAAGAGAGCAGCACTTACTTGACTGCTGTCAGCTACTGAACCACAATAGCCCAGCACACAGACTCTATTCAGCTGATGAAATGTGAAACTTGATATGCTGCTGCAAAATGTTAGTAACCACAAAGCTATATTTCAATCCCTACTTGATTTTATAAATGTTTAGCCTCACTCTGTTAGACCCAGCTTCATACAAAAGCAATTCCTGTTTCACAACTGGAAGGAATAGCAACCAAGCTTCTTTCTTTTAAATTCACTGAGTCCAGGCATGTGTCAAGGCCTTTTTTATTTTATTTTTTTTTCAAATGGAAGAGTATATTCAGATGGGGGAAGAAAATGCAAAGATTATGAACAATAGTAGCCCTTGTGACTTTAATGTGAAGATTAAGATTCATGATGGTAGGCATGTAATGTGATATAACTATATATCATGGCCCTTCCACCCTTCCAGCAGAATGTACACTTTGTTCAGAAATAATTTGTTATTGCTAAATTTGGAGATGCAGGCACTTAAACTGAGTGCTAAGTTGGTGTTTCTTCAAAATAGGTGTTTGCTTTCCTTTACATTTTATATAATTTTATATCATTATGTTGTCAAGTGTCCTGTGGCATAAGTTTAAGAAACTGGGTGCAGACAAGGCTGTGCAATGTTATAAGTAAATACTTCTGTCTCTCTTTTGTGTCTGAAGAGAAAATTCTCTTTCTTCCCACCTATGTACACAGAAGACCCATAGTTTCACCTTTAGAGACTTCAAACTATACTTACAAGAGGGCTTAACATCTTTTTCTCCCTGATGTTATAGTTTAAAAAGCTTTAGTTTAGATTGCTCTTGTTTAGTTGTTCACAGAAGTGTTTTCTGCATGTTGCCGAGGGCATTGCAGAATAAGTATTTTATTCACAGAATCCAGATTAGATTAAGAAATTGAATGGGATCAGTGAGAATGAGACAGGGGGCATCCTATGAGACAGAGATGACTCAAAAGATGTTTAGCATCCTCTGTCCCCATGGAGTTGGTGGCACCTTACAGTCTTCAGAGAGCAGTTCTTGTCATCACTCTAACTTGTGCTGCCCTGCTGCTATTGCTGATAGAAAGGATCTGCCTTTGTATGAGGAGAAACCAAACGTTTGAAAATTAAAAGGCTGTGTACATAACTTCCAGCAGAGTAGAATTCCTCTGGTTTCTTATAAAGTAATTACATGGTTACCTAAATGGTTTTATAAGTTTACCTCTTCAATAAAATATCACCTCAGGGAAGAGTTAGGTTTATTTTACTGCTTCATAAATAACAAGTGTGTTTGTTTTAGTTAGATCACATATATAAAAACAGTTATGATTGTTGTCTCTCCATGTACCATAACATGTTCAATATTAAAAATATTCAAATATTTTCCTCTTGATGACAGCATCAACATTTCCTACTGATATGCAATCTGTCATAAGGAATTTTCATAACTTCAATTTTTCTTACCTTTTTTGTCTCGTCATTTCCAATACTCAGCCAGAGAGCTGAAACACTAAGAAGAGAAAGCATAAAAGTTCTCATCTCTTTTGTTGTGGTGCATTTTTTAGCATTATTTCAGCAGTATTCTCATAGGCTTAGAAGGTTTAGATAGATATAAAACTTGAGATTAAATGGTAATGCTACAAAAAATTACACTATTATCAGTATTAAGCATCAGTACTAAAAAGGGAGACATACATTCAAACGGACAGTGATTTATATAATTTAGGGTACATAATGCTTGTCATTATTTAAATATTAAAGGAAGTAGAAGAGAACTGGCTAAAACAGGGAAGCAGCATGAGTTCATGTTTTGGAGCAGGGAATTTCGGGTGTCATCACTGCCTATTGCAACAGGTTTTGGCATGCCAGAACTGAATAACTTAATTTTTCCTTCTGAGAAATTATCCTGTTCAATTTCCAGGATTGTAATGTGACTAAAGGAAGTGATAGTTACAAAGTGATATAAATTCTTTACAGTGAAGCTCATATAGGAAGGATCTTTCCTTCCATGACAAGTGGTTGTAGCAGACCAGAAGAGAGTTGGGCTTTCACCAGAGGGTTTGTGCCAGGGGCCAGCAGGTACATTTGCATGGCATGGCACTGATCTGGTAAACCCTGCTGGGACACTCAGCCTCCACGTGCCTTTGCTGCACAAAACCAGGAACAGAAGAGAGAGAGCTCAGTCAGAAAAGGGGCTGACTGGAGCAGGGTAGGAAATCCTGTCTTCTTACCTTTCTACTTGCAGTAATTTTTGAGGTTTAGAACAATAGGTATTGTTCCACATGCAACTCACTGTAAAAAAGAGAACAAAATGCTGAGCTACATGTTTGCAAAAATGATCATAAGTGCTGAGAAGTTTTACTTTTATACTCACAGCATTTTAAGATTTAGCCTTCTCAACTTTTAAAAACATTTTATGCGCTTTCTTACTGTAAATTGACTCACATGTGATGACTGATTCTGGATGGAAGGCAGAATCTTCTCCCATGGCAGGAGTGGCTATGAGAAAGCAGCTACACTTTTCTTCAGCAGCTTGTGTGAATTTCCAAACTGGGACCATACCAATATCTGTGTAAACACACACTTCTGTGCATGCTCCATTTCCCAGCCATAATATACTGTTAGTAGATGTTTGGGGTTTTGTGCTCTGGGCTGGCCCAGTCAGGAGTGAAGAAAGGGAGGCTTACTCTGTGGTTTCACAATTGGCTAAGCCCATCTGACTGTGGGCTGTCACTGAAGGCAGCGTTCCTGCCCTTCCCTGCTTTGGGAGCAGGCTATTTTGCAGCCAGCTCCACCAGCACACAGTGCTTTCATCTCACAATATCTGCATTTGTTCAGGCAAGGGATTAACTCAACAGCTCTCTGGTGGGGACAAAGCACTTTGCAAGCTCAGAATCAGTAATATCAATATTGGCCACAGCTTTGTTGAATTCTGGAGGGACGCAAACAGTCACCGAACCAGTCACAAAAAGAGATGTCTGTTTCTTCTTATCCTGGGCAGATCAGTTTTTGCTGGTGGCATAGATCTCATGTCTCAGAACAGCTTTGTCTGTGTGTGTGTGTGTGTGTGTTTGTGTATGTGTTACTAAAATCAAAGATTTTACACCATAGGGGAAAATGTAGGCTTTGGTCAGAGTGGCTTAAAAGTGGGTATCGAGTTTGTTTGAACCAGGTTATATACAGGAATTGTCAGTTCTAATATATGAAAAAGAATTCCAAAAAGCATTGCCATCCAAGTGTGCTGGCTTTGTGAGGTAATAAGTGATGTCTGAATGATAAGGAGGATAGAAGTAGCGTAATTTTATTGATACAATACTGGAAAATAAAATAAAAGCTTCGAAAACGAAGAAAGTGACAACATAAAATGCAATTTCTCTCATAATATGTTTGCACATGGTTTATTTTTCTCAGAAGAATAATACATAATTATTTCTAATGCTGCTTTTGAATTTATAGTCTAGTTTCCTTGGGCTTCACTGTAGGATACTGTTTGTGCCACCTCTATTTTCAGAATTTGTCTTTTATCTCTGCTTTGCAGCTCCATGTCAACATTTTATGTAGTATTTTAACACTGGCTGACTTCCCATAATACGAAAATATCATGTTGTATAACAGAGGGTATGATTCTATTTTTTATTTTTATTTTTGCTTTGTGCTTTCCATATGTTTCCTTTAACCTTGGCACAAGTACAATACAGGGATGGGATTTGCATGAAAAATTGCAAAGTTGCAGTCAGCACAACTGAGGCTGTACTCAACAAGTCAGGTGCTACAGAAAGTGAACTTCCCCTGTTTTGCTAAAAGCTCTCAGCACCTCGTAGAATGTATTGTGTCTATCTAATATTACAGAGAAAAGCTGCACTGAATTTGTACTGTTTAGCAAAAGTGACCATCAGTGTTTGCAAGTCATCTATCACAAAATACTCCTGTCCATAACTTGATAAAGCTAAAAATAAGACAGGTATTTAGTAAGAAGATGGAAAATCTTGTTCTTGAGAGAACAAATGACCACTTTGGTGAGTTGAATTCTGTCCCTTGCCCTGCTAGTGAGCTGCTGGCAGTGGTGGGCAAATTACACCCCAGCACTTTCACAGGTGGTCACTGACTGTGCTTCCCTCAGATCTGAGCACCCAGTTCAAAATACCTGAGGTCTGATTTTCAGAAGTGCTGAGCACTCAGAAAGGCAGCTGAGTCAATACAAGTTGTGCTGCAAAAATGCACAACTACAGCCTGCTATAAAATGTTAAGTACTTCAAAAAGTCAGTTCCAAGTTGTCTGCTTTTAGGTATTTAGCCACTCCTGGTTATTTCCATTTTAAAAACAGAAACAACATTTTGCCTTATTTTAATAAATACTGAAAGAAAGATTCAATCATGCTCATGAAATATCCAGATTCTGTGACAATAAGCACCTCAGAGGGGAAATAATAATTCTTCATTTCTCTCAGATCCTGACTAACACATGTTTAAAACCAGGACGAGTACTCCCACATCAGGTATTTGTTAGCTGCAGAAATAATCCTAGTGTCTAGGAAGGCACAAAGTAGATTCTTACCTCTGAGCAGAAGGGTGACTCCATTCCATACCAACAATTAATGGATGCTTTTTAAAATGAGAATGTAAAAATCTTTTATCAATGTTTACAATTTATTGCTATTTACACATTTGTGATTATAATCAATCACAGATTATTGGGGGAAGGCTTTACAACAAGTTTGTTGTAAGAGGTAGGAGTTACCTCTTTTAATTTAAGTTTTAAACTGAGAAAATCCTATCTCAAAATATGTACATCCTATTAGTTGCTTAATATCAATCTCACAGCACAGCACAGAATATCTGGGATTTGGTGTAATAATACCACGTGACCAGTGATGATGCTCAGTGATGATACTGGCTTAAAACATCCCTTCCTCACCCTTGTTCCACCCTTGGCTGCCAGCAGCTCTTCTGCACAGGGAAGCAGCATCTCCACTCTGGGTTGCACCAGAGCAACTGTTGGTGCAGGCTCTCTGTGAGGTAAATCTGGTCCAGCCCTGCTGAAACCAAAACAGGAATGCTTTTAACTTGCTCATAGAAATTGAGCCAAAATTTTTGAGAAGGTCATCTTTTAGACAGGGTTCATTAGTGTGTCCTATCCTCATGTTAACTATATTTGAATAAAGGCTTTTCTTAATACTGATAGAGATTGACATTTTCAAATCAGTCTCTTTGCTCTGGGTAATTTATTTCGCTTCCTGTTATAGACAGTAGGTAGTGTCTGTATGTGGAGGTTATTCTTTTATTACTAAATGTACAGCTGTCTGAACAGATCAGGTGGAATTTTGCCTGCTTGCTGCTTCTGAAGGGCAAAATGATACACAGTCAAAGCTCCAGTGAACTTGGAGCAAGAACTGCCCTGAATTTTTGAAGGGATTTGTAATAATTTTCCTCCCTTCCACTGACTGCCATGAAATCAAAAGCAATTTTGATTTCACAAAGCATTGCTGCACATTTGACACTCAATTGCGTTGTTTACCAATTAGCTGGGGTTTTTTTCAAATAACACTTTTAGTTCATATTTAATTTTTTTGTCTCTGTGACTTGCTTAAAACATTCATAAAACCTAGCAAAAAAAAAAAGTAGAATTTTCTAAGTAAAAAAGCTAAACCAAAATGCCCTTCCCAAATTCTTTTCCATGCTCATGATGTTTATAGCTGTTTCCTTGCAATTGCTGTGAAACAGTGTACTGGTGTTTATTTTTCCCTCCCTTCCTTCCTTCCTTCCTTCCTTCCTTCCTTGTGCATACTTACTGATGTATTAAAGTGTCTCTTGCATTCTGACTGACTTTCATAATCAATAAACAGTTTTTGTTATCTTAGCAAATGTATATTTTGCTAAAACAAGGGCAATAAAAATCATCTGTGTGTTCATATGACAACCTTCTTAAACCTTTTCCTCAATATTAACACTTCAAGGCTTACTAACCTTTGTTTTAAGTAATTAATCAAATCATATTTTGCATCAAAAGGCTCAGTATTGTTTCCTAATATAGTAAGAATTTATATGGGACAACACTCATATCTGTGTTCCCATAAATAATTCAGACCTGAAATAGGTTGATAGAAATCACAGATTAAAGGGAATTTGTTTGGGGTAAAATTTTAAGATACTTGTTAGTATGATTTTTTTTTTCCAAGAAGCTAATGACAAATGAGTTGCCATTTTTTTCTCATTTAATTTAAAGAAACTTCTGTGAAAACTATTATTGTGATTCATCTTACTGAAAGCAGAACTATTTTCCCTTTCAAAACAAATTTCAAATTTACTAATCAGAACAAAAACATCTTTTGAAGACTCAGAGGCACTTTAAGAGTACTGTGGCAAGCATGTGCAGATTTTTTGTATTGTCATGGCTTGGTAGTGACTGGTTACAGGGGGAAAAATTTCTTGTAGATTCTTTAAATGTTTAAAGGAAACAGATAAAATACAGATGTTTCTTCACCATAAAATTAGTTACCCTGCCTGGGTCATTAGTAAGGTCTGATTTTTTTAGACATACACTCGTGCACAAACCTCTGTTGCTTTAATGAACTGTATAAGTGGAAACAAATTTTGCAACAAAATAAGCTGTTCTGCCTGAATGATTTAAATTTAGCAAATTCATAAATATTTAAAAACTGGTCATTATAATGGGAGGCATGTAGGAACTCCAGCTCCTGTTGGTTCAGCAAGCCCTGCCTGAGGAGCAGAGCTGATGGTAACCACTTGCGCTCAAACTTGACTCCAGCTGTCATTCCCTGGAGCTGTGTGAATTCATTGGAGGAATTTGGGTTCTTATTAAGTTATACAATCATAATGAGCAGATGTACCATATTTTTCTATCAATAACCTAACGGGGGGCAATTTTAGACCTAGTTTAACCAAATCTGAATTAACGCTGGACTCCTTTATCCCTTCTCTGAATGGGCTCAAACAGCTGGAACCGTGGAGGGTTTCTTTATCAAATGTGAACATTCAGGCTGCCATCTTAGCAGCCGAGAGGCTAATTTCTGGCTTGATGCTGGCCAAAGTGTGGTTAACCTCACAGAACTGTAACATTCCAGCAAGAAGAATTCATTTTTACCCACTGTTGCCACTAACCAAATGCTAACATTTTACTTTGGAGAGCACAATATTATTCAAGCTGTCTTGTAATACTCTAAATGTTTGTACCATTACAAACTGATGACAAACTGATTTGTTCATTGCATCTTAAATGTAACTGCCAAATATTCTCTCCCCAGGTTCACTCCTGTGTTTTGAGGATAAGCTAAGCCAGACTGTGTATATAGGTAGGCAGCCAGAAACAAGCACAAAAATCTGGCTTCATTCTGAGAAAACCTGCTATTTTTTTTTTTTAAAGCTCTGTATGAAAGGAAAAAAAATGCATTTTCTGAATGTCTGCAGTCTTTCAAAGAGTCCAGAGAGGCATCCCTGGTCAAGGCTCTCAGAGCTTATGTTGGAAGGATGCAGAATGGGCCATCCTGGGAAATACTCTGGGAAAAAGCAGTGCAGTTCCAGGAGGCATGAAAGGGATTTCTATTCACTTCTCCTTCTCAGAGGTGGTCTGTGATTTCTTTCCTCCTAGACAACTTTGAAAAAAACTAAGCCGTACCTGGAGCTAACGTGAGTAGACAAGGTAAGAGAACTGGAGTGGTGGGAATACCTTAGCAGACCAGAGACCACAGGGAAAGAAAAAGCTCATGTTATATTTACCATTTTCTTCTGTAGTGTTCTGTCTTGCCTGATAAAAAAGCGACAACAGTGCTAGCAAAGCATAAGGGATGTCTTATTGTTACCCCCTGAGAAGTCTTCTTCACAACACACAGTCTATTTTATATACCTAATTTATTTCCTACTCTTATAATAGGGAAATCCGTTTCTGTGTAATGGAATTTGATCTTTTAATGGGAATGTCCTTCTGTATTAGCTGACCTTGCAAGGCATTTCAAATGTTCCGTCTTTTCACCCAGGAAAAATTCTTCATTCAGCAATTCTCAGACTCCTCTGAACCTTACACGGGAAACCCCTGGAAATGTTTGATGAAATGCACAGTTAAAGCAGTGCAAAAAGCAAAGCACATCACACAGCCTAATATAGTCTACAATCAATGAAATAGTCTATCCATGGACAGCATTTGCTTTATTTTTCCCCTCAGTTTAGGCCACCCCACCTGTGATTTCAGTTTTCACAAACAGACCTGCCATTTCCTTAATAATATGCATGTATTTATGCTTCCTCTGGATAAAGATGAGACCTAGCAGAGTTTATACTTAAAAGGCTTGTGTTCACAGTTCCCATTCAGGCACTCTCTGCTCTGTACTGCTGTTAACTCCTGTGACTACTGTCATCCTGCTCTCTCAGATTGTCCTACAGACTGAAAAATCATCATGCTCAAGCCTTTTGGGAAGATTTTGTGTTAGCAATGTGTCAGGCTCCAATCTGCTCCATTAAAGCTGACAGCCAAACACCCACTGGATTCAGGCCCTGTCTCATAAGGAATACAGTGACTAAGAAAGCATTTTCACTTCTTCAACACATAAAATTTTTGCATCTTTTGGATTTTTTAATTTTTTTATCTGAGAAAATAAGATGTGTGATCAGGTATGTTAGGGCTGGCTAAATACCAAGCACACATGTACAGGTTTTCCCACTTGGACTTTTATCATGTCTAGGACATGTTAAGAGACCAGCAACAAGATGCTGCTCAGATAAAATGGAGCATCTGATGATCAGGTGTTGAGGGTCATCCTCCAGGTTGTCCTAGCTCCTGGATGCACAGTGAGCCCAGACCTTCACAGGCTGGAGCTGAAGGACTCCTGGACAGCCCCTGAGTGTTACTGCCACCTGTGAACGTTTCCTATCCCCTCTGAGGCATGTGGTGTGTGTTTTGTGGCTTTCAGCTGTGTGAGGGTTTGGTATGTAGTTTATAGGCTCCCTTTAAGGTTGGAATCACTTGAGCTAAGATCTACTTACATGCTCGTTCTTTTAAATACCTTTCTTCAGGATCACCCCAGGTTTAGCGCCATGTGCTTTTCCAGTTCTGTCGCTTTATATAAATAACACAACACGTCTGAATGTGAGCAGAGGGGATGGGAATGTACAGCAGCCCTGGTACCGAGTGCCAGACTGGACAGCCCTCCATCCATATGGCTCAGGATCTGGCTGCTTTGCTGAATGCTGCTCTGAGCTGAAGCATCTGCTTTGGCTGCACCAGCAGTGAACGTTTTCGCAGCTGCCAGACCGGGCTCCATTTACTCTGATTTTGCATGCTTTTTAGGAGCTGGCCTAGCTTGCAACAGCACATAATTTTAACATTATGATCTTTGATTCCTTGGAGTTCCATGTGTATATTTTCTCCTCAGCAAGGAAGGAAGAGCTGAACAGGAAGGCTGATGGGCAGTATTACTGAGAAAGTAATATGTGTTTTGCACGTATTTCTGTGTGTATCATAATGTTTCAAAATGGAAGAAATAAATTATTGATACTCACAACAGAAAACTGAAGTAAAGGATATGTGTCTCACATTAAAAATGGAGCTAAGCCTTGCTTTCCAAAAGACTTCTGTACATTGTTTAGCTCTGCTCAGAACAAGTTAGAGTTGCTGAAAAAAATATGAACACGGTACTTTAATTTCTGTAGGGTAGAACTATCATGGTAAGTGCAGGAATATATTACTTGTAAGCAAATTCAGAAGTGTACAATTCTTGCTTCTAATGGTACAATCCTTTTATTTTTTGTGATAGTTGTGTTAAAGGGGACACCAAAGATTCCATGACTAATCATGTATTTAGCATCTGTTACCAATATCTCCATGCAAATTAATTAACAAAGGTCTGAGAGTCCTCTGTTTGCAGTCTTCCATGAAAGTAATACTGATTGGCACTGACATGGTATAAAATTATTTCCCCTTTGAATATAGCCTTTTTGTCAAAAGATTAGGACTGCCACCTGTCCCTTTGGCTGGTGACTACTTTTCTCAAATATTCCTCTTCTTAGCTGAAACTTAATAAATCCAAGAACATTTTACCAGTGTAGTTGTTTATTGACAAACAGAGCGTTCAGATGGTCCTCACTGTTGTTGGTAGCTCACTCTGAGGCTCTTGGTCTCTTAAGGAGAATTGAAGTCAGAAAACACTTTCAGTAGGATGGTGATGTTCCTGCCAGCCTATGTAGTGAATGCTCTGCACTGAAACTGCTTATTGTTTCATCTGTAGGGCAAACAGCAAAACACACAGCGCTGAAGCTGCTTTGAGCCAACACCTAAAATCTCCTGCTTAGTGGATAAACCTGATTGCTCTGAGTATTTTCACATCTGAGTGCTTGTGGTCCTGAATCCAATGTTCTTCAAATACTGTCCTGTGATACTTATTTACAGCTTACCACTCTGACGAGTGCTGCTGCAATATATTTCCAGAAAATGAAAAAAGGTCAAAAACACAAGAAAGGCAGGTTTATTATCCGTCACAACTCACTTTCCTCAAACACCCCCTCAGCTGAAATATTTAGGTGACTTTCAAAAAATATTTTTGGAAATATTCCTTCACTTCTAATCAGATGGAAAAAGCGTTTGTTTTATTTAATCATGGTTATGAAACTGAGCCTTCATTTTTTTATCTTCCTTTTTTCCATAAAAACCTTTTAGATTTGCCTCCTCTCTTCACAACCACATAAAGTTTGGCTTGCGATGAAAAGAACAAATGAGCCCCACTGAAAACTTTCAGAAGATGCTGGAGGAGCTGCTGATTAACCACTACTCAGCTAATATCCAGAAATAATGCTTATTTCAATATGTGCTGTTACCTACTATGTTTAAAGGGCCACGAGCAATCTCAGTAGCAGGAAGGGAAGACACTATGGTCACACAGCTGACAATATGGAGCTCAAGAGAAAGACCATTTGTCTTTGAAAGGACTGACTTCAGAGAACTGCTTTTGCAGAAGGAGAGGTCACAGTCCTGAATGAAGACTGGGAGGGGAACAAGGTTGGAGAGCTGTTAACATGAAAAGTCTACCTCCTGAGTGCTCTCTGCAGGAGGCACCTGGTTTGGGGTCCCAGCTGAGCTGCTGCTTAATAGCTCATCTGGGTGCCAAAAAGCTGTTTCATGACATTCTTGGCTTAAGCACTGCAAAAGCAGTGGAACATTTTTGCTACACAGAGCCTTTAGTCTTTAAATCACTGTTTTCTGGATGAAAACCCAAGAAAATTGAGAGCAATGTCAAGACGTTAAAACTTTAGTGTTCAGTCAGACACATTTTGTCCTGAATCTCAATGGCTGGCTCCAAGGTTTCCCAGTGTCTGTGTTAGCAAATAGTTGCCCTTTTGTATGGAGAGAAATCTGCCACGTCCTCTGAGCATCATGGATGAACTTGTGCTCCATCAAGCGCACCTCCAAAAACTACCTTAAGCTCAGCTAATGAATCTTATGTTACTCCTAACATTAATACTTGGGAGATTTAAAAACATTCACTAAATGGAACTTGCCCAATCTGCAGCTGGAAAAACGAGGTCATATTATTCTTCTGGAAAAGTAATAAAAACTTGGACACTTTTCAGTTATATATCTGTGTAGCATGGATCAACTGTTCTGAGCTCAGTTAAAAATTCTAGAAATGCTCATGAAGTCATTCCTGATAAGAGGAGCATAAACTATTTGTTTTGCTAAATAACTGCATTGCTTACAGGCCAGTTCACATGCAATGTGAGCCGTTGCATGTGGATGTCCAGGACGCTTTCTAGTAGTAAACCTATTTTCCATTTTCATTTCTAATTTTTTCTCCTTCCCTCTGAATTCTTTGACTGTAAGATTCAGTGCAACTAATGATGAGGACAGGGCAGAAGGCAGGGAGTGTCTTTCAGTCCTGAGGGGCAGCAGAAGTGCATACAGCATTGGATCATTTCATAAATTAACCAGACAGATAGAAATTGCTTCCCCAGGGTGATCCATGGCAGGAAGACACTGAACTAAGGTTTTCAGGCTAGATCTCTTCTTACCAATATTTTGTCTGTTGCATTTGTATCTTCTATATTCTTTCATACTGAAGTTGTACTCATAAAAGAGCAACTGCACAACAGTATTTTAACAACTTTGTATTGAATTGTGGATTAAAAAGTTGTAATTAGTCAGACAAAATGTGTTATCAATTTAGTTTTATTTCCCAGCTGTGCTCTCCTGTCATTTTTAATTATTATTTTCAGAATACTGATCATGATGTCATCCCCCTGAATTTCCCAAAAGGTCCCCAGTGTTCATTCCAAATGATTAATGAAGGTATGAAAGCTATGAGTGCTTCCAAATCAAATATGTATATAAAGGTAGGCAGTGCACAGGAAAAGATGATTAAAATAAAGAATTGTGTGTTTCCTTGAAATTCACCAGCCCATTGATATGCAGCAGTTCAGATCTCAGTGGAACTTTTGTGCAAGCCACTGAATACTTTTTCTATGGGGGAAAAATTGCTAGACAAAGTTGCCTGTTAGACCGACTTGAATTTTATTTTATGGCTGCGGGTTTCACATACTTGTGACATTAAAAGGACAAAAATGGTCTCTGTGCTAAAGTGATAGGTCTGGCAAGCCCATATATCAATTGTCTTGAAAAGTGTGAGTCTTGAGACTTACTTCATTTTGAATGTTGGTTTTTAATGAAGAAAATGTAATAAATTGATATTCTGAATTTTTGGCCTGCATTAGGAAGCTAAAAGGTAAGCTGTTGCAGTGCTATGCATTAATAAGCACTCAGGAGTCAGATTTGTCAGGAGAGAAAGTGCAGTGCTTTTTATTAACTGAATAAGCATTGTGCTTAGGTGGGTTTTGCCAAGGCCTCTGGAAATGTCTAACTCATGTGGAAGCAGGCTCAGATGCTTAACTGCTAAGTAGCATAGTGGTTTCCATTCCAAAGCAGCATTGTCTTAAAACAGGCATTCCTACTCTAAACTTTGTGTTTCTTCCTTCAGTGGATGAACTTCAAATGAAGCAATTTTTTTTAAGTCACAATAAGAATGGATTTTTTTTTAATTACTCTTTTAATTACTCTCAGGTTGCTAAAGAAACACCAGATTGGTTCACAAATTCCAGCAAACAGCATACAATTATTCTATATGAAATGTATACTTTTCACAGTAACATTTTAGATGCCATTTTATTAATATATCACAGTGTTCATCAAAAAGGTCAGCAAAGACAAGAGTCTAGGAAAAGCCTTAAGGGGTAAAAACATAAAAATATTTTCAGAAACAAAGCATCTAAGTCCAAAACTATCATTCAAAAGGGCCTGTTCAGCTGCTATCTAGCAGTAAAGCATGCTCGCTTCTATTTGTGTCTGGGGAGGGATCCATCAGAACATACTGGTGCCTACACTGGGGATAACTACATCCAAGCCAGACTGCCTTCAGTCCCTGGATAAAAACAAAGATTTTCGGGGTATGATTAATTTCCTAAAGTAGGTGCTAAAAGAGGTGAATGATACAATAAAAAAATTCCCCTCTCAGTTGCCCCTTGGGGCTTGCAGGACTGATTCTCACGGGTTTCCCTCAGCCCTGGCTGCTGTGCAGTATTTTGCCTTTTCTGATAGCCTTTCCTCGAGTCTCTAGCCTGGAGCTGCTGGGCTCAGTAGTGCCCTGCAGTGAGACTCCGTTTTTACCTATCCAGACATGGCAGATCGTCTTCTATATTTGGTTCTGTACTGATTATGGGCATCTGTGTAAATAAAATGTCCAACATTTTGTTTAAAATTTCTGTGAAAAAGAAAACAGTGTTTGTGAAATGCTCATCAAATTTAAACACTAGAGAGAGAGTGTTAGGAGTTCCCTTCATGTAATTATGAAATGGTGCCACTGCCTTCACTGGAGCTTCTCCATTACCACAGCCAGAATTCTGTCCTGCTAAAATGCATTATCGATGGCTTGTGTGATACAGCAGCTGAGTGTAAACCATGGCCCACTGGACCAAATGAGGCTGTGTGCCTCCTTTTCTCTTAAATATCTTCTCTATTTTCTGACAAAGAAATAAGTGATAAATAATCAGATGGCAAAAAGATTTGTCTCAGCTTTTTCATCAGCAAATATTAGGGTGGTAGATTCACCAAGCTACCTCTTCTTATTCTACCAAACACAGTCTTTCACAAACACTGTGGTGTCTACATGCCTGCCTTCCTAACATAATCTAATTCAATACTATATAAATATCTACATTGACTGTATAAGATAAGGAGCTAAAAGCTGCAGGGATTTTACATTTGAAGACTGTAGGAGAACTTGGTGAAAATAAGAAAGGAATTTTAGGGGTGAAAGAGATGCACTGTCACCATGCGATTGTCCTGGGGTATTTGACTTTTTGCAGACACAGAGAAGGGCAGTGTTTCTTCCTGTGATATCAGAGTGAGAAAGCTAATGGAGGTACTAGGTAAATTATTTTGCAAAAAGCAAATGAACACACATGGGCAATAGGTATGAAATCACTCATTGAAACAGGTTTCAGTGGGCTTGTGTTCATCCCCCTCTGGGTTTTGCATTTTCTGAGATGGAATATTGTAATAAAAAGTTTCCCAGCAGGAACAGTCATGGAGGCAGAGAACTGCAGGACTATTGCAGAAAACAAATGTTGGTTTTGTAACTGGGACTGTATGTTCCTAAGCTATGATAATTTCACAGGAAAAGAACAACTAAAACTAATTGGAACTTAAATATTGGGTAGTACAGTGTGACAAAGTGAGGATACAGGAGCCTATATGATCTGGACCAGACTTTGAGAGGAAGAAGACAAGTTATAGGAAAAAAGGCTGGGAGTTGTACTCCAGACATCTCAATTGATTTTGTTTGGTTCATAATTGGTGGGTAATATTTTTATCTGACAGATAAGGCTGGAACCTCTGCTGCATTTCTTGCTTAACAGTAGCTATGTGAGCACTCACCTGCAATGCCAGCCCATAGTGGGTGAATACTTTAAAACAAAGAATTTGTTGGAAGAAAATAGAACATAAAAAGAAGGCAGATTTGCTGAGTAAATTGTTCATTGTGAATGATTCACACAGTTTTACTAACAATCATCTGGGAAAAGTTAACAAATGAAGGAGAATGACTGCAGTGAGTAATAAATATAAATCTGTCCAAGAGACATGTAGGGTTACTTGTTGGCTGTGGAGAAGGATAGGATTGATTGAAAGATGTAGAGAAAAAAGCTGAAAAGCAGAAGGAGATAAACAGAGAAGGGGTGGCACTTATAGCTGCAATGGTGGCAGTTCATTCAGTAAAGTTTTGATGATTGTTACTATTTTGCTCACACGGTGTGAAAATGAAAGAATGGCCTCCATTACTCTGCTTTTCCTTGAGACTGACTGCTTTAATTTGGAAGTCAATAAACACCATGCATGCTCCCAGCATCCTAACCCATAGCTATTGGAAATTGGCGCACTTGAACTTCCTCCCACTGGGAAACCGAAGCTCGGCTTTCAAAATTCATATTTTTATGTCCTTGCTATTTCTATTTTATTAAAACAAAATATGTGATTTTCCCCCACCCTCCCTCCCCAAATTGCTTGTTGAAAGCTGCTTTTGTTGAGAGAAAGCTAATATTAAAAAAAGGGTTGATTCCATTATGAAGGCAAGAGCAGCTTTGTGATAGGAGATGAAAATGTGTTAATTAAAATGTTGCTTTTACTTTATCTTGAATGTCACATGAACCTTATCTCCAGCTCATGCAGGCTCTACAAGGTTTCATTTGGGCATCTAGCCATCTTTTGTTTTTCATTTTACTATTTCCACTTAAATATTTACAACTTGAACCCAAGCCCATGAAACTCCATGGTAACACTCCTGTGGAGTCTCAGAGACTTTCCAGCCTTGGAGCAGAGCTTTGCTCAGAAAGGGGGAAAAAAAACCGCACCACATAAATAAATAAATAAATAAATAAATAAATAAAAGACAAAAAGGAGCTTGTAAGTTTGTATGATTTTTTTATCTTCCGGAGATCTACATACAACCCTATAAATAGAAGTTGCCTAGCTGCCTCTTTGATAAATGCATGTCACTGAGGTTACGTGGCATTCTACCCCCTCAGTTGTCTTTAACAGCAATAAAGTGCCTGCAGGCAACAAAATGCCCTCTGACACCTGTGTAAGCTCTGCAGTCTAATGAACTGAAATCTAGTAAACAGTTCCTTCTAATTCTTTGCAAAAATATATAACCCATCTCACTGATTCTGCAGGGCTGAGAGGAATTGGGATGAGGACATCCTGGTTACTACAGTCTGCAAGTACAGCTGAAAAAACATAAAAATGAGTAAGTTTTGTGTTGTTTTCTCAATTCAGTGACAACAGATTCAGTTTAATATTTTTTTAAGGAAGATAGGTATCCAACTCGGTTGTTAAGCTAGAAAACATGAGTACTGTTCTCGCCTCTTAATCCTAGGTAGGTTGGAAAAATTTGCAAAAAAAAGGGAAGTAAATCCTTGGATTATTCAACCTAGCATTTATGTTACCATTATAAGAGATTGACAACACTGTAAGCATACAATATGCTTTGTACACAAAGGTGCATTTTATTTAGTAAGTTTTACTTCTCTGACTGTTTTGTGGTGATGCAACATATGATATTGCTGATAAAAGACGGAAATCCATTTCCTCTATTTACTCAGTAATCACGTCAAAAATCACAAAATCAATTTTCCGTGAAAAAAAGTCCTGCTCTGTGTCTCCACTTGTAAATCAAACAAGAAACCAGTAGAGACATTAAATTCTAAAATGTGTCAAATTAACCACATCTGTGCTAACCTGTGCCCATCTCTAGTGGAAAAAGGAGGATTTCATCAATAAGCCCAGGAGTAAGATTTTTTTTCATGGTCTTGCATCACTTTTGGGTACCTCAAAATAGTCACAAGGACCATGATAGATTGTAGGACATTTTGGGAAGCTTCAAGCCACCAAAGCTATGTTGGAGGTCACTTGGGGAAGAGCAGTAGGAGAAATATGGAAACATTTGTCCATGCCCAATTTAAATCAGATAGTCTTTGGAGAAGAGTCTATCTTTCTGTCTGGTATTTTACAAGTTCTGCATTGCTGCAGCTACAGCTGGAGCTCTTTGATTAGTGCCAGCATCAAGTAATCAGTATAAAAATAATACAAATATTGGAAATACAGTATGTAAGTGATGTTTAATCAGGTGCGATGACAGCAGACGGAAGGAATTTCATAGTTACTCAGTAGATGCAAGGACGTATCCTGGTAAAAGAAATATTTGATTGGAGGTAATTTTGCTTGAAAATCCCTAAGGGAAGTGGATTAATTGATTGGTGTTTTGTTGGCTACTTTTAAGAGCTGTGCTGAAGAAATCTGAATGAACACAAGTAGGGGCAGGAGAATCTGGGATGGTTCTGCTCAAACCATCCAACAATAAGACAAGAAGGGATCAAAAGAATCACTAAATTACTTTTCTTCTTTTCTGCCTGGCCCCTCTGTTTGCGGCTGCTACCTTCTGGGGTACTCTCTGGGTGACAGTAATTGGAGCCAGGGGATTGTTTGGTTCAATGCTGAAAACAGGTTTTAGCAGCTATAAATACCAATCAGTAGCTGACCCGTTAAAAATCTAAGGGGCATGTTAAGTTCTTTTGTTTCTGTAAAAGAAATGTTTTCTTAAAAGAGCTCATTTTTATCTATGTTTGAATTTTTTATACACTTGTCTGTTTTAGTGAATGTAATTAGTTTTAATGAATTAAGTATTTCCAACATAGCAAGCTAGCTTGTGAGATATCTGCCCCATTTGAGTCTGGAAACTATATTCATATTCCAGGAGAAACTTGCCATGAAAAAAAATGGCAAGTATGAAAACATACATGAAAATACACAGCAACAAGCTACAGACACTGTGTCCAAGGTGCTCTACTGTGCACATACCTCCTCTGGGGGGAGATGAAAAAAGAATGACACCTAAGGGATGTGAAGTCACATTATTTAATGGACATTGGAAGGCACTCAAAGGCTACAGTAATTGCCATGCTAGAAGGATCAGCTCAATTAGTAAGGGACAGGGTCAAAAACTACTCTCAGAAGAGACGAAGGGTGCCACAGACATTAAGAAGATATTTGTGGTTTTTTTTAGTTATGAAGGCAAGACTTGGCCCCATTGAAAAGTATTAAATAATAAGCAAAAAGGGCCAAACCCAATTTTAGAGTGTTCCCTAAAGCAATGGCTAGGGATGAATAAACACATCCTACTGCTGAAAGCCTGGGCAGGGTAACGTATTGAGATACACAGCAGCTTCAGACAGCACTCCCCAGGCAGCTGCGTTGTGATCACACAGACATGCTCCATCTGCAAACAGGCAGATGAAATCAGTGACTCCAGTTGTTGCTCATGGTAGCTCAGCACATTCCCTGCTGACCTGGCTGAAAGACCGTTTTTATGAAACACAACTGATTAAAGAAACAAATGATGTAAAATGAAGTGTCATCATGGATACAGGGTTTAGGGCTATATAAACAACTGGGGACTGAAATCATTAGACTCTCTGCTCTGGAATGGTTCAATATTTTTAGAGGATTAAAATGCCTTTTCTACCCTTTGGTCTTTTGTACTTATTTGTATGTCAACATAAGCATTTGTCAGTGTTTTTCATGTTTCCTAAGTCAGGAAATCTGTAAATTCATCATATAAAGGGACTGAGTCTTAATTCCTGGGCCTGCTAGTCCTGGATCAAAGGTTTTGATGTATTATTCCTAACTTCTTTTATTTGGAAAAATGCAGCCAATACCTCTAGCAGACAGCATGGACCTGATCCAGAATCCACTGAAGTTATATAAAATACTCCAGTCAAGTTCCACGAGTTTTGTTTCAGGTCCTGTGCCTCCAATCCAGCACAGCACTTGAGACTGTATGTAGTTGCTCAGGAGATTAACTTTACATCCGAGTGTCAATGCTTTACCAGATTGACACATCCATATCAGCTGGTACAAGCAGCCTGGCTCTGCATAACTGCTCCGATGGCAGCCACTGGATTATATACTCATTTTCAAACTCTGAAATAGGATTTTTCATGTGTTGGGTTAGTAAATAACCCTCTACCTTATAAATTCCAGCCAGACTTTCCTTCAATAAGCCATGTAACATTGTTACAACACAAGATGTTCTTGTAAGGAATGCTTCCTGTTGAGGGACAGGGCACAAGGAAAAGCCAGGAAAATAAGCAGAAAGTAATATGGGAAGGCAGAAAAAGTGTTTGCAGTTAAACTGTTAAAGAGTAATGAAACTTTAAGACAGTGAGCACAATTTTTATGGAGGTCTTTGTGGTGAGTGGCATGATGATGTTTTCTCAATTAACAATCCTGACTTTCTTCCCCCTTGTTTCCCCCATTATGCTTAGATCTCGGCTGGGAATAAACTGTAAGGACAAGGGGCATCTTTGGTAGTTACAATAAAAACAATGGCTGCCTCATTCCCTGTAACTATCCATTGCTGCCTTCTGTAGGGTGTAATAAGAGGGGTTACAAACTCCTGTTGAACATAGCTGATCATCAATTAGTAATCAGAAGTAATTAAAGTCTGCTGGCTGAATGGCTCACAGTCACTACTAAACCCAGTACTTCATTATGTTCTTCTGTAAGAAGTTGCAGTTGTGCACACTTCTCAGGAAGTCCCTCTACAGTGTAATGCATGGATCAGGCCCTAAGGATGAACTCAAAACTGCAGGACTATGATTTGTTTGCCACTACAGGAGAGAATTTTTGAAACACAAATTACTGGGAAACATTGGACATCTGTTTCTTTTAAAATGTACCTGAAAGTGTCATTTCTGTTCCCCGACCAGGTAAGTTTAACACAGAGAGCCTGGTGAGACTGCAGCCATAGTGGATGCTCTGCTGACATGGGCAGTGCTGACCTCCAGGCACAATTACAGCTGTGGATCTTAGCATGGACAGGTACCACTGGCCATATGGTAGATCTTGGTAAACAAAATTCTTCTATTCCATACAGGATTGTAAAATATTTGGAGAATTTCAAACGGAGGTGTTCTAGAAATGCAGATCAAAACCAATTGGAAGCAAAGAATATATTGATATTCCTGTGGTTTTCCTATTCTGAGTGTAGTGGAGTAAGGGAGCAATCTCAACCTTGAGGAAACTTCATTGGTTTTAACAAGGATACTCAATAGATTAATTTGATCTTCTGCTGACGATTTTTAGCCTTGAGAAAACTATTTATGCTTTGAGACAGAGGGCTTAAAAGTAATAGCAACATTTAATAGCATAATTACTTCACATTATTTTGCATTCTCTGACTTTGCTCAAATGAAACACATTGCATGCTGAAATAATCCTGTAGGGAGGATTATTCAAACAAGATAAAGTTCCCTCTGAATGTAATGTCAGTTCTTTTTATGCATGCTGAGTAACCTACTGTGCTTTGGCAGCTTTAAGACTGAGCTGTATCATGCTCATATTGGAAGCATGCAAATATCTGAGTTAGCAGTTTGAAATGTGGCCGAGCAGTTATTACTTCAGGAATGTTAATTATTACTTTTATGTGGATAAACTCTCTGGAGCTGCATCCATTTAAAATTCAACCACAGACACTATGCACAAGTTAGATTTGGTCTCAGTGTTATAATTTTTCTTTGTTTATACCATTGGTAATGGTACCATGCTGGTGTCAACAGACTGAGGGCTTACAAAGTGAATGCAGAAATAAATATTATTGTTAAAGAAAAGATGAATCATTTGCAGTCAAGCAAAACTGAAGGTTTGTCTACTTGCAGAAAACCTTTACTTGAGGCACTGGAGTACATAGAAATAATATTAAAATATTAAATTAAACTGAATTAATATTAATGCAAATGTGCAAGTACTATATTCCCAAAGAAAGGAAAGCCAAGAGAGACCCAGAAGACAAAGCCTAAACTGCAAATAACATATGCCAGTCCAGCAGGTTTTCTTGAAGAAGACCTGGAGTTTCATGTCCCCTGGGTTTTATCTGGACAGGTGGTTAGCACTTGTGGCTTGTGTGGAGTCCCAGAGATATCCACAGCACAAAGGAGTAGAGCTAATCAACCACTGTGCCCAGCTTTTCAAAAAAGTGTTTTATCTGGTTGCTTTAATGATACAAAAGAAGCAAATGAAAAGAAAAAAAAAAAGAGGTAATTTTTTTAAAAAAATGGATTAAAATCTGGTATCTTATTTTTGTATATTGTGTACAGTGTTTGGATATGCATTCAGCATGAGATCTTACTGCCTGTAGTTTTACCAGCTCTGGTAAAATTTTGGAAGGCATTCATGAGGATCCTACTGTAAGTAAGCAAACTATAGACAGGGATAAAGTGGATAAAGGAGCAAAGGGGAAAGAGTCAGTTTGACACACACCGGTGGGAGTCCATGGAAAAGTTTCTTCAAATTATTTTATCTGGTTTAGATTTCCACATATATGCTCCACAGGAATTGCCTCTGAGTTTGAACTGCCAGTTAGCTGGAAACAACACCAGGACACAGAAGCACAGACCACTGCTAGTGCAGCTGCATTAGGAAGGACTGTTCTGAGCTCAGACAAGAAGTTTGATTCCAGAAGGAGCTGAGAACATCACACACAAAACATTTTTATGTCTATTTGAGTGGGACCTTAACTAAAAGTGATACTAATATTCAAAAATAATTGCCAATTAACTGATTAACCTCTAAAGCTTGTGGTAATGTATAACAGAAAGTCAAGTCCAACCTTTTGAACAGGCATTTCAGCAGCACACTCCTTTCATGAGCAAGGAAGCTGCGGTGTCTTACACACGGCAAAAACGCCTACGGTGAAATGATAATTCTTTGATATTGTTTGAGGCACAAGATTGTTTGTAAGATGCAGTAACACTACACCCCTGCAACCAATTTCTGTCCTAATTTAATTTGCACTTTCCGTGCTAGACCCCAGTGACGGGAAGCATCTCTTCTCAGGAAAACCCTTATACATGTTTGAAGTCCTGTGAAAATTTAAAACACATGTCATTGTTGTCCAGAATCGATCTGATTTAATAGCCTGAGCTCCGGCCTCTTTTTCCACATGGAAAAAGCTCCATGTTCAGAGTGCTTAAAGCAACTCTGTTACACCTATGAGTATTTTTACAAACGCCGATTGAGAGATCATGACCCTGTTGGAACACAGAGAATGGAGAGCACAGGTAGGTCATTAAAAATACATGTAGAGTAAGACCTTACTTAATGTGAGACAATCAGGCCTTAAGCATGAATCTGTGGTAGCCATGTACTGAGGAATGACAGTAGAGTTTGTCTGTGTATATATATGCATCTGTAGCTACAAGTACATACACCAATACATGTATACCTATGTGATATAGAATAATAAATTAACTATTTATTTAGTTCAAAGTGATAAGTGGATATTGAGACATTGCTACTTTTGTCATAGCATTCAAGTAAAATGGCAGCCTTTTAAATTTTATCCTTAAAACATGAGCCAACCCCTGATGGGCCCTGAGCTCTTAATACTTTACTTTTTCTCAGAAATGCTGAAATACTCTGCTGAATCCTTTGTGGTTTGGCTTGTCCTTGTCTGGACTTCAGTACTTTCCTAGGTTGGTTTATTCTCAGAATGTCAGCTTCAATCTTGGCTTATTGAATTAAGGATCCAGCATGAATTTTAAATTAATTTCTCCTAAGGATGTCTGAGTCCCAGTGTTTAACTGATTCCATACCCAAGTGAAGTGCTGATATTATTGCCAAATACATTAAGGTATGCATGATATGCCCATGAATGAACTGTCACTATGATCTCTAGTTATTCCTGCTTATTTGTATTAAATAGTCTTAGACAAAAGTAGCTATATGAAGAATGTATATGCAATAGAGGAAAAAAAGGGGAGAGTTTTATGCCCTCTCTTGTTACAACCTGTTTTTACAGTTATAGCTGCTTGCAAATGAATTTAGCAAAACAAATATTTTGTTTGCCTTTTTAAATTATTTTGATAAAATATAAATTCCAGAAGGAGAAGAGCATTGTTTCAGCAGAGTTAAAAAGAGCAGTGGGGGAATCTCAGACAGGCGGATGTACATTCTCAGGAATGCTCTTTCAGAGAGCAGCAAGCTGTGAATGTGCAGCTGCAAGCTTCAGCATCCTGAATAATCTGCATTCAGAGACTGCAAAGTCATCAATATTTATGGGCTGGTGGGATCATCCCTGGCATGCAGCTACATCTGCCAGCTCTCTGTTTACTCCACATCCTTTTCTCTGCAAGTTTCAGGTTCTTATTTCCTGGGATGAGTAGGTTTGCCCTTTGAAGCAGAGCTCCTCCAGTGAAACAGAGAAGATGCTTCCTGAATCATACTGGGCCAGCACTTTAACTGTGCGTGTTGAGAAATCCCCATTGCAGCAGATGTGTGAGAAACAGGAGCTGATCACAATTTCCCAGACTCAGCCCTGCCTTGGTGGAACCAGCATTCTTGCTATGACTTATCTGCTCATAATTGCTTTACAGGGAAGGGCTCCCATACCCGTTTTCAGCAGAAACTGACATTTTGTCTTCAGGCAGATCCTGCAAGGCACAAATGTCCATACAGATGTGTTTTCTCTGAGAGGCAAAGTCTATGCACCAACAGCAGGACTTGACCCATGTCCACGAGGCCAATACAGCTCATCTCACACTGAGCCAACTAAATAACTCTTAATTTTCCATGTAAAGAAAAATTTAAAAAGCCATTTTTAGTTTACAAAATCAGCATGGATTTAACAGAGGACATTATTCATTATCTGCTCATCTCAGGAGGTTTAAATAACATTGTTAATAATAATAATAAAAATAATAATAATGTAAAATTTTCTGGTAGTTTCATTTTAAATTAAAGGCCATCAGGAGCAGCAATCCCTTATTATGCTTGCAAAATATAAACATATAACACTTTTTTCTTGCCTTAAATTTGCATGTCACTGCTGTATAAATATAATTTTAATCACAGGCCATCCAAATAGCCCTTAAACAGTAGTGAAACACCTGTGTTACTCCAGTCACCTTAGATTATGGACACCTGGACACATTTACTACAACAAACTTCAGTTGAAGTTTACTCACACTGTTCCATGAATATTCAGGTGATAGAATTCTCTTAAGACACGCCCCATGGACCAGGAGTTCTAATCTTGCATACTAATTGTTCACAAAATGTGCATTTCTAGTTTTATCAACATGCAGTGCTCTTTCACCTAAGTTTGCCACATCAAAAGTAAAACTTGCACTATTTGTCCAAACAATTCCCTAGCTACATATTCTGTACTTCTGTTTTTCTCTTTATGAGAAATGTCACTGTGTCTAATGCACAAGAAGTAATTTCTTAAACAGAAGTTACTCCATAAAAGTAATTCCTGTGGCTTCTAAAAGTCTTTGATATTTCATTACTCAGGAACTATTAATGAATTTCAAAACAGTAAAGAAGCAGGAGAGAAATAATATCTCTTCACTCCCACATGTGTGTTGGTTTTGATGTGGTGATTTTGGTTTGGTTTTGTTGTCTGCATGGTACTATGAAGTAACTTGGTTTATTACTCAGAAGACAGAAAGCCTGGAGGAAAGGCAATTACTTTGTCTATGTTGACAAACCCCTGATTTTGAATTTATATAATGCATTGAAGGTACAGCATGGTGCAACTTAAAGAGCCTTCTCTTCATTTCAAGTATAGGATGCCACTTTACATCTGTTCAAACCCTGAGTTCATATGGTCAGGAGACTTTGCTTATTATATCAAAATGTGCAAATACAATTTAAAATACTCCCTTTCTTAGGGCACATTTCAATGCAGTGTACAGGCAGCACATCCAATGACCTCCAGTTTTGATACAGTAATATTCTTCATTGTGGTCTGGGATACAGAGCTGACCTGTTGGGTTCCAGAGCCCCTGCTGAGTGGCAGCTGATAGAAGATGACAGTTGTCCCTTCTTCTAAAGCCTACTTGGCATTGGAAGTATTACAGGAATAAGGGACCCATCTGGACGTCACCTTCAAATGTATTGATATACTCTGCTCCCATGCATATGGGGCCAGCAAGACTTTGAAGTCCCAAAAAGTATTTGACTAAAATTCTGGAATATTCTGGATCATGAGTCCTTTTCCTGATGTATAGAAATTAGCTGAGTGATGTTAATCTCACAAACAGTAATTTATGACATATTTTTCCTAAGATCTCTTTGAAATTGCTGTAAAAGGTGGTTGCCTGAAGAAACTTTGGACCTGTACTCTTCTCAGGTGGATAATTGCAGTGTTCAGTTTTAGTGGTGGGCTGTTAACATCCTGTATGTGCCAGGGGAGAAAAGTAAAGATAAATTCCAGGAGCAGGGGAGTAAGGCATACAAAAAACCAACATCCTCTTATTGGGAAGCAGATACAGAAGTTCACGTGCTCAAGTGTTCACTTCCCTCATGCGTGACCATTATTATCAAATCTACCCTAAACACAAATTTGTAACTTCTGCTCTTTTTTGTCTTCCCCCTAGATTCACCTTGAGGTCCTCTTGAAATGTGGTGGGTGGGTACATATTGCACATATTGGTACATATTGACCAGCTTTCCTGTGAGACCTAAAAGGAAGGGGGTGCTAGCATCTCAAATATTCTGCCCCCACCCCAGCAGCACATCCCTAAGGATAGACTGTGTTCATCAGCACCTTGGTAGGTTTACAATGCCTGCAGGAGGAAAGGGTTTGGAAGCACAGCCCATTGTGCACAGTAGGTGCCTTCAGGGAGCAGTGTGGTACCTTGAGCTCCTTCTGCTGAGTCTGGATAACATGGGGTCAAATTCTTTCTGACAGAAAAGGGAACGGGATTTTCCACAGCCTGGGAATGTGCCCTTGCCTTATCTGAAACTTCAGTGAATCTGACTCCCGTCCCTGGCAAGTTTTGATTTTACCAAAAATTCAGTTTAAAAAAAGAAAAAAAAAGGTAAATATCAAAAGTATAACTAAATCACTGGGCACTTTGTAAAGCTGGAACAGGACTGAATGACTGCACAGGGGAGGAATTTTGATTTTAACTGAATCATCCTTTATTAGCTGGATGTTTTGTGGTACAAACAGTGTGGTTTGATGTCAAACCAATTTTCCTCTTCTGCAATCGTCTCAATATGCCAAGTTCTTGCAATCACTGTTTTAAATTTTCTTTCCCTCTCTTAAGTCATAACTTAGAAGTGACATAAGCATTCAGATGGAAATCTTTTTAACTCTCATTGTAATATCCTCATGTCATTCATGTCATCTGCTGTGCTGACTGACAGATGCCTGCAAGGTAGAAGAATGCACAGTACAACAGTACCTGAATATGATGGAAAAATTCAAGGCAGCTGCAACATAAAAGTATTCCTTACTTTGTTTCCTGTTTTTGTAGTGTTTAAAGGTTTTACTGTAATGCAGCAATCTGTGGTTAAAATTCAGTTGCTTTTATAAGGTAGAAATAAGAAAGTTTTCCATCCATATTTCACATGCTATATGGGGAAGGGTAAGAAAATAATTTAAGTGGCTTTTTAATGGCATAAGAGTTGGGATTTCTGGGATCCCAATTCTATTCAGTTGTGAAGTTTCATGGTGAAATGTATAAGGAAAGAAATGTCTTTCTGCCAATATTGATTAGATTCATCATCAAGATGTGTGGGAATGTAATTGCATTGCCTACCTACATAGAAAAACCTATGATATCACATGATGTATGGAAAGGTAAGTTACAATCTTAAAGTGTATCTTCTAACATTCCTTTCTGGAGTTAGTAGGAACTTCAGCAAAAGAAGCTGAGTATGTTTTGCATAAGAGCCCATTATAGAGGCTGGCTAATTTTACACAAATTCTGGTCTGTCTGGCCATTTTTAGGGAAAAAAATATAACCAAAGTCAAAGCAATGTGCTTTCAAATACACCCAGATCAACCACTAAAATTTTTTTGCTATCTCTGAATACTTTCAGCATACCCTTGAGAGTAAATTTTTTTCGGTATCTTTCCTCTGTCTTGTGATTTCTCTGATGTCACAGTCAATGGTTTTTCCACTGAATTTTAAATACTGTATAGAGTTTCTGCTTATGAAACCCAAGGCTGGAGCCATCAGCTTCTTAAGCTTTCTTCATGAGTCTTCAGCCCTTAGCTTTCATCGGTCTTTCCTCTTCTCTTCAATTTTAGCCCCTTTTTACTCAAATAACGCAGCACACACTTATTTTCATCAGTCTGCTCTGCACTTGAAGGCTTTTCATCAGTTTTGCTTCTTGGGCGTGATCCAGTAACCTTGTCTCTTTGTTTTTGTGGTGCCAATTGCCATGCTTTGATCTGCAGCTTTTTTCCATAAATGTGTGCTTTGAAAAGGTTATAACTAGAAGAGGAAAGATGCATGGAGAACCATACATCACAAGTGTTCCTCAAGTATCATTTTGACATAAGAGAAAGAAAGCAGGAAAAATTTTTTCGATTGTTATAATTTTCTTTTTCATGCTCATCTCATTCCAGATATGACATCAGAATTCAGCTGCCTTTCCACATATAAATACTTCACTGAGACACAGAGATTGACTGTGCAGCTTTAGATTTAAAATTTACAGTCAAAGAGACAGATTTTTTTTTTTGTCTGAGGATTTTCCATTGCTTTTTCCTGCAGGATCTCCAGCCTAATTCTTGCCTTTTTTGGACAGATTTTATGCAACCTAAGAAACTGGTTAAATTATATCTATAACTATCGTATGGTAAAAAAAAGCCAGCATGCCTAATAATTTTTGGGAAAAGCATTAAGCAATCAATGACAATGCTCCTCCAATAGCTGCAGAGAGCTAATTGGACAATATCCAACATAGTCCATGGAAAAATACAGATCATATCAAGCAAGCATCAGCTGTGAGAGTATCCGGGGCTGGAGGGAGACTCATGCTTCATTTATCAGCCAGGGTTAAAGGCAGTGGAGAATGTTCATTGCAACTGTGCAAACTTAAAACATATTAAAGGGCCAAGACACAGAAAATGTCAACCACTGCTGTTCTGAGGCTATCCATCACAGGGAGCTGGGAGTCATCACTGTATCCCGCAGTGAGTCATGAGTGAGGCAAATGTTACATGAGCTTTTTTTACTCACAGGGATTTCAATTAACTTTCAAATAGAGATGCATTGTGTTGAATGTCACGCTGATACTGAAGACCTCCACAAGGTTGTCATGCCTGTAGACATTTTCAGATTATTTAATCAGCTTTGTCTGGAAGGAGTAAGGCAATGGCACTGTCAGATATAAGCAGCTTTGCTAAAGCTGCAGCAAGCAGCCTCCATATGCTGGATAACCAACTACAGTTAGCCTGATAGTCACTGGTAATCCAGTACCTCATGGTGAGGAGAATGAACCCACACAGCTTTGTGGTTATGATAGCTTTATTCCCTTTTCCAATCAGTGGGGTTCAGCCACAAGAATGGGCCTTACTGGGGCTTTATGTTGTTAGCAACTTGAAATCTCACTCTATGACTTTCCCCAAAAGTCTGTATCACTGCACACTGAGGTTTATGTGGGCCGGAAGGTGTTGCTCGTTCCCATTATGTTCCCTTAAGTTATCAAGGGAATAAAAGAAGAACTTTCTTTCAAGAAGAAAGTTTTCATTTGAAAATCATATAGTGGCCATAAGGGGCCTTATCGTAAACAAACACTGGATGCAGTTTTGAAAGAGTTAAATGAAAATGATGCTCACTGATCCTCGTATGGGGGAGAAGCTTAAACCTTGATAAGAGCATCACCTGACACACTGGAGAATCTTCACAGGCTGATGGACATACTATTTTTTTATATGAAGCAACAAAAATGGGTTGCACATCTTAATTTAATAGGAAGTTCAAGCTTTACTTTGCTGAACACAATCCCCTTACATAGTTTTTTGGGCAGTGTTGCTTTTATGGCATCAAACCTTACGGGAAAATTCTTAAAAGCACTCTAAAAACAAAATCAGTGACACAGTACATTTTCCTTCCCAGAGCTTTGCTTTGCAAGTTCTAAATATGTGGTGAGTTTGATCCCCTTTGCATACCAACTTGAAGACACTGAAGCAAAGAAGTGATAATTATAGCCATGTCAGTCTCCATGTCAATCATCCTTACTACCATTACTGATCCCTGAATTATGACCTTGTGCACCTCTCATGTGCGTCTTATCTTTTTTTATTCAGCTGTTGTCCTTCTCATTTTCTTGGTTTGTCCTTCAGTCAGATATCTCCTTTCTCCTGCCTTTCTGCCAGAGGTTAGGATTTAAAGGGAATGGAAAGGCAAGATCCAGGGGCCAGAGCTATAAACTAGCAGATTTCTTGAGTGTGCTGGATGCCTGCAGCAGTAGCATTAGAAAGTAACAAAGAAGAGAAGAAACAATACGGATATTTTCAGCTAATAGTCAGTGGGGTTTAAGGTGGTTATATTTGTGAGGAGAAGTCTGTGCAGGGCACAATCTGATTAGCTGTAGAGGTATGTAAGGAAAGCTCCATGGAATTCAGATACTGTAAATGAGAACTGCAGAGTTACAAGCAAGGTGTAAAATACCTGTGCACTGTTAATCACAAGTTGTGGGGTTTTTTTTTGCTTTTGTTGTTTGTTTGGGATGTTTTATCCCAGACTTTCAAGTATCTAGCATTTGTTTCATTTAAGTGTAAGAGTGATCTCATTAATTTTTAACTTGGAAGATCAGAGCCTGATTTGGTCTACTCACAATATTTCTTAATAAATTCCAGTTTTGAATGAGTTTCTGCCACTGAACTTTAATAATCAGTTTTTGACAGCTGATTGTGCAAACAGGTTGTCTTTTTTCATGCACTTCTAAAAAATTAGACAATGGAAATGTCACATAAAATGGTTTTCTGGGTAAACAGGTAGTTTAGAATGTTCAGATCTATAGCAATCTGCTGTTGAGATTTTTTCTCTCCTCTTGAGCAAATTCCACTGTCTTTTTGTGAGCATGAGAATAGACAGAAAATACACAATTCCCTATAAGAAAATAAAATCTTACTTTTTTTTATGTGTTCCACATCTTTTCATAATGAACTGCTTGTAAGCAGAATGTTGAAATCGAGACTGGAAACAACAATGGTTTGCAAGCACATTCTAGCACTATGCTGAAATTGAGTGTGATTTGACAGTGCCATTAAGCAATGAAAATTCTTCTTAGGATTTTCAAGGCAGTAGAAATAAATGTTATAGGCTTTCTTATTAGTTGAGAAATAGCAACAGACAAATTGCTGCTGCTTTTTCTATTTTAGGATCTTCTGAATAACAGTCTCATAATACACTTGAGAAAGTGCTTTTCCTCAGGTTTCTTTCCTTATTTTAATTACAGAGGAATTTCATACAAAGTTCAAAATATTCTGTCCTCCAGTGCAGCAAGATATACAGGAAGCCTTGTAGATTTGAATTCACTGCTTTAGCTCCCTCATGAAAATGCCTACTGCAGGGAGGGTGTAAAGAAAATAATCTTTGGCTTCCTAAGGAATGCATTAAATGGAAACTGCTGAAGTCTCTGCAATTGCAACCATGTCTGACTTCAGGACTTTAAAATGGTGCCTTCTATACTGACTGGAAACTCCACAAAGCACTCAAATAGAACAATATATCAGTGAGCAAGTCAGCAAATCTAGAGAGGAATTTAGAGCATCAAAGTTGGCCTTTCCCTAGAATATTTCAGCATTTTCCCACTATTACAACAGGGTAGGATTGATCCCTACGGTTGGGGGTGGTACAGATTACCATACAGATGCCAACACCTTTGAGACATACAGTGGGCTTTATATCACAGTCTTTTCTTCTTCCAGATTCTTCTCTTGTTTGTAAAGTCTCCCCCTACTCCACCAAAGGTTTCATGAGTCAGGTCAGAATTTTTTTTAACCTGGAAGCCAGGCTAAAATGCACATGTACAATCTCTGGCTGATGGTAGGCCAGGAGAAGGTGTAAACTCCTTAGTGTGTCCAGCATAAAAGGTCTAAAGCATGATGTTGTCCAATGCGATTGCACCGTGCTGTGACAGCAGTCAGCAGTTCTGGGGGTAAGAGTCAGTCTGGTTGCCCAAGGGTCATCCAGTTGACCTGTCCTCCCACGGCCCCACATTGCTCCAAGTGCCATTCAATGGGATGAATGCCATATGGATGTCAGTTTATGCCGGACTCTGCACGAATACTGCAGGGAAGGGAAGAAGAATCAGCGGATTACTCTTATCAGTACAAAGAGAGACAACATGCCTCAGAAAGCTAAAGAGATAAATGCACAAGCTGGAAGAGAAACAGGGTAAAGCAGAACTGCCCTGGTGACAGTCCACTTTAAAAGCAGATATAAGGAACTCCCTTATTTTCTCATTGAAATAAGTAAAAAGCATATAGAAAATTTGGCTTAGGTACACTGCTGATTTTATTTTCTGTCTTTGGCAAAATTCTGTGCTTTAACTCAGAGTGGCATCAAAGAAATCTGCCTGTTGTGATTTCTATTCAGTATATGAAAGAAGGTCTACTAGGAGAAACAGTTTTCAAACAACAACATAAAAAACAAAGCCAAAACCAAAACCAAATGAGTCTTCCATCATCTACTTTCATGGTGTTAATCATTATTTTTCTCATCAATTTGAAACATTATAGAGCTTATGCAAGTCACCTATATATTCAATCAAAATTCAGATGGGAAATTAAAATAAAATGCTGAAGTTACTGACTCTCAGATTCAGTTTTGAATTGGTGCATTTGGACTACTTTATTTTTGCCTTATTTCCAAGTCTTTCTGTGTTTGTCTTTTATTTTACTTATATGAGAAATGTAACATGCATCCCTGCATCAAGGCATGACTCCTGTAAGAAGAAGAGTGGCATTAAACTGATGGGGATAGGCACAGGGGCCAAAAAACCAGAGACATTTAATGAGCAAAATGCGAGTATGACCCATGACTTAGAGCCCCTGCTCTGCATGACCTCCAGCAAACACAAGCACAGAGAGTTCGAAAGTCACTGCAGCAGGAACACAGAACAGTCTGTGTCATCCACCAGGCACCAAATGCCAGAGTCCTCCTCACTCCTTTAACACAAGATCTTCCCTGATCAGTAATTGACTGAAATAAAACACAGAGACATGTAACCTTGATGCACTGTTTGCAGCGGGGAGGACTGTGTGTGCGTTTTTCAAATAACAGCAGTTCTTAATATATTTCTTCTCAAGAAATATTCCATTTCAAGGACCAAACCAACTGATCTCTGCTGCAATGATCCCCAGATATCTGTATGTGCAACCCATCTGATTGTGTAAGTGTATTAGAATAGTGGCCCGCTTTTCATGCCACTGAGATGCTACTTTTTAATTTCAATTCAAATTTAAAGAAATTATTCCAGTGATCAATTATTATGATCAAGAGAGCTATGACTTGTTTCTGAGAGGGAAGTAAAGACTCAAGATTCTCCTGAGCCCTCCTGTTTAGAAGGTTTATTTTGGAAAATACTTTTCACCTGCAAGCTCCATAGCAGTAGGAGAAAAGATGATCATCAGGCAAGAAACAAAGCCCCTTGGGGAGAATACTTACAATATATCTTCAACCAGTCTCATTCATCTTTGTGTTGCTTTTGTTTATTTCTCTTGTAACCACAGCTGTCAGTGGTTAGGCTAATAGAAAACTGCATTTTGCAGTATGCAAAAAGGAGGGACTGATTATCCCCAAGGGCAAGAAAATTATACCACACACTTCATTTTGAAGACAAATCGGGGAGTTGGGCTTGTATTTGACAGTATCTGCAGTGTAGAACCACAATGTTTATGTGACTCCTGCTATAGCAGCTACCTACACTTGCTAGCTGTATAATCAAGAACAAATCACAAAATCAGCCAAGGATGTGAAAATTAGAGCTATTGCAATATAGACATTTTGGGTTGGTTCAGAAGTCCATCTCATCCTTTTGTGGTGTGTGACAGTGAGACACATATATGTGCCTCCCACTGTGATGGGAAGAACTCTGTTTTACAGACAACCAAGAGTTTAAAAATATGTAATTCCTTCTGAGATTATTTTAAATTTCACTTTAAAGGATTAGATTGGGATTTCTTAAAGAAAACAAAAGAGAAAAACCCTTCTGAATAATTATATTTTTCTGAACAAAACGTGGTTGGTTGAGAGTTTTGTCTTCTCAAGACCTTTTTTAGTAGTTGAAAAGAAACTGCTGCCAAAGACTCAGAAAAAAATTACTGTATATCCATGTCTGGTCTGTCTAGGTTTCCACTGTGCACCCAGCTTCATAATAGCTCAAAACTTGCATGATATTAAAAAGAAATCCTGGGACATGTTCGTAGGTCAATCAGTTAGAAATTCTTTCTTAATTTGCTGGGGGGTTTTGTGTGAAATGTTCTAAGGAAGAAAGCTTTTTTTCCTGCAGTTGAACAGAAACCTGCACAAAGCACAGCCTGTTCGCTATAGAAAGAGCCAAAATTCAACTCAGGTGAACTCCTCCCATCTGCACACTGGGTGACTTGTTTTGCTCAGCAATAGAGGAAAGCTATCATGTAGGGCAGAGAGAGCTGCCTGGCTTCTTGTCTTTAAAGCCAGCTGTGAGGTCAGTCCGTTGCCCTTCTTGTACTGCTGTAACAGAGCTGGTTTTAACATATAGGAAATGTTAAATATCAAATGTATTTGTCCTCCATGAGTAGAGGTAATAAAACCCGCAGACACAGCAGCTCTCCTGCAGTCGTTTTTCACAAGGGTGGCCCAAGAAGGGCTCAGGGCAATCTGGCTGTGGAAGAGGCAACAGGGACTGCTTGAGCAGGGGATTCTTTGGCAGGGACATGGATGGACAAATTCCACAGCAGGGACAGACAGAGAGGGAAAGTGGCCTTCTCCATAGCTACTGCCAAGTCTGCTTCTGAGAATAGTGTGGGATGTACCTAGAGAGTCCTTCCACCAAAGCACATACCCCCACCCCCCAAAAAACCCACAATAAAACTTTTTAATATCTGTATATGTCTCTGTCATGACAGGAATGCTTTGTGGTTGGTTTGAGTACCTGCAATGTGGTGTCTGCAGCCCTAGACCTGGCAGAAAGCTACCTTGCTCTGTATCTCTCTTGTTTACCATACCAAGCCTTGAAAGGCTTGGAAAGCTCAAAGCAGAAAAAAGCTTGAAAACTTGCAGTCTTTCCTTTGGAAGGTTTTGACTAATGGTTTACACAGAGAAGACAATCTACTACACTCAAAGAACTGTTTCTTTTATCAATAGAATTGAAGCATTCACAAGGGAAAAAACTTTTTTAGGTGCGTAGATTCAGTGAAGTTGTATTAACTTTTGTCTATGATTTGTGCAGCCTGGCTTCTCTTGACACCCCCAAGAGGACTCTCGAGCTATTTTTTTTATTTTTCCTTGTAGATCCAATAGCCAAAGCAATACATTCAGACAGTAAACATCCCAATTACAACATTAGCAAATACCACTAAGAAATTATTATGGAGTACTTCCCTTTTCATTACATGTGTTACAACAACAGTCTGACATCCTCCAGCTTTAAAGAGCTTTATGTTAGGTGTCCAGCAAAACATATGAACCTCAAATCTAACCATGGAAAAGTCTCTAGTAGCTGATGTTTGTCTGACCTTTTTATATATATTAAACTCTGGTTTAGATCATTGTTAGAAATTTTTATGTTTTCTTCTGACCTCATATAGTTAGATGCAAGATATTTATACTTTTACAGTGAGAAACATAAACAAATAAAATAGAATCTCCCTTCCTCCTTTTTTAAAAATACCTCCAAGTAATTTTCCCAATGCTTGACTGAGAGGTAGTGAGTACATATTTCTGTGTTGTAAAGAAGATGTATGACTTGTTTGAAAGGGCTTCCGTCTCATTTTTTGCTCATTCAAACACTGTCTAATTTTACTCTAGGTTTTTATATAAGTGTCAGGCTTCTTTATTCCATCACAGCACTATAAAATTCTCCTGTGTCTGCACATTCTTAGATATATATATGAGAGTACACACACAAACACACACTTATATGCTGACAGATGTGTGTATGCATTTGTTCACATACCTTTAGACAGATTCATGTAAAAGCTCTGCAGAGTATACAAGATGACCATCTTGTCCAACTTTAGCTGGTCAAAGAAAAATTATAAGGCTTGCAGGAAAAGGGCAGTCAAGTGTAGTGCAGCAAGATCTCCTTTCTTATTTCTTTCCTCTGGCTCCCAGTCTTCATTTTTTGTCATGTTCAAACTTTGTTCTAGTTTTGTAGCCTATGGCAGAGTGTGAGATGGGTGAGAAGTCAAGAGACTGCAGGACTTAGCACAGTGGTGCAAACTGAAGTGTCAGAGATGTGCATCACAGAGCCTGTGACAAAAGCAAAAATAAACCCTCTGGTGGACCGTAGGTATTATACACATCCATAGTACAGGCCTAAGCACATGAACACCCAGAATGTCACCACGGATGTCCAAAACCCAAATGCACTGATAAACATAATGTGGTCTAAATCATGGGAGAGTCTAAAAGATCATAGTTTTATATATTGCTGGTCTTTGGGCTAGAAATTAGCCTTAGTGAGACAGAAATTTGTTGCCCAGAGAGAACGCAGGGCTGCCATGGCACACAATATGGCATGAGAGCCACTTAGCAGGGAGGCACACCAACAGCCCCCAGGTACAGTTTACTAACATAAGGAAGTGCACTTATCACAGATGGCTCCCACCCAGAGCCAGGCAGAATCTGACCATTCCAGGGGCAAGGAGAGAGGCTGCAGAGGGCTGCCCCCACAGTGCCCAGCCCTGCCAAGCTGGCCACTCTTCTGGATTGCATCACTGCCCTCACATGAGATCCTGTAAGTTTACAACCCATCATGTAAAAGCAGAAAATCATACAAACTAAAGGATGTTGGGGTTATGCAAGAAGCTTTGGGATTATGAAAGATACACAAAATCTGAACCAATTAACTACAGAAACTCACACCAGTGGTTTTACTATATTGCTGCACAGATGGATTTAGTTCTAATGATGTGGAAACTTTGTTAATTAAAAATTGTTTGGTCAGATGATGAGAAAAGGTGGTGAATGATGGCAGCAGAGTGCATGTAATGCACCTTCTGATAACTACAGCCAGCAAGAAAACTTTTGTTTGTCAAAGAGCTTATTCAGCACAGTTAAGCAATGGGTAAACACTACACCTACTGTATTTGTTAAGAGCGTGTTTCAATGGGACCCCCGATGTGTCAGCAGGCTTATTCACAGAACTTAATGAGTGTAAATTGGTATTTGCTAGTGTAAAAATACTTTCCCATATGCAGAGAAAAAGAACTGATCTTTTAATTGATCTTTGAACTATGCTACAATTGATAGTCCTGAATGTGCAAAGTTAATTAAGTTGTCAAAGATATTTTAAGAAGCTGAGCCTGTTTTTTTTGGAAGGCCTTTGTCAATTACAAATTTGAGAGAGGTGCCGCAAAGCCGTGGGTGATGCTGGAGTAAACAGAGAATGACAGGGAAGCAGTGTTATCTCTGTCTTTGTTGTGGGTGAGGATCATCTCATTCCAGCTCTCACGGGACTTCTACATGATGCCAGGACTAAAGCAGGCTTGAAGTCTGTAAAACTTAATAAAATTGCTGGCCAATGGAGGTAAGTGAAGAAAGTGGACAGAGGAATTTTGTGTCCTCTTCTAAATTTGACATGTGTTTGGCTGAGAAAAGGAGAAAGGGAACAAATGGAATTAAAACAAAATAAATCAAAAATACTAAAATTGAACTTATATTGAGACACAGATTTTTGGAAGCAAGGCCCTAAATATGTGTTCCTTGAACATTTCCAACCTTTGCCTCCTTCTTCTGTGCTTATGTGTTTAAAATAATTAAATTAGATTGACTTTATTCAATTAATACAAATATATGCAGGACACTTTTCAAAGCAGCCCAATTTCATGACTGTATGATTTTATTTCTAAGTGTGTCTGACACACTCTGGGGTGTGCCCCATGAGAACAACATCTTTCATGAATAAGAATAGTTGTCAGTTTGTGGTTGGATACAGTTATCTTCGAGGGAGAGTCTCTTCTCTCTGATGGGCACAGTAAGTACTGTCTTTAGTTTTATTGTCCTGTCATAAAAATACAAATTTTTGCCTGGATCATTGCGAAAAAATATTTTTTTCTTGGAAAAACAAAACAACAATAATGTGTCTGTCCTGCAAATCCTTTGTGCCCAGAAGTCCTTTCAGCTCACAGGAGCTTAGTGAAGAGTATGTTTACAAGATTTCTGGTGAGATAGAAGTGGTAAATCAGTAAGAATGGAAGTAATGGAATTTCTTTAGAAAAGTTTTTGCAGAGAAAGTAAAATGCCAGGAAAAAGTAAGGACTTTTACCGAAACCATGATTTTGCAAGTCAGAGGCTGACGTACAGTAAAGTGACAGGATTAAAATGAAAAATGAGTGTCCTGAGTAGCTGTTTTACAGAAGTGTCAATAATGAATGATTTAATTTACCAGATTTCACTTCAAATGACCCATGTCTAGAAGTATTTTTGGAAGGGGGATGATAATTTCACTGACAAAGTGCTGTAAAAAGGTTAATTTTGTGAAAGCTTGCTTGTAATGAGGGGCTGAGGTAACTTCTGTAGGAAAAGGCAAAAAGTTTCAGGGAATTTGTTTTGTTTTCCTGGTTAACAAAGAGCCACCTCGACCCTAAAGTGAAGAGAGAAGGTTGTGGTGTTCTTTTTCACATACATTAGCAAATCAGTGCTGTTACATGTCTCAGTGAATACATCTTATGAAGGATGTTTGAAACACAATCCTTGGGCAGCTTCACTTAGAAATTAATTTAACGCCTTTAGATAATATAAGTCCCTTGAGCTCCAGGGATCAATAAATTCATGTAGGTGGAGGCTGCTGGTGATGCACAGCAGGAGCTGTTTCCCCAGCTGTATCACTGATTAGCAGGAATCTCACCTTGCCAAGCCTTTAAAGCCTTGCAGAAAATGCACCAATTAAGTGTTCAAATCCTTCAGCCTTAAGCCATATGTCAAGAGAAAATAATTCACTGGCACAGGGCTTTGGGTCAAGCTTCTTAGCCCAGCAGTTGATGTGATAATGCTTTAGTATTGTGCTGCTTGCCCACCCAGGAGGAAGGAGAGGAAGACCTGGCTATTGTTTCCCTCTACAGCTGTGCTCTGAAGAATATGAATGTAAGTGTGACTCATTAATAATCTCAATTTTAAGGAAAGGTGATGGAGGAGGAGTGTTTAAACTACTTGGCTCAGTGAGTATTCATTGAAAAAGTGCTGCTGCTCTGCCTCACTGCTCTGCCTGAAGTTCAGGGCTCTTGCTACCTTCTGCTTGCACCAAGTAAGTGTCAGCTTTGTGGGTAGATTTTGGGAAATGGGTAAGGAAATTTACGTTTTCTTACATCAAAAAAACAGTGGATTTTTTAAGGGTTGAAAGAGAGCATTTATGTGTTCACTCGGGATAGCTGCATGTTTAGCTGCACAGTAAACGAAAACAGTCACTAAAAATCCATGGAAAGTTCCCCAAATGCTGGAATTGCAGGGCAAGGTTGACTACCTCTGCCCCAAAGGCACTGGCTGTAGAATGAGGTTGCTAACCTCTGAGCATGCAAAGGCAAGACCCAGGAAATGGGGCTGCAAACTCACGTTCCAAGATGCAAAAAGGGGCACCACTCCTCTGAACTGTAAAATTTGTTGTTTTTCACAGTGCAGAAAGGCCAAGCACCTGTCCACACAGTCGTTGTAGTGTTGCCATGAGATGCCATGGCCTCACCTCCAAGGAGCAAGAGGAGACCCAAAGGCTTCATTTAAAAGAATCTGAAGAAAGCTAAAAATATTTCAGGCATCCTCCTACAGGAAGACGGTTGCTTCTTCATTGAGATAAATATTGGATGTTCAAATACCAGGAGCCATTTCTTGCTCATACACCCACTTGGCTCTTGCAGCTCAGCATCCCCAAAGTGATGTGGGTCAGGGTAGGAAGCAGCACGAGGGTCTGAAGGTGGGATATACCAAGTTCTAGGCCTACAACCTAGTTGATAAAGCAACCTCTCCCAGAGCTCATATTTGTCCCAGGAACAAATTTCCTCTGAGCTACATAGGAGCTCTATCTCTAAGCAGTGCCAAGTGTGAAATATCTATGGGTGAAAGGGAGAAAAGGAAGGAGTGTAATGTAAATTTTGTACAGACACAGAATAGAGAGATTCGATATTGAGAACAAACAGTGGATATGAGTTTGTTTTAAACTGAGTTTCTCCACCTGCCTATAGTTTTCTCATATACATATGTCCAGAGTACTGGGCATGGATTTGCTTTTACAGGGTTTCTGCATAAATGTTTATGTGCTGTGAATTAAATCATGCACTTAAAGAGGGAAGAGGATGAAATGGAAAACTTGCTAACCCTAATGATGAATGGATTGCTCGTTACTCATACTAACAAACAGCCAATCCAGGCAGGAAGTTTCCATCCAGTAAATGTATCTCTCTGAAAATTTGCCAGGTAGAGGTAAAGAAAAATGTTATTTTTGCCATTTTGGATTATTTCTTGAAGGGTTCTGGACTCTTGCTGCAGGAATAAAGAAGAACCTACAGTACTGAACAACTGGCATAACCTAAGTTCAATAAACCAAACTTTTCTGTCTGTTTTTTCTCTATAACCTGTTCTACCTCCTGGTCTATCTGCTAGAAGTTTTTTATAATGTGTGTGTCTATCTTACTTCATTAAAACAGACACTATCGATTAGCCACTAAGGCAAAGGCATCGTCAACATCTCGCCTAAAAATGGGAGTAGTGTAAAATAGCTAATTTTGCAGTCCACTCTGTTAAATATTGTATTTATTTCAGTACTTTGGAAGACGAGTGAGACCTGTATCTTCAGCCAGCCCCTTTGTTATGGTAAGTTCAGCTCGGCTGGACAGCTGCTTTAAAATAATAATTCAGATCTTCAATACTTTGTCTGTAGAATGAATGTTTTCAAACATACAATATAGATAGTATTTTTTTTTTTTGCAAAGCCATCTGAATTGAGCCATAGCTATAAGTATTCTTTTGCTGCTATTTTTTTTTAAGAAACCCATAACCCATAACAATTCTCACCTCTGTGTGCACGTGTATTTATTTATATGGTATCTTCACATCAAGAATTCACAAGTACAAATAAAAGCTCTCTGCTCATTCTTCTATGAGCCATCTTTTTTGTTATACACATACAAGGGGAGCCTGTTCTATGAGTAGCTTTTTGGTGAGAAGGAATAGGTGGGACCAGGCCAGGTTTCACACATCATTAAACTCTTTTAATAAATTGATAAAACTCCACCCTATGAGAAGTTGAATTCTTTGCCCAGACTTCATCTACTGGAAGATTAGGGAAGAACTAGAGCTCCCATATGTCTGTTTTTCCACAGACATTTCCTGTTTTTCTACCTGACTTTTTTTTTTTTTCTGGGACAAATTTGCAGATTCGTTTTGATGCTTTTTCAGGATTTCTGGCTGTCTGGCAGTCTGAACAGAGTACTGTTCACTTCTACCCATTTTCAGGCATTACTGCAAAGCCCACATTAGTCAGCTACAGAGAACTGGTACCATAAGTCTTTTAAAAAGGCTAAAAATAGCCATCATCCTGAAACTCCATTCATCTGAAGATTTCAAATGCTCAGCTAACACAGGACTTGAACCTCAATGCCTCAGGAGGGCTGTCAGGGAGGAGGACATAAGGCAATCACAGCCTGTGCTGCGCAGCCTGCCCTGAGTTCACCCCACACCCTGAGGGGGTGCGAGCACCTGCAGCACATGGGGACCCACTCTACATGCAGTGCCTCTCCAGAGGGGGACCTTGCCCCAGGTTGCTGTTGCTCCAGGGAGAACCACCGTTTGTCCCCAGGCCGTGGGATTACAGGGGAGGAACAGCCAGATTGCGCCGTACATGGGGAGCTAGAGGAAAACATTGGTAAAAATGAAGAAGTTGGCTTGAAAAGAAGTCTTAAAGAAGTGTGAAGATTTGCAGCCGGCAGGAGAGATTTTGGGGAAATTGGCAGCAGCCTCCAAATTATGTCTGATGAGCCATCAGTGAGATGGTGTGTTCGGTTTGATCTGTGACTCCATAGAAAAAAATTTAAACAGATACAGAGAAAAGTATTAGCATGGCCTTTGTTCCCCAATTGATATGGCAAAACATATGCAGGCATCTATGTGCATGTTTCTATCTATAAATCCACACAAGGTTGGGAAAGACTCTCTTACTGATGTATACAGGACAAAACACTTGGGCAGTAACAACATCAAGATTAGAGTTAAGCAGAAGTTAAATGATGAAAGAAACAAAGTATTGCAAAATAAGTGGTAGTTTCAGAAGCATTGCTAGTGAAAGAGTGCACTGAAACTGTGTTGTTATCTAGCAGTGAAATTTGGATCAAATCAGGGCATAGGGTCACTTTTCTGTGAAATTTGGCACAGGGCACAATACAGAGTTTACTCTGGCTCTATGCTTTCCTGATAGTTTTATGCCTGGCAGTGTGGGGCAAGTTGGTACCTGATTAAGTTTGAAGCCTGTTGTTGCAAAGATAATCCATCAGAAGTTGCATTGGTCAAGTGAGTTTACACCAGATCAGTGATTTTTGTAATTTCGCTTTATTGTTAGAAGTGAGAAATATAAAGCTGAACTTGTACCACTGAACTATGGCCTGAAACCAGTGAGTTCTGGCCTTCACCATTTACCCTTCATATGAGTCTGCAGTTCTAGTGAAAGAGCTGCTGAATTTCTTTACTATCTAGCATTTCTGCCTTAATTTTTTTGGTATCAAAACTCGGACTGGGCAAGTCTTTTAAAAGGCAAATTAAAGAGTTTGAAACTTGAAGCAACGAGTACTTTTGATGCTAAGCATTCTCCAGGAGGAAGATTTCCTTTATTTTCTAAAGCTGTTCAGAGTCTCTATTGAGCTGATGTTCACAGAGAGGCTTTTACAATGCTGGATTGCCTTCAAAAATATTTTCGAAGCTGCATCTCAAAGGCTTTGTTTTTAGCCTCTGTGGTTTGCAACTGCAGCAGGCCTTCATTCTCCAAAGGTTGTAAACTGGCATCAGGAATTACCTGGAGTTGAAGAAAGGACTTGAGCACTGGCCTGAAGTGATTACAGTGATCCAAGGCAGGCACAGGGCAGATGGCCTCCTTCTGCCACATCTGGAGCCGGCACGTTGTCTTACTTTTGGCTTGGGAGCAGGAGGCTGTTAATAACACAGCCATCAGGTAACAAACGCAGAGGATATTGTGGCCTCAGCAGGAGGAAGGGATGAAACTCCCCGTAAAGCTAAAGAAGTGAGAAGGTATTTTTGGGAAGGTGCCCAGCCATCCAGACCCAGCAAGGAGTCAGATAAGACTCCAAGCCTTCATACAACCTTAACAAATAAAAAGCTTGCAGGCCTTTAATGGGAGACAGCCCGTTTCACTTCCATCAGCATCATATCAGCCTTGCAAAGGTTCAGGCTGAGCTCTATATTTGATTAAAACTGGCAGGCAGGAGGAGTTTCATGTTTCATTTTTGTAGCCAAAATTTTTGCTATACTGGTCAAAAATCATACATAGTGCTAATAGAAGCAGTTTAGAAAGTTTTTATTAAGTGATCATTTTCGTTCTAAGACATTCATTCCCTGAGGCTTCCTGTGTCATTGAACTCCACTTTATTATCTAGAGCTTCAGCCTAATTTCCTTCCTCACAAGTTTTTGTGCAGTCACTGTCACTGTGTAGCCCACTTGCAAAGGAGGTAGTCAGAGTTGTGCTGAATTTGTTTAATTTCTGTGTGAAATAATACTGGTCCAGCCTGATGACTACTTCATTCTTTTCACATTCTTGAGGAATGTCCCATCCCATTAAAAAGTGTTGCATGGGAATTATGTATACTGACCTGAGAGCATCAATCAGGTCTGGTTTAGAAGGTATTAATCCTGGAGTCATACATGTTCAGAACGTTGTTCCTGCTTTCTCTCTGCTGCTAACTCCTGACACTTCTAAGTGAACTGTTTATAATTCTAACTGCAAAAAGCAGGCTCTATATTAAATATGCATTAGGGCATATAAAGTGTACATATGTTCCTACAGGCATTTGTTTTAAATGCTATTTTATGCTTCCTAACAAATTCCAGTTTTGATTTTTTTTTCAGTTGCTGAGCTATGAGATCTAGTACACTCTGTATTATAAAATTTAAGTTCTTGCATCCTTTTTGGGCAACAAAACTAGGACTAGTCTATTATCATCTCTGCTATATTTCTCACGTCCTTCAGCTCAGGTAGCCTTCAAATCACTCAGCATCTCCTGTTCCAGCTTTTCCTCTCTTCTTTCTTAGAGAAAAACAAACCCACTGTGCTTGATTAATTAAAAGTAATTTTTGGGCGTGGAAATAGAACATTAAAGAATTTGATAACAGGGCTGACCTGACTAACTGCTGCAGTAGTTGCACTGTCCAGGAAAAAATCTGCAGTCCAGTCTTGGGGACCTTGGAGGTTTCTGCTTCCATACAGGAAGGAGCTGATCTGCCTCTGAGCCTGGGATCACCATCCTTCTGACTGGGAAGGAGCCTGAAGCAAAAGTCCAGGGACATGTTCATTGCTGCAAAGTAAACTGGGTCTTTAGATAATGCAGTTTAAAACACAAAATCAGGTACCTGAAGTGGTCCATATTTCAGCTCCATTCTTCACATTTACTCTTGTAATTACAAAAACTTACCGGAGTGACTTCTATGCTCCAAAATTAATGGCTTTTACTAAAACAGGAGATAGCAAATCTGAGTAGCTCCTTGTTATAAAATTTAAAAAGAGGATTGAACTAGAAGAATATGCTTCTAAAAAAGCCTAATTTTTTGAGGTAGTATATTTCTGTTTAGAACTCGGAATTTGTACATGGGAATGGAAAAAACAGCTTTTTGTATTCCCTTTCTCAGCAGACTGTGGGTTTTGTTTGTATCTCCTTCTTACTGAAATGGTAATTGTGCTGATAGATAATGAGACTATATTCCAGGAACAGCAGCAATTTTTTTCTGTTTAAGAGTCTAAAATCCTTATAAGCAGTACAGTAATCTTATATTGCATGCATTTTCCAAGTATGGAAACTTTTCTTCAAATACTGGGTGTCTTGTGGCTTTGAATCCATAAATGAAGCTGTTCATGCAGACCTATGAGTTGGTTTTGGTAGCAGTAGATGACCCTACATGAAGAAACAATTCTGTCCTTAAAATGGAACTCTAATAAGCACTTTATCAGAGCCCATATTTACTGTTTCCCCCTGAATACTTACTGCATTTATCCACTTTCCAGTTGAAAACTTTCAGTTTTCCAAGCAAAAACCTCCCCTAGCCCTCCAGAGTTCTTTTCATTTCATGCTCCATCACTGACAATATAAATAACAGGAGCCAAATTATACAGCTAGCTCTATCTCTGTAACATCAGCTGTGGTTACCATATGCCTTCGGCAACATCAGACAAACCACACTGGTTTGCAGTGTGCTTGTTGGGCACGTGAGATGGTGAGGCTTGACTTGACTGCTGACTGCCTCCATGGATTTGAAACCAAGAAACACCTCTGTTTGCCCGCTGAGCAAATTGTAGGGTGTAACAGATGAGACTTAATGAACCTGTATCCATGAATTCTCGAGTCACTCAGGAAATTTTGGCAGTTAAGTCCCACTCCAAGTTTGGCTTTCATTGCAGATGACATTAAAAGCCTGACATGCATTTTATTCAGGGTATTTTACTCTTGAAAGCAAATAGTTTGGATCCTTTTTGTAATGTTTTAATAAAGGAATATAACAAAAATTCCCTCGAGAATACTTTCAACATACTTATGGCCTCTCTCTTACTCCTCTTATAAGTTTTCTTTAAGTGTCACTGCATGTTGCTTTTTAGGTTCATACTGTGTGCCAGTCAGTCAAGTAATAGCTCATTTAATTAATGGGAATTAACTCAAATATCAGGTCAGGTAACATCAGTCCAGTCAGCCAGAGTTGCACTTTTTTTGTTTGTTTGTTTGTTTTTGTTTTTTTTCTTTGAGAGTTTCTGCTTTCTTAAAGTATTTAGCATCATGTTAAACCAAAGATTTTCACTTTCAGTCCAATGCAGTCTTTGGACGTTATTCCAGAATTTCCTGTGTGCTCTACATGGCAAGAGATCAAGTCTGTAGATTGCATTCAATTAAACATGTCATCTAAATGAGACCATGAAAATAAGTGTGTGGCATGCACTTGTACAGCATCCCTGCAGCCTAGTCAATACCTCTAGTTAACAAGTGCCAGATATTTTCCTGTAAATTTAGGGATGAGCTGACAAGAAATGGGGTTCATTATGTATTTCAGTATCCCAAAATCCTGTAAAGGAAGTCCTAACCATGGAAAAAAAATATTCGTATGGATGGAGGGGTTTTGTTTGCCTTCAAAGGTGCAGTCCTTATCATTTACCCTGACATCCTGTGTGCAAATACTGGCAGGGTCAAGCTTAAACAATGGGAAAACTGGTTGTAAAGGCTGCCCATTGCCATGTCTTCCCTTAATGTGAAAAGTGAGCTGCTACAAACGGGTGACTTGTAAGTTGTTAGGGCAATAACTCTTGCTGACAAACGAGCTCTGAGTTAGATGGGGAGGAAAGAAGGGGAAGTTCCCTGATCTCTTTTGTCTCAGTACAATGTGCTGGATTTAATAGAGGCTGGAAAGACTGAGAAGAACACTGCTGGTGCTATGAAAAAAAGTAATGGTTTATTTCTAGCAGGGTTGAGCCAAAACAAGATATAGTATTTCTCCTACTTTTTTTTCCCTTTTTTTCTTTTTTCGCCTCCAGAGAAACATTAAAAATATGGACCTCAGAGCTGATAGGCACCACTACACAGAGTTTATAATTTTCCACCTGCATGGATGCTTTCTCTTCTGCTGTCCCTTTGGAATCCTACCTTTTGTCTGCCAAGTGGAACTAAGTTAAAATACTTTTCTGCTGATTTGGCAGGATTAAGAAATAAATTAGAGCACCCTGACTGCCTAGAAGTCTTGTTTTACCAGCTGCTTGCAAAAATCTACTAATGATTACATTTTAAGTCCTTTTAGCACTTTGAGTTCAACAGGTTAAGCCTGCTGGACCTGGTGGCATGGGAGTCATGTGTCTCCTGTATCTGAGAGATCAATGTTTTATAGTAGGTTGGCTTAGCAATAAACAGTGAAAAAAGACCATCACTTTACACCTAGTTCTATTAAACATACAGGACTACCTTGCCGAGGTACCTAAGGCTAAGTAGTCTCTCTGGCAGCCATGGTCACTTCTCGCCAAGCCAGAGCTGTCATGTGAGCTCATGTAAATCTGTTCCATTTGTGGAAAATGAAAAACTCAAGAACCAAAAGAACATAAAATGTACTTAGGAAGTCATTTCACCAGCCATGAGGGGTTACTTCATTAAATTCAAACAGATCTGTTTTCTGATTTCACTTAAAATCAACTTAAGGGTATGATGATTTAAAAAGGTAGTAAGGAAAGTAAAGCAAATATGCTGAACAGATATTCTTAAAAATATAATTCTCTGTTATTTTGCCACAGACACCATTTTTGCCAGGAATGGACTGCGGCATTTGATATAGTAAAAGCAGATGGTGTTTTGTTCAAGGGGAATAAGAATTTGAAACAAGACAGTTAAATTTATTGGAATGTGAAAAATTCGGCACAAAAATTTATTCTTTGAATCTAACCAAGTTTACATGAGGTTACTCAGTTGCAATAATCTCAGCATCTTTCTCCAAACTCACAGTATGTCTTGGATCTTCCCATGCTTAAATTCTTATACTCTAATGTTTGATTAGGACAGAACAAATTAGATGTAGTTTGTGCTGGAAAATCTGTTTTATTTCAAAGCAGTTTTGTCGAAATCAATAAGCGTCTGCAGTATCTCTTCCTCACAAAGTTAACCTGGCTCTGAAAAGGATATGCATTATTTCTTTGGGTCTCTTAAAGACCTGATTTTCAGAACCAGGATCAGTTCGGGTATATTTGAGAAACCTGAGTGACATTTGCCAAAAACATTTCCTGATGGCTTAGTCTTTCAGAATATGCTAAGCATCCCTTTAGGGTTTAAGATACCCCATGGCTTACTGAGGCCCACACTGATGATTATCAGTTGAATGGACCCTGTCAGGAGAGATTTTGACCCATGAAAACAAGGACTTCCTAGAGAATAGATAACAAAAACCAAAGGTTCATCCAGTCATCTCTGTTTCTGTAGCTTACAGTAAACAAAGGAGCAATGTGGGCTGGCTGCTTAGTACCTCTTTTCTCTCATTTTTCCATTTGAATTACTTATGGAGGGCTGGGTTGGTAATCTGGTAGGCTGTAATGAAGCTGCTTTTCTCTTGATCAGAGGCAAGATGTTTTAATTTGCTGCCAGGATTAAATGATGGCCATTCTTGCTGGTAACTTTCTGCCAGTGCAGTGAATGACTCTTTTGAGTGACTTTCTGACCTGGGACCTGGTGAAGCTAAGGATTACAGGATGAAAATATACAGTGCATAAAACAGGTCACATGTCACCAATAAAAATACCGATAATCCAGGTTTTTTTCTTATTTTATACAGAACTACATCATTGATTTAAGACCATTCCCTACAAACTACTGCACTAGCTGATTACCACTGTGGTTTTCTGTAACAACCTTCTATTACTGCAGCCCTATACTTTAGTAGTCCAGCACACTTCAGTAATGATGGTTGCCTGGTAATTCTTTCTCAAAACCCCTTTATTAATAACAGCAAGCTTGGGTTCCTTGCAGATGATTTGTAAGTAACCCAATAGGGATGATGCATTAAAAGAAACCCAAGCCTTTCACTGCATATCTTTGCTCACAAGTTTGCATCTGCAAAAAGGGTTTTCTGAATCTGAACTTGGCCCGTTATAAGAACTACAGATTATTAAACTACTCAGACCTGAATGTTGTTAGTGTATGGTTATATGAAAACATGGAGATTTATTTTTGGCCCAATACTGAATTCTCAAGCTTGCTGAAATTGCCTTATCCAGTGTCAATAAGTTTCTCTACTAGAAAAATGAAGTAGTACCCTCTGGAATCCCATGTAAAATCTCTGTATTCAGTTTGTTGTATGGTCTTTCTCCAAATGTGAAGTCATAGTTTCATATCCTTCTACATTCAGTACTTGACCACCTTAAAGAAACTTAAATCCAATTTGCATTTTCACATCATTTCCAAATGTGTTAATTCTATGAGGTTTTGTCCAGTAAATAGGTGAAATGAACTCCTTTGTGTCATGTGTAAGAGTACTGTTGGGATTTCTGTAAGATTCATTTTAAATATGATTAAAAAAAAATACAGTGGTGTTGAGAAAAATATTTCCTGTAGCAGCAGGATATGCTTTTTAAAAAAAACTGAAAGTCCCAAGCTGGGCTGGAGTCTGTGAAAATCAAAGGCATTTTTTAAAAGATAGAAGACCATGTAGATTTGGCATACTGACAAAATCCCACTTATGGAATCCATTCAGTGTCTAAGCCACAAAAATTGAAGAAAGAACACCAACAAGATTTTTAGTTTCCAGAATGCTGTATTTCTTCCTCTCTTCTCCCTTCTCTGTACTTTTTCCCTGAAAGTTAGCTCATTAAGGAAAGGAAATGGTATTTTTTTAAAGAGCGAATAATTAGCTGTTCGTGAAATTCCATCCCATGGGCTATCCCACTGTCTTTGACATACCTACAGTACAATAATTCCATCTGAAGAACTGATTTCATGAGTTTAATATTCATGTATAACGTGTATTTCCAAAAGTAAGCCATACCTTTTTTTTGTTTGTTTTTACATAGCAGATGTGTTTTTATCCTGTCATTTTAAAGGAAATATATTAGATAATTGAATATTTTCTAAAAAGCTGGATCTATAAAAAAAGCCTGGGATTACACTAAATATTGAAAAAGCTTCCAAATGCTTGCACATCATTACATTTTTGAAAGGTTTTACTGAGTGGATAAAAATAACCACAGAAGCATTTAAAGGGTAAGAAAATGGAAACAAAGACCTGATGATCCTCTATATTCACTATATTTTGCTCATTTACTGACTTATTCCTGGAGATTTTGTGTTTATAGTCAGGCAGCTTCAAACCACTTGCCACTTCTGCTTTCATCTGGAAGTATTGGGAACTCTGTAAATATCACCAGGCTTCAGGTCTATAAGCTTTTGAAACCGGAATAAAGTGGAATGATACCCTTCCCCTACTCCGTGAGGCTTCCTCCCTTCCCTTGCCAGGGGCTGGCACTGTTTTTACAAGGCTTCTTTTCCAGGCAGGAACAGCCCTTGGTAGCTCCAGGGCTCCGAGGGAGAACAGTGTGAGTCTCTCAGCTGCTTTACTGCTTTGTCCCAGGTGCTAAGCAAAAGCATGCACGGACACAAACCTCCCACCACCCAGTCTTACTCACGGTGCAAAAACCTGAAGGTGGGGGAAGGATAGCAGTAATCAGATCTCAGAAGCAGTTGGTCCAAATTGCACAAGAAGCTTTGCTCAAACTTGGCAAGAGTCAGGTGTTTGCCACTGCCAGCTTATTCCCTTCCCACTGCCTGATGGATAACACTAGATGGTTGACCAGACTAATCAAATACAAATGCTTCCAAAGGGGTAACAAGAACCTGTGTGGGATGCCATGATGAAGTTGCATGTTGATGGTAGAACTTTCTTTCCGGCTGCATAGGTTTTCATCCTTGATACTTGATTTCCAAAGCCATAGCATGTACAGTGGAACACGGGAGCAAAGGACAGAGTTGTCAAGACATGCTGTGCAAAGTGCTTGTGGTCCTCCTATGTCCTTGACTGCAGAAGTATGCTGTCTTGGTTACTGCTGTTGAGGGTGTACATCGAAAATTGAGCCTATAAATGAGTAATTCAGAGAACACTGGGACCAAAGAGGCCTGATTTCCTGTAAATTCTCATGTTAGGTTTTATAGATCTTTGTCCTTTAGTTTTTCAGGTGGTTGGAGCATGTATTTGGGCTCACTTCCATGTGGATTCTCTGGTGTCTAACAACATTTGAGCTCACATTACTCTCCATCTCTCACTGGTGGCATTAATAGGGTTTCTCTCCTCTGCCTGCCACATGCTTTCAAAAAAGTGGATGGAATCTGAGACTCTGAAACCTCCAAAAGTGTGGTTGGAACTGTGCTTCCTAACACAAGGTTTGAATTTGTCCACAAACGTAGAGCAGTTTTAACTGGGCAAGGGAGCTATAATTCCACTGACTCTAGTGTGGTTGTTGAAAGGGCCAGGAGGAAAAATTATACATATGGTGAAAAATCCTAGGATTTTAGGAGATGTTTCTTTCAAATTGCAGTAATAAGCAAAAAACACTGAAGCAGTTTAATGGAAGTGAAATTCTATATTTTATTTCAAAACATAAATACTTTAAAAATAAGTAAAAGATGCCTCTGAAGCTCATAGAGGTAGGAATGCGATCAAACTGGGAATCTGGAGGCTCTGCTAATCCTGACTCCTACTCATGTGATCAGGGAGCCCTGACAGGAGTAAGGTGTCTTATACAGGCTGGTCACAGCTCTGAAGAGTTTTCATTTTTCAGCCAGGTGCAGCAGTTGCTCTTAATTCACACAGTATATTTATGATTAATGTCAGACACCAATCAGTGCCAGACCCTGTTGGTATCTTACATGATAACTTAGTGAACAGGGGAAACAAAAAAAAAAAAGGATGGTAACAGAATACTAATATTAACTTTGTAGGAGAGAAGAAAGATCTGTTGCACATTGATCTCATTAAGTAAATGATTTACTGGTATTTCCTCTTGCTTTGCAACTCGCCTGAGAACATATTCGATCTCAACTATCTAAGGCCTGGATAATTTCATCTGGTTCTCTGCCAGCTATGACACAGCCATTTAACTCTGTCACTTTTCTTGGCCACCTCCATTCAATGTTTGTTGTAGGCTTCTGTTTCTAAAGTAACAGGACAGTGTTTTCCTAAGATACCAAGGACATGGCCAACAGGAAACTGGGAGGTCTCATCTGGCTCTGCTTAAAACTGGCTAATCATTGAAAATTTGGTCTGAGGTTGAAAAGGACAGCACTAGCTTTCTGTTCTTGTAAGATTTGGGTTTATATATGCCGGGGGCTAAAAAAAAATCAGGAGAAATAATAGAAACTACATAATTGTAGATAAATCACACTTGATTATGTTTGGTTATCTTAATTCCTGTCTTCAACTAGTTGGACACAAGAAGATCTGTTACCAGTTTCCTTGCAATTTGGAGCTGCTAGAATAAAATGTAGGGCAAATGAATGATGAAAGAAATTTCTCAAGGAGGTGATATAGCATGAAAAATAATTAACAAAATAATTATGACATTGAGACTACAGTTTGATACTTCACATTCTCATGTTTAATTCCCATGAATATATAAATGTGCCTTTAACATTTCTGAAGATACAATAGGGATTGCAGGTCTGCAGGGAGGGATATGCACATGCAGTGCATATGTGATCTCAGTACTGTGATTTCTGTCCAGCTCTTTAATTACTAAGATACTGACATCATGATGTAATGCAGGCATAATCAAGATACATTACAGTCACTTTGGATATCTGAACATGAAGCTGTGGGATGCCAAGAGTTTAACAAATTACCTGATATCTATTAATTTATCACTTGTTCATGTTATTGGATTACAAATAGACCTGACTACTGATTTGAGAATCGATAATGGTTTCTAAGGCAGCTGATGAAATTACTCTAGTACCTACTGATAGCAGAGGGAGTCTGACTGTCCAGGGTTTGTGAGGATTGCTCTGTCTGCTTTTGATAGTTAAAAAAAAAAAAGAGTATTATGTAAAATGGCATTTTTATCACCAAAAGGAGATTTTTATGACTTGTAAATATTGTATGTTGTACAGAGGGCACATCTCTACTGACAAATGTATTTAAACAGTAAAAACACCTAATTAGGTTTTATAGTGCCTGTATTTGTCTAGCAGAGAGAACTGATTACAGGAAGATCAATAGACAGGATCATTCATTGCAGCAACCTAAATGCATTTGGGCCAGTGGGAGTTTGGAATGAGCCAGGAATGTACCTTGAAGCCAACTCCCTCACTGGTGTCCCACATCCAGCACTGACTGAAGTATGAATGCCTACTATCTCTGTATTAATTATGCCATTATTTCTTACAGACATGAGCTCAGAGGCAAACCCAGTGTTTGCAATGATCAGTGTGCAGGGCGCAGCAGCTGAAGTGAGGCTGCTATGGTGGGGACATATGCACTGCCCCCATTAGGGGAGAGAGATAAAGGGGCACATGGCCCCTGAGAGCTTGGACCTGGGTGCACTACGGCCCCACTGGAGGCACCAGTCAGAAGACAGAGTTGGGAAGGACAATTTGATAGAGGCTACACTGGTCTTCTGGGCAGCAGGGTCCTATGAAAGGTTACAAGGGACATCTCTTGACCCCTGCCCTCCCTGCGCTTTGGGCTTACTGCCATTGTCAGCAGCATTACAGACCCCAGGTCATTGTGATGAAAGGGTAAGGTCTTTCCCTCTGTCCTTGTTTAGCACCTTTATGCACCAGGCATAATTTCACTCCACATGTGCTGATTCCAGAAATTAAAAGCTGTGGTATATATGCTTCAAAGTAAAAGTGTATCTTTTTGCAGCCTTTACTATTGCTACATCAACTGGCTTAGCCCTGGGCTGTGTAGACCCCAGATGCATGACTACCTTCTTCTGTACCACTCCAGCCTGGAGCATTAAAGAGATCCACTTATAACTTCTTATCAGCACAGCATGAAGACAGGAAGAAAATCACTTTTAAGAAACGGCATGCCTTTTAAAATAATCAGCTCTAACTTCTGGTTCAGATTAAGCACAATAAAGCTTGGGTTGCACCCGTACTATATCCTTTGGGGAAGAAAACACCACAGAGGCGTTGTTCATAAGAATGGATTAGGCTTGCAAAGATCAGTAACTAGTATAATCTGGAACCTCAATTCAGATGCTTTGTTTTTTAAAAATAGGGTTCACTGGGGCAAATGTATGCCAGATGTATCAACCATGGCCAGCAAAACTAATTATTTCTATTTAAAAATTCCATTGCTAACACAAATGCTGCCTGCAATGGTGGGGGTTCATATTTTCAGCATATGAAAGGGCTCTGCAACTGCTGACATCTCTGGAAGCAGTTTGACCAGTAAAGCCAGGAGTCTTCTGTGGAAACAAAAGCTTCCTCAGTGCATGCTAGGTACAGTTAGGAGCCATGAATGTGGAAGCACACCCATTGCTGAGTCCATCATCAACTCTTTCAGCTATTTAGAGCATATAAAAGGGCAATCCTCCCATGACAATGTAAATTACAGTGGTGATAAAGTATTCCCTCTGTCCACAAACTGTTTTCAAATACTTATGAGTTATGCTTGTCAGCACATGCACATGCTTGTGTGTGCTCCCAGGACATGCAAGCACAAGCCTATGGGGGAAAGAAATACTGCAGAATTTTATACTCTGTCCGGTAACTCTTGCTTCTATTCCCATGCCACACAATAGTACTGTGGATCATAAAATCTCTTCTTCCCAGTTCATAGTGAGGCTATTTCCAAGTACAGAAGAAAACTTCTTCTTGGTTTTGACCATGCATTGTCCAGCATTTCCATGCATAATAAAGAAATTGCACTTACAGCTCAGGTATGACTATGAACTTCCCAAAGTTTGACTGAAACCCTGTCTGGAGCCCGTGTGCACTATGTTTCAATTACAGAGTGATTAAACTGGCTAAGCTTTACGGGAGGAAGTCTGGATCCATGAGCTGGTTAGTAGGCTTGTAGATGTAGACTCAAGACCCATCCTAGCCCAAACATTTAGGCTTGTTTAAAGACACTTGAACTTGTTATGGCCGGTTGAGTGCCAGATTTTCTTAAACTGTTTTCTCAGCTGTATTTTGCAATGAGATAGGGCTCCAAAACCATCAGGAATAGGAATTTGTGTGGTTTGCACTTATATACTCATTATCAAGGGAGCATAAAAGTTATGAAGAACATCGGAACTCAAGATACACTATTTTTTTAAAAAAAATCTTCAATAAAAACCATAGTTTTAGAATACTATAGAATGGAAAAAGAGAGACTCTGAGAGCCATGAGTGAGCAGCTCTGTGAGCCATTTTTTGTAGTCTACCTTACATAATGTTTCATGAGTGAGGACTTCTATACAGCCCTGTTGACAGACATCTGCAATGGAAGAGATACCACATGCATGGTCAGAACACAAACAAGAAAAACTGATTCCAGTTCTATTGTCACTTCCCTCAAACGCATTTGGACAGTGATGAGAAAAGTTCTTATCTGATTTGCAAGATGTTTCCTCTCAAATCAACAAAATGATATCACAATATTAAGAAACCCTTTGCTGATCTGCCAACAAAATTATTAATGCCCCATGAATTCTTACTCAGACCTTGAATGGAAGTTTTATTTCAATTTACTGCCATTTTATTTAAAATCTTGCCAGACTTTTAAGTCAGTATATGCCTTGCAGTGTATATTGCTGTTCCCACAGGAACAGTCTGTCACTCAGCCTGAGAGCAACACCTCAGGCTGTGCTGACACAGCCTCACTGGCACAAAATCATAAACTAAGTGGTTGGGCCACCAGAGGAATGATGGATAGTCCTCAGAATAACCTCGTTACCTCCCTTTAGAAAAAGATGTTGAAGGATCAAGGCAAGCAGCATTTTGTTTGTGTTTTCTTGAACTGCCATGAGCCAATGAAGAAAGTAACACAAATTTCAGACAAAGGCTGGTGTTGCCTGAGAATAAGGAATACTACTCAGAAATCTTGAGAAAAAGATTTGACCAGGGAAGAATATTCTGAAATATAGAGCTGCAGATTTGAAAAACATCCCCATTCAGCATCTGAAATGTTTTTCAAGTGAAAGAGTTAATTAAGGAATCTAAATCAGCTGACTGTAAAACTATGGTGCATTTAGATTACTGACTTTTATTCTTTCAGTGAGTTGATCACAGCAAGAAGTGAGATTAACTGTACTACCTGCATCTGGAGCTGAATTCAGAATTGCCCCCAAATTCAAGGATATTGCAAGAAGAGATTTCAGCCCTTGTCCAGAAAAATCCCAGATTTGGATATCAATTTAAAAAAACAGCAAACATAATATATCTCAAATAATTCCTTTCTGTGCAATCCAAATTTTTGAAACATACATAGCATCCTATTTTTATGAGATGATAAGGTGTCTTTGTGCATTGCATCTTAGCTTTCTAAGTTTTGTCAATGAAGGAGACAAACAAATATTCTTGACACTGAAGAGAGTGTGGTCAAGAATGAAGGGAACATATCCTCCTGTAGTGACTCTCTGACCTTCCTAGTTTGTCTTCCTTTTCATAAAGGTGAAGCATCCCTCAAAAACTCTCTGGGGACTCCTGAAAAAATGGAGCTCCCATTCTTATCTGAATGGCTGTGCTGGTGGGGAATAAGGATACAAATCCATAGTGAGGTTACTGGAGATTTCTGGGCTAACTGCATGATTTTGCTAAATGTTTCAAAAGCAAGTGCATGAATAGCTCAAGTGAAGTATTTCAAGCCACCCAGAGATTATTTATTTGGTAATAATTACTAGTTATTTTAATCCAATCATCTTTGAATAGTTAGTGAATGAAATCTGTTTGCTTCCTCCTTCTCTTAATTTAAATCCTTGTTTTACTCCTGCTGATAATTTTATTCCTGAAACATACATAGCTTTCATAGGCTGGCAGATTTCTTCCTCCATGGCCTTTCCTGGCAAGAGCTAATAATCACACAGAGACTACAGTTCAAAACTCTTCAGAGCACTTCATATGCAGTATAATAGGCTACTTAGTTTTTCTTGGAGTAACAAAAGGATATGATAAAACTAGTGAATGCACTAAGATAATCAAAACAGTTTTTAAAGCTAACTTTTTATAGACTATAATTACAAAGAGTAAAGATTTACAGCACTGCCCAAAGCAAAAGGCTCTGTAGCATATTTTCACATCCCAAACATTCTACACATTTTCCTGAAAAAGTTCAAAAAAGAACCTAATTCTCTTCTAACTTCCACCATCTTTTCCAAGGTGAACATACTTCTTTTGCAGTATTATCTCCATTTAAATAGATGTTACTGACAGAAAAATCTGATCCACATTCTCTATGTGGACTTCTCTTTCTTACGTAAAGGTAGGCCAATGCAAGGCTGACATCTTCCACTGTTCAGATTTAAAAAATATAGATAGTCCCATCAGAAACTTGGGAAGACAGCCGTTTTTTTTAAACTCAGATATAGACTGCAAGGCCTAAACCTCTTTAAATCTCCTTTTTGCAGGAATGAAGGTATGGTCTCTCCTAAGAAATCTTTAGAAACCCATTTGTAGCTGATCTGCTATGAATTTTCCAAGCATTTGCTGCAAGTCTTCAGGCACTGAAGTGGAATCTAGAGAAGCACAATTTGACAGAATTGATCTCCCATGACATCTATCACTGCAGCTTAGGTGACCTTAATATGACACTCAATTTAATGTGTGGTAACTGTGTAAATATTACAGACTAGAAGTGCAAGCATTAATTAGTAAGAGCAGTTGTTCCTGAAAGAAACCAGAAGGTACCATTTCTGCTAAATTTCTAATTGGCAAATTCAGAAGGTTTGTCTAAACTGGAGAAAATGCATCACCTGTGTTTGTCATTAATAAATAATTTAAGGTCAGATCCAAAGTCTGTTAAAATTTATGGAAAAACCTCCCAGTGATTTCAGTAAGTTTTGGATAAGGGCCTATGCAACTATATTTCTTCCTCAAAGCATTTTCAGTTCAAGGGTTTCACATGTCATTGTCCTTATTATTTTAGTGCATCATAAAAGTATATCGTCATCACAGGAATTTTAGCAGCTAACGGTAAGCATGGAGAAACCCTTTCATGCAGTGCAGGGGCAGAAAAAAGAAAAATGATCCAGCCAGACTCACTGTAAAGCTCCATCTTGCTGTCTCATTATAGGAATGATACCGTCAAGTTAAAATTATAATTGCTGATGGGATTTATGCGAGCAGTTGACCCCGATAGTGAGTTGATCATCAGCTGAAATGGGGATGTAAGCCTTAATAAGAATTGAAAGAACAGAGCTGTTATGAGTAATTCCCCATGGAGCCCTTTAACAGTAGACAGTGTTATCTTTGCAGCTGTGCATAGGAAGAAAGCACAGACTTCAGCAATTCTCCAGGCTTCAGAATGCACACAATGGTGTATTTCACATGAATGCCTTTCTCTGTTATGGCTACCACTAACATGGGCCCATGCTTACATCTGGTGCATCTGTCCCTTTCATTTTTTGCAGCTGATGGGAAGTCTATGCAATAACAAAGATGTTATCTTTGAATTATTTTATTTTTTTGCATTTTGAAGAGTATTACAGTTATGCCTTCATATACACAGGAACACCAAGTTCTTAGTGTGTGGTTTTCTACTTAAATGTGCTATTTAAATGAATAGTGCTATCTAAAAGGCTTCCTCAGACATAGGTCATTTGCTCTTTTCAAGTCTGTTTTCAGTACACCAAATAGTATATAAATATAAATTAATAGTCTCCATCACATTGTACAATTTTAAAGGCAGAAGCTTAATATAAATTAAAATTATTATATCTCAGAATATAAGTAACAAAGATTATGATTAAGGTGTATTATAGAGCACACAAAATGACTTAGTGGGAGGCAATTGGATACCTTTGATTAGCAAGAGACAGAGAACCAGATACAGCCTTGTTGTTTTCCACCACTGCTGAAGCACAGAGAAGGCATAAACAGAGGTTAACCAACAATTTAAATTGGTTTACAGCTGTGTTCATCACTAGAGCTCCACAAAGGAGCCAAGCTATATTAGTGAGCTAAAGCCAAAATATTTAAGTAAGATTGCAGAACAATATTTGAAAACTGATACCAATACACTCTCATTAATATGCAACTTTGCTAACTTGACTCTCAATTTTACATAGTACATAAATTTGTTAGTACTGAATTTAAAGTCTGTCAAATTAGAAGTCTTTAAACACAATTTTATTTTGGTGGTATATGAAAGGTAATTTCTGTAGTGGTATTTTCTTCTTTTAAAAAAATATACGGATTATTTAATGGAAAAGTTAATGAACAACTAAATAACTTGTGAGAAGACTATGAAAGATATCAGCCTGGTTGGTATTCCACTGGCTAAGTGTTTGGATATTATGAACAATTCTTTAGAAGGAACATGTCAAATCACCACCTTACTGTGGGTAAATATTCTGGATTTCCTGAGCTGCGTGCAGCACAAATCAGAGGCATAGGAGGAACAGCCCAGCTATCTTTATATGCCCCCCACTCTGATTACGAGCACTATCCAGCTATATCCTCAAGATAAATTAGAACAACTTCACCGCTACTTTATCTCAGAAAGCCCCTCAAGGGGCTGTTGTGCTCGTCAAAATTCACCAGAGCTCCAAATCCTACTTATCTCACTGAAGTTGAGGGTGGGCTGATAGGAAGGCAGCTACACCATCTTCCTGTTAACTGGAGATTTCCTCCGTCTGTTAGCACGGCCAAGGAGGACTGAGCGGAGCTGTGATAAAGAATATGCAAGGATATGAAAGGTTGTTGTGAAGAGGAAGGGAACAAGCTAATTCTCACATGCAAGGGAGATAGGGAAAAAAATATTGTGTTCAAGTAGGAGCATCAAATACCATGGGAAGATTAGAGTAAGGTTTTTGGGACAGCATGTTCACTGGGGGAAGTCAAGTGCAGGGAAAGATTGCCGAAAGCAGCTGTGGAGTCTCTGTATGGAGATCTTTAAAGACAGGTACACAAAACCTCTGTCTGGAGTGAAATGGGAGTGCTTTATCCTGCCTCACGGTTCCTGACAGGTCTATTTTTGTTACAGTCCCTTATCACCGGGGGGGTTGTGCATACATCTAGCTGAAGATCAGTGACCCTGTCTGCCAGCAGTTCCTTGGGTAAGTCACCAGAGTTACCTTGGCTAATCCTTGATATTTTATTGCTTTGTGGCTGCAACTGCAAGGAGTTACACAACTTTCTATGGGCAGAAGAACACACCCTGTCAACAAATTCAACCATTACTTGTCCTCCCTTTGACAGGACACCTGCCACATCAACAATTAAACTGTCCTATATGAACATCCTTACAACAATACTATGTCGAAAAGAATCACCATACAACTGAATCTATCAAGAAAAAAATTACATTTGTGAAAATATTTTCAGACAGAAGCTGAAAGTTGCCATCAGAGTAGGCTTGGGTTTTGAGGTTTGGCTCCTAATGGAAATTCCTAAGTTCTCTTATGGACCTGACAGGCAGGTTTGGAAAGCTTTGAGTGCTTGGTAAAACTAAAGTACAAGTATAAGGTGAATGGGACTGGAAGAACACAACCCGTGTTATTTTTCACTCATGAGCCTAAAAAGAAAAAATTAAAGGACTACCAAGAAGCTTGAGGACTGAATGGATTCCTTCTCAATGCTGGCAGAAACATCAACTTGGATGGAAACCTGCAGGTCCTGTGCTTACAGGAAGAAGTTTGTTTGCTTTCTTATTCAGGGCTACTTGGACTTTGCTTCTTCTTAGATGGCTGACATCTGGTCCCAGATTTTGTTAATATTCAAGTCCAAACATCTGATAATTAAAAATTTTGATATAAACTTCAGCTTCTGGGTGCACGTACATCTGGTCCCAAACACAAAAAGTATTTATTACTCATAAGTTCCAAAATAAATAACAGAAATTGAAGTTTAAATTAAAAAAAGTGAAATATATTCATTTTCTCAGTACACCTAATTACAAAACAAAGGTACCTGTTTGTAGGTAAGGATAACAAAAATAACAGTGAAAAAGGAATGTCAGGCCACAGGTCTCTGAGTGTAGACATTTTGTAACTGATGAAGCAACTGGAGTGAGTGGCAAGAAGTGGGAAACGTTCTTTTCCTTTAGTTAGATGTTCAGGTTAAAGAATCAGGCCAAGTGAGTTGGGATTTCTTCTAACCAAGGGCTCTGATTGCACCATCAATTTTTTGTCCCCACCACCCACTGAGTCTTAGCTTTCCATGTCCTCCAGCTGCCAGCTACCACAGGAAACCTTCCCAGAGCCATGTCCTTCCCTTAGCCCATGGCTGCTGTCCATCACTGGCTTTGGATCAAGTTTTCCAAACCTTTTTCCAAATGTGGGTCTCCTGCGTGGTACATAGCATATGTTGCTACTAGCCAGGACATTGGGATGTCCTTTTTTGGCTGCACCAAAAAGGTGAATTCATTCCCCAGCTGCCCTCAGGGACCTTGATAATGTTTCCCACAGGCCTTCTTGATGCTTAGCAGGAAAGCAGAACTGAACAAGTGCAGACCTCCCTGCTGCTGAGCTTGGACAATAGGGCTGCTCATAATACCAGCAGATGTTTTTGCTTTTTAGGCTGTACAGGGCAAATTTATTTTCCTCTCAGGAGCAAACAAGAATAGCCAAGACTAAGAAATTCAGAGCTAGTTTCTAGAAACCCACTATTGACTTATGCTGCAAAGCAGTACTTACAGTTAAAATCCATCAGTAATGAGGCTCTTCTGGCTAGTACATGGAACTGCTGGCTCAGCATAAACTGGTGTGCTTTAAACATCAAAGCTGGGCTTTGTTTTATACCCTGCTCTGCTTAAATATGGTGCACCAGGTAATTTCTCTACTTAAGGCATTATTTTTTGTAACAGCATTTTCTCTTCACCTTAAGATAGGTGTGAAAGCATTGAGATGTGAAAACCATGGCACTGTGAAGTCCTCATTAGCATCATAAGGATCTAACTAATCTATATCAATTTTTTTACATTTATAAAAATCCCAACACTTTATAAACTATTTTTGGTTTTTCTTCTTTGTGCTCATAAAAGTTCTAAAATTAAAGCAGAAACAAATGGGGAAGCATATTAAAATGTTTAAAGTTTTTAGTTCACAAAAACTTTTATCTGGATTTCTTTTTTGGATTTGAAAAGGCAAAACATAAGACTTTGATACTCTTCATTGCCTGTTAAAAGAGAGAGAATGAGACCCACCAATAGGAAGAAGTTGGCATGAAGCCCTCTTTGACACAGCAAGCACAATGTAAAGGATTAAAGGTCTAATCTAGAAGATATATTGCACACTAAACAGCAGAACCATTTAGAAGAACATTAAATGGCACTTAAGCTAAACAGTTGTCCTTGGGAACTGCAGTTTATATGCGACTGCTCTAATATCCATTTTAAGCTTGCAGGGCTTTGAAAACAAGATGTCATTGTTTTATAAAAACACACACATTTAATCTTCACTTGTGAGGCTTGAAATATCTGGCTGCTGGAGTGGCTAAACATTTCAGAGGAAACAAACGGGGCTGGCGTCAAAACTAGTACTGTTGAACTTTATTTCTGAAGTTATTTGCATGTGCCCCGTTGATTTTTTTTTTCATCCAAATAAGCAAACCACAAACTTTTTGAATGATAAAAGTCCCATTTAATTTTTTAACAGTATTCCCACTGTTTTGTAAGAAAATAATAATAATATTAATAATATTAATATTAATAATAATAATAATACAGCTTAAGTAATATGAGAGCACCAAGAAAGTGGTCAGTTCTACATTCACTTTTCTGTGTTCTTCATAAATTAATATTTATGGAACTATTACGAGGCTTCAGCCAAAAATAAAGACCACCCAGAGCAAGGTTTTAATTTTAGTATTCTAAGCACAGGTCATTAAAAAAAAATCTTACAAAAAAGCCTTCTTCTGTAACATGTACACTACATGGATTTTCATGCACATCACTCAGTAAGCATGCAAAGCATACTCCATTTCTAAAAAATTACAATGTATGCTTTTATAATTCATTTATTATTTCTCCCTAGGGAGAAATCATCCTCTCTACCATGTAGGCGATAAAATAGAAAAGGAAAAAAGGCAACAGGGAAGGGACTGTGTCTTGCAGAATTACATAGTCCAGTTCAAAATCCTCCTACTTTTAACTGATGATCTAGAAAATAAAATAGAAAGAAGTAGGGAAAAAAAACAACATTGAAAGTACGTATTTGATACCTTGAATAATTTTTTCTTGGATCAATAATTATATCAATCCTTGGCATAACGACTAATCAAGAGTATCCCTTAGTTCAAGTCATTATCCCTAAAAGCTATCTGAACAGCAAAGAGTCATGTGGTCCTCAGGGACAGTTTTAGTTAACTGAGCTAGTGGTCTTCAGGCAGCTGCCAGGAGAGAGGCAGTCTCAGCTGGGTGCTCCAGAAAGGAGCCCAAAGGTGAAAGGAGTGAGGAGAGCTGTCACCTCCTGCAGAGCCCGGGAAGTCACAGGTGACTGGGGTTGAGGATGGACTGCACGGTGTCGTCGTAGCCATGGAGCAAGCAAACAGATCCCCTCTGTCTCCAAGAGGCATTTCAAGGGCATTGCAAGGGAAAAGTTGGCAGTTCTCCTATAACAACCTCCTGCCAGGCTCCTCAGTCACAGAAAGAGGATGCCTTCCGTCCTTGTTAGCATGGGATTAACTGCTGGAGAATCTGTGAAGCTGCTCCTCTCAGGTTGGGTGGGAATCCACTTAACCCTTTGTTAATTAGAAGCAGCAGCTGATACCTCATAGAAAGCATTCTTTGTCTGTGCTACTGCCTGCCACAGTTCTCTGCCTGTATTTGACATCATTTGGTAGATTTGCCCTAACATAGCATGGAGATGTGCAAAGAACAACAGCTGAGGGACATGCAGAGGGAAGCTGAGGACTAAAGCAGTTTGGTTAGGGCTCAAGCCTCAACAAAACAGTGTCCAGGGTTGACTTCAAGACTCTACTAAGAAACAGTTTTGTGTGATTCTAATTTTAAGTGGTTCTGGTCTGAAATCTATCAGGGGAATAGGATGGTGGTGCTCCCAGAAAATAAAGTATTTCAGTTATTCTCCCATCTTTCTCTTGACAAGTCTTCCTAGGATGGTCTGCTCTTTTCTGTCTTGCTGGATATCCACACCAAACATCACCCATTCCCAAGGCCATAGATTTCCTTTCAAATAAGACCACTCAAACTGTGTCCCTAGCAATGGTAACTTTTCTGCTTAGAAAAATAGGAAACAATCTAAAGTAGAAATAATATGTTTTATTGGGACAACGAATATCCTCAGAACAAAAGCAAACTTTCAGACATAAGTAGCCTTTCTTCAGGTCTCAAAAACAATTTCAAAATGAAGGCAATGTAATTTTGATTCATTGTGACATCTTAACCTGTAAGACACCTGGGAGAAAATCAGTCTTCTTCCTGTCCTGAGCCAGGTGACTGCTCTCTCTGCAGTCCTTCCTCTGCTTTGTAGTGTCTCGCTGAAAAGTTCAAGTCTCACCACACGGACAAGTCTTCCATGTTATTTGTGTTTAGGAAAACTCAGGCTTTTCTTTGTTTTACCTTTTTGGCTTTTAGTCTAAAAAAAAAATATATATATATATATAGCTAAAAAAGGTTAACTTGTTGGTATTTTTGGTGCTCTGTATATGTTCTGCTTCAGGGTGATCTCCATCTCTCAAAAGTGATACACCCAAAATTTCCAGAAAGAACTAAAGGGCTCCATTAGGTAAAAAAAAAGATTTGGGGATAAAGATTTTGTTGGAGGAAAAAGGTTGGCTTAAACTGGTGTTAATTTATGGCACTTAAACAGAGCTTATTTAGTCAATCATGGTAAGTGACATAATTTTGGACATTGAACTTTAGAGAAGCTGAAAAATCTCTGAACTTTTCCAGATCCAGAACATGGTAAACATTGGAGCTAAAATGTCTGTAGTGTACAAAACATTCTCCCAACTGCAGTTGGCTGCTCCCAAGCTGGAAAAATGCATACCCACAAATAGCATGTAACCAAAACACTTTCTGTTTCTTAATAGGCTGTCTGCTGTTAATTATTTTAGTTGCTTGCTGGGAACAATAGAGGTGGATTGGAAATGATAGTTCAGGAATTATGAGAAATAAATAACTATTTTCAGTGTTTTGGTCTTCATTAGTATACAGTGCCTCTCTTTAGAGGATCCCAAATCATTTAGAAAAGGCTAACTGTTAGTATTGTACTCAATTTACAAGCTAGTAGAGTGGGGCTAGGAAGTCAGTAGGGTGTTTAACTTTGAATAGGGTGCAGGGATGGCTTTTGCTGCAACTATTTATAGAGGATTTACACGACTGTAGTGTTTATTGTGTCTTTCAATAAAAAGCAGCTGCAGAAACATGTAGCTGGCAAACTTCACTACCTGTGAGATACCAAAGACATTATCCAGAAAGCTGATGCACAGGTACAAGGAGATTCACGTACTCTCTGCGGCAGTTTAAGTGATGCTTTTCTAACAAAAGTCTGAACCAATTTTAAATGTTTATGTTGTTTATGTTCAAAATTCTCTTCCTCTGCCTGTTTAAAGCCAGATCCTGATCCTGATATAAATCATCCAGCCGCATTGTTCAAGTTCCTCAGATGCATAGTGTTTGATGCATAGTTCTGCAGGCTCTGGCACAGGTATTGTTCCTAGTGAGCCTCTCATCCACACACTGAAATATTTCTTCAGGGTTAGCAGTGCTATTGACCCAGATTTGGCTATACATACGGGCTAGAAGCTGTGTGGTGATTGCACTCTAGCTGACATGGGACCTACTTTCTCATGAGAAAATGGTGCAAATATTGACTCTATGACCCCTTTCAATCCACTTACAGACCCATCGTCCTATGAGTTCATGTTGACCCTCACTTCTGCACATTAGCAATGTAGGCTCTATACTCTCTCTGTATACACATCATGTAAGAGACATGCAAAGGAGAAAGGATCAAAGATGTGGCCATAAGCTGAACATCTGCTTCTGCCCATGATCTGTTTTCCTTGACATTTTCTTATCTCGCATGCTGTTCATAAACTCCAGAACTTTCAAACCAGGCCCTCCTGTTTTCCATTGCATTATCCTGGATTGTGCTAAAAGAAAAAATACAGTTTAATGTATCTAGAAATTAAGACCCTGTGGAGAACTCACAAAGGCTATGTGACCACTGTTACAGTCAAAAGGCTGGAACAACACTGTTTAAATTGCTACCTAAGTAAGATGTAAGTTTTGTGTCTCAATTTATAGGTCTCATTAGAATTCTATAGCTAAGTTTGGGCTTAGAACTTTACTCTTTAGGTTAATTTCTTGTGAGAGGCTACACAAAGGTCAACAAAAATGCCTTATTAAAAAAGAATGGGGGGAAAAAAAGCAAAGGGGCCTGGAGATGCTTTGACTGAAAAGAGCAGGTTCAATTTCAAAATTATGTCATGCCCTTTTATCTGGTGAGACAGTCACTTCTGTGCTCACTGACTCTTTTCAAATCCTAATTTTGAGATTTCATAATAGTACTCATCTAAAAGCCATCAGAATCACTTCTACAGTTTTCCGTGAGATTTGGATTGGACTCTGCCCACATGTATCCAATTAAAATGGTCACTCAGACTCTTGAGATCATCTCCCTTTCATTCTCTTTCAACAGAAGTTAGAATTTCTTGAGACAATATGATATCCACTCTCCATCAGCAAAGCTAAGAGCAGTGGATTCATAAACCCACCCCCAGCCAATACATCAGATTTTGCCATAACTCCACACTGTGTTCAATCCTATTGATGTCAGTTCTGTGCAGTGTTTGGCCCTGGATTTTCCCACAATGGGATCCTATTCTTCTTGCATGAGAATATGTCTTGGACAAATTGCCATGTCACATGCATTCAAAGGGCCATGATAAACCCTCCATCTTTGCACGGGGTCCCAATTACATCAAAGGAATTTCTGCATACAAAACAAGGGTAAAATATGCCTCTAATTTAAGGTTAAATTACACCGTTAAGACATGGGCTGAAATAAGGGGCAGCAAGGAAGCTGAACCACATTAGGGAGCACATCCAAAGCACTGTCTCAGAAAAATGCAATCCTTTGTACTGTGAGCATTTGGCTCAAATGGGGAAAAATTTCTGATGTGCCTTTTCAGGGAACAAGCTATCTCCTTCCTTCCAGACAGGCCCAGTGGAATTCAGGCAAGGAAAAGAAATGAATGATTTAATGTGCTCTTTATCTCTCTTTTCACACTGATTCCAGGCAAAGACTATGCCTGATCTCTGGGTCCCGTTTTTCAGCTATCCACAAGGACTGTGAAAATACAAGAATAGTCTTACTATCTCTTCCCCCTTCCACTGTATGTGTGCTTCTGAGTTCACCTTGTGGAGGGAAAAAATCCAAACCTGGTTTAGCAGGGAATACTCTGATGACATATGGGGTCATATGGAAGAAATGCACCTATGTAAGTATGTAAGTATGTATGTATGTTCCTTGGATATGAAAGTATGATTGCAAAGGTAAAGATGAACTATTGTTCATCAACTATTGTAAAGGTCTAAGATAATAATCTAAGCTGAGGTTGACAACAACACAGGCTTCTTAAACTAGAATAAAATTGGAAATGCTACTCTCAACTGGGAATATTATGGAATTATAACTGAGGAGATTTTGCAGAGCCAGATATTTGCTGCCACTGTTTAAACATTTTGAGGAAAGTGAAAGTAAAGTCAAAGGTGGCAGAATCAGCTCCCTGGCCAGTCTTTTATTTATCTTTTCTTTCATCTTAAATACATTGTCTAGATACCAGTATCAGCTACCTCAAGAGTGCACCTATGGCAGCCTCACAAGTAGCACTGTGCTGGGAGAACTTCCAGGCTGGATATTCTGGAGTAAGGGAAAAGATCACTTCATCCCATGAGATTTTGGAACTATTCATTGTAACTCAGTTTTGCTTATTGCTATCTACACATGTACCAAAAATACAGCCATCTGAAAGATTTGGGGTAGATGACTTTAAATTGTATTACAGGAGGATTTTTACAGGGGATTTGGTGGATTTAAATAATTTATGATTGCATCTGACATTAATTGATGTATCCCAAGTTGATGTATCCCAAAATATAAAATGTAATGCCCTTTTCCACAACTTTTGTTTTATTAAAAACTCCTTGTATAGTTCATGATCGTTTTAAATTTTCACAAGGCACTCACAGACTAGAACCATCTTCCTTGTGGGCCTGCTAATGGAAATCCCCTCATACAGTTATTAGTCACTGTCTTACAATAGCTTCTTGTCTCTAAGTACTTTGATGTTGTACATAAGAGCCGTGGATCAATTACATTCATTTTTCCCATTACCGGGCAAATATTTGGACATTTTCTGTTGAGTTGATTCAAGGCAGAACTAAACCAAAGGAGTTGCATACTGTGCAGACATTTCTAACCTTCAGAAGCTGAAGGTTTTGTGACCTGGGAGAATTAATAGATGTTTATTCTAGCAGGGTAAATGGAAAAAGACCATTTCTATTTTAGGGAGATAAATGAAAAGCAGGGAAGATGGGTTTTGTTATGACAAAATCGTTCACAAGTGGCATGCTGAAATGAGGGAAAGCAGTTATGTATTTATATTATAATCCTTGGGTATGTTTGTCAAGAAAGACTCAAGTGGCAAACTGCATTAGTAATTGTTGTGTTTCCTCACTTGTCAAAACAAGCATTTCCACTAAAATTAGTCTGCTAAGGTTGTCTCCATCACAAAGATTCAAAACATACCGACCTTCTGCAGTGAAAATCCAGAACTTTTTTATTACCATGTGATTCCTCCCAACAAGGAGAACACATAAGCTATTCCTCCTTGCCTGTTTCAAACAATAGCTGTAAGTCTTCCACCACTGTGTCAGAAACACATTTTGAAAATGTTTCACTCGCCAGGATTCTTCTGCAGAACAGAAGAAGGAAGGCGAGCCAGCTGGCATACCCAGCAGTGGCAATCCCAAGTGCTTACCATGCTCAGGAATGTTAGAAAGCATGAGCAAACAGGAGGCATTCTCCAAACATGGTGCTGCAGTTACCCCTCAGCTGGTGCTGCTCTTCTAATCTTACTCAAGCTGGCTACAAACACGAAGGGGAATTTTGACTCAAACAAGGCTTCCATTGAGAAGAGACTAGTGCTCAATTTGGTCATTGATTCTTCATTAAATCTTTTTTTCAGCAGACAGCACAGATTCCCTGAAACCACTTTTTCCATAATCCGTAAAGGAATTTCTGTGCCTGTGGCATAGACAAACCCTCTGTTAATTCAGCTGTATTACTGCTGTGGTTCTGATCTGTGGATCTGTGGGGATCAGAACGTGTCAGCTGTAAGGAAAGGCAGCTTGCATGGGCTTCCTCCTCTTTCTTCAGAGGCCAGGAACTGTCCAGTGATAGGAGTGGTGAATCCTGAGAAGCAACCCCATAACAGGATCCCCAGGAAGAATTTCTATTTGTCTGTGAAGCAAAAAGACATTTCTTTTTGTCTGAAGATTAAGGAAAAACAGATTATGAAATTATTGTCAATATTGTCTTTAGATAATAATTAGGTAATGGATTGAAGCTGTTCAAAGAAGGAATACGTAAATGGATAACACACTGAATGTTCATAGCAAAGTCAGGATTATGATTTTTTTTCTGATGGAATTTTATTTTTTTTTAAGTCTTTCTGAAATACTATGAACTACTTCTTGAGTTTTTCTATTGACTGAAAAGATAGGATTCTGACAATAAAACCTTTGAAAAATAGCAACATTTCTATCCATCTGTAAACTATTTCATTAACATTGTGTGGTTGGAATAGAAAATTAGTTCAGTTTGAACCCTGAAAAAAATGAAAAGTTACAAACTTATACATGCAATTGTTTTCAAGTTCTTAAAATCCATTTGTAAGACTTGATACAAAGTTATCGTATCTATCACTTCCAGGAGAATGTCTTGTGTCACAAATGTCAAGGTGTTTCAGCAGGAGAAGGTATAGTCCAGCACTGTTGTCTGCTGTGATACTGCCAGGAAAGGCAGAAATCATGGCTATCTGAAGGGCTGATGCTATTCCATTTGTGTAAATTTGAGTCAGGAGAAACACCACTGCAATCAATGGACTGTACAGCTGTACAGATAGCAGGACGAGGGTGCCCCAAACACATTGTGTTTTGTACATTTTATCTTTCTTTACTCATTCCTGCTCTCACCTCCTTTTATTTATTACTTAAAATGAAAGATTGTAAAGAGCTGCAAATGGAAAGAGTCTTATCACAGGGAACCACTCTCAAATCAATGTATCTTTTATTAGGTATTGTCTTGAAACTCCCGACCACAACTTGCACTGAGGACAAGAGAAGTCGGTGCCTTATTGCATTAAGCTTATTGTAATTTGTAGTTTAAAAAGCATTAATTTTAATTTTAAATGGATTTGCAGCATATGCAATTTCAAAAAATAGGATGAAACTTAGTGTCTCCTTCCATTTATGGCTCAAGCACTTTGTTGGAGGCATTGTCATTCATCACAATGTCATCTCATGGTTATTAGTTTGCCTGCTGGGTAGAGGCATTTCAGCTAAAAGTGAAAGTACCAATTGTGCTAACTGCAGTTATATGTTTGCAGTGCACTGCAAATAAAGAAAGAATAAAATAGATGTGGCCTGCGACTAAAGTTAAAAGCACAAATTCTGTGAGGTGCTGAGAACATCCTGCCAGATGCTGTGCAATCTCAGTTCCCATCCAGGGTGACAGAAAGCCAATGCGCCCTGTCTTTTTCACGGTCAGACCACTGGTGATTAAACAACTCTAGCAAACATGATCTCATCCTTATTTGTCTGGGACATTATGAAATACAACATGAAGGAAGTTCAGATGTGGTAGCAGAATACAAAGCACTAACACACCCAGCATGATGCTTGAAATGTGTTCCTTTATAATCCTATATTTCCCAGACAAACACTTGTAAACATTGAAATAAAACAAAACACATTTCCTTTTCATGAAAAAAATGCCTTGAAAACCACAGGATTAACAATACCAGGGAAGGACAATCCCTGAAGGGCCTAAATCTTGTTTCCAAAACTTGGGCTGAGTTAACTGTGTTCAAGCTGAATTTCTTCACGATAGCACATGGAAAACATTTTTTTTTTTGAAATGTATCACGTTGAAACATAGCCTGAATAGATTTTGAAGTGATACATCATGATTTGAGCACTCACTGATTGCATTCCAATGATGAGGGTGGGAGATGGAACTCACACATACTGGGTCTGGTTTCTGGCTTGGCTGCAGGTTTTCCTACGTACACAGGAGCAAATCAGTTTCTCTGTGCTGTATTGTGGTCTCATAGCTAAAGAAAATATATTCTGCTTTGTTCAAGTCAGAAGCAACACAAATGGGAGAATTTACCTGCCATTCCTGTCCTAAAAAGCAAAGACCACTAAATATATGCTGAGGTGATAAGTAGTGATACCATTATTTATTTTACACAGTAAAACAAAAACATTGCAGAAAAAGCTCACTGTGCTGTTTTTTTTTTTTTCCCTTGAATCACATTATTTTTTAAAACAGACAGAAGATTATGACATTATTTAAAGGTTTTTATTCAAAGGTTGCAAAGAGCTCCTCCTTTTCTCCTGTACAGGTAGAAGAGAAAAACTATCACACAAGTGAACATTTCTGGAAATGAGGAGAATTATGCAGACAAAATGCCTGGTTCATGGGGTGAAAGCATAAGTAATATAACACAGGCCCAGACCAATATCTCTTTGATGGTGTTTTATCTTTGGCAGCAGATTCAATTAAGGCAGGATTCCTCCTAAATCCTTCTGAGAATCTGCCCTTCAGCTGTGCCCTACTTCCCATCTTCCAGCATTTAGCTAGTAAGAACTTTCTGAGCCAGACATAGCATGTAAATCACCCATACAAAGCACCTTATATTCATGAATTTGCCTAATCAAATAATTTCAGAGGGATAAATATTGCTTGTTTGTCCTTCACAACATCCATCCCTGCAGCAAGGATGATTTAATGGTGTGCTGAACAGAAAAATCTCTTCCTATATTTTCCTGTTGTCTAGTAACATGGCCCTTAGCTCCTGTACTATTGCAAAAGTTTGATATCTTCTTAATTTCAGGTATCTTCACCACACTAACCTTTCAGTCACCACTTTTGCGAATGGAAGGGCATTATTTTTAAGACTCCTTTACAAAAAACTCCTCTGATTATTCTTGTCCCCCTTATCTGTGCTTTTTAATGTTTTCCTGATAGTGGTGCTGCTTTCATCCATCACAATCACAGTTGATTGCCTGACAAATTAATATTTGAACTCTTTCAAATCTCCTGTGTGAGTACTGCCAATTGTTACTGATCTGTTGTGCTACTGATTTGCTCTAAAATCTCTGACACTCCAAAATGGGAGTTTGCTCAGGCTCATTCAGTGTAAAGAATGACCCCAGAGCGAAAGACTCCCACCTCATTTACAGCAGGGACCAGTGCAAATAATTCATTTGGCTGTTCCATAATGTCTTTATCTTCCTTTGCTGCTTCTTCTCATCCTGCTAGCTGTCCAACCGTGCTGCTTCTGATGTATATACTAAAGACTTTACTGTTAGCTCCCTTTACTTCTGCAAGTTGCTTTAGCTAATATTTTAGCTAGCTTTGCAGTGGTTTAACATTCATTTTGCTGGGGATTACACTCTTCCTCTGTTTTCTTTCTTTGGACTGCACATCCATATTTTGGAAGATGTCTTTTCATCCTGCAGAGTGTGTATTACACCACTCTTTAACTCTGCCAGCTGCTTCCAGATGTGGCTCATTCAGAGGCCATTTTAATTGATGTTATCAATACTTAGCATACATTTACTCTTTTAAAATCATGCATGCCAATTGAAAATATTTCATTCTTATAACTACTATTTCCACATCTGCCTTAAAGAGTTTCATCATTTTAATGCAATTCCCCAACTATCTATCTGAAGTAATTTGGTGGTGACTTAAATGTTACAACAGACCTAAGAGTCTGAATTGCTTTTAAAGTGTTTACTAAGGATAGAAATCAGACAACAAAGCAAAAAGGTAAGCTGTAATGAAAAGCTTTCTCCATTTGATTCACATATCAAAGCAGAGGTTAATGCTCCATCAGTGTTTGTTTCTTATATTTGCACATATCTACATTAACATCAGGGGAAGAGAGGTGGGGAGGCAAATTCATCCTAAAGGTACTACACTGAATTCTTTTTCTTCTACAAAAGGCTTTAAAATTATCTTTTCCAAAACCTCAAAATGTAGTTAGATCCTGATACATGGTTAATGGAAACATCAGTTTGGTTGCAAATATTTCATCTTCTGTGCAACGTGCAGTGTAATAAACATCCTTCCTTCAGCAGCTCTGTATGTGAAGACTACAAATTAAGCCACAACAGGTTTTAACTACAGCTTCAGAACTTTGGGCAGAGTCTTAGGAAATCCTCAAAGAGTTTTTGTGCTCTCTCTCTTAGCAAGGTGTACAGGAATCTTCTTAAAGTAATAAATGGAAAAGGGAGTCATGTTCACCTAAAACTTGGGACTTGCCACGTGGTTAAGAATCTCATTATACTTTTCACAGGAATATGACCATGTTTGTGTCGTACTAAATTTCTTTAAGATCTGTAAATGAAAATAAGTATCTATCAAACTATAAATTCTCTCTATGTTTTGATCTGCTTTAAATAACAAGTAAATATATGTCTCTTTTAGAAGCCTTGATACACGCATTTGACAAACAGAATTTATTCAGATAACATGCTATATACATACTCTATGTATAAGTTTATGCAAGTATATAAATATACTTTTTTAAGCTTGCTCATGTTCTGCATGCCTAATGGTGCAAAACAGATGCTTTTTTTACATTTTTAAGAGCAGAGAATCCCTGCCAATGGGAAAGAATAGCTGAATTTATTTTTTATTTTCCACACTGAGATTTTGAATCCCATAAGGAAGACAGTCATTTTTAAAAAATAGAAGAAATAAGCCAGGAAGACTGGAAGACTGGAAAAACAGATGTCATTGTAAATGACAAATAAGAATACAATCCTGTTTAAAAAAAAAGTCTTTTCAGAAATTTTCCAATCTGATGTGATTTTTGTACGGAACCTTGAATAGAGTGCAAGAATAACTTAGAAGTAAATCCCACAAATCAAATACTATATTATAGATTATTTAGAATTCAATGTGCTGGGGTTTTTGTGTTTTTTTTTTTTTTTTTTAATTGAAACATTAGAAAAGACATGCTAAAGGACAATTTTTACCAGACCTTTTGTAATAAGGCTGTTCAGAGTTTTGAACTCTGGGAAGCGCATACCCACAGCAGTTGACCTAGAAATCAGTGCTCTGAAATGACCCAGGGAGAGCTGACACTATTTGTCAGTGATAGAATCATTGGGGGTGGTCAAAAATTGCTTTAAACCATCTGGTCTATTTCTGGTTTTGTTTCTCACAATAATATTGAACCAACTCGCCTTTACTACAGAATGAGTCAAAAGCAATGAAACAGCAAAGGCAGACAGACCTGTGTGCTTAGCCAGAGCCATGCTTTGTCATTTTATCATACAAATCATGTCAGCTGGTGGCAGCATGAGTAATCTAAGCTTCAAAAAATATCATTCTGCAGATAAATCAATGAACACAGACAGAAACAAGCTAAGTCTATTTTAGACAGTCTAATGATCAGCAGTTTTTCTAATAGCTTGTCAGACTTCAACCTGTCAAGCCTGAAGATTTAGGGACACTGATTCACTGGAGATTTCCTGATTGCATTCCTGCTGGGCTATCTATGAATCACAATAAGAGACTCCTAGGAAAAGGGGAGAAAATGGATGGCCTTCAGGCCTTTATGAGGCACAGGTTATTGTCATGCCTCAACTAAATCCTAATTACTCTGATTAACAATGCAAGCCTGTCACTGCTCATGCATAATAGTGAAAAAGTTTGCAGTAATGACTATGAAATTCTGCCACTTCTGCTCAGGCCTCCACACGTGCCTTACTGGGGCTTTGTCATCCCTGCGTGCCATTCACCCAGCTGCTGTTTCCAAAATAACAGGGTTGCCAGGGTGAGCTCCATTTGCAATGCAGACCAGACCTGAACATACTTGGTGAGATCAACTGGCTCACAAGATGGGCTGCAGGATTTAAAACATTTTGAGAAGTGACTGGCTCAGCATATCAGATTTCTAGCTGCTTCATATTAATTTGCCTGCTAAAATCAAAGGTCTGTGGTAGGTCAGCATTCAAATTTATTGTTATCTTTTCATAAACATGTATCAGTTCCCTATCTGCCTCAAAGTTTTGCCACTGCTTAACTGGTAAATATCCCTGAGGTATAATGGAAATAATATTTAGGCAGGTGTTATCAACAGCATATGCACATCTACTTGGAAGAAAATATCCAACAGTCTAGTGAGAGGTACAGCACTGCTTTTGAGGGGAAAAAAGAAAAAGCTTTTAGAAAAGAGGAGAAACTTTACTTCTAGAGAAAAAGTGTATTTTGAGATGCACACTCTAGATTGCAGTCATCTATAGAGCTTTGCCAGTTCCCAGAACATTTGCCCTCTCAACTTCTATTAGCTTTGCAATCTGATCCTGCCTGCATCAAAACTGACTGCAGCTTGCAGAATTAGCCCATGCTGACTCCATGCTGACATACAGCATTTCTTGCCCCTCACCTCCACACCCATACTCATTAAACAGTCGCAAAGTGTTGGAGCCTTCAGCAATGAAGCCTATAAAATTAAATCCTCAGTTATGCTCCAGTAGGAAAATCAGGGCATAACTAAAACTCTTTACTTCTTGTTTCCTTATTTTAAAGGACTTATCCTAGGAACTGCTGTGTTCTGCTCTGCCATGTTCCCCAGCAGGGTCCACAATTCTGAAAGAGAGTTTTGTGTTGGAAGAGCAGAAAATACTATTATTTCTTTTGTGGATGTATGCAGAGTCTTCTGCTTCACAGCCAGTTCATTTCTTGGGCCCCTGAGATTTGGAGTTTACCATGTGACCAGCTGAAAAGGAAAGGATGCTTGATTCTCCCTGTTTAAAGCAAAATTTCAAATTAAAGTATAGGAAAAAAACCCCATGGTAACGATCTGCTTTGAAATTACAGAGCTGTTTCCCTGTCAGAAGCAACATGCTGATTCCATTAAACTTTCTCTGGAAGCTTCCTGGCCAGCCTGGCCAGCTGGCAGCCCTTTGCCCCTGCCTGGATGCTTGATGCCCTTGGCACTGGATGCCCAGGCTCCACCCAGCACTGCCCAGCTGTCCAGGGACCCACACAGACTGTCTCCTTGTGACAGGCATTGGGAAATGTTGATGTTTCATTCCAGGGCAAACAAAATGAAATGTTGACAACCTGGAATTTCCCAGAAAACAGATGTTTCCTTTTCTGGCCAGCTCAACCTACACACACACACACACACACACACTTGCAGAATTATTAACTGCTATGTAATTACACCGGACTGTATGCCCACTTCCACTGTGTGGTGTGGAGGGAATCCAGCCTTCTGATTCCTGTGTTAGAAAGGGGAAGCAGTTAGGTGCCATAACTCCTTCAAGGAGAAACATGGAGCTTTGTGCTATGTCAAAGTGTGGAGCATCTGCTGTGAAGGAAAGAGAGCACCGATGTGTCTGGGTAGCCCACAGAGAGCCACAGCCCATAGCTTACAGAACAAAGTACAGGAAAGGCATAACTGTTTGGATCAGCAGTGGCTCCATCCCCTGGGAGCCCTCTTTTTTGCTTCTTTTCACAGGAACAGTTGCAAAGTGCCAAAAGCTATGGGGAAGCCTGCATTACATCAGGCAAGCTGAGTGTACTGATCTTCTGAGCAAGCCCACGGGGAAGAACAACAGGAGGGAGATTGCAGAGGAAGATAGGACTACTTAAGTAGCAATTCATTGTGAACCACTTTTCTAAGCTGTTGATAGAAGCATCAAGTGTGAGAGAGGAAGAGGACTTATCTTCTTGCCCAAGCAGAACCCTAATGACTCCATAATGACTGTTAAATAATGTTGCCAATAATCTCCATTTAATTATACAGCTCTAGTAAGTCCTAAAAAGGAAAGAAAACACAAAAGGCGTCTGCAGTCCTAACAGACCTAGCAGTTCCTCAGCCTAGTTCTGTAAAATGCATGTGGATATGTAGTATGAGTTATCTCCTGGAAGGGAATTCCCATCCTTCATCTCATCTGAAATAGTCACTCATGGGAAATAAATTTGCTCAGCTCTTGACACAGACATCAATAAACTCTGTGCCTGTTATGGCTCATGAGCATCCAGGTAGGATGTCCTCAAGACAGAAATATATGATTTCACAAATCTCCTTCGGAAGACTCTTCAGAAGCATTTTATCTTTGACAAGCGAGCACTACAAAAGCAGGGTGTTTAATGAACACAGCACCACTCCATGCAAAAATTTGAGGAATATTTTTCAGACAGATGCCTATTGTAAGAGCTGCTGACTTTCACAATGGGCTTTTTAAAAGCCTGAAAATATGAATTCCCCTTTTATCATTATAAATTTTTTTACAGATGCTGAAAGTCTGAAAATAGGCTGCTCTTGGAAACAACAACTTAATAGTATACTGTGTGCACAACAGACTAAGGAGAATATTTAAGCACAAAATTCTATTTTTGGCTTAATATTCCAAAGTTTTTCTAATGCTCATTTCACTAAAATATTTCTTCAGGCACAGCCCAGATTCTGGCCAATACAAACACTGTTTTCATCTGGAACATTCAGCAAGATAATTGATAAAAAACATGGCATAATAGGTGAAGGGTCTGTCATTTGACTTCTACCACCAGCTCAGGAGACTTACTGTTATTATAAATAATACAAATTAAGAAAACACAAAGAACCAGGTTTCTAGTTACAGTGTAGAAATCGTGCCAAATTCTGGATTTGGGGATTCAATTACAGTGTGCAAGCCAGCAAAACAGAAGTGAAGAGCACCTCCAGAACTGTATTTTTATGAAAACACAGTGTGATTTCATCCATCAACTAGTGCACATTTAATTTTAGCCACATGTGTTAAATAAGCTACCCTTAAAGCTCCAGCTGATTAACTTTGCTGGTTGTTCATTTTGGTGAATTTGCAGACCACCACCTGTCCTCCCTACCTCCTATTTATCTGTATAGAGTAGAAATGTAGGTGGGAAAACTCACAAACCAAATTTGGTATTGTCTTAAATCAGATGGGAATCACATTATTAAGAGAAGGAGAGGTTATGTTAAATAGCAGTCAAAAAACTGCTCTGTCTTAGCATCATATAAATCTGAGGGTAAGCACTGATTCCAAAGTGGGGAGAGATGTGGTGCAGGGAGCAGCCCTCTTTGCAGGAGATCCCTTTCCTGTGCTTCCATGGCCACGGCAAATCACCATTCCTTTGGAAGGATAGAAGCACAGTGCAGACACTGCACCTGACTGTAATACAAACCTGAGCTTTGCACAAGCTGTACAGTACAAGAGGCACAGTCACATCTACTCATCTCACTGCAAATACCACAGAAAACTGAGCAGGTTGCTGCAGATGGCAAATTCCAGCAGCGTGGAACCAACCTCCCTGGACCTCTGAGTGAGGACTCCAGAAAAAGGGAGGGCAGAAGGCTCCTTTCCAGCACACAGGGGATTCTTTTCCCTGTGCAATAAAGACAGAGAAGAAAAAGAAAAGCAAGCAGAAGGAGATGCCAAGGGAAGAACCTGAGCTCAGAGCAGAATACAAGTCCCAAAACGTGATGAGGAAAGGCTCTGTATTCCTCCAGTGGAAAATATGAGGGCATGAACACAGTCTGGAGTGCCCTTATTAGACAAGCAGCAGCCATTTCTCTTCTTCTAACCTCATTTTTCTCCATTAAAAAATAAAAAAAAATTGGCCAGTTGATGCGATTCAGCTCCTGAACTGGCTTTTCTAGAGGTAACATTTCCTGTCTGAGGTACTGTTTCTGGCTCACTGGATTTCCTGGCTGAAATTTTCAAAGTCACCTAGGGAACCTGGGTGTTCACACATGCACCGTGAATTTAAGCAGGAAATGTGATCTGAACCCCATGAGCAGATGTGAAATATTCTGGGATGTTTTGTTTGCTTTTTTTAATCTCCCTCTTTTCACATACTCTAAATTTGCTGCCTCTTTTATCATTTTTTTTTTGCTTCTTTGTTCTTTCTTCTCATTCCACTAAGACTCCTCACATTTCACTCCCTACTGATTCATATTTCTCTCTTTTTCTCCTACAGCTACCAGCTTCTGTGGTTTTGACTTCCTTTTGTCTCCAGATGCACTCCCTTCCTCTTCACTCCTTTGTGTCACCAGTCTGCCCTATCTGGCCAGTTGCCTCATATGTAAAAGCTGAACCATCTCTCCTGTTCCCAATTCGAATTATAAAATGGAAATTCACTTCAGTGCTTCCTCCCCAGCAGTGAGGCTATATAGATCAACCAAGCTCCATGCAAGAACATCAACATAACTGCAGAAACACCCTCTGTAATATTCTATGGTGTGGTGGAGCAGGGAGGGAGAGAGGCAGGGTGAAGAGGAATTTACCTACGTCTGCTTTTCTTGATCATAAATCACTACCTATAAAGTGTTCAAATGGTTTTGAGCACTAATACCTGCACCAGGCTGTTCCACAATGTCCCAGATTTTTCACAGGCATCTCCAGTGTGCTGCAAAGGCAAATTCATGCCTTAACTTGGCAGATTCAGACACCTGCCCGTCCATGAATTCCCAGGCATTCTCTGTATTTGTCCACATGGATGCAAATGCTGGCGTTTGCAGCCACTCTGTACCACTGATTTAGAGCTTCCTCTCCTGTATCCAGATTATGTTTGTGATAAAATATGAAGGGAGAAGCTGTCTCTGTTCCAAACACCTTCAACTATTCTCCAGAATATATCTGCATCTTTAATATTGTGCCCAGTCTTGAACATAAACATATTGAAAATAACAAAAATTGGGTAGGTGAATACACTTTTGCTTCTTTTTTCAGTATAAAATATGCTCTGATGTAGAGCCATGCAACATGTGATTATGTATTTGGCTCCATAGGCACAATACCCCATCACTAAATTTTAAAATGTCTTTAAAAATTACAGTTGTAGATTAATTTTTAATGGAAAAAAGACAATTAATGTATTTTAATATATATCTAAGAAATTACATTTTTTAAGTCTATGTTTTAGCCTAACACCCAAACAACTGCACAACTTCTTACTTTAAAATATTTAGGTCCTCTGAGGTCAGGCTTGTCTTTGCAGAACTCACTTACAAAAAGCTGTTAGAGTCTGCCAATTCTGCAGTGCAAAATTTATAGCAACAGGTCAAAAGACAGTTCCTAGAGGAATCCAGCAGCCCTTTGTAGTAAATCAGCAGTCGTGTCTTTGATAAATGTCTCCTAAGTCCAGCAGTAACTGTTCCACTGTGGTGAAAGATAAAACAGGGGACTTGTACGAGCCATGGAATCTAGGGAAAGTCACACAGCAACAAGGAACTGGTAAATGACTTCTGAGGATGTAAAGGTTAACCCAGCACTCATGAACGCTGAACTTAGCAGCTCTGGAAAACAAGATGGAAGTCTACCTGGGCATGTGAGTTCAGGTGTGCTGCTCAAGTATAAAATGTGCAGCACCTTGGAGGATAATAAGGTAATTGCTGTAACCCGAACAAGAGGTATAAAACTTTTTCAGATGGATAAACCCCTCTCCAAATGTACCTATTTTCATGGTGTCATGAACTTCTGTGTTTAGCCTGTTACTTGATAATTCTGTTGGAATGCAAGTCCTACAAGCAAAGAACAGGGGTTCCTCCAGGCTCCATTTTAATGCTCCAGGGGCCAATCCTGCAGCTGCAAATGACACGAGCAACCTTAGCTTATAGGACCACTGCTCAAACAAAGCTCTTTTTTTGCCTTTCATGGCCACATCTGCTTGCCTGAGAAGCTGCACTCAAGCCAGCGAGAATATTTTCTACATCTGTAAGCTGGTCCATGCAGAGATGCCACAGGCTGAAGAGGCCCACAGAGCCACTGGCTGGCTTGGAAGGATGAGGGTGAGGTTTATGGGTCAGTTTTCACCCAGCAGAAGCAGTGCTCCCGTGGGAGGTGTCATAGCAGCCCAGCATTTCAACACCATGAGAGGCTAGACAACATGAGGAGCCACAGCAGCCTGTTTGCAGCCTGTCAGAGCCTCATCATCTTAACCTCAGGGTGGGTGAGAGCTGATTAAATCACACACTGCTGGGGTAGTTGGGGCTCTGGTACCCTCAGTCCTTGGCCAGGGTAAGATTTGGAATGACCACGCTACTTTGTCGCTGCAGTGGTTCACAAGTTTCTGCTGCTGGAATAGGATAGCTGAGGATGCTGGTGACTGGCACAGAAGGAAAATGAATAGCTCACATAATTTTTCTGGCTCAGATTTATGAGCCCATCTCATCAAGATTAAATTGGTGGCATAGTCTCAAATGAAAACTAGGTGCAAGAAGCAGCTTAACTTGACAGCATGAAAATTTGTCCCCTACTGGCAAAGAAATCTCTTAACTTTTTCTCTTAAAAGAAACCCCAGTCTAGTAAAAAAAATCTGGACTAACTCCCATCCAAGCTATCAAAAAAGTCAGTCCATCAAAAAAACTGGATTTAGTTCCATCCAAGCCATCAGATCACAATTTAGGTACTGGAACCATGCTAGGAAAAATATTATTTCATATTCTTTTCTTTCCAACTCAGTATCTGGCTGCTTTCCACCAGGAGAAGGAAGTCCTCCCTCTGAGAGGAATGGCACCAAGCCCTCAGCAACTTTTTTCACTCTTTTTGGGGGACTGCTTACTATGATTCCCTTTTTGGTGACATTTCATCTCTATTATTTCAGGAATAAATGCCTGTCTAGACTGGTACATTAGGGATTTTCTGAAAAAAAAATGGGATTTTTGGTAACAGTCTTCTGTACCTGCTAATGAAGATGTGTCTTTACAATAGGAAACTTCTCATTACTATTTCTGAAACGTTTTCATTAGCTGAGACAAAATTACTTACGTAAATACAAGCACTGGATGTAAGTATTCAGAACTAGGAATTTACACACAAGGAAGTTCCTCTAGAATAATAAATCATATTAAAAGAGAGATAGAGGAATCATTATTTCTGGAGCAGCAGCATTTAAAAGTTCCCTCTGTGGATTCACACTTAATACACTTGATACAGGAGGAAGTTATTTTGTGGCCTGGAGAAGAAGAAGTTTTAAACCACGATAAAGTGCAGGACTAATGAATCACTGAGATCTACAGTGTCTCTTGCCTCTTTACATCTCCCATATTACTAAATACAATACAGTAAAATTTCATGCACAGGGACCAATGAATAAAGACATAAAATGCATTATCCTACTGTACTCTAAGGACATTTTAAAGTTCTTTTTGTCAGTGTAAAATAATATAGACTACCTAGGACTTTAACAAGACTGTATGGATAAACCTAATACAGATAAATCTAAGCTTTGTAGGGAAGAAATCTCATTGTCTTTACTTTGCAGATGCTTGTGAGAAAGAGACCTGGTTATTACCGTAATTCTGGTTCTCTCTGTGAGGAGAGAACTCTCAAATCTGCTCTTCTAGTGCATTCTAAACTAATTCTTTTCCCCAAAAATTCCTATAAAAGCCTAGGAGCTCTTGCTCTCTTGAGATCCCAGATGAAATGCTGGAGCCCAGCATTGCTGCTGCCTCTCTTTTCTATCAGCAATGTCATGGCCTGTACCATCCTATTTTGCCCCAAGTGTTCCAGCTCATTCAGACAGCTATCCTCAGTGGTGTGGAGGAACCAGACTGGGTTCCTTAAAAAAAATTGTTGCCTTTTATCTGACTGAAGTTTCCCTAAATACAGTAGTTTATATGTCTGCACAGGGATAATAGGAAAGGCTAAAGATAATAAAAAATTATTTCAACATCCACAAAGCATAAACTAATCAGAACTCAGGCCTGTTGGTTTATGGTGCCACCATTCTATCTCAGACCAATGCAGCCTGTTTGCATGAAAATTCACACCAGTCAAGTGTCCCTAAATCTGCTCTGTCAAGCCATTGGTACTACTTGCCAGGCTCCTAATACATCCCCAAATATACCTAGGTCCCCATCAAAAGCAAGCATGCTTTAAAAACCTGAACTAAACTCTTAGTAAGTACATCTTTATGTATGTCCTAGTAAGACAGCTGTGCTTTTCTTCCTAACCCAGCTGACAAAAGCTGCATTGAGACAGTGTTCCGACTCAAAGATGCTTGGATGTGAATGTGTCTCCAGAGAGCAAATTAATCCAGAGTTTGAGCACCTTGAGAAGCTTTTTGGTTAATATTCTATCAGATAAAAATAAAGACCCCACAGAACAAATATACACAAGGTACACCACTATATAAACAGGAAACTAAGAACAAAACTTTCACAAAGACCCTGATGAACTTTCCTGTGCCTACCTGATTAACCTCTGTAGCACTCTGTCAGTTTTGTACTTGGGGATACTAAAAAAAAAAAGGAACTCTCAAGTGGACGGGGTGTGTAGTTCAGTATCAGTTAGGGTGTGGAGGAATAGCAAGACCTTTGCCATAGCAGGTTCTGCCCAATTTTATGCCCTTAGCATCTTCTTTATGACAGTGGCCCTGTACATAAGTAGGTGTATTCCCAGCCTCTTCTCCACTATGGAAGTGTCTACAAGCTTGGACATGCTTTAACTTCTGTATGTGTTAATTGAAGTGTTTTGTAGCTGAATTTTCACCCTCTGAGCCTTGAAATCCACAGGGAGCTTGCTGTAAATAGCAATCCCAAAGGGAGCCCTGTTCCCCACCTCCTTCCCTGCATGGCTCCCTGGGCCGGCCTGAGAAGCACAAAGTTTGCTTTGGGTCTGGGCTGTTGCTTATGTAAAATTAATTTATTTCTGTCTTCCATAAGGCTGCATGAAAGAATAGGTGATAAAGGAGGGATATAAGATCAATGGAAGCTTGAAATCCACAGTTCTAGAGTAGCTTTTCAGGTGCTCCTGTTCTTCCCTTCTTGCCCCTCACTCCCTCACCTTCCAATTTCCTTTGCAGTCACATTGCTCTCCCTTATAACATATCTTTCCCTCCCCTTGTGCTGAGCAAAGGACTCCCATAAACTGCAGGATAAACTAATTTACAGCCAGGTTTTCTGGAGTGTTGACTTCCCTTGAAGGTTCTCAAATACCTGCCAGGTTTTCAATAGTTTGAGGCCCACCTATCCTGGCCTTGAACACTTCCAGGGATGGGGCATCCACAGCTTTTCTGGGCAGCCTGGGTGCCTCACCACCCTCACAGTCAAGAATTTCTTCCTCACATCTAATCTAAACCTCTTCTCATTCAGTTTAAAGCCATCACCCCTTGTCCTGTCATTACATTTTACTTGAGAAAGCTTTTCTATATTGTCCCAGATGGCATTACCGTTAGCAAATTAGGTAAACAAAATAGCAATTGACCCAAGACAGGTGCCTATATGATTCAAAGCTATAGAATCTGCTGAAAAAAAAATACTTAAAAAGAAATGATCAGTGACTCATTGTCAGACTACAGGACTGTGTATAATGCGGTATTTCCCAGGCATCCCACCAGGGCCAGTTTAATATTTTCATTAATAAAATTACTTCTTACACTTTCAAACGATGGGGAAGCTTTCAGGGCCTGGAGGCACAATGAAGATGATGACTTGTCTTCAGAAAAGACAAAGGAAGTGGTCAAATGCTCTTGAAAGTACAGTGGTAGGATCTCATTTTAAAAGCACAGTGGCAGGGCTCTAGACAAGAGTAACCACGTGCACAAATTTAGAGCAAGTAATGATCATTTCTGCAGAAGAGGCTTTGGAGATAATAGTTTATAAAATAGATATGATTTCATGCAGCTGGAATTCAAAAAAATATAGAGGAGAAAAAAAGAAAAAAGGAAAAAAACATGCTGCATTGTATAAACACTTCTAGCAGAATCAAGTACCAAGCCTTTTTCTTTGACTTGTGATGCCAAAACTGTAAGTGAAGCTCCATTCCCAGTTTTAGGTACTGGATTTATAAGAAGAGGTAAACTCATATAAAGACAGAATGGAAGAGAAATTATATTAATCTGTAAGCATATACATAGTAGCAAGAAAAAACAGTCTCACGATAACTAGGACAGAAGAAAGTAATGAATCTAAGGAGCAACAGTGTAGATTTGGGTTAGTCTTCAGCTTCTGGACAGTTTCCAATAAAGACAAACAACTTTTATAAGAACAAAGTTTTAAAATTTGACAGTCAAATGAAAGAAATCTCATAAATAGGTATAAAATAAAATAATCTGATTTTATAGTGTACCATTCCTGCTGAATGTCAAATGGATAAGTTCATGCCATATAAAAAAAACTATACCAAGAAGTGACTTGTAGTGCAGTTAAACGAAGTTTGCAATTAAGAAGTGATGTAGAGTACTTCAGTATTTGTTAACAATGTGCAAAAAAAAAAAAAGAAAAAAGCTAAAAGTATCCACATCATTCTGTTTCCAGTTATTGTTTCAGGCTTTCTCTAGTATGTAGTGACTGAAATTATCTGAGTAATGATTTGTGGAACTGCAATCAGAGACAGTAAACTAGTGTAGGTCACTTCATGGAGAAAATTTAAGTTTAGCTATCCTGTTGGATAATTGGATGCTTGGTTTGCTTGGTATCTTTTCGATATAAATGCCAAAAAATTGGTCCTACTTATTTGGATCTGGAAAGTTGAAAAGGAATTCCACTGAGGCCAAATAAGTTTTCTAGGAAACCACTCCTAGATCAAGCTGGATATTGTTCACTTCTCCTTAGATAACCAACAAAGAAAAAAAAATTGAATTAATTAATAAATCAGGTCTTCTATAGATGTAAAAGGTGCACAATTCCCTTTCTCCTTTCCACATGTCACCATTAGATGTATGGTAGCTATAATTTCAATTAAACATTTTGAGAAGCTGAACGCATTGCAAAACGATGGACTCTCACTGAACTTCTTATTAGCATGTCCCTCTTTTTGAGAAATCTAAAAATCTGGCAAGGAAAGAAGCTAATTGAATCTACTTATTGTGAAAATAGCCAAGGGCAAAGAAGATGTACTGATGTTAAATGATAACATTTCATTTCTTTCCTGTCCTGAAAGGTGATATGTGTTAGAACTAATGCCCCTTGGCACAAGAGTTTGCTGGAATGTGCTGGTTTAGCATGGATCAGTGATCTTAAAGCTCTCCAAAGTGGGTGCAAATGTCACTCCACCGAGTAATGAGCACAAGGGTGGATTGGTCCCTACAGGATCTGTCTAAATAAATACAAAACTACTAGCTGTCAGTCTGGGAAAAGAGTCAAAGGCTATTTTTTTTTTCAGCTGATTGCTTGTTTGTGAGGCATACAAAACAATACATTAAAAAAAAGGCATTGAGGAAATACCAACCAGCACATGGGAGAGCTTTATGAGACTGATTAGTGTGCAGAACTGTACTGAATACTCATGTGAAAATCATGAAAATTTGTCTTTTTCTTTCTTTCTCTCTTTCTCTCTTTCTTTCTTTCTTTCTTTCTGCATCATGGGTATGCAATTGCACTAGTATTGGGACTAAGTATTTTCAAAGAAATGTTTGGGGAGGATTCAAGACATGATGTCTGTAGCTGAGTGATGACTCATTTCTCATAAATAGTGGATTATTCTATGACAGTAAGGAGTATTTTAGTATATTGTGATCTGCAGAGCCATAGAAGTCTATAAACTACCTGCTCTGTGAGTCTGTGAGAGATAACAAAGAAAGCAAGGAAAAGACATCCACAGACTTGAACACAGAGTGTTATACTATAAACTAGATGAATGCTAGAGAACCAGAAGTGGAAAATACTTGAAAATCAATGAACCTAACTATAATCAAGTAGTTTAGAAAAAAAATAGAGTTTGAGATATACTGGCTGAGGAGCCAGTCCATCTCCTCCTGCCTTTAGTGAAAGCTTAGATGACTCCCTGGTTCAAGGCCCGTTGGAGTCAGTGTGAGTCTTTCACAGACTTCAGTAGACCTAGCTGTACTTGGAAATCAGTCATTTTTTAAAATATAAATTTGTTTGCAAATCATTTATAGATAGGAACTAAGTTAATAAAATAAATATTTTGTTGTAAATTATTTGCCCTAAATCCAGTGCTTACCTAGTTTCCCTCAAAACTTCTGTATATCTGCAAACCTACACTGTAAACTAAATGGAGTAACACTGAATACCAGCATTCCATGGAGTTCCTTTTGAAAGTTTTATATGCTACATATACACTATATTCATATTTAAAACAGCTGTTTAACATATGAGGATTTTATTACTTAGTTTACTTCTACCATTTTTCCATTAATAAATTTGCCATATATGCAGGCTTACAAACCAACTAAAACAGACCCAAATGTTCTAAATACACAGTCAGTTCATTAATAAATTATAATAAAGAAAATTAAAAATACAGTTTTTCTATTCATGCTAGCTGAAAAGATACAAGAGAAACAGACTGATCATCCAATTCCACAGACCACAGAATGAAAACATGTAAGCCTTCACCTAGCAAAAAAAAAAAAAAAATCATATTTTGAAACATCTTAAAGAAAATTTCAGAAGAAAATAATTAGAGACACATCTTTTTCTGTTCTTGCTCTTTTCAGTGGCAGGTAATTCAGGTGCATTTTCTAAAACAAAAGCACATCCTCATATTTTCAAATGTACCTAGGGATCTCCTTGGCTTTACAGAAACCAGCTGCATCATGTCTCCACTCAAACATATAAAACCAAAGGCACCAAAACCCTCTCCTCTTCTAAGAAACTCGGGGTCATAAAAATGGCTGTTCTCAGATTCATTGTCAATATTGAACCTAACAACCAAAACTTTATACAGTTCTGAGAGCCTGTGAGTTTTCACTGCCAGCACAGACACGCTCACCCTTTCCACTGAGACTCGACAGCAAACTGTGCTGCAGGTCTGCTCTGGGTGGAGATGGCAAACAGATGAGTTCCCACACTTGTGTGCACTTGGGTTCTTTTGGGCAATTTTAGATGAATTCAGAGGTCACTGGAAAGTGAACCCTGACAGGATGGAATGCTTAAATTACATGACAAAAAGCAAACAAACTTGACCCCCACTCTTCATGACGGCTCTGACAATTGTGAAATGAAAAAGAAGAAATCACTGAAGGTTTGTTAGGGAAAAGCATCTTGTTGTGCAATATAGTATTATATCCCTCTGTGAAATGGGGAGATTAAAATTCACTGTATCTTTCAGGTTTTCTAATTCTTTTCTCCCCCTAAAAATTCATGGACTCAGGACAAGCGTGGCACGCACTAAGCATTCCAATTGCTTTTGAAAGGAGCGTTTTGCTAGTGGAAAATGTGCTGTCTCTTTGATTGCAAATGTAGTTGATTGTGAGGAGAATGAAAGGATGACCTATGACATGACCTGCTCGCACAGTAAGGTCATTTTTTCTTCCCCCTCCTCACACAAAAGATAAGAGGCTGACTGCTTACAAAGTGTTCTGGCAAATGGACAAATTAGGACTGCCTGGACTCCCGCTCCGGTCAGGCAAGTTATTCTAAGTGAAGATAAGTGAAAGTTTGAAATGTTTTGAGGAGGAGGCAGACTGCGAGCTTTCGTTCCTTCCCCAGATAGATGGATTGTGAAGGAAGAGAGCTGTGCAAAAATGTCTGGCCCAGGAGTTTCGGGTTTCAGACTTCAGGTTTCCATAGCTGAGCAGTGGAGAGAAGGAGGAGGAGAGGATGGCTGCATGGATGTAATGTTGGATGGCAGCAGCTCAGGACAGCAAGGCTCTGTTTGACTCCCAGCCTGACTATTTGCTTCCTGTGAGACACCACACCATAACATACAGGCAAACAAAATCCTCCTTTGAGATGCTGAGGCACAAGCCAGATCTTGGGTAAAATTCCTACAGCTATGTTAACATAGCATTTTATCTGAATAACACCTGTACATTCAGGACAACACTGGCATTGTGAAAATTTAACTTAATGGCTTTTAAATCCAAACTTGCTTTGGCTGTGCATGGGCCAGTTTCTGTCTGGGTGTATCCACATACATAAGCTGACTCTTGATCTACTGTCAGACCAACATTTCAAGCTCTGTATGAGTCAGAATAAAATTATTCATACCTTGGTGATGTGTAATGAGATAAAATTATCTGTGAGGAGTGTTCAGATAGGCTTGTGCTGTTCATTTACACACCTAGCTAGAAAACCGAGCTGCTTTTTAGTAAAACTAAGGTCAGATTTCAATTGAGCCCTCAGCAAGTCTCTAACTTGGGTGGAAGTCCCCTGATTCCAGCAAATAAACAGCTTAAAGCTCAATCATTTAGCACAGAATTGCTTGGAGACTTGGGGTTTGAACCCTAACCCTCAGTGCAGAATTCCTGACTATGAACTCATTCAAACCAAAGCCAAAACAAAAGTTTTCATGAAACCCAGGAAATCTGAAACACCAACTTTCTTAGCAGTGCTACAAAGCAAGCTCCAGAAAACCACGGAAAAGACCAAACACCACAAAAAAAAATTAAACAGATGGAAAATGTCATTTTCTGGAAATGCCTCTTTCTTCCTACAAAGCTGGCAGGTTCTCTAATTTCTGCTTCAGAAATATACAGTATCAGTAAAGTTCCAGCTGAAGTGTACCTGGCACATAGCTGGTATCAGCTGCAAATCAAGGAACTCTCCGACCGAAAGCAGAATCTGAATCACCCACCATAGGGTGACAGGCCTGATATATGTTTTCAACACATTTGTGGAAAGTTGTTAAATGTGGTGCTGTGTGATTTCACATCACAAACTTCTTTTTACACACACACACACACACACACACACACACACATATATAAACGAAATATTGGGAAGTTCTGGAAAACTTGCAAAATGAGACATGTATGCCAGCATCACCCTGATGATGAAACAGATTTGCACCATCTGACAGAATTTCACTGTCAACTGATTTGGGCTCTAGCCCAGAGCAGTCTTTAAGCAGGTATTGTCTCAAAGCATGGCAGCAATCTCCTGCAAGGGTTCATATGTTTTATATGAAGAACTTTCTTGAGTGCTTCACAGGGTCCGGAGTTATGTTAAGAGGTAAGTAAGAGGAAAAGCTGAAGCTCATTCTTGCATAAAATTTAAGCCCAAACTTTTCCTTTTCAGCAATTTTCTTAGTAATAAAAATGAGCATATTAATTACCTTCTTAGCCCCATCAAAATCAAATCTGTGACACAAAATAATCAACAAGAGTGATTATGTCCCCCATTCTGCCCCTGTGTCCCCCATCCACACTGCACACAGTTCCCATTCCCTTCTGGTGAAAACTGTGGGAAAATTCAGTCTTTTGTATCTGTCAAGCCAAGTCTTCATCTGTGACCATAAAAATGAAGACAGAGAATCTGGAGATCATTTCCCTCAACACTGTCTTGGAAATGCTGGTATTATCCTGGTGCTGTAGAGCATCCATACCTCCTCTGTCATGATTGTATCTCTAAAAAATGTGGGCATATCTGCACAGTGATTCACCATTGGGTTAAAATGAGAAAATTCAAATAGAAACTTTTATTGCCCCTTGTTTTAGAATATAAAACAAAATGCTTGACATCTGGTCTCTTTTAATAGCATCTGGAGTCGTGTCTAAAGAGATACTGCAAATTCAGTTTCTTCAATTGCATTTGAATTTCAGTATGAGTTATTTTAGGAGAACACAAACTTCTCGGTTTAGAGCTAGTTAAAATTAAAGAGCAAGAGGAAAGACACTCTAAAGTTCCTTTATCTAAAATCAGTGTTTCTTCATTGTACACCCTGTGATCTCTGGAAAACAAGGAACAACCCCAGCTTAGAGGCAGGATGAGAAGGAGAAGCTGAGGAAATAAAACATTCATTGAAAGGCACTGTAAGCTGTCATTCAACCTCAGGGTGAGACCCTTCCTGCTACCTTTTCAGATCACTTTTTGATTTCCAGCTTGCTTTCTTTTTTCTTTCAGAGAGCAAAAAACTTATCAGCAGCTTTTGTAACATTTCAGATGAGCCATTTCACCATTCTACAGCCTCCATGCACCATTATCTTCTATCTTCCAGCAATCATTTGGAGAGCCTCCCACTGCTGGTGAGGAACTACTCCTGATGGATACAGCACCTCATGTGTTAAGCTTTGCTGGCAAAGGGACTGTACAGGTTCAATAGATCTCATGGCTAGTGCATGGACATGGGCTTCTACTCTGAAATACCTCTGTCTTCAGTGTAAATAAATAATTACATTAATTATGTGAGTAAAAACTCACAGAATCTGATTAATGAGGAATATACAAGGCTCTGGTAGCTAATTCCAGCTCTGCAAGGAACTGGCTGAATCATAGCTCAACAATCAGCACTTTGCTTGGATGCAGTATCAAATTCATAAGGCTGCTATGTTTTGGTCACTAGAAGAACCAGAGGTATCTATTGTGTTACCACTGATCAGCTGCAGTGTAGCATTGACGCTTCACAACTGGTGGAGTTGGAGGCAGAAAAACCAAAATTGAAACTCTCTAACTTTTAATCTACATTACATCAGTTTAAAACTGGGACAGACTTAAGATAGATATGGCCAGTAACCAACAGTTCCTGCAGTTCTGCTGCCAGGCAGTAACTTATTAAATTGCTATAACTCAGCTGTCTGTCTGAACCCTAGCACATTCAGTTAATGAGTACTCAGTAATTTTTTTTAACCATGCTGAGATTTCTATTAAAAGCATTCGATTTGGGTTTTTGAATGTGGCTTCTGGGCTTTAGAAGGAGAAGGAAGTTATTAAACTTCTTCTCATGCATCGAGAAAAATCAGGGGTTAGAGTTTCTTCTTGTTTTCCTGATTGCTATCGAATGACTCCCACACTCACTCTCCAAATAGTATTTATCCTCCACTCATTACAGACACTGTTACTATTTAGCAAGAAAAACAGCAGGTTCCAGAAGCACCTCAACTGGGTATTCCAGGCTCCCAAATACTGCAAAGCTAATAAGTGCAAAATAAGGGCTTTAGAACATTTAACATGTGGCGACAGGACTGAATATTTGCAAGTATATTGGTGCAATGCAAGCACATCAACAGCAATAGGATAAACTATCTCTACTCACTGGGCCAAATTCTGCTGCCTGTTTTCAATGCAGTTACCCCACTGAAATCAGCTGAGTGACTCCAGGTTTATATTCATGTAATGGAAGCAGAGTCTGACTCACCATATGGAATCAATTTGGAAAGAAGTATAGTAGAGAGTTTTATCTACACCTTATTGTTCATTTTTCTTATTTCCTTATTTCTATTTTTCTTGGTTTCCTTGCAGGTTGATAAGCAATCTGAATTCCTGCTGAGGACTGAAGTTATTATCAGAAATATCTGAAAGTAAAGGTACCTAGAGAAATGTATGATCTATCCTATTTCCCAACCACCATCCAAGTTTCTCTCAGTGGTTACCACACAGAACTCTGACCCAAATCATCATCAGCCCAAAGCAAAAGTGTATAAATAAGTCATAAAAGAGTATTTACCTCTTGAACAAACTGTTCAGAGCCTGCTGCATGTTTATACAATTGCAACTCCTGAAGAACAGGAGGAATTCTGCTCCTTGGGCTGAAGACTCCACAGACCTCAAGTAAGGGGCTCAGCAGCTCCTGCGTGCTGCAGCTCCTGCTCCCAGGGGTTCCACACATCTGGATTTCTTCCACAGCTGCAATGCTGGGTCCATGAAGACCCCACACCCATCACACAGCTTACAATAGACACGGCAGGCTGACAGGCCCATGGGGCTCCATCTTACCCAGGATCCTCTCAAGCATCCAAAGAGAAGCCTCGTGACACTAAATGTCAGCTGGATTGCCACATCAGGAATGTCTTTACCGGGATCCCCTGTTTTGACAGCTTTGGAACAGAAAACAAAACTGAGATCTATGAATTTCTGGCCAAATCAATGGACATGAGATTTGTGCTGCCTGTTCCAGTGGAAGACCTGGGATGAAGCTCATGGCAGCATTTAAGAAGTATCATATATTGTTTTGTTGTTTTCTGGTTTGTTTTCTTTTCCCAGAGAGAGCGTGAATATCCAGAAAATAATTTTGAACCCATGTACTTAAGATACAATTAAGTACTTAATTAATTCGATCTTAAATCCACAGAGGTAGTATTTTAATTTGAAAGGTGCAATTGATCCTAAAAGATATGGGGGTTTGAGAAGATAAACTCTAATGTGGGGTATGAGTGGGGGGGATGGGGTATGAAATAAGGGGACAGATAAAGTCAGTAAAACAAACTGTTGGCCTGTATATATAATATTTCAATAATGTTATACTTAGAGAATGCTATCTTAGGGTTTGTTATAGCTGTTATCATTCAGTGAAAGCAAAATAATACTCCTTACAAAAGTAAACAAGAAACATGATAAATAGAAGTTACAATAGTTGAAATGGTTTTTTATCAGTGCAACCTCCTACAACATAAAAAACAGAAAGGGTAAGTGAACTCTCTTCAGCGCAGCACTAGATTTTCATGAAATAGTGAAAGTTCCCAGAAATTACTTGGAGATGGACAAAGCCATTCCTATGCAAATATTTAAATAATGTGAAAGAGGCAGAGCAAAAAGGGGTCTGAAAAATTGGCATGGTACTTTATAGACAGAGAAGCAAGGGAAAATTATTTAATTGATGTAAGTTACTTAAATAAAAAGCCAGAGTCTAAGATCCTCTTCTAAAGATAGAGGCAAGAAGCAACAAATTTGGCTGATAAAATTAATAGCGTGCTTTCAGCAAGATTTATGAAAGGCATTTTGAGTTAATACCATTAATGACATTTTTGAATAAGAAATGAACACTCTGATAAATTTATATAGCCTTATGAAATAGCCCAAACCTGGACAACTGAATAGGTCTGCAAAGAGAAATGAGAAAAGGAAAATCCATTCTAGCTCCACAGAGCTGAAATAAACTCAAGCAGCCACGTCCCTGCCTGCTTGCTTCCTGAGAAAGTTGGGGATGACACAGAAAGCCAGTACTTAGGAGAGCAGGTCCCAGGCACAAAGTCACCTGGACTGCTGTGTGAAAAGGCATGGCTATAAATCAGAGCTTCAGCACAGCCAAGTGCAGGACACCCAGCTATGCAAAGTGAGTGCTGCCAAGACAGCAGACTACATCTGGCAAGTTGTAGCTCTGGAAATACTTGGGGTCTGGAGGTGTCCCTGATGCTGTGCTACAGCTGAAAGAGTTCATTTATTTCAGGGCTAGATGAAGAAATGTGATACTAATAAACAGGACAAGGAAAGTCACCATTTACTTTGGGAACTGGTGCCCAACTCTGTATTGAGTACAGAAGAACCATGAAGAGTGCAGAAAATACTTGGAAAATGAAACAAAGGAATGAAAATTTTCCCTTCTACTGAAACACTCAGGAACTCAACAGATTCCTGTGTCAAGGAGGATATAAAAGGGCAATTTTCTTGGCAACAAAAATGTAATTGTTCATAGCTGCAAAAGATCAAATTATAAGAAGCTTAACTGTCTGAGCACTGGAGCAAGACAAATTCTGAACAGTGACTGATTAGCCACCAGGACAGCTTAATAAAGTTATAGTGAATTCCCATCATAGGCCATTCGAAACCAGAACTAGAATGTTTTCTAAATCAGATGTTTTTTTCAAATGAGAAATAGCTTACAGTAGTCCTGTGTCCAAGTTATGCTGGAGGTCAGAGTAAATGATGATACTCCCTCCATCTGGTTTTGTAGTCGCTAAGTAGGAGCCACAGAATAAGCTTCCAAAGGGAAGGAGCTGGCTCCTAACATCTCTACCTAGCATTCATTTTAAGTGTTTGGTTCCAATTGACAAAATGCATTCTTCAATGGTAGTCTGCAGCAAAGTTATGATTTTCTAATCCTACCCCTAAATTCTGACAATTAGTTTTTATTAGTTTAGATTGTCTTTAGCAGAAATACTTGTCAGGGAGAAGCTGTCCTCTGAACAGCTGGTAAATCAGACAAATTCCCTTATAAAAGAAACTTAGAACTGTGAGAAGGAGACTTTGTGCAAGGTTAGATTAACATAACTATTTACTTCAAAAAGGAAAGAGCTACAGGACAACGCCATAACATGTGTATCAAGTCACTTGTCTCAGTTCCAGAACTAATTGCTATTACAAATATTGGCTGTGCGCATCCTGCCAGCCATCCAAGGAGATGTCTCTTGCTGCACTTTCTGTTGAATCAGTCCCAGCCCCAGAGCTACGTGAGACTGTTCCACTGGTGTTTATACAGAGCCCAGGCCAGAGCAAGTGATGGGCTCCGGCTGCTGCGGCCGCCTCAGCACTCAGGATGGCTGCAGTCAGACCTGCACTGACTGAGGTTATTATTTGTATCATCCCTGAACTTGCTGTAGGTGAAGACAGACAGAGGCCTTTATTCTTCCAGCTCCCAGAACTTTCATATTTATCTTTTCTTAGCACGAATGAAGAGGGGAAATGGAGCATAATGAAGTGACGTTTTTCATTCTAACAGGTTTTTCTCAACAATGTAAGTCCTTGTTAAAAGGTTTAGTAAATCAAAATAAAGCTGTTTTAGAAGATAACTCTGTCAGGTAATGTAAAAATTCGTCTTTCTGACCTAGGTTCCCCTGAAGAAATCAGAAAATTTATTTCTTTGGGGCGAACACTGGGGAGTTCTCTCCTTTATTCTCATTTGGTACCAGTGCCAGTACACTTTTCAGCCTCTATTGATATATTGCATTTTTCCATCTCTTCATAACACTGGATATATACAAAATTATATGGCATCAATACACATAAAAATACAGGCTAAAAATTCAGGATAAGAAATCCAAAATCTCAATCACCTTTGGCAGTAGCTCAGAAAAAAGAAAACAAACAAACAAAAAAAAAACAACAACAAAACCAAAACAAATAAAAAACCACCCAAAATTATCCTCAAAAGTTAAAACACTTAATCAGAACATTTCTAAAATCACATGCTTTGGCTTTTCTTCTTCTTTTTTTTTTTAACTGACCTAAATCTTTTAAGTGGAGTAAAACAAGGGGGTTAAGTAACACAGAGAGGGCTCCTATGTGTTAAAATTGTTGGATGCCTTAAAATTTTCTCCATTCCTTTTTCCTCTCATTCCTTTTTCATAATGCAGCTATGGAATGGGAAAATCCATCATTCACATGCAAGGCTAGAATTCCTCCAATGAACCAGTCATATTATTTTTTCTATAATAATTTTCATACAAATTTGAATTCCACACAATTGGATGGGATTCATCCTATTCATGCCTTCAGTTAATTGCACATTCCTAAAGCTGTTGGTGATAATTTTGGTGAAATGTAGTGTGTGCTGCATGGTGAAATAGCATCAGACATATCCTTTAGACATAAATACTTACTATTGTTTAAGCTCAGATTGTGGAAAGTAAATACAAACTCTAATTTTAGCTTCAGTTGCTTTATTTCTGATTTTGTAAGTCATTTTGTGAGATGAGTTTTTCTTTTCTTTCTATAGAGTACAGGATCATCTTAGTTAACCAAATTTTTCAATAGAAGAATGTTTAATCCTCAATCACCTAGAATAACTACTAAAATAATTAATTATTTTAGTGATAGAAACTCATTAACTGGGCTCACATTGGCATTTATACTTTCAGGTGACTTCATAGTCTGTGGAAAAAATACTTTCACTTTTTTGAAAATCTGGTCCTAACCCTTTTTAAGATGTCACTTAAACCTAAATAACAATGTCTATGCAAGATGCTTCTGTAATAGTTTTCATGAAGGATCCCACAGGAGAATAAGCACAGTACTGTGTTCCCAGTGGGAAAATAAGATGAAAAGGGGATATAAAGTTTTTTCTTAGATACCAAACCGGGAGATGAACATGCTGTGTATCTTGCTTTATACATGAATTAGGCAGAGAGAAACACCAGGGTCAGCATCCCAGTCAGAAGCACTGTAAGGGAGGTAAAGTGTGGCCCCCCTTTGAGAGGGTTAGAAATTACTCTTTTTCCAAGCAGTCATAGTGGGAGCAGACACCATTTTTCATTGTGTCTGAGAGGCAGCAATAAGGCTGAATGTTGTGCCAGTAAAAGCCAGTTAATTTTCTTTGTATTGGCAATATAGAATTTGAACTTGACTCATCTTTTCATCAAATTAGTAGTGGAGCAGACAGCAGACCATTTATCTTGTAGGCCATCTTACATCTGACACCTGAGATTCACACTGTCCAAATTCAGCCTTTTATTTTGGCAAGCAGTTATGTGTTCAGATTTTGGTATTTGCTTCTTGGATGATTTAGAGTACAGTAATTCAGGAAGTAATATTTTACATCATCCAGTAAAAGAAATGAGGCCATTTTATCATATGATATTGCAACCATCCAAAGCTATTCCTTTCATGGTCTAAAAGAAAAGAAAAGGGTAGAAAAAATGTTTGAAGGGAGCTGCCAATAAAGGCCATTTATTTCGTATTTCCCTTTTCAGTCTTTTTTTAGTGTTCAACTGTCCCAAGTTCTGAAACAGTTCATTTAATAAGATGTTAATAATTTTGGAAACAACATCAGAACTAACCTTCTTGCCAAGTAGGCAGTCCTGTTTTGATATCTTAGTAATGAATAGCACCTTCACCCCGACTATTACTAACCCTTGCAATACTCAGTTGGCATCATTATAAAGTTCATAGGTCTTTTAATTTCCAGACCAAAAGCACGAAAGGTTTTATCAAGATATGAAGTACATTCCAGTAATATGGACAATGTCTTTATTGCTGAAAGTGTAGTTTTAAAAATCAATATATCCCACTTATGAACACAAAAATTCCTTATACAGCTGCATTGTGTTGTTTCCACATTTGTTTAAACACAGGAGTCTGGCTAAGGAATATACAAACGATTCATAAAAACATGCCTATGTTACACATGTGTGAACCACATGGAAAGTAACATGTGGATTTCAAACTCGGGGCATGGGTTTCCTTTTTTATAACTATTCAAAGAAAAATATTCTTAGTAGGGACGTTTTTTCAATAACATTTTTTGAAACCTTAACTTCAGAGGGTATCAAAAATGCCTCTCATGAGATATAGGGCCACACATATTGCAGACAGCTGCTTGGAAAAGTTAAGACCCACCTGAAAAAGCAAAAGGGATGAAGTTTCCACAGCTCATTCCTTTCAGCAAAGCAAGAACCATACCTGGAACACCAACCAGAGACACCCTCCATTTACCTCCGTATCTATTAACTGCACTTTAAATTCCTGATCCAAATGTAAAATATGGCTTATTTTGCAGGCAACATATTGTATGAAGTCAGCCAGGAGATAGAAGTCAGAGTTCACATAGTCACAGGCATCAGTGAGGCTCCCCAGTTTCATAGAGTGAGCAGACAAGTTTGAAAACCAGGATGTCATCCAGAAGGACTGGCACCTGATAAGTTGCACCATGGGAAGCTCATGACGTTCAACAAAGCCAAGTGCCAGGGGCTGCACCTGGGGTGAGGCAACCCCTGGCACCAATCCAGGCTGGGGCATGTATAGACCAACAATAGAGAGGTCACACACAGGCTCTCTTGGAGCTTTCCACTTGATTCACGGATTAACATCCTCTGTCATGCCACAAGATCCACACAGTAGGGTCACCACAGAAGCATGGATGGCCATATTCCAGTACACTCCTGCCAAAACAATTTCTTTCACAAGGGTTTTCCAGGTCCCCTTCATACTACTGCATTTTGATATGATTTTTGAAGGAAAAATTAAGGTATTCCCTGAGTACTCCCAATTTTTTAACTCTATTTCACAATTGGCCACCCAATGAACACTGGAAGGCTGTTCCTTGTGCTTCATGTTCTTCAGTGTTTTTCTTATAAAGCATTACAGCTAACAGTAAAGAATCATTGTTGTTTCAGTCCAGGCTCTCTTATAGAATGCTTTTTGGCTTTTCACTCTACTGTCTTTGCACTTCTGAAACTGCTTTATCACAATGTAAAATTCAGAAAACTCCTTTTGGAGCTGGTGCAAACTTAAATTTGGAGAGCATTAACAGTAAATTTGATTCAATTATTTTGAAGGCATCAAAATCATCACAGATTCAAATATGGTGTTAGTGAGCATAGCAAAGAACTTGCAGTGACAAAAAGTAAAAGAGGGTGGGAAAGAAGTCAGCAAAGGTTGAAGGAGAAAGAGCAAGAATAGGTTTTGATACACAAGAAAAGATAAACGCTCTGCTCTTTTAAGGTAGTGTAACTGAAATAAGACTCATTCCCAGTGATCTCAATGTTTTTATGGCAAACAAAGAAAATGAGGCAGGACTATTTAAGGTATCAGCAATATAGGTTCTAGTCCCAAGTCTGTCTTTACAGACATCTGGTGATGGAAGGGCAGGCAGAGGGATATCAATGCACATAATACGGGGGCCATCACATAAAAACAAAGATTAAAATAAAGTCTAGCATTTCTTTGCAGGAAATGCATAGCATGGTGTGAATGAAGTAAAACAATGGTCTAGCAAATGGAATTGTGGCAAATGGTGATCCTGGGGGTTAAAAAGAGAGAGAGAGATTTACCTGGAGACAAATAGGTGCAGCTGTGGAAAAGAACCATCCTAAGAGAGTACCTTAAATCACCTGTCACTCTGAAGCCAGGATAGCTGAAGTGGTGGCTGATCCCATATGCCAGAGTTGCCCTGCCCTGCATCAGCAGACAGGAGACTGAGCGTGCTTCAGCACAGACATCGAAAGTGTAAGCCACGTGTGTAACTGTTATCATGGAAAATATATATTCCCATTGGCTCCACTGTCAGATACCCTGAAGGCATGGAAAATGCCACAAAAGATAAGCCATACACTTCTTTGTTCGTTCCACTTGTTTGAATTGTTCTCTGCTCTGCAAGTCCTTTATCAGCACCATTTTTACAAGGCATCAGTCTGCTTCTGATAAGTATTGCTGGTATCACTACTGCTGAGGGATTGGAGGGGCATTTATTTCTGAACAATGAACAATGGGCCATGGGCAACCTGTAATCAGGAGTTTATCCACTTATCTATTAAGATAGTTAAATTCTGGGGTCCCATTGCCTGTTTGTATTTGAATCACAGCTCCACTTGGCCATAAAAGCACAAGAGTTTGGAGAGGTGGAGCCCACTGCCTCGAACACAGAAGGTCAGAGGACTCACCTTAGCAAGCTGGAAAAACTCTAATTTACCCTTTCAGGCTCGGCATCACTTGCAGTGGAGGGCTAAGCAGCAGAAGGAATCCTGGGATCACTGTTCATTTTAACAATATTTAATTTTTACATACCCGATAGCAGAAATACTTTTTTTTTTTTTACTTGAAAGATAGAACAGTGAACAAAAAGAATTTCCTTGGCCTCAGAGGAGAGAAGTGGAAGAAGATCAGATCTTGTGTTTGTCGAGGGCAGAATTAAAGAGAAAGCATCTCTGCCAGACTCTTTGTGATGGATGTGATGTTATCTCAAGTACACCAAAGTTAAAGATACACTGTGAGATTCATAAAAGTCAGATTATCTGTTATCTATCTAATGAAAACCACAGTCACACTGTTGTCAAAAAAACACAAGCCCTATTTCTTGTGTGTTCTTTAATAACTGGCATGATTTTGGAGAAAATAAAATTGTAGTGGAAATTCCCACTGAGCCAAATCTAATTTTTAGATGATATGACACTTGGTTTCCTAGAGTTACATTAGAAACATCTGGTGGAAAATGTTACTTCTTGATCTGTACTTTAAAAAAAAAAATTTCCTCTCCAGCACTCTTAATTAATCTTCAGAGACATTAGCATTAGCAATAGTTCATTTAATATATTTCAAAAATAAAGATTGGAGTATGATCAGTGGGCAAAGATTTTGTTGATTCTTACACAGTAATAGCTCTGTAGTAAAGCTGTTGTAACAAACCTGGGGTTTAGCTCTTCTTAATTACCCAGGGTAACACAGTTCACTAAGCATGTCACTTGGCACCACTCCTTGCAAAGCAGAATTTTCTTGAAAAGCTTGTTTGTAGAAGAGGTAGGGGGAAATCGGGGGGCTGAAAGGGAAGGACGCGGAGCTGGCCGGCACAATTGGCCATTGACAGAGCCCTGCTGCACCAGGCAGCCACAGCACCTCAGAGTGGAGCCAGCTCAGGGCCAGGAGACTCTGCCTGGCTCCGTGCTGAGGCACAGCCCTTCCCTGAGCCGGGCAGACAAAAGTGACCAGTGCCATGTGGCACTGCAGCCTTTTGCAGAAGTCTCAAGGGTGCCCAAGAGGATTTCACTGCGGCCAGACTCAACTTTAGCACCGGACCATACAAATGCCCGAGCCAACTTGCACGCATTGTGGATATTTTTGTTGGGTTCATTGGGTTTGGAGTCCCATCCATGAAATATGATGAAAATTAATCTGCTGCAGCCTGTGACAGCCAAGTTTAAATAAACCCCACCTTTTTTCTTTGTGATTAGTGCCCTTGCTGTACTTACTAGCTAAGGTGGAAAGAAGAGTCAAGTTCAATGCATGAACAGGTGTAAGAGCAAATAACAACTTTAAACTTTGCCTTTGTTATCAAGAGACCATCTAACACAGCCCGAGAGATGCTTAATTTAAAAAGAATTTATATATTTTTAACAAATAAAATAAGAGGTCTCCAATCTTGTTTTCCCCACAGCTATCTGCAAGGAATATAAGACTCATTTAAGTGTGCCCTCCCTCTGACAGGTTTTTAATTTCATGGTTTTTTTATTGTTAAATTTTTCTTTGACTGGGACTGTATGGTACAGCAGAGGTTTATATATGTCATCAGCTTATCTGGATAGTAAAAGATATTCATGAACAAAAAAAAAATCAGTTATGTTGTAAGAACATTTCTGAATTTCACTCTTAAACCACTTCAACTCCTTTGTCCAGATGAATTTTGTGTGAGAAATTTTACTGTTGTAAAATTGTAAAATTGAGTGAGTAGTGAGTTTATTGAGCTTGCTATTTATTTCTTAGAAACATTAAATGAGTCATAGTGATAGGGAAATTAATTGAAATTTAAACTGTTTCTACCCAGAATCAAAGTTGTACATCTGATTTTTACTTTTAAAAAATCGAAGCAGTTTGAACTTTTATGGAGTTAGCAAGAAAACAACAGCTATTTCTAATTATTACTGTGTCTGACAGGATGCATATGTTTATGGAATAATCTATGCATAACATGAAAAAGCTCTTTTTACTGTTTTTGAAACAATGTTTACATCAAAGTGAAACATATGTGCGATAAAAGAACAAAGCAGAAATCCCTAGTTGCTAGTCCTAGTTGAGATCTATATATAGGATATTTACAACATTTTTTGGTGTGGCAGAACTCTGTGTCAGAATGATTAATTAACAGACATGAGAAAATTAAAGGACCATTAAGGTCTGAGGCAGATACAGCAGCAACTAAACTACCAGGATAGGTAGAAAGTAATACCTGGATTTGTCAAGGGCTTGCTGCAAAGTTTCATTATTACTCAAAAGGCACCTGGACCCAAAGCATCAAGTGGAAGCAATTTTACAAATCAAAGGAGATACACTATGTGAAAAAAATATGAGTAACTAGTTTACTCAAAGGATTTGTAACAGGATCTGGAGCTTTCATCCTCACCCAATTAACAGTGACCAAGACTAAGTCTCATCAGGAATAAAAAGGACAGATGTTCCCATCACAAAATCACCACTACAGCTGACACCAATTGACTTTCTTATTGGTCATGTCAACAAAGGGCCGATGATTACATGACTATGAAATATTGTCCTTCCAGAAAGGCCTTGGGATGGCTGAGGAATGATGTCTAGACTGTGTCTAAACTGGGAACAGACATTGCTTAGGCTCCCGTTCGAAGAACTGTAAGTGCCCTGATTCTTTTATTGGACACAGATACTGTAAATCAGGATTGCTGACTTGCAGCAGCTTCAGTGATATCCACGGAAATAGTACAGCGTAAAATCTGTGGGTGGAAGGCCTGGGTTGGGTCACTGGGTTAGAAGGATCTCTTCTCAATTTTTGTCACCCAATAAGTTGCCTCAGTGTCACCTCAGGAAGAAGACCCTTCTCTGCAGTTCATCCCTTTTACTAAAAGCTCAGCTGGTAGAGCTGTTGAGCAAGGAAAAAGGAGTCTGAACAAAACCATTTTATTGACAAAGGGGAAATTTTTTTGCTAATGTTCTTGCAAATTCCTCAGCGGGGTAAGACACACAGTGGTTAGTATGCTCCTTTTTGCTCTTTGATGACTGTCTTTTAGCCATTCAGTTAGAATAAGATGTAATTTGAATTATCCTAATTTTCCATTGATTCTTCATGTTTTCCATACCTTCCATTAGTTTTGTAAGTAGGATAATATTTAGTTGAAATGACGTGGTTTAAGTGTGACTTCTGTGTCTGGAGATAATGTTAGCAAGCGTCAGCACAAAATTTATAGGTATAGAAACATAAATAATTCTTTAATAAGTCCCGCATTCTCAATCATAACATAATCAGTGGGAAACTAAACCAGTTGTTGTCCCCCACCAATCATGAAAGCACAAACTCACAGCAGGATTGGTTGATCAATGGAAAACTTCATTTTGGGTAAGAGCCCATTTTTAAGCCAAAAGCTGTTTATTTAGGCCGGGAAGTTTGGCTGTAGAGAGTAGGCATCAGAATTGTTTATTATTGGAACCCAGAAGCACATTAATTATGTGATTTGAGTGACTGGGTAGCATCAGCCCCGCAGGTTTGGGACGTCAAATGTCCTCATCTCGCATGGCGTAAACTGACCCCTGAAGTGTGGGTCTGTGCACCAGAGGTTAAAGGAGGACCCTCCTCCATCCCCACCCAGGCTCTGCTGGGGTGGCTGCACCGCAAATTTATGTTTTGGGGAGATCAGAGCTCTTTGATATACTGCACAGGGCAGCAGCATAGCTTCAATTTCACTTACATGTTGTGATTTCCTATGAAAGATCATCTGTCATTGGGGGCTCTTGTAACACATTTGCAAATAAGGTCAAACAATTTGTTCAGAGGTGAACACGGTAAGTATAAACACATTGTAAATATTTGAGTATGAGTTTAATGGTGTTTGAGAGGCTTGCACAAAAAACCTCACAAATAAAATCGCTATATTTAAAAACAAATTAGAAACTTGCACATTATTTTAGCCTTTGGTGGGCATTCATCATCATTATGGATACTTGTGTTTATTTGGGTTAGCGTTGGAGAAAAAGGAACATTTAGAAAGGCCCAGTAAGCGTGGGCAGGGTGGGATGGGGTGCCCCTGCAATCACCAGCTGCCATCACAGGACTGAGCACACTGCTGCATGGGGGATCAGCTGTGCCCTCACCCTCAAAAACCCATTAGACCTGTCCAAAAAGCATTTCTGGAGAGCAGTTATGGTGTACCGCAGCACCAGCTTTGGTCTAGTGGAACATTTGGGGAGGACTGACTCTGTGTTGGGCACTGAAGGGATGGGTGGCCTCTGTGGACAGCACATGGCAAGTCTTGGCTCTCTGGGTGGGGAACAAAGGGGGTTTTGTGTGAAAAATGGCACGTGGCTGTTGGTATTGCATTTTGTGAAGCCACATCCCACTCTGAGGAACATAAATTGAAGAACATTGCCCCTAAAGTTACCTTGGGAGTGGAGAAACACCCGTTTTGCCCCTGATATAACAATCAAAGCACTAATGGGAAAGTTCTTGTAAATCCATGCTCAGTCCTACCACAACCTCCATAGAGAAGGCTCCCCACAGAAATGTGTATGGCCATATTCCAGCACACTACTGCCAAAGTAATTTCTTTCACAAGGGGTTTCAGGTCTCCTTCATAATACTGCATTTTGATATGGGTTTTGGAGAGGAAAAATTTGGATATTCCCAGAGTACTCCCCACCCAGATTTACATCCCTGAGCACCCTCCAAGCAAAGTTAAATTTGAAGAGTATTAAATCTATTGATTTTTTTATTCCAAAATGGTAACAAAAATGATCTTGAAATACGTCTGAGAGTCATGATTTTTAGGGCTGCAATATCCACTGCAATATCCAGCTGTTTGCACAGGGCCCAACCCTGCAAACACTCCTGCACATAAAGTGAGCAGAGCCATACCTGAGTGCAGACATTTCCAAATTTAAGTTTCCAGCTACTAAACTCTTTGAAACAGAGAACTATGTGTAAGTCGAACTGTACCTAAAGCATTTGGAAGTTCGAGGAGCACTGTAATAAATTGTATTAATAATTGTGTACAAATATGCAAAGTGCATTATGCTAAATATGTAACAACATATTTAAAATATATGGATTAAAATATAAATATATAGGTTGGACTCCTAGCATCAAAAAGGGACCTATCTGTCCAGTGGAATCTTAAAAATGGTATAGATAAAAAAATTCTAGTTTATTAATCTTACTTTTGATCTTTTTGAGTGAAATTCACACCAAGGTTTCATTTGTTCTCTCATGAAACCTTCTTATAAATCACACAAAATATAATGCACAAAGACAATTATTTCGTTAATGTTTAAGGTAAGTATTCCACTACTTGCCATCACTTTTAAGAGCTTTTTTCCCTTCTGTGGCGTTAGAAATTGCAATGCTAAGATACATTTCATACCTGCTACAGGGTACTGCTAAAGAAAGGGATTCTACGTGGCAAAAGAGCAAGGAGCATGGGCAGCTGCTTTGGGAGCTCTGCCTGAGTGAGCCTGTGTGTGAACAGCCTGCTCCTCTGTGGCTGTGGCTGGGGGAGTGATCCCTGCACAACTTTTCACAGCTCCTCGGGGCAGGGTGAGCTGTTGCACAGGGACTGACCTTCTGTCAGCCTCTGAGACACCACAAACCAAACCTGGGGGAGGACTGGGCTTAAGCTGTTTCTTCTCAGCCAAGATCACACCCTTCTGGAGGTTGCTTTGTCCCAGCACAGAAGTGTGAGCGGCTGCAGTAATTCTGCCATGAATGAGAGCCTTTCTTTTGAGTCATATACTTTTGTTTCCAGCCTATGGTGTCTTGGCTTACTACTGTGCTGGGGATTATCCCTCCAAAAAAACAGAACCTGGAAAAACCAGCTCTTTTCAGCAGCTATGAAACTAGGTTTTAAAAAGTGTTCCCCTCTTTATATACATTTATATATTAATTGGTTTCACTGCAGCGAAACTATGTAAATTATTGTAATAATAAAAAATATAATAACATATTTTAGTACTATAATGTAATAGGAAAACCTACTACCAATAATATTATCGTTACTATTATCATTATTACTAGTAAAATAGTACTCTCAAAGTTTTCTAGATGCCAGTCAAACATAATGAATGGACATTTTTTTCCCCAAGCAGCAAAACCTCAGTCGTACAAGAAAGTCCATGCAGGCAAATCTCAAATGAACACAGAGGAGTCCTTGGCAGCTCAGGAGAATGGCCCAGCAATGGCTGCATTAAGACTGTGATCCAAGTAAGAGCCATAGGAGAAGTGATGAGTAAGAAGAGATGGGAACCCTTACACATGTACAAGGAGACATTTCTATCAACAGTCTGAATTCAGTTCACTCCTACCCTCAAAATCCTATCATAACTGCTTCAGGCAGCAGCAGAGTCATACAGGTATAATTTATGGCAGAATTTGGCACAGATTATTTCTCCATTCTGTGGGGCCCTCAAAAGTCTGAACAGCTAACTCATAAATGCCTTGTGTAGCTATATTATCCTGTATTAATGTGAGATAATACATTGCTATAATTTCATAAGATCAAATGCAAAGTTTATGGAAAAAAAAATCCTTGGCACTGCAGAAGCTGTGAACCTCTACGTACTTAAAAGAGAGTATTGTAACACAGAGCAGCTCTGAGCACATTATTATTTTTGGTTTTTTTAAGTCCTGGAGTATTTCTGGAATTTCTTCCATACTAGAACATTCCATAATGTTGCATGTCACATGCCAGAGGAAAGACTGAAATCCTGACCTTTGCTCATCCTTTAATGCCTTACTTTTGAGTCCCCTGTGGTTGTACTTTTTCATCAGGCCCCACAAAAGAGGATTGTCAATGGCACAAACAGATCTACCCCTGACTACATCAGCTGTTGTATTTCAGCCTTCCTTCATCAGAACCAGCTACTTCAGGTTCTACATTAAATCTTGAAACACTGTGCCCTGGCTTACAGTTATTGTTCCCTTCTCCTCCCTGTTTATCTTCTAGTAGCATCCTGAAGCACATGTCAGTCTTGGGGCTCTTTTAATACACATTTCACTTACAATTAGCTACAGAAATCCTTAAAAATTCCCATACTACAGGAATATGAAGTTTATGAAGATGCATCAGATTGAGTGGGGCAATAGGGTTAAAGTGCGCCAGCAGAGACAGCAGAGTCTGTGTCCGCCATGAATTTAGTTCTTTCCCAGTTTTTTTTCAAGAATATGAATACCTGGAGGAGAGGCCCAGAAGAGATGAGTCAGTAGGATGTGCCATTTTTAAAAAGTGGAAGAAGGGAAATCTTTATGGAAAAGCCAAATGGAAATAAGAATGAAAGAGGAACAAAGACCACAGGGGAGAGTGAGGCTGCAGGAAAGACATGAGGAAGACCTGAGGCTGAAAAGAGTATGGAAGCAGGAAGAATGGCCACACTGTGCTAGGTACAGGGCAGTCAAATTAAAATTCTGAAGCTAAAGCTGTCCCAGCTGTTTGCCCTGGAGTGAGAGCCAACTTAAACAATCTGTCCAGAGAAACTGCCGCAGGTTAGCAGCTGAGTCACAAACAGAATCACAGGATATTCTGTATTGGAAGTGACCCAAAAGGATCATCAAGTTCCATTCCTGGCCTGCACAGGACACCCCAGGAGTCACACCATGTGCCTGAGAGCACTGTCCAAACACTTCCTGAGCTCTGCCAGGCTTGGTGCTGTGACCACATTCTTGGATAACCTGTGCCATTGCTCAACCACCCTCTGGGTGAAGAACCTTTTCCTAATAATTTATCACACGAAGTGGAGTGAATGATAGATCCCCATCCATCCAAATCCAATCTGGTGCTGCAAATCTACCCAGAAATCTTAAAGCTGCCCTAAAGGAGGATATAAAACATCTTGTCTTTTTTAGGAGGAAAATCAAAATAGCAGAATTAGCTATCTCATGTGCAAAGGAGCCCTGCTTGCCAGAGTGACATTATTTAAAGCTTTTGATTGACCTGAGAGGCTTCCTACACTTTCTTGCCTTTGATTCCCACTCCACATACTATGAGATGGATGGGTTTTTTTTTTATTTTTAGCTGTATCACAACAATAAATTTAAAACTCTTGGATCTCTCAGTTTACTCTTCCTAGTTGGCGCCTCATTTGAGCAATGGGTCATGAAGTTGACATTCCTCCAGTGATGTATTGCTAGAGTGGCACTGACCACAAAAGGCAGGTCAAATTGTCTTTTAATTCAATCTTCTACAGCTAGAGATGCAAACAGTATAAAAAAATGAAAAAGAGGACATCCATGTGATACTCTTTCTGGGGAGAGTATCCACTGGGGGGAGAGAGAGAGAGACAGCATCAGGAGCCATGGAGAGCTATACCTCAGGAAACATGGCTTATTTTGGGGCTGAGCCAAAGGCAAAATAACAAGTTGAGAGGGAAATGACAGAGAGTTTCTGGGCATTTTTTCACTAGCTGATTACCCCCTGTTTAGTGTTTTGGTTCCAATGTCTTTTTAGGTGGCTTCATCCAGAATACCCTTCACAGCAGAGGAAAACTGCTACTCCTGGAAAGTTAAAGTTGACTACATTAAACTTGGATTTCTATCTGTGATTTTGATTAATTGTGTTTCTTAAAATATATGTTGTTTCTCTTAGGCCATTACTTCTGCTGGTGCAGTCCTGAAGGTTCTTAGATTGCTGCAATTTATTACACTGTGTCTTAAAGTTCAGTGTGTCCTCTTAATTTCATGAGAATTGGGAGTACACACAAACAAGAACAGAAAAAAAAAATCAGTGAATTGTTTAGAAAGCCACTACCAGTTCATATAGGATTATGAGGGTATGTTAACCATGTAAATAACAAGTTTGATATTATTGATTTCTACTCAGCTTCCTCTTGGTGGAGTAAAGTTTGTCTGATGCAACTCTATTTGTCATACAGTTTGAATAGACCTTCCCCAACCCAAAGGAAAGGAAGAAGTCTTTTCAAAGTTATGAATCCCTTTTCCCATTGGTGCTTTGCCATTTTATTATTCTCCAGACTGCACACACGGTATGTCCTTGTTTTATAGATCCTTCTAATTTTTTGGGCTTTTTCTCACTTTCACTGAAACACAAAGTTTTGTAAAACCACCATCAGGAAAACCATACACCAAAGCTTGTCTGGAATGAGCAGAGACATGTACTTGTACTTGCTAAGGAGACTGACACTATTTCAGTAATCTGATTCCAGGCAGGAGATTAATAGTTCTGGCAAGTGTCATAGATGAAGGGCCATATTTCTGCTCAGTCCATAAAAGTACTTTTTGCTGTTCTTTCAGCCCCACATATTGTTTATGCTGATCCATCTCTTCATGAAGAAAACCAAACATCTATATTTCATTTTGCTGAAGTCACTCCACAGCATATTAAAGTTGAGGAAGAAATTCTGACATTCCTATTAATTCATCACTGACACTGGAAAATTATGAGACATTATGAGAATGTCTCAAGAAAGAAAAATGTTTATATTTGACTTCTCATATCTTGACCCTCTGAGGTTATTTGCTCCATATTTTCAACTTAGATCCACATCCTAGAAGGCTAGCAAGTCTCAGTTGCCATTAAGAGTCTCTGGTTTTAATGGAAACTTTGATTCTCACAAATTTTCACTATCCCAGCAACTAGGACACAGAAAAAAAAATAATCTCAGGACTTTGTGATAAAGTTGAAAAACTTGGCAGCATTTTTGCCTCCTTCTGATTAGCTCTTTAATCTATGAGCAATCTGACATAAAACCAATGGAGTAAGTCACCAATAGATAGTATTCACTGTGAGTAAAGCTGACAGAAATATGTGCTGTTTAAAACAAAACATGCTGAAGAAAGTTCCCAACCTGAGAGTCTTGGTTAAAGGATATACACCATATAAAACGTGTGTACATATATACACACACATATATATCAATAGGCACACAGATACCCACACTGTTAGAAACCCTGCAGCAGATTCCAAACCAAACAGAACTACTTGGGTGATGGTTCCAGCATGACCTCACCTTGTTAAATAAGACACCAAGTTACTATTTTGCTGCTAATTTTAAATCGAGTGAACTCAAGCTGTATGACAAGAGAGAAGTTTGTTTGATGATACGTGACAGGAGTTGATACACGTGTGCTAGGCTGGCTACAGAAAGTGTTTCTTACATCTGACAATTACAAATTGCTGGTGTTTTTGAGCATTTAGATTCCTTGGTTGCATACATCCCTTGATATATGCGACATCCTGTCCTTTAGGCAGGGCACTTTAAAAACCTCCTTTTCTCTCTTCTACTTGGCCGCTGATTTTGACACTATTTGTAAGAAATTAATTGCCTTTTAAGTATCAGCTGCCTCTGTCAAATTTACTTAAAATCAGCCAGTGTTTTAAAAAAATATTATAGTGGGGACACACAGTGCAACTTCAAAATAAGAAAAAAGGGCATGTATCCAGCTAATGGAAGTAATTCTGGCTTATTTCTGTATTCTATCACAAATCCCCACGAGGAGCACTGGCTGGCATTTGTAAATGGCAGCTGCTGCCTACGCACCAGGGCAATCAATCTTCATGCTGCTGCAGTTATCCATGTAAGAATAACCAGTGACTGAGCCAACAGGCTGAAGCATGTGCCATTTATTCCTGTCCACTTGGAAGTATCAAAAGAGCAGCTCACCAAGGTAGAATGGAAGGCAGGAGCTTCTTATTTTCATGGCATATTTAATACGAATACAGCAGTTTAATACAGGGCATTCACAAAGTTTTATCTTACATATTAATCTCATTTTGTTGGTTTGATATATTCAGAGAAAAATTAAACCTCCCCAACAGACAATATCCCATTAATGTCTTAGTAATTCTGGACTTTGATATCGGTGGCATTCTAGAAAAATGGTGATTTATAAACAGATATTTTATTCCAAACATATTGTCATATATATATCAGTAAAGACAGAAATATAAATTCCTCAGAGCATTTATATTGCTGACCAAAGGACAAAGTTCTGCTAAATAATATTATGGAATTACTATCCCTGGTAAAGTATTTAAGGGCACGATTTTCACATGTATGTAGATTTAGATAATACTCCTTTTTATTTGGCACTTTAAAAAAATGGTTGAATCCTTACCAAACTGAGAAATTGTCATAAAACTGAAAAGTTCCTATGTAGATTTGAAAACCTGAATTAAAACTTCTTCTACACAACAACCACAGAGAACATGGGACAGTGATTTACAAATAGAATACTATTAGAACTAAATAAAGTAGTACTTCCATTAACTGAGATGTCCTGAATGTGTTGAACCTGAGTTTAATCAGCTGCCTTTAAATGTTTTATACAGTGGGGCAAAGAAATAAGACATGCATGGCTACTCTTCTCATTGGCATTCATTATTTTGTGTTTGAAATCACATTTTAATCTCACTAAACCAGTCATCAGCTCACGGGCTGTGGATAAAGGGATACCTGGACCACTTTGTACAAAGTCTGCAGAAGGTAGCTGCAAAAGACTATGTCAATGGATCTCAGGAAAATGGGCTGCCATCTCACATGCTGAAAAAACTGATTCTGCATTTGGTAACCCACAGTTCTGAATGTGGGTGCTCCAAAGCTTAATTTATGAAAGTGTATTTTGTCTGTTATTTTGTTAACCTTGTCTTTATATGTCAGATGTCCATAGCTGGAGTAAGCATTCAAGCAAATCTTCACATAACTTTGGCAGGGTTTGTCATTTCATTCTTCTCTAGAGGCTTTCTCTGCATAGGATCTTCATTTAAATTGAGGCATCCAAAACTGAACTGTGGTGTAACAGGGAATGTATCATTTGTAGTTTTCTATTAAATCATTATTACAGCGAGGTATTACTTTTGTAAAGTATTTCTCTAATCCACCTCTTTGTTAGTTTATTTTGGAAAGGCATATTCATTAAGCTGTATTACTTTCAGTGATTCATATCTGGGTCCTCAGGGAACCATGTTAGATCAAAGTCCATTACAATAATGAGAATTTTATTGTATTTTCTAATACATAGTACTTTTCAGCTGCCAGAATGCTGATAGATGGATGGAAGGATTAATGTTTTGGGCAAATGCAAGTATTTTTAGGAGTGCCTAATGCTCCTTTGTTGTTTACTGATCCAGAATCATTTGTTAACAAATTGCATTAAAACTCTTTCTTCAAATAATTCAAATAATAAACAGAAATCCAATATGTTTTCTCATTACTCTTTTAATTTAAAATTGGCTATTTCTTATTAATTCCAAGCATCCTATAGGTGCAAGCCGCATGGCTTGCTATTTATTTTATTTCAAAACCCCTCACAAAAGGTCCTGAAGAAGTCTCTTGAAATTCCACGTAAATTATGTTCGAAAGATACATTTCATCTCTTACTTCATGCACTTTTCACATGGAATTCTTGAAAGATAGAGCAGCACAATTTGCCCTTACAGAAGCTGTGTCAGTTGGTCCTTATCACATTATGCTTATCTTAATGTGTAATCTAGTCTTGAAGCAGATTCCATTTGAGGTCTTATCTTTCCCAACTCCAGCAGATTAAAGAGGAAAGTCTTTGTTCATTGAAGTGCTGTGACTTACTTGCTCTCAAATCCTTGGAATTCAACGACAGACCTTGTTGTCTAGCAAAAGGTTTTATGCACTTTCCTAACCCCAGCACAACCAAGGTCCCTGCAGCCAGCAACCTCTCTCTCACTCAAAACTCCACGCGTGACCAAATACCTTCCAAGTTGTGTTGAGCAAGTAAAAAACCTTGCGTGAAGAAAACCAGCAGAATGCAACTGTCTCAGGCTATTAGCACTTTTTTGGCCCTTTCAATGCAGTTTTCATAAATCATACGCATCGCTTGGGTCATTCAGAAGCTCTGTTAAATACACGGTTTCATTAGTTCTAACTTCCTCACATATATTTTCTGTCATACCTAAGCAGCTGCCAAATGTTTCCAAAAGAAGCACATGATGAGAACACTTCTTGATGAGAAAAATGAAAAGAAAACATGTGCCTGACTTTTCCAAAGCCTAAGAGTTCTGTCTAAATTTCTGTTTTCCTCCCATGCATGGCTTTCAAATGAACCTTGCACCTAACACCAAAGAGACAGAATTGGCCTTTTCCACATTTTTCCAGTGACTAGGGGAAATATGCCCCCTCCACCCCACCTTCTGCTCTATCTCTGACTGTGAGGTTGTTTAGTTTCACTGTGTTAGCATCCAATGCAAGTCATTTTTGCTGCATGTAACTGGGTCTTTTAACTCCTTTAAAGCCTTTGAAGTTTCCTCTTTCTGCAAAGAGGTCAACGCAGTCTTTCTTTTGCCCTTTCAAAAGGACCTTTCATTCATTCCTGTGTTTGGTCAAGTTGTTGTGGGTTCTGCTCTGGCCTGGCACCATGAGTCCCCTCTACACAAGCAATTGCTGCTTTCGTGGCTACTGCTGTTTGTACTCCTATTGCTTCTTTCATTTATCTTCGCTGACACACCAAAGGAAAGAGAGGGCCGAAAGGGGAGAATTTGGCTGTAAGCTAAATTGATTGCATGTTATATTTCATGGAAGTCTGGCAGGAAGGGTTGAGTGATCTCGAGAGTTTCGGGAATATTTTCGTTCCTATTGTGCAAATCAATCAAAGCACACTCGGCCCCGGCTGCCTGCCCCCCTGGCAGCCCGGAGCAGGGCTCCCTGCATTGTCAACAAAGGTTTGAATAGAACAAAAGTCTCCCAAGTGGACACTGCATTCACTTGATGGGGTCACATATTACCCAACATTTAATAAAACTCACATGAATTTGAAAAGGATTCCCAGATAGATCAATGACCAGAAAAGTAGTAAATTTAGCAGGTTGGAGGGATGTCCTAAAATCAAGGTGATGGGATTACATGTGACAGTTACTCTTCGGTTTGGATTTTAAGTACCATGGGTGTCTTGGGACTATTAGAATGAATTCTTGCCAAATAAACATATCCACCGCTTTCCCAGGATGCTTCGACCCACCCTACATCTGTCGTGGAGGAATTTGTTTAAAGTGGGTTGCTTTTTCCCAAGCCTTCATCCACAACCCCAGCTGACCAGACTGGTTTGGATACAGCTTTACACACTCCCCTGTAGCACCAGCAAAAACATGGCAGAGCCAGCAGAAATGGGGAGGCTCAGGCAACACCTAAGGAATTGCGCCCCTGAAGTGCTTGAGCAGAAATGTTGCCAGGAGATCATGTTCCCTGCCTTTGAGCCAGAGCAATGTCTTAACCTTCTTTAAAAACAGAACCACAATCCTGCCACTCTTATCCTGCCTTTTCCTTTAAAATCCAGAAGATCCCCAGGCTATAGCCACTCTGCTCACCTAGTATTCCACCAGGTCCTGAAAAAAGGTAATCTTGGTACTCGTGATTCCTGCTGCAGTAACAGACTCTTAAATGCGGGCACAACATGGGAGTTTTTAATTTCATGCTTGAAAGCAGAGTGAGAAATAATGACTCTGCATTCTTCCTCAGCAGAGGCACAGCCTTAGGCTATCTAAGGAACACAAGACCGTATGATGTGTCACTGTTCAAAAATTTAAAAGGAATCCAAAGGAGCACTTGGTGCTTGTTTCTCCACCCTTATCTGGTTCCCCACCAGCTTTGGCGATCCCTGTCACAAGTGAGAGCTGAGGGAATGCTGAGTCTGGAGTCATCACTCAGCCAACAAGTTAGTGCTTCTGCAAGATACACAGAACTTGCTGACTGCTGGCACCTTATTTTGGACACAAGTCAGACTAGAAGGAGAGAATGGGTGCAAGAGCTTGCAAAAACCTGTGGTTTTGGGCAGGCCTTCATTCTGCAAAAAACTTCAATGCACCCAGTTTGGATTTTGTAATCCTATTTGTCAGAACCTCTCGCATTTGGGGGCCATATTAATCAGCCCTCTCTGCAGCAAGACACAAAACAGACCGTTCATTTGGAGTGTTTGTTCTCTGGTAACTCAGCACAAATTTATGTCAAATTAACATATTTATGGGAGGAGGAATATTCAAGTACCATTTTAAATCAATACAAGTATGAAATATAGTGAACATAAAAATCAGAAGAAAATGCCTGAAAAGTGGCATAGAGGGACATACTTTCAATATAAGAATTATTTTCATACTGTTTCATTCTATGTCTTCAAAGAGCAAACATTTATTTTTAGAAAAATATACAAAATTAAATTTTCCAGCTGGCTGCCCAAATTCTTTGCACTGATGCCATGCTTCTGCAGCCAGAAGACCAACAGTGCACAAAATGTACATAGATTTGCCATTTATACATTGTCATGCACAGTTACTCTGTACAATAATTTCTCCTGGATGGTTCAGAGACGCAAATTTCAACTTCATTGGAAAAGCTGAGATTTTCAGAAGAGATTAGGGACTGATTTTTGCTAAATATAGGTGACAGTTACTGTCTGGCTGCAATAATCTCTTCAAAGAATTACAGCCTGAAAATCCCACGTGATAACTATCAGCTCAAGAATCTAGCAGAAAAATTGTATTCTTGCTGGGACATTGCAGAGGCAGCCAGAAAACCACAGCTAAGGAACATTTAAAAACACAGCAAAACATTGCTGTTGATGAAAGCGAGTACTCTGATGTCCAGCCAGTTTATTTCATAAACTTTTCAAACATAAAGCTCACACACCACCACAAGGCAACCCAGTTTGAAACCACCTGATCCACCCCAGCCATGAGCATTAACACTGTTAAAGAGAAGATTATTATCTGGCACAATTCTAGCAAGGATGCTAACTGTTGAATCCATGGATGCTAAGCTAATCGTTGTTTCTAATCAAAAGCAAATAATCTGCTTAAAACCCACAGCTGTTTTCAAGCTCTCAGATTTATAGACAGAATGGGTATGTGGGATATACTTCTGTTACTAACCTCAGAGTTAATTGTTCAGTTTTCTACCTGCACCAACTGTTATCAAACCAACTTTGTTGATTAGTACCGGATGAGCTGTTATGTTAGAGCTCAAAAGAGAGGTATGCTGATAAGAGAAAATGTGTGTTTAAGACTCATCTGCTGTTGAAAACCCTCAGAGCACAAGGTGAATCCCCTCCCTCTCTCCCTCCCCCTTCCTGCTGCCCATGCTGCATTTGGTGAGGCCCCAAACACAGTTGACTTTCTGGGCTGCAGGTGCACATCACTAGGTTGTGTTGAGCTTCTTACCAACCAACAACTTCTCCTCAGGGCTTGTTCTTAATCCATTCTCTGCCCAGCCTCTATCTGTGCTTGGGATTGTTGCCCACCCAGGGGCAGAATCTTGCATAGGGCCTTGCTGAACTTCCTGAAGACCCTCTCAAGCCTGTCCAGGTCTTTCTCAATGGCATCCCTTTCCTCCAGCATGCTGACCACATCACACAGCTCAGTGGTGTTGGGAAACTTGCTGAGGGTACGCTCAACCCCACTCTCCATGTTCCCAACAAAAATGTTAAATTATATAAGCCAAAATTTAAAAATTCTTATTTCCACCAAATGCTATTCTGATTTGCATTGGTTTGTTCCTTGGCTGGCTTGGTAAAGGAGGAGTTCTAAATCTGTTCTCACCATACGCTGGCACATCCCACCAGGGGCTGTAGCAATGTGAGGGAGCTCACAGGAAGAAAGAAGAAAGCATGGGATTCACACCACATCTTGGAGTGCAAAATCCCACAAGTAAAATTACCTGCAGCCTCAGTCAGGATTGCAGTAAGCCCGTAAGACGGGGATGAAATTTTCCTATTTTCTCAATGTGCGCATTTCAATCATAACTCGTTCCATTCTCTCAGATACACTTTTAATTTTTGACTGGGATCACTGACTAGTGCATTAGGGTTGTGCTGCATAGAGACTGGTGAAAAGGCCTAGGGTTGTTTTGGCTCTGCTTCAGTGCTGAATCTGTGAACTAATACATCCAGAAGGTAACATTTAAAGTGCAAGTCAAAATGTGCTTCCTCAAGTTTTCCAGTAATCCACTTTCTGCAGATATTTCAGATGGTCAAGTCTGATCATACAAACATTATGGAAAGCAAACAGCAACAGCTGTGAGTCAAATAAATTAATCTCAAACCCAGGGAAGACATTTGCAGAATTGAATAGGAAACATTATCCTTAGCTCTCAAGGAATAGGGATCTCAGTTCCTCTTCCTGAATGTGTATTATTTGGTTCAATTAACTAAGAAGTTGATGGATCAAGGATTTGATATACTATAAGGGGCAAATATGAGGAAAATTTCTACCTACTTTAGCTTGGGCTTAGCCTGCAGTGCAGTGCAGTCACATGGAGCATTTGCTGTATGGGTGGTGTGCTGGATCTAGAATTGTTACACAATTATAAAATATCATACAATCATCTAAATGTGGGGGATTTAAACTAAACCTCCTGCATTGGGTACTTCCAATGTTTTTTCTTTCTTTTTTCTTCTTTTAAGCTTTATCAATGTGTTTATTTTCTCCTTGGCTTCCAGAATGTAATCAGCTGGAAAACCAGGCACAGAGAAAACAACACTGTGGGGCTTCCAGCCAGGTCCAGCAGTGCCCCAGGAAACACCAGGGCACCTTGACTTTGCCTGGTATCAGGAGGCACTCAGCACCTACACGGCTGGCCAGTGTAAATGAATGCTGGCAGCAGACCCAGCATTCCGGGAGTAAAGGTGGTATATAATTAGTCCATATGACTTCTGTTGATATAATCACAGGTAACTGGCTGCATTCTGCCCGGCCAAATGACTGTCACCATGCGCCAGGGCCACACGTTATCTCTGCAAAGGTTTCATGTTTCATTTCAAGCAAGGAGCTATCCATTAATAAAAACAGAAGGCGATTGCACAAATGTTCTCTCTGCCAAGCAGAGCACATGCAGAACTTTTTTGGCAGTGATTCCCCACTGAGCAGCACTGCCCCTGCGCCTCCCTCTGCAGCGCATCCAGGCACAGGCACGGGAGGGGCTCCCAGGCAATGGTAGAAACGCCTGAATAATTCACTGTGGGGAAATGCAACAAGTAAATACTTGAACTGTGTTGTCCAGTGAAAAGGAAACAAGACCATCTTGCGGTGGGAGAAGGGGCATGAAAAGATGTTAATCGCATGAGCAGTAATCTCTTTGGCTGCTCAGTGTGCCACACTTGGGCTTTGTTTGCCTTTACTTATCTGGCTTACTTACCCCAATCCGTGTGATCACGGAGGTGCTGGAGGGCCTCCCTAAGTGTGCACGAGATCGGCTACTGGAGAGGGGCAATGAAATGTTAAGGAGGAACGTGGTACCATTAAAAAAGCAACCTTCAAAGGCCACCTATCTCGACAAAAGGGCTCAGACAGGCAATAAATGCAGAAAATCATTGAGACAGCAATGAATTATGAAGGCTGTTAAAACCCACAACTGAATTTACAGAATCAGCTTCCCCTGATGTGTTATAAAAATGCTTTTCCTCAGGAACTAGAGATATCCAAATTTGTATTGCAGATTAATTGCAGCTTTATTTTGCAGAACTGCAGAGGGGGAGTTCGGCTCAGTCAAAATAGCATAGGTGTTAATAGTGTTAAACTTTCTGAATCTCATATACTGCCAGGAAATCATTAACGTTACATTTAACAATTTCAGGTACTTCTGGTTTTGAACTCCAATTTTATTATTTATGGAATTTTGATTGCAGAAAAAAACATACTCAGCATTTGTATTTAGATTCTGTTTACAAAGGAGCTCTGTCTTCTCCCTGGAACTTGCATAAGAACAGAAAAGCAGATTATGTGGTTTCTTAATAGTTCTTCACAAAGAGTGTTCTGTTTCTGACAAATGGTTTATGCAAATGTATTCTCTGTACTGCTTTAAGCTGTACTCATGGAAAAATGACATTTTGCAAGAGGCAACAATGAATATTCAATGCATCATTTCTTAGGTGAGCTAATGGACAGCTTGCATTTTGCAGCCACTGCCATTCTCTAATTTTGAAATTTCGACAGAGGGTAGAGAAGTATCAATAGGCAGTGGGACCTGAAAAGCACTGGCTCTCAGACCTTCCATCAGAATTCCAATAAAGGCAATTCAGGACTTTAAATTACAGGCTGGAAGCAAATTTTCAGTTTCCCCAAGCTAAACTATAGGGCTGTTTTACAAAGGGCTGTAGAGAGAAAGAAAAAAATCTATCTGCATCCTTGAAATCATAGGTACTGCTGGGCTGTGGAAGGGCAAGAGGGTGAAGGCTTCACAAAAGCCTCCCATAGATATTAATCCCTGGTGTGAATGGCACGAAAAAGAGGCAATTTGGAATGTACAGGCTGTATCTTACAGGCCTTATTCATAAGAGCAGGCACGCTAAAGTCAAAAGCTTTGTTTGTGTTGGGCTGGGACTCGCCTGAGAGCAAAGGCTGCATGAGGAGCCCGCATTTTGCAGTCCTGTTCAGAACGGAGGGCTGCAGGAGGAATTTGACCTTTCTATGACAAAACCAATTTAAGTCATCAATTCACATACAACTGCTGTATAAAAAATGATAGTGTTAATTTGATAGGGAGCAAGAAACCAAAAGGAGGAAGAAAAGCAAGTTAAAGAAACTGGAGCATGAATGTCTTACGCCTCCTTTGCCTCTCATGCGCCTCACATGACAGAGGTAAGATTTTTGAGTTGAGTTCCACAAGAGAATGCAACAGTTTAGGGAAAGTAGGCAGGCTTTACTCTCTCCTCCTCATATCTTTTCTGCACTCCTGCAGTTTTTCACAATTATTTTTCTGGTTTGGAGATAGGATGCAAGTTGTTCTCAAGGGTTGCTTTCAAGAGTAAGGATATCTCATGTTGTCCAATTCCTTTGTATTTAGTTCTTAGTAGTCTTCTACATTTACCAGAAAGCTGGATAACTATATCTGTGAAACTTAGACATTTAGAGAGAATGAATTGTTTAGAAAATCTTCACCCAGATTGAAAAGAGGATCAGATCTCTTATGCTCATTTACAGCAAAGGTATTCAGCATATGAAGCAGGGTAACTAATACCTTTGATTGCTGAGCTTTTCAAGTTTATCACATTAAGTGCAACTAGAGATTGGAAAACAATTTCATGCTTATAAATGTCTTCTAGTAAGTACATTTAAATAACAGGTGACCTCAAAATAGACATTGCTGGGCATGCTTTAAAACTCTGCCTTCCAAGCAGGGAATTTAACAGCATTATTGTAGAAAACATATACACAGTAGACATCTCATTTCCACACAGTCATCTGAAGTTAATAATCCAGATTCAGAGCACAATTACCTCACCATAATTCCTGAATTAGTTCAAACAATAAGCCATGCATTCAACAAGGTAGTTGTGGACAAGAGCTCAAAAACTGAGATTTGAGATCCTGCACTACAGTATCGGATCACACTGAATCTGCCTCAGGTGGTTTTACAAACTATGCCCAGGAAACTCAGAAACTCATTGCTTACTCCAGCTCTATACAATAGTAATACATGCCGAAAAGATGGCAGTATTGCACCTTTTTTAATTCCATTAGCAGAGGTGCTTCCAGAAACTTTCTGAACTAACTGTTGCAGGGATCAATGAGCGATTCCAATCTGGATGTAGGAATATCCACTGTTAAGACATTAAAATTAATCTTCCAGGATGGTGAAAAAACCTACCCTCTTTTGGGGGGGATGAGGTTTTGCTAAACAAATGTTTTAAATGGCCTTCTGTGGACTGTACCTGCTAGTATTAAGATTCTAAGCTGAACACAGTTTCCAACTTCCCTTGGACAGCATTTCTGGCTGAAAAACAAACAAATTTTAAAAGCAGTTCACAGAGGAAAAGAAATTGCTGAAAACATCAAAGATGTGCTCTATTTGTAGATTTAATTAAGATATCATGCCAATAGAAAAGCATGTAGTCGCAGAACGATAATTTTCTGCTGCTGTGTATGCACCAAGACTAAGATGAAGAGCTTATTTTCAAAGTAGGAGATACTGGTCCTGCCACAGCTGCCAAGAGAAGTGATATAACACTCTTGCAGACAATGTCTGGAGGTGGTTTAATAATTTAAGCTCGTGGAAATCCTGATCAGCTGCTTGACAGAGAGGAGGAGACTGTGAGAGGAAAGGTCAGGTCTGTACTTACTCTTCCCCTTGAGGTCAATTGCTGGGTGCTGTCAGACACCACAGCCAGGGTTACTGGCTGATTAGTCAGCCCCAGCAAGGCCATTTTGGAGCAGATGAAAGTTTGCCTGCATGACAGACCCTCAGTGTCACCACAGCTTTGGATCTAAAACTTCACGTGCCCTTTCGAAATCCAGCTGCTGCTCAGTGCAGGGTAAGGAACTGGAGTTTGTGTCACCTGCCCAGTTTGCTTACCTGGCCTCATTCAGGACAAGTCCAATACACACCTACATGTCATCCATGAGGCAGAGCTGGGCTGTTCTCAGTGTGAGAAGCTGCACTGCTCAGTGTGGGTCACAGCTGGGAAAGGGCAGAAATTAGAGAGAACAGAGTAGGTGGAGCACTGTAGCAGCTCATGGTGTTCTGAGACCTTTATGGAGCCTGAACAGGTAAGAAAAACTTTTTGTGTAGAGCCAGAGGGAAAGGGGATGCCATATCCACTCATTGGCTGATGCATTCAGTTCAGGCTTTACACAGCAGAAGCTTTAGTCCAACTTACATATTTGTAGCAAGTAAAAGGCCAGCTAGGTTAATTTCAGCAAATAAAAATGAATCATTAGTTTGATTTGCTATTTTCAGGGATTATTCTTTCTGACAAATAAATAAACAGGTAAGAATGCATCTAAAACAGTAAATTAATGGCCTCACTTTGCCCAAATGTCAAATTGTATAAATATCTCTTATCTAAATATATCTCTTATCTTTCCATCAGGCTGCTTTGTTTGTTACAAGTAGAACCTTGATACACACAAAGCCAGAAAACATCATGTCCCAGTAATTCTCCCCAGAGAGGCACAGATAGGTCTTACTATGTTTGCAAATCACATTTCTGACACTGAGCCTGTTGTGAAGAGAAAATGGCTTAAAACTTGACCAGAATCAATACTGAGACTGCAACAGAAATCGGAGTGTAAACTCAGGCTCTTAATACTGTAACCTCAAAGTTTCTCTCAAATTCCTTCTTTGAAGTCATGCTTGCACTACTTAGAAAGATACTAAAATACTTCTTATATAACTGCTGAGGAAAAGCTGTACGTGGGGAATAAACTACTGAGCTGGCATTAATTTAGTTTAACTCTAGTGTTCTGCAATATGACATATTTCACATCAGCTTCACTGTGCAAGGTTCTTAATCTATCAGCTTGAAGAGACAAGTTTGACATTAAATTTATTTCTTGGATAAATTACTGGATGCTCTGAAATCTACACTGAAGCATGAAGTGATAGTGTCTGCTGAAGCCATCCGTTCTTATTGACAAGTCTGGTTAAATTATCAGGTTGTATGTAATTTTATTTGAGTGTAGGAAAATGAAGGTTATAGCCAAGAACTTGGTGGGGTTTTCTTTCCTGAGATGATGATTTATTCATTTTGGCTTCAATAGCTACGGTGTCAGGCGTATTTTATATTTTTCCAACTTTGACACTTCAAACATTTGATTTCCCTTTGCAACTTCCAGCCTAAAACATGTTTCCCATTATATATATTCAAGTGACTGCCTTGCACACACTGACTCATGAGGCTGGTTTTTATTTTCACAAAATATATAACCCTATTTGAATAAAATACAGATGGTGTCCAATACATTAAACACAGCAAATTTGCCATTCCCTTCTCCATCCCCTCTGTGTTCCCTTCCCCAGATTTTCTGTGGCTGTATGAAATCTTATCAGCCTCAACAGCTTGGAGGGGACATGGCAACAGAAATTCGATGCCATTCATGTATGGTTTGCTGCAATAAACAATGTGCATTTTTTTAATTATTAACATTTTTCTGTAGGATTCTGCTTTTGGAGCTCTGCTTTATAGTGAGCTTTGTGCCCCTTGGAAGGTACTGAACAGGCAGCTTCACATTGCCCTGTGGTAGAGTGGGAATAAGGCCAATCAACATGGCATATGGCACCAAGGTCCCAGGTGACAGCTTGAGCAGATTCAGCTGCCTCTTACATCACCAAGCAATTTAGAAGGAAAAAAAAAGCGCCATATACAAGTGTATAGGAAATTACCTAAGTAAATTAGTAAAAACTGCTGAAATAATTGAAGAAAATCCTGCTCAAGGTTTGCTCTGAAAGCATAACTATACTTCATAGTGTACACACACGTAACATTTACTTGGAATGCACAAGGTTTGGGGTTAAAATAAGATTCTATCAGCATCACTAGATGGCATTGGAGGGTGATTTATCTCATCATGAGAAAACAGTCTATAGTAATTTTTATTAGGAACGCTAAGTTTACACACTGAATTTATCCCAGGCAAGCAGAAGGCATGTTCTATGGTGAGGGAATTGCAACATGAGGCAAGAATCAAGGCTGGCTGAGCAGTCACAGAGTTGCTGCAGTTCCCTTCTGTCACACACAAGGAGTCTACCACCTCTGAGCAAGAATGGGAGGACTGAAATCTGGAGAGACATAAATTGCAGAGGTTACTGAAGAAACTCTGAACTGGTATTACATGGGCTGGTGACTTCAAAGAGATAAGATTTAACCTCCCCCTGAGATGTAGGGTGGAATCTTTGGACTGCGTATTTGTGTTTCCCCCACAGTAAATAATACAATTAATATAAAAATGATATTTCTGTTTTCCTTACACCTTTCTACTATATAGTTCACATGTCCCTTTCCTATTACTTTTAGAATGAGACGTTTGCCATCCAGTGATATTTTTGGTTAGCTTCAACTTCCACTTTGGATTTACTGCTAACTTTAGGCACCAGTTCTTGTCCATTGATTGTTACTGCACAGAAGTCATGCAGAATCAACTGCACCACAGCTACCCTGGTTTCTGAATTGCAAGAGCATTATTATACTCATAGAGCTCTCTTTTACTCTTTAGTAGTTGGTAAAAAGAGGCAAAGAGGAGTTTGTTACCTATGAATACACAATTCCAGGAGCTCAGTCTCTAAGAAATGGACTGTATATCAGAATAATTATAGGCCATGGAACATATGCTGCAATGGAAGGCAGGAAAATGGTGATTTCACATCTGCCACTTTGACCCATAATCCAATTTCAATTGGATTTTCAATTCTCCAGGTAGACAGTGCAGAGCCTGTTCACAAATTCACTGTTTGAATATGCATTATTTTTTGTCTCTGTAATATTCTTTCTGCTTAAGAGCTGTCATTGGCCAAAGTTCTATAATGAATCACAAATCAGAGGCATGTACCAATCAAAACCTGACATTTAATTGAAGCGTTTCCATTCTTTAAGCAGGCTTTAGGTTTGTATCTCCCGGGGGTTAAAGGACAGGATGGTAAAACATGTAGAAAGAATAGCACGCATGCTGATCAACAGTTTGTGCCCAAGAATGAGGCAGTACCTGCCTGTACGTCTTATGAGGTTTTTCATAACTCATGAACTTGCACAAACCCAAGGTCTTGCATAAAACATTAAATACACCCACTTTTAAAAGTGCCTCTGTGCCCCTGGTCATCTATTTGTCTGACTGGCTGATCTGCATTCCTTCTACTCTATTTATGGAAAGCTGCAATTCATAAATACCAATTTGTACCATTATCTTCATACATGTCAGGTACTTGTAGTATTGAACACTGGAACTTGTTCTTAGGACATACTTGAAGTTGGCAGAAGGATGATAAATAGAAATGGCATTATACCTACTAAACACCGAGTGTAAATATCTAGAAATCATATTCCCTTCCTGGCATTACTCATTAATTAATAGGTCTTTAATTTTCTATATCTTGTTAAAGCTTCCATCTAAAAGAAAGGTAAGTCTTCATGTTCTCATTGTTTAAATTTCACAGGAACCTACATGTGCTCACATGCTGATGTACATATGGGAACATCAGTGTCTTTTTCCTCACTTATATGGCTCTTACAAGAAGTAGGTTTTACTGAGTCTCTTCTCCATAGATACTCAAGAATCTAACAGTCTAATGCTGTTCACGTGAACAGAAATCAAAGATTAACTGATGTATACTGGTAAAATCAAGCTAAGTAAGATCAGATTCTGACTTTATCATTTCAAGTAGCCACTGGATAGTTTAGTCTTCCTTCTCAGCCTCCCAGTCATTTGCTGAAAAACTGGGGTTAGCTGGGATTTTTTGTTTAAAAGCTACAATTTCCAATAAATGTGTTGCTTGCCCTCTGGCTTGACATCCAAGACAGTTTCACAATGAGGGTGGCTCCTACTGAATTATATTTCCCATCAGTTTGCAGAAAAGTGGGGCACCAATTACACAAAGGCAATTGTTGACTGTAAACAACCACAAAGGGAAGTGAAAACGTGGTTTCCTTCATGTTTTTTAAATGCACCTCTTAAAAGCATCCATTCTAATTAGGAAAAATTCACTTGTACTTACTTGCAAGAACCTTACTTGTTAGAGTTCAAATGCCAAGGTTCACATCTGTGTTGAAGGAAGGACAGGGATTCTGCACGCCCTGGGAGCACAAGAGGAGAGCAGCCCAACATGTTTCACCCCTGCTCAAAACACAGAGAGAGGAAGAAATATATTTTCATGACCAAAAAAAAAAAGGATTCAATGATCACATCTCAAAAAACATTAAGCAGAATATGATTGTGAAGGCTTTATATACTGTCTGCTTTCCCCCAATGTTCCTCTTCTCTGAGTCCCGTTTTTTGTTTCTGCAGTCGGTTCATGAAAACTTCAGACGAGTCTTTTCAACCCAAATCCATTTGACTTCTTTCAACACCATTTAACATTTTGACCAAACTGTTAGGAATATGTTTTCCTCAAAAATAAACTTGTGAACAATCTTGCCACTCCATTTTTTTCTTTTCTTTTTCTCCCCCCAAAAGTAGGTTGTAGTTAAGCCTTCACAGAATTTAGTGCTAAATAATACAATATAAGGCTCTCCCTACTAAATCTGAACACCACTGTTCACATCATCACTGTCCATATTATTACTTCCTGATAGGCAACATAATATGATCTCTGGCTATTCACTACCACCTTCCATAAGCTTTGAATTACAAATCCTCTTGATCCAAGTTGATAAGGTGAATTTCAGAAGCAGGGACAAGGTCTTCACTATGCACCTACCATGGTCAGGTCCTGCTCTGTGTGAATGTCCCCTGCAGTTGCCACACCACAGACAGCAACTGCAACAGGAAGAACTGCCTTCAGGCCAAGTTGCTCTCCTCCCTGCATCCCACTCCATCATTCCCACAAATCTCACAAATCTTATGGGGAACTTGATCATGGCTGGCAGAAGGACTAAACAAAATGCTTCAGTGAAGCAGTGGGAGGCTGGGCAAATCATAAATAGTTGTACTTCACTGAAAATCTTTATCTCATGTTGAAAAGGTACTCTCTGACATTCTTCACCAGCATCTCACTGCCCACCCAACCCACTTCACTCCTTATACAAACTTACCTGAACTTCTCAGCTGGAAACAGGGCCCACTTGTTTTCAGGCTTTGTCTCATGGCAATGAACGCTCATGGCAATATTGCTAACTCCACCATAGATTCCTCCCAGATGTAATGTGAGTTGTGACCACCTGTTTGAAGCTGATTACAGGAGACCTCAACTTTCTTAAAAAGACACGCTGAAGTTGGGGAGAAAGCTCTGAAAAATGAGCTGAGATAAAGCAATAGGCTTAGCCAAGAGAGAGAAAAATAGAAAATCACGTTTTGATTTTGGTCTAAACAAAGATGAAAGCTCTCAGTATGTCTCCCCAGTAACTCTCAGGACATCAGGCCAAAGGTGATGCTGGTCAGAGCTTGTTTCATTGCCTAGAGCCTGTTCCCAGTGGTGGGGCTAGAAACACCTCCTCACCGGATCATCAGGAGACAGTGGGCAGCTCTCGGAGGTGCTCTGAGCCTCAGACCAGCCAGGTGCTGGACTGGGTCAAACACTCAGCACAGCCCCTTGCAGAGTTGCAGCACCCATTGCCTCACACAGCTCTCACTTCTCCAGATGAACTCAACATCCTGTTTAGCACTTCATTTTGTTACAGGCAATTGGTTTTTCACTGAGGAAATAAGCTCTCCCTGTTCAGCGTGACACGTACATAAATACGTATACACATACACACACGTGCATGTGCACACACAGACAGCAGCCCTTTAAAGCCCTGTGGGTGTCTTCTTTCATATTTCTACCTTGTGGCTTGAGGAAACCAGGAAATGTAAAAAGCAGTCAAAAATGTAGGGGAAAAAGCAGATAGAAATGCCTTTTCCACAGAAAATATGAAGTAGGTCCCAGACTGACTGGCCCAGACCTTCCAGCTCACTTTGTGCCTTGCTTCTTCATCTTCCTCCTCCTCAGTGGCTTCTCAAGGGTTTGCATGCCACATGTGCCAGTCAGGCACTGCTGAATCAGATCCACTGCCACAAAAATCACTTTCTCCACATAAATTCAGAATTTTACCAGTACTTATTAAAGCTGTTAAATTCTCTTATTATAGTATCGCGCCTCTCTTACTAAGATTTTAATCAGCATTTCCACTGGAAAGCCTTACTCTCAGAGTTATAAAACCTGCCTTTATAAAGTTGATTACCACTGAAATTCAAAATCCAGCTTCTTGGCTCACAGCTATGTTTCTTTCTTGCTTACATGACCTCTGTTTGCAAAAGCTGATATAAATTGGTTTGGCAACTTTGTTTAATTCTGGGGATAAACAATTCCTGACTTTAGAGGCACTTTTTTCCAGTGTGCAGAAAGTGATGGAATTAAATTATTGAAGTTACCTACTGCAACTTTAAAGTATTACCCTGAATGCCTATTTTTTTTCTTTTTCTTTTAAATGTTGGCATTTTTTACATAGGAATGCAACTAAAGAATTCAAATTTAAAGAATGTTTGTAAATGCTGAGTATTTTTGGAACTGTGCAGTGCTTAATGGAAAGGAAATCACAGGAGGTAAAAGACTTTCAAAATACATACCAGCACCTCGGTGCCAACAACCCATATCACTTCAATGAACTGTGCAGTATGTGTTGGTGTGATTTATGCTGCAATTTTAAAAGAATCCATAGTGTTTGTTTATTACCACAGCATGATTGATGGGTTCCTAAGTGCACAGCAACAGAATCAGCTGAGGTATTACGGCTGGGAGTTTGATAATTTGTGAGTTACAGCCATTACAGGACGTCACTTCAGCCAGTTGCCAGAGCCATTAGGGCATCAGTGACCCCAGAGAAACCCTGCTGCCAGTGTGTCACTGTCAGACTGTCAGATCTTCTCTCCAGCCACACTTCCCTGCCCCACTTCCCTGCCCCTCCCTGGCAGGAGCTGCTACCTGGCTTCCCCTTGGGCCCAACGAGCAATTTCATCAAGTCCTGCTCTCACCACTGCCCCTTCCAAGTGCTAAAAGGCAGATACCAGGATAAGGCAAAGCACAGAGCAGCAAAGGCTGCTCAACCACTGTCTGCTAACCATGACTCACTTTGTGACAGGCAACCACATAGACAAAGCCACCAAGTACTCCAGGCTCCAAGAGACCCTTGCCTGGGAGACACTGGAACAATCTCAGTCCTTTCTGGAAAAAATACCCCAAGTTTAAGTTTACATACAACCCACTGGATTTAGGCATTTGTTTGAAATACAAACACACAAAAAACAAGAATAAAAGAAAAACTATTTATTTTTTATTTTTATTTTTTTTACAAAAATAAACAATTTGAGAAACAAAAGCACATTTTTTTTTTCCTGACTGTACAAACTACAAAACAGTATGACATTGGTCACTTCAGCATTTACTTCATTGCTTTCACTGAAAGCAAATTCTCCAGACACACCCTGCCTTTAAGATGCATTTTATATAGAATTAAGGCTAGCATTCATTTGACATCATTAAGGTCATTTACTTCATTCACTCTAAGAATCAGCAAGCGATGCCTTTGGAAACCAAGGACCTGATGATAAAAGGTACAAATAACTGCAAGATAGTTGTTAAATTAGTACTGTTCAACTGGCTGGACTGCTCTGCCAGTCTGTCAAAGATGTGGCTTCCTGAACAATTCAAACTGATTCAACAAAAGTCTTAAGCACAGGCTTAATTGTAAGCATATGCTTAGGCCTATCCAGCAAAGCACTTGGGTAAGTCCCTGCCCTTTCAGTGGGACTATTCATATGCTTATGTGATTTGCTAGATCTACAAAATTGCTCTTTCAAATTAAAAATGAAACTTTATGATAACATTGGAAGCAAAAATGAAAATTAGTTGCAGTCTTGCAATTCTAAACATAAGCAATTCCTTCCGTTTGGCAAATATGCCGGCATTGCATATTCCATAGCTTTAACACAAATGCTGATTGTCCTCAGCAATGTTTGTTATTCAGGAGACAAACTGATATGCTTCAGTTCCTCTGTTGTGATTGTACGTGCCCAAATAAATATCAGTGTGGAGGATACAGGCTTCCCAGAGAAATGATCAGCTTTCATCCCTGGACACACATGTATAGGTCAGAAATGTTATGCTAACCTTGGTTAGAAAAGCCAGAGCTGCCAGCTGATTTATAACCAAAATTACACTCTAACAGTGTACCATCTCTTGTACTTTGCTTTGGGTTGTTTTGCTTTGTTTTTAAATCACATTTTCAAAATCTTGTTTTATTGCACATTCATCCTGGTCATGCAGGTTATTTCTTTAAAGTTTCCTTTAGCACTCTATAGATTAGAATGAGTAATAGTGCAATTATTTCTCCGGCCACAGCCGCCTTCTACCTAACAGCTGCCTATATTTATACACAAACAGCTCTTATCACTCACGTGTCAGACTGAGCCACTTTAGGTGTCAGTCTGTCACCTTCACATATGTTATCTTGTCAGGATCAGGCACAATATGATTTGAGGCCATCTTGAAGAAGACAAGCTGCCGACCTGTATTGAATAGGAAAGGGGAGAAGGGGAAAATATTTAGAAGTGATGAGAAAAAGGTTGCCTACCTTAAAATACTGACATTTCAAAATCTACTTCAACCTATGCATTCTTCAGGCCACGCAAGACTGAACTCTCTCTTAACTTCAGCTGGTATAAACCTGAACTGTTTTTGTCTAAAATTACACCAAAAATCCCCTGGTGTCATTATCTTTACTCTTCCCTAACTATAGTCAAGATACAGCTGTCCACAGCTAGCACAGTAAATGAAGGAAAGGTCCAAAGATTTTAATACAAATTCGATGTGGTCTTTTAAAAAGTATTTTGAGACTCCCACTGATAAAAACAGGCTTGAGCTCAGGGCTTAAATAAAGGACATTTGTTTGACTGCACAGAAACAGAATCATATTTGCACACTTGATCAGTGCAATGTATATTAAACATGACTTTCTCTGAAGCAGCTCTTGCTGATCACTTTGTAGTTCTGGACTTTAAACAAGCTGGAACAAGGTTTCTAGTCCTCAGACCAAAAGCAGCAACAAGTGACAACAGACTGGGTGGCATAAGGCACCTGCTGCACATACATCCAAGGCCAGTGGGGGCTGAATTTGGCAAGGTTTCTTTGTTTGGTATCTGTGGGAGCCACAGCACAGCTCTTTTATCTCCCCACACTCACTGACCTGGCACCTTATTCACATTCCTGCCTCCCAAAGAGCTCCTGCTGCCCCACAGAACTGCAAAATCACAGCCTTTCCTTGCAGCAAAGTCCACAGAGATAGACTCCACATCTGCTGTACTTCTGCCTTTCCTCTCCAAACTTGAGAAAATCGAGTGCTATTTGCTCCCAGCATGCCTCTCTAGGGGGGCTCCCATAGCACTATTTTGTTTAAAAGTATTACATGGCAAATGGGATCCCTCAACTGATGAGGAAATTTCTGAGCTGAAGGTTTAAGGAACTCAAGTGCTCATGCCTCAGGAATGATATGGCAAAGGGAATGACAAGACTACAAATATTGCTACTACTGCTTTTAATATTGTAACCTGGGATAGGAGCTGCCCTAAACTTCCCTATGCCAGAATACTTTTTTAGTATATCAGTTAACTTCAATATTCCAACTACAGATAGACTGATATGATGACCTAATAGTCACTGGTTAGCCATAGGCAAGGTTAACAGAAATCAGTTTTTTCTTGGTTCCATGGAAGTGCCTGTCCACACCTCCCAGAAGCACAAAAATGCCAAAAATTAACATTTCAGATCCTGCGGTTTGGTAACCCAGGGTCCCCATGCTCAGCCCTCTAGTGCCAGCTCCTGTGAGCCTGTCTGTAATTTCAGCTCCACTGACAGCTGCCAGAGAGAAGCCTCACCTAAAAAGGAGCTGCCTTAGCTGAACCTTCAGAAACTACCTCACTTCTACATGCTGCTGGTGGATCCCACAACCCAGAACAACACACTCCCTAAGCTGCATTAAAACACTTGGAGCAGCCAGAATAGGTGACTCAGTTGCTACTTCTGCTCCACAGTGTCCAGGACCTACCTGTCCAAGTCGTCTGGTTAGTCAGGACAAAAGCTTTGCACTGGGAGTAGCTGTCACAGATCTCAATGGCTTCATTGACATCGAACACAGAGAGGAGGCAGCCCTTGTGATGGTAGGATGGCCAGCATCTGTAGTTCTCATCAGGAATGAAGGCTTCAGGCACCCGTCTGTACTCTGCAAACCAGAGCAAAGCAGTGGTTTGAAAGGTCCAGTAAACTGGTTGTTTTTAACAGGCAAGGTTTATTAGAACAGCTTAGGAGCAGGATATATGACGGAAAAGCTGACGGGTTAGACTACCAGCTCTGGTTTATTCCCAAACGTGTTTATAGCTCTGCACCTTACTTTCCTTTTCCTTTCCTCCTTTCTTCTTCTCACCTTTTTCTCCAGAAAGCGTCCGTAAATAAACAGTCTGTGCACAAAACCCCTTCCCCTTCCCCACTGCGGAGGCAAGGCTTTGGTTTTATTAGGAGTTTTACAGGAAGAATGTCCCATTGAATAAACAGCATCCACTTGAATGAACTGACTCACTGTCCTACTTCTCAACAGTGAGCAGGATTGTTGGGGTGAGACCTGACCAGGCGTTCCCAGCCCTCCCTCTCCCTCAGAAGAGCATGCTATTTTTCTCTGGCTCCTTTAGAGAAGGAAGAAAAGACAGGCTTTTAATTAAGCAAACTTTTTTTGCTTGCTCAGATTAGGACAAAAGAGGAGTCGCTTGATGGGCCTCTGAAGAGAAGGGGGAGGGAAGTAGCAGGAGCATGTCAGCGTGGTCCTCGCCCAGCGCCTCCGCGCTGCCCCACCGACTGCTCCTCTCCCTTGGCTGCCGTTCAGTCTCACTTGCCTTTATGAGCTGCCTCTTGTTCTCTGTTCACAGCTCCTCTCACTTTCCCAGCCACTAACGGGGCTTTCTCTAATGAATGCATCAGCAAATTCAACTGATCATTTATAAACATTTCTATTTAGCCTCCAGACGCACAAATTAATGGTTCCCTCCTGTCTCTCGTCCTATTCAAAAAACTAAATACATTCTATATTTCTTCTAATTGTGTCTATTATGGAAACCAGAGCTGCCTGCCCTGACTCACAGCCTATTCTTAAGTCACTTTGGTTCAGGCATTTTCTGCCTGGCTCTGCTGATTCAGCCTGCTAATATTTCATACAGAACACTGTACAAACACCACAGAGTCAAAGGCAAGTGTGTCTGATACTCCAAACTGTCAGTATTTCAGCTGGGAAAAGAAGTGCACATTCACAAGTGCTCATTCTCACCACACAGTCTGAAACAAATGTGGTAAATACATTCTATTTTAAGCCTTAGCTCATTAAAAGTATCATAAAAAACATTCCCAAACGAGAAGCAAAATCAGATTGGATCATATACCAGTTAAATCAAAAGCAAAAAAGTTTTCTTAATTCAGGAAATGCAGATTCATGCGCGAGAAGGAAATAAAAATTCAAAATGTAGTTCCACATTATGACTGGTCATTTCTCCATCAAAAACATTTATGTATTTCTTCTGAAGAGAAGTCAGAGCATAACTGTTTGCTCTGTAAAAGTCCTTTTTTTCCCAGTTTCTGTATCAACTGTAGTGTAACAATAACTGAACGTAACAGAATATTCTCTTATTTCCCCATAGCAACTGCTGAGTATTGATTTGTACCTGACAGCCCAGGACAGTAAAATGATGTGCACAAATTAAAAGTAAAAAACCCCAACAATTCCCTGTAGTTAGCACTGTATGAAACCATTTGTATCAGCGCACATGCAATGTTCACTGGTTATAAAATGTGATTATCCACAGCTCCTTTTTGCACACCACAGAATGTCCACCTCACAGTGCACTGTGCCAAGTCCCAGGCCACAGAGGACATTCACAGTGACACCTGGAAAGGCTGGCCTGGAACAGAGACCAGGCAGAGCAAAAGAATAAAATAGGTATTTATTGAAAGGATACACCTTGGGCAGTGCAAGAGCCTGGCCAGGGCTACACCCAAATCAAATCCAAGATGGAGTCTGGTCAAGAGTTTTTACACTTTTATAAGTTTTGGTTCACCTCCATATTGGGGTCAGTTGTCCAACCACAGCCCCAGGCCATGAAGTCTCAGCCCCCTGTCTTGCCCCCTTCCCTTCAGTGTTTTTTATGCTTTTTGGGTACCAGCTGTCCTTGATTCTCCGGCTGGGAAGGGACTGCTTTGTCTAACTACCCTGTGAAGAGAATTTACTAGCACTGAACATGAAGTTTCAGAGTTACACACCAAGCAGCAGAGAATCTGAAAAATATAAAAGCTAAAACCTAGGGCATCAACAGAAGGATGGTCCTCTCTGTGGCACCAGGAGATGAAGCTTCTGCCTGAATCTCCATGACAGCAGGGAGTGTGTCCAAGCCCTTCTCGAGGGCACTTTGGGAGTCTGACAGGCTCCACAATGGGGCTGGGAGGAAGCTGCAGCATCCCTCAGCACACCATCAGAGCACTAAGAGAGCAGCCCTACATCACATCATGTATTTTTCTTCATGCAAGGGAGCAGCTTACCTTGAGGACCCTTATTTAATATTTAAAATATTTAAGCTCCTCTGAGCATAGATATGCTTCTTAATAGGCCTACGGTACTTCCCTTCTCCTCAGCACTGCTTCCAATACAGTTCTCAGGGGTTACATGCACAGACTTTAAAAGAGCAGCAGTGATTTACATGACTTGAGGATCTGTCAGAGGCAGGAGATAAAGTTCTCCCTCCTTTCCATTGTTTTTTTCAAGATGACCCAGTCTGGTAAATCATCTGGGCAGCTCAGACACATTAATCAACAGAGCTGGGCCGGCAGTAACTGCGATGGCAAGGTCCTGGTTTGAGTGTGCAAGCGAGGATGGAAACAGCCATGCCAGGGTGGTCTCACCACACAGCAGAGCCCTGTGGTGTCCCTTCCCTCCTCGCTGCTCCCTGCCAGCTCTGACATGAGGGAAAGCCACAGCCACCTCCAGTGACTCATGGGAACAGGTAACAGGAATATGGCAGTGTGAACAGATGCAAAAGAGCATTGTCCTTTGGCTGTGAGACCACCAAGCACCACAGAGCTGGAAACACAGCCCCTGGAGTCTAAAGGGAAGCACACAGTCACATGGGCTCCACAAGGGCAGGGCCACTGGACACCTGCAATCTGGGGACTGAGGCTATGCTGCCTGCAGGGAGGGGAGGATGCAGTGAGGGGGAAAAGCAGGAAAGCAGCCCCTCTCCCCCCTAGCACGGCGAGAAGCAGCGATGGCTGCCTGGGAGCGCCTTCCCTAAGGAGCATCCCAATGGGAAGGCAGCCAAAGGTGTAGAGAGCGGGACACGTGATGGCCCTGCACCAGCCAGGCACTCCTGCTTGCCCTGGGAAGCCAACACAGGACCTCCTCTTAAACTATTACAGTCAAAACTGATCAGAACTCATCGCAGCACCAGCCAAGTGGTGGGCTAAGCAAACTGCACTTCTCTTCAAAACTCACTCCATCTCCAGCAGAGCAAGGCAGCTGCCTCGCCCATTTGCATGGTAAAGGCAAGTATCCCTGGAATCTCTAACTTGCATAATGTCGTTCAGGAAGTTCACCCTTTAGCCCTTTTTTGTATGAGTTGAGAAGAAATGCACTCCTCTCACATGAGCTAGAAAGGCCTTCCTGAAGGATGCTCCTCCACTGAGATGTGTCCCAGCAATGACATCAGGTCCAGCCCTCAGGAGAGCTGGATGTCCCCTACACCTTTAAATTATCATCTTGGACACAACAGTGCAGTTACTCAATTAAGCAGTACCCCAATGGCTTAAAGACAGCTCCAGCTTAAGTTTTTTTGTCCTGCCAAGACCTGAAACTTGCTTAAATGGAGTCCTTGGAATTTGAAGGCTCAGAGCAGTAAATCACATCATAAAAAGGTCAAAGTTCTGGTTGATTTCCAGACTAATGGTGTTTAAAACCAATAAATGCTTGCCTAATACTATAAATGCAGCCATAAATTTACACTTTTGCATACATACACATAGCTTGACAGAGAGTACATAAAGTCTATCAAGGTAATGGCAAGGAATAGATCAGAGAAATGCAAGGAGTCCCTACTGGTATCAGCAGAAAAAGAATCCTTTCCTCCATCTACTAATTTTGTGAGGATTGAAGCAAATAAATGCAGTGCAGTAAGCCTAATCTTGATGTCACTAACAATGCATTTACTCCAGAGTTTAACGCAGGGGAGGTAATACAAGAGCTCACATTTACAGATAAAATCTACTCCAAAGCATTTTTTCTTGCAAACGTTTCTCATTCTATTTTTTTCCATCTAAAACCACCTGCATTGTCCCAAAGCCGACTACAATCTATAAACATACTCATTTTCACTGTACTAGACTGAATCATATAAAGAGCTCCACAAGTATATAATAAACTATGTGAAACCGCCTGTGGTTTCCCCCTTTTACCCTGTCTGAATCACCCTAAATCTGACTTTAATCAGTCCTAATGACCGTTTATTTCAGCCACAGCAGCCAGACTGCATTTTTACTACCAACTACAGCTACTTGTTGGAGATTTGCCCAGTTCTCTTATCACCTGCCAATACACTGTGGGTAAATGACAGAGACACAACCACGTTCATCCTTGAGAGAAAAATCATGTTGCTCCTTTTTCTCCCTCTTCGTTTCCTTCAGTCTCAAGAGGAACACTGGCAGTCGACTCTGGAATTGCTTTTAATTGCTTTGCTCACAAGTAAGCAGAAAGAGCCTGATCTTGCCAATATCAGCAAAAAGTGGTATTGAGCAGTGTTTTGCTCTGCAAACAGTCCCCTCTGATTCCCAGGGAGCTTTTGGAGAACAGTACTGGATCCAAAATAGAAAATAATACACTGATGTTTTTAGTACGCTTCATTTTACGCTGAACTTTTCCTCATGTTCCAATACCTCCCATTTAAACACGCTCCTGACATCAGGCCCCGCAGAGAACCCTGCACAGTTTGCTGCAGAGAGTGGCTTTTTGGGATGTCTGAGGGAACGGCAGGGCAGGCGATACTACCCCGTGGGCCTCTGCTTTCAATCAGTCCTGACGCATCCCAACTGTTTGGAAAGCCAGGCTGGCCTGGCAGGACTGGGCTTTGCTGTGAGAGCAGGAGATAGCCCTGCTCCTCTGGGGAGTGCTTCCTTCCTCCGGCAGTTTCCTGCGCGCGGGCTGGGAGCGAGGCGAGCCTCGTCGCTTTTCGCGCACTTCCATTGTGCTCGCGGTAGAGCCGTATTTACATCAGTACGCAGGCTGTCACCGAAACACAAATAAATAACGAGAGGAACGACATGTTCCCCTGCATTTTATTCCTGTTAACATGACACAGCTGGAGCCTCATGCCCCACATCCCAGGGAGCTGTTCCATACCCACAGCCACCTCTGTGGTGCACACCAATTTAGCAAAAGCAACGAGCCTAAAATGCCATACGGATGCTTAAACGCTGCATGTGGCCCACTCGATCAGAAAAACAACGATGCTGATGATGGACAAGCCAGAAGTTGCCAAGGGTCACGTGTTGGGGCACTCAAGCTTGAAGATAGATGCCCACAGGATTTATGAGACACTCTTTAGTGTTTTGGCAGGGAGCTGAGGACCTCAGTAGAAAGTATTTTGCTGTGCAATGCCAAGTTGGACAAGGAGAAGTTTAGCAGCAGCAGAACACATTGCTCAGGGAGTAGGGTAAATGGTTTGCACCATTTATGGTGCAAATGGTGGTGGAGACACAAGTGAGCAACAAGCAACTGGCTGTGGTCACTGCGCAGACCCACTGAGCTGTCAGTGCCACACGGGCAAAAAAGGAACCTGCTCCTCCATTCCCATGTGCTGGGATTGCCTGGCTCCTGATGTGAGAGCCCTCCAAGCAAGGCAGGGTGCAAAGGGAGGCTTTCTGCCTTGTGCACCTTTCCCCCTCAGCCCTGAGGGCTCTGGGAAAGGGACACCAAAGGCACATGTATAAAAATGATTTTAAAAAATACAAAACTGGTAAGATTAATTATAATATATTACTATAGAGCAGGAATCTGGGCTGTGGTTTGTTCCTGATTTCAAGAATTCTTGGGTGGATTTACGATTTCCTAAGCAGGTTGCTATAGTGACCCTGCAGAATATTTTTTTTCAAAACACTGATGTACTGTAAATATTTACGTACAACATAATCCTGCCAAACTGTCTTGAGACAAAGGAAAACACAACGTGTCTATGCTTTATATCCAGCCTTCCAGCTTTTTTAGCTTTAAGAATGTGCCTTCAGCTAACAACAGCAGCTAATTACAGCTTTCTGTGGGCTAGCACACCCCCAGACCTAATAATGGGTCATTTATTAGCTTTAATGAATAACAAAGCTATCCGATTTATGAGTGTTAGCTGATTTCACGCATTTCTGAGTAAATTCTGAGCTAACTGAAGGGCTGAGGCTTAGCTCAAGGGCCAGATACTCAGTTGGTACAAATCATTATCACTTGATTGAAGTAATAAAAACATTGATACTGGGGCATGACTTTACTGATGAACATCAGTAGTTTTTTTATAGTCTCCTTAAGCTGGATAATTAATGGAATGATTTAATCTTTTTTAGATAACATATGTCAGAAGAAATGCATAGTTCCTGTTTTAATTCACATTCTTCTGGATTCCAGCAAGAGAGGCCAACAGCCAATAGAATATAAAAGCATTTGTTCCTGGTGTTGTTTTAAACGCTGCAATGTTCCCATATCAACATGAACAGCAGTGTGATTTATGATTGCAGAACACATACACAGCGATCGAATGTCTCCCACGCCTCTACTCTAGGATACTAAACCAAAGTCCAGAGCATAATATAATTTACAGCACTATAAAATCTTTACAACTGAAGCACAGTGAAAGCTTAATATCCAAGACCTTCTGTAATATGACTATGTCATCTTGTTAAACTTTATTTATGGGAACCCTAGGGCTGACAAGAACTTTCTTCGAGTCGCTTCCCTACTGCTTATCAACATCACCTTTCCCACTTTGTTGTGTTCATGGGAGGAAGTCTTCCTTTCAAAAACAGAAGTTCACACAGATAACACACTGTTTCCTCAATATTAATGTTTTAGTTATGGCCTTATATGACTTGCCCAAGATCATGATCTTGTCATTCCTAGTATGAATTTACAATGCCCTATCTAAGATAATGCATAATTCCAAGCGTTTAAGACCTAAGACAAATTCTGAAGCACCATTACCTGAACCTTCTGTAGCTTCTTTTCAAAACCAAGCCAAAACAAAACCTTACAATTAACCTTACAAGATACCAAATTCCTCAGGCTTGTCTCTGGTTGAGAAGATCTTTCTATCAAAGAATTCAGTATTACACTGATGGTATTTAATTTACATTATCCAATACATTACACAAAGCATCTACAGATTTTCAACATCTTTGGTCACACTGTGAAGTGCCCAACTCCATTAGCAGTGTCCTGCAAATAAAATAGGGTCCTTGCAGAGCAGGACATTACAAACCATGAACATGGGTGTAGTGGATTCTGTGTTATGTTATCCAGGAGTCCACAGAACTAAATTAACACAAAAATGTGTAATTATTACAGTAATTAAATATACATAGAGCTCTGCTTCATATCAGTGGAAACCTGCACTGATACATTGACTGCTGCTCTCCAAAGCTTCTCTCCTTGAGAGTGTTCTTAAACATCACAGACCTTTAAATTCAAAATGTTCACCTCATCCTGATACAGCCACGAAATTTGGAATCAACCAGCATCACAGAACAACTTCAGCTCTCCTGGCACTTCTTCAACAAAGGATATGTTTGTACTACTGATTGTACTGCTGAAAATAATTTTGTTGTGTTGACAGGTATCACTCAGCAGAGATTGTGATGAAAAGCTGAAAATTAGAAAATTAAATGAACACCTGCAGCAATTTTCCTGCCAATTTTACAACAAAATAAATATTGAATTATTCTGATAAGTGGGTCAAATTCATCCCTGGTATCATGGTCATTTGAGGTTAACAGAGCTACAACCAGAATTAATTTGGCTCCCATATCTCTTTCACTGAGCAAATGCTTCTCTGAACTTTTCAAACCCCCTGTGCCAACATTCATCTTCATTTAGAACCCATCTTTCCCTTTTTACTGAACTTTTTCAGCAAAGCCATAATTTTCCTATCAACTTGCAGTCAATTTTGTTGACAGTTTGACATGAATGTTGTACATACACAAAAATAATTTGCAAAACAGCTTTCACAGTTGTTGGGCTTAACAGTCATTTCCAGCACACATAATATTTTTTTGACATGTACAGTTCCACAGCTATCCTTCTAGGAAGAACATGCACCACTTTGTACCACAGCTTGAATAGCATACAGACATATTGTGAAAAAGATACTGTTATTCAGCCTTTTATTGCCCTGTCCTTTTTTTTTTTCTGTTTTTTTATTCTGTTGCTAGCAGAAGCTGAGGGACACACTATTCTTCCCTTGCAAAGGAAGTAAAAATTTTATTCTTCCAATCTACATACCCTTATGCTACAAGAAATTCCTTTTAAGTCCTAGAAAACCCATGGGGCATTACAGCCTCATGATTGGATTCTCCACAATATATACTCAGGCAGGTTCTGATACTGCAACAACAGTGTGTGGATGTGATGAGACACATTTTCCCTAAATCTGTCACGGAGAACACCCTCTGGATTTCCTTATTCCCATTACAGACTTTAATGGGAATACTTTTGGAAGTCCAGCTACATCACATAGTGAGAAGAGTTACGGGAGGCTCCCAGGAAGCAAAAAAGAGATAAAATACTATCACATGCATAATTTCAAGGACCACTGAGCTTTGTTTTCTGCACATTAGCATTGCAAACCCCACAACAAAGACAAAGTCTTGGATTTTAAGTTTCAAGAAAGATGACTTTACCAGCTTTCGGCACCCGAGTTGTGTTCTGCAGGTACTCCCCACTCTTATACAGATTCAAAACTCTCTCCAGCTGAGCAGCTGTCTCATCTATTCCCCAGTGAAGTTCTCCTTTAAAAGCAAAGGAAAAGAATGACTTAGATGAGGAGCATTCTGCACAGGACAAAACAAGGTTTCGCTTGAATGAAGCCCTAAGCACGGGAGCCCTGCTCTACCCAGGGCAGGGCTGTGATGTGGGCAGGAAATCCCTGAGTTTCTGCAAGTCAGGTTTCACACCTGACATGACCCAGGCATTTCAGCTGATAGTCCCAGGCCTGCAGGCATGAAACACTGAGGAGAGCTCCCCACAAGAGATCAACATCAGCTAATATAGGGAATTCCAAAGCTTTGCTTGCTCATTAGCTGTAGCCCAGCATCATTTATTTTCCTTTTGGATGCACACTGGAGTAATGCACTGCAAAACCCCCAAATCAGTGTTACAGGCAACTACTCTTGTCTCAAAGCCACTACCTTGGTAATCAGTAAAGACCTATGGAAATGTCATTTGTGCCTCTGGCTTCTGAGGTATAAAACACCACTGGTATTATTGACAGTGAGAAAGTATCCTGGGTTCTATCATTAAAATTTCCCTTTCCAGGGACAGAAGTTCTTCCAGACCCCACAAGGAATTGCATTCTGATGCAGTTCACCCCCAGTACTGAGGTGTCAGGATGAAACACATACCTCTGTGAAGCCTAGATAAAATCTAAAAATGTGATTTCTCTGGTGTATGGGCCCATTGTTGCCTTCTTGGTATGGGAGCAATTTTATCCTGAATAGAAAAACAATCTAGTTCTATTGCAGTGAGCACAAAAGCATCCTCCCCTCCCAACTGTAATAGTTACACTAAAAAAGCAAGTATTTGGCATTACCATGTTTATTGTGATTACCTGTTGCATTGACTATCTTGTCCAGTAACGGTCTCAGTGAGGATGGAGCACTGTGTGGAAGAAGATAGGTAAAAAAAAACCTGCAATAGAAAAGTAACCAATATTGACTTCTTTTTTTTACAAGAGTTTACAAACGTCTGGTAACTCCTGATCATAAGGAATAAAATTCCTATTGCTTATATGTCACTGACCTATTCAGGAGATATAATGGTATTCTATATTCAAATAAATACATAGCTGAGACTATTCACACACAGCTGTCTGGCAAACCTAGACCACGCTGCTACATACAAGGCTGCCTTGTACCTGCATGTAAATGTTCCATTAATACAGCAATTTGCTGTGAAGCCCCATGGATTGTGACTATTTGCAAAGCTGGCTGTACTTTAACAAACTAAAAGGATGCCATCAACCCCATAAGACTTGAGCTTGTTTGTTTTTTTTCAAACCTTGAAAGTGCATAAATTGGATTTCTGTTCATTTCTTATAAATGAAATTACTCTTTTCTTTACTACTGTTTTCTAAGACTTCCAAATTACTTGCCAGGAGAAAGCTGCCTTCTATTGTTTTAACGCTGCTGGAATAGAGAATGTCCTCTCTGTTCTTATCATTTATCTATAATCAAGATGCATTGATGCGTGGGTGTTCACTGATGGAGGTAGAATCACAGAACAACAGAATGGGGGAGGTTGGAAGGCACCACTGGAGGTCAGGTAGTCCAGCCTCCCTACTCAAGCAGGGCTTCCTGGAACAAGTTACTTAGGACTGTGTCTTTGTGGTTTTTAAATATCTAGAGAAGGAGATTCCACAACTCCATTTTAATGTTTTTTATTACAAAAGAAAATAAACAATGTGCCATTACCATCCCTTGAAGTACATTTAATTTTCATATTTCTCCTTTGGAGTTCTACTATTCCGCCAATACTACTACCTATTGCAACTAACTCAGTGTCACAGAAACCTAACACGGAGATGGACATGTCAGGATGTGACAATAAAAACAGAACTACTGGACATAAATACTAGCTAATGAAAAGAACAGGAACACAATTGGGAAATTGCCCTGCTTCACATCTAACTTGCAAAGCAAAGCAAACAATTTTTCAGGCACAGAGACCACATTGTCAAATGGAAACCCCCACGGACTCATGCTCAGGAGGGAGACCAGCAGATGCTTTCCATAAGCGCAAATTAGAAAATACAGTTACTGATACCAAAAATTGATCATAGAGGTAGGTATTATTGAGCTGACACTCTATTTACACAATGAATATTCCTTTGAGAATGTAACTCCCTTTTTCATCCCAAACAAAAATAATGTTTATGGTTTTCCCAAGTGGGATAATCCACTGGGAGGTTTTCCTCATGATGAGTACGAAACAGCCAATGTAAATAGATATAGAAATCTGAAGAGCAGCACAAAGTTTGTAACAAATAATTTGTCTGGTAAATTTTAGCTCATTGTTTTTGATTAGAGATTATCCCTAAAGCAGAGTCCAACTGTGATCTGCCTAACACAGACTGCCAGATCCTTTCACACTGATTCCTACAAACTGTTTATTTTTGAGAACTATCTGATCTTAATTTAAGAATTCTCCATGATGGAGAATTCATCTCAGCCATTGGTTAATAGTTAAAAATATTAATTATGTTTACTTTCAAAACTGTCCAGTGCTTTGAAAACTGTTCCCCCAAACATTTGGAGGAAAACACAGTGAGACACATTTGTGACAGGAGGTAAGCATCTGAAAGTCAAGATGTGCCAGTTCTTGTAGAGGTTTCTCCCAAATGTTTTCTCTCCTTTAATAATTTACCTCATAAAGAAACCAGCAAGACAGACTTAAGTATGCTTTCAAGGTTAGGGTGGGTTATGTTTTAAAATTACAAGGGGTTTATGCATTGTTTGATGTATTGCTGCTTTTGACTTCTATCTAACAGCATCAGAGGGCAACCTCTGAGCCTACAGCAACAGAGTTCAGCTCTGAAAGTAACAAATTTAGCAGCCTATCCTTAATGAAGTGAGGACTTCACCTTCTCAGACAAGTGCGTAGGGTTTGCTGCAATGCCTTAGCATGGGTGGTCACAGCCTCCCATAACATGAATCCACCGTTCCACAAAACCCCACATCTCTATGGAATTAAGGCAAAGCAGGGGCTGAGGACACTGGGGTACTGTGTATGAAATACACACTTGAGAGCAATTCAAAGGCAGTACTAAAAACTGTATTAGAAAAAGACCACTTCCTTCAGCGTGACCAGAAACCTGCCACAAACCCATGACACCACAGACATGTCCCCACTTATGACCAAGATGGATGGGCACCTATTAAAGGCTTCTTACCCAGAAACAGTCTAACAGTCTTAACCAAAAGCTAGCAAGCTAAGCAAGATCTTTGAGCCAAGAAAATGGGAACGGAAAATCTTGCAGGACACACTAAATACTGTGCTGCTCACTGCAGATGGCTGTCATGTGGTGCAGCCCATTTCAGTGTGGTCAGCTAATGCGACACACATGCTGGTGAGTGCCCTGTGACCAGATCAGAAAGCTCTCCTTGGAGCAGCCTTTCCTCACTGTGGTCTGGAAGGCAATGAATGGCATGGTACTTGAAAGGGAAGCCTAAGCAATGAGCACACCATTATGGCACTGCTCTGAGATCTCCATCCTCCTATCTGGATCAGACAAGGCAGCTGCCTGTCCCAGCAGTGCCCATCAGATGGAGCGGCAATGGCAGGATGAGCATGGCACTGAGCATCCAATACTGACTCCCTGGAAAGCAGTGACATGGCTCCTCCAGCATCCCACACAGCCTTCCGAGGCTGTGATGGCCGATGGGGGAGACCCAAGACCACAAACCCAAAGCCATCACCCAGAAGGACCCAGCTGCAAATCTGGATACACCTTTAGAATCAAATTTGGAAGATGCTGCAACAGCTGAACACTTCCATCAGCGTGGCCAACAGCGTGGCCAACATCACCCACGTGTCCCCTGCTGTGGGCACGGCACTGGGAGTCAGTTCCCCAGCACCTGCTCACACAGACCCGGGGCTGGGAGGGAAGGGTGGAAAGACCACCCTTGCTTTAAAAGGTCTGGGCTTAGACCCCAGATTGTCAGCAGCTGAGGGTGGCCCCAGCATCTCCCGGAACACACTGGGGCTGTTATCACCCTACCACAGCAGGCTCCAGCAAGGCCGGGAGCACTGAGCCAGAGGACAGGATGTAAACTGAGCTCTAAGTCTCCCTCTGAAGCCATCCCTTTGCTCAGCTGGTGCTGCAAAACACGTGATGACCCCTCAACTCACACCAGAGAGCTGCTGGAATCATCTCACCACAGAGCTTGTGGGCCCCCAGCTCCAAAAGTGCTTATGCTTCACTCCCATGAAAATCTCTACTTGAGTGAAGAATTCAGTGGGCTTCAACAAACACAGAATTAGACTGAATGGTGAATCACACTCAGAGTATGCAAAATATTTCAAACGTTGTAAGTGCCATGTATTTTCACAAATGAAACAATTATTCATGGTTTCACTTACTCCTGGCAATTGAATCTGAGACAGTATGTGCTCATTGATGTGAATAACTATAAAGGATGCTGGAGCTCTAGGCCCACTCTTAATTCTACATGACTTTATCTGACCACAGACCTGTAGGCATTGTAGAGATTCCTCTTTTCGTTCATGTTCTGGCACCGTCCCTCAACCGAGCAGGGCAGGGTGAAGTTTCTCGCAGGGAATTCCATGAAGCAGTCGCTGTTACTGGTGCAAGAGCTCTCCTCAACACTGGCATCATCCAGATCTGTCACCTTCAGCTCCCCGTTCACGATCACAAACTGCCGAGGGCGAAAATCCAGTAATGTCACCGAGCCAAGAGGAGAGTGAGCCAAGTAATGCAGGAGCCGAACTAAGCTGAGACATATCTGAAACACAAAAGCATGGGTATCTCACGTTGTTCTCTCAGTGCAAAGTGTACAACAAAACCACTTTAGCTGAAGATATGTTCATAAATTTATAACTTAAAATAAGCCTTATAACTTACCCTCAAAACTAAATGTTGCAACCGAGGTACTTTTCACAGGATTAACATAGCTGATTGTAAAACCCTGAGAGACTTGAAACAAAAATAAGCTTCTTTACAAGTACTTTCCCACACTATTCTTGAAGCAGGACTCATTGTTGCTATTCTTACTTTCAACAGAAATAAAAGCATTAACTTTTAATAACACATTATGCACAGGCGTTGACCACACAGTCTGATCCTGCTCTTTTACAAACTCCAGGTCTGGAAATTTTGGCTGGACCGCCCTGCACCCATGCCTGGAGCTCCAACTGCAGACAGTGTCTGTATTGCCTCTCTACTGATCCTGCCTCTTGACTGTTTTTATACTTTTTTTCCACTGTTTCCTCTGATATTTTTTTCCTTTTTCCTTCTTCCTCCCAGGAAGAAGAGCTCCCCAGGTCCAATGTAACTCTTCACCATGCCTCAGAGTAAGTGTATATGCCTGTCTGCCTTGACAGGTCTGCCTTGAGGACCCTCATGCACCATTTTGAGCTCTATGCTGATGTTTCACTCTTCCACTGCATGTTAGAAACTTGAGTAACTCTTACTAGACAGCAACCCTGATGAACATTGAATTCAGCCCCCTTACCAAAGTCCTGTTTTCAATTCATGCATTCCTTTAGAGTCCACTATGTAACCCATTAATCCAAATGTAGCAGCAATATGGACACAGTTAAATACTGGAATTTTTATTTTATGTATAAAATAAATAACAGGTATTACTCAGTTTAGCAGGCTTTTTACTGTTTATGTATATAATCTTTGTTTTCTATTAAAATACAAGTTTAAAGGCATGTGCATTGAAGTAGTCAAATCCAAATTCAGTCTAGGGGCTTAAAAAAACACTCAAGGGTATGCCTCAATGCAACCTTGATAAGAAAGCTGAGCATAGTTGAAGTTATTGCCCACAGACCCTTCACTTGTAGGACATTAGAACCGTCTCATGCTTCTCCATAATATTTCTCGTGGTTGACCAGACAAGAACATTTTTCTCCTACTTACAGGATACCACAGCTCATATGGAGATGTTTGTAGGTGTATACAAGCCTGGTTATGGGATGCTAAACTTGACCACCCTTACCTCCCCTTGGAAGGACACACAACTCATGTCTGTGTTATCCTGCAATACATTGTAGAGAAAAAGCCCATCCAGCCCAAGCTAACCTATGATATAGGTGTACCTCTTCAAATGCCAACAAACCCAGAATTTAGCTTGAACAAACCCACAGGTTGTCATCCAAAACTATTGCCTTTCCTCAAATGCCAAAAAGCCCCCTGCTCCTGCACCAGCAACCTCTGTGCCCAGCCCCAACAGGCTGTGCCATGCACACCTGCTGCAGGCTGGGGCTGCAAACGCCCCTTACAACAAGCTTTAAGCACACAGATGAAGGCTTTGCTCTGTGTCACACACCTCTGGCTTACTCAGCTTCCTGCTGAGTTCATCCACACAAGGAAATAATCAATTGCAGGAATAACCTCATGGATTTATGCAGACATTTTCAGGACTGGACCACAAACAAGTCTCACATATCAGGAAGACAATTTTATTTCCTTTCTTTCTGTGTTAGTTGCACCCTAGACAAATGAATGAGCACAACATTATTTAGGACTTCATTACAGTGGTCACAGGAATGTTTCACCTGTAATTCTACCTCGGTGGAGGTCTTCATCTAATTCTCCTTTATCTCCCTTTGCTACTGCTCACTCAAAAATGTCCACACTGGAAAGAAACTTCTCTGTTTATTACCCATAATCTCACATACCTCTTGGTCAATTATTTTACACATATTTGCTGTCCCAGTCCATGGTTTGCATTCCCTGGATGAGATGAGCTAAAGGCAAGTGGTCCTGTGTGTTGGAAACCCTGCTGATTTCTTCTCCTGCTTACCAAGACCATGCTTCTTTCAGGATAAAGGAGCTGAAGCTTAGTGCAGGGAGCACACTTGCTCCAGCTGTATGAGTAAAATAAACTTTGCCAGGTAACATTCCTGAGCACAGAAACTTAATCCCACACGCACACTGGCTAGCATGGTTTCTGGCCAGGTCTGACCAGCACTGAGGCTGTTCTCCTGCACTGTCCCCAGGCAGGATCCAGAAGGCAGCATGGCCCAGGGACATTTCCAACAGGTTCCAAACCTGCTCACAGCCTTCAGAGAGTGCAGGAATGCAACAGCACAGCCGTGGGATGCACCTTGCTCTTTCCACTCAGAGCTCACTCAGGCTCACTTTTAATTTTCTGGCCCAGAGGTAGCTGAGCAATCCAAAGTGTTTCAGCTGGAGACTGCTGCCGCCTTTCAACATCCTAGGGAGTGAACCTCAGACAGCAACACCTCCCCATACACACCGAGCAAGACAGCGCTGTCTGGATCAAAGCATTGCTGCAGTCTGGCTTCATTTTGGACAAATTAAGTGTGACCTTCGTGCTCCTGGTAAATTGCCAGTGCGGTGGACAAACTGGGTTTGAGATTTGTGTACATTTATCTCACTCTCTCCCCGGGAAAAAATGAACAGAGCAGGAAGCAGTAGAAAACAATTATAAAACAAACCTATGATAAGGATCAGGAGAGAAATGTAACATCCTTGTATTGTTTAAATCCCAGTTGCAGAGCACAGTGCCAAAACTCCTGGGCCTCAAGGTTTAGCAAGTAAGAAACATTTCAAGATACCATGTAAAAACCATGGAACTGGTTACAATTAGATAACATCGACAGACAAAATAACATAAAGCAGCATCTTAAACACTGCAGAAGGGGAGTGCTAAATACTGCTTCTAAACCAAGATGCAATCATATGCAAAACAAACAGTTAATAAATGTGAATCACACTGAAGAATACACAACCCCTGCTTCATAATATTATTTATTCCTCACTCTCCTAAAAATCCTTATAAAACAGCTGTTACTCACCCGAAATCTGTCTTCCCAGGAAGTCTGTAAAAGCTGAATCATCTCTAAAGGCGAGCCCAGCTCAGTGATGGTCGTCAGTGTGTCTGGGATGTCATTGCTGTCTTGGTAGCAATAGCCGTAGAGCTGAAAACAACACAGCCAGGCAACATCAGCACAGTGCACCTTGGCATGTGGATTCCCAAAGGAGGCTGTGAGCAGTGCTTCTGGCAGCATTTGTGACCCTGCAGGGAACCAACTGCGGGACTACACCCAGAGCACTGCATCCAACCCACTCTGGACCAGTTTATGAAGAGCTGTACCCCATGGCAAGCAACCAACACTAGAGGTGCTCATGGAGGATTGTTTTCTGGGGAGGGACCCCACACTGGAGCAGGGGAAGACTCTCAGGAGTCCTCTCCTGAGGAGCAAAGAGCCACAGAAACAATGTACGATTAAGTGACCACAACACTCATTCCACTCCCCTGCACTGCTCAGGAAAGGAGGCAGGGAAATCGAGAGGGAAGGAGAGCCCAGGAAGAAGGGAGGAGCAGGGGGAAGGTGTTTTTAAGATTTGGTTTTATCTTTCATTACCCTACTATGATTTGACAAACTAAACTAACTTTTTCCCAAGTCAAGTATTTTGCCCATGACATCAATTGCTGAGTGATTTCTCCCTCTTCTTAACTCAACCCATGAGCCTTTTAAAATATTTGCTCTCCCCTCTCCAGCTGAAGAGGGGAGTGAGAGAGTGGCTTTTGTGGGTGCCTTGCATCCAGATAAGGCAAACCCATGACAAATATGTAAGACAAAAAATAACAATAATAATAATTTAACAATTTTTATGAACACAGAAACAGAAAACTATCTGAAGAAAGGTAGTTTAACCAATGCAACACCTGACCAAATAATACTGATTTTATGCTTTAAAAATATCGCAAAATAGTTTTTATGACATTTTCCGTAGGATTTCCTTGAGTGGAAATATGTATTTCAATGACACAGTGCCTTGAAAAGCAACTGAAATGGCAACATTTATCTTTTCCCAGCCAGAAATTGCCTCTCACTATACCTGATGAATTTCTGTGTACAGTATCATTAAAGCAGAACAAATACTCCAAAATACTATTTGCCAGTAGCTTCTACAATTTAAAAGCATTTAAATGGCAATTTCAGCCATACTCCAGCTTTTTCTTTTATTTGCTTTCCAAGGATGTGTGAATGACTTCCACTTGCACAAATAATTGCACTAGAAGAATATTTAAAGACTGTGGAGGAGAGACTGTTTTGCTTTATATGGAGTGGGACAATGTCTGACATGCTGAGGGACAGGCTTCTATGAACTCCCTGCCAAGCTCTGGCAGAGAGGATATTAAATGAGCCAGATAAGGATCTGATCACAACTTTCCAGCCAGAACAGCATGCACATGAAATAAAATTAAATGTAATCTCTGCCCCCAGTCAAATAAAACATACAGTAAAAGGGTCGGTGTGAAAATGCAGCATTAAAAAAAATGCCCTGTTGCTACTCCTCTGCTGCCTTGCCCCAAGCAATGTTATTTTCCAAACCTCTTTTAGTTTTAAAAAGCTCAGGGAAGATGACAGGGGAGGTTCCTCAGTGCTGAGGCCACTTGGATATGGCCCTGCAGAAGCCAGGCTCAGGCAGCCAGGACAGGGACCGATCCCAAATCATGAGGAAAGCAGAGTTCCAGGGGTGGAGGGGGCAGCTGAGGCTGCACACAGCCCCTGCGAGCAGATCCCAGCATCCAGCACGTTCTTAGAGCTTGTGACCTCCCCAGGCAGAAAAGCAAAGAGCAGGCTAAAGTCAGCAAATACCGGATTTGTTAGGAGCCATGCTGCTAGCTTTGACTGTAGCTGTCTACATTTAAAGGAAAAAAGGGTGCCAAAAAATGTAAAAGAAGTAAACAATTTTTCTTTTTGGTGTAAAAATGGCACTGTATTTCAAAACAGCTGCTTAAACATGGACATTAACCTAAACAAAAAAAAAAATAGCTAGAAGATCTTATTTTAAAACATGCCAGAAAGAGGAATTGTGATAGATGCCGATATGAACATTTGAAGTAGGAAAACAGACGTTTGTCTTTACTGCCATAACCATGACAAAGACACTAACAGTAATAATTTCCCCATCTAGAGCCATTTGGACCAGACTTAGGTTTGTTCCTTATCATCTGTGACACCACTTTTGTGAGGTTTAATGCCAGGAGTTAAATCTTAGAGGATCACATCAGCACAACTGTTTAAGCTATCTACGCTTACCAAAAGTTGAATTAAATGAAAATATTTACTACAACATATATTCTTTTCTCAGGGAAGGTTGGATTCTGCACTCCTTACCAGCTATTTCCCACCCCTCGTGTGTGTGGGCACACTAAAGGAGACAGGATGAAGCTCAGCAGGTTTGAAAACCCTCACTTCTGGGTGTCAAACCCTAGCATCTGTTTCTGTATCATCTGCTGAATTCAGCTCTAGTCTTTAGCACAGTAATACTATCCACTGGGAAAAAAAAGTCGTAAGTGAAATTAGCAAGCAACCCAGACTGGGAAATGACAGCATTGCAGTAACTGCTGGTTCACAGTTACACTGAATACAAAAAAGATAGCAGTCTCCATCAGACATTGTCAATGTTTGTGAAAACAACTCTGGGAATAGAAACACAGAAGACAAACAACAATTATCCATTCCTTTTGATAATACAAACGTAATACACATACATATTTACACAAAAAGATATTGGAAAATGAGTCTCACTATTCACGTGCATATGGTCACAGGAGTAGAAATTAATTACAGTACCTATTTCTGTCTATTGTATCTCGATCCATGAATGTCAATAGTAGTAACAACAAGCTAGGTTTGCTCTCAGCTGGAATTTTGCTCATAATTCTTTCATTTTAGCATCCAGTCTGTACTTTGGCAAAAGTCTTCACTGCCCAAATATCTGACTATATCTATAAACTAACCTGAGCTCTATATTGATTTCACACAAGTGAAACCTCTCCAGATACATTATTATATAGAGTTATAAAAGCACAGAAGTCTGAGATACGAAGGATTTATTGGGTCACATTTATAATTTTCTAAATCAACTCCTGAAACTAAATGCAAAGATTCACATGTAATTACAATGCCATATTTGTATGTGCAATTACCATGATTACAAACTGGGCAAGTCCCAACAGCCAGTTAAGCATCTGAAATGGTTACATTCATCCCCTCCTGATGAACCACCAACCAGTACCCAGATGTTACAAAATGCAAAATATATATAGATGCAAAATATTCCCAGGCAGCAATACTGAGGCCTTTCATTTAAAAAGATGACTTACACAACACAAGAAACAAGTACAAGGGTACTACCCAAAACATTTTTTAACTTCCTTTTGTTTTTGTCCAATCCATTTTAAGGTCAGAAATGAGACAGAATGGTTTGTATTCCCAGACAGTGAAGTAAGAAACAGATAGCTGGTGCATACAATAACAAGAAAAATAACCACACGGGGAAACTGAATATAGCTGGAAGCAAAAGATGAGCCAAAATATCTCCTCTATCTGAAATTCTATTAGGTTGGACATCATTCTCAGCGTCACAAAGCTACACTTCAGACATATTGAATAGTGATGGTTTTCATACACTTTTTCAGTATGGTTCCAATTAAATGAATGGAAAGAAATACAATCCCACATCTTTTTGCTATCTTGAGTCACTGCATTTAAATGCCACCCCAATATATTTTTGTGTAGAATCTAATAGCAAACAGTCATGATACTGGGATGCCTTTCTGCTGTTTAGAAAAATGTATGCCAGATATGAAATGTTGACCTGTTCTCACATCATGTGTCATAATTCATTTCTTTCGAGTAGCCCCATTCACCAAATTATTCCCTTGCCTTTCAGATTTTCTTGGTCATAAAGGCTCAGTCCTGCATTAGTCTTTCTGCACCCAAAATTCCCACTGACTCCCAACAGTTTTTAGGCACACTGGGCATACAGGGTCGGCCCATGTGAAAGTCATATTGCATTGTAGGAGCCCGCGTCCCTACAGCCAGCCAGCTCACCTCCCTTTACAATTCCCTTTTACTACAAATTATGGAGACAGAGGTGCCCCTTTCAGAGGAGCTAGGGCAGCAGGGGAGGGCAAAAGCAGAGGTCAGCCTCTACACAAAAGCCAACAAGCTTACTGAATAAAAACACAAAATAAAGAAGCTTATTAAGCTGTCATCAGCAGGGTAAGTCTGTTCAAACGATGACCCCTTCTGCATTGCTGTAGACACCCCGGCTAGACTTTCAGAAAAATAAATGTCAAACCTGAACCATTGCCAAAGTGTTGTATTTCCTTTATGGAGGTTGATCAGTCACAAACGGTAGGACTCACCTTTTCCAAACAGGTCTCCAGCCACTTTCCCCAGCTGGGGCTCTGCTGCTGGGCTGTGGCAGGATTGCCGAGGGCAAAATGACCCTGTACAGATCACGCCATTTCCCAAAAAACTAGACCACATTATGTATATTCTTCTTTCCCTAGAACCACAAAAACTGGCAATTTCTCCCTTTTTTCTTTAATGAACATGAGATTTCTGTGAGTCCTGGAACATGAATTTCAAGCACACTGTTGCCAGCTGTAATATAAGTGACAGGCTCAACTGCATTACACCAGAAGGAAATTTCAGAACCCTCTCTTCTCTTTCAATTTGGACTGCTATTCTCTTTTAATTTTGACTACAGTAGGACCCAACTTCTGCCCACAATAGAAAAGGGCAATGAAATACAATCTCACATCTACGAAGAGTGACAGTAGTCAGCACTTGACACAGCCCTTCTATTCAGAAATACATGGACACAGAGCTGCTTAATCAAAACTGGTTGTGTCGAGATTGTATTTTGTAGTGTTTTGGTGCCCGTGGGAAATAAAAAGCTCCTACTGGTTTTTTGATGAGCCATTTGCTTGAGCTGCTATGTTTCAAAACCAGAACAGCGTATTTTAGAAGCTCTTGCTACTTTATTGCTAAGTTAATGCAATATTTTTAGGCAACCAGTCCTTGGATTCACCTTTCATCCTTGAAGCACTTAGACAGTCCATCCTGCAAGAGCAGAAATCCCCCCCACAGCCTGATACAGCTACGATTTACCAGTACATGATTTGAGACGTTTCTGTCACTTTAAGATTTATGAATCGCCTGTGTTTTTAAAATTTCCCTTCATTGCTGAAGGTACATACATATATAAATATACATACATATACACACAAGCACATACATACACATATATGCTTTGTATATATGACATGTGTATGCCTGTTCTGATATTTAATGAATACACACAGTACTTCATGTGTATTTTAAAATGTCTTTTCTATTTTTAAAATACATATTAAAATATTTTTTATATTGCCCATCAGTCCAAAAAAGCACATGCAAATCTGTGAAATGCAGGGAACCTGGAAAATGCAAGGAACCCGATGCCAAAATTTACTAAAGATCGATCCAATGCCAACTTTCCTGCTATAGAATATATCAAGATGGCTCACAAGTAGTAAATTGATTTTCTCCCATTGAAATCTAGCAATCGAGCCCAGAAAAGTGCTCAGTTTCACTAGAAAAAGACTCACACAGAACATCTCCAGCACCGTGCAGAACCTTTTGAGAGTGGAACCCAAACTATGTGCTGGCAGCTGTGAGGCAGGATTTTGTCCGCTGCTGGATTTTGGAACCAAGAGCAAGTAGTGGGTAATTCAAATATTAAACTCTAAATTCACAGTTCTGCCTAGGCTTTCTTTATTAATGTAGTATTATGATTAGCACTAAACTCCAGGAGAACTAAAAGGTACAAGAATCTCATTCCTGGCACTGTTACTAAACACATTACTAAATATTTTCATTAACAGAAAAATTGGAATGTAGCACTCAGAAACTGACACTACGTGTATTTACCCATATCTGTTGCTATATCCATAAAGGTCCACAGATAGCTCCATATATTTTAGAGGTATATGTGTGTATACATATCCATACATACCTGCTGCTCTGACATATACTATGTTGGCTATAATCTTATGATTTAGTAACGTTATCTCCCTTTTACTCTCTCTGCTTTCCTTATACTCTGAAGTGGAAAATTCTTCTACTAAAAACATTTACAGCACTTTGAATTTGCATTGCACTGCACAAGCTCAAGGCCCAACCCTGCAAATATTTAGTCACTCAAGCAGCCTACTCTTGTAAAGCCTTCCAGTGAAGACGAATGGATCACTCATACAACCATGATTTCACTGGAAACAGGCTGATATCACCAGAGGCATAGTTCATTATCTTGTAAATAGCCAGATCAGAAGCTCCCCTGACCTCCATCCACAGCCACAGCATTCAGTTCCACTGCACCACAAGTTTAACCCTCTGTCATGACACAATTTTGCACTACAAAGACTGTCAAATAACCTCCGTGCATCACATGTACAGAAATGCTTGTCTTGAATTCATTATAATAAATCCATCTATATAATTCTTCTTTCTTAGGTATGAGTCATATAATTTTGAACTTTTTCATGGCAAGCTTTAAAATAAGCTTGAAATCTATCTGCAGTTACATAGTACAAGAAAAAGGCAAGTCTATCCAAACTAAGTTGTTCCAAATTTGGCCTAAAACAATATAAAATACCCATGTTTGGTGTCTGTTACCTAAACTGAGCAGTACAGCTGAGTGCGATGAAAAAGGGCAAGTCCTTTAAAATTAGTCTAGAGTCAATATTAGCATTAGCACAGTGCCTGTGAGAACTAGTTCTTGTCAAGTTTTTCACGGCCATCACTCAAATGAAAAATGGCAACAGAAGTTAGATGTCACGGGGCATCTACCTGAACCATCAGATGATTGTGTTGACACAAAAATCCATAAAAAACATCTTTTAAAAAGCCCAGCTTGCACATTTGACACAGGCACTTCACAAACCAGGCCTGCACAGCCTGAGCTGATGCCTGAATCCATCAACATTGTGCCCATGCAGAGAGCAGAAAGACACAGGAGCAGAGCTGTGCCAGCCCTGGTGTCTCCTTCCTGGGGTCCTCTCCTCCTCCCTTGCCACATCCTTGCCTGCCCTTCCCGAACATGGCTGCATCTAGAAGACAGAGCACGTGCAAGAGGCCCACAGTGATCCTGAAATTCAGGGACAGGAATGGATAGGATATCTCAGCTGGTTGGTTGGAAAGGGCAGGAAATGATCGTGTAGTCCAACTTCCTGACCATTTCAGGGCTGACTAGAAGTCAAAGGATGTTATTGATTGCATTGTTCAAATGCTTCCCCTTAATACGGATGGGTTTGGGGCATTGACCACCTCTCAAGGCAGCCTGTTCCAGTGTTTGACCACCCTTCTTAATCACTGGATACCAGGGAGAAGAGATTTACCTAGCTATCCCACACTGGGGGGGCAGGGGGAATGAAAGGATAAGTTAAAAAAACCATGTGCTTCCTTCTGCAATTCTGTCCTGGTCATAACTAATTCCAGGCCAGGATATTGATGGCCCGGAATGACCTTGTTCATTCATTGCTGCTCCCATGAAAAATGGCAAGCAGCAAGGGACAACTTGATCATACCCACAGCATCCCATGATGACCACTGATCTCTCCAAGCCACTGAGCAGAAGAAGCAGTGCTGGGCTCTCCTCAAAGCAACTGGATGAGGTTGCAAGTCATCAACTCCCATAAAGGAGGCAGAAATTCAAACCAGTCTTCTGGAGTGATTTATGTGGCACATAAAACTGAGAAACAACCATAGAAATCATTCAACAAATGCCTGGGATTAGTTTTATGAATGCTACTTTCAAAAGGAGGGACAATGTAGCCCTTCTAACTTATGTGATGACATATGCCTTATGGAAAGGCATTCCGGCCAGCAGCTTTGCAAGTTGAACACCCTCTGCCATCCCAAGGAATTCAATGGGAAAAAAATATTATTAGGGGACTTCAGCATCAAGATGTGCAGCTTGCCTTCCAGGGACAGGAACAGTTAAGAGTGGGTTTGCAATTGTATCCGCTCTGTGCTTCCAGCAGCTCTGGAGTTCTTGTTAACAGATCCTTTCTTCACTCTTAAAAGTGCAGGATAACATCTGGGCCTTTGGGGAAGCAGTCTCACAATAAAGAAGCACTTTGTGTAATTCTTCTTTCCTCGCCAAACCGCATCTGTCTGCTCTCCCTGCCCTTCTCCACTCCAGCCCGAGCTCCTCGGGGCTGTGGGGACATGTGCTAGCAGCAGAGGGCTGTCTCTGCCGAGCCATCAGTAGGTGGCACTGCCTGCTTCTTTCTCTCACCACACGAATGTCCATCCCTAACACCTTGTGTCGACCACCACTAACCATGGGTGCCCAAGAGATGTAAAAGCCTCTTTGATTTCAAGGTGCGCCTACGGTAGTGTCAAGCAATGTAGTGACTGGGACAAAGAAGCCGCTTCATTACGGCAGTGGTGGTGGCAACAATTTCCAGAGGAAGGAGGTAGCCAGCAAGAGGTGCCAACCTCCCCTGCCACTGACAAGATATGGCAGGTTCACCCGTCTGGAGCTGAGGTTCCTCTGATACAAATGCCAGTTCAACAGCCCATTATCAGCCTGGTCTTGTATCACGTGGAGGCCTCATTCATCTTTAACAAACCTGTCCCAAGAGCAGCTCAACTGAGGAAATTTAGAAAAACATTGGAAAATACTCCCAGTCCAACATGACCTTCCTAAATGCAGCAATCCTGTATCTGGGGTTCATAGTCAGAGCCCATCCAGCTCCAGCCTCATAGTTTAATTCTCATTAGGCACTTGGTTTTGAAAGGTTTGATCCCCAAGAACTGGGAACCTCTGCTGCCCCATCCAAAAAGAATGACAAATTCTCCATATAGACTCCCACCAACTGCTATCAGCAGCTTTCTTCAAGTCAGTAGTTCCCAGAGTTCTGATGGCCAAACTCCAGCCAGACACGGATAAGATTTGTTGCTGGGAATCCTGCACCAGTGCTACCACAAAAGGGATTCAATGCCCACCCGCTGGCAACAGGGAAGAAGTCCCTGAGTAGCTGTTCCCACTATAGCACACTCTTCCCTTCCCCCCTGCCTCCTGTGAAAACAACAGTGGATTCCTGCAAAGAGGATGGTGAAGGACCAGACCTTCAAGAGTCCATACAATCCCTATGCAAATAAGTTTGCACTGGAAATTAATTGTATATTGACTCTCTTCAGACTTGGAAAGATTGACTACTTCCACCTGGAATAAGCGAACCATATACAAAGCTTTATTATTTTAATTCTCACATTAAAATTAAAACTGCCCTATGCTGTTGGCTATGCATATGTATAGGGAAACCACCAGGGTAAAAAAAACCTCTTAATTATCACATGTAAAGAAAAGAAAATCCTGTTTAAAAGTGGGTATTTAAAAATATTGTGATTGGCTAGCACATCTTAAGTCTACTTGTAAGCAGTAAGTGATGTATTATTTGCAGTCTATTTTAATCAATTAATTTTGCAAGAGACAAATATTCTCACTGTAATTATGACCATCTTAAAAAAAAAATCAGCCACAAATACAATAGACCTAACTGACCCAATTCATACAGAAACTGCTTTGATATTAGGATGGTGACTTTTCTAGTGCAGATGCCATCTCAGTATTTCAATTACACATTTTAACTTCACACTAAAGCTAAAAAATCCAAATGAACTGGCCTTGTCTGGACAGCCAGCAAGGCATTGGTGCTGTTAGCAGCTAGTTCCTTCCATCAGCATCAAACAAAGCCAACCCTTTCCCCTGAGCTTTTGTGTGTGTTTTTAAAAAGACACTGGTAGCTTCTTCTTATATGAATCATTGTGAACTAACACTGGAAGTGCTGATAAATAGCTGTCACAGAAATAAGCTTGCACTTCTCCAAACATCTTGTAGTTTCAGACCTTCCCTCCCTACTCTTCAGCAATGCAAATGAAGGAAGAATGGCTCCACCCTTAATTCTGATACTCCAGGGCTATAATTACATTAGTACAGTAAATCAAACATTGCCTTTGTGTCACTACAATTGTGCTCGTTGTTTGAAATTAACTGCAAATGGTTTGATTTTCTTTTCTTCCTCATATATGGGCAGGGAGGAATTAAAGCACACTATATCATCTTCCCCACTATAATGCACAGAAAGCCAGGATTCAGACAGCAACATTTGAACTCTGCAAGAAAAGAAAACGCAGCACGGAGTGAAAGGAAGAGATCGGGCATCACATTTGACACAGAGCGACTGCAAAGCAATTAGCGAGCCGCTAAATCCTCTGCTACAACAAATCAGTGACCCAGTTCCCCCTCTTCCCCGGCGCCCTTCATTATAAAATCAACTTTAATGAACTACCCCTCTCTTCGCCACTCCAAAGCAAATATATTTCCACTGCAGCCTGTACCTGCCCTTCCCAGAGGCTGCTGCCCCAGGGAGCCTCGGGCAGCCCCAGACGGCGGGGGCAAGGGGCGGCGATGGCCCAGCGCTGGCCCGTCGTGCAAGTGATGGACAGAGCATGGGAATAAAAACAGGAAGGCAAGTTGCCTTCACCTCAGCATTGCCTAATGGGAAACCACTCTCCCCCTGGCTGGTTTTCCGTGTTTCTTTTGCTTGACTTGATTCACCACATCTGCCAGAGCTGACACATCTGGCTCCTTCCCTGGGCGGAGGGTATGGTGGGTATGTCAGCATGGTGTCTGAAGACACTGGTACTTTCTGGAAAGAGCTTTTTTTTTACCTCTATCATATATTGTACAACAATCAAGGCCTTTTAAAAGGATGGCTTAAAAAAAAAAAAAAAAAAGCTGATTTTGACAAGAGACAGGCCAGAATGAGAACTGCTGAGACAGTAAAGAACAAGCCTGTTATCTTACAAACTACACTTCAGGCTGTCAGCTGCCAGAGATTTACAGGAAAACCCCCTTTCCTAGGGCCGAACCGACGCGAAACTTTATTTTCAGTGACAGAAACTCATGAACCGCCGCCAGTCCCTGGCCGGGGGTGCCCGGGAGAGCTCCATCGGAGGCAGGGCGGCTGCCGGCCGCCGGCGTGGACGCGTCCCCGGGGTCGCTCCCTCCCACGACCGCGGCGTGGGGAGGCGGAGGAAGAACTCCCGCTCTCCTCAAGCGGCCCCGCTTCGCCTCCAGCCCCGGCCGGTCGCCCAGGAGCGACCCGGTGAGAGCCGCCCGTCCCTGCCCCATCCCTCCCCGCTCCCCAGCCGGGGCTGTCCGCCAGCCCTGCCCTCCCCCGGAGCGGCACGGTGACAGGACAGGACGGTGGCACGTCCTTCCTGCTATTTATAGCAGCCGGCTCGTATTTGGGTATGCCGGGAGCCGCCGGGAAACGGGGAAAAGGAGCAAAAACCGAGGTGAGAAGCAAAAGCAGGGAAGCTCCCGGCCCTCGCCGGCCCGGTGGATGTGGGTGGCATCGTGTCTTTGGCGCCTGCAGCCAGCGCGGTCCTCCTGTTCCAATGGGAGCTGAAGCGCCTGTCAAAAGCCAGAGGAAGGAGGAGACGCTGGCTTTTGAACTGACTCCTCTGCCTCGACAGTAAACCCTGCACAGTGAATTCTAAGCCCGGGGCCGGCTTTTGCTGAAAACAATTTAAAAATCGTGAAGTCAGCCGGTCCTGTCCTGTGTGAAATTTTAAGAGGCATAATCTATACATTTCGTGTTGATCCCTGCTGCTCATTTTCCACATCGGTTCTCCGACTCCTGCCTGACACCGGAGACTTGCTCCTGGCCCACAGCGCTGTCCCGACAGTGTCCAGAAAGCGCCTGTCAGGTCGATATTTACGTCTCCTTTCAAGGCAATGCCTTACCCCACGTTTGGCCCTCACTCAGGCCGCAGCACCCTGGCCCCGTGCGCCCCCACAACATTAAACATTAATGTGCATCAAACAACAAGGGGGGCACGTTCGGGGGTTCGGGGCTCCCCCCCCTCCTGGCAGCACCGCTGGGGCTGACGCGGCAGGAGGGCAGGCAAAAGGAAACGCAATGACAAAATCGGAATCAATCTGAAAATATGTTTCTGATTTAAGTGGAATCTATTTTTAAATGGGGTGGCATGTAAATACGAAGCCCTAACTAACAGAGGGGATTTTTGCCCATGAGAGCATTTTCCCAGCACGGAGGCTGGGCGTGTTTCTCCTCGCGCTGGTGGAAGTGCCTGCTCATCCTCCAGCTGCTCCAGCCCGGGTCCCCCGCCATGGGACAACCCGCACCTCGCCTGCGCTTCCCCCTTCAGAGTCCACCTGACATCCCGGACCGGAGAAGTGAATTGCTGTGGTTCCTCCACATCATCCCCAGCCGGAGAAGTGAATTCCTGCGGGTCCTCCCGAGGTTTGCTCTGGCGGGAAGTGGAGCGCTGGGTAACTTCGGTAGCGCTGCCAGAGGATCCCCCGCCCGCACCTGCCGGGACAGACAGCACACACCCTTCCCCCCCCCCCTTGCTTTTTATGAAAGGGACGGCTCCAAATTAATGCCAATTTCATCCTTCCAGAGAAGAAAACTACACACGAGTAAAACTGGAAAGAAATGTTACTGCCTACCAAAATGACTAAACTTTACAAAATACACACTGGCCAACTCGCTTACACTGGGAAAAACAACAAAACCAAACCAATCTTGGGGCGAGAAACAAAGTCCTCTCAGAGCAACCAGCAACGATGGCTGCACCCAAGCATGGCTTTTCCAAGCAAAATTCGACACAGCTTCAGAGGAGCAACTAATATCCTTCCTAGGAGCACAGGTTTTTGTGGTTTGCAAGGCTATGCATTATAGTTAGACATGGCCTCACCGAGGAAAGAGTATGGAGGAAGGAAGGAAGGAAGGAAGGAAGGAAGGAAGGAAGGAAGGAAGGAAGGAAGGAAGGAAAATATCTATTTTCTTGTTGTGGATAAATCATGACTAGCCTTTCTTTGAACAGCATATGAAACTCGAGAGCTTTGATCGCTGGGATCTGAAGTTCTCGTGGGGGAGCTGGTACTCCTGCTGCAGCTGCTGAAGAAGAAACACAAAACTCCTTTACCCGGTTCAGTTCAAAAAGCACCTACTGTGAGACCGTCTGGTCTAACGTTCATTTTTTATTCTACTGCAACGCTCATGCTATGCGAAACGCAATAGGAATTTCCATACCAGCATTTACATCCAAATGGACCCGCTGAGATTCATGCTGATGTGTAACAGCCCTACAATGCAGCCCCTTCTGGCAAGTGCCGCGGTGCCGGCGCACCGGCCAGCAGGATTCCCACCCGGCCTGTCCTGGTTGAGCCCCCTGGGCTGACCCGTGTGCCGAGGCTGCGCGGATCCAGCTAAGCCCACCGGGAGTCCCAGCAGAGGCTGCCAGAGGTGACCCCACCGCCACCTTCTCTCCGGGGGTACCGGAGCCAGCGGCGCTTGCATTAAAGCCGACCTTTATTTCCCGCATTCTGGAGTGTTTTTGGGTTTCCGAGACCTTCCTCAGTCGCCCCCTTCCTCACCTCAGCACTCATTTTGTTTACGAGGAAGTAGCATCAGAGCGCAAGCCGCAGGGCCGGTCGCCGCGGGAGGATGCCGGGCAGGAGGGGGATCGCGCCGCATCCCGAACCGCTCCCGGCCTTGTCCCGGGCCCAGCGCACCCCGCCGGGGTCACTCACTTGTCGCCAGGGGGTGAGCACCGCCGCTGCCAGCGGAAAGGCATCAACTCGCCTTCCCGCGGACACGCGATGGGGACGGGAGGTACGGAACCGCCGTGGCAGGGACAGGGACACCTGCCCCGGAGACCGCCACCCCCACCGCGCCTGCCGAAGGGGGTGCGGCTGCCCACGGAACAGGGGACGGGGGCGTGTGCGCCAACTCTCGGGAACTCCCCAGCACGATCCCATCCCGCTCCCCGCGCACACCGGGGCTGGCGGCGGTAGCTCCGACAGGTTGCCCGCGGCGGGACTGAGAGAGTCGGGGAAAAGCAGCGCGACCCCCGCGCCCCGGGGGGCTCCGCGCCCGGAGCCGCGTACCTGCAGGACGTTGGCGTGGCGCAGCCGCTGCAGCAGGATCATCTCTTTGACGATCTTGTAGGCGGCCAGGCGGTAGCAGTCCCCCAGGGCGGAGAACTGCCGCACGCAGTGGGCGATGTCGTGCCCGCCGAAGTCCACCGCCTTCAGTGCCACGGCCAGCGTGCGGTTGAGGACCGCCTTGTAGACCGCTTTGGTGTACCCCGAGCCCAGGTACTGCACGCCGCTGACATCGCGGATGTCGCGGCAGCCCAGCAGCGGCGGCTCCAGCGAGAGCTCGGCCGAGGCGCCGGCCCACGGCCCCGCCGCCGCTCGGCCCCGCGGCCCCGGCGGCCGGGGCTGCTCCGCCGAGGTGCGCGGCAGCGCCAGGTCCATCAGGCGCCGCTCCCGCGGCCGCAGCGGCCGCCGCCCCGCCGCCGCCGCCCGGTGCTGCCGGTAGCGCAGCACCTCCTCGTAGCGCTCGCGGATCTGCCGCGCCAGGGCGGCCTGGCCGCGGCCGATCTCCTCCTCCGGCGGGTACAGGGGGGCGCCGGGCGGGGACGGGGGCAGCTCCTCGCGGGGCGGCGGCGGCGGCGGGTGCTCGGAGCCGGGGATGAAGAGGAGGTTGAGCAGGGTGCCCAGGAGGAAGGCGAGGCAGCAGCCGGCCGCCACCGCAGTCTTTCTGCGCCTCATCGCCACTTCGCTGACGGCTTGTCCAGCCTTTCGGGCTTCTCTCCTCTCGACCTTTTCCCGGGAACCAGCTCCGAGGGAGTTTTTTTTTTCTCCTTTTTTTATCCCCCTTTTTTTCCCCCCCCCTCCCGGCTATGCCGGCGGCAAAACGGCCCCGGGCGCTCAGCCGGAGCCCAGCCCCTTACAACGCGCCCGCATGACACTTGCCTCCCTGCTTTTAAGGCTCTGAAGCACTTATTATTAGCGGGACGCGGGGCGGGCGGGGGGATCCCCGTCCCGCTGCCCCCGCCGACGCGCGATGATTGACAGCCCGGCCCTTCCCGCGGCCCGGCCGAGCAGCAGGGGGGCCTGGGAAACGTAGTCCCCCGCAGAAGCCCCGCCGGCCGCCGGCGAGCCCGGGAGCCGGGACTACATCTCCCAGGCTCGGCCGAGCCCCCCGGCGGGGAAGGCGCGGAGAGGGGCGGGACGGGCGGGCGGACCCCCCCGACGGGCGCTACCGGGCAGGGCGGGTCTTGGGCGCTGCCGTCGGGCGGGGCCGGAGCTCTGTGGCTGTGGTTCTTCCCACGCGTGGCCGCGCAGCCCGGGGAAAGTCGCGCCAGCAGCGGTTTCGGAGGGATGCCCTTATCCCACTCCCCGGCAGCCAAGGGGTTTGGGGGAATTGTGTTATACGAGCACCCACGTACCAGCGCAGAGCCACACAAAGGAGAGGGATTCGATGTCTTTTCCACGCCAAAATAAAGAGAAAGGAGGAGGCTGCAGCCCGGAGCTGTGGGTTCGTCATTCGGAGTGAAAATTGCAGCGGTCGCGCCCCCTCCAGCCGCGGCACAGCGCGGGCGCGGAGGAGAGCAGAGCAGAGAGGGGATGGGGCTGCGTGTCACCCACGGGAAAGAACAGCCACAAATCACGGGCTCGGCAGGGGGTAGCCCCTGGCCTGTTGGAAATGTGAATTGCAGGGGTGAGCGCTAATGACATGGTTATCCATCAAGCCCACATTACGATGCTGTTAGCAACTAATTAACAAATACAATCAACCCGCGGAACTTCCACAAAGGAGAGACCATCAACAAGAGAAAAGCCGTAAAGAGTCAGGCGAGGCAAAGTTCATCACAATAGAAGTGGGAAATCATTTCCAGTGAGGGAAAGGGACGGGACATTTCGGTAATACACATCGGACAGACCGTAGGGGGAAAAACACCACAAAAAAAAAAAAAAAACCCAGCCGCCGCGGTTCCCGGGAACTAGCGATCAGAGATCGTCAGCTTTTCCTCCAACACTGACAAAAAACGGAGCTTGGGGAAACTCGGGCCCCAGACCCCGCCCGTTCGCTGCCGGCGCCCAGACCCGCGGGGAAGCGCCCGGGCACCGGAGGCAGCGGCGAGACCGGGAGAAGGCGGGTGGAGGCAGCCTTGGCAGGGCATGTGGAGACGGACCGTCTCTTCCAGCAGCCTCGGAGCCTTTCTGTCGCCTCTTCCCGAGAGCCCTCCGCAAGCACCGGGAGCACGCCCCGCCCGCGGTCCCGCACAAGGGGCGGACAAAGGCTCGGACTGCTGCCGGACCAGGCGCCCCATCCCCGCGGGACTCCCGAGCCTGGCACCAACCACCGCAGAAAAGTGACAGGAGGGAGCGTAATCACCAATTAAAATAAAAATAACAACTGCAGGAAGGGGAGGCTGTCTGCCCCCGGAGGGACAGCGGGCTCCCGGGCGCCCAGCCCAGCCTCCGCGGGCGCGCTCCCGCATCCCGCTGCGCGCAGCCCCGCGGTGCTCGCTCCGCCCGCCGGGGCGGTGCCACCTGCCCTGCCCGCGGCTGAGGGGACCGCGGCTCGGGGGAAATCTTTTCGAACGGGGTGGGTTTTTCGGTTGGTTGGGGGTTCGGGTCTTCTTTTGTTTCTTTTTTGGGGATTCCCTCCCTCCCCCCCCCCCTTTCCTTCATCGTTTCTGTTCTTACCTATCGGGAGCAGCGTTTTACCCTCCAGATACAGCCCATTCCCGCTGGGATAAGTGGGATTTTCACGGGTGTAGTTTCCCGACTAGAGGACGGGTAGCAGTCTGGTTTTTATTTTTTTTTTCACCCAAAATAAAGGCGTTCATAACGGTTGGAAATACATTTCCAAAGATATTGTGACACCTGCAGCCCTCCCTGTTTTGAGCGGGATTCCCCCCATCCCCCGCAGGCGGCGGGAGGCTCGGGTTGCTTTGGGTTGCCTTCCCGCGGTAGGTGCGGGAGATCTGAACGCACCGGACCTCCCCCGCTGCCGACCCCTTCCTCCGCCGGCCCCTGGCAGGGCACCGGGCTCCTGGAGAGACACGGGGCATTATTTCCCAGCTGGCCAGCCCATACCCAGCCCTGCAGGCCAAGCCAACGTGGAGGGGTCGGCGGTGCGTTCTTCCCGCTGCCCGCCGTCCTGCGCGTCCTCCGGGGAAATCACGGCGATTTTTCCGTGCCTTTAAAACGTGAATGCTCGGCGGGATTTACGGCTTGGTTAATACGAGCCAACACTTTTTATTATTGCGCAGATAAGAGTCAGAATATAGCCGCGCTCTGTCGGAGCGATTCTGCAAGCCCATGGAGGAACCGCTACCAGCGGGCGGTGCGAGCTCCGCGGAATATTGTGCACAGGCCAGGCCGGGGATGACCCGATGGAGCGGGGAGCCGGCTTCTCCGAGGGGCCGCGGCCCCCACGGGAGCACAGTGCGGCCCTAGGAATGCTGCAGCCCCGTGGGGGCGGCTGAAGGCCCCGGCAGGGCCAGCGCGGATAGAAGAGAGATCTTGCTTTGCCAGGTACCTCGCATGGAACCCTCAGCCCTGGGTGTTTGGGGGGAGGTGCACATCTATCTCCCCGAGGAGGGGTCAGTGCCTGCTTCTCTTGCAAGCCGGGAGGAAGAGGGTCCGCAGCGAGACGGGGGCGCTCCCGTGAGCATCCCCGGGCGCCCCGGAGGTTCCGCACCCGCCGTGTTTGCGCAGTTTACAGGAACACAACCGGACTGCAAAACAGATGCTCCGCAACAGTGGGCCACCTGTTTTTCACATCACACTCGGTTTCAAAGCCGGTTTTCTTCATTATATCCTTCCCGACAGATACCATGAAATACATCACTCATTTAGATATGGGAGCCGACCTCTGGAGGACGACTTGCGCGGAGCACTTTGATGTTGAGAGACAGATTTCAAAAGATAGAAAGCCCCTTCGATGTTTCTAATTACCCCTCGGCCTCGGCCTGCCACTGATTAGGGCGGCGGTGCCGGGGCGATGCCGAGGCGGGCGGCCCGAGCGGGCACGGCACAGCCCGGTCCGGCACGGCACAGCCCGGTCCGGCCCGGCACGGCCCAGCACGGCACGGCACGGCCCAGCACAATCCGGCTCGGGGCGATCCGCCTCCTCCGCCCGCCGGCCAGGGAGAACGGCATGGGTGCATCAGCGGAGCTCCCCTGAAGCCAGCAGCGAGCCCCGGCGACCAGCCCGTGCTGCCGTGAGAAGGGGGCAGCAGCCTTTGCCGCATCCCCAGCTCCTCCTCGCCGCCGGAGGAGGTTGGGGAGCAGGCGGGATCTGCTCCCACTGCCGAGGCCCTTTTGCAAGAGGCTGCTCTGAAAGCATTACAGCCCTTTCTAACACTTCTGCTCACATGCGAGCCTTTTATCTCGGCAGCGCTATTGGAAAAGCTGAATCACCGCGGAGAAAGTGAGGACTGAGGGGTATTTTTTCATATCCAACAAGCTGCTCTTTATTTAATCCTCACAGCCCCTATTTCTATCAATATTCCTAAAGCTGAGAGATCAAACAAGGAAAAATTAAAACCATGCTACCACACTCAATAAGATTAAGATTGTGGCAATACATTGGCTGCTCCTTGGGGAAATAATTTTGTTGCTGCAGGAGCCATGGCCATCCTGGAGACAAAGCTTGTGTTTCAGGAATGGGTGATGGGAAAGACAGTTGGGAGCTGGCCTCCAAATCCAACCAGGAGCCACCTCAAACACCCATGCTCCTGTGCCCTTCTGCTCCCGGCACAACTGCTTGGGCATCACTTCTCTATGGAGTCAGTGAACGTTGCTATGCTGAGCTCCATTATCCCTGTCTGACTCTCACCAGCAGGCCTCTTCGAGTGAGTTCCTACGGATGATCTCAAGGGATTTTGACTCTAGGCCCCAAAAAGGAACTCCCACATTTTCAAACATAAGTAGCTTCAAGATCTCACTTTAAAAAACACAATTGGAAACTTGCAGCTTCAGAGTTTCTACTGAGGATGTTTGTTCTTCTAGAACTGTCCTGTGCTCACACAATTCCTCTTTGACACTTAAGGAATTAATTTTATTTTAAGTTTTAGATTACATCATAACTTTTTAAATTCCTGGCCATCTATTCTGGCTGCCTATGTGGAAGAAGAGCTTCTTGGAAAGTCCGTCCTCAGACATGAGTCCAGAAGTCTCTTGAAAACAGTCTAAAGACTGCATGCCTTTTCGCTGAGGGGTCTCCCATGGGCAACCTCTCCGTCATTCCCTGCTTTGCCAAGGACTTGTCAGCTTGCAAGGCAGGGTGGAAAGCCTCTCTTTCCTCAGGGATGTGGGGCCAGCAGTGGACCCGTGCACACATGTACATTTTGTAGCCTTTTCAAAGTTTTCTTACAATTTCTATAGTGTTTTTTATTTTAAACAGGATCTCTTTTTCTGATGTTCTTGCTTTCCTCTGAGGAAACTCACTTCCTTGTATGTTTGAAGCAAACTGAGATGCAGCCAATTGTATTAGTTCTGGCTGGAGCAAAAATGTGTAATGAAACACTGGATGAGGGGTATGAGTCCAAAATAAATGGTCACTAGCAGAGCCAGCAAAAACCTACAAGCTCAGCCTGCAAAAAAAGAAAAGCTTGAATTTTACCTGCAGTGCTCTGCATTTTTCCAAAGGGAAAAATGAACTTTGGAGTTTAGAGGGCTTGGGTAGAAACGCTGGGGCACTGAGCCTTTTTCATTACATTTGTGAATTGTGATGATTCTTGCATTTTTTGTGAATACAGCATCTGTGAGTGGGAGAAAGTGTTTTATCTTCTAACCTGTTATTCTCAAAGCACAGCAGTTCAGGTTTTATGTGCCAGATGTTAGTGTGTCCTGATTCTTCAGGCAATTGGGATTAAAGCTTCCCTGTATCAGAGAGGTGTTATAAGGATAACTCCATTAATGTATGTGGAAAACTGGTACTGCAGCGATAAAGACCCTGTAAATATTTACACAGACAAATGAGTTCATGGAAATTTTACATTATTAGCTTAACTTCATTACAAGGAAGTAGTTGAGAAAGTCAGCAGTATATTACGTTTGCTTTTTTTTTTAATTAAACATTGACAACACATCTGGTGCTGCTTCAAGCCACTAGATTCAGAGGGTCACTCTTTTAAATATTTTACAATCTGCAGGGAAATACCATGTCTCAGGCAAAAGAGAAAAAGAAACATAGCTGCTAGAAGAATAAATCTTGCCAGTCAGACCTTTTACACTTTTAAGAGTTAATAAAACGGTGAGTAAAGAACAACCAGAAGAAATAATTTATTTGGACATTCAAAAGCCTTTTGATAAACACCCATGCAAGAAACTGTTAAGGAAAGTTGGTAACCACAAAGTGAGAGGTAAAGTCCTGTCATGGATTAAAATCTGGTTATAAATGGGTGTAGAATAAATGGCCAATTCTAGTAGGGAAAGAGATTAATAATGAGGTGCCCTAGAGAGCAAGACTCAGACCAATATTGTTTAATGCTTTATTAATAACCTGGGGGTGAATAGTGAAGTGGCAAAAGTTGATGTCAATAGAAAAATACTTAGCTTAGTTCAGGAGCAACTCCAGAAGAATTTAATAAAATGGCAGAACCATGTGCAGAAGTATGAGGGCAGCTTGGGAAGTGCCTTCAAAACCTACAGCAGCTCTCTTGCTCCTTCTGGCACATGGGTGTTTCTCAACAAAGCTGGGGGTAGGTAGTCAGAGGACTGGCAGGTATTACCAAGCATCTCAAGTACTTTTTGACTCAGTTGCTGTTCAGCTCCCCTAGTTAGTTATGTCAGGAGGAGAGAGTGAGCTCCCACAAGGCCCCTCTACCAGTCCCTGAGTAGTATTTCTACAAGCTCCCTCAGTGATTGTTCAAAAAAAACCAAAACATTGTGAGTTTCTATGGCTGATCATTCCCTAAGGACATGCCAAATACTCTGGAGGTCAACTCTCACAGACATTTTTAAAATTACATGTTCAGTTTGATGAGCATGAAATGGTAACAAACCTCAAATCCTCTTAGTCTGAGGTTGTAAGCTCCTAAGTGGTGCCTGGCACCTGGAAAAACAAAACCTGCCAGTACAGCTGGGTTGCAAATATCTATGTGAACATAGTGGTCACATTATCTAGCACTTAAAATAAGGGGTAAAGGCACAAGCAGCTATGTTGACAACTGGGTGAGTTGTTTAGATGAGTTATTTATTCTGTGGCTTTTACTTCCCACTAATTTCACTTTTGTGGTGTGGCTGCATCTTAACTCCATTGTGCTGACGTGACCTGTAGCACCTTGAGCTGGCACTGCAAGGTCTGTGTTTGAGCCTGCTGCACAGTCAGATGCACTCACCAGCACTCTGCATGGTGATCCTTCTGCAATTTCAGTGCTGCCAGTCCTCAGCCCCAGCTGTTCTGTCTCCACAGTGCCACCCAAACACAGTGCAGGCTTTTGAAGGTAACGACATTCATACAAATCCAAACAGCTGATTTTCACAGGGATTTAGTATTGTTTTGTTTTTACCCAGTGGGTCATTTCCAAGGATACTATTCTGGAAAAGAAAGCGGCTCATAAGGAAAGATTTTTAAAAATCCTCTTGATATGGCTTGTAAAGTATTTTGAAGTACCAGCAACAAAAGAAATAGTTTTAAAATCCCCTCTTCCATTTGATGATTTATATTACATTAGAAATGCCCTGTGTCCCCATCATTGGAACCCCAGAGGAGTAGGTGGCGCTCTATACCCAAAGGGAACTGGAAGGTGTCACATCCCAGCTGGGAAGTGGGAAGTCCACATGCATGTGGGAAGTGACTTACCTCCGATTCTGCAGCACCCAGGAGAGAACACAAGGCTCTCCCCTCTCATTGAATCACACTGTGTTGCCTTATCCCCATGTTTGTAACTCAATCCAAGCTCTCTCCGTGGCTTGTAGGAACTCTTGGGATTCTTATATTTACTTTTTTTCATAGTCTGAAATGGAAAACCACCACACATGCACATAACATCTGGTCAGCCTAATAAACAATAACCTAATCCTTTAATGCAGGGGGTGGGACCCCAGTGTGAATGGGCTTCATTTGTAGAGCTTTATGAATTGACATCAAATGAGGATCTGCTCAGAACTGAAGAAACACCTTCAGAAGTGCTGGTCCAATCACTCAGCATGTGGAACAAGGGGTTCTGCTGGGGATCAGGCTGGAAAGGAGTGATTCTACAGGCCAGGGATGGGTGCTGCCTGTGCTCCTAAGCCTCTGGCTCCTAATTCTCTGTGGCCATTGCTCACACCGTTGTTATGGGAGGCAAAATGTTCAGGCAACATCACAGTGATATTTGCAGTAATTAGGATACTACACGAGCATAGTGTGCAGTCATGCAAACATAGAGGTCACTAAATGTCTTGGAATTTATGGCTTAAAATTGGTACATTTCATGATTAGCACCATCACTTTTCTTCATGCAAAGATAAGCTTTGGGAGCTTGTTCTGGGAATCAGGATAGCCTGGAGTCTAGAGCAACCTGTGGCCCTGGGCAGCTGTAGAATTAAAGCAAGGACCAAAACTCAAGCATGTGGCTTCAAGCCACCGAGGCAGAGCCCTAGCATTCCTTGGAAGTGGCTGCCCTCTGCCTGCCTGTCTGCCATGATGTGGGGGGAGGTATGGCTGCCTCCATTGTGTTTTCACCACTCATCTCTTCAGGCTCTGCTCCTCCTTCCTTCCAGAACAATAAGCAAAGGCTGGCACTTTGTTAATCCAGGCATAATTAATGACAACCAATGTTTTTATTTTAATTCATCCGTTTACACAGAGTTGAAGAGGTTTAGGAGCTGCGAGCTTTTACACATGATTGTAGGAGATACAGATGCAAATATTTTGCCATGCCATAAAATCCTTTGCAGCAGCAGTAGTTTTTTAGGGGGCTTAAAGAATTTTGAATTAAAATCAGCACAGAAATTGAAGGGTCAAACTGGAGAGGTACAGAAGGAGGCTGTCTGAATCTTAGTGGTTCCAGCAGCACAGAACAATGGAAAGGAGCAGAAGCAGAGAATTTTTTACTCAGGAGATGATTTCTTGCTATCTACCAGTTCACAAAGACATAGCAAAGAGGAAGGTCTAGATCTCTGATTTATTTCTGTGCCTTTGGTATCTATCCCCAAGGATGCTGGCAGGCAGGATAATTGCAGTAGTGGTTTCTAGAGATGGGAATGTGGTACTTTCTGTGAGAGAAAAGGAAAGATGTCAGGTCCCTTTACAGCCTTTCCTTTGAATAGACAAGATGTTTGAATTGTTTCTCAGAGTCACTTAAAAAAAAAGGCATGTGAAAATGTCAGAGAATTTCCTCTTTCCCTTTCCCACCCAAATACAAAATCAAATAAAAGCAAACACATGGGACAGAAATACAAGAGCAGCCCCCTCTACACGTATTCACTGTGATACACAGGCTGTTTCCAGATGTATGGACTTGATTTCATCCGACTACTGCTTAAAGCTCAGCCTGAGAGTATACATGGACCCAGTCGGAAACTTCTGGGGAAACTAAAACCCTCAGTGGTCAGGCTCCTCCTGCCTTTAATATGATATTGGTCACTGCATCTACTTCATGACCCTTTTGCCATCTCTTCATTCCAATTAGACCACTTTCAAGCCTGCTAAAATATAAATTTAAAGTCCCTGGTGTGTAATTAAAAATGAAAAATAAATTATGTGGGGCTTTTTTGTCTTTTGGCTGAATATTTTTAAATCAACTGTTGACATAGTTTAGGGAACTTATAGCCCTGTTACCATGTGCAGTGAAGTACACTCACATGAACACTGCATCATTGATAAAAACCAATTGCATCACGTTAAACAACCTCACAAACAGTTTGGGATTTTCATACATCATGTGGATGAATATCCCACAAAACTGCTTTTACGAATTGATTATTTGTGTGTGTGGTTGCACCCCAGATGGGAATTTCTCAGACATAAGTATGCCTTCATTACTAATGAGTATGTGGGTAAAAGGGATCACATGTACAGACCTGATGCCCGAGGCTGTAGTTATTACAGCCTAAAGTGGTGCTTAGTATTTTTGGTCCTAGTTCCAATCCTGGTGGTTAGGATTGTCCTGCAATTCAGGAGACCTACATCTGAATCCCAGAGGGACAGAGTTATCCCTTATCCCTCATTTCTTACTGGAGTAGTCTGGCAGGAGACCACATGATGAGTTTCCCTCCACCATGAATACTCATAATGGGGTGAGTATTAAAAATTATTACAGAAATTATTTTGTACTGCAGTACTTTTTTATCAGTTGCTACATAAAAGCATTTAGTCAGTCCCTGATTTAAATATGCATGAAAGAAACAGACACACAGCACTCACATTTCCAGCATCTGGGGCAGGTTTAACAACACAGAAGGTGGCTTTAAAGCCCATTTTGCTGGTGTCAACTTTAGGACAGTTAATGCACAGACTCACAGATGGGGGAAGATGCCCAGTGGGTTTCTGCCAGGCCAGCCAAGCCCTGAATTGGCTGCAGAGTCAGGATGCTCACACCTGCATGCATGGCTCACACCTGGCTCAGCACATGGCCACAGAAACAGGAGCACCCTGCCACCTTGGCTGGTGGAGACTGAGCTGCCAATAGGGATTGGGCACCCCTGGATCGAAAGGTTAAAGGGGTTTCTGAGGATTCTTCACATTACAGGCTGTTATTCAGGGGAAAAAATAAAACAACACACCCCCACCCCACCCCCTAAAAAACCGTAAAAATTGTTTTAATTCTCAAATCTGTGTTAAATCTGGAGCCAGCCCTGAATCTAGTAAAATCACACTGATCTCATCTGCTTTGACAGAAATGCTGAGAATTTTATATTCTTTGAGCACCCCAGTGGGTTGAAAATATTCCTGAGAGATTATTAGGCTCTCAGCTGCTGCTCCAATTTACAGAAATTAAACCTTCCATCATCTGGTTTTTATATTTGGAATATGTCAGCTATACTTCCTATCACATATATTGTTGCTTCAATGCATTGAGCCTTCTGTGAATTTCAAAACACATAACTCAGCTCTCAAGCATTTCTTTTGTAAATATTGATAATGGTTTCAAGTTCTTTATTCAATAACTTTTTAATGAGTTTGAGGACAAAGAACTATTTTTTCACAGTCTCACAAAGATAAGAATCATAACATATCTTTCTGTACCATGGAACACATGGTTCTCAATACCTCATTGTACAGCATAGGCTTTCCTCACTTTAAAAAAGTTTACTTAAACAAAAAAAGGGCCCACAATTATGAGAAATAAAATCTAAGCAGGTCATACCAAAATGTCCAAAATTGCATGCAAATGCTATGTGACAACTTTGAAAGAACATGTGTGCTGACATTGGAGCAGCCTTAGAAATCTCCATTTAGTCCAACAGCAAGAAGAGCTGCAAAATGCCACCATCACTTCTTAATAAGTTCAATGCATAGACCTCTCCTTCCCAGAATTATTTATTGCCTGTGGTTTTTTTTTGCCAGAAAGGATCCCTGTGTATATGCTTAAGATTGAAGACAGTAAAATATTATGATGAGATTCACCAGGGGAATTTTCCAGGGGGAGGTTTTTCTATCAGTTTACAGGCATGGTCAAAGTCCTGCAGGAGAGCTCCTCTTTGGAGCTGGCTGTAAACAATTTACATGGGAAGGTAATAGGAAGCCTTTAGGGCGCCTTGGAAAATATTAAGTTATAGAAGTTCTGACCTCTGTCTTTTAGACCTGGCCCAGAGGACCAGTGTTTACTAGCAAGTATGCAGCCCTCTAGGAAACTGTGCACTGTCAGTGAGAGAAGGGATATTTTTTTAATACGTTTCAATTAAAGGTTGGACTGGGCAGCAGTATACTAAATCAAATATGTTGTATAACTAATTTTCTCTATAAAAAGCCAAATGTTTACCTTTGAACTTAAAAATGTTGCCTTCAGGCAAATCGTGTTCCAGCCAGCTGTAGTTTAAATGCCTGGTGCAGGTTCTGTGGCTTGCTTCTTCATTCAACACTCAAAATCATTCATGTTTGCTAAGTGGAATTAAAAGCCAGCTAGGAACAGATTACTGGTCCCCTGATATTAGCCTTTCTTCTCACACATTCCCTTGAAGACTTTCAGGGTCTAATAATAACATTTTCCTGTGCTGGTCCCATTGACAGCTTGAAACCTTAATGATGATCCACTTCAAATGTAAATACCTGTTTTTACCTGGCATGTTTATTTAAGGGAATTTGCATTGAATCACTTGGCTGTGACTGAAAATAGAGGTCAAGAGACAAACAAGAAAGTTTAGGTGGTATTAGATGATGTTTTAGGCCCAGCCCATGGCTGGGCATGTTTTCAAAGTTTTGCTTTCCCAGCAGGCTAAGAGAAATATCCCAGACTCTCCAGTCTCCACCTGATCAATTGTTCTTGTTAAAATTAGATACAAAGACATGCACTGGCACTGGTGGTTGTGGGTTTTGGTTTGTTTTTTGTTTTTTTTTTTTCCCCTGCAGTCAGGATGACAGCAAAGCCACAGGATATCTGTATTGAACATGAAACCAAACAATAAGGACTGGGAGAGGAGCTGTTGTTGATTACCAGCTAGCAGGTTCTTATTTACATTTATTATTTTAGTGATGTTGAGATGTGTCTTAAGTGTTTAGGATGTGTTAGGGCACCAAGAGCATTCCAAGGGTATCTTTTCAGCCATTTCCTGTTAAGAAGTCTGACATTACTGAGTTGTGAATCAGAAGAACCATTCAATCTTCCATCTTTGTCATTGTGCCAACACACAGGAAATGACCTCTTCCTAAAAGCCAAGCACCTGCAACTCCCATTAAGATCGGTCTAATGTCACCCATTGCTTTTCAGACTCTAAAAAGGGCCTCTTACAATCTACCTGTTTCAAATTCCCTGAGGATTTATTGGCTCAGAACATAGATTATTTGTCTTGGTATCAGGGATTTCCTTTCTTTTGAACAGAAACATAAAAACACAAAGAAAGCCTAAACTCAAGTAACGTGAAAATATTGTGTTTGATTCCAATCCATATATTCAAAGTTACAGATGAATGCCCGACTTTGACTTGAAATGTGATGCCTTGACTCTGCACATGATCTTGCGGCATATTAAATGTTTGGAAGCCTTTAAAAAAATGGAAATATTCTTGGCTTTGCTTGCACTCTTATTATTATGCTTTCTTTAGTATATTTATAGTTGGCTCAACAGATCTTTACATGCATCAAGCTTGGGTAGCAAGTTTCAGGACTCGTGAAATCTGTGTTGTTCCTGGTTGTAATGGCAGCACACGGTCAAGTCTGTTGTGTACTTTACACACGTTGTGTCTTTGGGTGAGAGGGTTCCCACACATAAAATAGTATAGTCCAAAAGCTTCATCCAAATCTTCCTGAAATATACAGCATGGAAAATTATTTCACTGATATGCAGGACTAAAAGTTTGAAAAAGTTTCTTAAGAGGTGAGCACTAAATTGCAGGCACCTGCAACTTTACACTGATCTGAAATTGCCCTACTTTTTCCCTTTTAAATTCAGACAAAGCAATAAAATTTAATGTACACATGCACTTACTGCATTAAAATTAATGGTTTCATTTCCAGACTGATTTCTGACCATGAGCTTAAATGAAATTAGCTCTCCTAAAAGATGACTAAGTACCCTTAGCAGTGAATACTGGTTTTTAGACATAGTTAAAATGCACCATAGAGGGCAATGAACATTTCATGCTCAACATGCTCAAATGCCTTAGTGAGCTCAAGGTTTTTTGATAGGTTCTGACAAGAAATAATCTCTGAGCTCCATTCAACAACTCACTCAAGTCAGAGTTAAAAGGCAAAATACATCAGTCATCTTGAAAGGTTTAAATGTAATCCCTTCTAATGAATATTTTTTCCACTGCTGTATGTTCAGATATAATCCTATCAGAAGTCTTCTGTAAGAACACCTGAGCAACTTCATACATAGCTTCTTTTAAAGAAGAGATTGTACATTCATCAGGAGCATTCAGCAATGTTCTCCCAGGGGTGACTTTTGTATTATGAGAGTAAAACTTTAAGCACATAATTAATCAGCAGTCAGAGCTAGCTGACAGTGAATGGACATGAAGAGCTTGCAATCAGAACAAGTTAACAGTCACGTAGCTTGCAGTGGCTGCACACTTACAGTTCCATTCAGCCAGATGCTGTGGGAAGGAAACCCTTAGCCATTCTGGGAAATGATCTTCAAGGATTTGGAGCAATGCAAAAAGCTGATGATTTTACAGTACAAAGACTGATGAGTGGTTCACTCTTCAATCAGTTGGCCTGAAAGGCATTTAATTGTTCCAAGGCTGGAGTATGAATCAAGAGGAATTAGTGTATTCTCAGATAATAGATGGGAAATGGTGTCTAGGAGATGAACTGGAAAATACAATGTTAGATAACCTTGGACTGTGATTTCACTGGGACCTCATAAGCTCTGAAGTTCTCACAAGTCCTATTCAAAATCTGACAAAGTATTATCTCCACAGCTGGCCATGGTGGGCAGCTAAGGATGATGGCAATGTTTTTGTGTGGGGACTGTTGCACTTGCAGCACTTTCTAGTACAAGAATCTTTGCTCAGTGTTGCAGTCATTACATGTGTTTTTAACAGAGGACCAAAGGTGGGAAGTGTGAGTTGTGTATCCAACTTTAGAGATATATCTGGAATACAGGGGCTCTCCCCAAGTATCTTCTGTCTACCATGTTGACAGGCATACATGCAGGCTACATACTTAGTCATAAACATCCAGCAGCTTTTGCAAGTTTAACTATTAACATCTGGAAAGTTGGCAGAACCACTCTTGGGATTTGGATTATGGTAGTTTTTCACAAGGTGTGCAATTGTCCTGGCAAATAAAGCCCCTAAGCTCCATAAGGAGCTTTAGAGTATGCAATTACTTTAAAGGAAGACAATTTAAAGGACACTGAAAGCCTCACAAAGTTTTATAGCTTTTGTAGCAAAACCTTCTGACTCTGCCAAACTCAGTCCAGTGATAACCATTTGTCTTCTGAGGGGGAAAATGCTCTGGTGGGTGTTTCTAATCCTACACATAGTTCAGCAGCTGGGGATCTATGGGTGGAATGGTACAGGTATATCTTTAGTTCTTTCTGTTAGGTACCTGTCAGGGAAAAAAGCTAGTTGTGTAGGTAACCCAACAGTCCCCTTCTTTACTCCCTGAATATGAACTCTGCAGTGCTGCCAGGGAACAGAAACATCTTTATGTTATATTGCAACAATGGACCAAAGGACATATACCTGAATCTAAATGCTGTATGTGAGAAAGGCAGCCTGGTGTCTAGGAACCAGAAGGAAAAAGCCCTTTTGTAAGATGTTCACTCATGGAAAAGATTTTTTTTAAATGCTGTTGAGCAGCTAATGTCATATTTACTTTCCTGTTTTTGTTTTAATGCAGACTGTCTCGTGTAAACGGAGACTCCAGCACACTCACCTGGCACTTCTCACCTGAGGCAACCAACGTAGCAATTTCATCTATCAGTTACACCAAAGCCCAGCACACTTTTCTAAGCTTCGCTTGTTACTGTCTCTCAGTCTGCAGAATATCTCAGGGCAATGGAACAGTTGCTGGCACTGTAAATGTTTTCAGACACTGAAGCTAGTAATACACAACCTTATTTGAATTAAATTACCTCTTTAAGAGAGTCTGAAACCGGATGACTTCATATAATTCATTATGTTTAAGAAGGCAGTTCAGTGTGGCAAGTTAAAACTCATTAAATTGCTCTGTAGTTTTCTTGGCTGTGGTTGTTTTTCTTAAGTGAAAGTAATTAAACATAAATATTTACTAATATCCCAGGCTGTGAAACTCTATAGCAAGAGGAACAAGGAGAACCAACTCAGTGCTGGCTTCCTGCATAAATACCCCAAGCTGGCTGAAACATTTGTACTGGCTTTTACACAAATATGGCTCGCTGATGTGGAGCTCTGATGGGGAAGTGGAAGCTGAGCAGTCAAATTTGTTTGAACAAGAGGAGGATACCACTACTCACTCGGATGTGATTTCTTTTTTATATACAGGATTCATGCAATGGACAGTAAGACATCACAAGTAAATTGGCATTTTCCCTGCTCATCCCAGTTAAAGACCTGCTTCAAAAATCTTCTGTGAATGGAAAAACCTCCACTGAGTTGCATCAAGGCAGCATGTTTGTAGTGCTGTTGTCTGTGAATGAGCACAGGTGAGCCCAGCCCCTGAGGCAGCAATTCCTTCCCCTGCCCCAACCACCCCACCTCACTGCTGCTCTCCCCACCATCAAAAGCATTGGTGGGGCCACACAGAGAGCCAGCACTGGCAAATACCAACCAGGGCTGGTGGCCCCAGCTGAGCCTATAGTGTCAGCAAGTCAAAGGCTCCCTTTTGCCAGGCTGCTGTAAAGTTGGTGAGATGGCAGACACTAGTAGAGGCAGCAAACTCTTGTTAGTCTGGATAATACAAACTCCCAATGTGTATGTACCTGGGGGCCTATCAGGACACCAGCAAATGGGTCCAGACTGGCCCAGTGTGCCCAGTGAACATCTCAGGGTTAATACTACATCTGAGAGCTCCTCAGATCTGATTTTTCAGAGACAGGCATAGAGGATTTAGCCTTGAAATAGCTCTCTACTCTCTACTCTCTCTTTATACCTCATCTGAATCTAGGAGGCCTCTTGCGACTTTTTAGAACTTCAAGGTGACACAATTAAGCAGGCTTAAATTAGTTCCAATTCTTATTGAACGTTGATCTACAGACAGATTTTTTGCCATTTCTAAACAGTCTGGGTCCACTTCATCACTTATGTAATGATGTCTCTTGGCCAGCAGCTGATAGAAGAATTCTCATAAAAGACCCAAGACCTCCTACTCTGCCAGAAAAGTATGAACCCTCTTATCTTGAAGAAGATATCATTTGCTGACACGGGGGCACTACTAGCAAAGTGAGGAACCATGCACTGGGAAAAAGAGCAGTGAATCCCCAAAGCAGATGGTTATTAGGGTCAGCCTTATGCCCCATCCTCCTCCCTCCCTGTCCATGCTGCTTTCTGCTGCATGCGTGTGGAGGGACACGAGAGCAGTATCAGGCTGGGCCAGCACAGCCTTTGCAGGGCAGGAGGGACAGGAGGCTTTCCCAGCCCCGAGGCTGGGTACTGATCCCTATGGCCCTAACACACCACATCCACCATATAATTTGTGCTGAGACACCCCAGGACCACAGTGACACCAACTAAAGGCTGGGCAAGCAACATTATTAAAAATACCATGGAGCCTTAAACCCAAGCAGGTCAGCTGAAACAGGTGCCAGGCAGAAGAAAGTTTGAATTCCATGACTGGGGAGGTTTATTAGCACACTCTTAGATGAGCATTTATCCAGAGATTTGTTGCTTCATGTTGAATACTGTTGATGTGGCTGTGCCTTTTAAGGTGAGTGAGGAACATGGAGTTGTTGCATTCATGTTTGCCATCCACATCCACCCAGAAGGGACTGTGGAAGCTTTTTTGGCCGAGTGTTCAGGGTGTTCCTCTTCAAGCAGACAAGAGGATTAGATCGAGGATTAAACCAAGGATTATTAATTTGTGGAGTGATGTTTTTGTGTCCTGTGAAGGAACAGCCCTGTAAACTATTCACCCTGCACAGCAAGCAGATGTCCTCTGAAGAGTGGTGCAGCACTCTTTTACTCCTCCCTGCTGACCTCTCAGGAGACACACTATGAGGGTTCAGGTCACCCCAGAACCAGTGTTTCTTTACATCCTCTGCCAAGCAGGGTGGCAGTTCACACAAAGCATGCTCTTAAGGCACATAATGTATTTCAGTCATGGTTAAGTCCAAAACCTTCTGCCAAGAACAAGCTTGTTAAAAGCTGCTCTAGTCAAAAAGATGAAATACTAAGCTGCCTGCCTTTACAAGACAATTGCTCATAGGAGCTGAAATTCAGACATTTTCCTTTGGAATAAGCTGGCTGGATGATTTCAGTCTTTTGGGGGTATAAAGCACAAAGAAACTGCCAAAACAATTTTTAAAAAATGAGTTCTATATGTGGCTGGGAAGCCATCTATATGTTCTGCTGGAAGAGGCTGCCCCACACGTGCTGGGTTCCTGCAGATCCAAGCCTTCTTCCTCCTTGTGCTGGAGTGCTGTGGCCTTGGCTGCTGATGGGTAGAGCATCATTTACCACGGGGCTCCTGTGCTCCTTGGCAGCACTGTAGCAGTGGGCTGTCTTTTCTGCCAATAAGGGCCACTGGTAAAAGGGAATATCTCACAATTGCTAAAGCTGCTGTGCATATAGGAAGAAAAACAGTTTAAACTGTATTCAGCAAAAAACCAAGCCCTTACCTAATTTATAAATCAATCAGCCAGAGCATCCTCCAGCCATATTACCCCAGGCTGAATTTTTGTCAGATTTTTGTCACCAAATCAGTAGCATTTGATCAAATGGACACATGCAAGTTTGACATGCAAGTTAAACTGCAAAAATAATTTAGGTCCTAAAGTGATAGTTCAGTAGATAACATGTTTCTATCCAAGTAAATACAACTAAATAAATATTGAAAGCAGGCTCAGTGTTTTTATATGGTATCTGGAAGGCAGCTTTCAATAGTCCAAGAACACAGTCTTCTCCTTTTAGCCTTTGGTACATAAAGGACTCCTGGAGTCCAAGATGCTTCATGGAGCCATGGAATTGTTAAGGTTGGAAAAGGCCTCTAAGACTGAATCCAACCATTAATCCAGTACTGCTAAATCCACCACTAAACCATGTCTCTAAGTGCAACATCTACATGTCTTTTACATCCCTCCAGAGATGGTGACTCCACCACTTTCCTGGGCAGCCTGTTCCAACCACTGAAAACCCATTTGGTGAAGAAAATGTCCCTAATATCCAGCTTAAACCTCCCTGGCACAGCCTGAGGCCATTTCCTCTTGTTCTATCCCTTGCTACCTGGGAGAGGAGTCTGACCCCACCTCACTACAGCAAGTTGTTGTACTGCTGAGCCAGTCTTGGCTGGTTGTGTGCTGGTGCCCCTGAGAGCATTTCCATGGCAGTGCTGGACAGAGCAGAGATAAAATCTCTGCTAGGTCTGGGAAAGCATTCATGCTTTTACATCCCAGGCAAATCTGGTTCCCAGTGCAGCCTAACAGAGAGTGAACTGCCTTTTTTTTTGCTCATTTTCTTATCCAGAGGGTCTAGCAAACCCTCAGTAGATGTTGTAGCAAATCTGATGCCAGCTAGTGTGATAATTTCTGTACCTTCAGGAATTCTTCTACAAATTTATCCTTTTACTCTAACTGCTGTGGATATTTCAGTCCACAGTGTAATTCAACTGAGCAAATCAAGGAGAAGGCTGAAAAGGATAAAAGTTTCTTTCCATTGCATTTAATTGGGAGTTTCCCCACAACCTGTGTGGCAGTAATAGGCTTAGAGTCTTATGTGTACAATAATGCTTGATTTACTTGTTTCTCCCCTTCTTCCTTTCTCTTCCCATGGTGGCACATTATTGTTTCAAACCACTGATCTTTGCTGTGGTCTCTTGTTTCCCACAACTTGCATTGCTGGGATGTTTACTTCCTGGATTTAATTCTAATTTAGCTACTCACTAATCCTTAAATAAATCTTTTTCAGTTCAACTCTTTCCCTTAGCCCTATACACCAATGTTTACACTAATTTAAATAGGCAGGATATTAGATTAAAGTTAATTGAGGGAGTCAACACACTAATCCAGTTTCTACAGGTTTGCACCCCTGAAGAAAATATTAAGAGCTGCCATATAAATTTACATTTGTCATAGTTTGAGGAAGAATATATTTGGAGGGTAACCCACTATTAGGTTTTAGAAACCCAAGTCATTTGTATAATAAGTTTTGTCAAATAGTCAAACATAATGTAAGACAACACAGGTGTTTAAGCTGAATTCTCTTGCTTTCCCATTCCAAGACTCAGGAAAGCTGTCTGAGCATAGTTGGAGGAACTACACGTTTCCACGAGAGCAAAACACAACATATTGTCCAAGTTTAACAGTCCATACTTCTAAACAGTGCAACTACAATTAAAAAATCATTCTCAACAACTTGAATTAAATGCTTTGAATGTCATGTTTTTTAAAGAGACAAGACTGAATTTTTAAAACAGCTGATCTAGTAGTTCAATTTCCAGCTCCCAAGTCATTTAGACTCTTGGTGGAAATTTTCATCTGTGATCACACACACAATTTAAAGTATATAAGTATTTTTCTAAAAGCCAATACAGTGATACCTAAGCAATAAAAACATCATCAGATTAATATGGGGGGGGAATCAAAATAACAACAAACACCACCACCCAAACATTTGAAAAAATTATGTTCCACAGGCATTTTTTGTGTGAAGATTATCTGTGCTCTGTGTGGACTGCAAGTTCTGCAAGTTTCTTGCATTGTGAGGGCACAAAAGTCTATGATAAGGATGATAAGGACATGGATGCTGTGGATATTTTTTATGATGTAACAATGGCACTGAGTTAGCAGCTTCCAATAATAATTTCATTATGCTCTGTATTGCACAGGTGCATAAGAATAACTGCAGATGTTTATTTAATTTCTGTTTTTAAGAGTTACAAAAATCCTAGCAATGGAGAGGGAACAGAACTACACATAAAATACAAATCAATACCTGTGAAATGTCTCCGTTTGAAAAATGAAAATCCACTTTTGACTACAAGAGCCTGGAGTTCCCAGAGCTGAAAGCCTCATGGAATCACACCCCTCTCCTTTCAAACTGCTACCACCTACCTTTTATTCATGTCTCCCCATAACGCGTTAGATGCTGACTTACACCAATTAACAGTGTGACCCGGGGTGGGTAAAGTCAGCAGTCAATGTCAGGACTGTCAGGAAATCAAATTCTGAACTCCTATCAATGGCTTGCCCATAGCCCAGGCACGTATTTATGTACTAAATCCACTCACTACTACACCAAGTCCTGTTAAACTCCAAATGATCTGGGGCAGAAGTTGTAGCCTTTCCCTGCCAGGTAGGTGTTTACGAGCCTGGTAGCACCAGAAGCGTTTCTGGAGCCCACAAACATAATTTAGCTGCAGTAATGTGAAATTACTGAGCCTGTCTCGTGCCGACATGTGTTACACGCAATTGTAAAAAGGAAAAAAGTTTAACAGCTTAGCCACAAAGGAATGTTTATATCTGATTACACTAACTGCTAATTTAATGGTAGTTAATCAGTGGCATGTAATACAAGCCAAGCAGCCCAATGGATTTATTGATGAATGGCATTTAAAGTTGTTGCTGGAAAACCAGTGCAGCAGTTGGATCACACAAGCAGGCACAGAGTCCTACCAAGCAGCAGTGCCTTTGCTAAAGGCAAAGTTCTGCTTCAGCCTACAGTGCTTCAAATCCTGAGCTACCCCAAACTTCTCTGAATAAGAAAGCTCGGGCCCATTCCTGCACAGCACAGAGGAGATCCCCCGGGGTCATTACCAGTAAGTGCCATGCTGCTGAGATAAACTCTGAATTTCAGGGAAAAGCAGGGACCCTCCACAAGTCTGTGTGCTGGTCCTGCCTGCCTTCCACCACTGGAACGAACGCTACCAGGGCCACACTTTGAGGTTTAAACACTGGGGTGGGATTTTTATTCCGTGCTGCACACAGGTCTAGGGTCTATAAGCTAAAAGGGGCACGCCTCTTCCCCACCGATAGCAGCAGGGGCTGAGAGATGGGTGCAGCCCCAATGCAAATGCAGCACTGGCAGCTAAAAAACAGCAGCACCTCCCTGCATATTCCTGAGCTGAGGAGGTTCAGTTAGGGGAGTGGTAAAAAACAGCACAGCTGCTTTATCCCCTCTGGCATGTATTGGTTAGCCTGGATGCACTCTCTTCAGCCCTCCAAACCTGACCCACACAGCTGCCGCGTACCATGGAGCTCGCTTTCCTTAGCATGAAATACCAGCAAAGAGAGTCTGTGAAGCAGCGTTGGAAGCAGATTATCATGGAGTGCATCTATGCCCAAGACTAAAAAGCAGAGAAAAACTTTTCAAGAAGATCAGACTGAACCCTTTGACCCACAGAGGCTTCTTGGAGAGGCTGCTGCTCCCTGCTCTCCCCAGAGTGCTGCAGCATCCAGATATCCATCTTCAGCCTCCTGACCCTTTGGCCAGCTGAAATCATCATGAATTTTTACTCCTGACTTGTTTGGGATGAGGCCAGCTGCCAGCAAAAAGTATCTGCAAAGGAGTAAAAAGTTGAAAATTATGTCAGTTATTTATCCATGGGAGGCAGTTTACTGAATGCTGCCAAAATTTAAGAGCTTCTGTTTCTTTGCAAGCTTCAATTCCTTCTTGTGCAACTGTCAGGAATATGTCCAGCTTTGCCTATTTCATGAACAACCTCCCTTTACCATTTAACTGGAAGATTTCAAAGACATAAGATGGTGAGTTTTCAGACTATTAGCAATGGCCACAAGAAGAGGAGCTAAAGAAAAACAATTTTACTTTGAGAGATCTGCCAAACAACGTGCCTTTTAACCCAGCACTATAGTGACAGGGCATTGAAGAAAGGCACACTTGAAACATAAAACCTCATCATGACCTTGATATTGTATTAAATTCATTCTGATAATGTTACCACAGGAATAGGAGAAAAACCTAGCATGGCAATAATTTCTTGTTCAGGATTAAGTGTAAGCCAACACTGAGAGGAGGAGACAGTCCATTAAATAATCTCTCAGCTCCAGGGGAGGCTTTGGGAGCCCAAACAAACTTCCAGTTCTTCATGGAAACAGTAGGTGATGCTAAACCAGTTAGCACCCTCCTGGAGCTATTCATTTATTTATTAATAAAACCTGGAGTTATAAAATATTATATATATATTCATATATATGAGTTATAAAACATTATAACTCATGGAAATTGTGTATGCATCCTCACAAAACTCATTTGCTGCTACCCTCCTTGGTAGCCCCGTTGAGGCTGGTGCATGTAGGTGCACTTGGAAAGGATTGGGAGAGGTGGGATGAAAATCCTCTTCCTTCTTAGGCACTGAGAAGCCATATACCTAATCCATCTACATATCTAGGCCTCCTCTGTAATAAGTAGCCCACAGATGAGGTGGGATGAGACCCTTGTCACGTGCTTTTTCTCATTTCTGGATCTAGTTGGAAGAGTCACCCATGGGAAATTCTCTTCCCCAGCTGTTAAGGGCCCAGAGCTGACTAGCAGGAGGTGACAGCATTCCCCTTTGGGTGGGTATCACTCGACCTTATGCCTTTTGTCATTGTGTTCTTCCTGAGGCCCACAGCTGGGAATGCACACAGGCAGCCACAGGCCCTAAATCAAAAGGAAGTCAAAGTGAATTTGGAGTTAATTGTCAAATGAGAATAAAACTGCTGAAGTGTGCAAAAACATTAAGCTTGCATTTCCCGGAAATAAAGTGATATTTCTGATCTTCCAGGATCCAGACTCAGAACAGAATTAAGGTCCATAGCAGCATCTGGACAGTCAGCACCTCTCTTAACAGGTTTGCTGGGACCAGCAAGATAAGCAAGTTAAGGATGGGATTTTCCCCTTGCCTTCTCTCCAGCAGCACCCTTCCTGGGAAAGTGCAGAAACAGAAGAGAAATGTCACGGTGCTCCGTGGGGAACTGGGGGTCAAGAAAGAGAAACACTGAATAATTTAGGTTGGAAAAGACTTCTAAGATGATCAAGTTCAGCATCCTTCATCTTGTGTAAATCCCACAGGGATGTCCTCTGCCAGCTCAAATGAGTAGAGCACTGCTGAAAGCAGCAGGACAGAACCTACCTTGTCCCACAGCCTCACAGAACCTCACTGATCTGTAGCCAAGAAATTTTTCAGTAGCATTGCAAGTGTTTATCAATTCCATGAAGGGTACAAACAGCACTGCTCACCCTGGACAGGAGAACTGAGCTCTGTACATAGCTGTGTCACAGCAGCTTATGAAGTTGTTCAGAACAGAAACATTCCAATTAAACATGGGAGGCTTTGCATTTGTGGAGCTGGAGCCAGTTACACTGTGAGCTAAGTGCACTGCAAACCTGTGTGTGCAACTGCATCAAGTGGCCACAAATGGATGTTCTGTGACCCTGTAGATGGAGACAAACATCAGCTGGGACCTTTCACTTTCTTCTTGGCTCTTGCCCATTATTTCCCATTCTTGTTGTGCTGATCCTATTCTCAGCACTGTATATTTTTGAAAAGAACCCTAAATAGTGATGGTGCTGGTCACTTCTGAGGCAAGAAGGAATACTCCATACACAGGAAGTTTTGTTGCTTGTTGATTTCCAGAGCCAAATTTTTTCTTTCTTTCCAGCTCTGCACATAAGAGAAGCAGCAGTGCTAGACACAGACTGTGCTGTGGAATTTGTTGCTGGTCCGGTATAAACAGCCTGTCCTGTGTATTGACCTAATGTAAACAGCCAGTAGCCTGTATAAACAACCAGCAGTTGAGCTCAGGCTAAATGAAACCCCAAAGTATGCTTGAGCAGCAAGAACTCAAATGTCAATACATATATTTCTAACTTGCAAGCTGTTGTTTTCTGCTTGCCAGAGAGAACCTTTTTTTTTTTTAATTTCTTGGAAGTTTGGCATTGTGTTGTTTGTTTCTCCGAAAAAGCAGGGTAGCCAGGGGAACATTGCTGCTGCTGTCCCACAGTCCTGTGCCTGTGGCTGAGCTTCTCCCAAAGCAGGGCTGTCAGGGGATGAAGGAACACAGCAGCACTAAAGGAGCCTCAGAGGAAGCAGATTCAACCCCAAAATCCCAAAAGAAATTCTGCAAGTTTCAAAACTTTACCTTGGTAAAAAAATAAGTTTAATTTTTAGACCACATTTGTGTATATGAGTATCCATATAGTCATCTTGAAGAACAGCACTGCCGTCCCTGAAAAGTTGTCTTGTTTCTTAGAAAACTCCTCTTTCTTCAGGTCAGAAGTTTATCAGAAAGCAGTATCCATTCCAGAATTATGCACCCCTTTTTTTTTTTACCTCATTTCAGAGGCAGCTTTCTTTGAAAATCCAACCACTCTTACAGAAATGTATGAAATACTCTTTAAAATTCAGTTCAGAGATTAAGTTTAACCTTTACCGTAGATTTGACCACATGACTATTTTGCTGCTTTTCTCAGAGGGAAATATTGGAGTGGGCTAAAATTAAATGGAAATGGTGAAAGAGAAGGGAGGGGGTGAAAAGGGTAAGCAGAGCAGAAAGGGGGACCCTCATATAGATATAGTTAGTAACAGCAGGGGAAAAAAAATAAATAAATGCAGTTATTTTGTGTGGCTGAGAGAAACTACAGAAAGAATACAAGCCTTTTATCTTGAAATAATCCATCTGACTTCAGCCCACCTTGGCAGATAGCTGTTTGCTCTCCAAGGAGAAGGGAACCAGATGGTTCTCATATTTCTAATGGCTGCATATCTACATGACAAACACCATCTCAGAGGTTAGCAGTAAGTGCTGGAAGCTTCATCGCTGTGTGTGAGGGGAGAAAATGATTAAGGAAACATCAACACTTTCTTGTCTTTATTTTTTTCCATTCTGTATGTTTGAGTGGGCTTTTTTTTTTGTCTCCTACCCTAAACTAGTCCAGAGTTGGAAACCCTCCCAGCAAGGGCTGCACATCAGACACCCAGACAGCATCTGCACTTTCATGGAGTGGATGGTGGTTTGAGGATGGTTTGATGCCATTTAGCACTTTTCAACAAACAGATTCATTGCAAATGTACAGAGATGGTCCAAAGACAAGATCTCTACTACAGCCATGTCTCTTGCAGGATGGTTGACTTTTTGCATCCATACCAAGAGTGAAAAATCAAGCAGAACTCAGCCTGAGGTGAACCCTGCTGGGTTGTAATGCATTAGGTTTCTGTACTGCTGAACCATGTAATGAATCCCAGGGTTGGTGCTAATGCAAAACTAGTGGCGATGTGCTAAATGGTTTAACTGCTCATAAAATGGTGCCTAGCCACCTGTCCAGCTTTTATTGGGCAAGGGAAGTTTAGCACTAGTAATAAAACCATACATATAGAGTTACAGTGGCTGGCTCTTTAAAAAAGTAGAAAATAAAATTAGAAATTAATTAAAAGAATTATGTTACAAATAAGGTGTCAGAGTGGCAAGCAGGCTGATGTCTTCCCCTCACTGTCCTGGAGGACATAGGTTCTCATTTAGAAGGTTTCACAGCAAACATGACACCAAACTACTCTAAAGCTTCCTTGAGCTCTCTTTAACTATTCATGGGAATTAATTAGAGTGAACATTAAGAACCCACTTACCCTGAAGCCCATCAGGGTAGCTGCACCATTCAACCTTGCTTGGTGTAATAATGGTATTTTCATTACAAAAACAAGATTTTGCCTTAAATTGCTGTGATGCATGAAATAAATGCTCCATGTGGGTTTTGGGAATGGAAACCTATGTCCATCCTACTTTATTTACATTTTCACAAAATGGAAAAAAAAAAAAAAGTAATCTAAAAATAAACTGACTTGAATATTAGAAGGAGGGGGGAAAAAAGACTTTACAGGTATCATGAGCAGAATGATTCCTGTCCAAACAAGTCTAAGAAATAGTAAACTAAATTGAAATCTTGCACCAACTAACCAGGGCATTACCACTTACCCATAACCAGTAGTAAATCTCAGCTTATTGAAGACTCTGCAGGGGGTGTATAAATTTGTATCTGTTAATTACAGCTGTTTCCTATTTCCTCTACAGCAGTACAGACAGCAAGCTATGGGCCAACTGTGATGATGAGGTTCACTTCAGGAGAGGTGTGCTCCTAGCAGGCCACACTTGCTAAAACTTTAGAAAAGCTCATCAAGGACATTGCTCTGAAGAGAATCCGAGTATCTGCATCATTTTCCAATAATAATATTATTTGGGGGGTGTGTGTGTGTATGTACATATACAAACACACACACACACACATATATATGTATGTATATGCTTAGGCTGTTCTTTTTCCAGGCACAATTTGTTCACATTAGCAAATACAGCATTTGATTAGGACTTTGCCAAAGACCTCCCAAACATGGGAGGGGAGCAAGCAAGTGATGGTATCTTACAATTCTCTTTTTACAGGTCACCGTGGCCACCATCACCACTATGCTGTGGTTGTTCCCCCTCAAAGGCACAAAGCCACTCTCTGCAGCTTCTGTAGGGATAGGCACTGCAGTGCCAGCCAGGTTGGTATCCTGGGCACTAAAGCCCCAAACTGGCATCTCAAATAGTTACTTGCAAGCACAACAGAGCTGCTTAAAGCTGATTTTATCATATTCTTCACTTTGTGGCAAGTGATTTTTTTTAAACCCAGAATTTCCAGAGGGAGTTTTCAGCACCATCTTGAATTTGAAATAAATGGATACAGAGGTGATACAGCTGTTTTAAAAAATATTACTGGTGTTCTAATTATAATTAGTTTAAAGGATGAAGGTACCGTCAAGGAACTTTTCTGTTACAGGAACACATATTTCAGTCATGTGCAACAGTGTCATATGTTCTCTGTGGGTGAATTAAGTTCTTTTAAATGTCTCAGATGAACAGGGCTACAGATAAATATATGTTGCATCAAGCTAAATTGTGCAACTGAAAAGCTTTGACTAAGCCTGAAATGATGTACTTGTATTCCTCATGTTTTACAGAAAGCCAGCACGACACTGTTTCCAAGTTTTGCACCAGGGGCAGTCTCTGGGGACTATTTCAACCTGTAGTGAAGCTTCCTAACACACAGATATCTTCCCACAGAGCCCAAGGGCTCTGAGGTGCAGAGCCCCAAGATGCAGGAGCAGGAGCTTGACCCCAAAACTCTTTGCAGCACATGCACCATCCGAGTGATACTCCTTGTTTTGATAACTTTAAAAATTAAAAATATTGCAATGGTTAAGGAATGCATTCCACTAGAAACACAGGGGTTTGAAGGTTTTCATCTCCATCTTTTGGAATCAGCTTTGTGGTTTTTTGCATTTGTCATTCCAACAGCTTTAGTGTGATGGACATACAGCAGAATGTAATGTAAAAGGAGAAGTTAAATAATGTGAAATCAGGAATAACTGAAATTAAAGCTTTACTAGAAAAGCAAAACTTTCATAATTAAGCTCATTTTGGTATGATGGATGTTTTTGATTTGCACAGACAGCTCTGTGAGCATACATCTGGGTAATACCAAACTACTGTCCAGAAAACATGTCAAATTCTTTAGATTAGGGATTATATTTTTAGTCTTTCCTTAGTTCCCTTGTTATACATATCATATACAATTGATTTGCCAGTTGCCATAAACCCTGTTTAAATATTCTCCATGTCTAACAATATTACCAAAGGGAATCTGAGTACTGAAAACCACCCTGGCCCAGTGTGACCTTTTTCCCCTGGAGCGCCTGTAAAAAGCCACTCTCAGAGCAGCAGCACCTGGCTCTGTAGTGGATGTTGCCAGAACAGTTGAATTTTTAACAATTCAGAGAGTTCAGAACTGCTCACGTACGTATTGTTTTGAAGGTTTCAATGACAGATCCAAATCTTGAAACTCTATACTGAACATGATGCTTATCATATGGCAAAGGAGTAGAGACTTGTTTATTATTAATAGCAGCCCATATAAGCAGAAGCCAAGTCCAGTCAGAGATGTTGCTCCCCACCCAGCATTGCTGCAGATTACATTTGCCTGCTGCTTTTTACATTATCATTATTCATAGTCCTTCATTTCTCTCAGTTGTGAATGATGGACAGCAACGGACAATGCACAAGGGTTTGCAGTGTGGATTTTAAAACATGTGGGAAGAATAGAAATGATATATCTATGGGTATTCCCTAAGAGGTCTCAGCTGTAATACTACCAGGACACACTCCAAGCAGTGTGTCCTTTCTGCCAAGGAGGCTGAGGGAGGCAGAGATGGAGCACTGAGTTTACACTCCTGGAGTCTCAGCAGGTTTTCACTGGGCAGACACTCGGGATATCAGTACAAGTCTGGCCAATGTCACCTGCCTGGATGTGTCTTCTGCCTTCAGTGCATGGAAATAAAGATATATTTTGATCCAAAGGTACACACACATATGGGTATATACATACATATACATATGATAAATCCATGAGTTACCTTCTGGATAAAATACTGGTTTTCGAGCCTAGGCTTGACCCTTTTTACTAAGCCCTCTCCTTCATCCTCTGAGAGCCCAACAACTCCTCTGAAGCATTTTTCTTCAAAGGGCAGCATCTGAACGTGTACATACATATTTATGTCTCTCAATATGTATATTTATATATGTCTCTCTGTGTCTCTCTCCATATAAATATATTTGAATTGTCTGAAGTGCTTACTGCCAGCTCTTTAGCTGATGTGCACCACCAACAGAGACAGTGGAATTAAATTCATAGTATCGCATAAGGATCAGATCATTATATATGTAGCTACAAATTCATCTTACTGAATATTATCTTATAGGCCACCTATCACCTAATGATGATATATCTGAATAGATATAAAGCTTTGAGATAGTAAGGTCAAGCTACCACGCTGAGGAATGTAGTATAAATCTAGATGGGTAGAAAAAACAGAATCAGATTAGTGATGTTTTACATCTTGTGGAAGACATAAAAATATACAACAGTAACTTTTAAAAAAGCTGTACAAAAATCAGGTTCAAAAGCTGGCACTCTTGTTCAATTGCCTGTCTTCTTTCAGCCTTTCTATTTATAAATGTTATTGTTGTGTTTGTCCTCATACTTTTAAGAATCTCCTTTATCCAGTGTGTTCGTAAGATATTAACACAATGTGTTTAAAAACCTTTTATATTCTGCTATCCATAGGAATAGGTTGTTCTGGTGAGTAATCATTTTGACTAAAGCAGGTAAATAAGAATTTGCAGATCTGGAAAGATGCATCCAAAAATTGGGTGTTTTGGACACAGGCTCAGTGAAGATTTTGTACCTTAAAATTCCTTTTATTTATAGCCTGTGATTTGATTACTCTGTTGGATACCAATTATTCCAAAGGTTAATGAGCTGTGTAATATCCCATAAAACAACAATCTCATGCAAAATATGTTAGTAAAGGAAACTATAATTGGTGGGAAAATATTTTTTTCCTTATTTCCCTAAAATAAATAAAAGGAAATTATTTCAAAGCACTTTTTTGAAATAACGCATAGTTAATAATTGACTATGCAAAACTGCTCAGCATGAGGTATATTCTCTAAGGAATGGTAGACCAAGGAGGGAAAAATCCTCAAAGCTGAACAGTGAATTACGTGCAGCAAAAATTGTGGCTGGGGCTCCAAGGACTCTCCCAGGAAGAGCAGGAAGCTGTGCAGAAATGCTTTCCCCTTTCTCCCATGACCTTTTAGGCAGCAGGTCTCTAACAGCTGCAGCTCCTTCCTTCCTCTGAAAAGGAGCTACCATGTTCCCTATGTGACAGATTCAGACTGGAGTCCACCTGGCTGCTGCAAGACATGCTTTTGTCGTGCCCAAGGTGAAATGAAGTGCATCTGGGATTTCATTTCCCCAGATTTCCTCCTGCCATGGGTGGTTCTGCACCTGCTGCCTGGCACTGGGGAGTAAATCCCACGGGCAGTGTCTGCACCCCAGCCCAGCAGCACTGGAAACAGGCTGCTCAACATTTGTTCGGAACACCTTACTCTGTAGCTGGACATTTTTAAGGTAGCCAATTCTACCCATCATGGCTGCAGAGAAAAATCACCAGCTTTCTTCTCCAGATAACTTTTGGGAAGAAGCTTGAGCTGAAGATGCTCAGATGAACCGAATGCCAGGGCTAGGGAAAAGATAGGTTTTCCCATTCAAAAGGCACAGATCAAAATATTCACTCAAACACCTAATTATTCTTATTAAGGTAACATTTTGATTTGAAACATCTGCAGGTTCTTGAGACCTGACTGAACCTGACATTCTCAACCTTTGGTAACTGTGTTATGCCTGGCATACATTTGTGCATTTGTGTGCCTTGGGGGAGAGGCAAGGAAGGGCTGAGTGCATCCTGGCACAGTGGGATCCCTCTCCAAACTCCTGTTGGGTGTAGAGCACCAGCAATGTCCCAGTCCCTTTGTTTGTGACAGTCCTGCTGGCTACACAGGGCAGGACTCGCTCCACAAGCTTGAAGAACCCATGTTATACCTCCAGAAGGATTTCCACAGAGATAATTTCTGCCCTTTTATCCAAAAGAGGCTACTGTCTCCCTTTAGCTGTGCTAGGTGACAAATCCAGGATGAAACCCATCTGGCTGCATTTCCTTCCAGAACAAAGCAGGTATCTTATCTTCCAGCATTCTCCCTTCCCTAGGTCATGAAGATTTTCATTACAATAAAAAAACAAAAACAAAACAAAACAAAAGCCCAACCAAACCAAAAAAAAAAAACGCAAAAAACCCTCCAAAACACTAAAACAACAAAAACAGTTAAACAACCCAAACAAAACCCCCAAATTCTATAAAGTAACAGAAAAATAATCTACCGTAATGATAATTGAATGCTCTACAAAATAAAGGATTTTCCGAACAACTAACTAGATTCTTCTCTGGTTATCATAAAGGGCATACCTTTACCCATGGCTAGGTCTTTGTATAGAAATCCTTGAGGAGGAAAAGATATATTCTCAAAAAAAAAAAAAAAAGTTGTCAGCTCTTTAAGCCTTATCGGGAACTGAAAATGTCAGGCTTTTACCTGTTAGGCATTATTTAAATTGAAATATGGACCTTCCTCAGTCTTCAAAGTACTGCACTTCAGGTGATAATGATGGATTAATGTTGAGAGAAAACGACCCAGCAGCCTGTTAGTTACTTTTTTCAATTGAGTGGGAGCGCACCAAATTTTTCATCGATCTGCCAATTGGAGACAGCTGAGAAATGACGACTGTGCTCTACTACAGGGTTAGTACATAAATATTCACTGATGAGCACATTAAAATGTGGGAAAGCAGAGGAATAGTTTGTTTGAATTCTGCTGCCTTTAGTCTTGTGTTCAAGCAGCTATATATTTCTAAACTGTGAGGGTTTACAAGTTCAAAGAGCTGCCCCCTTCACAGTCAAGTTTCTTATAAGTTTCTTATAACATCACACAAACTCATTTTACAAGGCAACTCTGTTACTCCAAGATTAATTCAGTGCCCTTTAAACTGTGGGAGTTGTATTCAAATGTGTTTTAGATTAAAGTGATTTAGCATTATTCCAACATCCAGCAACATGAATGTATGTTTTCAATGGATGAATCTGAAATCAGCTGTTCTGCATTGTTAAGCCTCTTACAGCAAGCTGTTTGGATTGCTGGCTGCTCAGCACCCCAAAGGGACAGATTAATCTCTGAACTCTGTGGCTGACTCATATTTAGAGTTCTCAAGCGTCTGCTGCTCATCTGGGCAGCCCTCAGACAAATGGGACAATTTACAGGAATCAATACCAAGCAATTCCAGACACTGGTGAACTGGCGATAACTCTTGCCCTAGGCTGGCACAGACACCATAGCTGCACCTTTTGCTTTCCAAGACCCACCCTTGAGTCTGTGGGGGTCATCCTCCCCGAGCAGGGAAGAGTCATCTGGAGTACCAAGGACACACACTTTCACCAAAGAAGTGAAGGTTTTGCCTGAAACATGGCATGAGCCATGCAGTCCAGTGAGATGCCAGGAAGAGTACATTTACTGGGAGTGTAGAAAAGAGCCCATGAATGCACTCTGTGAGACACCCCAGCAGCAGCAAGAGCAGAGGTACAACAGCAAACCCTTCATAACTTCGTTAGTTATAAGTAATAAAGTAGGAACAAAAGCCCCCTTTCATTCTGAAGGGAACAGTTAGCTTTTCCACTTCAGAGACCAGAGAGAGATGACTTTTGTTACCTGGAGCACTGAAATGTGCGGGAAATGGGGCTCTGTGGATCACTCAGGCATTAAGCCTGTGAACCTGAGATCTTTTCCAGAGAGGCAAGTAAAAAAATGAGAAAATAAATGTAATTCAATAATTCTGCAGAAGAGAAAAGCTTTGCCTCTGCTTGTAAGTGAAACGCAACAGTAATAGCAGGTGCATGAAAAGCAAATTCACCACATGAATAAAGGAAAAGCAAGGACATTTTAGTGATGTATTTGGGTTAAAATGTGAGAGGGAGTCCTTTAGATAATTCGTAAACAAATTAAGCAACCTGTTGATAAAAAAATAGTTTGAATGCAAGGAGGTTGTTGTTTCAAATAATATTTACTATCTACCATCATTGTCTGCATAGAAGAATTCCTATTTACTAGTGCAAATGTGCACTACACAGCTGCACACTGCAGTCCCTGTGAGTCAGAATGCACATCAGTTTAAGAACTCCAGAAAGAACATTTTTTCTGGAGGTGAGAGTAGGAGGTTTCTTTCCCCTGGGTAAGTCAGCAGTTGCACTGCTCTTATTCTGAACCTGATGCCTTACAAAGTTGCTCACCGCAAACACAGGAGATGGGAAAAGGCTGATGTAGTCAGACAAAGGTGCTGGTGGCTCTGATGTAGCCCACAAAGAAATTCAGAGGCAAAACACCAGATCTATCAAAGCAGGAGGAGATGTGCTCCACTATCCAATGCAAGGATTCCTTCCATAGTCCTAGCTCAGTCTTTTAATGGTCCAGTTAATAATTAATGGCAAACAATTTATAGTTAATAATACAAAATCATTAGAAAATAAAAGGAGCAATGAATGTGACTTATCAGACATGGGGAAGTTTGATACCCTGTCCTTTACTGTTGTTTTTCCCAAATGATTTGTTTTTCATGCAGAGTGAGTGATTTCAAATCAAGCTAAAGGAAAAATACCCAAGCCATAGACAAGACTCACAGAACCTCTTTTTTGATTTCCCAGAAGTGTTCCTTGAAACAGACATTCGAATTCTAATAACCCACTGTTTGTAGGAGAGGCAGGATAAGGAGTAGACAGTAAAATTTGCAGATTATGAAATTTCTTTGGGGTGGTGAAAATTGTATTTCACATCCCTGAATACCTGCATAGGATATACTAATCATTAGTCCTTTAAGATGTCATGTACCCACGCTAAGATTCCTGCTACAGATTCCGGTTACAGAAAAGAGATCCTAGGATTTGTGTCCTCCATGCTCAAGGACATCATAGCCTGATATTTCATGGTTTCAGAGACGAGGTGGAGATGGGAGAGATGAGAATATAAGGCCACCAAGTCTAATATTGGCTTTTACTAGGCAGAAGGGGAGGCTTTTTAGGATAAACTGCCCCATGCACACTGCCTCAGGACCTATCTGTGACCTCCCAAGGGTCAAGCAAAGAAAGAAGTCGAGTCCCAGCTGTGACCAAAACATTAGTTTCTCTAAGAATAGCAACAGGAAAGAAGAGTTTGCCTTTCAAGAACTTTCCTCAGATTTGATACAGTAACCTAAGTCTGCTCTCATATTTCCACCACAGTCACTAATAGAGACCTTTTGGGGCCGAGGATCAATGTTGAACTTTCAGAGCAGATCTCACCAGAACAGTGTAGGTCACTTTGGTAGGCTGGAGAAAGGTCACAATCTCAGTCAGTGATAAACTTGCCTCAGTGGCTGGGTCTGTGTTTGTATTTTTGTTCTGAATTTTTGCCGTAACTTCCCCTCACCCCTCCCAGCCCCGGGTCACTCCTTCAGCAGTTGCAACAGTAGGATCATCTTTGTAGACCACCAAACTGTTCACAGCTGGTGCCTTATCACATGGATGCTTTCCCCACTTTTCCCATCGCTATACTTAATGCAGCTTAAGTATAGAATTGGATATCTGCAATACACTTGGCTCTGACAGGTTTTGTAGCTCCCATGTTTTCAAATGTCTCAGTTCTTTATGACATTGCCACTTTAAAAAACCTTTGATTTCAAAATAGATGTGAAATATAGCTGGCATAAATACTACCCTGAAAAATAAAATAAAATAAATAAAATCTGTACATCCATGACAATTTTGTTCCTCCCAGCTGTGTGGATATTCCTGTGGGGAGTTGAGCAGGTATAAGTTAGAATAGCCTTAAGGCAACTCTAATATGCACCTGGGACATTGATGGGTTGCAAGGCTGGCGTAGGGACAGAAGAATTTCAGGATTACCATAGTTACTGTTTACTCACCATCCCCAGCCCTACACAAAGCACAAATCATGAGGAGCTACGGGTGAAAGCCAGAAACTTCAATATAGAATTAAATTATGGCCAGCAAGAAACAAGAATCAGAAGTTTGGCAATTAGTTCATCTTACATAATCTCCTCAAAGTCCAGCTGCTTAGCAGAATTATCCAAAGTAAACTGCTGTCGGTTTTCCTTCTTCTTCTTCTCTCTAAAAAAAAAAATATTCCTTTAAAAATAACCAAAAATAATCCCTGTGTACAGACTTTGTTCCTAATTGGACTTGCCTGTTCATTTTCATCCAAATAAAACTCTATTCAGTGAGAGGTTTGTCTTGGACACTGTTGTGAAGTAACTACTTTTCTGTCATACATTTTAACTTATAACACTATGTCGCTCATTAAAAAATAGGCATTTGCCCTGTGTCTGAGACGTAAGTCCCTCATGTAATAACAAAATCAATATATACTATTGAGTAGAGGGCATGCAAATAGGAAGGAAAAAGATTGTAAGTAAATGAATTTTTTTTTAAAGGCAAGTGTGGACAAAAGCAATGAGAAAAGTCTCAGCCTCATTGTTTCCGCTGCCTTAAATTGGCTTAGATTGTATTACTTTAAGTCTTAGGCTGACAAGAGGCTGGTGAACCTTGGAAGACCCAGGGTTTCTTTTAGCTTTGAATTTCAATTTTGGAAGTGAAATCTGACACTGAGTAAGTTTCACCTGGTTTTGGGTTTCCCTGGAAAAGAGGGACGCGGCTGAGGAAACGCAGGTAGCTGTGGGGAGAGAATTAGAGCGAGAAAGGCAAGGCTGTGAGCAGCTTCCTAGTGCAAAGAGCACAGCCCGGGCAGGTGAGGAGCATCCCCAGCACCGAGCACACCTTGCTGCTCTGTCCAACAGGGACAGGCAGCAACTGGGCTCAGCAAAGGGTGCTCTTGTAGCCAAACGTGTCTGTCTGTGACCTTCCTAAATGGCAGGGAGGCAAACCGCTTCATCCTGTGTCAGAAGGCACAGCCGGAGTCTGCCTATTTTCCCACAAATATTGTCTGCCATGAAGCCCCGTTCAAAAAAAACCAATTACAGGATGGTAAAGTATTTGTCCGCTAGTAAGATAAATGCACAACAGCTGGAATGTGAGACCTGGAACCAGAGGGCTTTTGCCAGCAGGCCAAGGCAAAGTGTGCAAAGCAAGCAGGAATGAAATTACATGCCTTGTCTGTCCACACTGTGTAAGAGTGTAGGGCCAACTAACTGGAGTGACAGATCAGCAATTTGTCATCATAAGGGAAGCAGTTTATAAAGAGCATCAAAATCCTTGAAAGATGTGTAACACATTGATTGAATTCTCTGAATAATATTTTACCAGTTAAAAAATAAAAATCCCCCAAACCAACTGAGATTTAATTATATACCCCCTTCCTGCAAAAAGATCATTAAGCATTACAGCTGCTTCATTCCACCCTTCCCAATTACTGATTGTTATCAGCAGATTAAAATGCTTCCAGCTGAAAGACTAACTGACTGATTTCATGTTTTCTGCCTGTTCTGATCACAGGGAAAGTCTAGAGTCAAGGGAAGCACAGCTACGAGTGATGGGAAGGATTACTGGCAACGCTGTTTGATTCCAAATGAAAGAAAATGCATTCAGCTCTCTGTTCCACTTTCTTACATCCATGCACTCAAAAGCTGCAGTGCCTGTCCTCAGGCTGATAGTGCTGCTTTGTCACAAGCTCTCCCTCCTCCCTGTTAAACACTTTCTCTCTTCTCTCCATGTGCATATCTTATTCTTAGAAGAATTCCATTGTAAACATGGAAGAGGTTGGGAACAAAACCTGCTTTTGCACGTATAAACACAAGGCAGTTTATGCTGCAGCTTTTCAGAGAACAAACTTGTGTTTCTTATTGTAGCACTAAAGCACTGTAGGAAGAGAATCACCTCCCAGGGTCTCTGCACAACCAGCTACTATTAGTTTTATTTTGCATTTTCCAACCATTTTCCATATTTAACCATGTGAAAATCTTAATCACTGAATCAGACTAAATGCAGAGATGATACAGGTAATTTTTTCCTACACTCTTCACTACCCACTGTAAACTATCTATGTATTTATAAAAATTATCTAAAACTGTCTAATTGGATAAGAGTTCACAAATTCACACATGAACAAAACTCCTTTCTGGCAAACATAGCACTGTGTATGTTTTGGACTAACATCTAGTTGTCTGCATGCTTTATATGTGTATATATATATATACACACACATATATATCAGTCGAAAACATGCTCAGCCTGCATAAGAATATCATCCTGGTTTTAATTTTGAGGAATATGTTGTTCTATTTTTACTCTGGTTTCCTTCTCCTTTTTTTTTCCCCCTTTGTTTTTGAAACTGTTGCATTTATAACAGAACATCATATTTTGTGAAAAATGGGAAAGCTCCGCAAAGGAACACTCTGACTAAGTAAAACAAGCTTTTGATTTGAATGAAGGTCTGGTGCTTTATACACTTTATTTCATGTAGCAGAAAGTCTGTTGAATGTGTGAAGCCAAGTATATATTTTGGTAGTTTAATATTGAAAAAGCCAGACTCTTCATATATGTTGTATAGCTTTCATTGAAACAAGACCAATATTGCAATAATTCAGAATATGGTCCAAATCAATTATATACAGTCTCTCCAAAGAGATATCTCTCTGTCTCTATCTCTATCTCTATCTGTCTATAGATATATATATTAGATCGATGATTAGATATAGATATAGATATATAAACATGCACATTCTTATGCATTAATAAAATAGATGCTGGAATAATATTGATATGATTATTTGATACATCTGTGGTTTCTAAGTTTTTCAAACTATACTGTTCAAAGCAGAGCCCAAACTCAGCCCAAACAAGAAAACACACCCTCTGACTTAAGATGCTAGTGGCACACGTTCAGTACAAATACACATCCCTCCCAAAAATTCTCTTGTTGTGCTTCAGTGCTTATCATGGGGCAGTGGGCATCCCATACAGCCATCCTGCTGAGGGATCAGACCACCATCAAATCTGGCTTACTTTCACCAGTGTAGAAGCAGCCAGATCCAGGGCTCCTAAGAGCTTCAGCCCAGACGTCAGCAGTGTGAGGACTGGGAGGGATGCAAGGGTCTCCACAAAAAGTCCTGATGTACCCTGAGCACAGCTGAGGCACAGCAGCCTCACTGTTCTGCTGCCAGTATTGTATAAACCAGGAAAATATTACTCCTGACATAGGTTCAATATAGTCTAGAAAAAAATCCTTAAAAAAAGAAACAGCACCAAAAAAAAATAAACATTTAAAAGCCACTAGGTCTATATATTGCTTGAAAAATAAATGTTATTTGCACTCCACTACAAGATGTCATCGTGACTGTGGCACGGTACATAATGACAGAGTAACTCCAAGCTGTCATCAGAGATGATCCAAAATAAGCAGCACAATGTAAATCCACAAATAGAAAAATTAGGTCTTTCACTTACTTTTTTTTCCCCCTGGACCTAGCCTAAAATTTGGCTGAAATTTTCTTTATCAGCATGGCTTTGAAGCCTAACTTAAACAGGTCAGTGGGAGTGAGGGGAAGGAGCAAGTGTCTCTTAGCATCCTTCACAGCCATCGCTCTGGGAAGCCATCTATTTTCAGCATGTGAGTTGAAAACCAGGGAAAAAATTGAAGACCTAGAAATACCACATCTAGATCCTAATACTGTATGACAGAAAGGCCACACAAGAGTTTTGAAGCTGGACACAAGGCAGGTCCTTGCTCATTGTCAGCCTTGGACCCATCAGACCGAGAAGAGTTTCATGTCCACACCGACCTTCACATCTCTCTTCTACTGCCCACGGTCCCTGATGCCTCACAGGCACCAGCTACATCCAAGCCACTTCTGGAAGTGGGATGGGAGAATTTTTAATGCAAAATAACTCTTTTATTTTACATCTATTTAGGCCAAATATTTTAAGCAGAAATGTTATGCTGAAATGAGCATTTACAAGGACCTGAGGCCAAAATATCAGGGGGCAATTTTTACAGATTGGTACAAGGTTGAATCCTGCTCATGATAAAATATGTTCCCTACCCTTAACTCCCGCAAACTTCATGAGGAATTGAGGTACACACGCTGGAAAAAAGTGTCAGTGTCTTCTAATTAGATCCTAATGGGAGCTATTTTCTGGAAACTGCGTTTAAATTCACCATAAATTAAGTTGTTGATAATACAAGGTATTTTCTTTAGTACATAGTAAAAGAGTGAAAGGTTACAAATTTGATGGTTTCCAGTCAAGCAGCTCTTTTATACCTTTTCAGCTTTAAGGCTCCAGCTCTGTGGAGACAAAGCATATGTTTAGCTTTATTGCATAGACTCCAATGTGGTTACTTACCATATCTAAAACTTAATCAATTAAATAAGGCTTTGCCTGGTTGAGATTAATTCCCACATATGTATTGTCTGGAACACAAAGTATAGTTTATTTTATGAGAAATGATTGCTATCTTAATTTGATGATTTAATTTTTAAAAATATTGACAGATGTGCTTTTCAGTAAATGCAAAAATGCATCACAAGAATTTATTCTTCAGTTTTGGATTTTAGCCCTGCTAACATCAGCCATGCTACTTACATTTCCTGGTATAAGACAGGGAGGAGTCAGATATAGGGTCTGAAAGCTTAATTTAGTTTTAGGGAGCCCATGTAACTGCTTGAAGTCATGAAGAAGTAAAGCACTAAGGATCAAACTTTAGTGGTGAGATCTTCTCAGTTAGATGTACTGTGCTTTCTTTATTGTTGCTTGTATAAAAAAAGAAGTATTCTTTTGCTTCCTGTGAGTTTTTTTTTTTAACTCTTAGTGGAAAAGCTATGCATAGATGTTCATACTTCATTTTGATGATGTCATTTGGCTGTTTGTTTTCATCATCCACTTCACTAGACTATTTTACCCTCCAAAAAAAGGATGGTACGTCAGCGGTTTTTCCGCACTCAAAAAGCAGTCAGAAGCCTGACAAAGGAAAAGAAAAAATGCAAAGTACACCCAGCTGACTTCCTCATCTGTCTGTCAGGTTTCAGTCCGGGCACTGGCATAGCTGGGCCACCAACCTCCCAGAGGAAAGCCATGTTACACGGTGACACCTCTGACAGGGACACTGCCGCTGACTCGGCGTGGTGTTAACCTACACTAACAGTGGGAGGAGGAAAAGCAGTAAATCAGATGTCAGAGAAAAAGCAATGTCAGGGAAGCTCTTGGAGGATGACACAAGTTTAAAAAGGGGTTTCCATAACCCTTAGAGGTTTCTGGGCTCTTGTGCCTTCATGAGAAGGACCACTGGGAAACGTGGGTTTCAAAGGCAAAAATCATAGAATCTTATATTCGTAGAATCATACGATCATGGAATGTTAAGGGGTTGGAATGGACCTTTAAAATCAGCTAGTCACAGCCTCTTCTTTCCCCCTACATGGGCAGGGACACCTCCCACCAGACCAGGTGCTCAAGACCTTGTCCAGTCTGGCCTTGAACACTTCCAGGGTTGGGGCATCCACGACTTCCATAGGCAACCTATAAAGCAAAAGCAGGCTACCGTTCTCCTTGGGAATAGCAAGAAGAAGTATTTAATGGCCTGTGCCTACTGGAGGCTGGATTAGAGGAGCATCCTCAAGCTCCAGACAGCATCTGAAAGCTAAAAGAAGATTTCCAGAAGGGCACATAACAGGGTTATGGTCCTGTGTCATCTCCTGCCAGCCCATTGTGGGCATGAAATCCCCCTCCAGGGAGTGGCCTTTCACCAGAGTCCAGCACCAAACCATCTTCTCTTGGGGGGATCAAAACCCTGAGGAATTCCAGGCCAACAGCAACTGGGTTTAGTCCTGGTATCTTAACATCTGACATCCACAGGGAAGGATGTTCACTTGTCCTAAACTGCAGTTTCAAACTCTTAACAACCAAAGTGCCCATGTTTATAAACCTGGACTTTAAAAACACAGTACAGGCAGGAACTCCTGGAAATTCTTGATTCCTACAGGGAATTTTAATATTTGTAAACAGTAACAAAGGCTTATGAAGCAGTCCTGGAAAAAAAGATGTTTCCAGGAGAGAGGAGGAGGTTAGGAGAGTTGACAAGCAGAGCGAAAACAGCTCCCAAAATATTTCAGCAGAAATTAAATAAGCAAACAAGTAAATAAGTAGTCTTTGATTTTTCTGGGATTTTGTAAAAAAATTATTTATTCGGGTTTTTGTTTGGGCATGACAAAAAAATCCTCAACAACCTCAAAACATTTCCAGCTTTCACTTTTGTATTTCACAGAAACCTTTAAAAATTAATTGCATACGCTTCTTACAAGAAAATATTCAAGGGACAACTTGGTCCATCTCTAGGGAGACTCCGGTAGATGTTTCATGTCCTTATTGCATAATGAAAAAGAATAAGTGCCAAATGTAGTAAGTAAGCCCTGATTTTGCAGGCAAATTTTTTTCTTGCCAAGTTTCACGCTGGAACCAACTGCAGGTCTCCCATATATTTTCTTCTTGGGAATTTTTGCAAATTAGAAGAATAGAGTTTTCTTTCAAGTACCACCTGCTGGTTTTGTAGAAAACAGGAAAAACTCAATTTTGACATATGACCTCCAAAAATTTTTCTTTTTGTGAATAAAACAGAAAGCACTTCTCCAGCATCATCACATCCCAAGCCAACATAATTGTCAAAAAATTAGAGCATTTTTTCTTTATACTGAAACACTCTTGGACCTGATTCCACAAAAGCCACATGCAAGTGTTTGACAACTTTTGTCTCATACTTTCAGATAGAAGTCAAGAAAGAAGTGGTACTTTTTCTTAATTATTTTAATGTGCCATAGGAATCAATATTTAAAAAATCCAATGTAATTACTTCTTTTAAATGCTTGTGCAACTAAGCAGTGGAAATAGTTATGTTTTTAAAAAAAAGATTAGCAAACTGCTTAGGGTTTTTTCTTTATTGAAATGTATTATGTTAAAACTTGGTTTAAATCCAGTAAGTGCCTTCATTTCTGGCACTCTAAAGTGGCTGCCAGAGCTCACAGCTCCCTGTAAATTTTCCTATGTATGGACACTGGCATCTGAAAGAAGAGCTGCAGTGTTTCTGCCAAACATATTAATCACTTTTGCTACTAGCAATTTATCTTTTCCAATGTCTACATAAAACAAATTAGTTGTAATGGCAACAAAAATAGCTATCAAGTATACAGCACTGTCCCACCCTGTGTTATTAAAGACTCATTTTAACAACAGGAGTGCAGATCCTGCTGGTCTCACCTGCTCAGCTATTAGTTTCAATTTGTCTCCCAACGCTTGCCAACACGCTGGGGCGTGTGAGCAGTCCCAGAAGACCTCTTTGGAAAATATCACTCCATTCCCACACCTGACAATATTTCACTATACCTCAGGGTAATGTTAAACAATCTTTGCATTGTCCTATGCCATCTGTTCAGCATTTTTAAGCATAACTGCTCCACACTGGCGTCTCACGCATTGTAACCAGTTTCTGTTATACCATACCATTCGTTTTTGTCATACTCTTTCCTCCCAATTAATTTCTTTTTCATCACCAGCCAGCACTGAGTATCACCAAATGCGCTGCATGACACAGCCAGGAAGGTGAAGCAGTGAAGGAAGCGTTGCCTTGCCCTTTATTATTGTCAGAAGCAGAATATTCCCAGCTCCTACGTCGGACAGCTAGCCAGCATCAGAAGATGCTTCCAGAAGAGCCAGCGGGCACTGGGTGACAAATCCCACAGCTAACAACTGTTTCAAACAGAGCCACAGCTGCTGCCAGCTCAGCATGGACCGTCCCAGCCTGGCTGTGTCTTGTACCACAGGGAGGGAGCACGTCCAGCAGGGTGGCAATTCCACACAGCAGTCACAAGCCTAAAGCCATGTTGGGCTTTAAACTGGGAGAGTCCCGAGGGCTTTGAGCCAACCACAGGCACCCCACTACTGCCTGGGCTTGGCACTGACTGGGGAGGACAGAGACCCACGCTCCCTCTTGGCCCCATTAACAGCTGGCTCAGGGTCTTTAGCCCTGCCCTTAAGCACCAGTAAATTACATCAGCCTTCCTTGTCTGTAAAATGAGGATGCATATCCTTTTTTGGGAAATAGTTTGGAGCTGGCAGTGAGGCTTTTATGTAAGTGCTAAAACCATTACTATTGCACTTGCACTGCTCGAATTTGTCTCACAACTTAAATTCAAAATGTGCTTTATTTAAAACCTCCAAGACTTCCATAAACAATATCAGTAACTATTTTCTTAACAATTCATACCTTCAAGTACTCAATTGGCATCCTAAATGAATGCATTCCCAGTGCCTGATGAATAACAAGTTTTAATGCTAAGCTGAGACCAAAAGGCTTCTGGGAGAGATGGGAGTCCATCTGTAGTCCTACTTGAATTCAGGGAAGTCTTAATGTTAATTTTAAAAGCCTAGAGTAACTCTGGATATTTATGTATTGTTTATTCAGATCTAGAACAAATTATAAATTAACTGTTGAATATAAATGAACTGTTGAACAGGTTAAAAATCCTGTTGAATTTGCCTAATCAACATCCCGAACTGAGATTTTTGAAATCCCGGCCATATCTCAAACAAATAAGTTACCTTCTTTTTTTTTTTTTAGGGTTTGTTTTGTTTTGTTTTAATTTCTTTGCCTTCCTATACTGCTGCTCACTAACCTAAAGCTGACCATGGCTATTTTTCCAAATGAGCACATGTGGTGACATCCATCTCCCGTAACCATTGACCTCGGGAAGTTAAGAAAACAAATGGTCTCAAAACCACACTGTGAAATATGGCTGCTAAGATGGCCAGCACATTCTTCTCATTTTTCATTAGCCTCTCTTGTAGCTGTCACAGGACAAATCATCCAGCAGGAAATGGCACCCAGCTCTCCATACAGCAAAGTTTGCTTAAGTTTAAATCAATGGATAGTCTTTTTCCATAAAATCTCATGGTAGCAGTGTAAGATAGCATGTTTGTCTTGGGCACATCCCATTCCTGGCATTCAGAGAAAAGTAAGTAGATTTGGGGCAAAGGCTTCTGAAGGGTGTATCACCATCATCCCCCTGGGGTCCCAGAGCTACCCCCAGCATGAGGCTGGCACCCTGCCCTGCTCATGCCCACCCAGGAGCCCAGGAACCACGTGGGCAGTACCACCCTCAGCTCCTCATGTGTGCGTCACATCCCTTGACCGCTCCTAAGTGAGGTTTGATTTGACTGGTTTTTTTTTGTCTCCTAGTCCTTAGCTCTGCATTACCATAGCATCAGGTGTTACATCTAATACTTTTTCTTCCTCCCCATCTTGGTAGTGGGCTCTAAAGTATACTATTTTTTTCACTTGCTGTGATGCTCTCAAACTCTCATTTAAGCAGGCCAGTAAATAAAGGCTGAAGTGATGGCAGCCCTCAGCTTGCAGAGGGAGAAGTGAGATGCATCTCCCATCATTTAAAAAATATGTAAATGTTGCACTTAGAGATATGGCTTACAGCTTGTATCTCAAGGGTCTTTTCCGACCTAAATTTTTCTTTAACATAGTGAGAGGGAAGGAGCACTTTCATGGCATTTCCCCAGGAACACATGCTGCAGCCAGCAAGGTGCACCAGCAGCTCACACCCTGCCCAGGGGCCCAAGCAGGCAGCCAGGCACAGCTGGGGGACAGATTTAGAGCCAGACTAAATTACTCTGCAAGGAGATGAAGGAACACTTTGCTTGCCTGCAACAGGAAGGTCTGCCTGTCCTGTAGTATTGGAGAAATGCAGAGCAACTGCCACAAATGTGGATCATTTCAGCCATGGAGATGCCTTGCCTTGCTCTATGAAACAAAGACAGCTTTGGTCTAGTGTGACTCTGGGTACTTGTTAACTGAAGGCTTAACTGTGGCTTAAGGTAAAAGCCTTGTGTTTGGTGTTTTTTGTGGAGATTAATATCCATGGGGAATCTAGTGAGGTTTATTGTTATTTTTTTTAAAAAATCTGAACAAAGAGTAGCATTGTTGTTAGGTGAGTCCCACAGGGAATATCAAGACAGCAAGGAAGGATGGATCAGAGCCAGTCACTGTGGAAAATAATGTACTTCATACCTAATGATTGTGAAGTTCACAGGCAGAATGGTTCCAGAAGATGTACTTTTAATCCAATTCATAACCTCAAGGTAAGTGATGGAAGGTAGGCAGGTATTCAGATGCATTTTAGGCCATCAGTTTATCCATAATCAGAATTGTCTCATGCCTTGCTCGGAACCAAGGATTAATATTCCCCTTTTGCCTATGCTAACACTGGTGAGAGTTATTAGAACTGCCACACAACTATACCTGTTCACAAGACAAGGTGCTGAGCATAACACCATCACGGTTTAAAAACACCTAATCTGAATAATGCTACTTCCACAACATAATCCCATTTCCAGAAACTACTGCTGCCTGTTGGTTTGAATTGGAGAATTCATTTGACTGACATTCAGCTGCTCAGGACAATCAGGTGTCTACCTTTGTTATTTATACCCAGGCTTATGAGACACGAAATGCATAAATGTGAATAATTCTGTGCAAACCCTCCAGGAATAAAACATTTGTATTAGCCAACAGCATGTTTTAATAATTAGAGGACAGCAGCCAAGGAATAGCATAGTGGTATTCAGAATGTATCGCAACCATTCTTTCATTCCTTTTTTTCCTAAATCTCTCTTCCTCTCCCATTTCTGTCATGCTGCCTTCTCAATGACAGAAAGGAAACATTTCTAAGCCTCTAATATTAGGTGCCTGAGGAAAGCTCGTCTCCAGCTTCCAAACTGTTATTCATTCTCCCCAGGTGGGAATGAGGATTCCTATGAAATGCAGCAAAACCAAGTCACAGAAAAAACATAACAGGTCAATTTCTGTGGGTTTGTGGGACTCCTCTTCCAGAGGCTTCTCAGAATCAGGGTAGAGAAAAGCCAAAGGCTTCAAAAAATGTTGAATCAGTCTTAAAAAATTCAGGACGTTGGGCTAACTACTCCAATGTCTCTAAGAAACAAAGCAAAGCAACAAGCCTTTCTAATTCTTTTATTTGCCCTCTGTTTTTTGAGCAATTTGTATTCACAAAGCACATTTAAGTTTTCCTCCTTAAGGTCTAGATGTACTTAAAAATAAAAAACAAGAATGAACAAAATAAATCCTAAGAGAGGTTCTCATGTAATTATACATATCCAGGGACTAAGATTTTAAAAACAGGAGAACATATGGGTAGCCTAATAAAATTGTGAGCTGGCAGTAACCAGCATATAATTGTGTGAAAAGAGAACGTAAGCATCATTTACTTTTTATGTGGACTGACAGATAGAACATTGACATGTCAACAGGAGAAATCAGAGTTCTTCTTTCCTTTCTGTTGCAAAGCCAGAAGAAAATCATATAATCTCTGCATGACTCATCATGCACTTTTATTTTATTTTATTTTATTTTATTTTATTTTATTTTATTTTATTTTATTTATTTGCTTGTATTGCAAGCTTCCCTAGGGTGTGGGCTACCTCACTAACTGCCTTTACTGTGTCAGCACACCAGGAAATCATTTGGGCCAGATTTATCAACACTGCTTCATATTGCAATACCAATACTCAGAATTTTTTTAAAAAAATAAAAACAAGCAAAACAAGCAAAAAAAAAAAAAAAAACAAGCCACGCACACAAAAAAAACCCCAACAACAATAAAAAACCCAACAAGAAAAAATATCATAACCAAAATATGGTCCTCAACTACAAACACTGCTTTTCCCTCAGATTCCTGGCTGGGAGAAGCTCAGTGATAAGGAGGCCTGCACCACAAACTGCAGAAAGTTCAAACAGCAGCAGCCTGATGCAAAGCCATATTTAAAGCAAGTCTAATCTACTTCTAATCCACCTTGCTCTGAAGACCACTGGACAGCATAATACAGCCTTCAGATAACAAACAGTTACAAAAATATCCATTGATTTTTTCAGAGCAACATAAGCTGCCAAAAATGCATTCAGCCCCTGTGGAAAAGACCTTCACCTCTGGACAGAGCCCATTGGTGCACACACCCTGTTAGCAATTGCCAGCTCTCAGAAAATGACTTTCATCTGGCTGCAGAAAACACAGATGTAGAAGCAAGCCTGGCAGCCCTTCTCAGAGTTTTATTCACTGCAGCTTAAATGAGATAACCATCCATCATTCCACAGCACACACCAGTCCCAGTCTCAATCACACACAGCATCTGCCAAGCATGAGAGGTGCTTTGAGTAGCCCACCCCTGCTACTACCTTTTTATTAACTTTCAGGCAAATACTCATGCCTGGCATTTATTTACTCCTTGCCACAGTCTCCCTGATAACTGAGAGGGGTTTTTTTCCCTATTTCTTTTTTTTATAGAATGGTACACAGTGAATGGTCCTCAAAGTGTTCAGCTAGGCAATGTTTTCACTCATTAAAGATAAACCTCAAAGGACTGAAACTCAGCTCTTAGAACACGGAAGTAAATATAATGAGAGTAGGGAAGAAAAGAAGAAATTTTTGTTACTACTGTCCTGAATATCTGTTTAATAGTATCTGCCCTTCATTTGCATGGCACCTGGGCAGCCCCTTGAAAGAGATGTCCACAGTGGGGCATTTGTCTCTTGTTCCTGAGCTGCCCCCAGCTCTGTGTTTCACTGCTAGTTCTAACTGGACATCAGTGTTTCTTGCTCAAACAATTAATTGGGCAGCTGTTCTGATGTTTCCCTTGGGCTTTGCCCAGCATCACTAGTGACAGAGTGCTCAGGGACAGAGCTGCAGAGCTTGCCCAAGAGATCCCAAGCTGCCTCTTGCTCACAGAGGTTGATGTCTTTGAGTCAGAGTCAGACCTTATTCTTGAAGTCGAGAGGGCTGAGAAAAGGCCAGAAAAATACAATTTTTCTTGTAGGTAGGTGATGGAGAACTTGGTACAATAGATCCAATTTTCTTCTTGACAAAGTCAATAATGTGGTCTTTGCCAAGCAGCCTGAAAAACACCCTTTCATGCCATGAACAGGCAAAATTATACAATTGCTACAACACTGGACTTCAAATATCTGCATAATGTTATCAATGCAACCCTGCCTTTGTTCAATGAGGCAACTCTTTAACATAAGTAGAAGCAATGAATGCTCAGCTACTGGTTGTCATTTATTAATTTCCTAATTCACCTGAAATGGAATGGTAATATCAAATCATACAGAAGAAACAGGCAGGATAGCAGCAAGAAATCCCTGATCTCTGAGAAACTATTCACACCAGTGTCTTGGGTATTGGCAGCGAAATTATTGAGACTTTTTTAAAACAGAACATGTTCAATAAACACATAAATAAAATTTTCTTGCAGGTGTCAGTGCTTATGCTCTTCCTCACTATCCTGATGCAGAGGAGTTATTAGCCCATGACAAACACCAGAAGATATTTGGTCCAGCAAACACCTACCTTGCCACTATGAGTAGTTGTTTTAAAGTATATTCTGATACCTTTTGTTTTCCCCTTTAAACATCAAGTGATTGTCCATGGTCCTGTATCCCAAGTTTTAGGGGAGCCTCCCTGAAAGAATGGAAGGTCTTTTTCACTCATCTTAACATAACTTGTAGGTTACCAATAAATGCAGAATAAATAACAAATTCATAAGCTGCAAATACATATATTTTTGCTTCAACATTTGTAGAGGCAGATGAGCAGATATTGAAAGAATAGTATGGATGACTAAGAAGTATTTGAGTTTGTATATATATATATATATATGTATATATATAGGTTCTGTCTGTGTAAGCTGGTGTTTTTGCATATTGCAGTCTAGGGAGCTAGTTTTGAGCAACTTAGGAAAGTAATCTGTCTTAAGTAACCCCATATTCATGAATGACTATTAGGACTTAGACAAATATTCTTCATAGTATTTGTCCTGGCCTGGAAGAATATTAATATTCTTACCTTCTTTCACACCATCCCATCCAAAAATTTCTTTACCTGTAGACTGTCAGGAAAGATATTTTTATTTTCCACATACTAATTCCTTGGCTGTTACATTAATTTTCTATAACTAAGTTCAGTTTTCAATTGTCCAGAGAATAAAGGGAGTCAAGGAATGAGCATTTGACTGAGCCATTTGAGAGTGAGTCCATGGAAGAACAGCCTGTGGTGGATAATAGTCTAATAATAAGGAATAAGGTTTCTCTTCATGTTATGGACTTTACACCCCCTGCCATTTTCTACCTCCTTAATACTACTTTAATCTTGCAAACAGACACAATGATAACTAATCCCTCTGGAGTAATAATAGATTTATGGCTCATTCTGAAAGATACCATGGTGGAAAAGAAACAGGGACTCATCTTGAACATCCTGTCTTGCACTAACAGGAAGAATGGTAAAACAGGGGTAGGTAGATTTCCAATCTTTGTTCCTGTTGCTTTCACCAGTTAGTAACAGCAATCATTACAAATAAGATAGGACCCACTGAAGCTGCACTAGAATTAAGCTCATCGTGAAGTGAAACTAATGCAGGTTTTCAAGGCACAGCTATAGGTAAAGATCACAGTGAAATGGGATCAGTGCACTTTAATATTGGCATGCAGGACGATCCAAGCTTTTGCTTGACAGCAGAGATTATGCACTACACAGGTTCATCCTTCGCTGTGGACCAACATAGAAAGGGTCATGGACTTGCTTCCTGTCTTTAGGGTGTTGCCATAGTCAATGGATTAAGACACCAAAAAAGAAGTAAAAAGAAAAAGGAATTTTCCTGGCAATTTTCAGATCCCTGAAATACCATCCTTCCAAATTTCTCTTTGATCTTTATTTTGTTTGCTTTATATGTTTTTTGAAGGCTCTCTGAGGTGACAAACCTCTATTCTGTGCTTGCATAGGGCTACAGCTTTGCAAAGAAAAGCTTTGTTCTCCTCCAATACTGGAAAAATTGTGATTGCTGGTCTGTCCCATTATTCACCTCCGAATGAAGTTATCAGACCTTATTCTTTCCTGACTTCCTCTGATGTGCATCAGGAATATTTCCGAAGATACAACACTCTAACATTGAACTAAGCAAAAGGAGACCCAGACCTTGCATGTTTCCTTGAAGCTACTTCAAGATGAGAAAACTTTGCTTTTCTTCAGTTTTGATTGTCCTTCTGCAATGAATCTAAAACAAACAAAAAAATGTTTTCCTAGGCAATTTTAGCTGGCATTCACTTACTACTCTACAGGGAGCTGTGGAGTGGGTAGGCCAGGTATTGTGTCACCACTGCAGATAAAAGAGTAAGAACATGGTAATATTTTTTTATATTGTTGGCTCTAAGATTTTACCGGTCTTAAAGTACCAGTGATTCAAAATGTCTTACATGCTGGCATTGCTCACTGTAATGTTCTCTAACTCATTCCTGTTGAACCATGCAAAGCAGATGACTGGAAGTGATTAAAGTCTTCATCTGCCCTCCAGCCCCAGTGGTGTCATTCAGACAAGAGGTTCTGAGCCCTTTCAAGCCCACCACACATTCCCCAAATTGGAGATTTTTAAGGAATAAACTTTCATTTTTAGCACAAAGCCACTGGATGCCAAGAATTGCCATTGTGCAAATGACATGCTCCAATACTCATTTCAGTATTCAGACCCCAAATCCCCCATTTCCTGTTGACTCTCATTGCTTAAGCTAATATCATTCAGCCTACTCTTTCAACTGGTTAGAAGGGCTTAGTCAAAACTCTCTGCAGTCAGAGGAACACAGTGCACATGTGTAACAGTAGAAATTGTTGGCTCAGAGCATATTCATTTGTTGTGTGTAACGCAGTAATAAAAAACAAATGCGGAGACTTCATTTTATATATAATAAAAAATACAGCAATATTTTATGTGTCTCATTCTAGCAGCCTGTTTTTAAATAACAACCTTATTTTTTTCCAATTGCAAATCCTCAAACAGAGGAGCAAAACATAAAAGTATTTTTAGTTTATGGGCTGAACGTCCAGCCCAGCAGTTTGGTAGTAATATATGTATACTGATAATAACCACAACTAGCAGGGGATGCAGTGTAGCCTCAGTTATTTCTCTCTGCTCTGCAAGAACATACTCCTCTCATTAAGAATTTAGATGTCAGCCAGGATTGCTAACTGCATTGGTTCTCACTTCCCTGAAGAGAAGCAAAATGGTAGATTGTTTTTGAAATACCACAAAGCCTTTCTGAGCACCACAGCTCAACTGTTCAGGGAACTGAGGTAGCAGCACTGAAAGATTAAAACAACTCTCTGAAGAAAAGAAATTAATCAAGAGGCAGGTTACTCTTGGAAAAGTGTCATTTTGAGAAAGGTACAATTCTAAGCACATAGGATAGTTGGTCTTTGTCCACAGAATGGCAGCGATACCAAGGGACCTCCTGAACTTGAAGCAACAACTGAGAGGGGAGCTCCTGAATGTCTGTCAGTGTCTGAAGTGGGGGTGCCAAAAGGGTGGACACTGCACAGTGCTGCTGGGCAGCAGGACAAGGACTATGGGCACAAACTGATGCACAGAAAGTTCCACCTGAACGTGAAGAAGAGCTTCTTTACTGTGCAGTGACCAAGCACTGGAACAGATTGCCCAGAAGGTTGCGGAGTCTCCCTCACTGAAGATGTTCAAAAACTGTCCTTATGCAATCCTGTGTAACGTGCTCTGGGATGACCCTACTTGAGCAGGGAGGTTGGACCAGATGAGCCACTGTGGTGCCTTCCAACCTTTCTAGGACATTTGTTTTTGTCTCCCAAGAGTTCAGCTGTCCCTGCAGAGCTCAGCGTGGGTCTGACTTCTGCCTGATGCCAGCAGGAGTCCCTCCCAACCTGCTCCAGGCAGAGCCAATACACAGGGTTCCTTGAGACATGGATAGGCACATCCAGCACCACAGACATGCAGGCAAAATGTTTTGCTTTAAGTAAAATGTTGAGGGTGCTGTGCAATGAACGTACCGTGTGTGAACTGCCACTGGAGATGTCAGCTATGAGATGCCAAAAAATTAAGAAAATTTAGTGTTAAAGTGTGCCACAGCAACACTTTTATACTTTCAATCTGAACTTTCAATTTTCACAGATGCTGTCCAAATCATCTTGGTTTCATTCTGGTATAATCTGTACTGAAATACAATAAATTTCCTGGAAGCGGATGGGCTTAACACCTTCAAAAATTAATTTTTCAGCAGGCCAGACCCCATTTCTCCCTAGCTTACTCCTCAACATCACAATACCTTTATTCCCCACCCCTGCCCCCATCTAGTTGCTGTATTTCAGTTAGGATGCATTTTAAGATACCATAAAAATTGGAAAGGAATAATTATCATCCTCTAAAATAGCTATGGCAGTTCCTAGAGAGGCTGAACTGGGAGAATTTCCATTGGCCAGCCCTTTTGGTTTTCCCCAGAGGGACTGGAGTGAACAGGATGTATTATTTCCCTCTGGTTTTTAGAAGTGAAGACAAATTAGCCTTTGCTTCTGACAAATTGGCTTCTTGTTTTCAATAACAAAGTCTCCTAATTGAAAACGTAAACCCCAATTTGAAAATCCCTTCTTTATTCACACTTTGCTTCTATCTTATTTGTGCATCTTCATCATCTTTGAAAAACATTTATGGAAAGTGAAACAGCCTCAAAGTCTCCCACTAAAATAATAATAATCACCACTGAGAGGCATGACTTTACAGGTGGTGACAAACAAATGTATTCAGAGTAGCAGACAGAAAACAGTTTTTACCACCAGCCTGACTCTGTCCCCTATTGTGTATTTTCAGCGGCAATTAGGTTGTCCTGTTTATACAGAGGGGAGTGTCCTGGAATAAAAGACTGGCTTGGCAAAGTGGGAAAACACTGGTGAATCACTAGGAAAATTACCATAGCATTAGTTTATGCCTCACTTAAGTGTCAAAACCAACAGAGCCATGCACTACACAGTGAGGCATAGTTGGGAAGCACTGCCAGGCTCAGCAGTCACAGGGCTCACTGCCTTTCACTTCTCTCCCCAGCACAATGCCAGGTCCAAGACAGCTCCTGTCTTCTAGTTGCTGCTTCAAGAAAAGGGTCTGAGAAGGCTCTGCTGAAGTCTGGTTTGCCTATAAATGCCTGAGAAATCTCCCAGAAAGAGGAGCAGGAGAAGAGAGTGCTCTCCCTGCAGTGCTTTGCTTGGCGTGGGGAGAGAGGGTGTTCCTAGAGAGGAGCCATGGCACATCTCTTCCTGTTTTCTTTGGGACCTGGAAAACTCTCTCTAATTAGGCAGTTGCACTGCCCCTGAGAAACAATGAACAAACAAGCCAATTAGCCCCAATTCATTGCAAAGCTTGAAGTCCACCCGCAGCAGCACTTTCCAGAGCAAATTTCCTTGCTGGTAACTTCATTTTGTTACCATTTTTACTGCCAACTAATTGAAGCCACTGATGGCCAATTGCTTCATTTATCATCAAGTTTACAGGCCACACACTGCAATACTAATTAGAGGCCAGACATTGTGCTTCAGCCTCCCTTTGAAATACTGCCGGCATTTACACATAATTCAATTAATTATGTTTCAAAGAAACTGAGAGAGTGGGAATGAGATTATTTCTCAAAACCAGTTCTGAGATTAGGCAGGCCCAGATCGCACTCTAACATAGCTATTTTAAGTTTACTGGGAAAGGGGGTGGAGGATAATTAGCAGTTTCCCCTCCTCCCCCCAATTTTGACACTACCAAGCGCAAACCCAAAACCCACATAATCAATCTTGTATAAACACCAGTAGTGAGCTCTGCTCCATGTGCAGTTCTCACCCAGACTGATTTTCACAGGGAAGTGGTGAATTTTGCACTTGAGGTGAGAAATACTGCCCTAAGGATTTAAATCTGACAAGTGCCAAGGTCTTGTGAAGGTTCCTCTGTTTGGCGTGGAAAGACGGGAAGGCAGAGCTCAGCTTTCTCCATGCATTGGTTGAACAATAAATCACCAGAAGCCTGCAGACATTTGGCAGAGCTGCAAAGAATTGTTATTTTAACTGAAATCTGATAGATTTTCTACTTCTAAGGCATTTTCAGATAAATAACTCCAATTTGGAGCCAGCTTCACCCAGCTTGCATAGGTTTCTCTACTAGCTTCACTGGGGCTACCCTGGACTGAGGTATGCAGGACCCAGCTCTGGGCAAGAAAAAAAGCCCTTTTTTGTTGTTGTTGTTTGATATTCTCATATTGCAACTATTCCCTTCCTTCCCCTTTTTAGGTCCCCTACATCCTGAAGGGCTCATTTCTCCCTAAATAAACTTGAAGCACAGAAGCAAAATGCATTTGTTGCCTGGGAAACGCACAATTCAGAATAGGAGGTGGCCATCCTAAGAGAGCCATAGACCTCCAAGGAAGTTTTTATATCAATAACTGTAACCAACCAGAAGTACCAGGGTAGTATAACATTCCCTGCTACTTGGTTGTTACTTTTTGAAATGTTTGACCAGTCCCTCATCATAGCCCATGATTTATTTTTGTTTTATGTGGAGCATTGGTCTTCATTTCAGAAATGTTTTACTATAACAGTGAGAGAATTTGACAGAATTTCAGGATGGAGCAAAAACACTGCCTAAGGATTACTGCTAAACTCCTCATTGTATCATCACTGTCTCATTAGCTCCACTTTTTCAGTTTGATTCACCGACTGTTTTCTGTAACACGCTGCTCCTTTGAATCACTTACTTATCTCCTCAGGCATTCTAAATGCCAGTAAATATATTTCAAAAGCATATGAGATTCTGGCACTGACAGTAGGCCATCAACAGCAAACCCCCTTTCTCTCAGGAAAATATTCACACCTCTGTTTTCCTAGAACAACTACCAGGAGGGGTGTGCTTCCTTGGGGAGACTGGCTGAGAATGCTCCAAGAAACACTCCAGCACTTCACATATGGGGTTATTTTCCAGTTAATTTATGATGACTCCTAAAGATCCCAGCAATGATCATTTTTCTTCTTGGCAAACAAGGAAACTATTATTAGCAGGTCAATAACATTATATATTTTCTCAGATATGTGTCTAGGGGCATACATTAAATTCAGTCATATATCAATCCACTGTAGCACAAACTCTGATGCATCAGGAAAGCCAACTCTGTATCAATACATGATTATTATATTTGTCAAGGATTTCATCCAGGTGGTTCACAGCTTGCTATAACAAAAGCAAAGCCAAAAAAGGACGACATGAGAGGCAGTCACAATGCCTCAGACAACAGCACTAAAAACAAAAGGCCAAGAGCCCTATCCTTGTGGTAAAAAACCTTGAAATAGTCAAAGTCAGAAGCTAGGGCAACTGTACCAAGAGCCTAGTCCCAAAATAAAGGTTACAATGGGTTTAAAAGCTGTTCCAGATCTGTGGTTAAAGGATCTTGTCCTGGTTGAATGGGACTTTTTCTGAACTGGGAGCAGGAGATCCTCCAGTGGTTTACACAGCTGCCTCCAGCTTTCTTTATCAGTGTTTCCTCTGTCTTTTCTTCAAGTAAGAGCCAGCTCTAATAATTTTGGATATTCTTACGTCTGTGTTTTGGCATTATTGTCACAAGGCTTCTGAGAGAATCTATCTCAACTGAAAGCAAGGCTGAGATGACATATATACATGGATTCCAGCACAGCCAGAAAAAAAAAAAAAAAAAGACATCTTTGATGCTGTGCAGTGCTCACAGATACACTGGCCAGCACAGGCAACAACATCTTTAAAACCTGCAGCATTAAGCATCACATTGTGATGTAAAAGCAGCTTTTCCAAAAATCTACTGGTCCTTGATCTCTGGGACGTTCTTTTCAACAGGGCTCATAAGGAAGTTTTAAAAGAAACAACTCATGGGCTTTATCAACAGAGCAGAGACCTAACTTTCCCCCCTTCCTCAAGCCTGAACAAGGTTACTGCTTTAACATTCTTCTCCAGCATCCAAGCTCCATGACATAATTTGATCCCTGCAGTGACAATAAGAAAAGTGGCCTACAATGCTGCAGAAGAAAAATAAACCAGAAAAATAAACCAGCAATTAGCAAGTTCCTATACGTTTCCTGTTTATATAATACAACTCTTTTGTAGGGCAAAAGCCCGGAAGAAACTGATAGGCCTGGAAAAGATTTATAAAAAAGGTTATTTGAAATACAAACCAATGCAACTAAACTTGTTGTTTCCTCCATTTAGAATGTAAAAGGATGGATTTAAGTGTGGAATTAAATAGCCAGGAGTGGCTAGAAATGGCAGTAGGAAGGACTTCCAACAGTTGTCACTCATGAGAAAGCTGTTTTGCACTACTAGGAGCAAGCAGAGGTATTTCCCATCATAACTACTTTATTTGAGAAAGACTATGTGCAAGTCTATACACTTCATTATGAATTAGAAATTGCCATTTTTGAATGTGAGAGTAGTGAAGGAAACTGTTGATTGGCTGCTGCTCATTTTTAAGGACTCTCGAGGTAATGCTCTCCTCTTTCTGTCTTGCTACATCTCCAAGATGAGAAGTTGTACTTGATCTTCAGTAAACACTGCCACACATATTGCCATTTGGCTACTCTGCTCAAGCACCTCATCAAATAAACTAAATTGTGCTTTTTTTTACACAGACCACTATGTTCCAAGGCCTTCAGTGACATCCATTATCAATTGTCTGAGGTTTTCCCCCCTCCCCTCTATTTTATGGAGTCTAAAACAGACTGCTAACCAAAACACCCCCAGTATTGGGTCCTTTTCCCTTTGTCCCAGTCACGTTTTATAGTTTCAGTTTCAGTCATCTCTCCTAGCAGAGTTTGAATTGAGAAAGCGAGTTTTTGTTTCAAGAGACGTGGAACCTCCAGGGAAGCTGAGGCATCTCCTGGCTCTTTAGGTGGAGCAGCAGGAGCAGTGTGCATGGGCACACTGCAGTCTGTCTCTGACAATGAACAGCATCAGCCAGCCACAGCTGTACAGCAACTCGCCGTGGCAGAGCCAGCTTTAGCCTTGCTCCTGTCATTACTTTGCTGGATAACCTTCACACTACACAGTGATTTCTCATTTAACAGGAGCTTGGCATCACCAGTCTTTTGTGTTAAACACTCCAAGAAAAAAACCCTGCAGAAGATTCAGGCACGTCTTTTTTGTTACACTGGTATTAGCGGAGGATACTAAAAGACCCTACTCCTGGAAATGTATTTAGTTCTGTTATTCCTGGCTTGTCTGAGTTTGAGTTCAGATACTTGTAGTAATGAACAAAGTTTGTCATTGTTCCAGAAAATTTAACTACTTATCAGAAGATATAAAATGTTGTTTTGTGCTTTCCAATTTTTTTTCCTGAGCTATTAACTCAAGAACCAAAAAGCCATAAACCCACCCAAAGTTCGAAAGAGCTACAAAGTTTCATTCTGATCCTTGCTTTAACATTAAGTGAGCCACGCAAAAAAAAAAAAAAAAAAAAACAAAAAACCAAAAAATTTTTGGTCTAGCCAACTTCTTTTTAAAACTTGAAAACCACACTACTGGGACAAAATTTGAGGTGCATATATCAGGCAGGAGAATAGTGCAAGTTCTGGTCAAAAAGACCAAAGCCCATGCTTGAAAATGTACTTTACATGTACTTCTCTGAACCTGGCCAAAGAGAGAAATTTCAGCTAAACTGACAGTCTGTTCCCCCCCGCCCAGTTTCAGTAGGGGTGGGATCAGAGGCCCTACATACCCAAGGTTCCATTTCCCCATAGCCCCCAGCTGTGGGATTCTCCAGAGCTAGGCTTGGCCAGGTGTGTCTGTTCTAGGACCACAGCTCCATGCATCTACATTAAACCCCCTTTTCATCCATTTAAACTTTAAGCTTCATTTTTTCATTAAATTGTTAAGCTTTACTTTGCAGATACACATTCATGGACTGCCAGATCCAGACAAAGGATCTCCAAGTGTTAGGACAGTTCTAAGTTCATAATCCAAACTTTTCTGAAGAGATAACGTCCATGGTATTGCACAATAGTAAGCACTGACTTCAGCGCTGTTTCTTATCTTTCCAATGATCTTTTATTCCACTAGATGTTTATTGTATTTGCTATACATTAAGCCAGCAATTTCTCCTCTTGCAGTTTGCTTGGGACTATTATTAGCAAATGTTTAACATATACAAAGTTCTCTCAGATGTCCAAGCCAAGTTTGCAGACTGTGCATTAAGAAGCTTTCGAGTAAACTACTGGCAAGAAAAGGCTGGATAAATTAAAAATGGGAAGAAACATTGACTTCACATATTCTAGTTCAAAAAATGGTGGAATAGGTTTCCTTCACTTTTCCCAGGACACTGCTGAAGAGAATGGTTTCGTGATTGCTTAACTTTAACTGTAGATTTATGATATGAACGAGCTATAATCATCAGATTAAAAGGGTAAAATTTAAGGGAAGTGTGGGTTGAACAATTCTAAGATATATGGTCAGTCTGTGATGTGAAGTGGGATATGGAAAAAGAATAACATAATAATAACATACATTTTTAGTATCTTTCATCCACAAGAATTTCAAAATGCTTCCCAGACCAAACATGAAAGTCCAGATTCTGATTTCTTCTCCCCTGGTGTAAATCCAAGGTGATTTGACTGAAGTTATTAGAGTCAACTCTTTATTTTCAAAATTGAATTTGAGATCAGAGGTTTGGCCCTATTGTAGACACACAGTAATGGCATTCATTTGTGCATTGGTCCCATTCAAACATTTATAATTTGAAACAAATTCATTTTCCAGCATTGGGAAAAACAGAACTGATAAATCTGGCACTCAAATACATACATCAAGAAAGAAGAAAAAAGTGGTAATGCACATTTTTAATGTTCATTCAGAGATGTAAAACAGGCAAGCATTCCAGTGAATGTAAAATATTATTCCTTTAATTCAGATCAGGCAAAACTTCTCCAAGAAAACACTGAAGTAAAAGAGTAGGAGGAGGCAGAAAGAAGAATTATATAGAAGCACATTAAGTTAAACTACATAGGTGCTTTCTGTCCAGTCCACCCAAGAAATCTTTCTTTACAGCAAAACTAGCCTTGTTTTGGTGTAGTATCTCTCATTTCCAGCCACACCCAGATCTTTGCTGAAATGCATGAGGATCTATTTTCCTTAGTTCTACAACCACTGACTATGTTTTTACTGTGCTGTGAGAACTAGAAGAGACCCTTCACAGTTATCAGCATTACCCAAGCTGACTTGGGAAGACAGTGCAGCTGATCTGCAAGTTGTTGGGCTTGTTTGTTCAGTAGTTTTGTGTTTGGGGATTTTGTGTTGGCTTGTTGGAGGGTTTTTTAAAAGCCTATGCCCTATCCTATATTTTTGCTTTCTGGACCTCTCTGATACTTGCTGAAGTTCACTCAGTTTCTGTGGTAATTTTAGTGAAGCTTGGGGATCTTCTATGACCATAGAACTGAAGTAGATTAGTTTAGGTTTCTTCACAAAAGGAAAGGTGCTCGACCTTTTTCACACACCCTGCAGAAATGCTCCCTCAACCCTTTTTCCAGAGCAAAGGACAAGGGTCAATTATCTTTCAGGGAGAGAAACATCTCTACTTTTTTCTGCCTTTTCACAAAATTGTACACTTCCTAATCCAGCTGAATGTCAGCAAAAAACCTAAAACTTCCCAAGAGGGTATTTATCTGATCTCAGGTCAGTAAAGGTGGCTTATAGAACTTAAACTGCTGGTATGTAAAGAGCAACAAACGCTGCTGTTTATTTGAGCAGTAGGGTCAGAAAGCAAGCCCAAACCTAGAGGAAAAAGTTATAAAAAAGTTCCCTTTGAATGATGAACATTCAACTATCTGCTGTTATTTAAATAAACAGGGTTTGCACACAGCACTGATCAAGATTGGAAAAATCCTCTTGTATTTCTGGGCTTCTGATTTCAGACAACCAAGGACCACCACCTATACAAGTCACCATTTAGTGAGTGAGTTTGACAGTTCTTGGCCTTCTTCAATTCATGTCAAGGAAAAACAAATAAGGAGGTGCTGCAAATTAATGATACTACCAATATAAAGTCCGGTAGCCTAAGATTTAAATTAGTTGGGGTAAAAAGGGAGACAGGGATAATAGACACAAGTCCTTTAAATTTTTTTCACATTAACAAAAAAATCTTCATCTAATTAATATCCCAGGAGCAATTCTCCAGTTGTATAGCTACACAACAAATCCCTGAAACAAAGACTGTGTATTTAAGAAAAATACTTTGATTTTTTACAGGCTGTCATTGGAACTGCTAAAATTGAGCAAAGTTTGTCCTTTGTGGTGATTTTGTAATGACTAATGTTAAGATACTAATTTCTTTGCAATCTAACTAAGATACAATTTCTTAGCATTGACTTAGGGAAGCCCATTATAACCTGTGCATTAAATACATGCTTGCCAACTAAAACTACACAGAAATGCAGAGGAATGAGACTTTTAAGAAAGCCCTTCTCTGTCTGGCACCCGTGTTCTTTCCTGTCTGGCCCAAACACAGAGTCTAAGGGTGTATTCTATTTGAAGAAATTCCATTCTTTTATAGTCTGTTGGGCAGTAATCTTCCCGCATCTCTCAGCATATCAATCATTTGCTTGAGCAGGGACCTGTGCCTGAATATCTCTAGTCCTCTGAGGAAAAGGACAGGGGACTGATTTTACCCTCTACCACTCTGTCTCTGGTCTGTACCAGCCCCCAGGCCACAGCAGGCACTGAGCAGCCCCAGGGAATGGGAAGGAGCAGAGGGAGGCACAACAAAGATGTGAGCCTGCCAAGCAGCCACAGCCCTCTGGCTGCTGCCAGCTCACAGCTTGGCCCCTGTCCTTCAGCCCTGAATAAGGCTAAAAGCAAGGTACCCTGCAAAAGAAGACTTTCATTGCTGAGAAAAAGAAAAGAAAAATCCATCCACTTCCACTTGCTGCATGTGGAGACACAGGATTTCCCATCTACTACCCACAGAAACACAGGATTGAAGCAAGGAGGAAAGTTTAAATTGCACAGTTTGTGGATTTTTACGTTTTAATGAAACCATCCTGAAAAGGCCTAAATACTTCTCAAATAAAGGGAGTTAACACTAGAGAAAGGTATATTCTGATTTTCAAGATAAACATCTTGAGTTCTCACTAACTTCAGTTAGAACTTTAATTATCCACTCCTCCTTCAAGACAAACCTTCTGATGCAGAGCTGGGAACTACTCTGAGCAATCTAGAGAATTTTCAGAATGTATAAAAAACCCCTTCTACAACAAATAAACCAGCTGTGTTTTCAGCTGAACCATTTTTAAACATAGCAAAGGTGCTGGGACCTGAGTGTGAATGGCAATGTTGCACTCTGACAGAATAGGATCTGGACACACATGACTCCTCTCCTTTGCCTAAAAGGTGCCTGCTTTCAGCACATCCAAAGGGAAACGTGCACCCCATGCATTTGTTTCTTTCCTTCTTTCCCAGGGCATCATCACAGGTAACAAAAGAAAAGAGACACCTAACACCTGCCTAATGTTCTCCACTTGTCTTTGCTGTGTGCAATATGGAAAGGAAAACATTCCCCAGCATCCCTGTGGTAACAGTGATGAAAGATATCAATGCACTCTCATCAAAATTCTTCTATGCTTTCCTCGAGAACAAAATAAACAAAAAAAACCAGTTGTTATGTCCCCTACCCTTAATTGGGTATAAGAGAGACCTATGGATAAAAGATGTGTTTGTTGCAAGCCCTTATCACCTTGAAGCAGGATTTTAACTTAAAGATGAAAAATTTGTAACAGTGAATTCAAGAGTGGTTGATAAATCCCATTTTAAGGGATATATGTGTATATTAACCCAGCTCATAGAGTCACCATTCAGGAGATTTCTTCTACCAAGTTTAATGTAAATATTCATTTCAGCAGAACTACTTATTTAAGGTCCCAGGCATTTTTTGCATTTATAGTCCCGTATTTCAGGGTCTTCAGGGAAATGAGTGAAGCTGCCTGTGTTATTTGCCCTTACCTCTCACCTGCTGCAAGTTGTAATTCACATTTGAAAGTGTTTGAGGGAGCCAGATGAAACAAATACTAGAACTACAAAAAATAACTTAGTAGGGTATCAAATCAAACACTGAGCAGTCTTTGACCTAAAAAGCAGTGATACCTTTTCCAGGAAATATACTGAAGAGCTGAAGCTGAAATCTAGTGAATCAAGTCAGGAAAATAGTCTTAAAGTGAGATATTAGCTGTACTAAGCAAAAGTTTTTACAACGGCATGTATAGAATAGATGAGATGCACCCCATCGGTATGGAGATTTGCATTATCCATTTATAAATATATTCCCTTTCTCATGCTACAGTCTCATTCTAATGGGAAATTCCATTGCTTTTGTAGTGTCTGAGTTTTATTAATTTAATTTAAAATTTGGGGGTGTGTGTCTTACGTGTTGATCTTCAAGAAGCAAACACAATTTTTGTGAGGAGAAAGAAAAGAACATATTTCTCTAATCAGTTCTTACAGAAGTGGTCTGGTTAACAACATCAATATGCCAGTTTTGCACCACTCAAACAGCATTTGGAGTATTGGAACAGTATTCAGCAATCTTGGCATGCTTAATCCAGCACTACATATCATGTCCTCACAAGGAATAGGAGCAGGTGGCACAGAAGCCCAGCAGTGGGACACTGGAAGCATCGTTTGTAGTGGTTGTTTCTGGAAGACAGCCTGGTAAAGTTTCCTCATGTGACACTGCACTGCCTTTGAAGGCAGTACAATGGTTCTGTGCATGTGCAAACACTGCAGGTGTTTCCACATGACAAGTAGGGTTGGATTTGACAAATGCCATGGCTAAGGAGGTCTAAATATTTGCCCAGAGCTTCATCTTTGTCTTCCCTTTCCTGCCAGACTTGCTATTAATGTTTTCTTTGTTTTGGAAAGGACGCAGTGAAAGAAGAGTGCCACTCCATACCTCAGAGCCGCTGGTGGCTAAAACATTTCTCACATCATTGGCAAAGGAGCCATCAGTGTTTTCTTCCTCAACATAAATTTTTTGCTACTGCTCCCCCTCACCTTCTCTGTCCTCTGGTTTTCTGCTGACAAAACCAGTGACACGACAGTTCTTAAATAAATCAGCCCCTGGTTGTGTTTTATGATGTCATGGTGAGCACAGGCTTGACCCTCAGTAATCAGCATCTCAGCACACCGGGAAGCTTCCTGCTCGAACCGCTCTAGCAGCCAAGCAAACTTGCCTACACTGCAGAAATTATGTGAATTACCTCACCTCTGTGTATCGTAATAACCCTTGCCACACATTATGCCAAATGTTCAGCACTGAGCTGCAAGGAGCCAAAATGCAGACAAACCCCCAATAATATCTAAAACAGAGTTCAAGTGAAGCTGGGCCCATGCCAGGCTGCGGAGATCGTTCTTCATGTCAGCCTCAGATCTGACTCTTGTGCATATGAACTAACGAAAGGGCAGGGAATAAAACAGCATTTGAGTTATTCTCACAGAGCAGGTACTTAATAATATCCACATTTCAAGCATTTGAACGTTACGCTTTTATTAAGCAAAAAACTACTCCCACCAAATATCCCTCAGTTGCCGTAAAGGCTGTGAGCATGATTTTATTTCAGCCTGTGAACAAAGCCATATGGATTTCATCTGAGGGATTTGGGGGTTTTGATTCTTATAAAATTCATGATGTCAAACAAAACTTCAGATCAGCCCCAAAACATATGCAGTGTGGCAGCCGACAATGGAAACTACACAATACCATTCTCCGGCCCGACAACATCTTCAGACTCAGCAAGGAATCAAGCACAAATGTGGATGGGCTTCAGCTTTAAAACTCCAAACGAAAGTCTGACACTTGAATCATGCCATCCCCCAGCTGGGCGTGCATTTTGATAAACATATTTTTCATGGCCGCAAGCCATTCTCAAACTTCTTAGATGATCCAGTATTTCAGAGAAACTGCAGCCCCATGCCCCTCACCACACAGCCTCCCCTACTTTTGAATATAGCCCCATTCAGCTCCTCACACTGCTCTGTGCATTTTATAATGCCCAGAGTTTTCACATGCTGCACAGTTCTAATGCTAGCAGACCCTCCTTGGAGGGTCTGGGCTTGTACTCAGCATCTCCAGCGCTTTCCAGTTACCTCCTTGATATTATTCCAGGAGGAAAAGAGGACTATTTCAAAACTACATGTCAGAATCTTCAAAAAAACTGGGCCTCAAGGAGGCCTCAATTTCTCTTTAGCTGTGGCTAGAGCCAGTCAGAGGGGAACTGGTAAAGTAAAATATCGACATCAAAAGAGCTTTTAATCATAGCAAAATAACTATCTATTTTTGCATCTTGAGACGTTGCTTAGAAATGTAGCAACACATTTAGGGTTATTATGCATTAGAAATAAAATTCAGGAATTGAAACAAGAACTAGATTTAGTGGCTATGTGGTCTCCTGTTTAGCCCAGCCAAAAAGACAAAAAAAGTCCTGTTTAATTTTAGTGCCAAAAAATTACTAAACCATTTATAACAGCTGGTCATACTACTGAACAAACCACTCAATTAATCAGCCAACTACCGTATGTTTGAAACGCAAGCTTCCATTCCTAATAAAGTGCAAAATATTGATTAGCTCTGGGACAACACATGAATAAATTACTCGTGCTTATAATTAGCCTTTGCAGTTTCCAAAAATTCTGGGTACGTTTCACACATCATTTATCAGTATTTTTTCTTTCATTTCTCTTTGCTTTTAGCCCCGTTTTTTTAGAATGATGGCCAAAATAAACAAAATATTTCCTTATAGTTCCCTCTCTCACTTCCTGCTTATGAAAGAATTTTCACTCATGGCCTCTAGCACTTCATGGAATCAAATTTCTTCCAGAAATCTGCAGCTAGAATGCAGTATTTTAATTATGAGTATTATTACAATCTCCCTTTCACTCCCCCATCCCACATTCTTCCTTCTCTGTCTTAATGGCTGGTCCCTCCCAAACCAGCTGTTAGAGGCAAACCTACAAATTTACTGCCTGCTTCCTTATAGTAATGTCCTTTCTATGCTGCTTTATGAGTGCTGGTCTCTCAAAAAAAAAAATAAAAAATTAAAGCCTCTGAAATTTGTGGCATAGCTCTTCCACCTGGTCTACTTTTAGGTGCACCTTATAGGTCGTGAAAGGTTTCACCTACCTGCATGCTGAAGTGCCACAGCTTGTGGCAGTGGCTTCCCCCAGCACAACCAGGATATGTGAGGGCTCAGGATGGATCTCTGTGCTCGCTGTGGATCAGCCAGGCTGCACCTCAGGATGCTGCATCTACAAGAGAAGGCTTGTGGGTGACAAAGTGCACATGGGTCCCCTAGGCATGGATTGTGTCACTAATGCCACTAGTATAAAGCTGATTCTACAACTGATTTCCAGAAATACTAATAGTGGGTGAAGGAGATTTCTTGGTCAAATGTGAATTTCCCGAAAGATGAAAAAGTTCAAAGGATTAGGGAGAGGGAATTCCTTCAGAGGACAGTGGAGCGCTGCTTCCAGAGGCATTGAAAACTAAGCTGCTGAAACCATCTGAGAACTGTCTTCAGATTGAACTTCTTGCCAAAGAAGGACTCAGATAACACAGTCTATATGAGAAAACATTCCAGGCAATATCCCATCACACTTTATGTTTGAACCACAGATTTTCTTTCTTCATAGTGCTGACAACAGATGCATTTTAGCTAACAGAACCATCCAGGATGGAACTGTAGGAGACCACAGGCATAACATTTGCTCTAATTTCTAGTAGCGCATAGGAAAAAAGTCTATCTCTTGTGATTATTTAATTGTCTGGGCTTTTTTTCCCATAGCATGCGAGTGCATGTGAGCTATATGTACATTTATGTCCATACACATATAATAGTAAGTATATTTTTATATATGCCTTTGGAGGAGACCATTCCAAAACAAATCTGTGAATGGCAGTAACAGAGTATTCACTTTCAGCTGCAGTTCACAGAGGACTCAGCAGAATTGAATGAAGATTTTTTTTTTTTTATCTGACACTTTGTAAGTAAGACACATTAATTGAATTCCTTAGGAAGACTCTACAGATCTGGGAATAAAAAGTTGAATACATTCAAAAATGCAAAGTTTTTTTTCTTAATCTGCCACAGCTATTTCAGAGTTAGTTTCCTTTTTACCATATTCTTTGTAAGAACGTTGCAAATCCTCATAACTTAAAAGCTTGGAGTGAGATTAAGGAATGATGATGAAAATATTTGGCTCCTTGCACAAGAAAGTTACATTAAATTTGCACCAAATACGTAAAAAAAAAAAAAAAGAAAAAAAAAGTAGTGATTTCTGTGCAGAGATTAATATAGGTGTCTGACTCTCAGAGTAATGTCTTGACCAAAACTTTTCAGTGTTCTTTGCTTCAGCTGTTAGAATGTACCATTTCACATGCATTTTACAAACTATTAATCCTAGCACCTAGAATTATTTTAAGAATATTATAATATTGCATTAATTTGACAAAAGGGAGAGAGACAGAAGAAAGAAAAGTACATATGTTTAATACTGTTTTAATTCAGGTGTTTGAATTTTTCAGTGTCTAAACATTGGCGGGGTGGGGGGGGAGGGCAGGGGAGATAAAATATAAAAAGTATTCCTTTAGGTCTGGGGTAATTCTAGTTGCATTTCATTTTCTGCATGCTCTCAAAAAAAATTTCTTCTCTGTAAGTGTCTGTTGAATATATATCTTGGGCCAGTAGCAGAGGTTAGCTTAATAAATAAATTGAATTGAATGCATAGGAAGCAGAGAAGCAGATGCACTTTATAAACACATAAATCATCCAGTTAACAAGTAAAATGGAGTTATGATCAATCACAAACCTTGGATAAGCAAATTCAGAGTAGCAAGTACAAACTCTGTATGTGCTGTTCCCAGATCAAATATGTTTGCAAACTTCACAGACTCAAGAATTATGAATGTCAAAAGTAGGATTATAAAGAAACTGTTCAAGAGCCAAAAAAAGGGGCTTATTGAATAAACAGTTTGCAGTGATTATTATGACCAGATTTAGCCTAAGATATGCTGTATGATGGTGATTGTCCTTTCAAGAGTGAGTTAGGTTGCTAGATTTTGTTAAATTGCCCAGTACTGAACAAATGGGCTCACTTTTGAGAACAAAATCTCTTCTTGGAGTTTAAAAAAGGAAGAAGAAGAAAAAAAAGGTTAAATAAATACAGCTTGGAAATAATTGCAGAATTTAGAAACTTTTCTTTTTCCCACCTACACACAGACTATTTTTCCCTACTGAGGCTGACCAGTCCTGTGTGTATGCTCAGCCCATCACAGAGCTACAACAGGCTACTTTAAGGCTACTTTAAGGGCAGGGATGGTGAGAGACCAGCTCAGCATTTTAAAATCCTAGAAAGATTTTCCATGAGCAACTGTCCTTGAAGGTTTCAGTTTGAGTAATTTTGTTCCCTGGAAATATCCAAAGCCAGATTGAATGGACCTTTGAGCAAGCTGGTCTAGTGGAATTTGTCCCAGCCCATGGCAGGGAAGCTGGAACTGAATCTTTAAAGTTCCTTCCAAAACAAACCATTCTATGCTTCTATGATTCTATGATGAATCAACTTCAGCCCAGAGAGCTAAAGCACTGTCCAGCCTGGCCAAGTAAATCCATGTCACGTAAAAAAATCTTGAAGCAATCTTGATCAAAGACCATACAATTACCAAGTAAAACTGAAAAATAAATTATGAGATGAGATTAATTCCTCTGTTGGTGTAAAGTAATAGAATTGGCCCTACCTGATGCTTATGTGGAATTGAGGAGTCACAGAATACCCTGAGCTGGAAGGGACCAACAAGGAACATCGAGTCCAGCTCCTGGCTCTGCACAGGACAATCCCAAGAAACACAAAACATGCCTGGGAGTGCTGTCCAAATTCTTCTTGAACTCTGGCAGGCTGGTGCTGTGACCACTTTCCTGGGGAGCTGTTCCAGTGCCCAAACACCCTCTGGGTGAAGAGCGTTTTCCTGATATCCAACCTAAACCTTCCTGACAACTTCAGGCCATTCCCTCAGGTCCTGTCACTGTCACCACAGAGCACAGATCAGTGCCTGCCCCTCCTCTTACCCTCACAAGGAAGCTGCACTCTGCAGTGAGATCTCCCCTCAGTCTCCTCTTCTCCAGGCTGAACAGACCAAGTGACCTCAGCCACTCCTCGTATGGCTTCCCCTCAAGGTCCTTCACCATCTTCATTGCCCTCCTTTGGACCTTCTCTAATAGTTTCATGTCTCTCTTATGCTGTGTCACCCAGAACTGCCCCCATCACTTGAGGTGAGGCCACCCCAGTGCTGAGCAGAGTGGGACAATGCCCTCCCTTACCCAGCTGGAGATGCTGTGCCTGATGCACCCCAGGACAGGGTTGGCCCTCCTGGCTGCCAGGGCAAACTGCAACTTTCATCTGAAACAAAGTCAAACCTGGAATGGAGATTCCGCAGCAGAAGATCACAACACCCTAGCTTGATTAGATTAGAGTTTATTTTCTCCTGTGGTAATTTCTCCAACACTATTTTAACAAGGCTGATAAAATCAATAGCTACTTATTCACCAGATGTAGATACAGTGCTGAATTAAAAGAGACAATTACTTTTAAAGGTAGTGGCCCTAGATATTATTTTTCATAATTTCACAGGACCATATATTCCCAACCCTTATCTTTTAATTTCGATTTTTTTCCCTCGTTATTGCAGCCATCTATTGTTCACTGCTTTATCTTCCTGATGGTTGATCTTGCAAGTGCTTTTCAAACAAGGAGTTCTTTTGGCTTCAATAGGAATTCTCCTGTAAGTAAGGCTATTTATTATTGGGCCCTAAGCTGCACATTTTTTGAAGAAGAAAATCCTCTTTATCTGTTTAGTTAAAGATGATAAATAATAGACTGGAGGGAGACAACACTCACAAGAAGTAGATGGCTTAACAGAACCTGCATCTGGCATACATATAGATTCTTTTAGACTCCACTGTTTTTCCCCAATTTTTCCAGGGAAGGGAGGAAGAATAAAGCTTCAGAGGTGGGAAAGTTGTAAATGAAAGATACTTCTTAAAGAAGAATTTTTCCCCTCTAGATTTCTTTCCCTCATCTATTCCTCAACAGGTAGGATGCTTTTTTAAAGGCACATTTCTTTAACAATATGACCATACTGAACCATTCCCTGTTGGTTTTTTTTTGTTTGTTTGTTTTTATGGCTTAACATAATTAGCCTCAACGTAGAGAGCCTGAGGACAGGCTCTACAAATGATTTCTTGACTTCATCCAGCAGACCCAGCTGGAAGGAGAGGTCTTCCAAGGGCGTCTCCTGTGCCACCAGCCCTGCCAGCCTGCGGGAGCCACTGCCAGCACTGAAAATGTACAAACATATGGTTAATGATCTCAGCAGAGATTCCATTCCAGGGCCTTGCATGCCAGCTGTTCTCACATTTACCCTCTTCTTTGCAATGACAAGGGTTATAAACTTTAAGGGTAAAGGCTGAAGTTTTTGGTTTGGGTTTTTGGGTGCAGAGGGGTTGTTGGTTTTTTTTATTTTCTTTTGAGTTACCAAACTGGGCTTCTTGGGAAAGGCTGTAAGGCTCAGGTAAATTCACATACTACAGTGGGGTAATATAGTGTATTTACACCATTCTACAGTGTTTGACTGTGCTGAGATACTGTCACCCCAGTACAGCTCTGCCACGAGCCTCAGAACATACAGGGAAGGAAAGAGAGGCAGCAACACGAGCCCCTTCCCAGTGCTCCTGTGGTGTGTGCAGCATTGCCAAACCAGGAACTGCTCCGATGAAGGGGTAATTTGTCTTGTTTTATTCAATTAAGCTTATTTGCATATCTGAGGTCAATCTTTTTTCCTGTTATTCTAGCAGCAAATGCACACCAAGATACACGCTGATATACTGAGTGGAAAATCACATGCTTGTGTATGCCCGTCACTGAAGTCAATCACAATAAAAGATATGACAAATTATGTGATTCCTTCTCAAAATTGAATCCTGTGATGTTTATGCAGAGCATAAGGATACTTATTCCTTTAATGCAACAAGCCTGTTTTTATTTACATAGATGAGTGAAACATTGCCCTGGCATTACACAGAGTAAAGTGTGCAAATTCTAAACCCTTCCATAGTCCCTGGATATAAGAGTGCATTCATATGTTTGTGTTTAACATGAACAAATTTATGATCTGATGTGGATTCCTCTGAGTACAGATGTATTCCAACTATTTGCTGAATCCTAATTTTGAAAGAACAAATGTGAGTTCTCTGAAAGGGGAAAAAAGTTATTTTCTATTTATTTTAAAGGGTTTCAATGCAGTGAAGGCTTTTTTTTTTAATAAGAGGTGGTTTAAGGTTTGTCTGTGACAGTTTAAAGGATACAGGTTGTGAGAATCAGCATATTAGTAGAATGTCAAAACTCAGAAAGTAAATCAAACACCTTCAGATCTATTTGTGCATTTTTGCAGATAGTCCAGGTTTTATGAACACTGCAAACAGAAACGTACACAAATCCTGTTGACACTGCCAAGAGTGGTATAAAGTAATCTGCATAAATCCACAGCATTTCCGGCAAAATTATTTCAGACAAAAATGGCATGTTTTGTGATTAGGGCTTCTGTAGGAAGCCATAGAGGGAAGAAAAAAAAAGTTAATACATCCTCTGCATGTAGCCGTGCATCTTTCTGGTGGAGTTTCCCTATACATGAAGGAATCCCTCGAGATACTAATTCAGCTTCAATGCATATAGATGCCTGGTGCCCAAGGGCTGTGCTCACATCCCCCTTTAGCCAGATCGTTTCCCTTGATGTTACATACAGGGAGACAAAGGGCACTGCTGCTTTTCCTGTGCCTTAAGTCAGTCTTACAGCCTTTCTGTGCTGATAGTGTGGCTTAGAGGGCTCACTGCAGATCCCAGAGCACATATTCCACTGCGCTGGTTGTGGTTCAGGTTAGAGATAAGTACATTAAAATAGAAAATATTTTAGGCTCGGGATCAAAGTTTACATCTGAGGCCAAATCAAGGGAAAAGTCTGATGTTTCAGTAATCATGAGAAAAGTCCTAATCATACTGATATGCTCTCAGTTTCCACAGGGCCAGTAATCTCTCAGATCAATCTGATTTGCCTGAAACTTTTGCCATCTTGAATAGTGGGAAATGGAGAAAGGCAGCTATTTGCATAGTTTTAAATCTGCTCTGGAGCAAGACCCATTGGACCACAATTGGAAAAAAAATTACTCCAAACATTTCTTTAAATCTAATGGGGATTGTATTCCTGGGTTTATTTCATTCTATTTCACATGCATACAAATACATATTTTTCAATAATCAGCCATCTGCATCAAACTTACATGTCCCAGTGCTGTTTCCTTTGACATAGTTGGCCAAATTCCCACTGACTCCAGTTGGAGGAGAGTCAGGATTAACGTGCCTTTCCAAAAACATGCAAACCCATATTCTGGCTGGCAATTATTTAAAGAGCTATGTAGCTTTTAGCAATTCAAAACATATAAAGTGTCTTTGATATGACTTAATTTGCTTGCATGTCAGAAAGAAAATATAAGCGATATTGTGCGCCTTCCTGAAAAACCCTTTTGATGGAAACGTTCTTTCCTTGGGCAACCTTTCTTTAGTGTGCAAGCCAGCAATTTCCCCCTGAAGTTTTCTCTTGGAAGCAAACACCTCAAGTCAACTGATAGAACTAAACCTAACTGAATGTTTTGCTGTCCCTGATTGTCCCCTTACTAAATCTAGAGGGGACACTGGTTTCAGGGAGCCAGACTATCACCTGCAATCATGGACTTTACCACCTAAGAAAGAAATGTAAATGCCGCCTTCAACAAAGCCAAGGTGGTGCTTTTTGCAGGTGGAGCAACAGGAGGGCTAAGATCACCTGGTGAAGTATTGAGTGGCCCTACCACCAGGTCTTTGAAACACAGAAAAGGTCACTTTGCAAGAGAAGTCCCACACTGTTACTGGAGGACAGCTCTAGCAGCAGGTACCTGGAGCAGATCCCATTCAGCCAAACATGCGGTGAAGCAAGCAGCGCTAAAGATGTGCACTCCTCTGCTTGCCAGAGGCAGAATCCCAGAACAGCTGCTAGCCACTGACTCCCTTCAATGAAAAATGCAACTGCTGGACATTGCTTGAATGATGACCAAGAGGAAGGACAACTAGGACATTGGTGTGGCCGTGAGAGATGGCTGAGACTGATGACAACCTTGTCAATTTAAAATGTAAGGTGAATACAGGCAAGAAAACCCAGAAAAGTAGCGACCTGAAGGCAATGGTGAGCTTTGCTGGAGATTTTTAGGCTGTGTGCCTAATTCCTATGGAGAGTAATGAGAGACAATAACTAAAGTATAGGTGTGCATTTATTGCTTACAAAGAAAGAGTTTGATCCTGGTTTAAAGGTGAAACTCACATCATCTGGAAGACAGGGCTCTTATTTTTAGAGGTAACGTACTTTATGTTTCTGGCAGCAGATGGAATTTTTGAGCTCCTTTGTGTTTCAAGTTTTTCAGTTCAATTCACTTTGCTAGTCTCTGAACACAGCATTTATAGTTACCACAAAATCTCAAATTACCTACAGCTTTGATACATATGTTACCAGATAAATCACTGCAAATACATATATATGTATTTTTGTATTACTCTTCCCTAAGGAAATGAGCCTGTGCAATCACGCACTTTATCTCTTTCTAGCTTTGGAAATCTTTCCCAAATCTCAGCCACATTTGACAAAGGATTACAGGTCAGAGAGATAACCAAGCTCCTAGAACTGCAATGATAACCAGTAGCTAGGTCAGTGCAACAGCTGAGACAGGAGGGCAGGTAGAGTTGTGCAATCAAACCCTCTGTGCAGCAGCAGGCATCCGGCCAAAGAATGTGCACAAACTGGACATTTGGGGTCTGAGTAGCTGCTAATAATTGTATCTTCCTCACTAAGTATCAGGAGTTTTTACAATGCAAGAAATTCAATAGAAAGAAGGAAATAAATCTGAAGGCAGCTGTGCCTCACTTGACCTATTCTTTGCAGAGCAGCTTGTTCAGGAAATGTTAATTGCTTCACACTGGAAAAATGTTAGTGGACAGGAGAACTAACTTTAATTTTGCATCTTCCTTTGTCACTGTTCTGCCTGTGCCATATCACATGCAGAGAAAGTAATTTGATACATGCTAAAAATTTGCATGAGGTTTCATAAATGACAGACTTTTTCTTGGTAGGGTAAGACATTTAATGCCTGGTTTGAAGGAGGGATTAAATTCTAAGGTATCATGTTCTCCACAAAATACCCTGTCTGTAATTGCATTTTAAAAACCCCTGAATTCAGAAAATAATTAAAATAGGTGATCATCTTTCCTGATCCTTCAGGTCTATGTCAAAGGTTAACAGTGAGGACCTATAATGGGTTTGACCCTAATTAATTAGCTCAGGCAAATCACTTGTGTACCAGCATAAATTATATACATACTTAAAAAATACCAATAGCTAATCCTCGTAAATTTACTTTGCCCTTGATTTCCCACAGAAAGATTCCTAAACACCCATTTTTGCTAAAGATAACAAAATGGTGGTTCTAGATCTTGTCCTAAAATTTACAGCAACACCATTTAGTAACCAGATATATTTTTCTGCACTGAAAGATGAAATCAAAGAAATCTTTCCATTTGTGACTTTTTTCTAAGATGTAAGAAAGTGGATTTAAGAGGCTCTCTACATTTTATTACACCACAGTCATGACAAACAGCTCAGGGGGATTATTACTAGGTCCTCAAGATTTCCTAAAGAACTGGAAAAAGTAATTGCAAAGAAATTGCTATATTTCTCCACAAAATAATATTATATAAGCTTTTCAGTAAGAATATGGAAAAGAAGCATTTCTAAGGTCAGGCATAACATGAAGGAAGCAAGACATTCTGGTGGGAAATGTGTGGAAAGCTTCATCTTAACTTCACCTGGAGCCAGTTTTGGCTAAAGGAAAATTTATAAGGCACCATTAAAATTCCACTTCTCGTCCTCCAGCATGTTCTCTTCCTAGAAAAGTAAGTCTTCCAAACATAGACATAGTAAGGAATAAGCCTAAATATACTAATAAACGCTTCACTGGGGTTCCACCACACACATCTGTGTAATTTACAGAGTTTTACTCAAGAATTTTCAGTCTTAATAAATCTTTCCTCAAAGTATCCTTGACAAACCATTTACTGGAATGCAGGTTTCAGATCTTGAGTTTTGAGATAATGTCCATCTTTCCTAGTGTAGTCATCTTTCCTGTCTACATTACAATCACATAGTGGGTTCTGCAAGCAGAAGACGTTTCCTGTAATTTCGGGTGGATTCTGGTGTTTTGACTCTTAAATTAAAAGAAATGCTTTGTACATTTTTAAGAAGAAATGTGAATCTTTTACACAGTGAAATTCTGAATGGAGTGAGAAAGTGCATGTAACGTTATCCCTATGTTTTCCTGGACTGAGACTTCAGTTTTTAACAAAGAAAATAAATTCATTTTCAATCTCTGAAGAATAATGCAAAATTTGTTGTAGTTAGCATATCTCCTTTCAGTCACTCTGCTGGGCCTGGACCTGCCTTTATCCTTGTGATTACAAAAAAAGGATACGCGCCTTATTTTCAGTTTCTCAAGGAGTTAAAAAAAAGCTGATTTATGCTATATAAATTGTCTAATATGACTGCTACATATATTTTGTTGTTCATGAGTGCTCTGTAATTGAATAAATTACATACTGTAATACATGAAAGAAGAACAGTGTATCCTATTTTGAAAAGAAGGGTTTGTAGTTTTTGTTGGACAAAAAACCTCTCATATCTTGTAGGGGGGAAATGTTAAATCTACTTGATCTGGTGCATTATACAAATTTGGTAAACCATTGAAGCTTTCACGCAGCTAACCCAGTTTTTCCTAAGATTCCTGTAAGAGGATTCAGCATCCTAGGTCTCTGAAACCACTTCTATGAGGCGCAGTGTATTAAACTTTTTTAAAGATTATTTGTGAAAAAATGGCTTCTTTGTCATTCAAGATGTGTTTTTAGGCCTATAATTTCCTTCAAGTGAGCACAATTCCTCTAACAGCAGTATATTATTTTGACAGTAAGTCAGTTGGCATAAGTCTTCATTGTGTATGCCTTTTGTTTATATAATCCTTCCTAACAGTAACAAGGTGTTTACTGTTCAGCAAACACATTTTATTTTAACTGCCAACAGTAAAACTGTCTGATAAATTTTGATTTAGCTAAAGAAAGCAAGTTCTCATTTAGCCCAAATAAATCCATGGTGCTATAGACAGCTGTTTGGAGTACATAATCCCCCAAGCTCTTATAGCGAGGCAGCCCTTGCTGTTGAATGAGCGAGGGAGAGCAGGCTCAGCTGTTCAGGATGTGCTCCATTAGGGCTGTAATCTATAGCACCATCCTGGCATATTGTGAGAGCATTACTCACGCTCAGCGGCCAGCACTCCTCTGACAGATGCTCTGCAGACTGACAGCTGACACCCTAAACTGAGCCTATAGATTTTTCACTAAACACATCCTGCAGCCCGGATCGATGTGGTCTGGCTGTCTGCTTCCCCCCGCTCTCCTACAAAGAGATCAACACCTAATACCATTTCTGTGAGATTCTCAGAGATTGAACTGTCTCCAAGTGGGAAAAGTTCAGATTTCAGAGAAACAATGAACACAGACGCTTCTCAAAATAACAGCATTCTGCTGCTTGAGAGAAAGAAGAATCCATAAGCCCAAAGGCATTTGTCTTTCATTTTATGGCTGACTTTATCATGGAGAAATTTTCCAAAGAAATGTGATTTTTAAGGTTGATAATATAAGAACTTTTGAGAACAGCAGGGGAGAAATAGCTGATCAGTCACATGGAGTCCAAAAAAGTTGTCTATGGCAAATGCAAAGCAAAATAGACTCCGATATTTCCTTCCTGCCAAAATTAGAATGTGTGGCAAGAGCATGGACACAGACAGAGATCAGGATGTCCAAAATAAGCCAGTGCTGCACTTACATGCTCAAGAAGAAGCTATAGAACAAATCATTTTGCTGTAACAACTATAGCAAACTTCTAACCTTAACCTCAAAGCACTGGTAAAGTAGTTTACTTTTCCCCCTGCTTTTTTCTATTTTATGGGTACTTCATGAGCACTGCCCCTGTTCCCACCAAAGTCATCAGCAGAACTTCTGTGACTCACTGAGAACAGGAGCTGGCTCATAAAGCAGTTGTGGTTTGGAAAGCACTTTCCAGAATGATAATTAGTTTAAAGCCCAAATGCAGTCGATTACCTGCACTGAACATAAGGAATAAACACAGAAAATAATGCAAGTTGGGTTTAAAGTGTATCAAGGGAGGTTTAACTATAATTTCTGTACTGGAATTTGGGAACATTTGGGTTGTGTTTTGTTCCCTGCTGTTATTTGTGCCACCTCAAAGAGCCTATATTCCAATATTCTAATCTTACATCAGATCTGGGAGTTTGTGGAAGGGCAACTAGCTCTGCTTCTGATTTTCATCCTGCCACAGCACATGTTGCATGGAAAGACAAACAGATGTCTGTGCCTTCTTGCAGAAAGATTACTCGAGTAGGGTTAATTGCAAAGAACAGAAATTCCTCTTTCCAACCAAGAAGCTTCATGTTTTGAAAGCATATCTTGTGGCCACTTTTTGTCTTTCAGTGTGTTGTTCCACTCCTTGTTGTGTTGGACTTTGTCCTTAAACTCTCCAAATATATACTTAAAAGGTAAATTGTTATGTGATTATGTGATAGTTGAAGGAAGCCTACTCTTTAAATTGTGGTGGTTTGTCACTGGCTGGACACCAGGTGCCTGCCAAGCGGCTCTGTCACTCCTCCTAACTCTTGAACATACCACAAGGTGAAGAAAAGCAGACTCTCTGTGTCTTTGCATCACATTAGAAATTTGAGTTTTCTCTACAATACCAACCCTGATAACAAAGAAAATTCCCTTAAAAATCACTCACCTTTAGCAATATTTGTTTAAAACATGTAAGAAGGTTTCCTACCCTTACATCAGCTTTGAATTGACCATCTCAATGGACAGTTTTACATACCTGTTTGGACACTTGTGTCAGAAGTGCACCAGCAGTGTCCTCAGTGCACAACAGCTAACTGATGCCATGCTTGAATACATGGTGTATAACTTATAAATGAGGCTTATCTTGTACAGGAATACACCGCTGTAACACAAGCACATGCCACTATTTAATGAATAAAACCATGCATTAAGCACTGCACACTCAGAAGAGATAGTATAAATAATTAACAAGTCATTGCACTCCTCAAAAAAATCAATAAGCATTAGTTCAATGTATTCAGTGGTTTAGAGAGATCTTGGTCAGAAAGGCATGCCCTTGCTTCGATTAAACTAGTACAGCTCTAGTTAGGCAAAACTGTTAAATTGAGCTGCCTTATAAAAGAAATTATTAAAATCTCATCTGTGTAAATAGTTGCGAGCAAATGATGGTGAAACTCCAAAGGAAAAAATTGCCAAGGAGCAAATTTCACCTTCAAGGAGGTACAAGATGCAGATGGCCCATAATCAGATTGTCCAAGCCAAGTATCTCATCCCAAAACCATCCCAATGGCTCAGAGACAGTTTCTCATTTAATCTGATCCTTTTAGGATCAGAAAAAAAGGGTTTTATAGGGTCCTACCTCCCCTTTAAAGCCTTTTGTCACTGTTACTGGAGAGCAATTATATTTTTGACAGTTAGCATCACCTCCAGTGATCATTGTCCTGCTGACACTGGTGCTAGCACACAAACACAACATTCTGTCCATAAATGGCTTAATTCTTGCAGTTAGGCTGGTAACTGGCTGCTCGAAATAGGGAACAGGAAAATGTTTGAAGTAAACCTAGTAAGGCTCTAAAATGAATTTTGCCTTGAGAAATACTGTGCACGTGAATCTGTTTAGATACAGGTCCTTGTAGGCCTGCCTCCCAGTGATAAACACATTTGAGAAAAGTTCAGGCCATTTTTTTTTTCTTGTTCCACAGTAACCTAATGGTAATAGGGTTCCAATTTTTAAAGCAGATTCTAGATAAGAATTTCAATGATTTTTCCCAATGACGATGCCATTTTACAAAGGGTAAAATAATGATGGTAAGTAGCTAAATACTTGGAGTTGACTTTGGCCAGTCCTTGACCTTAACACAGCTGAGGCAATGGTTCATGTTGTTTTTGGGAAGAAGGGAATGCATTGGGAGCACTTGAGTCAGTCTGACCTTGGCCAGACATGACAGTTTGTGCAAGAGGCTTTGTACGTTCCTTTCTTTCTGCAGATCTTTCATGAAATGTTCACACTTTGATGCAGCATGTCTGCAGCAAAAGCAAGAAAATCCTCAGCTTACTGATGTTTTCAAGCATACAAAATAAGTAAGGTTGAACTACATGTCTGAAGGACTGGCACAAACATTTAGTAAAGCTTAGATACTTCAATTCCACTTTTGAGAGGCTGAAATATTTTGCAAACTTTGACTGATGGTTTGCTGGAGGGTGATTTTTATTCTGCTGTAGTAAAATGCACAATCACTACCACCTGAGAATAGAAAAACTTGTCTCTGAATAGCTCATTTGAGGATTATTTTCTCTCAAACTTTGGAAATCCCCAAGAAAAAGGGACTTCCCTCTGTGAAATTTCTTAGAGGAATCTTTATAGCCTTCTCTATAACCATCTATCGTTACCATTATATTAAAGCAAATTATGTTAAAAGCTGTTAAGAACAACTTACATAACTAAATAAAGCCTATGGAAATTGTGGGAAAGAAACAACAGAAAAGATAGCCTGCATGACTAAAATAATTTAATTCTTTTAGAGAGGAATCTGGGCATATCTGCTTTATGTGTGCACTGCAAACACTATATTAACTGTGGCAGTAGAAGTACATCAAACAAGAACCAGATACATCACAGAATACTGTTCAGATTTTATATTAAATCTTGCAACAGGCTTTACATTATTGTTGTTTCAAAATCTCAGAGAGTTTTCTGGTCCATGTCTTCAAGACTGTGCACATGTGATTAACAGCTCTGCATACTCAGGGAGCACATAGATAAAACTTAGCTCTGCAATACTTTCAGGTCTGCCCATCAGCTTCCAGTTCCAGGTAGTATATCTCTAAAACACACTCATTGTCATTATTAGATGCAGCATGTATTGATTCTTTGAAAAGTATTAGAAGTGGAAGAGCAGCCAAGCCAAACACCAAGATGTTCAGGATTTCACAATCCTTTAAATATTTTGACATTGTGGGATGGTTTATTCAGTTTCTTCAGGAAAATATTTCATCATCCAGAAAGGCAAAGCACGGGTAGATTTTAACCTGAAACTTCACACAGTATTTTCTTGTTGAAATTGTTTCATCTGCACAGAGTAGCCAGTCAATATCTTCCCTTTAATGCAATGTAGAACTGCAGCAAAACCTGGAAAAAAGACAGCCAAGTGTGTGTTCCACTTATTCTGCTGCCAGGGCTTCAGCTGCAGAGCTTTCACTGTGAACTTCACATGTAGTCTCCCAGGGACCTGTAGATGTTACAAGAAAATATTATTTCACATCAAAAGCTACTGTACTTGTATTTTATGTCTCTTGCATATACACATGCATGAAGAGTCATAAACCCAATTAGACCAAAGAGGGCATATGTACATCCTTAAAGAGAGAAAGCTCAGTCCTGACAGCATTATATGTTTTTACTTCAACTGTGTATATATTTATACAGGCATGTGCATGTGTGTTGTGTCATCATATGGTATCACTGAATTCAGGACAGCTGTGGCTATAAGCTTATTCTTTCTGCATATTTATGTGACAGAAATGTGGAAGCTTTCCTCTGATTAAACAGAAGTTTCACAATAATCTTCATTTCTCTCCCACCCAGAGAGAAATATTTTCTGCATTTCATGATCAGTACTTCAACATTACCAACTGGATCATCTTTCCCTCTTTCCAGGCTGGGATTTTTGAGCCCTATTTAGAGTATAGTGCATGCATCCATTTCCCCTGTACATGCCCAGAAAGGATGAGCCACAATCCTTCCTGAGCTTGTATGAACTCCCCCAAGGACAGAAAGCCCTTGCAGTTTTCTAAGGTTTTTTTTTTTTTAACCCCTTTAATCAGAAGCTGTTGATCAAAACCTTTTCTTCACTTAGAGTCTGCATTGTAAGAGATGCTAACAAATTTCAGACACACAAGTCTGTTTCTAGGAGAATGAATTTTCAGATGTAATCACCTCAGAAAGCCAGAAAAGTCTCGCAACCGCTCTGCCTGGGACCACTTTTTGTCTGGTTCAAAGTACCCATCTTGACATTGTCACAAAGCAGGAGAGGTCAGTGAGCTCAGTATGCTTGTTTTTTGGGTTTTTTTGTTTTTGTTTCTGTTTTGTTTGTTTGTTTGTTTGTTTGTTTGTTTTGGGGGTTATGTGTTTTGTTTTTTTGTTTGTGGGGTTTTTTGTGTGTGTGTTTTTTGGTTTTTGTTCTTAAAGTAAATAAAATCACCACTAGAAGGCAACTGGGCCAAATTCTCTGCAGTGGAAGAAAGAGGTCAGATCTATAGACTTGAGGGTGCAGATTTGCATCTGCAATGGTAAAAAATGTGGCTGAATATTTTCCTGATCTCATTTTTTATATGTGTTTATTAGATTTCATTTTACCAGCAAATTCATGCAAGTATGATTTATATGCAATAATCCCCATATTTTTTTAATTACCTTGCCATAAAACCTGAATAACTCTCCCTACTTTGATCTCCAACACATTCTGGAGAATACTGCACCAGGCATGCCTAAATCAGTTAAGCCATGCACAGAGCTGTTCCTGCAGGGAAGCTTTCCCACATCAGAAGATTGTGTAATAAAACTTAACACAGCTCATTAATTTTCTCTCTTAACCAATGCATCTGACAAGAAGTGACTTTGAAAACCTAAAGGAATGACACAACTCTTAAGCTTTGCGTGAAACATCTGTTTCCAGCTCCTTTGCTATTAAATTGACATATTTTTATTTGAAAAGTTCCTTTTATTTCCCAACTTCCTGCAATTGGTAATGTATATATCCCAAAGAGCTTAAATTCACAGCTTTTAAAACTTGATTAACTGAATGCTGGGTTAGTCCTGTCCCAGAGGAAAAATGCTTCTCTCGCAGACAGATTAAGTGGTACAGCTATGCTTTTTAATCAATTATTAAGAATTTGTTTATTCAGGCAATGTCAGATTTTATAAAGCATCAAAACAGACTTCAAATCCCAAAATAATGTAAACACCAGTGTGATTGCATATGAAAAATATTAGCATTCTTGGATCTGGAAAATCGATAGAAGGTGAGCATGTCGTACTGGCTCTCTCACCCGTGAAGGCCACAGACAACATCAGGTTCCCAGCTATGAAGACCCACAATGCTACTTGCAAAAGCAGAAGCTGCAGAAGTTTTGCATGAGGAGTAAAGATGATTTTCAGCAGAAGCAAAACACCTTAATAACCCTGACTTTTCCCTTAAATTCCCATAACTTATGCCCATATTCCGATTAAATTGGTCCCTTAGATTTGCTCCCTTAGTTCCCAGTAAACTGGGGAAAAGACAAAAATAAATATCATGGCAAACTTTTTTTGAGATAGTTTCATGTTATGTAAAGGTACCATGCACAGTTAAATTCTGGAAACTAATTCAATTCCAGTTTGATGAACAAGAAGAATGCATTTAATTGCACATTGTTTTTGTATGGGAGCTAAGTGTTATTTGGTAACTGGTAAACCAGCTACACCCTACCAACTAATGCAATTTTAAGACCTTTGAACTTGTTCATACACCCCTCCACCTACAAAAAGTTTAGTCTTCAGCACAGTTTAGCAAGGAGGACTTAGCAGTGAAAAACTGTAATAAAATATTTGAGAATCTTTCATTTTAGAAAATTAGAGGAAAAGAAAGTCCATTTTTCATATTATGAGTTCCTCCTGGTGTCTCGGTTCCTCTGAAAAGATGCATTTTTTTCCTAAGTGATCCAAAGATTTTCAGTAAAGAGCCAATCCTGGAAGTCACCTAATCTTCAGACATAATTTTACATCTGATTAATTGGGCAGCACCCCAAAGTCACACCTGGCTTGGTGGGAGTGTGTAAGTGTACAAGGTGCACACAGGAGCCTTTGACGGACGGGGATCTAAAACAGAATCAACAGGGGAACAGCTTGTTTACCAAGAGGGAGCTTTCCCTCCTCTTCCTTTTTCCTAGGCTGTGTCAGCCATCAGCTTTGCATGGAGCTTGAATCTGAGCCCGATGCTCGGCTGCTGCCTGTGAGCCTGGAGGTTACTCACTCTTGCAGGTCAGTTTCTAGGGAAGAGTAAGTTTTGCCAGATCCAATCTCAACCCCTGTTAGTCCCAAGCATGGGCCTTTTTCTTACACACACTGCACAGACTAGCTGCACTCGAAGGAGCAGGTTAGCAGGACTCTTGGCTGCGTTTACGCACGGGTGTACATCGTGCCCGCTATCAAATCAAGCGTGAAGCTTGTGCCAGACTGACAATTAATGCTGCCATTTTACAGTCCCAGTTAAATAAAATGGCCAGCCAGAAAAACAAAAAGAAGGAAGGGGAGGAAAAAATATGTCCTTTCTAACATTGCCAAGCTAAGCAGTAAGTGGGAAAATAAGGCAGTAGGAGTCCAAGATGAACATAATACGCATAATTTATAGGATCAGATGAACTGAGCAAACAGAGTGAGCCAGAGATTTTTGACATGTATGGGTAAGACTGCACTCTTTAACCCTTGCAGTTTATTTATTTTGGGAAACAAGAAGACGGCTGAAAGGTACATTATAATATGAATCAATCTTATATTTGCACTTTGGTACCAGCTTGGTGCATCAGTGGCACGTTTTAAAGCATGGCTTAAACAGAAGTGCAGGTATAAACTTGTGTCTGACAGGAGGGTGTGGACCACCTGCTCTCTCCCAGCCTGCTCTGCTCTGATAATTCTTCTCACCAGAGCTCAGAGTATTTTCCTTTTATTCTCACATATGTGTGATAGCCAACTTTGCTAATCCTAGATATTTCATATCAAAATCTTAACAAGGTGGAACATGAGGGTGACTCACCCGAGGAGCTGTTAAAAGCAGGTCTGGGCTGCCATGCAGCCACATCCCAGGACATCTGGGTGGCATGAGCATCGGCAGCTGTAGCCACTTGTTCTGTCCCACAGAGAAGCTTCAGGTTTCCCAGGCCAAACACAGTACAAAGACATAATTTACATACTTTGGGAGTCCCATCTTAACTGCTTAAACACTTCAAGAATGCTACAGATCAGCCACCTTCACCCTGTGAAGTAGGCAACTAACATGGCTGTATTATGAGTGCAGAGATAAATTATTTATCCATGTTCACATAGGAAGACCATGGCCAAATTGGTAATAAGGTCCAGATTTTCTGCCTCCCACTCTGCTGCACCACAGATTTGTGACATATTTCCACAAGCTGTGCACTAGAAGACAGGGAAAAGAGACAGGGAGAAGTCATAATGGACAGAAAATCACCAGATAGTGTACGGCAATACAAATCTTTCTTCTGCTGTGGTGGTTTAGTGTTTGCAGATATTAAGGAAAATAAAGGAACTGTCCAAACTTTCCAGGAACAATTTCCATTTAGGAGGTCTGAGGAAAGAGGTTCATAATACAGATGAAATCTTTGCCTTATAATTCCTACCATGCACAAAAGATAGAAATTGCAATTCTGAGAACTAGTGGGGAGAAGGAAGTAAAGACAAGCTGAATCATGTTTAATAAAAAGGTTTATAGCCATTCCCAGCAGGATTCTATCCAGCTGGCACATCACACTCCTATCAGAAGCTGCACTCAGTGAATTCAATGGTGTGTTTTTGCTCCAGCAATATCACCTGCAGACCTATTTAACCTCAATGCAGGAGCCCCATTTTTTCCCTAGTAAATCTAGGCTATCAGAAAGTATTGTGTAATGTTTAAATTTAGTTTCACATGTCTTGCTTCTACCTGATATTCCAGCCTGAACTAAACCCAGCCTGTTCACTCATAACAGAAGAAAGTAGAATTATCAAAGTAAGGATAAAAGTAGAAGTATCCAAGTGACATGACTGATGCTGAGGAGAATAAAAGATAGAGAACAGCACTGGAGAAACTGGCACCATGCAAAAACACAGCCTAAAATTTATGCCAACCTTTTTCTTTTTCTTCACTAACATATCAAACATAACTCTGTAGCATGTAGAACTGGGTGCAAGCCCTGTGCAAGAGCTCAGAGAAAAGAAATTGATGCCCCAGACTCCTTTATACCATGTCTTCACATTTCTCTCACCACTACCCGTTTTCTTTCTGTCCTTTCTGTTTCATCATTTTTCTCCTCCACTAGAGCAGAACTTCAAAATGTGAAATACTGTGTTCTTGTATTTTAAAGCCCCACAGTAGAAAAATTCCAGCAGTATACATAAAGCCTCACTTATTGAAACTTTGGTTTTCATTCATATCCAAGATATAAAAAAGAAGCACAAATATTCTGACACGAAGAAACTACAGATGATAAAATGCATAACTTACATGATGCATGAAAAACCACTTTGCTGTAAAGTGTGACTATACAGAATATACAGAGCAAGAGCAATTGACAGGTCAGGAATTATGACACAAAGCAAGCATATGCAAATTGGGAGTCACTCCTCAGTGGATGTCAGGAAGCATAATTAGTTCCAGCACAAAGTTGTCCAACAGGTCTGAGCTTATTGGAGAAATAACTTTATTACAGGGCAACATGCATGACTTGGGCAAATTACTGCATTTACAACTGAAGTGAGACCGGCTTTGAGATCCACACAAATGGAGAGGTTTGAAAAATTGCCAATAATATGTACAGCCAGTGCCAAGTTATTCTGGAATCCATATATCTGCCAAATCAGTTGCATATACTGCAAATTAACCCGGTGATACAGGAAGAGAGGCAGGAAAGCTGTGCCTAAGATGTGGGTGCCATTGGAATTTTGCAGCTGCACTTGAGCTTTAATTGGAACCAGCAGCCATCACTCACCCATCACGGGCCAATCATGCGCCCATCCCACTCACCTCCTGCACCCATCCCACTCACCTCCTGCACCCATCCCACCCATCCTGCACACATCCCACACCAGCCCCATTCTTATCATTCCCAATCACACTCCAACCACATGCCCACCACGTATCCATAGCATGACGTATCACCCTCTAATCAGGTGTCTATCATGCAGCTTTGGAAGTGCAAGGTCCCTTAGGCTCAGGGTCCAAGGGTGAACATCACCAGAACATGAAATTCCAGTTAAGGATCCAGCAGAAAAAACTTAACTCCATTTTACTGCATCATAACCGTTTTACTTCCTGCATGCTTATGCACATGCAAAGTTAACTCCTCTTGACAGCACAGTGCTGAGAGCCATACATTCCTGTCTAGGCTCACACTGCAAGTATAGCATGAACAGTAAATATCAATAAACATCTTAATCTGCTCCAACCAAACAGCTCTTGGTTTTCTATAGGGCTAAATTACGTAAATTAACAGAAAGATGCAAGAAGCAATGGTCATTAAATGTTTTTCATGTGTTTGCTTTGCAGAAAAGCGCGACAGCTTGTAAAGCTGTTTTTACAATTTTTGTGGTAACACAAGTCAGGAAGAATTTTAGTGCAGCCAATTCTCTCAGAGTGGTTAGAAAAGCACCATCATTTGAACCCTTTCAGTGACCCTTTCTGCTAAGAGAAGTAGCAGTAGATCTATGTCCTCCTGAGAGAAAAATGCCTGAGACAGCCATTAAAGTATCCACGATCAGCTAAATTCTGGGTTCCATCTGGTATTTCCATTTGCCCCCATGAAAAGTGAATACACACTAAATGCTGACATTTTAACTGGGTGTTTTTCACAGCCACTAAGTGCAGAAGTGTAGAGCTCATAGGCATCAAGGAGCTAAACTGACTGTCTACGTACATTGGAGGTATCATTTCTCCTTGGAACTGTTACACTTGAGTTCTCTTCCACACATCTCCAAAATCTTAGGCAAACCACATAATCATCTCAGAATTTAATTTCTCTTTTATAAACTAGGGATGGTACTTCCCAGCTTTGAATGTCACAAACTGATATATTCTGGAAGAAAATATTTGTTTTGGCTTTCAGTTTTCTACTCAAGGAATTCAACTCTACAGCTTATTAAGAATTTGTGCAAATACCTTCTTCTGGAAGCAATCTACACATTTGCTTACAAGCTCAGAACACTCCCATCAGTATAATTTTTACACTAGAGTGTCTTTTATTTTGTTGTTTGGGTTTTGGATATATCTTAGAATATTCACCTTAACAGTAGCAGGGCCATTCTGGCTTCCCTTTCTTCTACACCCATACATTTAGATGTTGATACAGCTGAGTGGGAAGTCCTGGCAAAGTCAAAAAATGTGGGGGATTTGACAAAATAGTGAAGCCAGGAAAGGGATAATGAGCTAAAGTTGGGAGCAGGAGTAGAAACTATGTAGAAGAAATTTCTATATTATAAAGATTACCTTTAACTATAAGTAAAATGTAGTGTTCTGAAATCTGACAGGAACAGTTTTTTTACTCTCATGTCACTAGACCTCTTATGGTCCATTCACAAAGGAATATCCTCTACCCACAGAGACCTGCAGTTTAGTTTGGGCTAAAACCCTCAAGGCATTTCACACCAGCTCATTTCCTCAGTCTCTTAAGGCCCAGGACTGGAAAGATCACTTACTCCAAACAGGCAAAAAATATCTTTTCCTGTAAACAGCAAATGCAAAGAAGTTTCTACAGAATACAAAATTTAATAAAGATGTACAATAATGGAGGTACTGTTAATGCTAAAAATAAGTAAGTTTTCAAGCATCATGAGAGCTAACACCACCAGGCCAATGCCCAATATCTACCAGGTTGTGGCAGAGCTAATATGGTGACAGACATGGCTGTTGTAGGACTTCTTATGTTGTTTTCAGGAGCAGAAACCCTGGTGCATCCAAAAGGACTTGAAAATGTTCCTTCTTCCAACAGTATTTTGCCAAGCAGGGCCTTGCACTCAAACTTTCCCTGCTGGGACACAGGAAAATCCCACCCTACCCAAGAGCTTTTCAGAGCCATCCCATGAGGTGTCACCCACACAAACTCCCATTTGTCATCCTCATGCTCTGTCTCCTTTTACTGGCTCTAGGCTGCAAATTTCTGTCCATGGTTTTCAGGGTTGCCAAAGGTTTTCTCCTCAGTTTACTTCCCTCTGGTTTAGGATCTGCTAGGAAACATGAACGTTTCATACCCAGGATGATGTTAACAATTGTGGGCATTGTTTCACTTCATTATTTTTACAGAAAACAGTGACAGCAGTAAATATGGTGTGACAGCCGAAATGATGAGAATTACCATCCTGAAAGAGAGCTCTGTAAGGTTTATAAAGCTCACAGTTTTTTAAAGAAAAATTGGTTTTTACTATGGGCATCTTAGGATCACAGGGTAAATTACTTTGAGCAATAAAAGTGCATGAGACAAGCTGAATCTCTGAACTTGTGCTCTCCAGCTGACTTTTACTTGAAAGGGATGTTCAGAAACTGGGAATAGCTCAGAAAAAGGTTATAGGAATGGGACTGTGGCTGGAAAAGCTGTCTTTTCCTGAAAGACTCTATAGATTCAAACTTATCCAAGGTAATTTGAATGCTTGACTTGATCATAGTTTATGAGCTCATCCATGCCAAAAATAATTCCCATCTTATAAATCAAGTCTGTTTTAAGCTTGGAGACAGGGGTATGTAAAAGTCCAATGCTAGAGCAGAAAAATCGGACTGAAAATAATGTGAATTCTTACTAGGTTGGTAAATTAGCACTAAAATTGCCTATTTGATATAATATATTCCCTGTCACTTGAAAACCTAATTCTAAAACCAAATCTCTTCCTAAAAAATAAGGTTTGGTTTAATTTGGGTCTATAAGCTTGATGTGAGAATAGCTGTCAGAAATTATTAAGAGTCATTGCTAGGATCCATCCTCTCTCTTGAAATCCAGGAATCTCTGCAAAACCTGCAGTCTTGTGAGGATATTTTCACCCTTTTAATAGTAATTGTCCACTCATGCACAGCTTCAAATTGTTGTTACATGTCAAAATAAGAGAAGTCTCCCTTGTTACACAAGACAAAATAAAGTGATACCTCTCAATAATTTCTAAATGCAGACTCCCATCCTTGCAAAGCCCACAAGCCTCTCAGTAACTTCATAGCTTTCTCAGCTGGATGAGAAATTTAAAGATCAAGAGGGATCTTGTCTGGCAAAGCTGACTTGGCTAATCAATAATTTTCTGTCACTGGCTTTACAGCTCTTAAGATTAATCAGGAATATAAGGTAGGAACCCAGTGCAAGAGCCCAGGAAAGAGCCCAGTAAAAGCCAGGATCATCCAATTTCCAAAAAAAAGTAGCCCAGAATATATCCTACTGACCACCCATGAATCACAACAGTCTAAAATCAAGTATTTTCTGAAAATTGTTGCTTAATACGAAAAGCAAAAGTCAGCTACTGCTTTATGACATATTCTTTGCTCATATATTTCAAAATATACAGTTTGTTCTCATGCATAACACTTTCTAAAGTATTGGGAAATGCACACAGTACATTTTTAAAAACAGATAAATTATCTGAGAAGTTATTACTGAGAGCTGCTCTAAACCCTTTAATAAACTGAAAATATTGGCATGTTTGGGAGCAAAATTAGGGAATCACACCAAATCCCCAAATTTCTTATGCACAAGTATTTCATTTGACTTTGGTGAAAATAAGACTGATGGACACTCTGCTGTGTCAAGATTATGACTACATGATAAATGATTGTTCCCGTGGGTGACTCTGTGCCAGAAAGGTGTATATTTTTTTCCTCTTCCCCAGCCAAAATGAACTAGCTGGACTTCTTGGGGCACTTTGTGACATTCTAGAGGTCCTTTATTATGACTTTTATAGTGAGTCATTTGCGCACCGGAATGACATTAAAATGCGTGTCCATCTATACTGTATATAAATGGAATAAATAGTATATCATTTGCTTCAAAAACACTGCCATCTTAAAGATAACAGAATGTGATTAAAATTTATCCTCTTCTGGCTCTCTTCCCATTGTAGAATTACAGTTTCCCCTGGTAATTCTAACCTGCAAGAACTTCAAAATATTGTGGGTGTGCCAAGTAGAACAGGACTAAAATGACATCACCAAAACATTAATAACTCATGTGTAGGAGATTTTTATGACCATCCAAGACAGGCACCATCCAGGTTGCTGTTGATTTTAAATCATTATTTGAATATAAGAAAATATATGAAATATTTCAGCTGTACAATTCTCTAGAGCAATTAAAGTATAAAAGTTTTGGAACTGCACTGTTAAAATTTTTACTAGACAATAAATATCAGGCTGTGGGGGACCATCAAAAGATGTTTATTGCTCTGTTCTTGCTTTTAACTTAAGGATGATTACAAATTCACTTATTTAATTAATATTACAGTTACATGTAAAACATGTAACAACAACACTGAAGTTCTTAATGCATAGGTGACCAATTTTCTCCAAGATATTGCTTGGAAAAAAAGCCTCTTTACTGAAGTTTCATGTTTTACAAGCAAATCCAAGTGTTTTTTAAATGATAGTTACAATTTCCTAGACATATACAATTTCCTAATGGGAAAATAACTCTTGATATAATAGGAGTCAGAGCCTACTACTTGTTTAATATCTCCTTTCAGACTTCTCATAACTAGATAGAAAAGTCACAAGAAAAGTACAACTTTCATTAAACAAGCTGCAAAAGAGTCATCCCTAAGAAGCTGCTGGGGTATATTTGCAATCAAATAACTCTCTACATTACTAATGCGTATTTCTGGCTTTCCTACTTCTCTCTAAAGGAAACTGCTTACTACTAAAATATAGCTTTTAATTTGTGGAGGGTAAAAATTTAGTACTTAATAAGCATACTTACTAAAGACTTTAAAAAAAATTAATAGAAACCAAATAAATCTTAGCTATTAAAAAAAAAAAATCTGACACACAGGTTGAGTTATACCAGCCAGCATTAAGTACGCAGTAAGATTCCAGATGTGCTATTTTCCTGTACACTGACAGCTATCAAACCCACCCCTGCAATAAAAAAGTCCTGAAATGGGTTTTTAATCAGGTCTAGATTTCCATTAGCCCATGAGGACTGATGTCTGTGTGTTGTGGTTTTTATTCTTTACAGCACATGCCATTGCTCTTAATATGTGGGGAATACATATTAAGTCTAAACTTTTTTTCAGTAACCTCCTGAAATGGATTTTTTTCATACCTAAATTGAAGACAAATAAACGTTATTAACAGCTGTATTTTTACAAAGTATTTGAAGGAAGGGTTAAACTCAGGATTGCTCAATTAACATTTCCCAGGCACCACATAAGGCCAGAATGGTCGATGGTTGGACAATGTTAAAAAGGCTCTGAAGTATGAAAAATATGTCAAGGGAATTCAAATAACATGACAAGTTTCAATAGAAATATAATAAACCCTAATCTTTCTCTTTGAAAAACACTCAAAGGCTGGCTTTGTATTAATTCCCATCTTCCTGGAAACTGTTAGATAGCTATCAATTTCTTCTTACATATTTATTGTAAGCATTGGTACAAGATGTTCTGAGTGTTTCCAGGAAAATCCTGTTAGTTACAGTTGTACAGAATCAATTTCACATAAAAATCAAACAGCACACTTACAGACTAAAAGAAATCTCTATGCATCTAATGCAATGAACAAATCACTACGATTTAAATTCTTTGCAAAACTTCAGCAGAACAATTGGCATCAGTAAAAATACTGTAAATTAAGAATATTAGAAAAACTGTTTAGGAAAAAACATTTAACCATTCTTAAAAGGCTAATAGAAAAAAATAAATTATTTTTATTGTTAGTGTCCTAAAAGGATGTAATTTACCTCCATCACATCATCCAGGCCACTATTTGGATTCATAAAGAAGCTGACATATTTCCTTACTTTGAATAGATGTTGAGAATGTGACATTTTATACCTTTAAAGTGCAAAGATGATTTGCAATTACTGCCAAATTAATGTCCCACTGTATGAAAAAATGGTCAGCCACTTGAAGCTTCTACACCAGCCTGGCTTCTGCCTTCCCACTCTAAATGTAAATACCTAATTCTCCAAAAAGCAAACCCAAAATTTATAAGAAAAGCCTTACTTAAAATGTCAGTAAAAAGGCATGGTATGACTCTAGAGCAGAATTTAAATTGTCTGTCAGCAATTTAAGCACAGACTTTATTTTTGAGGTGGCAGTGGAGAGACATGTCTGTTTGGTGCGGAGAAGGGGCTCTATTTTGCCATATTTGATGAGTCATTCTACTTTTTTTCTTCAATCCATCTTTGTAGCTCATGCTGGGCTGAAGTGGCAATATGATTTTATCTCCTTTTTCTAATCTATTTCAGTGCTTAGATTTTGCCATAAGGACCAGCAACCACAGTTTTCAGAGCCATGTACTAAACCTAATTCAAAGTCAAAACAGGAAATCCTGGTCCACTTGTCTCCATGAAGTTTTTCAGGCCTGCCTTTTTTCCTCCTGCAAAGGGAGGGAATATGCTGTGATACTGCACACATACTTGCCCATCACTTCGCTTTTCCCAACAGCTGGAGAAATTCTGCTGTGAGCAGGAAAAATTCAGTGTGGGACCAGAAGAGCAGAGCATGAATATCTTCTCCTTTGCACAGGTACTGCATGTGTGGCGCTGCCCCCTGCTATGAAATACAAGCAGAATTCCAAATGAGATGAATAAGGAAGTCTGTTAAGCAGAATTCCAAATGAGATGAATAAGGAAGTCTGTTTAAAAGCCAAAACAGGCAAAACTTCACTTGAGGAAATTATTCTTGGATTCTCATAGAGCAACAACAACTAACACTGGCTGAAAAGCCATTTGAGGAGGACCTCCTTGCTCCTCTTTCTACTTCAGACCTGTTCACAACAAAAGTCCAGTCCTGACCATATCAGAGCCATGATTCACGTACACCATCTCAGCGCTGAGAGATGAAGCTTTACAAGAAACAAAGACCCAAGAGCAGCAGCCCGGCTGTGTTGCCAGCAGCCCTATCTTAAAGAGCAAAAGAGCAGGACCTGGCCCTGCCTTTGTGTGCAGGAGGGTTCACACCCTGTGCTTAATGCCTGGTGTCCCACTGTGTTCCTGGGATGCTACAGGGAGCCTTCTCCAAGCTCACAGGAGACAGGCACCAGTCGTGCTTCTCCCTCATTGTCTCACTTGCCACAATCCAGACAAAATTCACACCACAGTTCACAATGGCACCCACACTCACAATATGAGAGGGGATTCCTTCGAGTTTTTGTCCACAGCAATGTTGCTTGAGTTCCAGTCAGATCCACACTTGAGTGGTTCTATAAAGTGATGGAATACCATAGAAAGACTTATAAAATCCATGCTCATACCAAAGGAGTTCACTATGATTTATGTTTATTAGAGAAAAGAATATAGAAAGGATTATAAATGGTACTACCACAGAGCTTTAGAAATAGTTGGTAGCACAGGCTCAGAGACTTAGGAAGTCAGTTTGGAGTATGCAGAATAGCCTATGAGGTTTTTCTTTTGGTAAATAAGAGTCTGTATGAATACTAAATCAAGTGGGCATGTCATTCATCTTTTAGGGAATTTTTAAAAGGGTTTTCTAAAGTATTTCTAATAAAAGTCATACAAGTTAACTTTGAAATACTAGCCTTAAAATCCATACAGTTTATCTGTATGTAGTTCTTACAGAGACTGAAATGACTTCCTGCCATTTTCCTAGCATTCTTTGGTATTTGCTTGCAGAACTAAACTTGTCTTACTTGATCCTGGAGTTTAAATAAGCCAGAATTACCAAAATAAGAAGAATCAGAGCTAGATTAAAAATTATAGCATTATCTGAGGGAATATTTTCCTTTGGACAATATTTATTTTTTAAACAAACAAAACCACAGAAAAATGTGAAAATATCAAACCATTGAAACACAAGCAAGCTGAACATCCCCATGGAATTTTGTACTGCTTGGCAAACAGTTAACAGCAAAGAACCTGGACTGATCTGGGCTGCACAGTTGTTGGACAAGCAGGAAGGAGAATAAAGAAAGAAGAAAGAAGAAAGAAGAAAGAAGAAAGAAGAAAGAAGAAAGAAGAAAGAAGAAAGAAGAAAGAAGAAAGAAGAAAGAAGAAAGAAGAAAGAAGAAAGAAGAAAGAAGAAAGAAGAAAGAAGAAAGAAGAAGGACAAGGACAATGAGAACAACCAGAAGAACAAGAACAACAAGAAGAAGAGATGCATCTCCAGAAATGGTGCCTCAGCCCTGTGAGGTGATACCTGAATCACTATCTCAAGGATGGGCTCTCTCTTCACTGACAATATGAGAAGGGGAGGATGAGTGTAGGTCTGACTTAGACATCATAGGTAAATTAATAACAGCAAATATTTGTTGTCTTGAATATGCTAAAAGCCATGGACTTAATGAAAAAACCAGTTTCTCCTGGGAGCATGACATGGCCACTCCAGGCTCATCTTCCAGAGCCCACTGAAGTGCATGCACTCTCAAAAGATGCAACACACTAAATAGCTTAAGCCACAAGCAAAAACAGGTACAGAGGGATCACTGAGATCAGCAACAAAAAGTATTTTTTAGAAGAACAAGAGTCAAAGGCATCATACTGCAACCCAAAACAAACATACCTGTATGGCATTTAGTCCCTGAGAATCAGCTGCACAGACATTACCTTTAGAGCAGGACAGAGCAAACCTGTTTAGGCTACAGCCTCCTGAGGCACCTCATGATAAAACTCTCTCAAGGTGATTTTCTTGCCTTCAGACAGCTGTTTTCTAGTCAGTGTTGTAATGGGATACCAAGGCTCCTTCAGACTTCAGAGTACCTCTGTTAGGTACATGGCTCCTCTGTAAAATCAGCTCTTTTCTTCCACACTTACATTTTAAATCTCAACAAACCAAGACCATCAAGTTTCCTGTCCAACAAAAGAGGACTGTGAAGCTGCCAGAGGAGAGCTGCTACTTAGAAAGCATTTACTTTTGTAAAATACAGCACCTGGAGTAAATAAAGGAGTGGTCCTGCAGCCATTCATCATGACAGATTTATCTTCCTGAAATTCATCTCCAGTACTTTGACATTGAATGCAGTTTCTGACTCTCACCTTTTTTTTTTTTTTTTCTTTGCTTACAGAGAAGTTGCTTTCCTGTTAGTGTGGTGTGCCTGAGAGAGGAAGGGATGCATTTGTACACCTGCATTTGTATTTTGTAAAGGGTTTTGAGATGAAGCTGGTTGGAAAGGCACTGTATAAATTGATACACTGTGGCTAAATCAGAGGAAAAGGAAAACAGGCTGCCTAGATACTGAACTTTCAATTTAAACCACAAAGGTAGATGGCAAGCACTAATTCAAGAACAGGTGGCTTTTTGCTCATAATATTTTATGGCTTTCATTGCTTTACAGTGGAATGAGCTAACCCACAGCTCCCCTCTTGACCTACCCAACATCCTCAAGTTTAGTGAAAAACAGGTGTTTGGTATCTTGGCATTCCCACAACTCAGGGACTTTTTCAGCAGTCTAAAAAGCCTCTTACTTTCACTACAGAATTGAAGGCAAATAGCAGAGAGTGTATAGAGTAATGGGTACACACTCAATAACCAAAGTCTTTATCCACAAAAGGAATACTTATCTTTTATATCCTGCACAAATAAAATGCAATAAAAGGACAACAATTCAAAATCTCAGAAAAAATCTCATGGCAAGGTCTTTAAACTTGGCCAGTTGATGATGAGCCTGGGGCTGCTGGGAATCACATATCCACTAAAAATGCTGAGTGTATCCAGTCCTCGTGCAAGGCCTCAGTTAAAAAACTTTGTTTCAAACTTGAAAATAAAATTCTGATGCAAATTTGAATAAAAAGTATTGCAGCTGGCAATATTTTGTATCCCTCAGATGTAGACCTTTATTGATATAGTTAGTATTTATAATGTCTCTTGTAGGAACGTTGTGTCTTACTGCAAGACAAAGTCAAAAAATCCAGTTTTAATGAAAAGACTGCTAATGCTAAGGGGTTTAAGGGGTGGGGGGGGAGGAAAAAGAAAACAAAAAAGCAGCAGTAGTTTGAGACAAAATTCTAACAAGCTGGTCATATGGCAGAGCATGAGTCCCATCGAGTGACACTCTTCCCTTTGTATCCAGGGTTTCCATTTTCATCTGTGGTGAAATTGTGTGAAGAGAGTACTCTTTAAAAAATTGCCTGTTAAATCAATATGGAAAAAATCTTTTCTGAGAAGTACAGTGCCTTTTCAAAAGACAATTGTTTGTAATTTGAATAGATAGATAGATAGATAGATAGATAGATAGATAGATAGACAGACACACAGACAGACCAGTAGGTAGAGAACTTGTGAAAACTATCTACTGCTCAGCAAGGCAATTTTGATACATATTCCATGTAGATAAATCTATATCAATTCAACTTAGTATTTAATAGGTATTTAATAGGGGCTATGAAGTGCCTATGACTTACAATACAATAAACATGGTTGGAGAATGAGATGCTTACCACTACATGAAATTGTTAATTTTTGTAAAGCATTTTATTGGACTCATTACATTCTGTTTACAAACAATGTGTGACCTGAGGATAGTGTAAAACATCTGCCTTCTTGTGTTGCATCAGTCCATGGGGGTCTGTAATTTACTTTTCCAACCTTAAATGTTCAAGAATAATGGAAGGGCAAGCCAAGCAATATTAAAAAAACCTCAAACAAAATAAAAGCTGAAAAATGTATATACATAAAACAGATCTGTGAAGCTGACGTGGAATATTTCAGATTAACTGGCCAGTTGATTAATGAAGCCAGAAGGAAAAAGTCCAGATCAAGTTTAACATTATGTGTGCGTGCGCATGCAGACTTGTGTGTGTTTCATGGAGTTCAAGTAACTCATATTTATACATTCTGATTTCTCTTGCTCTCATCAGTAGCCTACATCTTGCTAATTTATAATTGATTTCTTTTACTCACAGGAGAGTTTAAAATTTCTTTTCAGTGTTTAATTGGGGCGGGACAGTAGTTCAAACTGTTTTGCCAAGATATTTAAGTGGCAGATCCATGTCATATGGGCATGGGAAAATGTCATAAATACATGTAGAACTTCACCCCCTCCCCCCCAAGTTTAACTGAAATTCTTAAAATATTAAAGATTATCAGAAGAGCCATCATAACAGTCTCACAAAAAATCAAATATGAGGAATAAACAGAAAGCTGTTTGCCCAAGAAATGACAAGGCTACAGTATATTAGCAGACTAAGGGGACCCACACTGTAACATCAAATCACACAATAAAAACTGTCACTTCCATCACTGTTCCATAGATAAACATGGGAACACTGGTGCATGTGGAGCTGGAAGCTGGGGAACAATGTGAATGACAACATTACAGTATTCGTATATGACAGGCTGGTTTTTGGCAGTGTACATGCATGTATGGCAAGAATTCAGTGAATGGACATATTTCTGAGAGCCAGAGGAAGAAAACATGCAGCAGGGAAACTGGGGTCTCAGACTGAGACTCAGAAGAGTTAATGAAATCAGTGTGGATGGATATCTCGAAAATTCCCTAAAAGTTTCCCAGGGAACCTGCAATGACAAATAAAGACTAGGAATAGTTTTACATTATTTTCTCATATTCTTGGTATAAACATGACAACAGACCTTTGGTTCAGACAATGAACAAATGCTTGAGACAATAGACAGGAAAAGGGATAGAAATGTATGGAAGGAAAAATGGGAGAGTACAGGAAAATAGGTAATATTTAAAATTTATTAATAAAAAGTAGGTGATAGAAAGTATCATCTTCTCCTTTAAATTACATATTCATTTTGGGATCCCTAAAACAAAATATGATGAGGGATTGGGCACACTCTACAGATAAGCTCCTGGGGAACCTTCTGAATATACACCCCTAGGCAGGAATAGAGATGTCTATATGAGATGTCAGCAACTGCTTGAACAGGTACTCATAGAAGCCAAGGTGTAGCTCATTTTTATGATACATATTCCACATAAATGAGCTATGGAAAGTCAGATGAACAGCGAGAGTTAAGAAGGGCTTGAAATTATCATGCCAAAATACAGAGAAAGGAAAACAGAAATGCGAGGAAACACACAGTTCCAAAAAGGAGCTGAGAATAAGGACTGTCATCTTTTCTTATCACATTCAAACCTAAAGGATTTCTAGATGTTTCTATAACTCAAAAGAACCCCACTCCTCTACTTAGAAGAGCTTTATGAGGCAGAGGAGTAGAATGTTAACAGCTTCATTTTCTGGTACCAATCTAATAAAAATGCCTAGCTTTAAAATATGTCCACCTTAAAGTCACAAATCAAGCAGTATAGTATATATCTTGCAAATATTTGTAATTACCATGAAGTAGTACAGGAGCCTTAAGAATGCAAAACAAGAAGAGGTCCTGAAGTAAAGCCTATTGACACTACCTCATACTTCACTGCTGCAGACACAAGGGTACAACACACAGTAAAACTTCCTGCACGTGTCCAAGCTCAAGTCCTGATGCGCCTAAGAGAATAAACAAGAGCAGAAAAGTGATGTCTCAGAAATCAAACCTCTGGGTTAAAAGGCTTTCACAGTGCTTTCAAATTGATCTACCAGGAGACCGTTTTCTTCCATTAAGGGCATATTAAAAAAAACTTTTCTGGAGCTGCTGTAGCTGGGTCAAGCATCAAGCACAACCTACTCACTATTCTTTTTTTTAATGACCTCCTGATCGTTATACAATCTTGACTAATTTCTGCAATTAGAGAGGCTCATTTTCAGAGACCAAGATGCTAATGTTCTTGAATTAGTTTTTATGGTTCGGGGCTTTTAATTTGAGACTTAGAAACCATCATAGCTCACAAAAAATCAAATAAACTGCAGCTAATGAAATTCACAGAAGTGGAGTGTTCACAGAACATTTCTCACTAGCTTTCCTGGATGATTTATTGACAGCTGGTTGTAAAAACAATTTTATTAAAGGTCATAATGTTTGGTTAGGGGGAAAAAAAGTTTAATTTATGGTGTAATTAGCCTTCCTGCAATCGGCATGATGCCAGACCCATCCCTTACGAACTTTGGCTGAAATAAGCTCAGTGGTTTTAATTATATCTTTGAGAGTGTATTCAAGGGCAAGACCACAGTGCTGTGGTGTTGCTTTCTTTCTATAGCCCCTTTATGGACATACAATGGCCACAGAAATAGATTTACTTCCACCCATTGACAGTTACCCATGGTACAGCACTACCCAAGGAGCACAGCAGAGCCTCCACTCCCCGGAGGAAGCCATTTGGGATCTTCTCTCTCTCCAAGCCTGCTATGAGTGGCTGGGGTAGTCTGAGATGTGCAAGAATTACCAGGCTTTCTAAGCAATTACAGCCTTTTAAAATGCCCTTGAAACCTCCTCTTTGCCTTGCCTGTTGTATGGCTGAAAGCCATACAGGTTCCTGACCTGGAGGGAAGCACTGTTGCTCTTCTGGAAAGCAAGGATCATCAAGATATAGCCCACATGTTTTCTCATGTTTCTCCATTTTATCCCTCAGCTTCCAGACATGTTTTGCTGTTATTTATTTCTGATTCACAGCATTAAATTTGTGGGGAGAAAAAAGGAAAGAAATTATGAGATTAAGGGAGAGTGCCTGTTGTAAGTCTCCAGTAAATCCAGAGCCTTTCCCAAATGGGGTTAAATTGTTCAGCAGGAGCAGGGCCATGGATAATCACTAAGTACTCCTACACAAAATGCCACTCAGCAATTATCAACCTGGCCAGGATTTTTTATTTCCACTACTTCACCTTGCTGCAGCATTATTTTCATGAGGTTTCCAAGAACATGAAGTTCACATGGGGAGGTTTAGGTTGGATATTATGGAAAAATGTCATCACCAAAAGGGTCATCAAGCATTGGAGCAGGCTGCCCAGGGACGTGGTGGAGTCACCCTCCCTGGTGGGATTTAAAAGACATGTAGATATGGCACTTAGGGGCATGGTTTAGTGATGGACTTGGCAGTGCTGGGTTGATCTTAGAGGTCTTTTCCAACCTAAATAATTCTATAATCCTACATTGTTGCAGTAGAGAGCTGCAAAAACCTTGAGAGATTGTCAAATCCCTCTTAATTTAGGGAGAGCTCCTGATTTGAGCTCTGGACAAAGATTTAACACCTGTATGTAAAGGCAAAGTCAGGACACTCATCACTGGCTTTCACTAAAATGTGGAAGCGACAGTACAAATTTCCCTACTGAAGAAACATCCTGGGAGAAGCTTACCTGTGAAGATTAGTCCTGTGACAGTTGTTAGGGGAGCATTAAGAGACTCACATCCTGAAGTGCCAAGTTACTCTTTCCATTCTCCAAGCTGTTCCACACACCCTTCACAGGGCATGTCGTCAAGAAATGCTTTCATGAAACTTAAGGCACTAATATCTGCCTAATAGTAGAAAAATTATAAATCTAATGTCTAAATATCCAAGAGCCTTAGATGTGTTTTATTAGAAAACCCTGCACATCAGCCATCCTGCCTGCTTTTGTCACCCATAGCCTTGTTAAAAATTGATCAATGCATCCAGCCATATTTCCATCAATTTTAAGTGAGGCAAAACAGAAAAGGAGCCTGAAAAAAAACCTCACCATTTTTTTCTGCAGAAACTCTCCCAGGAGGAACTTCAATTATCTCCCAGTGGGAGTCTCAAAACGGGCAAGAAAGGAGCCATGTTAAGCCAGAAAAAAAATCAGAAACGTTAAGACAAACCAATCATTAATTCCACTTCTTGACTAAAACACTGTTGAAAAGAAAAAAGGCTCACAGCTGTGGGGCACCTGAGATCTAACACAGAACTGTCTGATCCAATTAACGTTTTTCTCATTTGTGACTACATTTGAGCTCTCTACGCAAAACATCTCAGAATGCCTTATCCATCAAACCAGCACAAACATTGAGGCATTGCCTGAAGTTAGTTAGCAGTGAATGTACACCCATATTCAGGTTTCAAGGGAGAGTTGCATTGCTGGTGAACAGCCTGTGCCAGAGCTGGATGAATTTCGAAGCACACATCTACGGCGCTCAAGATTTTTGTTTTCAAGAAGCCAAAATCACACAGCCAGGTCCTGCTAGACCTAATACTGTAAGTTTTAGTGGCACTGTTTAATGCCTCCTTGAAGCCAATGTCTCAAGGAGGCACTAATGAGTGAGGTGACTCTCTCCTAGTTCCTGCGGTTACCATTAAACACATAAAGCTGTGTCTAGACATGGCTGAAGCCAAAGCGAAAGGTAAACACATCACTTTCTCTCTTTGTAAAGGTTTCCTTGCTTTTTTTCCCAACTCACTCAAGAACCATCGCTCTCTCTCTGTTGCTCTATTTTCTAAGACACGTCATCACTTGCAAGACATGAGCAGGGCCAGGAAATGTGAAATTGTTCAAGAAAAGTACTTTCTCCCAGTGCCATAGAAAACGAGAGGCTCAGGTTGGGGGAAAGCAGTAAAACAGACAGCTGAGTAACTGCTCATTAAAATTCTGCTCTACCCTTCCTTAGAAAGTCTATGATCACCAATTAATTCTTTTTACTTTGCTTTTACTAAAATAATGTAATATAGGCTTACAGAATCTCATGAGAACATGAGACAGCCCCTGTAATTTAATCTGAGAAAGACACATACTTCATCAAAAGAGCAGTTGGTTTCAATGATCTACTAAGAGTCCCAAAGGGTTCTTTTTCTAATTTTTGAATACAATTATTAAATATTATTTGGCAGCATTGTGCTTTTTCTGGCTCAGCTTCTTCAAAACAAATGCTTAGTAATTAATTTTGTTTCAGTCCAGTTGAATGGTTTAGAGTTAATTCCAATATAATTAAATCCTTTCTTTGGAATCCTTCGTGCCCCAGGTCTCCCCCTTTTCCTTCTCAGACTTCAACTTTGCCCAGCACTACCCTCCACATAAAGGTCAGATACGATTTTTGTGGGGGCTCAGATTGTTCTCCTACTGATATAAAAGAGACCTCTTACAGATTGAAGCTTCTAGTGAGCTTAACTCTTTCTTGCATGTTGCATCAGTTTTGATTTTGTAAAGATAATAGACATGGTAAGTGGCCTAAAAGATGTATTACAAAATTAAACCAAAGGAAAAAAAACATACTGCAAATTAAATAGATATATACAGCACATTAAATTTAATTAGGAATCAGCTAATCAAGGAAATTATATTAATTAAGGTGTCTTCTAAGGAGCCTGAGGATATCTAAATTACACAGACTGCTGCCTAAATCAAATAACACCTCACGTCTGAGATTTCCAAATAAATATCCACCAGTTCTGGTATAGGCTACGAAAGTAAATGCCCCATTACATAGTCTAAATGCCATCCTCAGTACTGCAGGAAGCGGCCTCAGGAACTTCACCATGGAGTTTGGTGCAGAGACATCTGCCAGCCTGGTTCCTCAGGGGCCCGTGCTGGACCACGGTGTCCAATGGGAAGAAAATCCTTTGCTGTGTGTGAATTCCCTAAGTGCTACCGCTGCATGCTGGGCACTGGGTGCTGTTCGGGTTTGCGTGATGTGTTAAGCTTGCACGTTTGTTTGGAGTATTAACATTAATACCACTAGACTGCACGTTTCAGATAAGGCCTTCTTCAATTAAAACAGGTAGTGATTAACATTTGTTGAAGCCCAAAAGACAATGCTGAAAGAGGTGGCGATGCAATGAATCCAAAATTGGCAGATTTTCCTTCAGCAAATAAGATTCATTTCTGTACAAAGAATACCATTCTCTATCACTCGTGCTGATTCTGTTACCTTCCCTGTATCAACAGAGCTGAAGAAAACAAGTTTGAAAGTGCCCTGTCCATATGAAAACAGGATAGCTATTTTTAACTGCAAACTCTAACACACTGATAAATGTAATACTTGTTCCCAGCTTTAAAGAGTGACTTACAGAGACAAATTTATTGCTAATTGCACAAACAGTTTATTATGCAGGACCATAAGAAATCTTCAGGCCTAAAGGATGTGTACTAAGAAGCTATTTAACCTGGCAAATACTGATGAATCAAGGACTTATTTACCCAGAATTTTTTAAATTCAGAGCTTTATGGTCTACAGTAATTCTGTAGGTGACTACGAAAACAAATGGTGTTTACGTCAAAATGTTGAAACCTGGCTGGCTAGTATTAGGCAAGTTAGATCGCCAAGTAGGTTGGCAAATTTTTATACCCAGGGGGAAGATCCAACACTCAGTGAGTACTTTCAGCACAGAAACCAATGACTTTTGACTTCAGCATCCAGTCTGGTCATCCTCTTCATTGACTTGTAGCTGCATTCTCTGACCTACTTGTCCAACCTGGTTTCTGAATCCAAGCCAGCCTCATCCTGTTTGTCACAGAGAAAATAAGCCTCATTTGTTGCTCCTCTCCTCCATTTCAAAGTTCATTGCTCAACCAGAGACAATTTTGTAGTTTGGCTGTTACCAGCTAACTTCTTTTTTCCATTCATCCCAGTGTCCGATGAATTGTTTGCATCCAGATCCCAGCTTGTGACTGATTGAGAAAATAATTAACAGGTGCCCTATCTCCAAGCCTCATGCTCTGCAAGTCTGTTTCTCTTATAAGAAATGGGTATTTCTACCTAAAATCCCATAATGGCAATATTCTACCACTGATTTAAGAAAAGGAAAGAAACAATTATTAAAACAATATTTCAAAATATGAGCTGCAGACAGCTGTCTCCCACACTTACCAGGTTGAATTACAATATAGTTCACTTTTAAAACAAACTTTCATTTCGTGGAACCACAGAGAGTCAACTGGCACATAAATCAGCTTCCTGTAAAATGGGGAACAAATCTACAGGGGCCATTGGAAAGGTGATATGCAATGTAAATATGAAAATATCCAAAAGGCACACTCATTCTTAGACAGGTTTGGGTACCTCCTATTATTGGCAAAGACTACAGACCATATTACTTTAAACTAGTTATCTTGAGAAATCTCATGAGATAGAATGGAACATGCTTGATGAGTATTGTAGAATTGGCCTTCAAAGACAAAGTCCACTGGTGCTTATGAATCAGTTGGATCTCTCCTTGTGACTAAGCATGTGCCAGTCAAATCTAGTTCTTAAAAACTATGAAGCTGAAGTGTTATTAAAAAAAAAACAATTACAATCAGGCACTTAAAGGAAATCTTTTTTCCTTTATAAAACATAGACTAATAATGTCAAAATATTTTACACAGACACTTGATCCCATCACTATTTAAAATTTCATCTGGTTGAACATATTTTAATATCATTGTCAACATTTTTCTCTGTAAGTAAATTTCTGAGACTGACACTTCATTTGAGCTCTGGGTGAAGCAAGTTTTGAAATTCCAGCTGCCTTTCCAGTTTAAAATTCTATCTCTCAACCATCTCTATTAATTTCTCCTGCTGGATTTAATATTTACTTTGTTTACCAGTAGCAGTTCAGTAGCAGTAACTTCAATTCCATGAGCAAAGATAACTTCCATAGCGTGGTTAATGAAAGTATTGTATGTCTTTTGTCTGATTGATTTTTCTTCCCTCCCAAAACAGGCAGTGCCTGTTTTGCAAATAGTCCTTGAACACGTCGGGTCAAGTGGTACTACAGTAACAGAGAATAATTCTTCATGTTTATTCATGGTATGTACCTCAGGGAAACAAAGTCGATGTGCTCTCTAGTGAACACCTGCATACTCTTCCATTACCTTACCCTGTGTGATGCTGGGTTAGCACTGGGGTGAAAGACAGAAGACAACCTGGCTCTCATCTGCATCCTGTGACAGTCAGCAGCCCTGATCTTGCTCAGATGAGAGGAGACCTTCTGCAAAGACCACTGAAGTCAGCAGAAATATCACTCCAGTATGCTCAGGCTCTCTTTCTGCCTTCCAATTTGTGAATGAAGTTTTTATTATGTATCTTTCCTCACAGAGATGAAATTAACTGTTGTTTACTGTTGTTTGTTCAGCACACTGAAGTACTCAGTGAAGTACTAATATTTACAGAGCATTTTTGTTCTCTGTTTGTAGTTTCTTTTTTTTTTTCTTTTTAATTCTATTTGTTTTCCTGTATGGCTCTTGAGTAGTCCAAAACTGCCAGAGGAATAAGAAAAGAAACACAGCTTTTTCCTTATTTTTCTTTATTTCTACTCAATCTCTTTAAGAAACATCTAGAGTAAATTAACATTTGCCAAGTGTGAGAAATAGAAATGAATCTTCAAGTTGGGTTTTGTCCCCGACAAACTTTGTGTGAAAGCCACATTAACAGAAGTTCCTTCCTGAATATCTGCTTGCCAGATGGAAATTTATCTTTAAAATCTGTACAGTAGTGTGACATTGCTGACATGTTATTTCTATGCAGCTTGTCTGTGCATTGCTGTCCTCACAGGAAGGAATAATCAATCCATTTTAAATTCAAAATATAATTGCTTGTTAATATCCCCTGATGCTGCAAGAACCTTTAATCATGCCTAAACATAAAATAACTCATGCAGAAGTTTGTTTTTTTCTTCATTAATAAACCAAATAAAAATATATCAAGCCACCAGGCTGATATAGTTCACTTATAGAGACTATTATACTTATTTATTTGATTGAAGACACTATTTGAAATTATGCATTTAAAACAACTAATTTACCCATTTAATCTTAATTAAATTTTACTAATCTAAGCATTAATATTTGCATAGATTACTTGGTCATCATAGAAGTACTTGAAAATATATGGTGTTTTAAAACAGGTGAAAGCTTCAGGAAGAACATATTTTATTTTTCACTCAAAATACCTGCTAGAATCAAACACAGATTCCTTGTCAGATTTATCTTTTCCTTATTTCCTTTTCTGGTACTCAGAACTTAAGGAGCTCACAAGAACTTTTATCCTTTTGTGCATCAATGCACTAGTATGCAAGCATCTGCCAGAGTTATTTCTCTCCTGGAATGCTCACATCACAAAAGCCAGCTGAGTCTCCTTGTTCTGGTGAATAAACCCAGCTAAGAACAAATTTCCTTCTGTTCTGGCTTTGCCACAAGAAAATGGCCATGAGAATCCTATCCCATCAGTAGGTGTAGAGACAACAGAGCCAAGAAGATTAAAGCTTTCCATTGACCTCACTGCATGAACACTGGACTGACCTGCAAAATTCACCTTCTGGAAAAAGGAGAAGAGGGTCACTGGGCCAGGAATTAAGGCCAGTTATTTCTTCATTTGGCCTGGCTGGATATTTAGTGTTCATGTGAAGTGATGTTACCTGGTACTAAAGCCATGGCTTCAAAGAAGCCGTCTATTACTCATCAAAATCAGCAGAGACTCAAATATCATCAACTTTCTTGTTAAACTCTGGAAAAATCCTGAAATAGTTTCACTAAGACAGTAAACAGTATGAGGTAGCAACAGGGTTTTTGAGAGAGAAGAATGTGGTTTCCTCTTAGCTGGATCTCACTGCTGACATAAATCTTTTCTGACAATCATCTCTGTTCAAAAAGTACCAAAGTCTACCCCAGCCTAAAACCTTGGCAATAATCTTCTGTGGTGGTTCAAGTTTCTAGCTGAACTAACAAAAAGTTTTATTTCATAGCCTTGCGTCTGAACCTTGATGTCTTTTCATATATCTTCAGGTGGGATGAGAAGAGGTAAAAGGGCCAGTATAAACAAATATAAATATTTCCCCAGGGAAGAAAGGGAAACAAGATTGATTAGAGTAGTTAAAATTTTGATTTCTGACTGTTTATTGTCCCAGATGTGTCAGGAATAAGTTTTGCCATGTTCACGATTAGACACCTGCCCAAATTGTGTGTTGGATAAAACACCTCATGCTAACTCTACTCCTCTTGCTTTTGTATTTCTGGGTATACCAGAACAGAGTGTGTGCCACTCATCTTTGGTACAGATAAGCAAAGAACAGGACCTCAACACAGAAGAAAAGAAAAAAAAAAAAGGAGAATATGCAAATGCTGCTAAAATCAAGCTGAGAGCATGACAATATAAACCATGAATCCCATGAACCCTACTGCCTTTGAGGAGGGATTTATGCCCATGCCATAACTCCAACATACAAACTATCTGCTCTTAGGTGTCTCAGGAGATCTGCTGTCTCTCTTCCCAGCATATCTCTTCCCTAATAAACCCCCACTGTCTGGCTGCCCTCTGTCAGGATGTGTTGCTGAATATTTTTTCATCCCTTCCTTCTCTCCAAAATAAGCTGCTCCACAAGGCAAATTGTAGAGATACACATGGGCTGAGTCACATCTGAGATGTGCCACTGCAGCAAAAGGAGATGTAAAAGAGGAAATAACATTCTGCATTTCAAGATATGAGATTATTCCCAAACTTTTCCCAAACATTTTTCCTCCGGCATTGTTCTGCACTAGGAAAATACCATAATCAGGCAAAAAGACAACTTCCTTGTGAAAGTTAAAATGGAGAAACTTGTAATAAAACACAGGTTAGAAATTAAACTACAGGATCATTATTGTACTTGCTTAATGCACGAATCAAAGCATTCAAATTTTATACAAACTATAAAAATCTGCATGTGTTTCCCATCATATCCATTAACAGGTAAACCTTAAGAAAAGCATTTTCCCATTTACCCATCAGCACTGCTCTTGTTATTATGCCAATCACAGGCTCTTTGTTTAAAGGGCACAGTAGGCATCTTCCCAAGGCTTTATGTTTACTCTTCTGCTGCCCTCTGGATTAATGAGAATGGAGCCACTGCTCCTGCCGTTCTCAGACCTCTCCTTCATTTTTTGCTGACAACCAAACCTGCCCTTCCTCCTTTCCATTTGAAGTAGAATTTATATCAGCCACATGGGAAAAGGAGGAGCAGCTTCAACCACTGACTTTAATCTCCATGTGAAAGGCAAGGTAGTGGATGGGGCAACAAGAAGTATTGAAGTCCTCAGTGTAAATGTTGTTGCTCATTACAAGCTCCCTCTCTAGGGATTAAAAAAAATCTTCAAAGGGGAATTGCTCCAGTCTCACACAGGCCAGCGTTCCTTCTCACACACGCGCGCCTTTCACATCTCATACATGTGGTTTCCACGCAGGAAACAATTACTGTAATTAATAGACCCAAATAACCCCACTCTTCATTTAAAAATGCACTTTAAATTGACAGTGGCACAAAAAAAGAGTGGCTGGGTGCTTAGGTCTCATTATCCGTGTGGACTGAAATCCCAGTTGTGTATATAGACTGTCAGCTCTATATTTTTCCAGACCTATCGCATCAAGTTCAACTCCAGTACAAAACAGAATATGCTCAAGGTTGGAATGTTCTCCAGGAGGCACTCAGACATCATTGTTTCTCCCTACAGCACCTAGGAGCTATTTCGTCTAGACTGAAATAAATGTGACTGACACTGGCAAAGGGGTTCTTTTTTCATCAAGAGGCAGAGGTTAATATGTAATAAGATGAGGACCATATCATCTCTCAGATAGGAGAGTAAATTAAGAATTCTCATTTGTCCAATTGGGAACATTTCCCTTTGCTTAAAGTTACTGTTACTCAAAAAGAAAAAAAAACAGCAGCCCATATTATAATTTTTACTATGTTTACATTCCACTGTATCAGACACAAGAACATGATTTCTTCCTTCAGTACCTTCAGTAAGAAATATAACATACTGTGATTTTGCCAGTGAACTGATAATTATTACTTTTATTAATTTGAACTGCTTTTTTCTCCTGTTTCTTGACCGCAGAAGCTGCTGTATCCCTCACACTGGCAAGATCCAGGGCAAAACCCAGTAGGACTCTTTGCTTGTCACTGTGGGATCAGGAGTCTCTAAAGCAGTTGTACACACATCCAAGAATTTCCATGGGATGGGATGGGATGGGATGGGATGGGATGGGATGGGATGGGATGGGATGGGATGGGATGGGATGGGATGGGATGGGATGGGATGGGATGGGATGGGATGGGATGGGATGGGATGGGATGGGATGGGATGGGATGGGATGGGATGGGATAAAACATGGCTGCAGAGCTGCAGCTGTGGAAGCACACTTGGGGCTGCCAGTGTGAGCAAAGGCTCCACACTGCTGAGCACCACCCTCTGCCCACAGAGCCAGCACTCAGCTCCTCCATGCCCGGGGGAAACAAAGGGAGCAAAATTTGGCCCCGTACCCATGGAGCAGAAAGCTCTCACCCTGGCACAGAGAGCTCCTCATAGAGGGTCTGCTTTGTTGTGACCCTGAGATATGGCAACACTTGAGTAGACAGAGTAGCACAGCAATCCATTTCTTTCACCTCTTGTTTCTTTTCTTTAGCATTGCTGAGAAAACCCAGGGTCGTATCAGCTGGTGCAACAGCTCGATGTGTTGGTCAGTTCACATATCTCACATGAATCATCCATTTAATTTTGAACTCTTACTTTAGCTTTTCAAAATAAAGAGTTTGGGGTGGGTTTTTTTAAGGCCCATGGGAAGAATATGTTAGATTTGACTTCTGGTATTTGTCTTTCATATGTTTCAGTGAAATTAGTAAGATCTGGAAAATGTTGCCCTTTACCTGGCAATTCAGGAAACCAAAGAAACTAATACATTTATCAAATGAACAGAAATGGCCCTCTGGATTTCAACAAAGTTTCCTTTTGTTGTATATACTAAATTCCAGTATAATCAATTTTCTACACATCATAATGTTTTAGAACAAAGGATGAAGTGACAATGAAACTTGATTTTTATAGCTCTTGGCCTGCAGAAGAGAGAAAAGAAAGTAACATTTTATAGTGTCAATGTACACAGAAATAAATCCAGGAGCTCTTTTTGACAAGAAAGGCCACAGTAGTTCAATTCACACAGTTAAAGGCTTTTATGTTGTTCTAGAGGGCCATGATTGAACCACACATTAAAAAAATATATTATGAAAAAAAAAAAGAACATAAGAAGGTGAAAAATTATGGTTTAATTTGCATTGAAGTAAAATGACCTCTTAATAGAGGCTGACAAAAGAATTAAAAATGTGCCTAACAATACACATAAACTCCAGCAGACATTCCTAAATCTGCCTGTCGCTTATGAGTAGAGAAATGCTTTTTCTCTCTCATTCTCAGTTGTAATTTGGACACACATAGTGATATCTGCTGGCAAAACAGCTCTCACAGATTTGTCAAAACAGCAGATGGGGAACTAAAAGCCCTGGATGTATTTACTCATTAGGGGATCCTTTCAATCTGCTTCTTTGCTGTGGTTTCTGGGTTTCCTCGAGGAGTCTGGGTGTGCTCCCTGGAAGCTAAACACTGTTGCTTTCTGCAGGAGCATGTATTACACATCCTGGTATAAGAGAACAGCAGCAGCACTGCCAGCTCAGTGTTATATACAGGCTTAAGTGTTTGGTGTCTTCTTACATCTTCAGCTGCTAGAAGCAAGAATAGGTTTTTTGGTTTTGTCTTTATTGCTTTTCAGGAATGCAAATTTTATCCCATATGGTAATGAGGAAAAATTACCCAAACACACTTGAAAGCATCAGAAGCAAAACAAATAAAAGGGACTAATTATACAATATCTAGCTTTCCAAGAAAACAGTGCTCAATGGTTACTCTCATATAGTCTTACTGAATGTCTTCTTAACAGCCTTGCAGCCTTCCAACCAATTCCACCTGTATTTGAAAGAAAAGAAGGGTCAGCCACAGCTTCATGTATTTATAAGAGAGGGACATAGGGTTGCTAAGCCCTGTTGCTCAGGGAAGTACATGCTTTCACAATTCAGGACTCTGCGTGTGTGAAATCTCACAATGGCACATGATTTTGACAATTCTGGAACATCAAGCCTCTCAATCACAGAGCCAATACCACAGGTCATGAGAAAGGTGGGTAAATGCACACACTGGCTGGGTGTGATGGTCCTGTACCCAGAGATCCCCTTGTGTGATAGATTCCACTGCACTGAACACTTCAGGGGTTGGCAAAGGAGGCAAACAGTTTCCTCCATTCCTTCTGAGTTCCCCCTGGGAAACACCACGCTCCTCCCCAGCACATGTGACAAAGACAGTGGGAGCCCCAAAAGTGAAGGGCATTGACTGCAACAGCAGGTTTGTCCAAAGGTCTTCAAGTACAGATGAGCTTCACAGTCACTTAGCAGCAGCGTAAAACTGATAACAGGTACAGACCATACAAGCCCAGGCTCCCTGTAGCTCTGTGAGGTCAGCAGGGGGAAATTCAAGCACCTCCACATATGGACAAGCCACTGTCATAAGCTCTGATGAAGGACTTGTAGGAGCTGGACTTCAGACCATGAAGTTTCTTCTCCTTTTACAGAATATTCCCAAAATGCAGTTGAAGCAACAGCTGTTAACAATTCACTGAACTAAAATGAAGGGAAAAGTATTTCCTTTGATATTTGTTTCTGAGCTGCTGATATTTCAATGATAAAGCTGCCATATATAAAGATGTGTGGATGTGAATAACCACAATGCCTCTGTGGACTCATCTGTTGGAAAAGAACAGTATCATTTCGCTCACAGAAACTTGGATGCAAATTTCATTTTATTAATAATTCCTGGCAGAGGACTGCAACTTCTTATTTTACTGTCTATCCTATGTGATGTATCACTACCCACACAACTCTTTTGTTTGTGGTCTACACTGTCAAACTCACAGGGCAAATCCAGCAACCCTACAGACTAAAAACTTTTATGTTTTTACTTTAGGGTTCCCAAGTTTTTCAAGAGACATTGATAAGCAAATTTTTAGGAATTTTCAGGAGGAGACTTTCACATGCCACAACATTTACCTAAAAATATCTTCAAAAGAAACTTCCATCTTGCTTGGTAACATATACCTTCTTACCTCTCCCTTCCCTTTGCAGAAAAGAGGGGAAGGTGGACTCCCTAAATTCCCAAGTCAGAATACACAAGAAGATTAATATTTAATCAGACTCTTGTGAAAACTTATACACTGAAAGAAAGAACTGCAGTGAGAAAGCTCAGTTTAAAACTATGGAAAGCTCATGCAGTAATAGATGATTCAGCTCACCTTTGGAGATTACTGTTACCATGCTACCAGCTTTCTTTTATCTGATCTGAAACCACACTTTGGCCTGAGGATGTATTTGCTGAGCAATTACGAATAACCTAGGCCACCGACTTTCAAACGTTGGTTCAGGACTTGCCAAAAAAGAGATTTGTTAAGGAAAAAAATCAAAAAAAGAAGGTGAACTCAGGAAACCTCAGACTGGAAGAGAAAATGGTTACAGGGGAAGGTTGCCTGTTCTGAATTTAGTATCTGGATAAAAAGGCTGCTAAACAACAAGACTCAAGGAAATGAGTCAAGTTCAGAAAAAGATTTAAGGTAAAAAGCTGAACAGCATAGATAATGCACACTCTACAAAGATAAACAATTTCAGTGTCTGTATATGGCTGGCTCTTTCAAATGAGTGTCGGGTATGAAAGGAAACAGGAGGCAGAGAATGGGAAGAGAATGGACACTGACTCCAAGCCCTAAGGAAACACATTCAGGGCAGAAAAGAGTCAGGTATGAGAGATGAACCTTACTCCATTTACTCAGGCAGTACTATTATTAATGTCTCAAACACTTGTCAGAGGAGGAAACTTATGACCACTCTCATGTCCTCAGAAAGAGTGCCCTGGCTCAGCTCGAACAGCTCCTGTGTGCAGTGGGGTAGGGATTTAAAAGAAGGAAGACTCTGGGGGAAATGGCTGCCACATGCAGAGGCTCAAATACACCATCATAACATCTGCCTATATGGAGGACTGTATCAGACAGTGGGAGTCACTTCCTGTCTATTTACTTCCCATATAAACACTTCCAGGGGCATTTTTCACAGATCTGTTCCTGGAGAGCTGGCACAATTTCATGCAGTAATAAATGAGCATCACAGTAGCAGTTCTATATTCAAAGTAAAATGACACTAATGACAAGACTCACCAGCACTGCATCTCTGACATCAAGCTGCAAAAAGAACAGTTTCAGCAGAAGGTTGAAGCTGGTAAATCAAAAGCTATGGAATAGTACTCAATCACAATATCAGCAAAGCTTTTTCCCTAAAATATGGAACTAATAAAAATGTTTCTTAGAGGATGTATATGTCTCTGAAGTCAAAGTGAGGAAGGAGGAGATCACAGCACTCCAATACATGTCAGATCTTCAGTCAAAGTCTCTCCAGCAGTATGGTGGCATCATAAAAAATCTGCTTTTAGGTGTTTCCCTCCACAGGGCAATGTGTAAGTGTTTATGGAAACACAAGTGGCCCCTGTCTTAAAACAGATGCATGCTGGTAAATACCTATGACTACTTCTAGCATCCTACATCATTTCATGGAGATGACCTAATTGTTCCACAAAACTGTGAAAATATTTCCAACCTGAACTTAGCTATCTTCACTTAGCTATCTTCTTAGCTATCTTCGTCTTGTACCTGAGATTGCTGTTAAAGTGACCTCTTTGCAGACTTTCCATCATGGAAAACCTTATCATCATAGACAGGCACAAATACCTTTGCCAGGTTGAAACAAAGCTGCATGTATTATCTGATTAAGCCTTACAAAAATGTGCAAAATCTGTACAATGGAGGTTTTGTGCACAGATGAAGTCAAGGAAATGAGTGTTCCTTGGGACCTCTGGAACTTTATGTTTTCTGCATGAATGGCAGAAAATATGAGTTCTCATGATTAGCCATTTTCTTCTGCGAGCTAACGACATTCAGTATTCAGCAGAACTGAATTCCTGCCACAGTTTTCATTTATGAATAAATAAAGTTTTTATTTATGAATAGGTTATCAGCTCCTTTAGCATTCCTTAGTTCCAATAAAGAGAGAGGAATTAACTAATTTTTGTCAGCCTCTACATGTACAACTTTCTCTCAGAGGCTCTTTTGTGTAGAACTGAAGGCTTGGTGCTTTAGTTTTTGAGTACCCTTTGTACAGTAATGCTACAGCCTGTATTTCCCACACTCAAATGATGAGATCCCTGAGCTCTCTGGAGCAGGCTGAGGTTTTACATACAGTCTTGTCAACAGGGTCAGGTTGCCAGAGAGGCTAGCGGTCAACCTGGCCAAAAAGTCTGTAAATCGTTCCATGGCATTCCTGTGAAAATTCCATCAGAACAAAAAAAAAAAAAAAAAAAACAAAAAACAAATACAAACAAACAAAAAAAAAAAAGCTGCAGAGGCAGAAAGAGTTTGCATGGTAACTGCAGTAAAAATGAAATCATACTCGTTCTCCCATCCAGCATCGCAGAGGCAGATCATGCTAATTCTTACACATCAGTGCTCAGTTATAATCATATTATTTGCCTTGGCAAAACAGCTGGGGAAAAAAAAAACAGAGAAATATCACTGGGGGAGAACGGGGACTTAGATCATATTCCTATGTCATTTTTTCATGATTTCCATTAAAAGTATAATTCCTGCTAATAAATTGTTACGATTTATAAAACCTATGCTAAGAAATATCTTCAAGATAGAGAAAGAGAACATAAAATCCTATCAGCAAAGATGGAACTCACATGTCTAAAAGTTTTAATGTTGCCATTTCTTTGCACTTTTCAACTTTTGATGTTGAAATAGTCATTAAACCTCCTTTTTCTGAAAGATATATAGATATAAATTCACATATATAGAAGTGTGCACCTCAAGATATATATGTGTGTGTAAAGAATACTCTTAGATTGGATAATGGGAAATATTCCTTCACTGAAAGGGCTGTCAAGCACAGGAACCGGCTGCCCAGGGAAGTGGTGGAGTCACCATCCCTGAAGGGATTTAAAAGATGCATAGATTGGCACCTGGGGACATGTTTAGTGATGGACTTGGCAGTGCCGGGTTATTGGAGGTCTTTTCCAACATAAATGTTCCTATGATTCCAGTGGAAGAGTATTTTGGTACTGGGTGTGAGAGGTCTGGGGAGCATATTACAGGTCTGAAATTGGACTAATAGCAGTATGATAACACATCCAAATGTTGCTCTTATATAGCAGAGATCCAAGGACTCATATTTCATTCCAAAGGCAAAGGAAATATAAGTTCACTCTCAGCAAAAATCCTGGGCAGCACCTACTCCCTCATGGGGGTCATGAATCATAGGCGATGTGAAACACAATGCTACAAGAGGAAATTTCAGTAATATTATTTTTATCATATTTATCTCAATCCTAATGTGTTATTCTTTGTACTCCACACAGGAACGTGTGTGAAAGGAGACTGTCCAAGGAAAAAATGTCTTGAAATTTTTACTGACAAGGCGCACAAAGAATGAAAGGACCCCAAAAAATAAAGCAGCTGCCTGTATGCAGAGCACAACTTCAAGTTCCTTCATAAGGAGTCCTGCATTGAATCATTCAGCTGTCTATGGAAGCCAACCTCTCTGTGGGTAAATCCTGTTAGTACTTCCATCCATCACTGCAATGTTCTTTGATCAAGACAATAATCAAAGTCTTGGGGGATAGGAGAAAATATTAATTTTCTGGTAACAATGCTACTAGCATTAACTCATGTATTATAGCATGAATGAGACCTGCATGGCTTGGTCCAAAGCTCTCTTAATTCATACATGTTCCTGCTCCACGTTCCTTACACTCTTGTTTAAAATGCAATCCATACTGTATACCTAAGGATTTTACAAACAGTGTTCTCAGTATGAAAAGATTAACAATCACTGAAAATTTGCATAACTTCAAGAATCAACTTGATTAGAGAGCCAACTACATTTACATTCTGCTAACAGTAAACAGTAATTAACAATGTCTGCTAATGCTAGCATAAATCACAACTGTCCCTTTTCTTCTCCTGGCACCACACTGGAAAGTATCAAACTAGCAAAAATACTTGGAAATGTTTCTTACTTCTTTCTGTTGTTTTGGTTTGTTTTTTTTTATTTTATTTTATTAATGATATAATATTGGATGTCAACATGCAATGCTTTGTGCATTGCATCAGACAACTCAAACAGTAATTGTGATGAATGGGAGTGGAAGGGGCAAGGTTACAGGCATTTAAGAAGGCTCTGTGGATTGCAAATATTAGGATTGATTAAAGGTCAAATACTTTATGGATTTATCAGTGTTGTATACATTTTCTCATGACACAGAATCACTTACACTACCTACAAAATGAAATAGAAAAGAGCTGCAAATCAGATAATTTTTAAGTCTTTAACCCACATCCAGGCTTAGTCATTGAGAATAATTAATGGCACAGAAATGTTTTGATTATTCAAGCAATAAACCAGACAACCCCCCTACAACCCATCCTTCAATAATTCTTGCTTCTCCCAGGTTCATAGGTAATAGTCTTTCTCAATTAATGTTGAATATTTACAAACACACAATCTGGGAAAATATATGCCTTATAGCATGGCTTGAAATGTCTATTTATTTAAACCAACAACTTCTGGTCCAGAGAGGATCTTTAACTTAATAGTTCACCCATTCCCTCTCTTCCTTGTTTTCTGGGAAAACAGAGTTTGAGATGGGTATCTCTATATTGTCTTTGATGCAAAGAATTTTCTAGGATCCAGACAAGCAAATAAATGACTGTCTCCATTTGTATCACACCGGATTGGAACTGACCTTCCTGCAGTCTGTATTTCAATCAGAACAGAGCAGTAGAAGCTGGAAATGCACAAATTTGTGGGAAAAGAGCCTTGGGTTTGGTGTTTTTGTTTAAGCAGCTCTGTGAGATGTCTCTGCTGGTCATCAGGACTGAGCCTTTAGCTCAAGCTCTGCAACATACTTATGTATAGTACTTTAGGCAAGTGAAATCAGTTTGAGGTCAGTGGGTTTGTTCTTCTGTTTCAGAGGCTGCTGGAGCTGCCCTGCAACTTTGCTCTGCCCTTTTTGTTACCTTTGGAGCTCTGCCCCATGTGAGCCCACATGAGGCCCACATCCAGGGTCATCTCCATGTTCTTCCAGCACAGCTGCTGCCACCCCCATGTGCAAGTCCTGGCCTGGGATTTGCAATACACCCTAGTTTTTGAAATTTACTGAATACAATGGAAGTAGCAACTTGTTAGGAATCCCACCATAGTCTTGGACCTGCATTTTGGGAGAGTCTTTGCTCTGTGTATATCTTTCACCATCGACAAACAGCTAGGGAGGCTGAGCAAAGACAAAGGAGAGGGTTTTCTAAGTTAAAGTTTTTATTTTGTAGGTTATTATTTGTTCCTGTTCTGAAAGGTGATCATAAAAACCATCTTCTCCCACACTACTGACAGACACATTCACCAAAGAAACCTTCCAAGGTATCTGAGTTCCCCAGAAGATGGCATAAATTGCAGCCTAAATTACCACCTAATGCTCAGAATGGAGAAACAGTCATCAGCTTAATCAAGGGATGCCAGAAGAAAGGCCTCTGTGGCACAGGGAACTGATAGCTACATTGTGCTGTTCAACTGAGCAAATTTTGCTCTCAGTTACCCTGAGGGGTGTGAAATCCAGCCCCAAAGGCTTTGCCCCCTGCACCACTGAAAGGGCTGTTTGAGGAGGCAAGATCTATAGCAGCGAGAACAGGCAGAATGCGCTGGGGGTGTCCACAGACACTTCTAAGGGCGAAGAAATATTTGCGTTTGAGTAAATCCAGCATTTCACCATTTTTTCTTTCTGCAAAGAAGCCACTGACCCTACTGGTTTCCTGAGAGTATGGACATGCATTTTCCAGTCCATAGTTTTTAGATGCCTGCTACAGGAACAAATGTTTAGATAATAGAAAAAAGGCAACCAAGCCTAAATTTTGGGCTCTACTAAATGGCAATTTGCTGCTAATTAAGTTCTTTTAAATTTGATAGCAACCTCTAATGGGTGAGCATACAAAAGCTCAGACCTGCTTCCTCAGCAAGGAAGCTTTAAAGAATAACACCCATTTGGCAGTGTAACATTTGATTAAAGCAGGCTCAGATATCCCAGCTGTAAAGGTTAAGCACAGACATGTGTGTCACACATGATGCAGTCAGTAAATGATGTAATGTTGATAGACCCGTAACAACGAAAAACATTCCAACACCAGATTTTGGCAGAAAGTTTGATACCATATAAAATACAATTAAATGGCTATAATTTGCATGGCGTGAGAATCAGTGTCCTGTAAAAATAACGCAATACTTATTAGAAACTTTCCAAAATATTTCTTTGCATTTCAAAACAACTGTTCTGCTTTTAAAATTGCAATTCCTTAAGCAGGTTTGTAGTGTGCAAGTTGGCTTTCATAGTTTCATTTCGGTGGGGTAGTGCTGCAAGCTGTAGGCTGTTTCTAGAACATTTCATCTTATCACCAGCATAAAAAAACCCCCTGCTTTTGCAGCAAAGGAGATCTAGCATGACTTTGTTTTTTCTCAAAATGAAATTTAATTTATGTCACAGGACTCCTGCTTCACTGCAAGTTTTCAGGGGAACTGAGTTATAACAGTAGTCCTGAAATTTACTAGTTACTTACCAAGTAAGCCACAGATTTTTAAGACAAAAAAATAGACTCACAGTTATATAGGAAATGTGCAACATGATTTTACAAAAGGCAGATCATCCGTACAGTCCTTGTGACTTCAGTTAGGAAGTAAACCAGTCCCCCAATGAAAAATCTCACTTGTCTGTGCTTCTCTACACATTCAATACCATGGTAGACAGTAAATAATTAGAAAAACTGGGTAAAAACAAAAAAGCCAAACAAACTAAAACCCCACAACAAACACCAGAGTAAAAGGGATCAGGCTAACCATAGTGAGCAGCTGAGAAGTGTTACCAGCTCCATCCATGGAGGCCACTCATGGCTACTCAGGAAGTTGTTTACAGTCAGGACTGAGCATGTTTGATATTTATAGTCATGGCTTCAGCACAAAAACATGAAATTGTGCTGACAACATTTCCTGATGACCGTGGTACTGACAGTACAGAAGTGTCAGAATGACATGTCAAAAGGCTTTGATGTCCCCAACTGAGGTCACACAAAAAAAAGTAAATTGTTTTGTATCACATGGAATATCAGTGTATTAAAGAATTAACAAGAACTTCTGATGCTAGCGGTACATTCAGCTGCCAGAAATTTGTCCTCTCTGGTTGTTTCTATGGAGCCATGTTTCAAACCGATCACATAATGCTGTTGAGGTGTCACTGTTATATAACCACTCCAAAAGCCAAATGGGATGGACCCAAGGCTCATGCACAAGGTATTTTCTACAGTGAAATGAAAATGCGTGAGCACTTCATGAGCTGTTGCTGTGATCTGTTATGTCAAAACATATTGATCTTGTCAACAGTGCCTAGAGAGTGTCAAAGGAGCAGTGGAGAAATAGCTGGTGGGCATGGCCTGGGAGGAAGAGTGTGTGGCATCCTATGAAATCACTTCTCACAAGGTAACAATTAAACAACTCAGCTTCAAGGAGAGGTAGGGACTTGTCTGTCTGCTCAACGCAATGCAGGACAGAGTTGAAATTCCTTGCACTGAATTGGGTGACCTGGCCAGAAGGAACAACATGTCCATCACAACACCAAGATCCGCAGCTGAAAAATGAAGTCTGTCCAAGCCCTTCTCAGCTGAAAGATTGTTTCTATTTATTACCAAACCAAGATGATTTAAGACTAAGCTGAGGTAAAAAGCTCTGTAGTAATCACCCATGATTAATGTCTTATTAGATTTTAGTAACCAAAAAAAAAGGTGGATTTTGGCAGTCAGTGAACTAGAGAGAGAGTTTTCAAATTTGACCTAGCAACTCAAAATTCATTGAGACAGCCCCAGAGATGATACATCCCTTGAGAGTGTGAGTTCATGCCTGGAAATGACAATATTCTTTCTCATGTTCTTTCTCTAAGCAACCAGCAGACCCAAACTCAATTTGGCTTTGCATGAAGACAAGTTTTTAAATTGCTTTTAATTGCTTAATGTGCAAATTAAACCCAGTTAAATGACAAGGAAGGCATCCTACTTCAAAGTTCCTATGCCAGTTTACATATGATCATAGACATAGCTGATACACAGATGCTCGTACACGGGATATACATTTAAAGCTCTGTGATAATGTGAGTAAAAAACACTGACAAAGCCATCTGTGGAAGAAAAAGAATTGAGTTCTGTTGGCTCTTTGCCTTCAGATGAAGCCTACAAAACATTCTCATTCCCAGGCAGCTATGAACAATGATACCAAAATCCATAAAATGGGAATTGTGAGAAATCCACAGCATATGGCCAACAGTAGAAAAGAGATATTAGTTTACATGGAAAAACAAGGAGTTTTATTGTCCTGCTCATATCATATGAAGCATGCTTAATTCATTTATTTATTTTTTTTCTAATAGTCTTATCCTTTTATGTTATTACAGTGCTTCAGAAAATCTCAAGGTCTAGGGGGAAGTTTAATGTTTGCTGTTCTGGGATCATTTGAAGCCATGCATTCAAAGAGGACAAAATCACTTTTAAGTCTGCCTGTAGGAAATCTATCTTGGCAACCAGACAACTAGAATTAGTTATTAAAGGCATGTCAAATGAATAAAGACACCTCTGTAAGGAAAACCGCAAAAGCATTTACTTTTTCTAATATGAATAGTGGGCTAATACCAAATCAGCTTTCATTTTCCACTCTCCCCTCACCTCCTAGACCAGAGGTCAGATCCAATAAAGACTAACCCAACTGAAAATCATTTTGGTTTGTTGCATCTATTACATAGCAGATGTATATTAAATAGCACTGCCTGGAAATGAAGCAAACTCACATAATCTAATGTGGCAATCTCCTCGTGGAGCTGGTTCACTGCAAGGCAAAGAAGTGGTATTATTAAAAGTCAGGAGGCACACCAAAAACCAGGGGGCTTTCCCTTTCCAGGAAAAAAAAAATAAAAAAATAAAGAGAGAGAGAGCTTTAATGGAAATTATGATACTACAATAAACATGTTCAGGATCAACTTCTCCCTTACACTGGGAAAATCTCCTGGAATAATTTAGTCAACTGGCAAAGACAAAAATAAGCATTTTTTGTGGTAGTCAGAGTTTAAAGGAGTGGGAATAATTCCTGATTTTACTGACAATTTCTTCTATGATACCTTCTAAATTCTGTAGATCAAGAGACTTTGGGATTTTCATCTTTGCTGTGACTGCATCAGAAAGCACGACCTCTGTGCTGTGTGACTGTTATATCTATCCCCACAGCTTTACTTGAAAATATAAAATTTATGTACATACCTGCTACTTCAAATCTTCCTTATCAGAATATATTTAGATTAGCCCAAGGTCCAAAATCAAGCATAATCTTCTTCTAGACTTTTTTTTGTTAATTGCTGGTTAACATCTAATAAGAAGGGAGCCAAAAAACCCATGAGTGGGCAAATGACTGTCCCAATCTGTTATTTATTAAAGAAGCAACTATAGATTGTAGTTTTATCTTGATCCACTGAGTCAGTAATATTTATTTGGACTAAAGTAGCCATAAAAATCAACTTTAGCTGTACCTATTAAAAAAAAAAGGTAATTTTTTTGACATCAGGTACCATATACAGTTACTAAATTTGTCAGAGCTGTAATATTATCAAAAGCCTTCATTTTAGGGAAAATATATTGCTTATACAAAAAATAATTTACCTGTTTGATCAGACACTAAGAATATTAAAAACATGGGAAAAGGAAATCTTGTAGATTGAAAAATACTGGTATCACTTACAGAAGTTGTGAGTTAGCTATCAAACACTTGTTTTGAGGACTTTGATAAAAGAAACCCTCTGAATCTTATAAAAAATAAAATCCTTTCAGTTAATGCAATTCCACAGAACACAACCCAAAGGAGCTCCTGTCCTGTGGCCTATAAATCAGACAGAATTTCTCCAAACTGGCTAGGTACAAGTCACTTCTTCATCACTTCCCAAAGAATTTTTCAGCCTTCTTCACTCACTCCTTGCCAAGATCTAAAGTCAGCTCTCATACATGCTGTCATACCACTTGCATTGTCTCAGGAAGAAAACTCTTCATTCATGCAACATACCAAGTAAAACACTGGGAAAAGCCATCCCTGACTTCTCACGGCACATGTTGACTTTTCTTCACGTTACACTCACAGCTTAGCTCTAAGGAATTTCTCTATCACTCAGACTAGATACAGCCAACAGAGTGAATCCAGCTGAAATTCCTGTTCAAATTAACTCTTTGGAGCCGGATCCAAGCACCAGGCAGGGAATTCTCTTAGGCCTCTCTCATACCTTACCATAAACAACAAGAAAATGTCCTCAAATCCTCCAGTTTGAATTACATGCTCTCTAAAGCAGGTAGACCATGGCACACAAAATTAACCCAGCTGCTCTGGTACTGGAATCATCACATTCTGATCTGCCAATAGGCAACCAGTGTCAACTTGAGGAGGCCAAGAAATGAAGAAGTCACCACTTATTTGGTACTTCATTAACTCTGATTTTTGCAGCAGTAATCATTGGTCCTCAGGAGACTGATGGAGACTGATAAGTGTCCAGCATGTAGCTTCATCTCTGCATTTCCTGGTGTTGACCACATTACCTTGATGCGAGACCTGAGCTCTAGAGGTCTAACCTCAGTTGTTGTCCAAGTCCTGGAAAGGGACAAAGCACAATTTCTGAGTCTTAGTCCTTTGATAATGTAATATTCAGTGTAAAAAGGATTCAGTACTTCCTGCATCTCCCAGGCTTTCAGCAAGGACAGAATACATTTGTGTATGTCCTCTCAGATGTACATGGAAATACAATTCCATGGTAATCACCACAGCATAGCAAAATAGCCTACTGCTCTTTCACAGTCCTTCTTTGACTTGGGTTTGGGGGAAAAGACCCCAGGATCTCAGTAGGAAACTGTATTTAGACTCAAGATGAGCTCCTTCCTAAAATGCCATAGAGGCTATTTTGTCTCCTGGATCATGAAGATTTAAGCTTTCTCTACCATCGGTTCAAATATGTCTTTAATCATGTGAATCTTAAAATTTTGAAAATCTACCTCATAAAGATTTTTATCTGTTTTGACAACTTTGCAGCACTCAAATTTCAGATGAACCATGGGCATGTAAAGAAATATTTCGTCCTTGGTGACCTACAAGTTTCATTGCTTATTTATTTGCAAAACACAAAGTTGGCCTTGAATATTTCTGAAACATTTTGTTAAAACAGTGAAGGTCTTTTTGCTTTGAAAGCACACACAAACAAAACCTGATGCATGCTGGCAGCCCACAGTGCTATTTTGTTCTTTTAGCTTCAAAGCAGTCACCTTTCAAAAGATGAGTTAGTTGGGCCCATAGGAAGAAAAATACTTTTACTAAGGAAAGAGCTGCCCCATTTAAGGAAGCCTGAAGGACATACGTTTACTGAGTGGAAAAAAAAAATCAACCTTCTCTTGTGAAAATTAGTGAGTGGTGCTCTGCTCCATAGCATTTCTCTGTTTACTGTGATCTCTTCATGCAATGGCCACGGTAAAAGGCTTAAAAGGTGCAGATGCAAAATTATTTTGCTTTTAGCATGCTGCCTATCGCACACTTATTTTCAAATTTGATTCACAACCAACCAGGGATATCACATGAGATCAAGTGAGGAAAGAAGGCTCCTAGCATTTCCCCCTTTTCCTTTCCATAGGGCACATTGTAGGGAATGGCACTCTTTCTTTGCAACAGATTTCAGCAAACTTGCATGTTATTACAGCTCCACCACTGAGCATATGCTTCATTTCCTGTGCATCCACAGCATGCCTGGGTCTAGCAGGGCTGAGCAATACAGCCTGCAGGTTTTCTCACATACCAAGACAAAAAGGAACGCCATGAGTTGTCCAACAGATGTCTGCTATTAAGATATGTTTTTAATCACAGGAGGACAAATCTAATAAGCAGAATTTTTATTATGCATTTCAAGTTGTTGTCTCGGGTGCCTACACTGGCATTGCATATCTGTTGGGATTTTACCTCACAAGAGTGATGTAGAAAAGAGACAAAATTAGTGTACCCTGAAGTCACTGCTATTCCCCTCATTAGTATTCAGTTGGTTCAGAAACAGGATAAACTAAAATTCATATGAGAGCATATATATATATATATATATATATATATATATATATATATATGCCATATTGGATTAATAAAAATAATTTCCTAGACTTCTTAACCTTCACTGATGCTCCTCTCTCTAACAAATTTAAACACTTCTTTTTATCACAAGTTGACCTGCAGAAAATGAATCCATGCTTGAGTTTTAGACTGCTCTGTCTTCCTTGTTTGCCAAAATAAAAGTAAATAATACTAGAAAAAAGTACTTGAAGCAACTTGTTCACAGCCATATTGCTTGAACTTGACATCTCAGAGAATGTAGTATGTGAAGAACTAAAACTTGATTTTTACTCATAAATATCTAATTGTATTCCACATCATAATCTGCCAGATACATCAATAATTCACTACAGAAGTGTGTCATTGGGGAAAGAAATTGCAACATCATGCATTATGAGAGCAGTAAAAGACGATGTAGGGGCTAAAGTGTATAATTAGGGAAAGAAAATTGTCATATTATGCATAATCAGAGCAATAAAATGAAGGTTTTAGTCTATAACTCAAAGGAATGTTTCTTAACAAGTTGGTCTTCATACTTTTAAAACTCAAGAGTTATTTCTATTAATCTTAACTCAGCTTTCTTCTCATTTTCACTTAAAAATGAACATTTCCTAAGCAAAAAATACTTGAGTTTTTTCCAAGCACAAACCTGGTCATATTTCATACCCACCAGCTCCTGTCACTGCCACTGGAAAGGACAAACTACATCTGCCAATCTATAAACTGGAAAAGAAGCTTGTAAAGACAGCATGAAGGCAGCACTGGCACCAATGTGATACCAAAGAAATTTATATGCAGAGTGGTTTTCTCACATTTTTAAATTAGAACTGTGAGAGGGTGGCACTGTTAGCAAATAGATTCTTTCTGTTAAACTTTATTTTTAAATGTTTTAGGCCCTACACAATCCCTAAGCAGAAGACCAAAAGCAAACAGTAGAGGTAAGTGGTACTGACCACAGAAGTCCCACAGAAGCAAAATATCTACAGGTTTTAAAAACTGGTTATAAACAGGCTTGCGTTTGGGTCATACAGAGCATATTTCAGGGACTGTGACCCTAGTACAGTTTAGCACTAAGTTATGAAAAGAAATCATTATATGTTCTTCATTTGGAAGTTAGTTCTATATGCTGAATGACTGATTTCTGGTAGCCATTGGCCTCTTATGGCTAAAAGGATTTCTATCCTACTGCTGCTTCATTTTCTAAGTGGTAACTCATTGATGAAATATTAAAAGGCCCATAATGGTAGCAGAGCATCATAAGAATTCAATTTACCAATGTGTGGGTCCTCCTAGTCTGGTAATTTCCTACAAATGGCCTACAAAACAACAGGAATTTCCATTAAACAGACTTAATGATGCTACTGGAATTTTCACAAACTTCAAACTTTTCAAAGACTACCATGACACTGTGGAAACCCAAAAAACAAATGTTAAGCTGTCCCTGCATGCTATAGTCTCCCTCATGTTTTTGTGTCTTTGAGGCTTATTCTTAACTCAATACTTTACTTCAGACCTGGACCAACTGAACAGTTCTACATTTCCACTCAAAAGAAAAAGAAATAAAAATAAAAAACCACATTTATTTTGCATTTCAGTTCCCTGGTCATGCACCAACTGACACTAGTTGATGCTGCAGGGGGAGTGGAAGGAAGATGATTCAATTCAAACCATGTGACAGTCTCTAGCTGCACTGGTGCCTCTTGTTCTGTTCAACAGCCTGAATTCAGAAGACTGTTTGAAGAAGCAATGCAATCCATTTGCTGAGTTTCCAAATAACGAGAGCTGACAGCCCTGTGCTGCAATAGCTGTACGTAACACTGGTGATGAAGCTTTACTCCCAGCACTGTTACCAGAGGGGAGGGGGCAGTGAACCTTGTTTTTCAGCAGCCCCATCCTATTGAATTCATTGTTTTTCTTCCCTTGTATGTGTTCCTTCCTCAGGAAAGTGTGAGCAGCCTGCCAAAAAAAAACCAGAACATGAATAGTACGAGGGCAGACCAACACTGCTGGCAAAGCCATGGCAGCCACGTGTGGTACCTGAGAGCCACCAAAGCTGTTCCAGCAGGTTAGCTGGAGGGATGACAGCTGTGCTTCAGCACCCGGATCACAGAGCCCTGCCTGTCTACCTGCTTGTATTTTTCTTTCCCCTGTTTTCAGGTTCTTACACTAAAACCAAGGGAGCAGATTTAAATTTGAGCAGGAGCATGAAACAGTGTTAGAAGAAGGCGAGGACTTGCACCTTAAGAACACATGGAGGAACGCTGCCTATCAGCTGGGCAGATCCTGAGCTTTTTTCAAGACCAGACAGGCACCAAGCCAGGAGTCAGTGTGCATGTACAGGCCACCAGGCAAGAGCAGACCTGAAACCAGTGCACAGCAGTGTGAGAGCAAACCAGAGGAACCAGGGGAAGCTGCTGTGTACAGCTCCTCTCGCTAGGCAGGAAAAAACACAAAAGACTAAGATTTCTCTTCCTCTCCAGTAGTGAGAGAATTTGGGGAACCTCTCTGGTTCCTTAATATTATTTAGTTATTTTCTCCTGTGGTAGGATTTTATTTTGAAAAATATCTATTTCCTAACTTGGCAATGTTACTTTACAGCCTACACTCATCCAAAGGAGCTTTTGTTGAAGCAGTGGTATCATAAAAGAAATTGCAAGTGTTGCTATGAAACAATAGTCTGGTAAAGAATAGTGAATTCATTCTAATGAGAAACTAGAAGTGTTTTAGAGGATTATATAGTAGTGTGTTCTACCTTTGACATTTGCAATTATTGTTTCATTAGACACTGCAAAATACAGATATGGCCTGTCCTGTTGTTTACAATTTAGTTTTTCTGTTCCATTGAACTGCAGTATTTCTGCTGCCTCTACATGGTGCTTTAAGATTATGCAAAGTCACATTTATCTGGAAATACTTTTTGTTATCCAAATAATTTAGATAAACTGCAATAACACCAGCAATCCCTAAATGTTTCCAGAAGACGTGTTGAATACTTCTCACTGTTCAAGAAACAAGGTCGCACGTCTGCTTCAATAAGGCCCCAGGCTTATAGGCTGCCATCTGCCCACCACAACAGTTCATCTGGCACATCACCACTTTCTAGTCACACAGACTAATTCAATGCTTGTTGGCTGCTCTTACCATCATCCCCCTCACCCTCTGTGTGACAACGTGCCTCAGATTTGTGGCTCAAACTGTGTGTGTGCCAGCCAGCCCAGCTGTCCATGCAGCAGCCAGCTCCTTTGTGATGGAAAGGCAGGTCTGCAAGGGGCTCCAGATGACAGAGTGCAGGTTAGGCACCAATGGCACATCCTACAGATATAGGAACTCCCAGGATTCATGCAGAAACAGCTTTGTTCAAATCAATAGGCAAAATTATTTTTCCCTCAAAAAACCTACTTGCTTTGAAATTGTTTTGACAGGTACAAGGACCTCGACAATGTGCATAAATACCTTCAGGGAGGACACAAAGGAGGTGGAGCCAGGGTGCTTCCAGTGGCGCTCAGTTAAGGAGAGGAGGCCACAGGCACAAACTGAAACACAGGAGGTTCCCTCTGAACAACAGGAAACACTTTTGTATCGTGAGGGTGGCCAGGCACAGGTTGCCAAGAGAGGTTGTGGAGCCTCCCTCACTGGAGATACTTGGAAGCCTTCTGGACATGGTCCTGGGTAATTGGTTCTGCTTGAGTAGAGAAGCTGGGCCAGATGACCTCCACAGGTCCCTTCCAGCCTTCACCCTCCTGTCAATCCGCAATGAGAATTTGAAGGAAATTTTAAGTCTGTTCTTAAATCCACACATACAAACTATATAAAGAATTTGTGTACAATCTTCTTGCCCATTTATTGCCCATGTAAACCAGGAGTGGGCCAAAGTGACTTACTACATCCCAAAAAAAGTTCTTGTTTTAGAAGAGTACATAAGAAGAGACAACTCCCTATTTAGGCTTTCCAGTCTCAGTTCAAGAGCTCAGTTCACAAGAGATGTTGCAGACAGACATAAATTATCCCTCTCTGCTCTCAAGTGAGTAGAGAGACACAGAGGTTATTCACACTGAGGCTGCTTTCATCGCGGAGCAAAGGTTTTTACCATGGACTGTACACCTCAGCTCAGTGACATTTGCTGCTACAAAGATCACAAGGAGGAGGCACCATATGGGACTTACCTAGCTGGCAATAAAAACTACAATTATGTTGTCTCCATCAAGATTCAGTGCAGATAGCCAAGATGCAGTGGCCAATAATTATCATAATAATAATTATTATGTGAGATGCTTTTCAAATAGTGCAGTGCAAATTTACATCCTCTAGGATGGCTAGATAAAAAGACAGTAAAGGCTGCTGTGGAAATAAGCTGAAAATTAACCTTTTGCCAAGCCCTATGACATTATTGTAAATTAGCATCATGGCCTTTGAGACTTTTGCTGGCCTTCTGTAACTTGTTGTGCAAGAGAGATCATACAACCACCTCTCCTCCTGTGCCATGTACTGTATGAGAAACAAATCTGGAATTACTGATGCTCACTGGCTCCCCATCAGTAATTTTCCTGTAGAAGGACCCAGGTATGCTCTGGTTACTTCCACTTTCTGCAAGAATTCTCACCTTTGCTAGATATATTAATGAAACTATTGTTTTTAAAACTGCTACTTTGAACTACTTAGAATTTCCAGGGTTTTACAAATAGATCACATACTAGACTCTAAATCCTACTGCAACTCAGACTAAGGGAATTTCATTACCTCCAGAGCTACTACTAATTGACAATAGTGTAAGAAGAAAGACTGGTTTCTAGCTATAGCTATAATTTGAAAATCTCTCTCCTGTTAGGAAACATCAGAAAGCTGATATCAAAGAGAATTTTTTTTAATCCAGATTAGTCCTACGAAAAGATTTGCACACATTTGTCCCACTAACACTTTGATGGAGCAATTCAGACATTGCAACAGTAATGTTTTTTGACCTTTTAATCAATTCCATTTTGCAACTACTCCATCTGAGAACCACAAACGGTATTTACAGGACTCACTCTCGGGAGTCAATGGAAACTTTCTGTCAAATAACCATCTGCAGAGAGAGACAAAATACATAATGACAGGATAAGTTTGTGGAGAATCTGAATGGACTGAAAAAATAAATCTGGACCTGAAAGCAGATGAACTAGAACAAAGGGACCCAAGAAAAATGTAAGGCAGCAATTAGGGCTAGAAAATTAAAAATACTGAGGAATTTAATTGAACAGGACAGTCTAATCAATGAAAAGCATGCCACTTGCTCTCTGGATAATTGCATCCCTCCCCTTTTTTGGTTGGTTGGGTTTTGTTTTGTTTTTTTTTGTGGTGGTAGTAACAGCCCATATTTAAGATAATTGCATTCCTATAAAACTCAGAAGTCTAGGACTACCATAATTTTCATATTTGTCGCATGGGACTTCATTTTCATTCCCCTGAAGTCAACAGCAGCTGACAGTCATTTCAGTGGAAGCAAGGGAAAGTGGACTTCCAGCACAAAGAGCTCCATGCTCTTCTGTTTTACTGCTTTCCCTAGAAGAAAGGGACACAGGCACCTGAGCAGTTCTCCCCAGTAGTGTGTACTCAGACACTCAGCACACACAGCTCCTGTGCACCACACCCCTTCTCAGTCTGCTGGGAGTGCCACTTACCCAAAAGGGGTGAAGAGGCAAAAACTAAGTATAAAATTGGACAGAAACATTTAAAATTGGACAGAAGCATTTAAATCCACTCACTCATTGGCTGCTATTTGCCAATTCTTTATCGTTAGTGCATTTATCCAGAGAGACGGATTAAATCCCTTAGAAATGCTCCTGATCTCAACATCTGAACCAGCATTTAAAGGTGTGAATTTTTTATCAAGTTATCTAGTACAATCGAACCAAAACTTAAATGCAAAAATGATCATTGTATTTTTGTGTCTATGTATAGCTCCCAGCACTATAACTGTTAGGGGAAGACACATCTATGTTTGGTAAATACATCTTACACACTTCTTGGTTTTCTCACGTGCTAATAAATCAGTGCTAGTTAAGCACTTCTGTAGTGCCACAACCACTCAAGGAGGAGCTAGACCAGTACAGAAGCAGTATTTTGTGCAGCCTTTATGATTTCAGGTCAAGTAGTTAGAAAGAGTTGTAATTGTTACAAACCCCAGCTCACACACAATCCTGAGTGCACTGGGCCAGCCTTACTGTACAACAACATCCAAATCTCCATGCCTATGATAAAACACTCCAACAGACAATCAAGTACTAATAACAGGGATACTGTTCGGACTTACCATATTTTCCTGGCTAGCTGACTAATGTCATTTTCCTGATGGAAGATTACAGAGATTTAATTAAAGCCACCATGTTGCAATAATGGACTTATTTAAGAAAAAACTGCTTTGGAAAAGGACAGTCAACCTAAATGCCAGTCTGTGTCTGGGACCTTCATAAAGTTCTTTTGTACTTAATACTTGTAGCCAAAACAACAATCAAGCCTTTGTTAATAATGTCCCTACAACAGAAGAATAGCAGTGAAACGGTAGAAGTTAACTCTTTCGTTGTATATCCTATGATCGATGCCAAATTCAAAGCTTCTTTTTTCAGCTATAGTAAAATAACCTTCAGTGGATTCTCTACCTCCACAGAAAGCAGTCAGGATCTGACCATCTTAGCTAACATTTAAGTAGTTGGTCCCAAACTGTTTGTAGGACTAATCAAAATTGGCTAGAGAGAGACAATTTCTACTGGCTATCTTAATTTTAATAAATACTTCTCCTGAAAAACAGTACTATACCCTAAAATAAGTACACTGATAGGTGATTAGAAATCACTTTGTGTCACAGATAGGTGATTAGAAATCACTTTGTGTAAGACTCTAATTCTTGAATAATAAGACAGTATCATTGGGATAGAAATATGCTGAAAGTTAGGATGATTCAAAAATTTAGATCTACAGCTACCTGGAGACTGACATACATACATACAAAAGACTGCAACATATAGAAACACCTCATTTCTCCTACCAGCTTTCTAAAGCCTGCTGACCCTAGAACAAAGAACACTGTGCAATAACACTACAGTTTCAATCTCTGCTTCCTATCAACCACCAATTGTTTTTACTTCAGTTTATCTCAATTTATTTCTCTTTATTTTCTCTTTTCTTTGGTCTCCCTTTGTCTTTAATTTTCCCACCAAAAATGAAGACTAATTTTATTTTAAATTTACTTTTTAATAGAAAATTGCTTCTCTCTGCTGTTCCTTCTTGAGCCGTTCACATCCTGATAGTCTGACAATATAGTTATTCCCATATACTTTCCTCATCTGGGATTGTGTTTCCAATAATCTCCCAAAAGCATTGTAATATTTACTAGCACAGATTTTGGCACATGTTAAATGTGTGACTGTATTTGTATTCAATTCTTTTGCACATACAAGTCTACACAAACCTTGAAAATTATTGCAAGTGTTTTTCCAAAGCTTTTTAACAATCTGACCCTTTTGGTGTTGTCTGCTTTAAATCCCAGTATGACTCTGTTTTCATCCATATCATTATAAAAACAGCACAGAAACCTTAAAATAACCAGATGCAAAACCCACCAACCAAAACATCCCTCTCCTTAGTTGAAAGAAAAGCTTTGAGAGATAGATAGATAGATAGATAGATAGACACATACATACATACATACATACATACATACATACATATTCTGAATTACATCTTAACTAACTTTTATTACCATTCCTATTAGCAATATGATAATTTACCTTGTAAAGAAGCAAGGTAATTTAGTCTCTGGGATATTTACAGATATCAATAATATTAGCAATCCTTTCAGATATTTTTTTAATTAGTCTCAAATACAGTCATACTATATGTAGGATTTATGTGAGGAATGCACTAAGAGAGAATTGTGACAATAAAATTATGTCAGTTGTACAAAATAAAAGAGCCATTTTAAGTTAAAGTTTAACTTTGAAGTTCCAATCCAATGACTGAGTGTTCAGTCATTCTTCCTTAGGTATCAGAACAGCAGCTTTTCACAGACAGGCAGTAAATGGGCTTTAATATCTAGAAACACATAGAAGAATTGCATGTAAAATAGATAAAAGTCAATCTCAGTGGATGCTACAATCCAAATTTCAAAAATTACATATTTTACAGCATCTTTGAAGCTTCTCCAACCCAAAAAAAAACTGTAGAGGCTTGATTCCAGGACATGGTAAAAGAAAGACAGCTTTAATGAACAAGCTTAAAATCAAGTTCTTAACTCATCTGACAGGTTACTGCATCCTTTGTAGGACTCTGGATAAGCAGACACCCAGAATGGGTCATTTGGTTAGGTAAGTCTTTTAAAAATGTGATCAAAACATAAAATAAAAATACTGACATATCTTTCTAAAAAAAAGACTGCCTGTATATAGGCAGTGCTGCCACGTTGCATAACAGATATACACAGAGCAGCAGAATAAACCCATTTGGAAAGCACAGCAAGAATTGTGCAAAGCAATTAGAACTGAACCTTTGCATTCTTTTCAGATTACTGAACCATGCATAGCTATTTAATTTTTTTCAATTGCAACATTGTGCAGAGGTATATATTTCGAAGTGCATCTCTTGGAACTAATATATAGTTCAACCAGGGTGGTATCCACAGTGTCACCACCAAGGGCAAATGGATAAAATTACCAGAGGGAGTTATTCTTTTGTGCCAGGTTGATTTAGTCTTTTTAAATGACAGCAGCTGAACAATCAACACTTATTTGTATCTGTTACTAATAGGGAGGTATTAGGCAGGTCAACCTTGCAATAAAGATCTTCTGTGAGAAGAAGCTGGCAGTCTTGATAACAAAATTACAACATTGATAATAGTAAATAGAGAGACCAAGCAGTCCCTGAAGGTGTTTAAATCCATCATTGAAAGTAATCTATCTGCTGTGTTTAGGGGCAGTGCTTTAGTCAGCCAAACCAATGTTTAGTTTCCTTACAGTTAATCAACTCTAATAGTACTTTGAAATAGAGATTGAGGTTTGAGAACAGAAACTGAGACTTCAAAAACCAAGGGATTTGTAGTAAGTGCATGTAAAACTGAGCTCTAATAGCTAGAGATTTGAGAGAAATAACTTACCTATATTTACGTATTTGAAAAACAACCATTGCATAAAGAGCATCCAATGCAATGCCCTGCCCCGGGACAACAAATATCAACTGGCAAAAGTTAAACTAAATAAAACTCTCAGTAGGACAATCGCAAACAGATCATCAAGGCAGTGGTTGCCAGTTCATCAGCAGCTTGGGGTGAACTTTAACTCAAATTGAACTTACTGTAACCTGGAAAATCCCAGTCCCAAAGGCTGAGGTTGCTCTGCAGGGGCGCCAAGGCTGGCTGTGTGCACTCCCTGTGTGGAGGGATGGAAGGAGGGAGGCAGTGAAGAAATCCAGCTGCTCTGCTGTGGTCCAACGTGCCTCATCCCTTCCCCCATGGTTTGGGCTGTTGCTCCTACCCAATGGGCATGGGAGCGGGTGTCAGGCAATGTTTCTGTCTGGGATCACTGTGAGGCCAGAAGTCCTTCAGGTGAAACCAAGCTGATGGAAAAGCCTAAAAGCCCTGCTCAGCTCTCAGGAGCAGACCTCTCTGAGTAAGGCTGGACCTCAGAAAACCTCACCCCATGCTAGCAAGTTGAGCCAAATTACCCCATTTCTTTGGCCAATGGAACCCAAATTAGTCACCTCAACACCACAGTTCAGACATCTGGACAATGAGGAATGCACCAACCATCCAAGGTCAGACCAGTTCTTACCTCACAGGGAACATTCCTGTCACCTGACAGATGAGTTCAAAGGCTACAGTAGGGTAAGTCCCTTGTGTTTTCAATAAGGATACCCTCTTGATGTGATTGGCATAGTTTTGGTCTAGTAAAAGATACTTTTTCCCCGAAATGCAACTAGGAATTTTGTCATCATCAACTTTTTACTCATATATGCCAAGAAACCCTTGTGTTTACATTTCACCTGTTGTTATCCCCCACCTTTCCTGAAAGCCCAGCCTGTTGATCCCATCTCCACACTGTCTACACCTCAACTGAAAATGTTCCTCTAAAACTGCTCCACAAATAAACATAGGGACATTAAACACAGAGTGGTATTTCTCATCCTGTGTTCTGCTTTGTTTAGAAGTTTTGTACCTACTTCAGACTCAGGGGAGGGTCCTGTATCATATTCTTTGCAACTACACAGTTTGGCTGAATAGCAGCTCGTGGCTCTGTATTCAGTCCTTGCCCTGGTTATACCCCCAGCCAACATTTAGCAAACTGTTTCCAGATTAATTTATCTCCTTGCCTAGTGTTCAGTGCTCCCCTGAGGAACTCCCCTTGTTTTGTGCCACTTTTATCACTCCCCCTCTTGCCTGCTGTGCATTCTCCATGAACACTTCCAAAACTCTCTCCAGGTGACGGTAGTTTCTCCAGTTCCTACCCCCCCTTCCAAATGTCAGGCATCACTGAAACTTGAGAGTGCCAAAAAAAAAAATGACAAGCTTTGGCTTCACCTGCCTTGGGATCTTCTGCCTTTTCTTTGTAAGAATTTAGATTCACCAAAATATCCACACCAGCATCCTGTCTTTTCTCCAGAAAATTCCTTCTGAGATCTGCCCAGCAAACTCTGAGTATGCTTCCCCAGGATCACTTTCAAACTCCTGTTTATCTCTGTTTTTCCTCCTTTATATCAATGTGGATGCCACCTGCAACTGCTCAGGGCAAAAGAGATATTGTTAAAGATCTGCCTCATTCTAGAGAGCAGTTTCTAGCTGGTTGCAAACCAAGTTTGCCCATTACACAATGGGCTGCAGCAAGGGCCACCATTCCCTGTAGCCACCAAATGTTCTAACCACCTCAGTGACTACCAGGGAGAAGTCCCTTCCCTTCCCTGACTTGTGAGGATAAATATAAATAACTATAACTATAACTAACTATAACTACAACTATAAATATACATAATATAATAAATATAAATAAAATAAATTCCCTACTCTCTTAAGGCATCCTTGTGTTACGTATGTCCTTCCATTTGGGGTTGGTTGGAACCTGGGGAGAAGAAATAATGACAGACATTTAGTTAGGAGTCATGCTTTCCACACACATATTTCTGAATTGTGTGCACAGAATCTATTCTGTTCTGGTACCTTCTTTGTTTCACTTTTATTATTTTAGGAGATTTTAAAACAAAGCCTCTATTTGGGGCTTGAAAATGCATGACATTTCAGTGAGTCACTTGGGAATCCTAGGTCTTGTTCAGGACTTGAAGGATTACATCAGGCTGGAGAGGGCTGGATTATGTTGGGTTAAAGAAAGACATTGTGAAAATCAGTTGTGCTTAAATGGCTGGATAGAGAGAACTGTAAGAAACCTGTAATATTCACAACCATTTAAAGAGCCTGGCCTTACTGGACAGACTTCATTCAGGGGAGTTTGAGAGGTAGGATGGAGAGAGCTCAGTTATAACAAATGGCACAAGCAGCAGAGGCTGCATAGGCATGGACCAACATGGTGATCCACCTTTCCCTGCCTCCTGAGCTATGAGGCAGGAGTGGAAGCATTTCTATTTAAGGGTTGTAAATAAACTGGCCAAAGTGAAAGGAAACCAAAGTCAAAGGTGAAAGAGTGGGATGAAAGTAAGATATAAAGAGTGAGAAAGATTGAACACTGGAGATTTTATTGCTTGTTAATGGATATAACAAACCCAAATATGTGTCAGACTAGAGCATACCTGATGCTTAATTGTAAATCCATGTATTTTCTAACGGGCTAGGGAAAGCCACTGTAGATGCAAAACACTATTGCAGTTTTTGCTTTAAAAACAATTAAATTGCACCATAAAGAAATGTCAGCCCTGGAAAACTAAATCTGTACAGAGAAAAGGGTGTCAATCTGGGGGCTGAATTTACTGCAGTCTCCTAAAGGGAGGATCTCTGAAATCAACCACAAAATTTATTTAAGTATTTGTGCCATGTTAAAACATTTTACCAGGTGTTACCATATCCAACTGAAGTTCACATACAAATGATGTTATTTGCAGCAACACTTAAAGGAAACAACCCAAGAAATTGGTTAGGATTTTATGAGAGCCTGTGTATCAGAAATGCAGATGATAATACACTGTAATTACTGCATGCTTTTCTGAAATTCTCAAGTTTCAGTAAAACACAAAACAAAGTGTGAAAGCGTAGAGAAGATATCACAGGGCAAGCTCAGGAGTAAATTTACAGTACATTAATCATCATCTTCCCTTAAGGAACAGAGCTTTCCTCCTCAGAACTTTACACAGAATGACATTGTTGCCTGTAAATGTGACTTTTTGGACCAGGTACAGGTAGGAGAGATTAATGCACAGACACCTAAATGCTGTTTTTACCATCCCTGATCATGAGATCATCTGATAATACTGTATTATCAATTCTTTCTTTAATTTTTCAAATTAGTCTAGCATAATATTTTAGGGGTTTTTTTTTTGAAGTGGACATCATGACATTTATCCAACGAAGTGTGGTCTTTTTAAGGTCTGCAATATGAATGCTCATCCATCTCAGTGAGTGCTGTCACTGCAAGGACTCTTTCAGCATCATCCCATAAAGGAGTGGTCAAATATTACTCAGAGAAAGGTGCAAGGTGCCAAGCCAAGCCTTTGAAGTACAGCTGTCTGGTCTTCCAAGAAGCTCCCTGTCTACAAAGGAAAAGATCACAGATGCTTCCCAAGAAGGAAGCCTTCCTCCCACTGCAGTTCCAGGGGTGTGAGAGGGGAGGAATGAGAAGGGGGCAGGAGAATCGCTCAGGATCCATAGGATATAATGTACTTCAGGCCCCAAAAAGCCATAATCTGTCCCTTGATTCCAGTCTCTCAATTCATATCTGTAATTTCCATCAACAAAAAGTTTGAAATACTTGCAGTAAGATTGTTTGCACATTTGGCTATTAAATTAATTGGCAAAAAACATTCAAATTGCAACAGATGCTTCCTCAACATGCAGTGGGTGTTTCTGAAAGGAGACATCAACTTGCTGTATCTTAATTTATAGAATTATTTTCATTAATACTGTGCTTCAACAATGATGAATACATTTAATAGATACTAAATGGTCTACATTATTTAAGTAGACCTGAAATTATATTGCTACATGAACTGTGGAAAAGAAAATATGCATTTCTACCTTTTCTGCTTCACAAAAAAAAAAAAAAAAAAAAAAAAAACACTAAATGCCTTAAAAAGCACGAGAAAGAATTTAATTCTAATTCGAAATCTATACAGCAAAAGGCCTTGCAAATCATCACATAAGGTACTTCAGACCAACATTTACATAACTGTTAACAAACTGTATATTGTTTATAGAAATAATCCTTTGCCATAGACAACTAGCTCACAGCTAAAGGCCAGCTGGAGGGGATTATCTTAATTTGTCTGGGTTGCTTTTTCTTTTAGTATTTATTTTCTTTTTATTAATAAAACAGAACATTCCTGGCAATTCCTACTCCTGTAATTCATAAGACCTCTAGTCAGGTAGACTTATATAGCTATCCAGAGGTTTAAATAAAAGGAAAATTATCTCTCTGCCACTGAAAAAACACAATGTTGTGGTCTGTGATACAGCTATATTGATCAGAAACTCTCCCAAAGCTAGAACATGAATTCTATTTCATTTTGCTAACTAGAGTTAACAGCCAACATTAAAATAATCCAAATCAGTTCTCCAAATAATTGGCTAGATTTAAAATCATTTAGGAGAACAAATTCCAGGTTGTTTGATCCCAGGTTAAACATTAGCCTGTGATGTCACATAGGCCAAACAAACTACAATTGTGAAACTGTTCCCTGCTCTGATGTTTTTTCTCGTAGCACAACACATTGGCTTCCCTGGACACTGCAGCACCGAGCATGATGTTATGTTCCTCAGAGTGAGGAAGTGTTCTGATGGACTGATGATCATTTTAATGTGGCATTTTAATCTAGTTAAACCACAAGGCTCAGGCAGAGCAGATGTTTAGTGTGTGCCTGAACTGACAGCCCTCTCTCCTTTCAGCAAAAGCATAGACACTTTTATTCCATTCCCAGAATCTCCAGATATAGGATTTGAGGACACATTGACCCAGGTTGCAGCTAGGACATGACTGCACTCCTAGAAGCAATTAGATACAGTTTTTCTCATCTGGGCTTTGAAAAATCCCAATGCAGGCATTTTGTTATAAACAAACATCTGGTCGTGTCTCAGTAACAAAGAAAGATAAAGTGTTTTTGACAGAACTTTGCCCTCTGGTCAAACTTTGCTTTTCACCGGTGTCTTTCATTTATTCCTTTTTGAAGACTATTTGCACAGGCCTCTAGCAGGATGTCAATAAGCAGATTCACTGATATGGAGAAAAGTGATTCAATATTCTGAGTACAGTTTTTAGAGCAAAGAAGGAAAATTGAGAGTCTGTAATAAACAGGAATAAAAGCCCATAATCAAGTACAATAGATCAAAGCTAACATGATATAGTGACAAGAGTTTTCTGGCTGCTTTCAGTGAGATCTAAACACAGATATTTTCCCTTGTACAGGACAAAGAAAAGCTAGAAACATTAGCACAGTGCAGCTAAAGTTGCCATCCCTCTAGTCTCTCAGCCACAAGCATCAGGAGTTTCTTTCTTTGTTAATCACAGCAAAACAATTTGGCCCATCAAAGCTCAGAACAAAATCCCGTTTTTGCACACTGAACTTTACATTCACCTTTTTGTCAGCTGGCCAGGTATCTCAGAGGTCTCTGGTGAAGCTGAGGGAAGACACACAAGACAGCTGCAGCCAGGGGTAGCTGCCTGCCCTGTCCACGAGAGTATTCTTCCACATATTAGTCCTCACCTCTGCTGCCTGAACTGAGAAATGTAAGGTAACCCTAAGCCTCTAATTTGCTAAAGAATATTCACTGATATGACAATGCAGTAAGTGCTGACGTTTTACTGACACTTCTTCTTTATTCTGTAGGCCGGATAGAAACCACGTCAGTAGGTACCTTTTAGAAGAAAGGTGTCACCAAGCATATACCAGTTTGTTTAACAGTGTAAATCAGCAGATACCAAGAGCTGAATCCATTGGATACTAATTAAATAGCTCCCAAAAAAATCATCTTATAATCCCAGTTCTTTCAGACATTAAGAAGAACTGTGGGAATTTGCCAATTTGCACCTTCCAGAAAACACCACCATTTATTTCACACAAGAAAGACCAAACTAGGGATTTTATTTTAAGTGAAGTTATTGGAGTTTGCAGAGGAATAGGAAGGGCTCTTTGGACACAGAATATGTTGGGAGGCAGTACCCATAGTACTGCAGTCTCCTTAAGACTTCCTGTATGCAGAGTGGGAGGAGGAAAAGCCCATTTGATGTTAATTTATTTTTTCCTTTCAGAGCCTTCATCACATTCCGCAACTATCCTCTTTACAGTTAGAAGTGCTTGGAATGGAGAAAAAGAATAAAAAAGAGAGAAATTAGCTTGAAGGCACAGAAGTTCTAGAGCAGTCTGTAGACAGAGCATGGCTGGAAAAAAAGGGATTGTGTTTTTTTCAGTCTAAAAATTACAATTTTAAAAAAATAAATAAATAAAGAGGGGCAAAAAAAGAAAGACTATTAAGCACAAAAACGTTTCTGGTGAATATACCTTCTTGGCTGCTTTTTTAACATCTATCTATAAATTCAGCCCAGAAAAGCAGTCTTTCTAATGCCAGTCTCTGCTCTTCATGTCCCATGCATTTGAGATATACCACCACATTTTTTTTTCTCTTTAAGAAACAAAGCAAACACTGCAGCAGCAGATAGGCTAATGATAGTAATCAGTCTCTGATAGGTAATTCTTGGAAAGTAAATAGATTCCTCTCAAAACAGCAAATTATTTTATTTGCCTACTTTTCTCCTAAGAGAAGGGATAACTAAATTCTTGCATTGGCACGTTGCATAGATTTCTCTCCTGGGCTCTCTAAACAATACTTTATAAGAGGTTATCCACGTGTACTGCGAATACAATTGTTTTCATGACTAACCTGCTACCAGAACATAAATGATAAGCAAGTTTCTTACATGTATTCTTGACATTTTTCTTCATAAAAGTCAAAATTCACTAACAATGCAAATTGATATTTTAAAAAGAGGTGGTTCAGCCTTCTGGAGCTCAGTGAACAGCTAGCTATCTATAATATTGCACTGTTCTGCAGGTTGACAGATTATATTTGAGCTCCAAGTGATGCAAAATAAAGCAGCTTCCACAAGCTCCCCTGCATAAACAGGAAGAAAGAAGGAAATCCACCTATAAACATAGACTGACATCCAGTATTTTCCCAGGGAGTAATGTCCAGTTAGGATTTGGGAGTTCAGCTAATTCTGCACAGATGTCCACTCCCAGAGCTATTGAACATTAAAGCTCATACAGTAGCAAAGCAATTCAATTCCTTGACTTGGTGTTATTGTTCTCACTGAGCTAGACTTGAAGACCATGAATATTAATTCTACTTCAGGGATTGTTGCCCTCTGCCCAGTTGTGACCTTTATCTTTGGTATCTAGCACAGCACGGAATACAGAGAGCTGACCAGGCTCAAGCAAGCAAACAGATGGGAAAGAAAAGCAGCTTAGCTCCATCAGCCTGGATCCCTGTGTTTGCTGCATCCACCCTTGTGCTCTCTGGCAGACCTGGCTGAGCACTGTGGTGTGGGAATCTGACTGTGGCACATCAGGTAGCACATTTCCAGCTAGTTGTGGTAGATCCAGGTTACTGCAGTGTGCAACATCCTGTATCACCTTACAGCCTCTGACGTTAGCCTGATGGGCACCAGCTGAGAGCCTCAAACTTTCCTCTGTGAGCCCTTTTATGTCTGTAGGTATGAAGGCAGGAACACGCCTTCCATCACCACATCCAGCACTGCTGACAGTGAGTGTTATTTCCTGTCTGGAAACACAGAGGCTATCACATTAGTCAGCTAAAGCTAGAAAGCTCAGGAATTGCAGCCAGCCATCGATGTGCCATACAGAGGGTCTCAGGTGTGCAGTAACCCACCTCCATCATTCCCAAAGCACATAATGCATTAATCCATGGAACTGATCCACCCCTGAAATATCAACACTGCAATGCATCTGCTCTCATAAACTGCTGCAAGCTGAATTAAAATGCAGCAACTTCAGAATGCTGTCTCAAAGAGAGGAATGTATTTTTAAAAGTAAAACATGCTCTTTCCAAGAGTATTTTACCCATATAAACAGAGTTGTAGCCTTGAAATTCTCCCTTTAGCTTCCTTGCTCTGCTTAGCTTTTCAGCATCTGATCATAGAGCAAATATCAATAAGCTTCAGAACATTCCCTCAAATTATTTGCTCGTATTTTCTTGGCTTATGATCCTTTCCTAGCAGGTACCATAAATTAACCTGCTTTTCTACATCAAACTGCAATATACCCAGCAGGAATTACCGGACCTACAGCTACCTCAGCTTGTCTGAGTATCTTGTCTGAATGCGTTTCTTTTGCCCTAAACAAAAAGCCCTGTTGAAAGCCTTATGGTACAAAAAGTCTTCACTCTCTCTAGTTCTGTCACAGTTCTGCTTGGATGGAAAAAATGCCACCAGGTGAATGGGGGTGAATGGTCACTGTACCTTGTTCTTCCAAGGGCTCCTTTTCCTGCCAGGGGAGGCCTCTTAATGCATTCTAGCTCTATCAGACTTGCCACCTGCCTCAACAAACTAGCCTTTGAGCTAATTTGTCAATCCATCTACATCAGCAACATTTATTTCATTAATTGGAAGAATTACCCCTTTGTAGCAAGTTGAAGGCTGTGAAGCCAAAATATACTGTGCATTCTCTCAGGTGACCCAAAGGCCCTTGGATGAACTCTTGGGATGACATTAAAATGAATAGTTATGCAGAAAAAATAGCATTTAAATGTTTATTTAACATAGCTACCTTTCCAAAAAAAGGAACTTTCAACATTTTTTAACATCTGGTTGCCTTATTTTTTAGTTTGTTTCTCCAGTGGTATGTGCAGAACGTCTTCAATTTAGAGAAGATAAGTCTGTATTCTTAGCCACATGGACACTCTCATATTACAGGCAGTGTGGAGGAGGAGAGGACACATAAATTCCTTTTTAAATTATTTTAGGACCGACATATTAAATTTTAGGGGGCCAAGTCCTACTGTTCATTATACAACTGAGATCAGTGAAGCTAGAACTGTGTACACCATACCAGTCATATCAGGTGCTGCTGCATTTTAAGCACAGAAATATTACGTGAGGTAGAGCAAGCTGAATTATGACAGCTTGATAGAAGAATTAACTCATTCTTTTAAGTGTCTGAGATTTTAAAATGGATGCTACTGTAATTGAGAAGAAGGTGTGCTACCACAAACTTCCTAAGCGCACAGGCTCATATACATATGTACTCCTTTATACAAATGGTCATAAGTTTACAGATAAACTTATAAAACCAGTTATAATACATACATTATAACACCAATATTGTCATATATATATATATATATAGGGATACATTATGTGTTATACATGCAAGTTATACACTGTGTATTTGAGAGTCTCAAAGATCCCTATTATGACCCTTAGAGCATCCCTGGGATTTTTTTCCCCCTATTTTCTTGGTTTATGAGCCTCTTTGTTAGCAGACACCAGAAACTAACCTGCTTTTCTAATAAAGAGCTCATCAGTCCTATCTATAACAATAATCAACTTTCCAACACTATGCAATGTTCTCCCACCTTCCCACACAATACTGAAGTCATGCTCCTAAAAGGAGCCTGAAAGCTCACATTAAATTAGGTGACTACAGGGGACTCTAAAACTTTCAGGATCACCAGTTTCTAGCATGCAGAAATCTTCCATGGATTACCTTCTTCCTCTTAAATACAGGCCTTTGTGCTCACATCTGTCTGTGATAAAATATTTGTTCTTCCAAACACACCTGTATCAAACAGTCCCCTCTGGTTTGAAGAAAGGTGTTACCAGCACAAAACACCAAAATAACTTTTTTAGCAATAACTTTACAATTATCTATAAATAAATGGAAATAAAAGTCAGTTGCCAGCACTGGACTAGCAACCCGCCAGAGTGATTTCCTGATCAAAAAAACTTTTTTTACTCTTATGATGATGATAACCTTTTTATAGCTACTTCTTACAAAATACTTTTAATCCTTGCAATATGGAGTGCTTCTATCTCCAACTAATTATCTCGGTCTAGTTTATTAAGTGAGCAACTGGTCCCATATAATTCTGGCCACAATATATGAAATTGGATTTAAACACAATCTTCATTGACAGCAATTACTCTCTAATCTCTAGCTAATTGTATGTCCTAAGAAGATTTTAATTTTTCAGTTCAGAATCAGATTAGCCTGCTTACAGTCACACAGATAATTATGCTTATTCTCCTAAAACACAACCTCCCAGAGGATTTTATTTTTTGTTCCTTAGAATTTTTCTGATGCTTCACAGCTAACATTTACACTGAATTCCAGTAAAATATTCAAAGTGGAAGATTATATCCATCTCTGTGAGAGTCCCAAGACTCAGATTTGTTGTTCTATGTAAAATTGCAAAGAATTTCTCCAGGAGCCCATTCTTGCCAGACAGTATGATGTTTTATAGTCATCAATAAATGAGGTGTAGAACCACCTGCTTTCTTGCTCAGTTCCATTGTTTTTAAAAATAATTTTAAATCACAAAAAAAAAATTGTACCTAAGGCTTAAACATCTTATATTATTTTTGAGAATTAAAAATCAGATAAATAATTTTCATTCTCTGTTGTGAAAATGAATAACCTCTGGTCTGATTACTTAGAGTACTGTGATAAGTAAATGACATCCTGCATTGCAACTCAGCTTGCAATGCCATAAATGAACTTATGGCTGGTTAAATTGCAAGGCTGGGGTATTTAATAAATACAAAAAATCTGTTATTGCACAAACAATCCATTGCCACTGATGTTATACACTCATAGTGCAAAGCATTCAATAACTGTTTTTAAAAGAAGGAATAAAAATCAATATAATTCAGGTTTGAAAGTATTCTGCACTATCTGCTCTAGCTCACCTGCACTCAGGTTTTCAAAAAGAAGCACAATTTCCTGAAATAATAATACGCACACATAAAAATGGAATCCACTCCCCTATGCATGGAACAACTTGTGGGGCCCTGAAATTCATGCAGGAAGGCGATGTGGGCTTATTGCACACTGTGTTCCTACATCAGAGAATCATAGAATTATTTAGGCTGGAAAAGAACTCTAAGATCATCAAGATCCACCATTACCCCATCACTTCCAAGTCCACCACCAAGTGCCCACTTTGGATGCCCTCAAAGCTACTAAGAACTATGAGAATTGCTGCTTAACTGATATAAACAATCCGAGCTAAATAGAATAATCACTCCTAAAAAGCATTTTCAAAGTGTCTGTTCTTCATAGTGAGGCAAGGAGTGGTCTCAAGGAGGAAGACTCACTGAGCCAGGAGGTAAACTCTCCAGGTCTCTGGCTTGAGTGGGCTGGGACAAAGACCATTTGTTGTATCAGAGGTCTCTGGTAGATGAAGCAACCCTCTGCAGGTTGGCATGGCAGAAGCAGAAGTTGTATCATGACTTTATCTGTGCAAAGAAAATGTCATTTTCCTGCTAACTGTACCACAGAGTAGTACAGCCTCGATATGTACTAACTTCCTTCAGGATAAAAGTTTAGGGAAGATGTTTAGGACTTCTGACACCATTGCCTTTGACAAGCTGTGACCCCAGCTGTGTCGTTAAGTGGGAAGGGAAAAGTGAGCTGATGTTTTACTAACAAAACAAGACAACCGAAAGTATTGTGGGATATATGACCATACATAACTTTAAATATAATATATAAAGTGGGTAAAGTAAGCTATAAAAGGACATGTTTAAAAAATTATTCTTTGAAATTTTTTTCCTCAACGTGACTAACATCTGTTGGTCATTTTGTCCGCCAGCACAAGGAAGTTCAGAATATGAAAGAGGTAATGAACTGTGAGAAAATCTCTGCTTTGCAAGAGTGTTACTTTGATTTTCTTTGTCAGAATTGTACTGGCCTCTGACCAGTCACAAAATAACAATCATTAATTGGGTTCTTTTTGTTCTCAGCCTAATCTTGCAACCAGCAGAAATCATGTTCTCCAGCCCATCCTCATCCATGAGCAACACAGTAAATGCTGCATCAAGGAGAACCCATTTATAGCAGATAACTATTTAATGCCTATTATAATCTCTCAACTGGAGTAAAAAAACCCAGGTGCTCCACACAGCAGCTGCTTGTCACCCTTCCTGATATCTTGGCAGGTCTGCAAGTGAGGAGAGATCTGAAACCTTGTGCAGACATAATACATTTCATTCCCAAGAAAATGCAACCATGCTTGGAGTTTCCCTAGGTTTTGGTTGTAACAGGAGACATGACACTGTCAGCACCTGTGTGGGAGAACCATTTGAGGGAAACTGGGAACCTTTGTGTAATGCAGACCAAAAGCCAAATGCGATCAGCCTCCTAAGAATAAAATATTTGTTCCTCAAATCACTGCTTTTTATGGGGCCTCTGTCACCTCTAAGCTAAACTAAGAGACAGAGAAAATAGTTCTCACCTGTGCTAACTAATCCTACCATTTGCACAGATGCCTTGGTAGAGTAGATGAACCATCTGAAGAAAAACTGGTCTTTTATAGAAATATTCCTCTCTTAAAGACCTAAGATATTCAGTTTTCTTGTAACATTTTAACTTACTCCTTAATGTCCACAGGGAGCCTCCATGCATTAGAAACCCAAAGCAAGTTATCAAGGTCCTTCCAACCCCTCCTACCTCTGCCTCTCCTGCACATTTCTGAGCTGTCGACACAGCTCCTTGTGTGGTCTTGAAACTGATGCTGTTCAACAGCAGCCAAAAGAGAGAGGAAAATCTGCTTTTTTATTTATATAAATCTGGCTAAGAGCTCTTATTTATTTAGAATGGACTTTAAACTGTGCTTGACTCTAAATAAATAAAACACGTTATTTTCCCTCCCTACTGGTTGCCACCAAGCCGTGTGAATTCCAAAGACCACACAGACAGCAGTGGCTGTGTGGTAACGTGGGGACTGGTGCAAAGGGAGGCAGTCCACCAGAGGCTGGGCTTTGCAAGGCTTGCAGGTGAAGGAAGCACTGTGAAAGACTTGCTTTGAGAGTAAGGCTAAGCACAGCTCTGAAAAAGGCATCAGTTCCTTGGATATTGTGCTGATGTTGACCCTTCTCCTTCCCTGTCTTCCTGTGCATTTCTCCTCCACCGGACTGTGCCTTACCAGGTCACTCCTGTTCGTGTGACAGTGACAATTCTCTGTGAGTAACAGCAGCACAATGGTGGGGAGACAGGCAGGAAGAATGGCAGGAAAACAGGTCAGGAGGAGAGGAGAGGAGAGGAGAGGAGAGGAGAGGAGAGGAGAGGAGAGGAGAGGAGAGGAGAGGAGAGGAGAGGAGAGGAGAGGAGAGGAGAGGAGAGGAGAGGAGAGGAGAGGAGAGGAGAGGAGAGGAGAGGAGAGGAGAGGAGAGGAGAGGAGAGGAGAGGAGAGGAGAGGAGAGGAGAGGAGAGGAGAGGAGAGGAGAGGAGAGGAGAGGAGAGGAGAGGAGAGGAGAGGAGAGGAGAGGAGAGGAGAGGAGAGGAGAGGAGAGATTTTAAGATTTAAGATTTATTTAGATTTATTCCAGGCTGTTCATTTGCTTCAGCCAGATCCTTGAAAAAATAAGTTTGGATGCAGTTTTGTGCACTGTGCATGAGGGTGACCCTCCTTGAGCAGGGAGGTTGGACCAGATGACCCACTGAGATCCCCTCCAACCTTACCTAATCTGCGATTCTCTGGGGGAGAATAAATTCTTTTAATCTTCAGTCAGTCACAGGTAACACTTCTGTAACATCTATTTCTTCTTTTAGCCTTTAAGTCACAAATTCAATGGACCAAATAGAAGTCATCTTTGGAGTAGCCCCTGGGATGAATTTAGATCTGGCTTTACCAGAAGCAGTGTCACAAGAGTAGATGAAAACTGTACGACAAACCTCCTTTGTACCCTGCTTCACAAGTGAGTCTCATTTCACTCGGGGAACACCAAAAACACAAGGTCCTAGTGTCCCTTGCTTGAATAGCACTGATTTCATCACATGCTCAGTAAATGGCAACTTCAGACAAGTTGACAAGTTTAGACAAGCTCTATTCAGATCTTTGGGAAGCACCAGGTTCCTGAGATACCTACCTGCCAAAGGAAGCACATGGTAAAACTCCCAGTGTTTGGAGGAAGGCAGAAATTCAATAGGCAAAGTACTAACTCCTCCTTTTAGCATCCAGCTAAAACCAAATCTGTTTGCTGCTCCCACAGTACCTGTGTAAAACAAGTGCCATAAAAAGTCAAGCCTTTATGGAAAACCCCCCTTTTAGATCACTAGACAAATAAGGAATTAATCCATCTGCCACTCTGCTTGTTCCTGAGCTGCTGCACCATTGATTTTCACCTCTCCTTCCAATGCTTCTCCCTTTGAAAGCAAATAGAGGGAAATCACAAAACCTATCTGCTTTGCAGGTATATTACTGTCATTGGCCAAGGACTTTATCATGCCAAGTTCTGCTCCTCGCTTAATTCTTGCGATTTACCCGCTGCTAACTGGAGAAAGAGCTGGCTACAAAGTCATTTTTCTGGTAAGTTGTGGTCTGAAGTTGATCTAAAAGGCTTAACCATTATATCATTGATCCAAATGAGGGACCAGCATTTACCTCCAAAATTACAGTTCTATTCAGCAATACTAGCCCAAACAGCCAACCCTTGGAAGCTAAGGCAAAACAGTCTATTTCTCAGGGACTGAATATACAGCCTGCTTGCAGAGGGCTGGATATGCCAATCTATGCTAAAATGCAGTGGGCAACAGTTTTCTGAGGTAGGCCTGTCCAAAAATCTTATTTTACAAGTTACAGGATAATCCTCAGCAGCATCTGCTGACATGGTGTGAATAAGAACTTGCAAAATCTTTATCCCTGGCGTGAACATCAAATGCCAGCAGAAGGACTGGGCAATAGTTAGCAGCAGCTACTAAAACTTTTTTTTTTCTATTTTTGGGGGGAAGGAAGAAGGATGAGTGAACTTATACAATGAAAGAGAGGAAAAAGGCTTAATACAAAGACTGGCAAGGCAGAAGCAGGTCAAAGGAGAGTAGGACTGGCAAGGCAGAAGCAGGTCAAAGGAGAGTAGGAAACTTACTGGGAGGTCAAGCCAACTGAAAAGCCTACGTTCTTCTCCAAATAAGGCAGGCATTCAGAGTCCATAGCTTGTGAGGCACTTGGCCAAAGTCAAAGTGAGACATAGAAAACCCTACCACAAGAGAGAAAAAAAAGACAGACAGAAAGAAAAAAAGTCCATATCTCAGCAGACCAGCACAGTTGGCTCAGAATATACTGCTGAAGGAAAGGTCAACAGAGAGCCCCTACTCAGTGATGACTGCTGTATATGAAGAGACATAAGCAAGGAGCAGCTAAAGAAGCAGAGATTATTAGAGTAACAGCAAACCCTTCCATCTGGGAAGGGTACTGGACAAAGCACATATCTCCCTGTGTTCCCAAGGATACTGAAAACTAGAAATAATTCTGAGAGGGGAGGAGACCAGTAAGTCCATCTGGTTTCTCAACCTCTTTCCAAATCCAGCTGATTCAGGTAATGATGCAGTACAAACAGATTTCTGAGCAGTACAACTGGGCTTTTCCAGATCTCTCTTCTACTGACATGAATGGAGAATACATTGTTGTGTGCTGGCTGCAGGTGGACTGCCAGAATCCCACATGAATTCAGGATCCCCGACCCTCAGTTAACACAACTGGCTCAATTCCACCAAATCTATTCAATATGAAAACTCCCAATATTTTTACCCCCTTGTTTTCATCCTCCCCCACTCCAAGGGGAACATACACAGTAAGGATGCCCCTCAAGCCTGCAGGACTCCCTTGCCCACATCTTGCACATCAGGGGAAATTAATTTCTTTGCAGCCAAATTCAAGGACAGACAACATGCCCCAGGTTCCCTTAATAAATGCAGAGGACAAAGAAAAACGTGAGCTCCCTGGTAACTCCAACCTGCAGGGCCCTGGCTGGCCACACCACCAGTCTTTGCAGAATAAAGAGTGTGAATCCTTCCTGCCAAGGACAAGGATGTGGGTACTCAATACACAAATCAGCAACTCCCATCTCTCCTCCATGTTCTCATTAGATTTCTCAGTAGGACTTTTCAGAACTACTCGGAGATGTTTTAAAACAAATTTCATTATACTGTGTTCTAACAACTGGGGTGAGGGTGTGTGTTTAGACTTTCCTCTAAAAAAAAAGGAAAAAGAAGAAAAACAGCAACACTTTATTCTGATTTCTGGGTGGCAAAAGAGAAAAGACTTAAATTCAAAATGTTTTGGAGATCCTATGGGGAAACTTTATATTTGTGTGTGGTCCTGTAGTTTTGTCATTGTCTGACATTTTAATTTCCTGTTCCTCTCTTATGGTGAGATTCTGATTGCCGCTCTCTCTTTCTCCTTTCTCCCTTACAGAAACCTAACAAGCATCTCCAGTTCTGCCATCTGTTTCCTATTCACTTTTATAAATATTGAAACAAATAATTAATTTGGTGAACAGGCATGATGTAGGCTGGCTCATCTTCAGTCAATATGTAACTTCTACCAGCCCTTTCTAGTCTTTCAATCTCTTATAGATATTAGCTCCTTTGCACCAGACTATTCATGTTCTAAATCCTCAATTAAACTGGTCCAGCTTTAAATGCACAAATGCTTTTACATTAGAAACACCCATTCTGTGTACTGTGTGTCCCCAAAAAAATGTTGTGCCAACATATTCCACTTGCAAACTAGTCTTTAATAAACTTTCTCTATTTTCTTTATTTAGGCAGCAGAAAATAGGAAAGAAGTATCCACTGAATCTGATAAAACAGCCATACTGAGCAATGCATAGTCTGTCCTCAGTGACTAAGTACACATAATCCCCTGCTAGCAGGAGTAGGATCTTAGTGGGAGGAGAAAGATGGAGTTTACCTTTAAAGCAACACCAAGGTGTTCACGCAGGCATCACCCAATGCCTGCCTATTCAGGTTCCACATGCCAGTGCAATTCCCTGGAATTGTACTGGGAATCCCAACCTAGGAGATTCCTCCTGAATGTCCAGTTGCCATTTCTACAGGGCAGGGATTATCCTTTTCCTCTGTGGTTGGCTCTGGCTTGTGTGTGATGCTAAACTGGCAGAGCTGTTCAGTGTCCATGCATCAAACACAAGCCCTAACACAGTACACAGGAGTACTCCTATTGCTGCAGGAGCACACATGTCCTCAATGCCAAGGACCATTTTAATATATTGTCATTTTTCCTTACTCCTCTGAAATGCTAAATCCTGCCTCTCAATCTTCCAGAAAATATTTTCTGTGAAAAATCATGCTAACCCTTGCTAGTCAGAGATGTTACACAATGTTAAAAATCTCTGCTGTGTTGCAAAATACCAAAATCCCTTGAGGATGATTCATTTAATCCTCCATGTCCCAATTTGATGAGAAATTAGAGCAGACCTGGGAGCACTCAGCATGGATGTGGACTCCCCTTGGGAGAGTGGCAGGGAGTAGGGTGTGCTGAAAGAGGATAAAGAGGCAGCTCAGGGCCCAGCAGTCCTTCTGTCAGTCAGTCCATCCAGACTGGCACCAAACCTGACTCCCCTGGACCAGGGTTGTGTCACCCTGGCCCCAAAGTGCCAGCAGGCATTGTGCTTTTTCTCTCCTTCTGCAAATAGCCATATGGACAAGCCAGACTGTCAGGCACTCATCTTTATCTCAGTGGCCACCACAGAGCTCATCAACTTTGCCCAGTCCAACTTTTGTCTCCCCAGACTTGTGACCACGACTCTGAATTCATCTTCTGGACGTTTTCTCAGATAAACATGCCTGTAAATTTTCCTTGAGGCTTAAAAAACACTTTCCAACCCATTTTTCCGTATCACCACACTCTGCCCCAGAGATGCCTCTCAGGAATATATATGGTAAGGTTACAAATTCCTAATCCTCACCAGGAACTGGATTTCATAAGAACATTCCAATTATTTTAGGTTATGGAAAAAGTAATTGAGTATTTCACTCACCACTAAAATGTCATCATTTTATGCATTTCACAAAGAATTCTCTCATTATGTTAGATAGGCCTGGAGAGACTCCAATCTCTGTGGGTTGCACGCATTCCCCCATTCTTCAAGAAACCCAAGTCACTTGGTGCCCTGCTACTGACCCAAAACTTGATGGCAACACACCTGATTTCCTTACAAACTGATCTGGCCTTTTCTGAATTTGTTCCTCACACAGCTGTGTGCACAGCATTTTCCCCACATGCTTTGTTAAAACTGATATTTGTACATGAAGAAAAAGAAAGCCCATAATTATAAATGGCATCAGCAACCACTTGAGAAATAATAATGAGTGCTGCCAACAGCATAGCCATTCACTGACAGTGAATAAAGACAGAAAGTCTATAAAGCCATTAATATCCCAATTCTTAATTTAACTAAATTTTTAATTATTATTTTAGGACAACAATGCAACAATATGGGATAATTATATAAACATTTTAGCATCAGCAAGAAAGCTCGGTCTTTGAGCAAAAGAGTGTGTTATCAACAAAGACTGCATGAATTCAAGTAATACTCACTATAGGAGAGAGGCAAAATGTTTCCTTACCTCTTACTCTCTTCCACATCACCATAGAGGCATTAAGTTCAGAGAGTGACTGAACCTGTGACTGGGCACTGGACAAACACATGAAAGGATGGTTCAAAACCCATGCATCCTAGAAATACAGCTCTAGGGCTTCAACAGCTGCTTGAAATCCAGTGGCATGGCAAAGGCTGAGCAAGAAGTGTCTGCACTGAGAAATGCAATTGTTCTGCAGTCTATGTTGCTTTCATGTGAGCTCCTATTTTGCTGGATTTTATGTAGCAAAATGCCTCTCCTGCTAATTTGCTGTAAAGCTTCTCATATTCAGCAGGGTCTTTCTAAAGTATTTTTCTGCAAAATCAGGAAAGTTGAAGAGAAAATCTATTTCAGAAGCAAGTATAGCACATGTTCTACATTACCTGAAAAGCCAGGGTAAGGAGTGACCCTGATTGCATCCTAGTAAAAAATGTCATAGATTTCTTTTGAAATGTCATAGATTTATTTTGAAAATACATATATGTATTGTTGGGACAGCACACATTAAGGAGGCACTAAAGTTCCCCTTCAGGATGGATAGCTGTAAGTAGTACTTTTTAGTGCAGGCATTGATGCTTTGTTCTAGTGACCCTGTGATGACAAGAGAAAGTATCAGATGTTGTATCTGGTCCTACAGACTCCACTCTATGAGCAAATCTCATTGCACTGGCAGGTCACACTCCTGTGCATAGCTCCCAGAAGAAAAGGTGTAAAACTGAGAGCAGTTATTGAGCCCCTCTAGAGCTGCCTTCGGAGGGGAGGAGAAGAGGGAAGAAATTGTGAATTATTCACAATTTTCAGTTTATCCCTAATCCCTTAATTCTGTCATTCTGAGGGTAGAGACTTTTGCTTAATGGCAGTGCCAGAAATAACAAGCTAGAATTGCATGTTTATAAAATGGGGTCTTAGTTACTTATTAGGATCAACTGAGCTTGAATTAATGTTGGCTCACATTCAAGAGCACTGAGTGGACTGAGTAAGCATCACAGTTTTTAAACTCGTTAATGGTTGTTTGTTGCATATATTTAACACACTAGAAACATCAAGCACACTAGACTATAATTTTCTTATAAACATACAGATATAGAAAAATATGGCTAATATGGAATTACATTCTTTGAATTTGTAGCTCTGCTTACACCAGTGGTTGATAGATGAAGGTAATCCTAAATTTAATAGGACATGTTATGCTCCCAAATCTGAGTTGAGCTGGGGTGGATAGACACATCATCCTGTTACCAATTGTGCTTTTACCTCAGAAGATAAGTGCATATTTTACAGGTGATAAGGCAAAACAGGGAAAGAGTAGAGTGTATGTAGAAATGCAGGTGTAATGCAAGTGGAAAGGAATCCAGGCCAGGTAAAGAGAGTAGCTGACACTGTGGATAGCATGGGGCTTTGAAAACATTACTGCTGAAGGCTACTGAGTAAGGAAAAATAAGTCTACATTTTAAACTGATAGAAAGGCAAGATACTTGCTCCAGGTGACCTATATGGTGATCTGAAACATGGGGTGGACAACCACTCACAGTTTAAATGTATTTTGCACATGAATTCTTAAAGTTCTTCGGTTTTGATTTTGAACTTTGTTTTTTGAGTTTTTTGGGGGGCTTTTCTGAGTTTTGTTTTGGGGGGCTTTTCTGAGTTTTGTTGTTGTTGTTGTTTTAGCTGTGTAAAGGTGAAATAAAAAGCCTAAATTTGCATAAGACCACAGCTGCATTTCTGAAGATTTAATCATGCAAGGGATATTTATATAGAGGCCAATGTGTCAGATACCACTGAGCACAAGAAATCAAGCTCAGCTCCACTAATTTTCTGTTTCAAATCAGGAGCAAGCTTTGGAAGCAAATGCCACCTTCATCCCACTTAAAATCCTTTGAACTGGAAGATCCACTCCAGTGGTGCATCTACTGCACTGTGACAAGTTATGAGCCTACAGGCCCAGATTGGGAACAGATCAAGACAAGACACCTGAAATATGCTCCATGCAGACATCAGCTCCTCAGCACCAATTGCTCTGCTCACACAAGCAAAATTTGGGAGCAGAGAGAGGGGACACAAAGTGCAACCTGTCAAATTAATCCTCTAATTTAAGGCCAGTCCTAAAATCAGCATCCTTAATGCATGAACCAAGCCCCTCCCAAGCTCATTTCATCCCTATTGAAGGACAGTGTATTACAAAATCAGACACAAAAAAAAAAAAATCAATTTCAAATTATGGTCTCAAGGCAAAACACGCTTCTGAAAATAAAACCTAAACAAATTCACAGATTTGACTGAAAACAATGGCACTAGCAACAACCCATGGCAATAATAATAAAATAAACATTACAGGATATGATTTTTTCATCAAAATATTGGAAATCATTTAAAACACTAATCTTGCCTAAGCACAAAGTTTTTCAAATTTTCTTGGTTGGTTGGTTTTTTGTTGTCGTTTTTGCTATTTTTGGTTTTGTTTTTTGATAAAAAGAAGTCCCATCCTTTCATCCCCAAAGAAAAGGTGAGTAAGGCCAGACTTACCTCAAGATGAGACACATGCAGAATTAATGTAGTCCATATAGGACACAGCCCTGTCATGCAGACTTTTGACTATTTTCTACCAGAAGCAGAGGAAATTCTGCTTATTCTAGGCTGCATGGCCAGAAGCTTCAGGGAAAGCAATGTCATCTTACTCCTCTTCTGGAAGGAAGGGAAACGTGCTGCCAAACATGGTTTCATTAGCAAAGGCTTTCAGTCAGAAATCAGAAAATCAGAATAAATACCTAGTTCAAAACATCAAATAGATTTGCTCCTATACTATAGAAAACACTGATAAGCAATGAAAATCAGGAGTGTGTGGTACCTTCCCAAACACAAGTAGTTTTATTATGATTGAAGGCATCCCATTTTTCAGCTTAAAGAATTTTCATTTCTTCAAAGAAAACAAAAGTTTCTTGTTCTCCCTCCTATTCTTCTGTGTGCTTCAGAACTATCAGCTGAAGAAAGCAGCTGCAGAATGAAGACATTGAGAAGGACTGGAAAATGGAAAAAACATACATCAAATTATAAATATTAAAGAATACAGTAGCTTTTAAACTAAAACAGGTTTAGCAAAGCTAGAAAAATAAAGGTTGATGAAAAATCTGAAAAAGGTGATTTGGGTTGTTTTATGCAGCCAAAACAAAAACCAACATCATTCAGATTTCTCATTGATTAAAAGACATGATGACAATGAAACATAAGTGCATGAAAAAGATTATTGAACAGAATTATGAAAAAAGACAAACAACACCATCCTGAAAATCATTTGGAGACCTAAGGCTTTTTAGAATCACAGTGGATGACTTTTCCACTCTGCAACATCTGAGTAAAGAAGCAGATTTCTTGTGGTTAAAGGGTTTCAAAAAGGATTCATCAGACCCAGGATCATTTTGCAACCCCCATAACATTGATTTCTTCATAAACTCATTTTGATTCCCTCGTGGTTCTGGCAGTAATAAATCACAGCAGTTTAAAAGAAGGTCATGTACACATTTTCATATTTCATATACGATCCTGTTGCACAAAACAAATGATCTGGGGTAATTTGCTTGAGGGTTGTAAAGTCATCAGTTCACTTTGGATTGACTTTAATATGTCTCCATGGAATACTCTCATGCTTTTCTCCTTCAGAAGGACTCTGTACACTCATTTGTTCCCTAACTACTTTCAGTAAGGCCCAAAACTCATCCAAAACTTAACAGACCACAAAACTTTCTCTTACAGGCAAGCATTGTGCGTGAGGTCACAGGGTCCACCTCACTGCTGAATCTTAAGTGGCATCTCCAACCCTGTTTTAGGAACATCAGCTACCCATGTAGTTTGTGAGGAGGTAAAAGCACCTGGGGGTAAGACACAAATGCCCAGTATCTGCACCTAGCTGGAATCCTCTGATCTCCAGTATTATCCTCTGGGAGCTTTCATCCTGCTGCCTCTGCATGGTACAGCTCAGCAAATCCAGCCATCAGGTGCTCAAAAAGGCTGCTCAGGTTATTATTATTTTATAAGACCAGCACAACACAAGGAAACATGGTTTGCAGGGAATTTCATAATCTCAAAGTGACCAAGTTATGCTCAGTGGGGCTCATGTTGGACAAGAGTTAAGTTTCAGCTGTATCAGACATGGCTCCACTCTAAGTCAGTCCAATACTTTTGCTTCCTTGTGCCCTAGAGAATCTCTGTTATTCTGTTTTTCCCATCGACCATGGCACATCAGTGCTTTGTTAGGGAGAGCTGTGTGTGGTACTGCACACACAGAAATGATGTCTGAGGTTGGAAGGCAGCTACACAAGATCACTCCAGCACAGAACCTGAACATCAGTGTTCTGTCCCTGAAGCATTTTCATTCCTCTTTGAATTTAGTTTTAGCTTTTGAGCTACAGGTTCTGAAATTGTTAATAAGAGGGTATTACTCTGCATCTTGCCATTTACTAATATTTTTGCACATTCTAATGTAATGCACATTTAATTATAATCTCTTATTACTGGTTTTGTTTGGATATAAGGTTGCATTTACTGATTTATTTATAAAGTATCAATTAATTCCTGCATAATATAAAATAAAAACAAAATTTCTGTATTTCAGGAGCTTTCTCTTTTTTCTTTCTTTCTTTTTCTTTTTTTTTTTTTTTTTTTTTTTTGGTATTATCATAGAAACACATCTACTTACATTTTTATTACATTTTTAGGCCCACAGGAAAATCAAACTGAAAACAGTACTATAAATGAACACCAGTACATAGGATAGGTACTATTTTAAAACAGAGGTTTTGATTTCATAATTCAAGTGCCCCATTTTTGCCAGACCAAAATACTTTACATGCTACTAACTTGAGCTACAACTTTTATTGTGGTTGAAATCCCGATCCTTCCTTGCAGCAAACCTGTCACGGTCTGTGCTATAAACCCCAGAGGTAGCAAGAGATTAGGGGCCAAGAGGATTGCTCCAGACCCCATTTCCATGCTCCAGAGAAGAGTTATTGTACTATTTCTGCTACTGCTGTCTCCTCGCTTCACACATGGCCGAGAACCCTCCCTGCTCCCACTCTCTCACGCCTCCAGCCAGTCAACAACTTGTAATAAAAAGCTGATGCCAAAAATTAGAATCATAACCATATATTGAAACACTCCTCTGAAGTGCTTACATCCCCAACCCCATATGGACCCAGCAAAGAATCTCAGAGAGAAGGGAGAGAGAGGGGAGGAGAGAGAGACGAGAGTCTCTGGCTGAGAAGCACGTGGATTCATGCTAGCAGCAGCCCAGCAAGCTGCTGGAACTGATTTACCGCTAAAGCTGTTAAGCAATGACTGACTTCTTCCAATTATTGGTTTCGCAAACAATAATCAGGTTAAAATTAGCAATCTGAATGTAAAACTTTGCTTGAAGGATAGAGAGTGCTGTCCTGTGGGAGTAGGGGAAGAGGGAACACTCAGAAAGGGGAGACATGAGAAAGCATCCTAGAGGTGGGAAATGTGTTTTGCATCAGGGCAGAGCTGCAGGACATCATACAGCACACTTTCAGCTCACTCTCTCAGCTCAGGGACTGCCAAATGCCACTGTGGTGACAGCAGGGATGAGCTGGATGCCAGAGGATGAGGCGTGGGGACATGTGCACAAAAGAGAGGGAGAGAAAGAGACCACAGAGATGGAAATCTAAAGGCAGACATTAAAGTCTCAAGCATATACTCCTGTTTTGCATGACTTTTCCTACTCTAGTCTCAGTTTGCAATTACAGACCAAAATTAACAACCTAGTTTACCATCTGCACATTTATTTCTTCAGATTTAACCACTGCACTGCAAGCAGCCCTGTCTGTTTTAAGAAATACAGCATCATTGAGAGCTGATGGATCAAGAAACCGAGGTACAAAGGTATGGGATAAACATTTTCAAAAGCAAAGGGGGCAGGTCCTGACTCTGCGGTGACCATCTAGTTTATCACAAACCAGATACTTTTTTTCAAAGCTTTGGTTTTGGCGACTGCAGCCAAATAGCGAGAGAGAAAACTGGAGCCTGAGCACAAATTTCTGGCTCCCATCCTTTTCTTAGACCACCATGCTGGATTACCACCACTGCTAACAGCCCTTCCACTGAGAATTGGCAGCTGGGCCCCTTGACAAAATATGGAGATATGCTGATGGGCTTTGAGCTGAAAATAGTGGAGTGTTTGCTCCATTTAATAAAGAAAAGCATCTAAATCTTTTAAGTTGAAAGTTCTACTGGGAAATAAGCAATAGGCATTGCTGTGTTCCAAATGTCGACTTCCATCCTTCTCCTATAAATCGTAGTCAGGGCTCAAGCACAAGGGGAGAAATTCCCAGCACAATCCTGCACACTGCACACACCACAGTTCTGGAAAAGGACAGCACTGAGGAACTGCAATATCCATACAGTTTTCCAGCCTTTTCACAGGTCCAAAGAGAAAAAAGCCCACCCCAGGAAAGGAAGTGATTTTACTTAGCATAGTAAAAATGAAGATACAAATTATGGAGAATACTTGTACAAGAAGAAATCAGCTTCCTACACACTTGGAAGTATCACTGATTAGGAAACAATGACAGTAGCTGTTCAGAGATTGCATCACCACTCCTAATAACTTTGTGTTTCTTTCAGTCTGCATGATTCTGTATAATTTTGAAGCCTATTAGAGGTGAAAGAAGTGAGGACCACTGACTATAAAACACAAAGGTCAAGACACAACCCCCTGCCCCAGAAGTCGCTCCACTGAAGATTAATAGCTGCTTTGACAATTTAACAATGAAAGCATTACTCTAACAGTGCTCCGATTTTACATATCTTCTCAGCACATCCACTATGGAGCACTGCATCCTGGACCAAAATGGAGGGCATTTGGCATTTTTCTCAGCCAGTCTTGAATTTTTGCCTCATATATATTTTTGTTTTAGTCATATTTTCTTCCTTTTTCAGCAAGTAAAAAAAATTTAGCAGGCAAGCAACAAGAATTTCACAGTCATTATTTTAAAAACCATACAGAAAATGAGGCTCTGAAATCCACGTTTACATAATGAATGACTCCTAATAAGAGGAAGTCGTAGTCAGGTTCCCTGTTATGCTGAAAGACAAAGACAGGCAGCACCAAGACTGACCTATACTGGTCTCAGACAAGAGACTTTCACATCAGGTTTCTTGCCCACAGTGTCACCACTTCCTGCTCTTCTATGTTCCACAGGATAGGGTACTTCATTAGATTTGCAACCTCAAGCTCATTTCTATGGCAACTCATGGCACAACAAAACAAGACATTAAGACCATACTCAGATTTTGTCAGGAGAGAAGGAACTGGGGGCTGTGAGCTGACAGAATTGTACAACTCACAAATAGATAAGTGCAACAAAAGAAATCAAGTGTCACAGCATGCTAAAGCTCCCTGGGGATAAAGGGGATCCAAACCATGCTGTGCAGATCCCCATTCAGATCAGGATCTTAGCTGTCCCACTGCTTGCCATTATTAAGAGTCAGTGCTTCAGCCTGTGGCACTGGGACTCAGGGAAGAATCTGTTCTCCAGAGAACAGACTTAAGTCACAATGAGGCTCAGGGTCAACTCACCCAGAGTTCAACCAACACAATTATTTCTCCTAATTGCACCTCTACTGGAAATGTTTCCTTATCTGAAACCCCAGCTGAAAGATGTCTTTTGAGGGAATGTGGAAGAGACTGCTTATTCCTATGTTTTACTCCTCTGAATGTTTTCATTTCCACTGATAATACCATTTTATTGCCTGGCTTTTCTCTCCCTCTGAGAGAAATTTGTATCAGCACTAGAATCCTACGGATGATGGCGGCCTGCCTTCAGTTGGACTTCTCTTCAAAACATTTTCAGAGTAAAAAACATTGCAAGACTCACATCTAAGTATTTTTCGCAAGGATTCAAGTTTGTAAAGTTCCATCCAATGTTCTGGTTTCAAAAGAAAGTCATAACCATTTTTTGGATGACAAAAATATTGATATTAAGACAGCAGCAGAAGAGCAACACATATTTAGATAAACCAGAACGGTTTCAGACAGTGAATATTTGAATCAATTTTATAACTACAGCTCGAGCTAAAACTAGGAGTTCAATCTGTGGGAAAAGCCCCAAAGCAGTCTTTGATTATAAAAAAATCACTGTGCTATATCCTTCAAGTATAATTCCCCTGGTTCAGATCTCCTTGGACCTTGTGTACAGAAGCTCATTTTCTTTGATCTGCTGTATAAATGCAGTTGCACATTTGGGGTTAAATACATCTAGGAGATATTCCTGCATGCTGCTGGCATGGACATTTCTAAGCCATTCCCTGCAGAGGATTTGTTCATTAATACATTTCTCTCCCTTAGTTCTCCACTGCATTGGCTCCAATAGGAGAAAAAAACAACAATTTTTTCCAATTGGATGTTCCTAGAAGCTAAATGGTGTTTAGAAAGTGTTTTTTTTCAACCATACTCTCCGGGAGGCAATGTTTTAGAAAGGCTGGGTACAGTGTGAAGCAAGGTATGCCAGGCTGGAAGACTCCATTCACAAGTACAAGCTTTCAGAACTTTATATCTGTGAACTTCCTGCCCGCCTACTCAGAGAAAAACAGAAAGCTAGCCAAATTTCAAAAATCTGGAAATCCCATAAAGTTACTGAATCCCACATAGGTTCTGTTCAAAAGTATAAAGTAACTGCAATCAGTTTGAGAGCTCTGTCAAAAATCTGTGAACAAATCTAGTCTGAACTTAGCAAGAGACATCTCCTGTACCTGAAGGACCTAACAGTAATCCTTGAAGTTTTGAAACTGTCTCAACATGCAGCTTCTCCATGGAAAGAAGCTGATGAGAGCAGCATAGCCCTGCTGAATGCCAAGTCCTGTGGAAAAGCCAGGAGCTCAAACACAGCATGGTTGGTTTCCAAATTCCCTTGAAAAATAAAATGAGCTCTTCTGAATTTCCCCTGTAGTGACAGGCAGCTCCAGAGCCATAAACAATTGCTGATGTGGTAAGAAAGTCACAGTGATTTCACAAACATTAGAAGCATAACTTGGGAAGGCATTTGGGAAGCAAGCTTTGGCATGAAGCACACTGCCTCTCCAGACTTCCGACCAGAGCACTTGTCTGCCAGCTCCCCTAATGAAATTTAGTTATGTACTTTTCTAGCAATTCATCCTCTTGCATCTGGAAGGATGCTGTAATACTACATACTTTCTGTTTTCACCACACCTGTGTGTCAATGTGTGCAAGAGCACTGTTGTTCCTGATACAGACTCGCCAGGACAGAAGACACAAGAGCTAGACCAGTTGAGCACTTCTGTGTCTTTTCAGATTGGACAGGTAATATGAGAGTATTGTCTTTGGCCCAGTGATAATTGGTGAGGATGATGGGATATGTGTGGATAGTTTGACAAAGTGGAGGGAAATCGTGATTCCATTCTTCACCTTGCTGTGGGTTTTCTACATTAACTTCTACTAGGAAAATCCTGCAGCAAGAAAAATCAGCTGGTGCCTTGCCTTTGACACCAGGAAAGATATGATGTTATCTTTGGTATTATAGAAAATTCTTTTCTGTAGAATACAGATTATAAAGTGGTCTTCTGTTTCCCAGAAGTCTCCATAGATAACCATCAAGATCTCAGATGCTGTGATTACACAGTCAGACAAGGAAAATGTTACTATAGTCCCTTCTTAAAATTTGACTGAGTAAGCACTACACATTCACCTATGTGGTTTTTTAATGAGCTTTTCTTTTCTTTTTATGGTTTTGCCTATTGTAGTTCAGTAATTTTGTTTCTAGTGCTTTTTCCCTAAGTTATCTTCATGTGACATGAAAGATATCACTAAAGAAAATGCCAGGCTGGAAACAGCCATCTGTTTTCTAGCTAAGTCTTCCAAAGACAGCAACCAGCAACTGGGATGTATAGCAGCTGAAGCTGTAATGGTGCATACAATGTTTAATTGTACATATGTGATACACACTATTTAGTTTTCTCATTGTTCCACGCAGCACAAAGAAAGTCTCAGAAGGCTGTGAAGGGTCACATCCATGGCTGAATGAGAAAATAACATTAAAATTATCATTATAGGCCTACCTCCCTCTGACTTAGCTGGGTGAACCCTAGAAGATTTAGAGTTCAGGTTCAGTTCAGATAAACATCTAAAAGTTCACTGGCTTACCCAAACTATCTGAATCTCTAGAGCCCCAAAATAAGCTGGAAATCTCCAGAACTGCCTTTCTTGAGGGATTTCCTGCACTTCCAGTTTTGGAGAAAAATCAGAAATGGAAAAAAGAAAAAAAAAACACAACATGAAACAAATATTGCAGAATCTCAGCAAAACTCATTTAAGTTACATTCGGAATGCCATCGTCTACTCTCACAGATCTATCAAGTGTTTTGATGATTTTTTTTTAAATGTCAGCTTTTGTGGCTAAATCAGAGCATATTTACTTTTTTTACCTCACTTCTCCCAGTCTATTCTACTCATTTTTACTATCAGATTTTTGTGAGTGGAACCCAGAGCAAGTGGTAAAGGGGGGCTCTGTTCTTCTACACATTCACTGTATATCTACACAGCACATTTAGGTTTTTCAGAGAATATCTCTCCATCTAAAATATTTATTAAACCAGAGACTAAGAGGTAAAGAGAAGAGACAAGGGACAAGGAGCATAGTGAAGTAGCTTACAAAGTACTGACATTGGTAACAGATATCCCTCCCATTGGCACATGAGCTGCTGGTTTCCCTCTTTGACACTGATATGGAAAAAGCATCAGCAGCCACACTATCAGCAAGAACATGACCCTCTGATCAGCCCTTGTTCACTTTCCCAGAGCAGACTTCCATCTCCCGAATTAACTGTAGCCAGTCATTTTCTGTGGTGTAAAAATATGGTTTGAATCACTTAAGACAGATGATCTGTATCAAACAAAGGGCACATTGCTTTGTAGTACTTTCCATCATACTCTCCACTTGTGCAGCCAGAGAGGAACATAGTTCCTCATTTGCTTTCTCTATCCTTCATTCACTCCTATAGTTTTCAAAAATAACTATCATCTTCCCCCCACACTCTTCCAGCCTAGGAAATCCATCAAGCCCTTTGTCATGTAGAAGCCATTCCATAGCATCCTTATGATCTTCTTTTTTTTTCTCTCAAAAACCTTAGGACTTTTTAATTAAATGTTTTCATAGTTTCATGTAGAAGATCAGGTGTGAATGATCTGTGACAGGATGCTCTTGTTCTGTACTTTGATTTCCATTCCACCGCTACCAAATCCTAGCATTCTAGATGACTCTACCACCATTTTGAGGTGACATTCTCAGAGACAGCCATAATGACATATGAGGTGTTGCCCCCCCAGGTGGGAGTAGCTGTTTCCTGCTAGTCATGGCATATATATAGTTTATGCTAATTTCACTACTCTGAATTTATTAAGATTAGAAAATAACCTGAGAAAAGAGATTCAGTCACTCAGCATCCTAATAGTATCTACAATACTTCAAGGTTGATTTGAGCTTAGGATTTCCTGAATAGTTTTTTGTCATTAGCAAATCTTGTCCTTTTACTGCTTCTCCCCATTTTTAGATCAGGAATAGTTTGAATAATGAGGAACAGATTTTTGTAAGTAACCTTCCACTCCTGTGGTTGCCATTCCTTGTACTGCATCATTGTGATACTCTAGATAATTGGAGAAGTGTTTTCTACATTGTTTTCACCCATTTCTTGGAGGCTTTCCACCTTCATTCCCATGAAAGCATGAAATATCTCTTAACTGACATGAGTTATGAGTTAGAAGAGCAACAACTTTCTCCTTCTTACTTCTTGTTGGGTGTTCATCAGTGCTATGATAAATTAGCTCTTCAAAAAAGAGGGACCTGTTATAGGAAGCTCAGCTTGCTCTATATATTTAGTTTTTCTTGGTTGCTTATTTTGGTTTGGGAGGGTTTTTTTTCAGTTCAGTGGTGATCTCAGACTTGCCTCCTACCAGCATTGGCTCAAATGCCTGAAATTATTTAACAGCCCAGAAATGTTCTCAAGTTTTTGGTCCTGTCTCTCCTCCTGGACAGCAAACCTTGAGGCTGCTACAATTTCAAACCCTCCTGAACAAACCTCCCAGTCAATCAGGCAGCTGAAGCTCCCGTTTGCTGTACCTCTCCAGAGAAATGTGTCTCACAGGGTCTGTGATGAAAGGCAGAGGTTTAAGCATGAAATCCAGCATGGCTGGGGCAGCAGGTAGGAGTGGCTATCCCGGTGTGCTGATGCTGGGGAAGAGGAGGGGCACACCACACATGAATAGCCAGGCACACACGGGACATCTTCTCACCAGATGGTGCATCAGACCTGCTGGAGCTCAACTCTTAATTAAACTAAGAACTAAGGGCCCCACTCACTCACAGCAGCAGTTTCCTCCCATCCAGATGTCAGCAAGACACCACAAAAATTGCATTCAGTTCAAGCCCAAACCCAGGCTGAGGGTGGCTACTGCCCAAGCCTCACGTATCATCTCTGTCAGGATAAGAAGTTTTCTCCAGCAGTGAACTGACAGCCCCTTTGTTCTGGGTCATCATGCCCCCTCTATCCTCCAGAGCAAACCTGGAACCAGCAGTCCTGCAGCACAGCACTGTTACTAACCAGGTGTAGAAAACAGCCTGAAGCAGAGCAGGAAATTGTCTGTAGGGTTTACTCAAAGCTTCCCAAAGCACCCAGCTACATTAATTTTTCCTAGCAGATCATCACACTGACCAAGATAACCTATGTGCTGAAATCCCAGAGGTGCACTTGGCTAAGAGCAAGCTGGCAGCAGGTGTCTCAATGGATAACCCTATTAGGCACTTGGAAAAGACAGATAAATCTGTGAAGCCTTCAAAAGCCTCTGGATAGCATTTTCAGTAGGTGAAGGAAGAGAAATTAAAAGAGACACAGGCCAAGCTGTATGGCAGCCCTACATCTTTGTCTCTGGATCGCCTTCAGTACAACACAATGATTTTAGGGAAGTGAGGTCCTTAAGGCCCCGAAGAAGCAATAATGATTTAATTTATTTCGGTAAAACCTGAAGCCAGCAGCCTATCTGCAATTTTATTTGTCAAGCAAGAGTAACAGAGTAGTACAGATTTTTATATCCTGGGCATTGACTCAGTGTCAAATATTTAATGAAAAAAACCCAAGAAAAATAAAAAGTAGCTGATCCAAGGACTGGCAGTAACTGTACTTAAAGATCCAACCCCTCTCTTACCTCCAGTTCCCTCCTCTCACTTCACCCCAACTTTTCCCTCCTTCTCTGCCTTTCTCACTTGGAAGATGTTATTGTTTAACATGGCACATTCCCAAGCTGCTTAGACCAGGACAGTAAAATTATTCACCGACTTTACTGTATTCTTCCATCAGTCACTCATTTTTTAAGCTTTCAGCTCTCCTTCCCTCCACCCCCACCTCCTCCATTCCCCAATGAAATTTGCTTTTTCCCTTCTCTCCCTCCCTTTTTGCTAGGCAGAATCTGGAAAAAAGAAATCAAGGCCAAACTCAACAAAACTACTGCTGCGTAAGAGCAGTCCTTTTTCACACACAGATGGTCAGTCAGAAGAATGAGCGCTTTATAAGACAGACATCGTGCTGGTCTTTGCAATCCTGTTCCCCCAGACCTCAGCAGGAGTTTTTCATCACCAAAGTGGATAATAACTCTGTCAGACACCTCATACACAGAGGTATTAATAAAAAAAAAAAAAAATACTGCAGTGACTGATTTTACAAGAATCCGGGAATCTTAATGTGATGGTTAAAAAATGCGCACCGTGATTACGCACAACCAATAGCTGTGTTAACAGGGGTTTATGGCAGGTTGCTAATCAGCAGGGAATGCACTTATGTATACAGCCATGGTTTTGCACTTTATGGACAACATTTCTGTGGCCAAAGTCTGTGTACCGTTGCATGGCCATAAACATGCACACATTGTGTGCCTGTAAACACCCAAGTGTCTGTAGGCTTCTCTGTGTTCACGTATGGAAATCCCATTTCCATGGGTAACAGCAGCTTCCAGCATCACTGCTGGATGCACCACAAGGTGCCAGCAGGTACTCACACCTTTATTTCTCAAATTTGGCCTAATCTACAAATGGGATTAAACATATTATTTTAAAGGAAAATTTAATTTTCCCAAGACTGAGTTTTGATGACAAACAAGGTAGATTACCATCATTGTTAATCAGATGCCAGACCCTCAGTTTTTCTTGTGATAGATACAGAGGTGTGTCAAGAGCACATCTGAGAGTCACAGAGAACACCAGCATTGGCTAACCAAGAAACACAGCTTCCTTTGTTTAAAACAGAAAAATATTTTCAGAATCACTATATTCCCCTACAACAAAAGAAGCAACACCAAAGAAAATCCCTGCAGGAAGTTTCAAGTAGGAGCTCTGTTCTAATAGTTATCTTTCTTCCACAAATGGAAATTCATAACACTTCTGCAACCCGGCATTTTCAAATTCAAATAGAATGAAATTATGTGTGAACTCCTCTGCTCTCGCTTCATTAGTTATTCCCATCATTAGTCAAATGAGAAGGGGCAGCAGGTGATGCTTCTGCTCATGACAAGAGTTCTCAGAAGTTTAAAAAATATGCTTTGTAATTAATCTGATTCAATAAAGGCAAAGACGAGAAATGCTGTCATCTCGGAAGCTTTAAGATGGTTGCACTCCCAAGCAGAAGTTACTGTGTGACATCCTTTTGTCACCAGCTGGCCACTGCTCACAAAGCACTAAACAGTTATGGTGTATGTGGAAGTCCAAATCCCTGCTAAGGACCTGTGCTTTCCACAGGCTAAGCAGCAGCCACTCTTCAAGCTTCCATCTCCATTTTTCCTGGAACACAGTGGTAGGAAATACCCTTTTTTCCTACTCTGACTACCCTATTTCTCCTGCTCCTCCCTTCTCCAGTCTCTGTTTCAGAACCATTTCTTTGCTCTACTGAAGTTTCTGAGAAATAAACACTGTGAGCAACACCACGCTGATGATTTGTACTCTCCTCAGGGTGCAAAATTAATTCAGGATTTTCTTGTTTGTGCTGCCAAAGATCAGCACATTACTTATCATTAAAGAGAGACACGGACAAAGCTGTGAGTGAAGATTGCCAAGAAATGGGCTTTGCTGTGCCCACCTCGGTTTGGTTCTGTCAAGCCTTCAGCTTCATTTTCCCAACGTAATGAAACAAATTAAGTCGGCCTTTTCAGCATCAATCTCATCCATCATAAATTAATTTTTAGGGGCATTTTCCCATGGATTCAATCCAAGTGACCTGAATTCCATGCTTCTCTTTTACACCAATCATAAAAATTAACAATAGGTGTTCATAAATAAGATCTTATACATATGGAGCTTAGAATAAGATTAAGAAAAGTGAGGTTAAAAGTGTTTAGAGACTTGGGGAAAAAAGTTTGAACAGCAAGTCTCTGAAAGTAACAAAGTTATTTGAAACAAATTTATATTAACACAGCACAAATAGATTAGGCATTAACTCTGAATGCACAAAAACCATGTATAGTCCTGTTTTCAATCAGTCTTTTCAAACTTGTAGACACTATTTTTTAATTATTATTAATGACAAGTGCTCAGACTGTACCTCAACAGTAAAACTTTTATTAAAGAGGGTGAGAGGAAAGGAGAAACTTACCATAAAGACAGGTTTTTCAGCAACACATATCTCAATGACTCCCAATGACTGGCATGGACAGTGCTGACCTCTGTGAAATAGAAGGTAGGATTGGTCTGGGGAGGAGGTTAGCAGGCCAGTTCCCACAGTAAGCAAATAAATTTTTTAAATGAGGATCTTAAATAGGGCAAGAAAAAAAAATAAAAACCAAATTAAAAGAAAGCCTCAATAACAAATTTTCCTCTATAGGAAAATACATGGTGAAAAGGAGAAGCGTGTATTTCAATGTATATTCTCACTTTCTTCCTCTGCATCCCTCAGTCTGACAATTTGTTTCTCCTCTAAGAGCATCAGCTGTAATGATTACCACAGCAGCAATTTGTTGATGGCTGAAGGGGAGGAAAGTCTAAAACAGATAGGGTCCTCCTCCTCAATCTCCCATGTTTATCAAGCCAACTTTGGAGAATTTTTACAACACAAGATGAGCTCCAGAGTATTTAACAGGGACTTCTGAGTTTTCTTTGAGAATTTCACTTTTCCCAGGTTGGGTTTCAAAATGTTTCCATCATAGCATGAAAATAAGGGAGGGTAAAAACCAACCCTGCAGTGCTCTGGCAACCTTGTGCAAGTCAGAAACATAATGTCTGTGAATGATCTGACAGGGGCTGAAACCCCAGGCTTGTAAAACCAACCAACAGGCTTCAGTGCTCTCAGTGGAGGCAGGATTGATCCCTGGCTTTATCCAGGATCCAGGATTATTAGGACTGCTTTTTTTTTAAGCAGAACAGGGAATGTACTTCAGCTGGATTTTAACTCAAGAAAACTCTGATTGTAATGGCATTACTACCTTTCTAGCTTCCCCCTTGCTCCCTCCCTCCTTAGTTCCCCTGCCAGCAGCTCCCCACCTTGTCCTCCAACACACAAAGCCCTTTCTCCATCTCAACCTCAGTCACATAAATTGCTCTGAAAGGCAGAATCCCCAGGCTCTCACGAAGCTCCTGCTGAAATTAATGAGACTTGGCACCAGATCATCTTATAGAGAATGATTTGCAAGAGCAACACCTTACTTGATATTGGAGACAACGCAAAAATCACTTCTCCACTGACAGTTTTTTCCTCAGCTTTAACTTTTACCCAAGTCATGAATATTTTTTGCTTTATATCTGACTTGACAGTTACTAATACTACTGTGAGAACACACCACCTGACTTTATATGATTTAGAAGGAGGAGAGAGAGCAAAGATAATAGTTTCATTATAAGTTTTAAGTCTCTGTAAATCTCTCTACATCGAACCATTCCTGATCTCCCAAGAGGGACTCTCCAAACACTGAAGCCATGCTTATTTGGCAAGAACTACAGACAGGGATTTCTTTTTTAGTCTCCTTCGTCTCTACAGAGGGCAAAAAACATGGATAGAAAACTTTGGCCCAGAAGCCTTTTTCTTTACTTGCAGCAGTTAGAGGCACAGTGATGGTTTTAATAGAGTTCTGTAACGACTCTATTCCTACTTTTTATGACTCTTTCTTGGAGCAATAAAGTGGCAGAGGCAATGATATTGAATCATTAACTTTTCTGCAGTGAAGAAGAGAGCATAATTAGTCCATGAAGTCATGTTCATTCAAAGAGCAAATGCATTTCTAGCTCCCACAAAACACAGTAAAAATTCTTTCCCACCTGTGTTCTCCCCTAGCCAACCCCAGAAGGTGAACTCACATTGCCCAGATACTTGAGGAGTAACTTGAAAGTCCCCTTGACTTCTGTTTTGTGATATTCCTGCAACTGTTCCTCAGAGTGCCTGTGACAGAGCCTATCAATGCTCCTAGGGTCACCCAAGGATCTCATGCTTTCCAGGGAATCACAGCAGTAATGGGAAGCTCCCCAGCCTGGCTTGTCCCAGCTGGGCAAGTACAAGGCAGCTCCCTCCCAAAACACATCCAGAGGATAAATCGGGTCCCAAGTGGGATAAATTGCCCCTCTCTCTTCACTGGCCTTGGAAAGGGTTAAGGCTCCTAAATTTGGTCCTTTGATTTGATGACAAAAGCAGGAGAGGATGTTCTGCTCATGCAGTAGCTGTTTAATGACATGGGCCTTGCAACATAAAGTGAATACTGCTTCACCACAAATCTTTATAAAAGTGCAGACTGAGACTGAGAGACCTGTACAAGGGCTGCAGGGTAAAACTCGAGTTCCACTGAAGGAAACTGATAGTTTTTACCAAAGATTTCAATGGCACTGGAATTTCTCCTACTTATGCCCAAATAGCTGGTTTATTAGCCAGAGATCCCCTTATCTATTCAACAGAACATTTATTAACTTCACTTTCAGTGTATGCAAAATCACTATCTAAGCCAATCACAGCTGAATACATGATTCCCATTAACCAAAACCAAATGATTTTCCTCTACAGTTCAGCCCTTGCTGCAGCTGTGACGTGGTTCTGCGCTATGCTGTTCTCTAGCAAGGCATGTCAAAAACACAAACCAAAAGGGAAAATTATTTCATTTCCAAAACAAATAAATGCCTTTGATCAGTACTAATGCATGAAAGGCAGGTATTAAAAGTTAAGGGGCATGTGGGAAATTGGTTCCTCACAAAGCTTCAATTAGCTTTCAAATTATCTCTCACACAGTGTGTACAAATATTCCTAACCAAACTTCACTGAAAAATGGATTCTCAATACGTTTATTTACCTAATAGTTAACACAAGGATAACAACACACATGCAAATTTAAAATAAAAACATATGTGGGGATCTTTTGCCCCAATTAAGAATTTGAAACAGATGTGCTCTTTTAACTGTATTTCTTCACCCAATGCTTTTCTTTGCACTGTTTGTATCTTTAATGTATTTTTTTTTCCAAAGGTACGTAATAATTTATTCCCCCTTTTATCTGACAAGGATGACTTTCAAATAACATATTCTATTTTTATTTCTTGCTGGCATAACTCATCCATATCAATTGGTGTTTTCCGCAAAGGGAACTGACTGCCGTTCAGCTGTAAGCTGGGGTACTATTTTCATTAGAACTGCTTTCAAAAATCAACATAACAATGTTGTAGGATGAAAACATTATAATATTCAACATTGTTTCTGCAAGTTTTGTGTTCTTAAATCTTCCATTAAACTTGTGTTTTTATTGGACACTTCCATTCTTCTTCTCTCTGCATGTTTCCAATAGCAGAGCCTAATGTTTAGAGGGATAAATTAGCTGCAGCAGCTTTTCAGTCCCAGAACCAGAAAACATTGGAAAATACATCTGATGTCTCTTTTTCTCCTCAAAGCTTTAATTGTAGCTTTTGCATAAAAGCTTTAAAAATTCAGTAAAGCAAAATCCCTGGAGTAGCAAAACACAAGAATCAGCTCTGGACCCAACAGACCAAATCTGAATGAGTTCCGTAAGACTCAGATTTCAGGCTATGCTCGCCTACACTGAAAGTTAGGAAATGCTCTCAAATTTCTACTGGACCTAAATGGCAGGGTGTGGGTAGCCAGGGAATGTAGGGACTCTGTTGGAAGGCAGTCCAGGGCTGGTCACCACAAGGTCCTGCTTACTCCAGCAACACTGTTGAGCACCTCAAGACTGAAGTTTACTGGTAGATCTCCGTAATTGAACCAGTAATTAAAATGTTGTGTTAATTTGCAATAAACTAATATAACCAAAATTCCCCATGTGAAGCTGGTTTACCCATGACAAAATTAACATCTAAGGAAATCCTTATCTGTCCTTTCCCACTGTATTCATGCAGCCTTTCCAGGGTACTTGTTACATGCCAGGACCATCAACTGCATGGCTGCTGGCACTTTGACCACGGGACCCTCCACATCCACCATATGTAATTTAACCATGAGTGAAGAGAAAGTGTCTTCATGTGGCACAGGGCGTTTTTATTTTTTCTTTTCCTTTTTGCCATCCTTACTTAAAATCTTCCAGATATCAGATTAGGAGTTGACTTTTTAGTATTTTCAACAGTACTGGTAGCTGCAAAATATTATATCTAAAAATATTTTACCACACAATATCAAAGAGAGCATGACCTTGGTAACAGCTGAGCAAAACACATTTTCACATACACCCAGAAAATGTCAGTGCTTCATATAATTGGGACTTTTTAAGCTAAAACATTTTAAATCCATTCAGATTTCCTTAAAAGGTGATAATTTCATCAAATAAGATTTTTTAAGAGAGATGTCAAATGACACATTCCTGGCCCAAACATTCAAGTCCCTGGCTTTTTCAGGTATCTGATGCAAAGCATGTGGCGACAAATACTTTTTTGTATTTTTAATACTCAAGAATTAAAATATAAATGAAACAGGGTGTGGTTTTTTTCCTTTTCATTACTCTGAAAAATGCTAGAATATGGTGCTGCATTATTTTGTCCAAGCAAACACATTCTGCTGGATGCAGACACCTGACAAAATTTAAAGCTACCATTTAAAGTCTGGTAAAGCAAAAGAGGGTCTTATTTAACAGTGCCTTATAAAAATAGTTTTATGAATATGGAGAGAAGTGACAGGCAAATTCAATAACTGGGGAACTTATAAGGACTATGATCAATTGGGATACTAAAGAGTAAATTAGGATATTTTGGGAGCTTTGGCATACTTGAATAAATGCAGTTACACAACAGTTAGAAGGGGGAAAAAAGTATTGCTGTCCTGCGGACCTGGCACATCTCACTGGAAATTCACAAGAGAAAAACCAAGCTGCAATGGCCCTACACCAATCAAAAACCCTACAAAGACTAAGACAGAGAGATGGCACTATAAAAATCATGATCAGGCTCAAGAACCAGACCGAGTGAATTACATATTGGCCTTCGAGAAGCAAATCAAAGCAATCAGCAGAGAAATCCAAGCAGCATTTGAACACTGACCATTGGAAACTAAGAGCAGCAGCAAGTCTCCAGGATTTTTCCTTTTTTTTTTTTTGTAAAGTGAACTCAAGCAAAACTAGTTAAACTTGGCAATTGTTAACATACCACCATAACTACAGGTTTAATAATGCCCTGTAAACTTTAAGAATTTCAAATTCATTGCTACAGATCAGCTTATACATTCATTTTGCAACACACCCATTTTCACACTCAAAGACATCAGAAAAGCAGGTTAAAGTTTATTTTTCTTTTGATAAAGAAGTTAAGCAGATTTTGGCAGCTTGCCATCAATTTGACCCCATCTCCCAACTTCCCCCCCTGCCCAAATACTATAAATTAATCTTACACTGGTTGGGGGGCAGCGGGGGGGAAACCCTGAAAAACTTCCAACATTCAAGTCCTTTGGCTGAACCTCTCAGGGGCATATCCCACAGTGACAATCGTTACTCTTGACTATCTCAGCTGGCCTCTTCCCCAAAACCATGCCTGTAGCACAAATTTCCATTTTCTCTTGGTCTAGATGTTACCATGATCCACCATTTCTTATTCATATCCTCCAGAAATAGCTTCCATGACACTCTTCCTCTGAACTAGCTGCTGGTCTCACACAAGGACATTTGCAGAGTAACCTCACCCAGCTGAAGTCACTCCAGGCTCCCATTATGAAGCCTAAGAGCAGAGTATGGGCCTACAAAGCTAGCCCCACAAATCAGCAATTAAATCCAAAAATTATTCAAGGAGGGAAAAGTTCTAGTTAATTTTGACTGCAAGGCAGATTAGATGAAGGCTTTTATACCTTGCTTGCCTAGCAGTGAATATACGAAAGAATGAACAGGTAATACAGGGGCACTCCCACCTTACAGTTCAATGAAGTGTGCACAGGTTTTTCTAGGCCAGTTTTTAACATAATGCTAAGAACACTGATATTCCAGCCTCCCTTTGGAAAATTTAACCACTTTTTTTCCTCAGAGTGAGCCTGCAGAAGTTTCCTACTATGCTAAATCCCCAGCTTCCTCACTTAGATGAGCGACCAGCTGAAATGATTCTTCAGGACAGACCAAAAATGGAGGAAAGTTTCAGAATCCCTAACAAATCTGAATCTCATGAAACAGAAAGCTGGTTGTTACATCACTCTATGAAAAAATATTTATATTGGCTCTGGCTTTAAGGCTACATTTCTCAGTTCATGCAAGTGGCAGGAAACACACAGAATCTAATCAAGAGATAGTCCACAAGGTTTGTTAAATGAAATGTTAAATAAAGAATTCTTATGAAAACAAAAAGATGCAGCTCAGGAAATGAGCTTGGTCATCTCACAGCTCTCTGTTGTTCCACAGCCAAGCATTGGCTAAACATTGGATTATCACTGTAAACAATACACAGGGAAAAAATTGTTATCAGGATTCACCCTAAAAGTAAGTCTGAAGAGCACCTAAGTGACTTATGAGGCTCAGCTTTACTTTTGAGTCTGACTTAAGGGACTAATTCAGATCTTAATGAAAATCAGGGAATGTATGTTTTCAAGTCATGCTCTTTTAAAGAATTTACTTAAAATGTAAAGTGCAGTTTATGCACAAGCCAGCAAGAAAATATATTTGTAAAATGTGAGCTCAAGAAAAATCCTTTCACGTAGAAGAATCCTTCTTTAAGAAGGACTCTCTTTTTATTTTTCAGTGCAGAAGGTTGGTGTTACTAGAAAATAAATAACATGAAAGAGGCGGAAGAGGACAGGGGAAATTGCTCTGCAGAAGAAAAACAAAGAACAGCAGTCACAAACTTCTCATGAACTCCTGAACTACCAAGTTAACAAAGGTAATCTATTGCTCTCCTCCACACTTCCAGTCCAGCCCCTCTTTCGTCTCTTTGGCTTCGATGCCATAACTTGTGTGCATTTGTAAGGGTGAACTGAGCATCAGCACTGTGAACGTGATCTCTGAGTTTCCAGTGGGGTTCTCAAATTGGTACACATCAGTCTCAAACGAAGCTTTTTTCCAGATTTTACAAGTTGACAGCAGTGCAGAGTATTAATATGGTTGCTTCTGTTTTTATGTGACAGCATGACTGCATTTACATTTCACGGAAAGCCCGTACAAAGGGATGGCTTTGGAGCTTGGCTCCTGTATGTGCTCCTAGCTCATAACACAGAGAAATTAATAGCTACTTTTATTTCATCTGGCAGGGAGTTTTGCAATCAATGTAGGATTGCATCTCCTGTGGCCACAGGGTTTCTCAGATTTCCCAGCAGTTTAATTGCTCCATTCTACGTGAGGTTGCATTTTCTGAGAGAGAAGGAGCTATCTTGTACACTCCTGAAACACAGTCTTTGTTCAGTGACTGCTAGAAAAAGAAAATTAGCAAAATTTCTGTGGCTAAAGAGCCACAATCAAATAAAGGGATTGTGTTTAAAAATTACTATCAGACAAACTAATAAAGGCAAAGAAGTTTAAAGCAAAAACTTGAGTGTGGAATGATTTAAGCATCTTCATTTCTGCTATTAAAATTCCATAACCCCTTTATTTCTAGAAGGGGAAAAGGGGGGAAGGGGAAAAAGGAAGAGACAACCAAGTGAGTTGGATGTCTGGACAGCCAATGAAACATAGACAATCAATGAAACTACATGTTTTTACTTTCCTCTCTTCCTGAAAGAATTAATTAAATTCTTGAACTTTGGCCTCTTTTTTAAGCTGGAGCAGCAAAGAGACTGCCTGACAACCCACAGCAATGCCGATGGAAGATTTCAGTGTGAGAACACTGTGTGCTCATTTGGCATTGCATTCCCTAGAGGGAATATGGTAGACAGTGTGTAGATTAAATTTAGCTAGATTTGGACATTAAGATACAATACTTCGTGCCTTGATAGAAAAGATCAAGAGAGGTCATTCTATATGTGGTTTTCTTTGTAGGTTTATAATGCTTTTGCATTTCTCATTCCTTTTTCCTTTTCTTTTTATGGCATTATTGCTGCATAGCCGACAACCATACCATCTTTCTTAGTGATGCTGATAAGACAATACAGGAAGCTTGTCAGGAAAATAATCAGGATTCTCTGAAGAGCTCAAAGTCCTTTCGGCATGCCTCATAACTGATTTCAAGTGTCTGATGAAAAGTCACTGTGACACCGTTTTTTCTTCGGCTTCAAAATCAAACGGAGAAAAATTCCTGCCACAGGAAAACCAAAACTTGAAGTCTGAAATAAGAGTATTCTGGGATTTTCTCCTTTTACATGAAATTCAGTAGGAATCCTCAGCACTGCACCAACTAACAACAACACAGCTATAGTTGTCTGTAGCCACTGCTTTGCAGACAATAAAAACACTCACTTTTAAAGAACATTGCAAGAACAGTCTCAGGTCTTTTCCCTGCTGGCTTTTTTTGTCTGGAATGCCTTTCACAGTTTTGGCTGTGTTGACAGTGCAGGTTAAATTAAATTTAAAAATCCAAACAGAAGCCACAAAACTCAGCAACTGAGTCTTTTTGATCTAAGTGTTTTTAAGCCTGCTCATCACCATGGGATCTAACTGCCCCTTTTCACATTTCAGTGTTTCCAAAAGGATCAAGTCATGGTAAGACCATAATACTTGAGTGGCTGTTGCAAGGAAAGATTGCTTTAGAGAAGAAACAAGTCCTCTTCCCTAGAAATAACCCTGAACAAGACAAATTAGAGGTGGAATAGGAGAGAAAGTAACAGGGCTGTTTTTCCTTGGCAAAAAGATTAGTAGAGTTGGCAACATATGGAAGCAGAGTTGTAAAGAGTTGGAACAAAATGCTTTCCTCTAACCTTCAAGTGCAAAAGGGTCATAGTTCTTTCAGAGAGCTACCCTTGGGATAATGTGAATATGGATCATCCCATACTTCACAGATTGAATAACCATCTGAAAGGAGAATAATTTGAGATAAACTGAGATTAGTTTCTTGCATTGACATCTGCTTGGAAAATCTAGTGCAAGGGTCATTTGGCTTGCTGTGTTAATGGTAATACTGCCTACAGCCAGTATCAAAACACTGAGAAATTTGTAAAGATCTGGCACATTACATCCTGCTTAATAAACTCAAAGATTTGAACATGACAGCATATTGTAATGTAGTAATATAATATAGTAAATTTGCAGAACCAGATTCAACCCGTAAGGAGACCCAACACTGATTTCAATACACATGCCTAGTGCAATCTGAATGAATTATTTGAATACATTCTTAGCTGAATACATACTAACAGCACTACATAAGGGATGAAGAAAAATAGTGCCCCTTTTTTCTCTGTATTACATGCAATTGGCGGGGAATGTATTTTTTTCATACATATTTATATCTATATTTTTACAATAAGAAAAGTATACATTTAAATTAAGGCAAGATTAACTGATAAGACCTGGCTGGCATGCTTTAGCTAATATGAGTTAACAAAAGCACACTCATTCCAAAAAAAGGTACAGTAAGCTTTTTGATGAGAGGAAATCTTTCACCCAACACAGACAAACAATTCAGGGGGCAGTGAAGAAAGGGACAGGATAACCACCAAGCATCAACCTGGGAGAGGCAAGTTACTACCGGTTTGATTCCCCCCACTATCCCCTAGCAAATATTGAGACTGTTCACCCACTGGAGTGCATGAAAACTTTCTTACATTGTTATTTGGGGAGTCAAAATGAACACTCAGGATAAAAAAACCTCGTTCTGAAAGTTCCATTGACAAAGTTTTACCATAAATCTTCCCAGAAAGAGGAAAGTTATCAGAGATTCGTTATGGTATTTCCACTGGGAAGGGCTAACTAACACCATCTTTTCACTCCTACAGAACATTTGATGAGAAGACTGTGAACAGAGCAGGAATGGATCTAGAAGAGCCACAGTCAGGGCAAAACACTGGGCAATCTATATGCTTCCACAAGATAGAAGTGGAGAGGCATAAAAGCAAAGGTGATATTTCCTGTTCTTTCTCCAAAAACAGAACTGTGTGAAGAGTGAAAACTTTCTCTAAGTCCCTCTGCCAGTAGCAAATGTGGGAGAAGTGACCCAGTGCTATTTCGTTATCCAAGACACCAGCATACCTCTTTGGCCACATGGAGAGAGCTGGTGGAGGGGGAAGCTGGACAGTGTGGAGAGATGGCTTGCTAATCCTGTCAGGAGAAAAAGTGTTTCGTGTCACTCAACAGCATCTCCCCAGGGCAGCTACGGCAGAAGCGCTGACAGCCCCTGAAAGGAATCACCACCAGTCCTCCTCCAGCAGGGAGAGGTCAGCTTCCACACGAAGCTTATAGGGTGGGGGAGATGAAAGTGTGGGGCAGGGACATCTGGGCTCCATGTAGGATTTCACCATCCTCAGCCCCACCAGCGGTCCTGCCTGCTTCCAGCTAGCCTTGTCTTTTCTGATCCCTTCACGAAATTCTGTTGCTCTCATTCCCCAGCTCTCAGAGTTTAAACTTGCCAACCCTGCTGTCAAAAATAAAGCCAGAAATAATATCAAATGTGAAAGCAATTTCAATGTAAGGAAGATCTGCAGGGACAGAGCAGGGATTCTTGCCACATGTGACACAGAGTACCTACCGTATCACAGGACACACTGATAAGTACATTTCATGACCAATTTTAAAGACTTATCCTGCTTTCTTTAGAAAATGTTTAGTCAGGCACTTTCACACAGTGGTGCACTTGAATGATTCTCAGCAGGAGAAGCAGTAAATAAGTGTAGACAAAGAGGTGAAACATCTACAGAAGGGATGAAGCCACCCAAAACGTCAAAATGGTTAAATAGGGTTAAACAAGAAAGCACTTTAATCACATCATAAACGCCTATATTGGCTCAGAGTTACCACCTCCAATGTACAAATCAGAAATCATAAAAAACAAATCTAACCTACATTCTACCTGGGGGCCACAAATCCTCCATGAGCTCATGGGATTCATCATCCCCACCTCATGATGGAGCACTCCAAGGGACAGGGTGTTCAGCTGTGGCCAAGGACCTAAATCTTCCTCTCAGAAAACAGTTCATGTTTTAAAAACACAAATACAGTTGGGCATTTGGGTTTTTACACAAGATATTCCTGTCTAGGAGGCTTGCACAGCATTTTTACTTTGTGCCACTCCCTCAGTGGCAGAAGCCACATGTCCCTCTCAGAGACCCCTGTCCTCTCCTAGGCCCTCAGAACCCCTTGAAAGAGACAATAATTCTTGCCTCAAAAACTAGTGAAAACTGCTTTTTTCTGGCACATGACATCATGTAGGGCAGTCCCTCATCCATCAGTGGAGAATAAAATTCAGAGATCTGGCTGTTCCCTTGCTTCAGTTGCACTTCAACATCACATTTTCCCTGCTTTGGTGGATTAAAGCTGAAAGGCTTTACAGGAGATATGTCTGTTGCAGGGATGTAAACAATAAATAATTACAGGAAAGCGAAAGTAAGACTGATTTATTGAAGACTATTCACTTCTAGAAAGTAAATAACTGAACTTTCAATTTAAGTGGACATTTTTACTGCCAAAAAATCTGCTTCCACAGATATGAGAAGAGACTTCATGTAGTACACAAAAAAGGAAAAGTAAGAGGAATTCAGATAGTGCCAGCAAGCAGACAGGGCCAGACTCTTGATAGATGCTGTTGGTTTACACCAACCAAGGTTTGTTTATATGCTCATCTGCCATTGAATGACTGTACAGTGAGATATAACAGACATAAACAAATTGCTGCTGAGTAAGGGCAAAAGAGCCACATGCCTGTACAGCAGCCTTCACATCACCAAAACTGCAAAGACCTCGATATTTGCTTTGCCCAAGTGTGGATCACCAGGACTTTTAAGATAAGCTACTCAAGTTAGGTACTGCATCTATTTTTATGTTTTTAAATGTCATGCTTTTAAAAACATATGAGTAGGCTGCAGTTCCCCTGGACCACAAAATGAAAACTTTTAGCACTACATCACTGATGTACCTTTTTGGATTCTGGTGGAGATGGGTCTGTGGACTGATAAGCCATCCAGAACCAGAATTCAGGGATGATCAGTATTGGCCACTACCTGCCTTGTGAAAGTTCTCCCAAAGCACCAGAGGTCAAATTATGGTTACTGGACAGAGAAGTCCACTGTAAATGAGAATGGACTGATGGATCTGATGGGCCACCACAAGAACAATAATTGCTCCTGGCTTACTACCTGAATCAGGTGCTACATTTGGACACATCCAGTTTCTAGTGAAGATGAATGTGACCTGAGTTTCTTATCACTTCTGAGAAATGTTCAAAACCTGAGGTCTTAATATCCTTTGCCCCCTTCTGCTCTGCAGTTTCTATACAGTGCAATGGTAGAAATAACACAATTTTCTTGTTCTACATGGATTATTTCAACATCCTTGAGAATTTAAAACCTACCCTCTTTAATTTTCACCAGCTACTCCCTCTAACTGTCCTTTTCCAATGAACCAATATTCTTTCTTTTTGATCTCATTTCCCACAAAGTCAAAGTACAGTTGACACTCCCTGAAGTAACATAACAGATAGGAGTATATCTAAAACACGTGAACTCAGGAGAGATTTGGAAAGTTTTATGTATGTGAAATAATTGAGTTCACACACCACTGACTTATCTCAAAGGATGGCCACACAAAAAGCTGAGCATGATTCCTAAGTGGCGAGATACTAGATTTCCATCTGATCTGATGGACATTCTTAACAATTTTATGGAATGTGATCTATCCCTCAGGCTTTGAGTGAACTCTGACAGGTCATAATTTTAAAGCTCCAAAACATGAATTTTTGGGAGAGATTTGCAAATCTAAAAAGTTTTTGTATTAATAAAACCATAGAATAAGACAACTACAGGAGAAAGGCAGGGAAAATAAAGAAATACATCCTGAATATATTTTTATTTTTTATTTTTTTTTTACTGCTAAACTTCACTTTATTTTCAATTAGTCTACTTCTGAGGCTTCTTCTATTTGTTTCCCTAAAAATTAGCAATCCCCACCTCAGCAGTAAAGATCTGGGTAAGATTATTCTTCATCCAGGTGCAAATACAATGGATCTTCCAAAACACCTAGTATATTTTTTTCAGTCATGGCTGGTGAATTTCAAGAGCCCCCCCCGCCCCTTTTGTGACCTCATACAAGAAATCTACATTTCTATGGCCAAATCAAGCAGATTTCAAGCTTTTCTCTAGACTTGGAGCAGGCTTTGAAATCAGAGACTCAGAGTGATGAAATTAAAATGCAATAGGACATTAGTTCACTGAGTTCATGTACCAGCAAAAATCTGTTTTAAGATTTGAAACTGAAGTTAAAAGCACAATAAAGATACAAATTCCTGCTAATCTGAAACTTTCTCTTTCTCACCTTGTCATAAAAGCCCTTTGTGCCTGTAGCCACAGTCCCTTATCTATCCTGCAGACTCTGCCAAAAGGAAGCTGACACCTCATCAGAAGATATCTGGGGAGAATGGTACTGCTTGAATCCTGTCTCTATCTTCAGAATGATATTTTAGTCTATAAAGGATGGCAAAGGATTTCCACAGGCAGATGAATCATCAGAAAATGTAAGCGAACAGCTCATAAAGAACATGTCCTCCTCATAACCAGACAGTTGGTTTTCAGTTCCATGTTCTAATTTTTAAAAATTAAAAATTCAACTGTGACTGCATCTTTGCCTAATGCCTCTGAACTCCATTTCCCTAACTGCTGCCCTGGAATTAGAACCAATTTCATAACCATTATTAATGCAGATAGGCTTTTTGCATTCACTGGTAGTTGCTGTGTTAGCTGCCCAACTTTACAGTATTAAATGATAAATCTACAGTACTAAATGTTAGCTATGCCCCTCAGCAGAAGCTGAGCACTATAGTTTTTCTAAGAGATCAGAGTGGGCAAAGGCAGCCAGTGCTGTGTGTGAGAGTTGAGCCTGCTCAGCTGCCCTGTGGTGTCTGCAGTGCCTGTAGGACCTTGCAGGGCAGGACAGCAGGCACCAGCTAAGCTGCAGTAAAAAAGATACCCCTTAGCAGTAAAAATATACACAGAGCTACTTCAATCCTCCTTTCTTATCCATTAGCAATATTTCCTTTATTTCTTTTTCCCATGCATTTACATAGCATTTCTGCAAAAGAAATCTTGGATGCCTAAGATTTTTTTGCTCAGTCATTGTTTTTGACCACTTGTGCATCAAAGTGCAATTTTTCATGGATGTCCCTTTATTGCAATATTTGATTCCAGATAAACAATTCCGCAGAAGCACAGATAACGTTGAATACAGAATAATGGAAAATGAATGACAGGTAATACTGATCTTTATTCAAGAGCATCTTTTACTGTGTGTGGCAGATTTATGAAAAATATTGTTCTCCTAAATACCCGGGAAAAACAAAACTTGCAGTTAGCGAACCCTTTAAGTGTGCACTTACCTTTAAGCCTGTAGAAAGCCTTCCAAATGTTTGCTGGAGTAGTCATGTGCCTGGAGTTAAGCATGCTTAGAAATACTTCACTGGACTCAGACCCAAAATCTGTTTGCATTATGGTTTGGGAATAGCAAAGGACAGAGAACAAAAGGAACAGTTATTCAGAATTTGGCCAAATAGTTGTAAATACATTTTTTTGTGTTATTAAGTCAATATTGGCTCTGCTCAACATGCACTGACTGAACACACAGTCCTAACAATCACAGCTGAAAAACACAGACCATGGACGTTTATTGATTTAGACAAGATCACTCCTCACAGGAGAGTGAGCCTCTAGTTTTACAGACCTTTTAATTCCCTGTACACCATTCCTTTCCCTTTTACAAATCTCCTGCTGTGAAACTCTAATGCACTCTTGAGACACTAGAAATCATGGAACTGGCTCTGCAAATTGTCCATCAGCCAAAAGAGGAAGCAACTCCCAAGACCAAGGAGTTTAGTTGTAGATATCCATGCTGGTTTTGTCCAAAAATAAAACAACAGAGTTACCACATACCAAAAACCAAAATGTTGTTGCAAATGATACAATAGCTGCATATAATTGGGGTTTTTTTATTAGTGTAGCTCTCTAGCCACATCCTAACGCCCCACAAAAGGTACCAAATGTTTGGGTTGTCTACTGGCTAAAACCATAATTTCTTACTTTAGGCAAATCCAACATTCCGTGCAAATGGAAGTAATTTCTGCAATACAAAAAGTCCTTTCAGAAAACGCTGAACTGATTAGTATTACGGAAAAGTGGAACTAATTACTGTAGTGATATAACAAAAAAAAAAAAAAACTGAAGCTAAAAAATTAAAGCCATCCAATTCTTGCAGAAAATAATGGCATATTTCCCGCATATGCAGCCTTTGTGCAACTCAGTTAAAGGTATGAACAAGATAACCGTGAATCTCCCTAACCCATAAATGCAGGTCTCTCCGCAAATCCTTAAGGACCAGGAGTGTACCAAAAGCCCATACAAAATGTTCATGCCTAGGCTCAATTACCCCTCAGGAACTCCCCAAAAGGGCCAGATGGCTCCCTAAAACTGAGGTTCACCACCACAGACCTTATCTGTTCTTCCAATCCCATGTGAGCTCAAGGCAGAGACCTTTCGCTGGCCCTTCACTCCATGGTAAATTTCACCTTTGGAAAACAGAGGCCAGCGGCTTGTCTGAACAACACGTGCCCATTTTTTTTTATTTTGAAAGAAGACTGTCAAGGCTACAGAGCCAACTCATTAACCTATCCCCCAGCAGTTCCATCTGGATGGTCTTATCTGTAGGAATCTGGCCTTTCATTTATTTTTTCAACCACCATTTGTGACAGAGTTTCTTAAAAAACAGACTCATGACTTATTATTAGCACATGGGCAGGTCAGCACACAGGTTTATTTGCTGTTAACCAACATCCTAACATGCTGTGCTTAAAACTTCCAAAGGGACTACGAATAGGCTATAAAAGTAGGAGGTTGAATTCCTGAAGATAAGAACTGGTGATGGGACCACTGTCAAAGCAACTTATGTTTTCCTCTGATAACCCTTGAAAATCACTATGCAAAGACATGTAGTTCAAACATATGTGAGTCCCTGACAATTCCCTTTTTCAAGGCTTTTTGATGACTGGCCTGTAACACTTCAGCCACGCCACTTAGGGAATAATGGGAAATAACAAAGTGTTAAACCTTGAAAATGTACAGCCCATCCAGAAAAGGTAAAAGAAAGGGAAAAGTCAGGATCAGGAGAGAAAGAAAGGGAAAGAGGTGAGAGAAAAAGAAAATATTCCCACTAAAGCATGTGCAGCACAGAGCCTGCAGGCTATTACAGAGAATAAATACTCACCTCTCTCTTATCAGGGGCAAGCCCTAAGAACAAGAGTGTGACCAGATGGACACTGAGGACAATGCCTGGAAGGCAAGATCCCATTTTCTACCTGGGATGTCTATCAGATCCCAGGCCATTCAGAGCTTCACTGCTGGAAACCCTCTCCAAAGCAGCTGTGTCCCTTATTTTGGGTATATCGCGCGTGCACACAGCTGGACACCACATCCCAGGAAATTATTCCTAGTGGAAGAAAAAAATACAGCATCACCTCCAGAAAAAATTATCCACTCACTGGCTTTCATCTTGTGCAGAGCACTGAAAAGTCTGAAGAGAGATAAATGTCTGTTATACAGGGATTTACACATTTCATCCAGACAATTGACTTAAATTTCAAGCATGAGGCCAGAATTGATAATTTATCAAGTTAGTCTTTGTGATAAATTTAGTGTCTAACCATAATACCTCCAATTGCTTTCACAGTCAGCAGAGACTGGGCAGGAGGACAGCACCTGTTAAGAATCAAGAACTGAAAAAGAGCTATGCAGTTGATTGGAGTTATAAATACTGGCCTCGATCCTGCAAACTCTTGGCATCCACGGAGAACCAGTGTGAATGAAGCTACAACTGGCTGCGTCAGTGGTCTGATAATCGTCTATCCATTTTAAGCAGGGACCACCTTCCTAATTCATTGTGAGGCAGGGAAAAGGATGAAATGTTCAGCCATGCTCCCCTGTTCCTAACCTCATGAAATAAAGCAGCAAAAGAAGGTAACTGGGTTACAGGAGTGACTTAAATCATTAGGATATCCAGGAGCTTCCTTTCACCACTAGTGTCTCGATGCTTAATCATCACTAAGAAACTTTGGGCTTGATTCTCCCTTACTGTATTGCTCCTGCCAAAAGGAAGTACTAAAATATATTCATGTAACCATTGATTATTCATTAATCATTGATGAATCCCTCCACTCTCAGTTACAAGGTGGTTTCTAAACATGAGTTCTTTCAGCCTATTAGGGGTCAGAAACTTATTTTCTTTCTTGAAGGAATGAATGCACAATTTTGCAAGTAACATCTGAAGACCATAGCACCAGCTAAAACTGTGAAACCTCTGATGAAAACTGAAGATTTAGTAAGTAAACATATTTAAAACTAAATCAGTAATTTCCTAAAGTTCTGCATCTTAAAATTCAAAACTAAACATTTTGAAATTATTTTTCTTTGCTAAACTGCAGTACAAATACCAGAGAAAATAGTCCGAACTCTATATGGGGCTTAGAATTTAAATCCTGCTGACTTTTGATAAAATCTATGCTCCTGAGTCTCTTTTATATATTTTCAACAAAGTTTTGTCTTTTTTATAAATGACCACTGCCAATTTTTAACATTTGCTTTGTTTTTTAGGCTATCATTCCTGTATGTGTCATCTAATTTTATTTTCATTGAATTGTTCCTCTGGATCAGTTTAACTATAAAAAAAGAGGGTAAACTGTTCATTCTTGAAATCAAAGGGTCCTGTGTCCGCCGTCATAAGCCTAAAAGAGTGTGTGCAGGCCAGTTTCTCGGCTCTCTGTAATCATCACACATCCATAAGTGCTGAGTTACAACAATACTACATGCTGGGGGGAAAAAAATGACCCCTTAGATCTCTAATTAAGTCACCCTCTTCCCTCTGTCTAGCTCTACCCTTTCATTTGATGACCACTTCCAGAGCCAGTGGGAGGGGGAAAGCAGCCACTGAGGGGATTGAGCAGATGAATGGAAGAGACTTCGGGGTTATTTTCCAGCCCACACACCATAAAAGGAGATTTTTCATTCTGATTTTGTACAACACATCGACACCACAGAACCCCAGATAAAGACAGGGTTTTCAGCACTCCTGTAATTCAATTAATGGACTTGGAGACTGAAGTTATTCTTTGGTATCACCAAGAGAAGAGCTGGGGCGGCCATAGCTCTACAATCACAGATCCAGAGTGATACAATTACTTCCACTCCAGACTTAAATATTGGCATTGATATAGTGACCAAATGTAAGGGAGTGCTTTAACTACCCAGATGAATGAGAAGCTCACATTCAAAATAATTGCTGCAGCTGCACAGATTGTCTAAACTTTTACATGACATTTTGCCTTCAGTTCAGTAAGCCCAAGCACAGATCACTAACATGAAAGCCAGACACTGCAGAGAGACTAAACCTGTGAATTTGCACTTGTACATTTTTTAACTCTCTGGGGTTAGTTCTGGATTACCTCTGATATGCAAAAAAAAAAAATAAAATAAAATAAAAAAAGAATAATGATGTCAGGGTGAAAATTCACACATGTGGGTAGCAGTGAAACAATGCTGTTTTGTGCATTTATACTCAAGAATGGATTTCATTTCAAAATGGGGAAAAAGATACAGGAGCTGCATTAATTACGAGCAATTTGAAAAACAGCAAGGAGTACAGGCAGGGCTACCCAAGGTAGATGAAAGCTACTTTGGTCTGACTTTTGCTTTCTTTCCTGAACTGCTGCTTCCCTAAGTGGCAAGCAGTGGAGGTCAGAGGCCAAACGAAAAGGATAAGCATCAATGGGAGGCCCTGTGGTGTGACACAAGTGCATAGTGGTATATTGTCCACAGCCCATGAAGAACTTGTCAACAGCTCAGTGAGAATCCCTCAAAGGAGTGTCTACAGTTTCATTGCATCCTGCTCCCTGGAGGCAGTGGCAGATACCCAGGGAAGCAGCAGCTATATAAGCAAGATGGCTCTCTAGGACCTCTGCTGTCTTCTAGTATTTGTTTTTATATATTGGCAGAAAAGAATATCAGTAGAAAAGGTTTCCAAATAACTGGGAAGTTCTACGCAAGCAAGAGCGGCTAGATTAAAATTTAATTATGCCTTAGAAAGCTCGGTGCCAAAAATGCAAATAATATTTACTAAACTGGTTTGTGTTTAAGACCCTGCAAAATCTTCTCGTGACACCCCAATGCCCTGGCTTTCAATCATGAACTTATCTTAGCAGGACAGTAGGCTTTGATGAACCCAGATTTCCTACAAGGGAAATAACTAAGACATAGTGTCCTTTTCGTGAAAAATTAAATATCAAGTTATTCTCTGAAATGAAACCTCTTGCAACAAGCAAACTCTAATTTCTTCTCCCCATTGCAGTTACCAAGGATAGCATGAAGAGCATCTGCCATTAAATGATAATGGTTGGATTTTCAATCCTGGTATACAGCTAATGGAGTTGAGCAGAAGAGAATTTGTCTCATAGTTAAGGAGAAATTCTGCCTTTGTAGGAGAATAAGTTTTAAAATTATAATAATGCTTTTGTTACAGTTTTATATAGCTCCTGGAACAACCGAGTAAAATCCCAGGTAAGGGCTTTTAGGCCTAATATCATACAAGTAAAAAATCATCATCCTGATTCTATTCTGAAAAGAAACCAGGATATAAGCTTGAACTGAATTCTGTCTTTAACGATGCAGACAATAAAGAGGTTGACCAGAAATAGAAATCAAAATAAATTTAACAGTATCTGTTTGGTGGATGAGGCCAAAAAATGTTGAGGATGGATATGTAGTCAGGTTTGTTAAACAGCAGGACTAATCAGAGAGTGAAAATGGGGGGGGGGGGTGTAAATAATGAAAAAGAGCAACATTTTTTCCTCTTGGCAGTGGATTTTAAAGAAACTGTTGCTTTTGTTTCTGCAGAATGGGTGAGAAATGGGTTTGGGGCTGCAAAGCACATTTTGATTAATCTCTTCTGTCTCTTAATGATTCAAGAATCCTGTATTTTCTACCTTACTCCCCAACTCTCCCTTAATCACAATTTTAAACATAATAAAATATGCAAGAAATGAAGACAAATCCCAGTATCCCAGTCACGTAACTTTAATGCAGTGAAGGAATTTTTGCCATCTGACAGGCTGAGTCAGATTTCTGTATTACTTTTAACCATTTGCAGTGGCCTACAGGCATTTTGGTCAACTTTTCTGACTTTCAGCTGCATTACTGCGGATCAGCAGTGTTAAAATAAATGGGGTTATAGCAGCATAACCTGAGACACAGAGATGAACCAGATGAACCAGTTCATCTATAAACGTGATGCCATTTGTGAGATTAAATGTCACATGTTTACATCCACTGCTTCTAAAGCCAGAAGAGCTCAGACTCTCTCACTGAGCAGAGTAAGATTGAGAGCGATGAGTTTTTAGAAAATTGACTGGCAAGGAACCAAATCATAACTCATGAAAATTAGAAGATGAGTTGAGCTTCTCTGAATGAAATACTGTCCAAGTCATAATTAAATAAATACCTTATTGGTGAGGGAGCAGGGCCCTCTGCAAAGCCTCCATGGCAAGCTATTGCCTAGATGAGAATTGCTCAGTCATGGTGACTGGGCTAAGAGACCTTTCTCCCACCTCAGGACCCCATTTTAACTCCTTGTAAGACTACTGGTCATATTTCCTCAGCCCTAAATAATTGGCCCTTCTGTCGAGCCATACCTTCCCTATAAAAACCCTCTGCTTCTGCCCAGTTCAGTGGAATGAAGCTGTCACTTGACCCCCTTTACAGAAGCTGCCAATGAAGGATTCTGTGGAAGCACCACGCAGCTCTTCCTATCTCTTGTCTCTTGAGTCAGCCGGGGTACCGTGTGAGCTGAGCTGAAATCTCTCAGAGCTGAAATCACTAAAAGAGCTGATTGACTGAAGCCCAGGCCTTGCTTGCATTGGTACCCTGTGGCTGAGACTGCCTGGGACCCCTGGACAGGCTGCTCCTTGTTGGACCGTGCTATCTGGGACGTCTCTGGCAGCCAGGGTCAGACTGATCCCTGGTACCAGCTGCAACACCTTATGATGGTTTATAACACCAGTAATGTACAGTTGTTTAAACTTCTGAGGGGTCTTGAAAATGCTGGCAATTATCAGCCAGCCAAGCCTGACAGTGTCCCACAACTTCAAGAGACATTGAGAGACAGTAGAAGCAGTGATTCAACTGTGAGTTGAATCCAAAAGTATACAACTTGGATTAAGTCTTCCTATTCACAATACTGGCACCTGCATCTCCTGTTAATCCTAGCAGGAACTGTGGCTGCTTCAAATCTATGGAAATTTGGGTTTCAGGCCAAAAGCTGCCATTGGCGCACAGCCCCTCTTGCTCCAAGCGAGATATTTGCATGCTTATGTCAGAGCTCAGGAGACAATGTCCTGCAGGAGTCCCAGCCCCTGGACTGATGGGTCAGAACTTCTGTCTTTGGAGCCCGCTACAACTTCATTTACAACTTAGCATTACAAGCACTCAAAAAAACCTTGGCACTTCATTCCACATAGCTATAATGCAATCCCGCTCTTAATAGTAAGCTTCCCTAAAAGCAGCCTGCCCAGAGAGTAGCTGAGAGCTGCTTGTTCAGGGAAGAGGAGCAACACAGTCAGCAGGCTCACTGGGAAGCACCAGCCATGCTGCTGCTGCTGCTGCTGCTGCCATAGGGGAGCGGCTGCATGTGGGCACAAGTGAAGTGTATTGTGCTCTCTGCACAAAGCCACACTTGGATCAGCTGCCTTAAGGAACCTGGAGGAAGCCCCCTTTAAATACCGTTTTTGAGCCTTTGGCAATAGAAAGCTTTTCAGTCTTTTTGTCTGAAAGTTTCCCAATAGGACACAAATGCTTAGGAAATCACACCCATACTCAACACTCAGAGGCCACATTTACTGGTTTTGTCTCATGAGCTCATTCTCCAGATACATCAACAGGCATAGACCTTAAAGAATCACTCTACTTATCTGTTAAGGCTAAAAGCCATAAAACAGAAGGGCATCCAAATTAACTAGACACATCTTTCAAATCCACTTTCAAAACTGACTGGTCCTGTTCCCTCCACCCTGTCTGAAGTCAAAATTGGCTTCAGTTTGTGCAAGGAGAATCAGACTGTCCATCCCCATAAGGATAGAATCAGCCCTAAATATGAGTAGTCTCCCCTGGCTGCTACAAAACACCAGCAGGCTGTGGTTCTGAGCAGAACCACAGAACTCACTTCCTAAGATATTCAGTGTGGATGGAAGGAAGAAGAAGGAAGCCAGAAACTCTTCTGGAACTGAAGTAGTCCATAGGATTGTCAGAAATTGTAGAAAAAGTCACTAACAAACCTCATAAACTGTTAAGGAATCACAACACAGAAGCAACAAACCCTTCAGAGCTCTTTGTGGAACATGGATGAGAACAGTCTTTTGAACAAAAGCATAATAATCTGGCCTCTGAACATGGGAGGTTGGCTGACTTGAGAGAAAACCAGCAACTTAAAGCTGCTGCTAAACTTCTCCTCTGTCCAGCCAAGACTATCCTGCAAAAAGCCAATCCTGCATTACAACAGGAAACTTGACTTTGTTGGATGATGGGCACTGCAAGGAGATGCAGAACAGAGAGAAACTAAGCAGAAAGAAAAAAAATTTATGTGAGTTCTATTCACAAAACCACCAATCCCTGGAAAATCATATGGTAGAATATGCACTGACCTCTAAAAATGAAAACTATGTTGAAAGGACTAAATGTCACTGTAGAGTTAAAAGATAAACAGAATTCTTCCCTTCAACAGCACCAGTACTATGTGACTTTTAATAAATTATGTGAAAACAGATTTACAGGCTCATGCCCTAAACGTATGCCTCCTTTGATAAGAAAACATGCAAACATAATGATCTAGAGAAGCAAATTAAATTCCCAGGACTGGATCATATTCAGAATTAAAACAAAGGGCTTCTTCAAAAGCTAATCTCTCAGAAGTCTCAGCACAACATGATACTCTCTCAAGGTGCAGATTTCTCTACCTTGCTGCTTGAATATACTTTTCTATGCAGACCATAACAATAAAGAGCTTTTTAAAATTCAGTTAAAAGATAACATATTATCTTAAATGACAAAAGAAGAGAAACAAGACCCTAAACCCCGAAATTGGAAGTTGTAGGAATCAGATTCTCACACAGAGATGTCACTCTGCTTATTGGCTATTAGATTCATTTATTTTACTAAAATCTAGCATAGTGTTTTCTTTATCAGCTATGTCAGGTATTTCTGAATAAATATATTCAGATAGCCAAAGCAACACCTGCAATGTAAGGAAGTGAACTTTATCACCACACTGACCTGTAAACAAAGCCAGCTGCCAAGGGTGTTCCAAGGAACATCATCCTGCTGAAACTGGAGCTGGCAGTTGCCTTCCTACTAATTTCTCAATATCCGAAATATGAACCTACAGGATTTACAGACTGCCCCCTCCAAAGCCTTCCCACTCGCACCCTTTGCCGTAGAATTTGCCTGCAGAAAGGACCAGCACCACAAAATGGGAAGTACCCCCCATTGCAAGGGGCTGCCTGCAGAATCTGAGGTCCAGTCCAGTTAAAGTTGCCATCATGGAAATGCCATACAGGAACCTCAGTGGCAACAAATTTGCTGACAGGCGTTCAGTCAGATTGGGATTTCAGGGCTGGTCATGAAGACAGAGATGTAGATATCTTATGTCCAAATAAACCAAAGGAGCTCCAGTTTCATATCCCTCTCTGGGGGGGGCTAACTTCCATGGCACAGTGAGCAAACGTGAGAGCTGCTGTGGAGCAGAGGAGGTCTCTAGGATCACATGGTGCTGAGCTCCCTTCCTGAGTGTTGTCAGAAATACAGACCCAACACCTCAGGGCAGCAAGGAATCCCCATTTGTTCCGTTAATTTGGTTCATAATTTGTACTCCTGTACTGGCAGGATCAAGGACAGAGCCAAGAGCCCTGACTCCAAATCTCCAGCTTCATCGAGATGCCTTGTCATTCTGCATTTATCTTCCTGATAATCAATCTGACAATAGGGCACCCCCAACCACTGTTCCCTAACCACGGGAGAAGATGCAACACAGTGTCTTTCAAATCCCTTCCATGAGGTCCCACGTGATGAAAGATGAAGGCACAGACAGACAGTGCCACGTGTGCATGGACCAGTCCTGCTCTGCTGACCCATGCTGATGGAAGGTCCTGCACACGGCTGATGTCAGAGCAGGCAGGCAGCTCCCTCAGCCAGAGCCTGGACACACAAGGCAGACACAGCAGTGAGGTGTAGGCTTATTCAATTGGTAGCTCCTTCCCTCCTGTGGAGACCACTCCTCAAAATCCCTACAGAACTCCCAAAAGAACTACAAATCCGGACAACTCTTCAAAGAGGGATGGGAGGAGTAACAGCATATTTACTTTACCACCTCTGGGATCTTCGGTGTGGATTTACCCACCCCTCTCCCTTTTGCCTCTCAGCTACCACCTGTCACAGTTAAGAACCAACCCTATGAAGTGCTGAGATTATTAAATGCCTCTCAGCTTGGTTTATCAAATATTCATTGAGTAAAGGGACTGTCCTAGAAGCCTCTTGAATCGAGATCTAAACACACAGTGTTTATTGCCTTCCCCACAGTATTTCCTTGAATCATCTAATATTGTCTCCAAGGGGCCACAATGGAAAATTTTTAAAAGAAAATATTAAATACCTGGTTCCCAGAACAACTTCTTCCTCTAAGCTTTTCTGCAGGGCAATCCCAACTTTTGAATCAGCAACAAAGACTTACATAGGCACATCTTGCATTCTAGAGGCATCAGGTCAAGCACATGACTTGTCTTACTCCAGCTGGTCACTTCAGACCAGTTACAAAAGCACCAACAAAATTTACTTTTACAAGTAAAAATTCCTACACATTAGAAACACACGTTTTTAACACTCTCACTTTATCTTCCATTTAACCTGAGGAGAACTGAAGGATGTGTAAAATACCTGCAGCCTCATATCCCAATAGCCCGCGTAGCTCCTGGTTTTTCAATGTTCAGATTAGACTTTGGGCTGCAATCACTAAAAATTGAGTGTTCATATACCAAAACCTGGGTAATTGGTTAAAAAGACGAATCTAAAAAGTGTTAAATTCTTTACTGTGTTCTGTTATTTGCATAGATATGGGACTACAGAGTACGGCACTTGGGTTTATTTTTTTAATGAAAGATCATTTTCTCACATCACGTCCGTTTTATATACATATATATGTTCCAAAACTTTCCCAGCCTGGGAGGACATTCAGGACTGTTCTTCAACTCACCTGCAAAAGTTAAAATTAGGTTTTGGCATTTTTGTATTTAGCTAGGGTATTCATTGGTAATAGCCTTGCACTGTTCTGAGGAATATCTTAAATACATGACTGAAAAAAAGACTAATATTGTTTTCATTGCTCTAAAATTAAACATGCATATGCATGATGCAAAAACCATATTAAGTAATCCAGTGTAATCTGGATAATTATTTTAAATGCATACTCTAAACCCCCTAATGTGTCAGCTTACAAGTCCACTTCCTATGTTTTTCTATCTGCAAGATCTGCAAGTAATTTAGTCTTGTTTTCACAGAGCGTAGAGACATTCCATTTGTTTACACTAGAGACAAATTTTACTCAATTGACGCAATTCCATTGATTAAATAATGGCTTTCTTCCTCATTTTAGACAATTTTAGCCTTATATCATGACATGAAAGAGGTAAGTGATTGTCATCTGTGCTCATATTATGTGACGGGCAGATGATCAGGTATGAGGCTCACTGCCCAGTGACAGGACCCTTTCAAGGACTGATTTCAGTCTGAATGCTCATACCCTGTTCTGAAAACTAGGCAGATGATTAAATAAGTCAACAAAGGATCAACTATAGGCCAACTGCAGGTGATTTAACTGGAGGGACCTCTAGTAGGTCAAGTGAAATAAAGCAGATATAATTTGTCCAACTTCTGCATTAAAAATACTGTTGAAGACTAGCTTCTGTATATCTGCCATCTTTGTGATAACCCTTCTTTAACAAGATTATTGAACATTCAGGTCCTCTTTACAGACAAAAGTCTGCATAACCCATATCAACATGGAGTTCTGCCTCAGAATTAGAGGCAGAATTAGCTGTTGCCTTTGAAAAATAAGAAAAATAAAATCCTTAGCAGTCCTAGTGAATAGAGCAGTGTTAAAATACTTTCACAAAGAAAGAGGCAATTGTCCAAACGTGCACGCACAGTGCTCATCTCAAAAGCATTCCTGTACCCACCCACAGGCTCTTCAAAACCTCAGCATATAACACAGTCCAATTTTCAAGCCTTAAGCTTGTGGGAGGAATTAGCCATCACACCACAAGCCCAGGATGGCTCTGTTCCTTGTGCCAGCACAGGATGCCCCGTGGAGCGAGAGGCATCCCGAGCCCTCGCACAGGAGTGGAGCCGAGAAGGGATGATGCCCGCTCGTACTTACTTACCTCGTTTTAGCTACCTACCAGAAAAGGCCGCTTAAATCTCATTTCAGTGAAGTACCAGTGACACCTAGTGGGCAGCTCTTCTACAGGTGCACATCGAATGGGGCAAATCCGGTTAATTTTTCAATTTCTTTCAGGGAGGCTACGACAAGAGAGGCTTGGACAGAGAATGGTAGATTTTTAAAGGAAACTTCAAAGTTTTCCTAGTCCATTTCCCTGCTCTATTGCAGAACCAACTACTGTGTGAGGTAGTGATAAGGAGCTTTACACTGAAAGAAGTTAGGTTTGGATTAGATCCTAGGAAGAAGCTCATCACTATGAGGGTAGCAAGACACTGGAACAGGTTGCCCGTCCCTGGACATGTTCAAGGCCAGGTTGGATATGGCTTTGAGCAACCTGGTCTAGTGGAAGGTGTCCCTGCCCGTAGCAAGAGATTGGAACTTGGTGATCTTTAAGGTGCCTTTCAACCCAGGCCATACTAGTACTTGCTTTGGTCTTAACAAAAGCTCACACAAACAGATCTTAAAGCCTTGCTGTGATGTAGCCACAGCCACACTGACCACACTTCCTCCTGAGCACTCCAGCAACAAGCTGGGCACTGAATCACTTGCTGCACTGTGACACTGTCTTCCTCCTCTTGCCCTACTCTAGACATGAAGAACAGGGAGTGCTAATAACTTACCTATTTACCTGGATGAGAAACTGCAATAGCAGGATATATAAATGGTCCAGGCAGGTTAATTACGTGCCTAGCCAGTCAACTCTGCCACACACACATCCTCACTTTCTCACAAATGCACCCTGTTTTTTCCAAAACTGGGTGAAATTTCACAGACGCAACAAAAAAAAACAAAGAAACAAATAAACAAGGGCACACATAATTACCCAATCAAATGGCAACACTTCATTCCAAAAGGAAAAGCACAACCCCTCGTTTCTCATTTTCAGCAATAGTTTCAAAAACAGCCTCCTCAAAGTGTTCTGCTCACGCTGGAGATTTTAGGTCCACAAGCTAGGATTTAGCACATGTGCAACAGCAGTAGAGATTTTAGAAGGGACAAAACCAGGCAGCTGTAGCTGTAAGTAGGACTTACCTGCATTCGCCTGTACATAATGTATCAGCAGCCAATCCTTTCCTAAATAACACTGCCTGAATGATATTTCATTTCTTAAAACATGGTACAGACTTGTGAGGTTTCAGCAGTAATTCCAAACACTAAAACCAGCTAAAAGCTATAAAAACAACAGTAATTTATTTTCTGAATAAGATTCTACATAAGCACTTTATAGACACTCCTGAAACTTGCTTGAACACAAGGATTTTTTTCTTCCTAAGCCGTATCCAGACCTTGGCGGTTTCAGCTGCTCTGTGTGCTTCACACCACACAGCAACATCTGCTAGCAGTTAATTTGGAAAATGGGAGACTGTCACCACAAAATGTAGACCTTTTAAAATAAACACAAGAAAAATATTACCAAGCAAAAATAAAACTGCATAATAAATATAAGTGGGTGGTAGCTACACACTGGTAGAGATGATTTTGTAATAGATCAAACGAATCACCAGACTGAAACTGCCCTTCAAAGTGCTGGTTTCAAGAGACTGTTGTTGTCAGGCTGAGATCTGGAGCTCTATCTCATCTTTCCTTGCCATTTCTTCTCCCATGGAAAAAAAAAATAAAAATAGTCTTAATCATCTATTTACTTTGAAATTATGGTAATAATAAAAATATAAACTTCCAAACCTAAATTTCTAAAGTACTCTGTCAGCAAGAAAAGTTTGGTCTTTCTTCTTCATGAGCTCTATCTTACAGAGGAGCAAAGGAGTATACTCCTTCCCAACATCAGATGAAATATAGTTTAAAAACAGTCAAAGCTCAGTTACTAGACCTTGGTGAAAGTATTGCTCCCAAATGGACAAAATTGTTTGTATTTAATAATATGCATTGAGAAAAAAAGCAAAGTTTTTCCTTATGTCTTTATATTCTTCAGAATGAAAAAAATTAAAATAATTCTGCATTCTTCAAAAAAAAAAATACTTTGAATATTTAATTTTAAAATGTAGGCCCAGGTGACATCAACTGGCAAAGGTCATTTTGTGAGCCTTTCCGAGTGGGGTTTAGTAGAATTTACTGTCAGGATCATATTGAAAGAAATATCCTTCTTTCCTATGCCACCAGCCCTCAGTCAGGAGTCACAAGCCCTCCTCTGTTTCCATTTAACTGGGATGCCCACTGGCAAAAGGACATTTTCAGCTACTGCTGGAATGTCCTGTACTGGCTTTTCTCCCAGTTTGGTGCTCTTAGGGAGTCTCCCCCTGGTTTTCATAAAGACTGTAGCACCTTTTGTCACAGAGCACATTGTCTCACACGAGTCAGGCTTGTGCTTGGCTCCAGCAGTTCATACCTGTTGACTGACCACAGGGGACTCTTGGACTCAAATGCTTAGGGAGAAAGGCTTTGTGCAAAGCTTCCCAGGAATCACACTAAAAAGGATAATTGTTAAAAATAAAGTCAGAGCATTAAGCTCTGAACTGAAGCACTCAGAGTGTTTCGATACACAAAACAATTTGGATTTGGCCAGTAGGTTTGATAAAGCTGCAGCTGAAGATAGCAGGGGGAAAAAAATACTTGTACTATCATTGGTGGGGCAGAACAGAATATCTGTTGAACATCAACACTGCTGGGGGGTTTTAGACAAACAAGCAACAAAAACCCACAGAGATCAACTACCTATCTACCATTCACAGATATTTATACCTCTGGTGCTTTTTTCCTCATTCTGCCTTCTTTCCTGGGAAGATCACTGGGTGAAGAGTGAATACAGGGAGAGCCACTTCCATGGCTCCCACACATGAATTCTGTTCTCAGCAATCCAAGTTTACTCTTGCAAAGGGCAGTGCTTTCAGGTGGCTCCAGGTAGCTCAGGATGTGCCAGCTCCCCTCACATAGCACCAGAGCTGGGAGTCTCACCTGGCAGGGAAGAGTCTAAACCAGTTATATTTACAGTGCTAATCTCTCACAAAACCTGCTGAAATTATTGGAGATTCTCAACATCCCTGCCACAGTCTAAAATCCCATCTACCACTGGTTTGGGCCATTTTCACCCTTCACAGAGGCAGAGTAAAAATTAATTTTTTTATATGAAAGTCTCGGGTGACTTCACAATCAGCACCATAAAAAGCCCACAGAAAGACAGAGCTTTATAAAGCAAAGGGTGCTTTGGAATCGTATAGGACTTAAAAGAGCTGGCAAAACACCCCATGGATAATTAATTGGGATTCTAATAATTGTTCATTCATGGAGTGTTGTCCATCCTGTCCCCTGGGCAAGGTTGAGCAGTCCCTAAGGTGCAAGTTATGTGCAGGTAGAGAGGGCGTCTTCTGCAGTGACAAAAGGCATTTTGGACAGTCTCAAGGGGAGAGTGCTACACAGTCATTTTTCTGTCCCCTCAGGTCTGCCAGGAGCTACAGGAAATGGTATTCCCTACAGCAAAAAGCTGGCTTTTGCAGGCAACTAAATGTGCTGCAACTGATAGTACTCAGGTCAGATGTCAGGGGAGTTGTGGTGCCAGAAGGGTGATATATGGCTGGCATGAAGGGGATGGGGCGTCACCATCACCTTCCATCTAAAGATATCAAAGACACAGTTGGACATGAATAGATAACATCCACTCACACTTGGGGAAACAGGAATTCCAGTGCTTCCAAATATTTCTATCCCCAAGGTAGTCCCAATAGTTAACCCCTGTAAAACTTATAAATATGCAAGAATATATGGTTATCAGGATACAAAGAGAAACAGGAAGAAAAGATTTCAACAAGCAATTTCAGGTGTGTCAAGTGGCTGATTTTGCTCTTTGATCTGAAGAGTTGCACTAGCCTAGGGTTCCTTCTCCTCAGGACTGATCCATCCAGTAGACAAAGCTATATTTGCTATGGGGAGTGAAAGCTGTTATTGTCACCCTCCCTATTGCCACCCTGAGGCTGTTCCTATACCCCAGACAGCCCCTGGCTAACCACGTTAAGTCTGCATTGTTTCTCCCTCTCTTCTGTTGTCATGAGCTCAGCTACTCATTCATCTCCATCCTTTTGCTCTGAGTGGGCTGAAGTCGGCACATGGCACCCCTTCCTACCCCACAGCACTGGAAATGATTCCATGCAGGAATCGATCTCTGCTGTCAAACCAAACTGGACGAGAGCTTGCCTGTCAGAGAATCTTGTGTCTGTTCCACAGTGGTCATTGTGAAACTAGATCTGTTCACGTGGGAAATATGCTGTGTGTTGGCTGTGACTTCACCCATAATCCATAGGAATCGCAGATTGGGAATAGCACACCATCTAACACTTTTACTGCAGGGTCTCACTACACTTTTATTACTGCAATATAAAGATACAGTCTGGCATTTAACTTTAATGACCTAATTATAATTGTCTGAGGGGCTCAGCTCTTTCTCACTGAGCTTGGATATCTCACACCCATACTGAGGACTAGGAATCTTCCCAGTACAGTACAAGTGAATCCCTGGTGGCTTATCTGCCTTACAGGCTTTTACAGCTCATATCTCCATATCCTTGTGTTGCAATCTTTGTTTCTCCAGAAAATGCACTAGACACTTCAGAGCTCTAAGTTATGTTCCCCATTACAGTTCTTCAGAGCAGCCAGTTCTCCTAAGAAGCATTTACAGTTCTCCAGTGACACAGCCTGGTTTGAAACTGGCAGGCGACAATGAAGACACACACAAGTCAGAGCAGCCTTTGCTCACACGCTGGATTTGTTTTTCGGATTCCAGAGCTGGTTTTTACGTCTGTCACAGGGTGTCTGTCATCACTGCTCTTCAGAAGCCCAGCAGGGCACCCCAAACAATACCAGCTTTGCAACAGGCAAGAAGGTTCCTTTCTTCCCAAGGTTTTAGTGGTGAAATCTCAAACAGCAGAGTGAAACAGTGTGTGTCAGAGCCCAAACTGGAAAAATAAAATAAAAAAATGAACCAAGGGAAAAAAAAAAAAAAAAGCTTTTCCACCCACCCATCTTTCCTGTGAGCACAAACTCTCCCTGACTTATGGCAAGCACCCTGGAAAGTATAAGACTTTTCTAAATTAAAAACCATATGTCCCAACCACAGTTCCTTTCCAGGGAAAATCATAGAAAGTCCTCCCGCATTCATAGTTGTCTCCATTGGGAACCAGAAAGTCTTGCTTACCCCTTCTCCTGGGATCCTCTGGGAAGAATGAGCAGGGAGTAGTTTCAAGGAGGACACTGTGGTACTAAGATCCAGACATCACCAGCACCACTGATTTACAAGCAGACGCCTTGGAATTGGTTACACTCTGCTGCCTTCTCTCTGCAGAAAGAAGAGAAAACACAAGTTTTTCGTGGTTTCAGACTGCGCTCTCAGCTCAGGACATGCACCACCACACTTTGATGACCTCTCCTGATGCTCTTGTCCCAACTGCTGGCCCCTCTGTTACAGCCATCCCAGCATCCCAAGAACCAGAGGGCCATAGGCACCCGTATCCTCAGCACACTGCTGTGGGCACAGGACCAGCTGAACATCAGCTGAGCCTACACATCAAACACTTCCTTCAGCCTCCTTTCATCCATCAGATCCTGCTAGGACCCATCCCAACACAAAAACAATAGGCAGTTATCAAGAGGGCACCACTGCAGAGGCCACCACATGGGCCAGAGGACACAGGAGCTACAAGGGGGTGGCCCCCCAGGCCACAGTGAACACTCCAGCCAAGGACCATGCTGGGATGCCTGCTCTGGGAGCCCCAGCACACCTTCACAACCTCTACTACAACTCTGGGAGCAAGATAAAGGTAACTCCTAAAAGTTGCTCTCCTTCTCCAAGAAACCTGACCCAGATGCAAGACCCTTGTCAAAGTTTTTCAATCAGCTGCCCATCTATGGTCCATTTAAAGTCCCCTTTTACTATTCCTTAATCACACCAAATATGTACTACATCAAGCCTGGGAACTGATTTCTGAATTCTAATGATTTCTTTGCAGTGATTTGAGGCTATCCTGGCAAAGCCTTATTTTTTTCCAGGGAGATTGAGGAACATCATATTCATCTGTGGGCTCCTAATCCCTTCAGAGTAAAGACTACTTTAAAGAGTTCTTTTCTAATTACTTTCAACTTCTTTGGTTAGATCTTACAGGAAAGAATCCACAGAAGATCTTATCTGAACCCTGACATGCAATGACCTCTTTGCTCCATTTCATCACTGGTTTTACAGTCATGTTATTAGGGATAATACTGAGAATTATAGGATTATCTCAGGCTTTCAGATACATTTTATGTTGACTAATTTATTCTGTCTGTCCTTTCATGAATGTCTGATATAATATCTGAGACAGGGGGTTCATAAGAGTAAAGGTATTAGGCTTTCACCTTATCACTACTGTTTTTGGTCATACGGAACCTCAGCCTGATCTGCAACTGGGTGCAGCCAGTGTCTGACCCCAGACATGTGATGGCACATTAAAAGTGCAATTAAAGTATCTGGTTAGCATATCCATGGATGGAAAGCTAATGAACTGGTGCTCTGTGTATGCCGTCGTGTGGGTAAGTCCTGTCTGGCTGCCATGTGTGCCCAGAAGCTGTTCTTTCTCAGTGTATGCTGAAAAGCACTGTCACCACAAGTCAGGCACACCCTTGATACTTTTCATAAAGCTCCAGAGGAAATTAACATTGGTTCTTCCAGGTTATAGCTTTTATATGATAAAAACCCCAACTGTATCATATGGAAAACAGAAAGAGATCACAACACAGACAAGTAACATAATCCACATGCAACTGATAATTCAAGGACCAGTCTGATGTTCAGCATCTGACAGAATAATACATGAGGCCAGAGTTGTTTCCCTCCTTAAAACATTTAATATTGGTGGGAGAAATGAAAGCAACACCAAAATGTGCGGCCTGATTGTGACAAAGTGAACTGCAAAAAGGGAATAATCATGTTTGAAGGTGACCTTTCAGTCTGTAGCAAGTCCCCAGTAATTTCAGCGTGCTTTGTGCTCGGACATATGTGACCAATCTGCAGGTATCAGATTTTCTGTATTCCACCAAGCTCTGAATGACCGGGTCCTGAAGATGGAGTGGAGATACAGTAGGAACACACTCTGCCCTTGTTGGTGCTTCCAGTCTTGTGCACAGGACTGAAAGGCACTCTGTTCATAAGGGGACTGGATGCTTAGTAAATGCCTGCATGAGGCTCAGAGATAAAAAGCTCAGAGGTCATTCCCATGGTGATGCATCAATATAAAACTGCTGGAATAATGCAGCAGTGAGTCAAACCAAGGACATACCTATTGACCAGTGTGAGGGCTCGTTTCCTGACGTGCTGCATGTGAGATATGGGAGAGCTTCAAAGCAAACCCTTCAGACAGCATTTTGGGTGAACTGTCCCTTCTCCCACTTAGTTACTCATTTGCAGACCCTTTTTGTGGAATAAGGCAAAACTATTTATACATACAGAGACACGCTGTTTTATGGGAACGGAGGAGGTGTGCTCATAGTGAAATACATCTTGTGACCAAAACTCAGCACCAAATTTTTCAGTAATTATCTGTACTAGTAGCTTGTGAATGCACCCTTTAAATCTTAACTCAAATGTTAAAGGTATGAGTCGAGCTGAACAGAACGCGACATTGTCCACACAAAAATTCCTCTTCGGAATCCATAATTACTCCTGTATCCTAATTTGCTGTTTGCACTATCTCTGGATTTGCCTCACCAGAAGAATTCTTCTTTTAAACAGGTTTCATATCAAAGCAAGCTCTATCTTCATTAACACACAATTTATCACAGAGAGAATGAAGATTTGCATCTTTTTGGCCTGAAACATGAAATAGTCTACCAATGCAGCTCAGCATGTCTGCAGATGAAAAGTCGCTGGAGCTCGCTGTCCACTGGCAGGAAAAGGATCTTGGTTACAGAGAGGATCCCACACTTTGCCAAAATTATAAACTTTAGAAGTCTAATTTTTGCATGGCTGAGCTGCTTCATCCATACAAAACTAAGGCCTTGAACCAGAGCTCCACTATTGCAAACAATAAATTAATTGTAGTTCTTAGATACCACAGCAACAAGCATGGTAGACACACCTGGCTTGGTATGCAGAAGGCAGGTAACAAAATTTAAAGCCCCATTCTTTTGATTTTGGTCTGTTTACTGTCACCCAGCACATTCCACCTTGAACCTTCTTCCACAGGCATGACACAAACAACCCAGCTTGGGTCAAAACAGCATTTGCCTTTCACCAGACTGCTGCAAGGCAGGTCCTTGGTGCCAAAGCAAAAACCAGCTCCTTTTCCTTTCCCATTCCTATTCCTTTCTCTGCCGAGTAAAGCAAAGGGTAGAACTGGGAAAAAAAAAAAAAAAAAAAAAAAAAAAAAAAAAAAAAAAAAAAAAAAAGTGTCAGATTTATGGCTTGCCTGATGCACGCTCTCCTAGCTTGCAATTGCATTACATGTGGCATCTAGGAATAAAGTGTTTGGTCTCAGAAAGGAAGGGGGAGATACATAGGAATGAAACCTCATGTGGGAATAGTCAGCATTTCTCTGCCTTGCTTAGCAGCTGAAAACACCCTGCTTCAGCTGGGGCTATGTTTTCTCAACTTTAGCTGCACTATGACCTCAGATGACCCAGCCTGCTGTGAATCTGGCCACTGTACATTTGATCCAGAACACTGAACAACCAGTGTCATTTTCACTGAGTGCCAAATCCAATCTGACCTAGATGGAAAAGCCCTTACATCTCATCTCTAATCCCTTCAGTTCCACCCAAGCAGTGAGACCTATAAGCAAACACAGCACATGTACTTTAAGAGAAGTGGGCAAACAAATCAAGTTTCACAGAAATCTAAAAACTCAGACTTCAGGAAATCAGCCTCAGTGAAACTCTCCATATTGTCCAGAATAATATTTCTCTGTGTTGCTCACTTTCAGACCATTCTGTGACAGTAAACAGATTTTCTCTTTTATCAGTCTCACTCTGTAAGACCAGACTGAAGCAACAAAATATTCATTACCTCTTTCTGGCCTTCTAAAAAGGTACATCTTGCATAAATTTTGCAGGAAGCTAAAAAAAAATAGTTACAATTTTAAAACATTTTGCTTCGACATGCTAAACATTCCATTCCACATTTTTTTTCCGTAAAATCACAATTCTCAGCCACAGCCACTTCATCAGTATAGAAATAGCTGATTTTCCCACAGTCTCTCCAAAAAGTCAGACAGCAAACCTGCACTGAGATGGTTCAATTTCATTGGAGTCAGCACCTACTGAGCAATGTGGTTTTGGTTTCTTTTAAGCATTCAAGAACTTTTCTCGTAACAACACCAGATGGCCTTGCAATCAAAACCTTTGCCTTCAGCATGTCACCTCTAAACTCACTGCTGATAGTCTATGGACTTGAATTTGAATACAAATATACAGAAGCTGTTACAGATTTATTAAAAAAATTAAAATTACCTCTGGAATGACAAATCTTCCAACTGTATTATCTGTTCTCTGGCTTTCATATACCTTTCCATGAATTATGTGAAAAAATGAGAAAGAAGGAAGCAAAGAAAAAATGTCTTGCCTACCACCACCACAAGAAATTGTTCCTTAATTACAAACAGGACACCTTAAGCTGAGAAGTAAAGAGAAGGGCAAATCAATGTGACCTTTCCCCATCTTTTTGCTTTGAAATATGGGGTAGGCAGAACCAATTGATGTGAGCAGATTTAGTAAGGTAAACACCAGTGGCAACTTTTTATATTTAACAACATCAGGCGTTCTCCAGGAGAAAGAGTATGAACGAGAATACTCATTATGTACTCTTGCAAAACGTACTGTGAATTTAAAAAGAAAATATTTGCTTATCAGTTGTTACTGTATAATGTCAAACATACGGCAGCTACATGATGTTTTAACCTTACCCCCGAGCTACAAGGAAATTGTATAGATAGTTGGTTTTCTAGTGTCTTTAAAGTAACTAAACACGAAAGGTCAGACTTAAGGAGAGCACTAGATAAGCTGTCCAACAAGGCCAGCAGAGCTGAGGAAATATGCTCATGTGCAATGGATATCCCAATGTTTGCTTAGAGACATGCATAAATGTAACATTTAGTGATGGTTTCAAGCACCCCACATGAATAAGTGGCGGAATTTACACAGGAAAAGAAAGGACATCAAAGACCTGATTCAGAGAGTAGGAAGACGGCTGTGTTAACACTCTTAGACCAATTTCAATTAACCTTATGATACACTACCATAGTTACTGATCTTGTGACCGTGCATCACGATTAATCATATTTCCCACAGGTGGCTTGCACTAAGACACTCAGCCTCAGAACAGTGTCTTGCACACATTTTTTGCCACAGTGTATTAGCCCTTTGTGATGACACTATGATAAAATGCAAAAAATGTGCCTGGACCTGTATGGGAATGCCCCTGTCCCCAGTCATGCTCCAAAGGTCTCCTGAGACTTTTCCATGTGCCATCTCAGTCAGACAGCATTCACAGGGACACAGGAATGGGATTCACAGGACAGAAACATCATGTGTCTGCTTTGGCCATTGTCCTGAGCTAAAGTTTGGGCTACTCTTCAAACAAACTGGTGAATGGATGTTGGAAAATTGCTGCCTTAAAGGAGGTGCAATTGCCAATTTGAACGAGCTCTATTTCATCTGATATTCCCCCACTGCAGACTTGCGATATACTTTGCTCTAATTTTTACGAAATTTTATTTTACTGAGGTTCTGAGTGCTCCCCCTGACTTCCATAAGTTTGGGGTTTATTGTACACCAGTCAGTTCTCTCACACGCAGCATACAGTGCCCGAAAATTTCAGGTTAATTAACTCACATCTGGTTTTCCACAAACAGAAACACTATGTTCTGCTGCCAACTACTATTGCTAGCTAAAGTGCTTTGTGGTCTCTCTTGTTTGGGGATGAAACCAGTGAATCTTTGATTTTTAAGTCTATATTCTGCACGTCTGATACCTTGTTAGAAAGCCAAGGGTTATTAATTTCAAAAACAGAAGGTAGAGTTTAATGAGTAATGAAGAGCAGCTGTTGGAAGCAAACCTTTGTAGCCCTGGGACCGTCTTTCCCTATGTTACAATTACACTTTGATTGACCTCAACAATAACTAACAAGCATGCCCAGCTGGATCATAAACCAAGTATATACTATGTCCAGATATGGTTTAAAATTTCACATCAATGAAACACTCACTGTCAGTCTAGCTTCGTCCCATCATAAGTCAATCAGACTTACAAATAAACTTACTAGAGCTGGGACATGGTATTTTCCTAGGGGAAAAAAAAAACAGTTCTTCAGTGGCAATGAATGAACACTTTGGAAAAATTGCAATCAACACCAGGATGGCTCAACCTCTCAAGAAAAGACTTTTGCCATGACAGACGTGTTGGGCTTGTTCACTGTGCAAATATTTAGGGCTTTAAGAAGGAAAGGCAGGTTTCCAGGTTGTCTGAAAGAGCTATATCCCCATAGCTGGGAGGCTGAAAGCAGAAAAAGGTGAAGTTTGGGCTGATCAAGCAGCTGAAATATTTTCTCTATGAAGGAATGAGCTGCACTGGGACCTGGTGCTTTCAGGGGTTCTGTGGGTGGGAGGCCCACAGAGTTCAGTGGGGATACAGTACCTCTCACCTGTGGATAACCACATAGGGTTACACCTATATTTGGGATCTGTCTAAACAAATGGGAATATAAATTCAGAGACAAACTGTTTACACACACAAAACCAGAAAAATCTGGCCTGTGCTGTTTGGTGGATGGATTACTCAGAGTTTTACATCCTGTCTTGTCAGATAGGAACTTTGGTCTATAGCCAAACAATATTAGGGATGAGCCACTGCTGAATAAAACACTCCAGCCTCTGGATTTATATATACTCTCAACTTTCTAACACTTTATCCTCCCTCTCCTGACAGTTCCTGGTGAAATGGAAAAGCAACAGATCTTTCTCTCAGTAAGTCATTGGATTCTCCACTTAAAACAGCTATATATTATTAATATATTTTATTGTTTGTATTATTACTTAAACTGCTAAACAAAACAAATTGTCATAATTTCTTCCTGCCCATGAACTACATTATTACAGACACAAGTCTTGTTACAGCCACTTCCTCAAAGGGCACAGCACAGCCATGCAAATTTACTCAGATACCCAAACATCCCAGATTTGGTTTCCCATTTTAATTTTCTTAATGTGCTCTCTGAGACCACATCATGGCACCTCATACAAACTGCACCGAGGAAGAGTCAGCTAAGCTTGCACGTTGTGTTCTCTGTACTGCAGAGCTGAAACTGCACATCCTGCCTCTCTTCACCAGAAATCAAGGTCAAGCACATCCCACCCCCCTGCAGCTTCCCCTCTTCTGCACCTGGCTTAACAAGCTGAGAGTAAAGCAGATGACACAACAAACACTAACACGGATTTTGCTTCTCATACTGTTGCTTGTTTTTGCTTTGCATTCTCCAGCTGACATTGCTGCTGAATAATGGCTTATCACTGCTCTCAGTCTTAAAGAGAAGCCCTACTAACAAGGCTTCCTCATCATATCCATCTTGACATAGAATTTCTTCATAAATTCATATGTGACCTCAATTGTTTTTCTCAGGGGAATAAATCCTACCATACCATGTATAGGTTGCATGCGCCCACAGATTTTGATGGGACCAGAAATGTAATTATTGAAAGTCAGTTGGCAGTACCTTGGTTCCAGCCACATGGTTGCAGGTATAAACTGCAGCTATCATTCCATTTTCCAAAAGCAATATACTGTTTTTTCTAGCACAAAGAGAAAGGAAACAAAAAAATGAAACAAAGTACTCACCAGCAGGTAAAATGACACACCACCACCAGGAGAAAGCAAAATCCCAGTACCTCACACCATCCCCTACAGGGTCATCAAGCACAACACGCTGAGCTTGCAGCACACACTAAGTTTGGACAGACCACAGCCCAGGAGGGTGGATGTGGGAAGTGAATTCCAAAGCCAAGGTCGGGTGTCTATGGCTGATTCCAGACACGAGTGCTGTGCTGCAGGAAGGGAAGCGGCCTCCTGGGTAACCATTTGGGGCTTTACAGGTTCCAACTAACACCTTGAATTCTTCCCAGGAACTTATTAACAGCAGGCTGATCTCAAGTGTTCCTGGCATGGAGCTCCACACTGCACCAGCTCCAGTTTCCACGGATCTCAGCACACGGCTCCATATGGGGTGCACAGCGATAACACAATCCAGTGTCAGGGTGTCAAAGGCATGGAGAGCTGTGACAAGCTTTCTCTGCTGGACACAAAAGACCCATTTTTCTTAATAGTACCATAAGAGGGGGAAAGACATGGATATTTTGTCAAAGATTTTTCTTTCTTTCTTTTTGCCCTGGACACCACTAATCTTGGTGCCCTTATAAAAGGCTGATTATCAACCTGGTCTGTGCTTTGGGAACTTCCTGACCTCACCGTGGCAAAATTAATGATGTTACCTATGTGTGAAAGCAGCATGGGGGGTCACAGCAGCCCCAAAACTCCTCAGATGTGAAGATTAACTAGGATATACTTGGGAAATTTTAGTGGATAAAATGTCTCTCTCTTCTCTAAGAGCTTGCTCCTGCCATGACCCACAGAAGGTTTAGTCAGTTAATTTCTTCACATTCTCAGTTCAGGACTGAGCTGTACTCAATTCAGGACAGAGGGTTTTTGGTTTTTTTAATCTATTTGAAGTCAAGTATAACTGAGCTGATTTTCTCCACATTCCTTATTTTGTTACTTGCTTTCTGACTGCAATTACACAAACAATTCAAAGTACTTTAGGACTGGGGAAAAATCTAAATATTTTCCTTGGTTCTAGCAGACTTGCTGGACCAAAAGTAGAAATAAACAAATACTGCTGAGTAGATTCCTACACACATAATGGCAATTCGAATCACAGATAGTCCAGCTACAAATGTCCAGCACAAGGCTGGGGACAAAAGCACTGTCACAGACAGATTTTCTCTATCACAAATTTAATACCAGCAACATGCAGTTGGGGTGCTAATTACTCTGAAGCAAACTAGTCAATGAAATAAAATTACTAGATATGCAAAGCAAAGAATTATTTTAGTTTCTTGCCCAGGCTGGAGTTCTGTAACAATTTCCTCTATGACTGAATGGATACAGCACCATATAGGTACAGGCTCTGTGCTGAATTACCTGGAATATTTGAGTGACCAAGAGTATTTGCAGTTATCTTCCTCAGAAGTGATGAGTCAACAACACAAGGCTCCTGGGCCAAGTACCAAAGCTGGCTAAAAACCAGACATCAAAAGACCACTTCAGTTAAAAAGCTTTCTAAGAGAAAGGGGTCACAGAAGCTATCTAGGGAGACACACTGACACAAAGGGCGAGTGAAAGATTAAGGAGTGGGAAAGATTCTTTCTCCATGATATTATGAAACAGCAGCTATTAAGGAAAATTCAAGCATTCTGGTGCCTAAAAAAAAAAAAAAAAAAAAAAAAAGAACTTGTTTCTGAAGCAAAAGAACTTAAAAGTAATCATGTCTTCAAAAGTATATAAACAGATCTTTAAAAGCCATTTCCTCTATATTACTTCGCTAGAAGAGATCTTCAGGTCACTCTCCTCCTCTTGGGAAGAAGAAAAATGAAGTAAAGTTTTGAACTGTTCCCACAGAAATGGTTGCACTTAAAGCTAGATACACAACAAGGAGATGGTCTGAATGTCAGAAAAATGTATGATTAGAGGGTTGTCCCATTATTTTTCCCTTGCCTGGAAAGTAATATGAGTTGGAGCCTATTTTCAAGCCCTTCTCTGAATTCTCAATTCAAAGAGAAATTCTAGACAAGGAGAACTGTGAAATGAGAGCATGCAAGGCAAATCCTTAAGGGTACTAGTTATGGCTATGCAATAGCTAAGAAAAAGCCAATATGTTCATTCAGAACTGATATTTTTCAGACAACATCATATTCACAAGTTCCCAGAGTCTCAACTCAGAGCCTTTAGAGGACTGAGAATGGAAACAGAGAAACTGCCACAAAATAGCACCACTCAAAAGATATTTCAGCAAAGGTATCATGCTTCATGTGGTACAAACATTATTTCAGGCAGAAAATCTGCAGACAGATCATCCTTAAAAAGGTGAACGCTCAGATTCTACTAAAGTGGGTTCCAGCTTTATGAAAATTATAATTAAAGTACCAAAGATCTTTAAAAAGCCCACCACCATCCACTCTCAAAATCTCTCTCAAAATGGTTGCAGAGGTAACCATTTCTTTAGGGCTTCACTCTGAGACACATAATTTTAATATATCATCTGAAAACCCTACAAATATAGAAAAGCAAAGCTTTCCTCATGTTGCTGTCCATCACCAAGGCAGAATAGACACAGATATTAGGAAACAAGAAGAGCCTACAAGCATCACAACCAAGTCTTGCAAAACACACAGAGAATTTACACTTAATGCATCTATGAAACTAAGTGCCCTTATTTTAAGATTTATTCCACATCTACTCTGACAGGAATGAACTTATTCTGGAGTTTATTTTTACTTTGGGGTTTTTTAAACAATAAACACCCCCCACCCTGGTCAACAAATGTTGAGACAACCTAAATATAAATCTTCTATCCTATAAATTCTAATGTGCCTTTAGGCTGTAGGCAATTCTACCAGAACATACTCTACCTCCATCACAGGAAGAAAACATACAACTATTTGGATTGGGTTTGGCAGGACTGGAAATAAACCATAAAAATACTGCAGAGATTAACCAGTCATGCAGCACGGGAATCCAGAAACACTGATCCAACCACAACAGTTTCCATTGGACAAAGAATTCCCTGTATCAAAGCCTGTTGAGATACAAGATACCTTGCATTAGTCACAGTAAAAATGCACGTGGATGCTCATTTTGTAATTACAGTTCCAATTCAGAAGCACCCTGATTTTAACCGGGACTGACAGAAGCCCAGAACAGAGGGGTATAAGAAATACTTGTTATAAAGTAGAAATTCTTCCTCCACTGCCAACAGAAAATGTTTTTACGTTAAATCACCACTTCAGATTGTTTGAGCACCAAATCAAAAGAGGCTCTTCTTTTGCAGAGTTTCTAGGTAACCTGTCTTTAAAGTATCAAAAGACAACATACAGAATTCAAGAAGGCGTTTTCAGTATTCACAGACTTATCAAAAATACTGGTATTTACTCACTAGAAAAAAAAAATCTATAAAAACTGCAGGAAACACATCATACTACTAAAATATCTTGGAAGTTTTTCTTTAAATAAAAAAATTCAGAACTCCTACCAACTATCTCCATGTTAAAAAGAAATCAGAGGTCAGATGTGAATCTAAAGAATAGCAAGTTAATAAAGTGTCCTCCTCTGAGCTTCCAGGAGAAGAAAAACAGAAGGGGGTGTTAAATCTTTGAATAAATCTCCAGTAAAGACAGCCAGAAATTATGCTGCCTTTAGCCACATGAAAGCGAATAGAAGGATTTCTCTTTTTAAATTATTCTTTATTGTCTGCTTTGTAAATCGTGATCACATGTGGTATTTATTACAACGAAATTTTCTTATTGCTGTAGCCCTCATGCTTGCATTTGGAGCTTTCTGTTTGTTTTTAAAAGAAAAAATGTCGAGAAATCTTAAGTTCTGTGACTGAAATGTTCTGGTGGTGTACAAGCCAGAGGGTCATGGTGACAACCAAGGAGCCTTTGTAAAATGCAACACATGCATTTTTAAGTTGAGATTCAAAGCAGTAGAAAGAGTCTAGATCCCATTATCCCATCTCTCCATTTCATCCTCACACAGACAGATTTTTATGGGTAGGATGGGAATTGAAGTCTAACAAGATTTTTCTGTGCCTGTGTAACTTCAGGGCTTGCACTCCTTATTCTAAAGCCCACCAGAACCATCCCATTAGGAACAATTATTTAAGACCTTCTACAACTAACTTTACAAACTTGCCAAACAGGCAAAGCCAATTCCCAGATTGACACAAATTCACCTCCCCACTGAGGCCATGAACCACCACATATATTAAACTAAAGAGAGACACTGATATGACCACGGATAAACACATTCCTTGCATTTTTTTTCCCAGTTGGAAATTGACCCACGTTTGGTTTGAATTAAAGATTCATCGCACTGAAACAAATAACTAAATGGAAAGATATGAGTCCCTTTGAAGAGCAGGCAAATCAAATTTAGGTGATAATTAGCAGCAGACAATTGAAACCTACTGTTTATTTGCACAGAACCTGATGTTACTGAGACACAGCTTGAATTCAGGCACACTGTGAACCGAGCGACAGAGTTTTCAGGAATTAATTTAACAGTTTAATATCTGAGGTAGAAACAACCACGCTTTGAACAAAATGAGACAAATTTACATGTGCTCAGACCCCTCGCTCCAGCTACTGTCCCTTCCTGTACAGTTACTGTGCTTCCAAGGCTTTGTATGCTGTAATTTGTTTTTCCCCAGAATACTCCTCTCCTGGGAAAGCGATGCATAGGGATGCCATAATTGGGAAGAAGAATAAGCAGATCATAGTGGAGTTATAATGAAGTATTACCTCCTATAATGTCTGCCCAACTTAGTCCCTGTTTGTTTAACTTAGTTTGCCAGGGAGCATAAATACACATGTCATCAGCTGCATGTTTGGCAAACCAAGCAGTTTTTTCTCAGGATGTGCTTGGCCTCAGCATAAGAGGAAGCACAGTTGTGTAGCACAAGTGAAGATGAGAAAAATGTCTCTCCAGCACAAAGCAGAGGCTAGAGTAGCAACTCCCATAAGATAGATTTGGCCAGAGCCTTGAAGTGAAATTTTGGTGTATTTTTCACTTCACCACATGTTTTATGGGTTGTTTTTTTTTTTTTTCAGTCAGTCTAAGCTATCATCAAATAGAAATAGGATGATAAAGGCTTTTAAAATGTTAGAAATTATAGAATCTTTGCAATAAAGGGAAATAGCAATCAGATTAATGAATTTCACAGGAAAAAAAAACTGCAGTCCTCAAGACACAGATCTCCCTGTATCAGGAGACTGGTTCCACTTTGAGCTACTGAAGCCTTCATTCCAAAAGGAAGAGACAGTGTTCATTCCATGCTCACTTGTGTCTGCTGGAGTTAAGACTTAGAAGAATCAAATTTTGCTGTTACAAGTTGTTATTGCCTCATTTTATAGCAATTTTCCCTGACAACAGGGGTTGAGGGATGGCCATGGGTGGGCATAGAAGGGAACCCTTCTCCCGTTCACGTCCAGCAAGGGAGCAAGTGTAACATCCCAGTCTGTGTGTGCTGGAGGCTGCTGTGCCATTGGAACCCTGGAAACAGGGAATTTTGAACTTTCTGTGCTGTGAGGCACTGATCCCCAAAAGAACACTGCTTTTGACCTGAGGCCTTAGAGAAGGCTTCCAAAACTGAATGGTAGAACTAGAATCACTGGTGTGTAGTTTGAATAGAAGTGTGTAATGTTACATGGTGAAGGATTTGGGGGTTTAGAATATAGTAATAGATATAAAGCAAGATGGAGGTTTTGGGGCAGAGGTTTCTTTCTTTTTCACCTTCTTCTTGGGTCCAGGTGGTACTTTTTAATTGGATAGAAAATGCTGCACTGCAGATCCTGGGTGTTTGGTCATTGGGTCAAAAGTAAAAATAATTTAAGTGTCAGTTTTTAATTGGACAATTAAGCCTTAAAAGACCTTGTAGCAAGAGAGACACCTTGCCATTTCACCATTTTTAGCTTGTTAGCTAGAAGCGCAGTAGCACTCACTATAGGCAAGAATTAATAAACATCTGAGTCCGATCACAAAATTCCATCTCTCACGCTTTTAATCCCAACTCTGGTGGAAGAGAAAAAAAGAAGATAAAAAGCGATACTGGGTCATTTCAAGAAGCACCAAGGGCACCTGCTGAGAGGTTCTGCTATTATTCCCAGCCCTGAGCATGCATCAGCAAGGGACCATCCCTTGCCAGAGAGAGAGCCCCTAGGTCTGGTCTTTGCTCCAGCCTGACCCTGTAAGGAAGCCACAGAGTTTTCTCTGCAGCTCCTCACTGGGTTTTGCTCTGAATCTGCTATTGCTAGAGAATTTAAGGCAGTCCCTCTCCTCATCACTCAGAGAGAAAGCTCTTCACCTTGAGAGTGAAGCTTTAGAAAGACTGCTGTCCCACCCTGCTTCCTATATAGGTATTGCCCAACATGAGTCCTGTACCAAAAATAAAATAGCAAAGTCAACACACTTTCAGGACTCAGGAGGTAAATTTTGCCTCTTTGGGGACAGATAACTCACATAATTTAGCACAGTTACAGAGATCAGCTATCTCTGGCCAAGTCTATGTACTTCACAATAAATATGTTTTTCTTCAAGTAATTTAGAGGGTGCTCCCATACACTTACCCCTCCACCCAGAGAAAGCATATTACCATTAAATTTCCATATTACCAAAGCAGAATTATTTCTATAAAAGCTATGATTCTATTAATCATAAGCATGGTCACCTGAACTTTAAGACTCTCAAGAGGAACTGGGGCCTGGTCATCTGACTGCTTCTGCCACACTAACAGACTGCCACTAAAGTCTTTAGTAAAAAAAACCACATTCTTTTAGCTGTCACAGAAACTGGCAAAGTTTGATCCTGTAAACCTTTTTCAGAAGTTTATGTTAAGATTATTTAGTTTGTCACAAGGTAACACATATAAAGAAGAAGAGACCAAACCTCACCTGAAGATCATATATCCAAATTTTTTAGGAATTTCAAAGTCCTTCCTGTAAGCTGGATGAGTTCCTATCACAGGTGCATCAGTCAGAATCAAGAAGAAATTATGGCTCTAACTGACAAGGCTATGCTGGAAGAAGCCCTCATGTATTCTGGTAAAAAAAATAAATAATTAAATAAAACAAAACAAAAATAAAAGCTTTGGGACCTAATAGAACACACTCCTTCCTACATTTAATAGCATACTCATGGGTAGCTTCCCTGATACAACACTATTTCTGAAGTCCTCACCTTCCTCACATCCCAATTCTTTCTGAGCTCACACTTCAGCTTTCAGATGCTTCATTTATGGCTACACAATGCTTCTGGGAACACAGAAGCAAGCAGCTCACTGAAAATATTTGGGCTAAAAGGAAGCAAAACGACTTTTTGTGCAAGATCACAAGAGCAATCTTCAACAGGCCTGTGCCAAGAGCAGGATAGGCACAGGGGATCAGGTATGGAGGATGAAACACCTCTTTCCAGCCTTCTTTCCAAGCAATTCACTATCTCAGTTTGCAGTTCTGCTCTTGTGTTCTCTAACTGCAAATCACCCTGATAACACCCCATTCTAGTGACTTTTTATTTGGGTACAATTGAGTTAGACCTGAAATTCTGAAACAATCTTAGCAGGGCTGCAAACACACTTTAATGCCTTGAAAAGTAAGCCAAGTGATCTGCCATAAGATGAACAGGTAAAACAGAAGCAGTGTTGTGCCATTCACAAAAGGGTATTAACAGAGATTTCTTTTCCAACAGAAATCCACTGAATTGAATTTTAAAACTAGTATTTTCTATTTTGGGCTTGGCATATTTCACCACAGGTAAAAATAAAAATCAGCTGGGTGAAGGCTTCAGACAAGGAAGGGAAATTACAAATTGAATGGAGTTTTTAGGAGCTGCAAAGACTGAAAACATAGGACTCTGCAACAGACAGGTTTAGGGATAACTGTGCAAGGTAAGTCTTTCCAAATCCCACCACAGTCATCAGAAAACCTGAGACACTGTTCACGAGTCAGAGCACTCAGCAGATATCTAGCATAAGCTACAACATTTTAAATTATGGACGCCAGTTGGGTTTTTTCTCCCTACTTGTACTGTATCCATAAAGAACAGCAGTTTTATGGGGAAACAGCTCTGTAGGACTGAATACACTGCAGCTCACCAAAGCTCAAAGAACCGGGTTTATCCACCAGCCCCTGGCTGTAGCAGCACACAGCTGTGGGACCAAGCTTCTCCCATGACAATCGCTCAGCATCCTCGATGAAAGGATGCCAACTCTGCAGGACCACGAGGTGGATCTCAAAGATCCGTGTGGGGTCCCTTCCAACTCGGCATATTCTGTGATTCTGCGCAGCCCTTCAAGACCCGCTGATGAATCACAATGCCGAAATCCCCACTGTCGTTCTTAAGAGGAGCAAACCAGCAAGAACCGCTTCAGTGCCCTTCCTCGCACCCTGCCTCCGTGGAGTGGGAGGGCGTGGGGGCTGCCAGTGGGGAAGGAGGGAAGCGAGAGCCCTGCTCAGCCGCCCGCAGCCCCTTCCCGCACCGCAGCAAGAAGCACAAGCTGCTTCCTCCACCTCGTGGAGAATCGTGAGAATGATCCGCAAACCGCAGACACCAAAAATTGATAAAACACACAATATTTGCGCAAACAAACGAACGAACAAAAAAAAAAAAAAAGTTCTTCCCCCGGCACAGAGTGTTGGAGAATTTTTTGAAATAGTTTCCTGTTCCATCTGATTTATCATAGCTGCTTAAAAAACATCCATTTTTCTTATTAGTGAAGAACATCATTAAATAAACAAGAGATTCAGAGAAACAACTTAGAGATCACTACTGAGAAGGAATGGTCAGATCTTAAGCTACTTGGGAAGTGGCAATATTTATTAATGGCTTTATCATTAGAATGTGGGGAGAATATCAGGATAGGTTTCTTCATCTCACTGTGCTCAAAAGTTTGTACCAGTAAATATTATTGTTACTACACAAGACACTAACTCTGTTACTACTATTCTGGAACTGCTATATTCTTAATAAAAGTGGTTTTGCTTCATTGGTGCTTATCTTTGTTTCATGAGCTGTCTTGTTCTCCTTTATTTCAAGTTTACGTGATAGTATCAGATTAATCTTCTCCTGATCAACCCATATGTCAGGTTCTACTTGACACTTTTAAAAAGTGCTTTTCTTCAAAATTTCCTGTATTTCAACTCTATTTTGCTAGGTTTTTGTTTGCCTATTTGGGTTGTCTGGGAGGAAGAGGAGGGGTTTGGGGGAGTTAATGGGGCTTTTTTGGCAGGTGTTTTTTTAATAAGAGCAATTAACACTTCATTCAAATAAATCGATGAAATTACAATATTACCAGTATTCCTGGCACATTTTTGCTTTTGTTGCCTCAAATTTTGCTTTTTGACTGCTCAAAGATGATTTACCTTACAAAGATATTTTGGTTGAAGTGTCCACAATGACACCCACCCCAAAGCAAAGCATGGTATCACACAGTTGAACCAGCCAAATGTATTAACTGTGTGCTAATTGCATAGCAAGCAGCAGCGAAATTAGGTTTTAAAATCAACACTCCATTAAGACAGCTGGAAGAAATTCACACTTTGCAGTGCTATTGTGTCTGTCTGCCTACAGAATCTAGACATACTATTCTTTCTGAAAAGTAGTCAAATTGTTGGATAAAAATGCTCTGCAGAGCAAATTTCACCTTTAATCCAGATTCTAGTGTTTACCCTCCATTCCTTCTACCTTTTCCTGTGAAAAAAAAAAAAAAAGTTTAAAAATCCTCACCAAAACAAACTCCACAATCCTAAAAGCTCTTTATCCAGAGGTACCAGTGATTCCAGCCTAAACCCACTCCCCTGGCTGAGTGCAAAGGAGGCCAGAGCCCTGTGCTAGGCTCATTGCAGTCAGGCACATCGCAGCCAGGGCCGGCTCTAACATCCACACCCAGCCAGTGCTGCATGTCCCTGCTTTGTGAGGGCCCTGCCCTGGAGGGTCTATACATTCCTACGTGCAGGAGAGGAAACAGGAGTGCACAATCCCGAATACAATTTTTAGCAAGAACATGTACCCAAACTCCCTGTCCCTGTAAATGGCTGTTAGCAATTACCAGGCTACCAGCACTTTTTGGCACCTTTACAGGCAGCAGTTCCTGGTTGGATTTACCCTTTTCCCTGCTGTGGCTGTTCCCTGCCTAGCCAGCTGCATGGCAGATTGCCCCCTGGCTGCATCCATTACCTCACAAAGGCACTAAATAAGTAATAATGTTTTTATCACAAAGACTGGTTTCAAGGGACAGAAAAAGCAGAGGCTCAAGTGTCTGAACAAGGACTGTCTAGGTTTGCCATCTGTACTCAGAGAGCAGCTGCCAGCACTGCTTTCACCACCAGCTGAAGGAAGAGATTGAGACTGGAGGGGGAGCTGGCAGCTACTGCAGCAGAGGTAACAGACCACGTAAAAGAGATTGTGGATGAGGATGAACATAGAATATTTTTAATGGTGAAGAGACAAGGCACGTTAAAATGAAGAGTATTCACTGCATCCAGTGAACATTTTATGAATTACTGCCTGGACTTAGAGCTACAGCATGAATGAGATTCCTCAGCAGAGCTTCAGTAGCTGCTTGCATTTGGTGAATATTAATTCACGAGACAACTCTGCTAAAGATGACACCTACTTGACTGACAATTCTTATTTTCTGTAAAATACCAACCATTTGACTGGTAACAATCTTTTATCATCTCTCTCACAGTATGTTCTCTTTCTAGGTCAGAAAAAGCAGAAAATAATGTATTTTTCAATACACACCATTACCTGTGTGACCCCATAAAGTTCAATTCAAAACTGCAGCAAGTTAGATCACCTTTCAAAACTGCACACTTAGATAACCTTTCTACACAATGTTAACTGAATATCATTAGCACAGAGTTGTTAAGGATGGATGGGACGACTGGAAGTCACCTTGTCTAAGGCCTCTGCTCAAGCAGGATCACCTAGAGCATGTTTCCCAGGACAATGTCCACATTATGTGGTACTGCACGATTTCCAGGGCACTGCTTGATGTCTTAGTCAATCACTCCATCAGACATACCTTAAAATGCCTCGTTTCTTCCCTAGGCCTATAGTTTTAGTAGGTGCTTTTGGTGGAAGGAAAGGCATGAGACCACTGTTTCAATGCCCTCAGAGACTGTTGGCTGCACCACTACAGACAGAGGAAGAAATGCAGTCTATAAAAGATAATAAATAATAAATATTGCCTATAAAAATTAAAAGGATAATTACTGCAATACAAAAAGAAGTCTGTGTGAAAGACCAACTAGCCTGAAATTCTGTAAGGGAAATAATATCTGGGGGGAAAAGTCTTCACAATGAGATTTGGTTGCATCTGTATCATGTTAAAACTTCCTCTTGTTACTCAGAGCCCACCAGAACCACTCCATTTAGCACAATTATTTAAGACCTTCTACAGCTGACCAAGCCCTTTACAAACTTGCCAAACAGGCAAAGCCAATTCCCAGATTGACACAAATTCACCTCCCCACTGAGGCCATGAATCACCACATATATTAAACTAAAATTAAACTTATATGACTGTGGATAAATACATTCCATGCATTTTTTTTTCCAGTAGGAAACTGACCCACGTTTGGTTTGAATTAAACTCATTCGTTGCACTGAAACAAATAAGTAAATGGAAAGATATGAGTCCCTTTGAAGAGCGTGCAAATCAAATTTAGGTGATAATTAGCAGTAGATAATTGAAACCTACTGTTTATTTGCACAGAACCTGATGTTACTGAGCTACCTCTGGAATGAACAAATAGAGCTACATATTCTGCTTTCCACCCTTCTCATTTTTAAATCTTTTACAGAACATTGTCAACTCACCAATGTCAAAGCTCCTGCAACCCTGTTAAGTAAATGAGGGGAAGGAAAAAAGTGAAAATACTATTTTTCTGTTCTAAAATACAGTGGACCTTCAACAATCTACATCTACTCCTCCTCTTCTTTATTTCCATACACACAACAAAACTGGATTTCAAGATAAATCTTGCTTTTGGATTGCAGTACAAACAGCCTTTTTGAGTATAAGGTTTTAAGGCTCCTAGTCACACCATCTGTGGCATGGTTTATTCCAGCCTTCAGTCTCAAATTCTTTTAATGCCTGGACCCTGGTATCAGAGCCATAAAACTACTACTAACACCTTCAAGTCTGAAGGAGCATGGCAGATGGGGGAAAAAAAAAAAGGTAAATAAATCCAGCTTTCCCAGCCATCAATAATCTTGCCCTGGTATATATTTCTTCCAAACCAGCCAGGTAAGGAAGAAAATCCTTTCCCTCTGATTGGGGTAGATGCTAAACACATCTGTACGCAAGTAGCAGAGGTGTCTCTTAGCTAGAGATTTTACAAACTGAAGACGTGAACATTAATTCCTGAAAAAGTTATGGAAAATTTATGGAAAATGGGAGTACAGGTAAAATATTACTAATCTTTGTAGGATCCTGCTTCATTAAAATGGCTCCAAAACAAACCATGCCTCTGACAGAACACTGCTGAAGAAACAGGTCAAAGTGACTTAAGACTAGAAGCATCCAAGAATGCTCTACTACCTATTTAGGAGATTAAAATTTGACTGCCAAAGGCTAAAACTAAACAAAATCAGCGTGGGTTGGTATCTCCCTTTTAGCTTTAACAAAATCACCTGTGTTAATATTTCACTTTTTAAAAAAAGCAGTTCTCAACCTCCTGGGAAGTGAGATTTAACTCTCATGAAGTTTGTCACAGGACTAAAACTGCCCTTCTGAATAGAAGAGAGTAACAATGCATTTTAGAAAGGGAATTCTGATCACTACAGATATTGTAATGTTGCATATTGTTTTTACTAAAAACTCAAAATTAATCAAATCACTGGGGAAAATTTAACCTCGGGGGAAAAAAAAACAGTATAATAGCAAATAGATTGCATACATTCCTTACCTCTCATTAAAGACCTGCATTGTCAATGACACTCATTCAATACCTTAAGAATACCCCCCCCCCCCCCCCCATTCCACAATATTTTGGAATTGACTCACAGTTTTTAGCAATGCCCTTGCCCAAAGTAACATCAGACCTTGAATATTAGATATGTTCTTTCACAAACAGCTTTCAAACTGTGTGCGAGCCCATCCTTACAACTGTTAAGACACACAAACCCTCAGCTGAGTAAAATATTCACTAAAATCATTCTCCATCCAGGTGCAAAGAAAAAAAAGAGCAGTGTGTTTAATGTTGTGGTAATTATGCTAACTAGTACATTAAGAGATACAGTATTGTACAACTTCCTGTGTCTACAAAACATGCAGTACTTTTAAAACCCCGTTTGAGTCATTTAAATCTCAGATCCCCAAAATATCCATCCCACACACACCTACTCACCTTTCTGCTCATCTCTTCCAAACTCTGGAGCCTCTCCTCCTTCAGCCTCATGTGAATTTCCTTCTCTGGACACAAAGGTTTCCAAGTCCCTGTTCCTGAACACTCAGTATTGAGCCTTCCACAGACACAGCTGACACTTTATTTGCCCTTGGAAACAGAGGCCTCCAAAATTCCTAATTCATTTTGCCATGAATGCAACGTGGAATTGTTCAACCTCAATAATATGAACTCCATGTATTTTTTATGCTGTTGCCATTTGTCAGCCCCAGATACACCCAGCAATGCCATGCTGTGAGATGAACTACATCAGGTTTCCAGTGATGATGACTCCACTCCCTGGGCAGTCCATTCCAGTGATGAACAACCCTTTCAGTGAAGAAACTCCTATAATACCCAGCCTGAACCTCCCTTGGCACAGCTTGAGGCTTTGTTCTGTCACTACCTGCCCAGGAGAAGAGGTCAATCCCCACCCTACATATATATATATATATGTGTGTGTGTGTGTGTGCATATATATATACACACACACACACACACATATATATATATATATATATATATATATATATACACACACACACACAAAATACTGAAGAGAAGAAGCCTTAAATTCTGATGCAGCTAGTTTCTCATTTATAAAACACTTTTCCCCCACAAGGTAAAATAAAATAGGGTTTATCCTCAGCACACCGCAGGGCAACTGTAAAGGTTTTTGCTGTTACACCACAAATAATGGTTCAGCTGGATAGTCCTTTGTGGATTTCTTCCCTAGCAGAGGAAGCTCCCTCAAGCTTACTTGGTGTTTACCTATTGTAACTCATTATTTTGCACACTTTTATTCCACGTCCAATACGATGACCAGTTGCAAGATCAGCAGCACTCAGAAATGCCAATCCATAAATCACAAATAACTCAGTACACCCACCACTACTCATCTGAAATCTGTATGTGCATTGCACCTGCACACCAGAGCTGCTATGAGCAGATCTTCACCAGACCTTGCTTCTTTTCTGCAGTGACTTTCTTTAACCACAGTGAGAGCTGACCTCAGTCACAGACTATTTCTCCCATTTCTTGAAGCTGACAGATGTATTGTTGTGAAAACTCCAAGGAAACATGCCTATGATTTGAAAAGAAAAGTTCAAAGGTTTGTAAAAAAACACCTCACTGAAGAAGAGAGATATTCCTCTAACTCTTAAAATTATTTCCTTACCTTTCCTTGTGCCAATCTGATTCTGCCTTTTTTTTTCTTCATTCAGATCCTCAAAATGAATGCCGTTTTGACTTTCTTCAATCAGTTGTGTATTAACACACAAGCCTGAATCTTCAGAAATTCAGCCCCACAAGTTGGAATAAACATAACAAGCCCCAGTATAAAAATGCTATTGAAAAGCAATAAAACATACACCATGTTCCTATAACAAAGATATTTTCAGCTGAAGGTACCTGCACAGTAGACTGACATAAAATGTTTAGCAATGCAGAAGGTTTGCCTGGTGATTCTACAGGGATATGACAAAAAATAATAAAAAAAGATGCTTAGCCATTCTAGCCCAAGAAGAGATTAAAATAATATATAACTGATTTTATTCATTTTGTTACTGTCTGAATCCATGTGGGAAGCATTCAAAAGGCATGTTTATTTTGTCTCATTGACAAAATAACAAATACTAACCATGAAGATTTCTACCTTTCAACAGTGCAGGCCCTACTCCAAGATGAGAGGCAGTGCCCTTCACAATGCTCCACTTCCAAAACCTCCAAAAATAAAGTGAGGAAGTTCCAGGCATAAGTGCTTTACTAGATCAGAGTCTCAGCATACTCTCTGAAAAATTCAATCACAGTAAGAAAAGGTTCATCATCCCTCTAATAAAATTAGGAAGGTTTTTTGTAGCACCTGCAATTGCAGCATCTTCTCACAAAATACCCAAACACAGGTATCTATAACCAAATGCAGCTGACATGAGTCAAACCTCCAGCACGGATGCAGCAACCACTTGGCTGACAAAAGCCCTCTCATCTTCCATCTCCCTGAGGCATCAGGAAGATGATTCCTCTACCCTGTGAAAATACACCAGAGGACAGCGTGTCTCAAGAATCTCACTGTGGCAAGACTACTAACACCAACAAGGCAGGACCATTGGCTCTCTTGTAATTTGGAGATTAACACTACTGAGTGTAGTTATGATGCCATGTGAACCAAATCCTAAGAGTGTATGTTCAGAAAGATGCATAAGGAGTATGGAAAGTTGGCCTATTAAGTATATTACAACAGAGCTGCATCATGAAAAGCAGAGTAAGAATATTTTGTAGTCATACTACTTAAAACTGAGACCAATCATCTTTTGGAAATGTAAATATTCAACTTGGTTAAATCAAGACAATCACAGATAGACATTTTTTCCCAAATCTTTGGCTGTATTGCAATGGTTGTTTCAATTTGTAATCTCCAACTAAACATTTCCTATCCATGGATTAACAATATATTTACTGACTTGTGTCTTTTAACAGTATTTATCCAACATAACAAAATAAACTGCAATTTGTTATACTTTTTTTTTTACAAAACATTTTATAAATATTTTTACAAAATGTATACAAAGCAATTTCAAGTGAGACATACTTTACAAATGAAGGTATTTAAGCAAATAAAGTCCATACCACGCTGACAATAAGTGACACATCCTCTTTAAGTGAAGTCAGTCTGTAAGGCCTCCCTACTCTAACAGATAAATTATACCAAAATCTTCAAAATGAACATAGTTTTCTTAATTGCCAGTTTAAAATTTGTTTTAATATTAGGCAGTATTAAATAACATTGAAATCACAATGCTGATCCAGCAAAATAATGAAAACATGTTTAAAATCATGCACATTCACAATACTTTGCTGGACTTGAGCCCATATGATTAATGAATTTTTTTAAGCACCACAAAAATACATTTCTTTCATTTACGGCTTCACCACGTACCAGAATTCCTTTAGAATTGAATTCAAAGAGTGAATGACAGAACATTAACAATCTAAGATCAATCTTACTAGGATTGTTCAAGGGGTTCCTCTCATCAGCAGTTCAGAGAAATGGGTCTGACCAAATCAACCACAATTACTTTTTGCAATTTGACATTTTTTATATGCCATTGTCCCCCCTTCCCAATGAGATCCAACAGAAGACACATACCCTGATACTTCAGTTATATATCTGCTATAGAGAGGCTGAAACCCCACACCCATTCGAGGTGGTACAATAACCAAGGGGACTGATGAATGTGCAACTTCATTTTTTTTTTTCCTCAATAAAAGAAAAATTTAACTAGTTAACATAAAGCTGCGTAACTTACTGCTCTCCTTCTTAAATAGTTCAGAATTCTTACATTTCCAAAGAGATAAAATATGCATCAGGATACACAGCCATGAGAATATTATTAAATCTAAAAAGGCAATAGGTGAAGACTATCTTGTCAGTTTTGCCAATAAGAAAATAACTAACTGCCTGAGAGACTATTCTGTGGACACCCAACTAAAAATTTAAAACTGGCAATACTTATTAATATTTCATAGAACACTTGGGAATGTTGGGTTTTACAAACATGTACTCTAAAATTGGCACAATTTATTTAAATGGCAATTAATAACATACAAAACCAGTACTTCCATTCACGTTGAAGGGGAAATGAATTTTAAGGAAGTTCATCTATCTCTCATTGCTTTCTAGATTTGGTTTCCTTTAGTGGTCAGACAGTGGACTGTAGCTCAATACTGAGTTGCGTTGTAACATTCTACTATCCCAAGGATCTAATTCTGCTTCCTTCCGTGCCATTCAGCTGGACTGAATTACACACCAGCAAAACCTTTTGGCATCTCTCCTGGCGATCTGACTGACAACCACAGCTTGTCACAATGAGCCTCTCACATCGTGAAAATCATAATCAGCAAGTCTGGGAAATGGCTGGCAATGTCTCGGAGAAATGGTGGAGAAGTTCAGGGGGAGAACATGAGCATACCTTAGAAACCACAAAAGCTGTATCCTCCTGAGCAGACATATGTACTACACACACGTGACGAACGTCAGCGCGCTTATGTGCACAAAAGCACTTATGACCAAAGTAAACTAAAACAAAGCAGCATGGGCAGTAAAAAAAAAAAAAGTCATAGATTAAAATAAATAAATAAAATAATAAGATTCTATCTTAATAACATGACAGCAAGCCAAATACAAACCGTGCAATGGTTTCACTTGGCTTTACAATATGAATTAATAATTACACATTTTTTGATATGTTTAAACAATGGGATTGCTGATCAACTTTGGTCTGTACATATCTTGATAATTATGACTGCTACGGTGGATGATTAAACATTCTCTGACAGCAAAAAGCAAAAAAAATCAAAAATAAACACTGGCCTTTAAATTTAATCAGAGTAAGGCTAACATCCTCTTAAAATATAAGCTACAAATACAGTTTTCAAATAAAAGTGCTTTTGACACTTGGTCTGAAAAAAAAAAAAACAAACAACAAATTAAAAAAAAATATACCACTTCAGAAAGACTCAAGGCTGACTACATCCAATTATAAAATGCAAAATCTTTTCCTCAAGAGATAACATATATGTATTATATATATAAATTCATGGCTCTATCATGGCCTCATCCTGTACACTTTGCTATTTACTGGCTTCCATTCTACCTTCCTTAGTCAAGCATTTATTATTTCATATCATGCCACTGTGACTAAGATCATATAATATCATCCCACAGACTAAAGTTACCCACTACAAATATATCAAGTACTAGTTTCTGCTCAGAAAGCAATAGAAAAGCACTTAAAGTTTAAATTATGAAGCCTTGTAAACACACTGATGATTTCCTTCCAACTTAAGAATCCTAGAATTCAGATTCATTAACAAAGCAAATAATCACTTCTGAATAGAGGTACAGTGGGTTTTCCAGAAAAACTAAAATTTTGATGATTTGTGGAAGAGAAGGGTAGGGGAGAATTGTTGCTTCCATCACTCTTTAAAAACATTTTCTCAATAAATATATCCTTTCAAATGACTGTGATTGTCAGTATATTATACCGTATTATATAGGGCCTAACAACCTGCAACCCTGTTACGTTGCAGTACTGCTCAATTATCAAAAGCACTATCATAATAATACTTGAAACAGTAAGGCCCTAACAGACTGCATTCTAACAAGGATTAACTTTACTTGGATATCTCACTGTAACCACAATGAGTATTGCTCTCAAAACACAGAACAGAATCTAATTTAGAAAGGTTAACCTTAAATGCATGTCAGGCTGTACTTGTGGTGTCATTCACATTTGCTTCTGCTAAGAGAAACATAACTTGTCCATGGTACTATTAACACTCTAAGATACTATTTACAGCTGCTTCTAAAATAGAGTCAGTTTCTACAACACTTTCACTGTGGTCTGGAATAAACTTTTCCAGGCAGTTCTCTTGTGAAGCAATAGGCGAAAAATTAGGGAACTCTAATTCAACCGAGCCACTACTCGCTGCCTCATTTTGTGGCTGCCTCCCAGTTTTTTTAAGTTCTAAGATGTTTTTAAATGTAGTTTCTAAACTCTTACTGAGCAGCAAGTCTTGCTGGGCTTCACCAGAGCCTTTCCTGTTATCAGGATGCAAAACCTCATTCTTTGGAGAGCTCCTCAGAGTTTTGTCTTGAAGTGAATTATTACACGTTACCTTTGAGAAAGACTGAACTGTGTTCCTTGATATTTTATTGTGTGTTTCTTGACTGCCTCTTGACACAATTTTTGACAAGTCTTCAGAACTCGAAGAATTCTCAGTGGACTTGGCAAGATCTTTCCTACTCATCCTTTCTTCAGAACGGGCCACATATTGGCTCTCAGAAGAACAATTAGCTTTTTCAAACTTTAAAGCTTTAGTGAGGCTCTCAGATTTTTTAGAGGAAGCTTTTCCTTCTTGTGGTGTCAGAATGTTGTTAGGCACTAGAGGAAGTTTACTGTGATTTGTGGACTCTGCTGAGCTGGATTTTGGTCGGTCTCTGGTTTGGGTTTTGGTAGTCTGACTTCGAGAAGGTAACGTTTTGCTAGGCTGATGGTCACTTTTGCTGGACTGTGCTTCTTCAGCTGTTTTCTCAAATTGTTTGGCAGAACAACAAAAATCGGCCTGATAACCATCTGAAAATTAAGCAGCAACATTTTACTAAAATTACCCACGCATCCAAATGACTGACACTCCAACACAGTTCCTGAGTACGGAAATTCAAATAACATCCACAGCTTACAGATCTGGCTCTTTAAGAGATGTTCATATGCTTAAGTGTTCTGCTGCATACAGTGCAGGAGATTAGCGCTAAATTAATCAGCACACTGCTCACGTATGTGCACTGTAAAACCAGATTAAGGGCACTTCCCAGCATTCTAAATATGCAAATATGGTCTCTGAAGATTAATAATTTCTACAACACCACCTGTGAATATATTTTAAAATATGCAGATCATGCAGAACCTTTAAACAAATCGTAGCTGTAATATTCCACAAATAATGCATTTCCAGGTGCTATGTTTAACAATATCCCAGTTAAAAATGCTGCCATTTAAATGGCCATGACACTCCAGGAGCAAAACTTCATTAAGATGAACAAGTGTATTCATACTTCAAACAGTGCTGCTCTTTCTGGCTGCAAGCAAACTCAGAGATTCTTCCCTGCTAGAATGGAGGCACTACAGGAGTAATGGCCGCCGTCAAAAGGAACTCAAACATTTCTCTGCCAAAGAGGTAAAATATTTTTTTCCCCACAAATAACTGCTTCAACCCTACAATGTCTCTGAATTGCTGGATTCTGGAGTTATAAAAGTTATCTTGCAAATGCTTATTCAGTATTACAGCAACTGGAATACATAGCAATCAGTGCCTCACTGTGGCCACAACTATTTTTAAACACTCCATGCTTAATTTAGAAGTTAAGCATTACTTACCAGGATCCACAAGTGCAAGACGCTTATCCCGGGTCAGAGATGCTCTTTCCTCCTGGTTAAACATCCTATCAATCATAACCATTTCTGCAGAGGGATTTATCCGCTGGAGGAAAAGGAAACAACCAATCTCTGTAGTTACTCATGTTGGTGTCAAATCAAAACACTGATAGATTAGTTAATTTTCAGAGAAGAAGAAACTTTTTGTTACGTATTTGCGAAGAACTCCCATAATTCAACAGTCTTGACTCTGACCCAACCACTACTGAAACTCAATCATGAAATACTGCTCACATTATACTGTAAATTTTATTTGGGAAAGACTTTAAAACAGTGATTTGCTATTCCAGTTGTATCAACTGTACTTTATCAGGACTGTGTATATTTACTATTGCATACCACAATTTTTTTACCTCACACAGTATCCTTCTCCTTTAGGGGATCAACCAGCAAAAACCTTGAACCGGGACCACTCTACCATCTTCCCTGCACTTCACTCCCATCCTTTCAACTAGCTGGTGCAGAGCTGCATTTTGCTGACAACATCTTCAAGCCAGTTAGTTCCATCCACCACAGAAAATGTTCACTGCACTACCATAACACAAGCAGCTGGTTTCAAACTTAACTGCTATGTGAAATAAACCTTTCAATATTACTAAATGGGATTTCCCATACAACATACTAGATGCTAAAAGAACAAATCTCAGCCTCCATCCTCTCTTTGCACCTGCCAATACTTGCAAATTTTTAATGGCTAGGACCTTTTACAATGCAACTGCTAGCTCTAAAACCATATTCATTCTAACAGTTATATTATGTATTCCTGTCTCTAAATATCTAAATGTCTATTATATGCAAATTTGAAACTCTTCCAGCCTTGAAAACTAGCATGTCTGAAGTCACAATGGTATTTCTTGATCCTTTTAAAATACATTCTTGAAGTAACTTTGTCAGTTTTATTTTACCTCATACCTGGGATTGTGAAAGCACTTAAATCAGAAGCACTTCTGATAAGTTCCACCTAGCTTTTAATGACAATGATTTCCCAAACTTTGATATGATTTGGCTCCAATTATAATACGGCTGGAGGCCTCTGAATGGACATCAACACTATTTCAGATTCCATGAGCCACAGAAATACACAGAAATCACCCTCCTGACTATCACAGCCTATTCAGTGTAAAAGCAGAAGCAGAGAACAGAAGTTCATGTGCTTGTTCAGTAGGGATTTTTTTAACAAACTCAATTCCCATCCCATAAACAAAGTGTACCTGGGTTCTACACCTTACCATTGCATCTTCTATAAGCAAACATCTGTATTTGTTCAGCATAGCCTGCGTCCTCTTCAGAAGCTGTGTAGCTACAGATTCAAATTCACTGTCCACTAGAAAGACAAAGTACACTTTCAAACACTGTTCTTCAATAACCTGCACAAATTTTAAAATGTTCCTTTTCTTATTGCTCTAATTTACATTAAGATCTCCCTCAATACACTGATTACAAATGTACTGCCAAATTTTAAAAAGAAAATTACCTTTTCTTAAATCATCTTCTGTTGGCAGCGATCCCTGGCACACATGGTATGAGAGGAGTCTCTGAACTGCATCATTTAATGATCTGAACCGACTTTTATCTGGTGTCACAGCATGTACCTGATCCTTCTGCAATTGCTGCAGAATACTACAAAAAAATTATAGATATTTAACATACTGTACAGAGTTTTTACATTGACAAAAGTAAAAATTAAGGTTTCTGCAGCAAAATTACAACAAAATAATGACTTACAAAGCTCCTTTAGTTAACTGTTTAGCAGCAGGCCTTTTCTGTCCAACTAAATGACCATCCACCTAAGTTCAAAATGAAAGACAAATTACAATATATCCCTCATTTGCAAAGCCTAAGTTTCAGGATTTGTTTCTGTCAATTAGGAACATCACCAGCACTAACTGTAACCACCATATAAGTATAAACACTTTCAATTATCTCCTATTTTCACAAGGCACTGTAACCACAAAACAGGGAAGTGACATAAACCAAAGGTCTGAAATGTTGTTTGTAGACAAATTCCACTGTTGCGCATGAAACATATTTCAATAAGAAAGAGATGACCAAATTTAACAGGTGCAAAGAAGGAAAGGTACAACTAAAAACTGTTACAAATCTGCTCATACAAATTGTCTGCATTTCTCAGAAGATATCATCTTGCCTGAGACTGATGAATTACAGTATCTGTGAGGAAAGCAGGCTAAGGTTGTGCCCTTAAATTCTCAAAAGACACAGTGGCTGGGGGTGTGATCAAAGTCAGTCTAGGAATTCTATTTCAGTGTCAATGCTCCAGATATGCCCGTTAGGTAGAGATCAAATTCATTTTTTCCTTTATGTAGATATTTAATGAAATCAAAATTTTTCCTGGGAACACTCTCCTAAGACCTGAGGTTCTCTGTAGAGTCTCATGGCAGGCACACTGGAGTATTTGCCTCAAAAAGCCTCCAGCTTCAGAGCATAAAAAGTAGTGACCACCAGAAAGAATGAACACCTGACCAACTATTACACAACCAGGCTGACCTCCTAACTGAGCACTACAGTACCTTCTGCTCTACTTGTACATCAATGAGACATGGAAAAACATTCCTGTCCTACTGCATTGACAAATACATTTACAAACAAAAACTCTTGAGTGAGATCCTCTCCAAAAAAACTCATCCTGGACAGTGTTTTTGTACACACTTGTGTTATGTGGGAGAACTTTTAATGGTAAAGAAAGACGTCTGCAGTAAAGAATAAAACAAAGACCAGGTGAAACTTTTCTGCTACTTCTCACAAACCACTCTCTCCCAGTCAGATGGAGAACAGCCAAGTTGGTAAGAAATAACAAGAAGAGTAGGTCAAACTTTTGGCCAACTCAATAAAGAATTGCTATGGCATACAAAATTATCTTCAGGGAACAGTACAGTCAGACTCCACTTACTGAATTGAATCTCAAAGCAGCATTCAGTGTATCAATTTGCAAAATAATCAACATTTATTGTGTCAATGTAGAATTTGTCAAGTTTGAGGGAGTTCATATACTCTACAAAAAAACCTACAATGATTCTTTACTTGTTAGTTCACTACCTCCCCCCCACTCCAGTGGAGAGAAAAATTAGGAAAAAAGTAAACCTTGTGAGTTGAAAAGAACAGTTTAAAAACAGGAAAGAAAATAATCCAGTAATGATAGCTATTATAAAGTTGTAATGAAAAAGAGAAAAAGGGCGAATTAAACCCAACAGAAACAAGTGATGCACAATGCAATTGCTCAGCACCCTGTGACCAATGCCACCCCAGTCCCAAGCAGTGACCAGCAGCTCACAGGCAATTCCTATATTTATACACAGAATATGATGTTCCATAGTATGGGATACTCCTCTGTCCAGTTTGAGCCAGCTGTCCTGGCTCTGCACCACCTCACTGGCACGGCATGGGGCACTGGAAAGGCCATGACTTGCAGAGTAAGCACGGCTCAATAACTAAATCACTGGTGCACTATCAACATTATTCACATCCCAAATCCAAAACAAACCACTGTACCAACTACTAAGAAGAAAATTATCTCTATTCCAGACAAAAGCAGGACAGCCAGGGAAACATAAATAGAAGTATTCTCTACCTGGATACTCTGCTGAACTGATGATGATCCTATCACTTTTTCTTGTGGCTGTGCTGTTCCTAGAGACTGTTGGATGATTTTTCCTCCAGAGTCCTGTCCTATAAGAAAAAGTTTAAAAGATTCTTGTCATTCTAAGCAAGAAGAGAATAACTTTGTGTACCTATCCTGATAATTTTACTTGCGTTTTTATGAAAGATACATCTTATTGTTAAAAGCACTAGTGCAACTATCCTGTGAAGAAACCAGCTCATAAAAATTAAACAGGACTGCTATTTTGTCCTGAAAACTACAAAAATCTTCATGTATATGAATCACATCCTACCATGGTACCACAGCATAAGAAGAAATTCAATTATTTTAAGTTTAGTGTCCCAACAATTTACCTAAAATCACACAATAAATTTTATCAAGCTTTTCAATACTAACCCTCTCTCAAGTGTATTACACAATTTTTTCTAGAGCACCTGGAAGTACTCAAGACAGCAAGGGTATTTTTTCACCTAGATTTTTTTAGATAGGCAGACTTCCTCCAGTTGCCTTGCTTCATAATCCCAACAGCATCTTATTGGTCATGCTGTTACAACAGAAACAAGTAAGAATTTACTTGTTTTATTCCCCAAAGTCACTATGCAGATTGTACAGGATTGCCTGGACAGCTTATACCTAACAGTACACAAGGAAAGAGAAAGGAAGGCAGAGTATAGGACCTTATTCAAAAGGCACTTATGTACAAAGACAAGAGGAAGGTTACTGCATTTTTCTGCTTGCTTTGAATGTACTGGTTTTGTTCTTTCAGTAGCATGGTGCTGCTTGAAAAGCTGCTATTTTGCCATGAACAATGCATGAACTAGTCTAACTGAAAGTGACACATTAAAGAACAAAGTGAGTGATGACAGCCTGCACATAACCTTGTAATACCTATTTCTCTTCCCTCTGTAACTGAAGCAGCCACCACATTCTAGAAGTTTTGTGGAATTTTAGTAGATGCCTGTATTTTGAAATTACTTATTTCTATTTTCCTAAGCTGAAAAAAAATAAAGAAAAATGAAAGAACATACAATTTTGGATTTTGTAGAGAGGAGAAATAACAGCTAATTGTGAAGATTCAACTTTTCACTCTAGAAAATGAAGTGCCATGTTTGGGAAAAATCAAAGCACACATTCAATATTGAAACAATATAGCTTGAATTCTTCTAAGAATAAAATCCCAACAACCTTTAGAACCCTATGAACATGAGGCATCAATGCAAGTCTGACACACTGAAGAAGAACAAATCTCTCTTGCTGGAGAAAATTAAGAAAATTATGTTAAAAAGACCTTAGTTGACCTGATAGTGTGTTGCTCAGGAGACTTGTTAGCTGAGGCTGTCTCAAATTGTCCTGTGTCTTCGATGCAGAAACTGGTGATGTCTGGTTCACAGCCTTTTTCTGTGCCACATGCATAAAATAAAAAACAATTTTTTTAAAAAATCACACTGAACTATTTACTGAAAGCTTTAAGAAAAATAAGGAAAAGGCACCTAAAATTAATCTCTGTACATTTTTTTAACTTCATCTCATCAGTGGTGAAATTTCACACATCTCAATCCCTCCAAGTTCAAGAGTTTTATAAAGTAAATCAGAGAGGAACAGAAATTACACTAACAGCACAGATATATACCAGTTGCATTCTACAAGACCCTGAATTCCCACAACAAGTGGCCCTCAGAAAACTCAGCTTCTCAGATTTCCCAAACTGCAAGATTACAATGTTGCTTTCCCTACCAAAAATACCCACAGTGGAACAAATCCTCCACTTCTAAGCAACTAAATGATACATTGTTTAGTATAAAGTACAATGCTTAAAATGCAAGTACAAACAAACTAAAAAGATTCTGGCAAATAGTGGCATTTGTTCTATGAGAAATTCCTACTTACAGCTCTGAAATTTCTGCACAAAAACAAAATGTTCTTTTACAACAATAAGAAATACTCTGCTTTTATAACTACTGAAACTCACTGACCCAGCACATAACCTGCAAATAGGAAGATGCAGACACATGAAGAGAAAGTCAGACTGGCCTCAAATTACTCATCTGCAAACAAAATGTTACAACCTGCACCAGAAGTCTTGGCAAAGACTATAAATTTGTTTCTACATCATGTTCATACTAATTTTTTTAATGCATATTATTTCACTGCAGATTTTGGGTTCGGTTAAAAAAATCCATCAGGCCTCTGGAAAAAAAAAGAAATTCAAGTAAAAGAATTAAAAGAAAAAAAGAGAAAGATCTAATTAGTGCAAATATATTCTGAGAGACTGACCAGTATTTTAAAATGCCAAAAAAAAAAAAGTTAAAAAAAGGACAAATTGAATAGCTTGTTGCTAATTGTGTGAAAAGTCACTGAGTTAAAATTGACAGCTCACTCTGGAACTTTATTTTCTTTTAAACTCTGGCAGGTTTTTTTTTTTTCAATTTTGACTGTAAGTTCACTTACAAAAACAGAAAAAAATGTGTTGAATATATACTGCAAGTGTATCTACTGGACAAAATAGACCAATTAAAACCTTAAAAGTGAATTCAGATTTTTTTAACTATTATCTTAACTTCTTAGAGACTGTTGGTTTTTTATGTTATGCTTTTACAAACTACTTTAAAGCTATTTTTTTAAGGATTCTAAGAAACATTTGCATCATTGTCTTTGCATCAAATTTGAAAGCTTCTAACTGCTCCAGACATAAAAGTGACGATATGATAAATAAAAAGGAAGCCCAAGAAACCTTTTCATCTCTAATTTCAGTAAGTCAAACCTTGAAAATACATAGGTTTTAGTGAGATCAAAAGACTTTTAAGTGCTAAGTATGAACCTAAGCTTTTACATCTAGCTTACAGTAAGGTTTACAGGAGAGCTCAAAATTGTATAAACTTACAATGCCCATTCCTTTAAACAGTAGCAGAAACAGATCAATGCTAAGCACTTTTGAAAACAATACTATAAATCACCAACAAAATCTTTGGAATTAATCAAAGTGACAGTGTTGTTCACTCAGTGACAGATTTAGATAATACCTAGTGAAACGATGACTCTGGGTGAGTTACAGTAATTTTCAGCAGTTCTACAGTATCGGTAAAAATACAAACAATAAAATTCACATTCTGAGTATTAACCAGATTTTAGCACAGCTCAGAAGCCTTTCTTTGGCTATATTCTCAAGCAGCTTTCATACCTGACCAAAGGCAAACTGCTGCTGTGTTACTCCCACAGACGTGTGACTGAAGGTGCTGACAGACTTAGAGGAGGATGCTGGAAGACGATGCGATGCACTGACGGCAACTTGAGCTCTGTTCTGGACCAGCTGATCCCCTGTAAAGTTCCCTCCCGGTGCGACAGACTGAACTGATGCTCCCAAGCTGGGGTGTACTGAACCAGAAGAACTCGCAGCAGCAAACCTATTAGAAGCTGACATATTTGAGACTGTGGACTGCCCAGGTGACATGGTGGTAAAACTCGATCTGCCTTGAGAAACGTTAGCTTGGCTGGGTGACAAATGCAACACCGTTGGTGACGCCTGCTGCAGTGGCACCTGTCCACCAACAATTTGGGAAGTTCCATGATTTACTATAACTTGGTTTCCAGGAGCTGTGAATGTCTGGCCCGAAACAAGCTGAACAGCTGTGTTCTGATTATTCAGCATCTGTCCTGAATACGACTGGTTGGCTCTTAGCATGTTTGTAGAGTTCCTGCTGAGCATTACATGCTCAGCAGACACTTGGCCAGGAACCAGCTGGGAAGGCTGAGTCTGAAGAAGTTGTCCATTTATGGCCTGGACATGATGAACTGAATTAGAATTAACAGACAAACTTGTAGGTATGAGAAACTGGTTTTGAGGTGCATGAGGCTGTCCCATAGGAGAATGGATAACAATACTACCTCCAGCATTGCTAACTGTCTGAGGTGCAACTGATTTTCTTGTATTTTGTTGTTGATTAACAATATTAACTGACATATGAGGACCAACTACCGAACTTTGAGGTGAGTTTGCAGAAGCAAATGGAATCCCTTGCTGTACATGATGTTGCTGTATTCCCAAGTTATTCACATTATAAGCAGTCTGCTGACCCATTTGAATAGGCTTTGGTTGGATATTAATAGGAACTTTGTTAGAGTTTGGCGCCAAACCCCTTTGAATGATGATATTATGGACAGGCAACGAAGTCTGAAAATTTGTGCTGTTAAATGGAACAGTTACGGGTTGTGCTACTGGACTCGAACTTGAGTTACTGAACAGCGAGTTTCCATTTGGAGTTTGTCTATGAACCAAGAGACCACTGCTCATGTTTGCAGGTGTTTGCTGACCATTGCCTTTCAGTATTATCTGAGATCCATCGAGGTTATTGATGGTCATCATGGAAGGTTGATTACTAAATGAACCAATCAGCTGTATCTGCCCAGAACCACTAATCTGGCTGCTATTAGACAAATGCTGGCCAGGAACACTAATTCCAACGTGTTGCATAAAGCCATGTTGCACACCGACTGTATTGCTTGCAAAAGATGCTCCAACAGGTTGCTGTACCACTTGAGTAACTCCTATAGGTTGCAACGTCTGACCTGAGTAATTAGAAACATTAGAAGCCTGAGTAAAGGATGCTGATGAAGAAGGATGAAGCTGAGCTTGTGCAAACTGTTGGCTAGAACCTACACTGGCATCCAAATATGCCTCTTCTGCCAAAGTCTGTTCAGTAATATTGGCCTCCTGCAAAGATTTCTGAAGAATATCAAAAGGCTGATCCTCAGTAAGATCAGGTAAAGGAGAAGACACAAGTTCATCTTCAAGAAACTGAAGGCTACTGGACAGCTGCAGTCCATCACTAGGCCCCTCTCCAAGCTGACCACTTACACCTTTTACAGACGACTTAGGATCAGTGTTCTGAAATGCAAAACAAGAAATAAATCACTTTAAGAAATTCCAGTATCTGCTTTGTTTCCTCATTAGTTATTTATTCATGCAAGCAAACTTTCTACACAGAATTGTACTCTTCCCATAGCATGTGCAGCGTGATATTGACTCCATACAGTGAGCCAGCACAAACAGGACATGGATACCCTTCTCAACACTCAGACTGCTGGAGACACTTCTTTCCCTTCTCAAATCTCTCAGTACACAGCACTTAGCTCTGTGGCTGCACTGTTTGAAGAGGACATAAAATGCTCTCTAAGTGCCATTTTCCCTTCCTCAAGCTGAGCACTCTACTGACAAAAGGATAAAAGAAACAAGGAGGAAAAAACACCTCCACTCTAATTCAGTTTGGGGCAAGTCTTCCATAGCAACAGTAGAAGCATAGAAAAGGCAGAAGAAAGCTTTCCTTTCACTGATTTCTATCAAACGAGATTTGCCTCCAAAATCCTACTAGCATTTCTATATTCACTTTGTGTAAACTAGTGACCATTTGTTGAGGGTTAGTTCTCTCCCTTTTTCCCTCTGTGGAATTTTCCCCATTGTCATGCTAAGATACCTGTTGACTGGGCCCTGGTGACAAGGGGGAGGGGACGGGAGGGAAGAGGTAAGCCCCGCGAGATTCAAACAGCCAGAAGAGGAAGTGGAAGGCTGGGCCTCGGCCCATTTCCCCCGCGGAGTTCGGACGAGAAGGACGATCGCTGCCTCTCCTCCATCTCCGCCATCCCAGCGTCGGGAAACCACTATCGGACCCTGCCCGGCTGCCTTCTCACTGTAACCTGCCACCATCCAGCACTCTGCTGAGCATCGGGACCCACACCGTGAGCGGAGAGCTCTCTCTCCATCTCTCTCTCTCCCCCTGGGACAGCGCTGCCATCACCCCCAGCCCTCCTGCGGCTCTGCGGGACCTGCCCGCCCCCAGCACCGGGAACTGCAGCTCAGGGAAAAGGTGCCTGCAGCCAAAAAACACTGGGACTGAGTTACTGTTCTGTTTGTGGGTAATTTCATAGCTGTTGTTGTTCTTGTTTGTCTTGTTAGATATACTAGTAAAGAACTGTTATTCCTATCCCCATATCTTTGCCTGAGAGCTCTCTTAATTCCGAAATTATAATAATCGGAAAAATCACGTTTTTTTTCAGTCCAGGGGGAAGCTTCTGCTTTCCTTGGCAAACACCTGTCTTTCAAACCAGGACACCATTTCAACAAGTTAAGGCATTATGCTACTTCCCTGTTTAAAAAGACTTTAGAAACAAGGGAGTAAGAAAAGAGTCAGACTGTGGTTTATGCTCATAAAAAGATTACTGAGAATTATATACATTGGAACTACTGCAAATATTAAGTGACACCTTTAATGAAAAAAAATCCTTCAAATTCACATCCATTAACACTATGATAAGGAAAATAAAAACATATTTACTCCGGCCTACTGTCAAGATCTTCCTGAGGCAAAGTTCTGTTCAGAAACTCTAGACAACATAAGCATCAGACTTCTGCAGGTAGAATTTTTCATTTAAGTGCATAATAATACTCGTGATAGCTTTAAGTTAGGCAAAGTGCACCTTTCTAAACTGCATGATCACATCTCAGCTATTCAGAAGCAACAACCAGTTCCTTTTTAGGTCAGGATAAATGGAAACTGTGGGTGTACAACTATCAGTCACATTCTTACTCTAAGCCTTCACTCCTTGAAGGTCACAGATGCTTGTTTTCACCTCATGTAAACAGTGTGAAGATGCTGCAAGCCATAATTACCACATGCAATGATGTCCCCACCCTAACTTCAGTTCCCCAAGCATATTTATTCAGAATTTTACCCCAATCTGTTTCTAAAAAAACTGTGTATTTTCTTAAATTTCCTTCAGTCATGTTTTAAAATATTAAAATATTTTTCTTAAGATTAGTTAAAATATTTTCAAGATACAACTATTAAACTACAGTAAACTTTTAACATTTATGTTAATAGAGGAATTAAACCACTGCTTAAATGTCTCAGTGTCTGAGGAGACCTCAGGAACACCTAAAGCTACAAATCAGGTTCTCAACTGCATCTAGCTACCACTGGGCAGAGTAAAAAGGAATCACTAATTAGGCCATAATTAGGACTCTTAACTGTCAGGTTCTGAGAATTCCCTATTGTATCTGCAAGTTGTCCCCAAGAAAATTACCAAACTGAAACCTTTTACAATAGTGTAACTTAAACAGTTTGACTAATGGTATTCCAGTTAGTACAAACAACTATTACTACTACCAGTAATAACACAAATAAAATTACATGCAATCAAGATGAACAGCTTAAAAATCTCCCACTAGAACAGAGAATCCCAAATTTCATTCCCTGTTCCCAGGACTATTTAACATTAGAAAACCATTTCATATGCAGAAAGTGGAACCTTCCAAGCTAACATCTGAATCACTAGTGTCCAGATTCAGAAGAGCCATGCACAATACCATGCTGATTTCAAGAAGAAATCAAAGCCTCTGCAGCTTCATGAATCTGCTGACCAACAAGAAGAGTCTTATTCCCACTGGCTCCATGAATATTCTGCTCTCCTATGCTGTCCTATTATACTGTAACAGGAGAATGGAAGCAGACACCCAGTACAAGCCAGGTAACAGGGCAATGGCTAGGGAAATCTCTCATGACAACTGCCACAGGAAACCAACCTGGAGTCAGCAGAGGTGGTACAGACTCAGGGAAGGTTGGGATGGGGCATGGGGGGGCAGAGTAAGCGAGTGGGAAGAGTGGATAGCGCTTTCTTTTCCTACAGTCAGCAGGAGCTTCATCTTGCTTATGTCAGGTGTTGGCTGAGCATGCTTACCAGCTGAGGCACTGAACCCTCGACACTGAATTTGTAAACTCTGCCACTGAAAGGCATGAGACGGGCAGCAAGACAGTCAATCCTACTTCATGGTAGCAATTCTGAATATATACAAAGACAGAACTTTCAGTATCTGCAAAAACTTGAAAGACAAAAGCTTCAGAAGCATGCAATTTTTCAGGTATGCCATTTTATAAGCAGGGACTGTGAAAACATCTGTTTATGGTAACACTTGTTCCTTCCCAATGAACTGTAGGAATCTGCATTTATAATCAAGTCATTCTTCACTCATGTCAGCACAGGGTTCTCACAGGAGGGAGAAGGGAATAAAAGATGGCATTGGTGTTTCTTATGAAGATATAAAAGGATGAGGACAGAACATGCTGAGAATTCAACTGTGGTATGCCATCCTAGGAACATACACAAGGAATCCCTGCTCCTCGGATCACCTGCCTTCTAGATTACCTACCCCCAATCTCATATACAAGAAAACACTTAGCTTTCACCAAATATTTTTATTTATTCCAACTGCTACTCCCTAGGCAACAAACCCACCTTGTCCAGAATCTCCCACTGTCCCTCAAAATTTCTCAAAGAAATCCAGTTTCTGAAAATACACCAGAAACACCTGACTCCTGCCTACCTAGTCATGCTCATCAGAAAGATGTCTACAGAGAACAACTAGGAAGTCTAGGCTATGACAAATGTATGTCATAGGTCACCCTTTTTCCCCAAACCTAGTTTTTCTCAGGATAAGTCCTCAAACTTCACCTCTGCCAGTGCTGTGTACAGGAAGCTGCTGTCTGCTAATGGCCAGCCTGGTATCAAGTTGAAGCCACTGTTCCCCATCAGCTGAAAATTGAACATACCCTGTTACTCTTGGTACCCAACTCCCCCACCATTATCTCAACCACCTTGTCTGTTTCTTCTACAGTATTTAAGAACAATCCTGAAAGGAGAAGGACAGGACAAATACTTCCCATTACACTACTGTGCCTACAGAAAAGTCACAAGTTCTCCACACACAGATTAACAGTTTTCAGAATCTCTTCATGCCAATTATTTAAGGTCCCTACACACCTATAAGTGTATGCATGTATCTGTTACGAATATGAGACAAACAGACAAGATTCAAGCTAACAGTACAATAGAAAGAGGAATTACCAAGAAAATCCTATTCTGTACACTCAACTTAATTAAGGGATTAACAAATCAGTTGTTTTTTAAAAAAATACCAGTGAAACCAAAGAAATGTGAGTCTGAAGGGATCTCAACTCATCCAGTCCAATGTCCTACTCAAAGCATGACTACCACCCACACTACAGCAGATTAACCCAGTATTTATCAGCAAAAATTGGGATTCTACAACCTCATTGTGAGAAGCATGGTCTAGGGCTGCAATGCACTCCTGGAAGAAGGAACATTGAAGACTTCTTACAACACCTAATGAATTTAAAGCAATGATTTCCCTAATGCTGAAGTTACACAAAGGACACATCCACATCCCAAATTACCTCCTGAGTCTAAAGAAAAAAATACAAAAAGAGATAAAAAAACCCACTCACTAATTTTAAAAAAACTGCCAGCTCAGAATCTACAAAAAGGCATCCTAACATACACAGGAAGCATGTGAATTACTAACTTTCAAGGTCTGTCTTCGAGCACTACTACTCCCACAATCACTAAAGCCATGAGTGCAGTTTACTGGGGAATTACACCAGAGAGCATTTTCACTGCTCAGCAAGCTGCTTTACATATTTACAAAACACCTCCCAACAGTGCAGTATTTTCCCGTTAATTCCCCACTGAAATACTTAAAATACTAACAGCACAAGATAGGTTCTATGTTAGCATTCAGAGTTTTCACATGAAAAAGCCAAAACTCACATCTACTTCATACAGTTTTATAAAAGCCAAGTAAAGCCATACAGAAGCATGCAATCTCAATAGCCATGTAATCTATCTCGTGCCCACTTACATTGGAGTTGGCGAAAATTGAATTTGAGTTGGCTACAGAATATTCTGTATTAGTCAAGTCTTCATTGCTCTGGTAAAAGACAAAAATCATGTTTAGAACTAATACATTCAATGAAGCTTATCTATGTCTAATAAATAGCAAGGCTACTTACAGATTTACTACTAGGTCCATGTAGAAAATAATTCAGCGCTTGTGGGTCCCTGAAGGGGGAAAAAAAAATAAAGAAGTTAACACTTTTTAGAAGTCCTTTTTAATAATGAGACTAATTTAACTAAGCCACATACTGTACTCATATAACTCAGGTTTCTAGTAAAAACACATCTTTCATTGAATCCAATGCAAAGCTGAAAGTTTGTATCATCTGGGAATCTGTGTTTCTCTATCAGCACAACTTCCAGATGCTGATCATATCTGCTGCCATTGTAACAAGACATATCAAGCAAATAAACTATGTTGACCAAAAAATTTTAGTTGCACTCTACTGGATTTCCATTTATGAAGGTGATACTCATATTCTCTTGAAAAGCACGGTATTATATGACAGCACACAGTACAAAACCTAAGGAATATATTAATACCAAATAATGTGAGAACTAAAACAAGTACCACCTCTTCTACAGCTAAACTGTAATGCCTTGTGTTTAGCTATGTCTAATAATAGGGTATTTACAAACCTGATTCTTTGACAGGTTTTCTGTCACCTTTAACACAAGTTAATAAAAATTTATGACTGCCAGAGAAACAGTCCCCTCGTGAAGAAAGAGGGGCACCTTCTCCAAATGAAACCAACCACAGAAATAATTTACTAAATATCATCAATTTCAGTGTATTTAACTTAGCACTAGCACTAAATAGAACTCATATTAAATATGTAATCCAACAGAATGAGTGTCAGAAATCCAATCAAATGCAATTACGCTAATTTAGCTGTACCTACAGACCAAGTGAAAAGAATATAAGGCTGTATTACATGGGATTATTCTAATGCAACAATTATACAGCATTTCCCTCAGCATAAAGAGTAAATTGACATGGATTTCTTTGATTTTTAAAACATGTTTATTAACAAGTAATAATAAAACATTTTTTAGAAACAGGAGATTATCATGTAAAAAAGCAGTAATTAAAAACGTCTCCTTCTTGCTTGATGGTTCTAGAAAATAAAGAGGCATAAAGTCAAAGATCTTTCAGGTTCACAACTACTCTCCTAAAAGGACAAACACACCTCTTCTTTTTTTTTTTTCCTTTTCAAAAACAAACTGTGTTCATGAGTTCACAAAAGACATGTTAGACAATACTTGGTAGGGACTTTATGGTACTATTATGCTTAAAATATCAAAGTGGTTACATGTATTTTATAATAAAAATGTCATTTTCATAGTAGAGTTCACTGAATTTCCAAATTAAGGAGCACAGAACTCCTGATGTCATATAGGGTTCTATGTTGATCATGAATTTTATCAATAAAATAACCAGGCCATTTAATACTAATTACCCTCACTGTCTTTCACCAGTTGAAAATGCAATTAAAAATTAAGAACACCTTATTACCTTAAATATTGTCTTTAGTAAGGAAGGAATTTAAATGGAACTTACCAAAACACAGATCAGATAAAAATTGTTTTCCATTCTTCTAGATACTTAAGACAATAATTGCTGCCAGCAGCAGCAAGAACACTAATTTTTCACAACACTCATCTGTATAGAGAGCACTTCATTTTCTGGACCACCTGTGATCCTGTAGCAGGATCCTCATGATCCATGCTCATGAGAGAGCACTTAATTGTCCCGTGATCATCTTTTATGTTCCAGGCAGGAAGTGTTTTCACATGGCCACAATTAGTAACCTTGCACAACTTCAGAGAATGGAACTTCAGTTCCATTCAGTTCAGATTCACAGAATGGAACTGAGCCTTTACTGGCACTGCTTTTGCTACAGCACCCAGAGCAACCCTCAAACTACTGTGGGGGTAGTTTGTGGGGGCAGCCACTGTGGGGTGTTTTGGTCTTTCTGAAGTTAAAGCTCTCACTGGTTTTGCTGGAAGTTTTCTGGTGTGTGAAAAAGGTCAAAAGACTATGTTCTTCCTACACTTAAGACAGTAAAAAATTCTTGTATGAACCGGGAATGATCTTTTAGCAGCTGCTCTGAGACTGATGTCAGTCTAATTTCTAGAAGAGTTGGAACAAAGTACTGAGCATGAAAAGCCCAATTCTCCTCTTGTGTTTTATATGCATTTCTAGCATATTATCTGTTCTTCAATAGTGACACAAAAGGTAACCAAAGGAAGGCAACTTCCCGCATACACAACCCACACAGAACTTGCTTGTGCTTCAGCTATCCTAATTATTTTTGGAGATTGACATATAGAATTATAAAACTCCATATAAATCTGTTATGGCAATAAGGAGGAGAAGGGACAACAAACCACCGCAACAACCCACATGACCATTCAAAATTCCTGATTAATAAAATCAAGTATCTTTGACCAAAATGCTGGTAAATTATCGCTTGTTGTGAATATACAACAGTACAGAGAGCTATTCTTTTTTTTCCTAACATTTAGACTCAAATGTGTATTACTAGCAGAAATTAAATCATTAAGTATTTATAATTGAGAAAAAAAATTGCACTTTTCCCTTAAAATACAAGCACAGTATTAATAAATTACCTAGTTCAAGTACTCAAAAATTAGATCTTTGGAGTTTTGATTTCAAAAAAGCTACTTGCAGTGAAGTTTGTAGTAACATCCCTAGTAACTTGCACCAATATTGATCTGGTATTACCACTACCTGAGAAGAAAATCCATTCTCCATGAACACATATTCTTTAGCCTCTCCTGAAGAGAGTGTCAGCAAGTGGACTGTCAACTAGCATCCACTGGGATTGAAGACTTTGCAATCCACACATGTCCAAGTGGGAAACATGAAGCATATCCGCTCACCTCATTGCAAGTCACCTCATCTTCAGACAACACTGAGACAAAATCACCTTCTAGAAGATGATCTGGCAAAATTATTCCCAACTTTTCTGCAATAATTCATATAGAAAACTTACCCAATAAGATCAAGGAGACAGGATTCATCATCGTCATCATCCATGACAACTAGAATAAAGAAGGAGAGGATGTATATTTGATATGCATCTCAAAATCAAACTCAGTCACATGCAAAGATTTACAAAATCCCATACAATGTTTTACCATCCAGGGGGCTTTTAGAATTTTACATCAGAGAAAGACAAATGATTAACCAAACTGATTAAAAAGAATTGTTATGACTTAAAGCAGTAAAAATATCAACACTTAATGCAATCTAAGACTCCAATTAAAATGCTTCTATAGGAGTTTATTCCCAGCTAATTCCAGTGAGAGAAGAAGCAAACACTACAGAGGCAATAAAGACTATTACAAATGAGTGGCTGTAACACTGAGCAGCTGAAAAGGTAAATAAACTCAGATCTGTCATGAGGATGCTGCTACAATCTAGAACCAAAACTATAGGCAAGACAGACTAAGCATTAAAAGAAACAGTTTTCTAACAGACCTTTCTTAGCAATAGCTAAGTGACAATGTAGCCATTTGCAGTGTCTCCTCAGCAATATTCAGGAATGTACTTAAACAGTACAGAGTTCTGACAGTCCTTCTAACAATGGGTAGGAGGGAGTTTATGTGCAGTGCCCAACCTGAGTTCAAGTATCCAATGCACAGCCTTTTAAGCTTCACAATGCCACAGCCAACAACTCCTCACACACTGCCTACTCCATCAGGACTGCTGCACCAAGAACTCACACTCACTCTCCTCTCCAACTGCTGCTCCTTCAAATCTTCTGTTTGCATATTTCTGGGCTCTCCTATTCATCTCAGAGTATCATCCCCTTTGCTCTTGTCAGGACCATCCCATCTAATCCACCAGTTCAATTATCAACTGATGTCAGTGTTTCCAAAACCTCTTGGTACCCTGGCTTCCTTTGTTACCAATCTTATCTTTACCATATTTTCTATTCACATCAAGTTGATCATTGCATTCCATGCTTGTTTTCTTTTTCTCAACTTCCCTTAAAAACTGTACTGTCATACTGATCACTCACATGTTTTAACACAGCTTTGGCTTTAACTCATTCATTTAACTCTTACTTCTTGCCAAAGAGAAACTTATTCTCCCTGACCAGAGATCCACGTGAATCATTCCTCGTTCTGATCTCCATGATTACAACAGTGAAGGGACTGAAGCACCTGCTATACAAGAGGCTGAGAGTACCAGGACAGCACTGCCTGAGAAACAGAAAACTATGGGAAAATCTTTATCTTGTGTGTAAATACTTGGTGGGAGAGAATTAAGAATACTGAGCCAAACATTTCTCAGTGGTATCCAGTGAATGAACAAGAGGCAAGGGACACAAATCAAAACAAAATAAACCAAAAGTCCATGCAGACAAAAGAATAACTTTTCTTTTTTAAAACTCTGAGGGTACTGGAACAAGTTTTTCAGGAAGCTTATGGAGTCCCCATCCTTAGAGATACCCAGGACACAGCTGGACCGCAGCCTTGACCTGCCTGCTCTGACCCTGAGCCGCCTGCTCTGAGCAGGACAGTGGATAATGTGATCTCCAGATACTCATTCCCACCTTGGCTGTCCTGTGATTCTGTAACCTCTTTCCTGTAATTTTTCTATATTCCACTGGTTCTGAAAATAGCTTATACTGTAGACTAGCAGAAGGTACTGTGTCCTCTATACTGCAGAGCCTTATTTGATTTTTTTCAGTCTCTGTGGTTTAGCTTTCAGTGAAGGTGAAGCAGAAATGGAGCCTATGTAAGTGTGAGGATGACTATTACCTCTCAGGGAGGACAGAAAAACAAAGTACAGCTACAGAGAACTACCTCAATGTTAACAAAAATCAGCATTCATGAAGTGATTATGCATCTTAAGAAAAGCAATTTCTCCCACAAATCAGTGTTCCAGCTGCTTACACTTGCACAGAGCCACCAGCTTGAGCACTAATATTGCAATTTAATGCTAAGCAAATGGTATGACATAGTATGATGTCATGAAATTTAAATGTAAATGTGTTTACTAAGAACAAATTAATAAGCACTTAGCATTCTGCTTTAACTGTACTGATAGTACTGCTTAGAGAAAGTTATTTCCTCTAAATGCTGAAAGCATACCCATGTCTCAAGAACAAGGTTCCAAGGTCTCCTAAGTAACCAAAAGCAAAAATTTAGCAAGTAAAAATTATCCTTGTTCTCACACTGCAAGCCTACTTTTGAATATCCCAACCCTTGTGTCTATGGCAATACTGACAGCATTATTTAAACACCATAAAATGTCTTTGCTTTACATAACCAACTACTGTGATTTTATTATAAGGGCTCACCATTAGCTGAAGTAACACCACAGAACTTCCTTCAATTAATACTCCTGGAGGTATTAAAACAACTGACACAAAATAAGATAAATTTGTTAAGTTCACTGAATTTTTCAAAACTTGCATAGAATGATCAGAAGGAAAATAAAATGCATGAAAATACTGGTGTGAGAAAATCCTAATGGTAATACATAATCTTCTATCACACCCATTACTGAACATACGCTTGGCTTTACTAACTAAATGTGATACAAGAAAAATCTACCAAACACACTGTAAACTCCTATGAATTTGCCACCAGTAATAAAGTTTTATTGTTCCACTTGATGCCATTGACATGGCCCTGCCCTTTGGTCAGCTGGGGTCTGATCTGCTGGCTGTTTCCCCTCCCAGCTTCATCCACACCTCCGGTCCCCTCACTGGTGGTGCTGTGAGAAGCTGCAAAGTCCTTGACTTGGTGCAAATACTGCTCAGCAACACCTGAAACATTAGTGTGTTATCAGGGTCATTCTCATCCCAAATCCAGAACACAGCTACTGGAAAGAAAATTAACACCAGGACAACAGCCACCCCTTATTCTATACCAACCTCATCACGCCCAGGTTACACACTTTCCAATGCATCCCACACAACCACAACCACCTTTCCTGTCCTTTGACACATATACAGACATACAGGCCCACAATTAGTGGCCATCTCTCTAAGATATCCATTGGGTTCATTTAGTCCAGGACTTTGGCCTCTGTCATATCAGTCCTTCAAAGTGAAAGACATAGCAAGTGTTGTTGGGATTATTACATGCTGAACTCTGTTTCCATCCCTGCTGTGCTTGTCTGGTTCTATCATCACTGCACTTTGCTTGGTTTCATCAGCACTCATTCTTCATTAATCTGAGCAACTCTAACAGCAATACCATCGATAAGGCATAAAGCAAACAGAGTAGTGATGAAATACAGTATTATACAGCAATTAACATCCTCATTGGTTGTTCTACCCAAAATCAAATTCCCTTGAGTACATATCAGACTTAATCATACTTCTGCACTACCCACTAAGTGCACTCGGGTCTCTGAACAAATGTAATCCCCTGGATGGGTCTGCCTTTGCCCGAGACAGTATCAACCCAGACTGCCTTCCACAATGTAATTTTCTGTGTGCATTATAGGAACTTTATCCCCTCTACAGTATGTGAAAGTTTTGGCGGGGCAGAGCCAGCCCATTTAGCAAATCTCCTAGTGTTAACTAACCAAACGGCTTTTGCTAAATGGATATCCCAATGCCTGAATGTCCCAGTTTCCCTTGCTCTCAGAGTGGCCTTTAACAGTTCCTTATATTGTTTGATTTTCCCAGAGGCAGATACATGATAGGGAAGATTATATATTCAACTTTTTGGCCTAGATGTCTATGAGATTGCTGTGGAAATGAGGTCCTGTATGTCCTGTGGCTTTCATGTGCCAAATCCACAGTCCAATAAACCTGGCAGTCAAACCTGGTAGTCCCCTTCCTTCACCCAGCTGGAGGCAGGGCCACTCCAGTCCTGGTCACAGTATTGTATCTTACTACTTGCAAATACAAATCAGTCCTCATACTGGCAGAGCAGTATGAGAAGCTGAAAAGGCCTTGCTTTGGTGCAAGCATTGCTTTGCAACAACTGAAACATCAATGTGTTATTCTCAGCCAGAACACAGCATTGCTCCAGCCACTAGGAAGAGCTCTATCCCAGCTGAAACCAGGACACCGCAGGTTTAAATCTTTTTAACTGATGCCTATTTTCAACAAGGATTACCAAATTATTAGTGCCCTGCTAATTTCAGGAGAGCAACAGAGGTAGCAGCAGTCAGAGTACTTGTACCCCAAAAAGTAAGTTCACCCAAAAGCAGTCATTCAGTCTTCTTCAAAAAGAGGAATTTGAGCAACACGTGACCTTGACACAGATGATCACTGAAAAGTGTGTTAACGAAAGCAAGCTTGTCCTGAGGAATTTTCCTAAAGCCTTTTCTACAGCACAAAAGATAGAAAAGTTTGTCACTTTTCTTGCCAACTATATTTTCCAGTTTTCTGTCCTCCTCGCTGTTTGTTAACATACAGTAGGCCAAAGCAATGAGCGATGTATGAAATGGGTATTAACCATATTAAGCCATGAGAATCTGAAAATAAAACCTTCCACAAGGAGTAAAGAGTTGTGAAGCCCAGACCACTGGTCTTCAAAGTAGGGTGTGTGCAAGAAAATCCAGTGGGGTGCAAGAAAACAGTAAAACTTCACCAGTATATGAAGTTTTAATACACACATATAAACTTCTGTATGCAAATTAATATACACAGATTAGGGGGGCATGTTCAAAAATCTTACCAATAGAGGTGTGCCATCAAAAAGATTGGAGACCACTGGTCTAGACCCTTAAACATTGACTCACTTCTATATTTGTATCAGTCTTTGGAGACATCAGGCAGTGGAAGCTCTAGGTGAGGCTTGGCTGGGCCATTGGGACCCATCAATGCATCCAGGGCCAGGCCAAGAGCCCACACTAGAGACAGCTGGGGAAAATACACCTTGGGAAGAATCATACAGCCTGTTGGAGCACTGTTACAATGTAGCCTAGCAAATACCTAATTATCAATACTAGTCTACAGTGTCTTAAAAAAAAAAAAGTCACCAAAAAAGTCTGTTTATGAGAAGTAGGCCAAATTCAGCCCTGCTGGTGCAACGAACTAATTTACAGAGGGCAATCCTCACTAATTAGTCATAACCCAGCACAGATATTCCCTGTAGCTTATTAGCAAAGCCCCACCATTCTATTTCATATCTCTGCTACCACACTGGTGAATACAGCATTATATTTCACTTGGATCAAATTTACTTGTGCAAGAAGCCCTGCCTATCCCTTCTGGGAAATAACCAGAGTGCCCTTTAGCATTTGCTCCCAAACAGAATATAAAAGAAGTTGAAAGCAATAAAACTGACAAGGAAATCCCAGCTATGCAAGCCAATCCTCTGGGACACTCTTATTACTTGGCCTTAAGGTCTCTGCCTTCATTTTAACACTCTGACCTACTACAGAGCAAAGAGCAATAGAAGATGAATAGAACAGTCCTGCCCTCCTCTCATCCACTTTCCCTGGGTCAGCTCAAGGCTTTGAAGAGTCATCTGGAAAAAAAACCTGATCTGATAAAATACATTTGATCTGTTTCAACTTAGGATGAGCTTCTTGATTTGCTCTGGCTTGCCATAGGGCTACAGCAGCGCTAGTGCCAGCACAAGAGAAGGGATGAGGTAGATGGGCAGTTAAACACAGGGGAAGGCAGCAGTGCTTCAGTCATCTTAAAGCACGTGTGAGGCTGTGGCACACATGTGAATACAAGCACCACCCCCACATTAGCACAGAGCAGGCAGCAGTCCAGTGGAGTGATTATTCCCTTTCTATCAGCACTCGTGAGCTCCCAGCTGAAGTCTGTTTGGCTTTTACACACAGACACAGCTCTTAAACACAAAACAAAATGAAGCAGTGCAACAGAGTGCAAGTAAAATCCTGTGGTCACATGAAGGAACTGCCTTTCTTCAGCCTGGACAACAGAAGGTAAACCCAGGTGCTACCTGCAGCCTGCTACAAAGGGCACTAAGATGAGCCAAGCAGGTCTCTTCTCATCCACACACAGCAAGACACAAAGCAAGAGACAAAACATGTAACACAGAAAATCCCAACCTGATGCAAGGGAAAACATTCACAAACAAGAATGTTCAAGCAAGAGGGAGCAATCACCCTCTTTGTAAATTTTCAAAACTCAAATGGCCTGACCAATCTGTTCTAACTGTGAAGCTTGTTCTGCTGACAGCAGGGGACAGGGCCAGGTAACCCCCAGTGGTCCTTAACAGCCGAAATTTTTAACCAACATGCTACACAATGCACAGTATCATGTAACACATGCAGGCTGTACAACCTGCAGTAACATTAAAACCATGTTTGCCCAGAAGCAGTCCAACTATTCACACATGCTCCATATACTATCCATATTCTAAGAGCTGTAAACACTGAATTTTAAATTTACTCATGTTATATTCAAGCTTGCCACAAACAAATTCTTTTCCTTGCACAAAAGTCACTTATAATTTCACATAACCTTATCATTTCAGATACAAAGCAATAAGCCACTATTTTCACTTCCTCTAAAAAGCACAAGGTAATGGATAGCTTAGAAGAGCAACATTTATAACAATAATTTCCAAAAAGTGTGTTATAATCAACATCAAAACTTGGAAAGCCACACATAAATAAATTTATGTGCAAAACTTTTAGAAAAATCAAGACTCAAAAGTTTTGTACAAATATATGGGATCAATCCCTGACTGGCAGCATGACTCCTGAGAGTGAACACTGACCTTTGGAAATCAATGCTTTAGAGCGAGGTAATGACTGCTGTAGCTAAACCTTTACAATGGGAGATAATCAAACTTGCATGCAATAACATACACAGCACCTGAAGCAATTACTGTTGGAGTTATGACATACACCCACTAATCCTCACAACTTAAGTATGCCTTTGTACACATCCTGTCAGCAGGAGTTCTGACGAGATCTCTCTCATGATTTATAATGAACCTGTCCTATCAAATCTTCCTAAATTGTTCCGTTGCTCTATCATTCTCCATTCAGAATTTTAATCTACCATCCCAACGGTAATAGTAACTTCACTATGGAGTATCTGAAGAAATGCATTGCCACTGGAACACCACCACAATAACAAAACCAGAGCGAATCAGTTACTGCAACAGTCACTGCAGAGAATAATACTGCTGTGACCCGAGTGTGCTACATCAAATTCACGGCATTTTCATCCCTCACAACCTTTCTGAGCACGGGTGTAAAATAACTCTATTTAACCCAACCCATCCCTTGCTAAATTACAGAAAAGGATTGAAGCAGCATTAAGTGACTCCACACCAACTGCAGAGGTCGAATTCCCAGAATTGAAGTCCTTCCCTCACCCAAATTTCCACCACAACTCTCATTAATTTCCACAGTGCTCATATTTTGCCCCGTGTGCTTCTGAACTAGAGGGAAAGAAACCCAAGCTGTTTTATCACCCACTGAGTAACATACCATCTTAGTGTGCACTTCAGGTTGCTAAGGTGCTGTAACCACTGCCTGCCTTACCCTGTCAGTTCTCTCTCAGGTTCCTATCCAACAGGCAGCCTCGGATTCAGTGAAGGAAGCTCCTACACAGGAACAACCAGACCTCATTTGCGTTCTCTGCAACACAGAAGTGTAAGAAAGGAGTATCAACTCAAACCCTTATCATCACAGAGTTTATTCTCGAAATTTCAAGTCAATAGTTCTTTTGAGCAATCTAGTATCTTGCAAAGTGAATTTCAGATTCTTGTAAGTAACCAAGACTGTATCTTATAACCAACTTAAAAGCTGCTTTCCATGTCAAGCCCTCCATTTTCAAGAAATTCATTTTTACATGGATGGAATATAAAAATTGATATTAAGAGGTATTTCTACTTCCCCCTCTCATTACTGTAAAAGAATTATATGATGCAGAATAATGACACAGTACTCAAGGGGAAAGAGGTAAATATTAAAAAATTCATTGCAAACTAAAACCTCACTCCAGAGTCGTAATTACCCAAAACTTGTGATTTCAGGACAACAGGAATAAGGAAACAATATTAATTTAAAAATGCACTTTGTAAAGCACAAGGACTTAACTGCTCACTTATAAGCTAACTATGATGTACTTATATTCTACAATATGAAATTACTCCTTATGAATATTTTATTTTCCAGAGTAATCAAAAAAGCAACTATTACACTATTGCAAAATCTACAAGGAACCATGCTCTAAAAAAGAGTTAAAGTAAGAAATTTGGGATCTAATCTAGTACCACAGTGCATTACACAAGCATTAACTTTCTAATTATACAAAAATAAGTTTTCATTCCAAGAATCTAAATCTGAGGAGTACTACTAAGATGAATTTACAATGCTTGAAATTACCTGTAGAATTTAATCATCAATATTTCAAAGACATCTGTATGTAACAGAGTATGAGAAGAAACTGATAATTTTAAATATTCAAAATAATTATGTAGAACCTTTCCAAGAAAAACTACTCGAAAAAATAGAACTATTCAGGAATGAGTAAAATAGCAACAAGAAAAAGAACACAAAAGTGCTTCCTCTCAGGAACTGCTAGGCACAATATTATGCCTCTTCACGGTTTTTAAGATCTGGCAGATGAACACCTAAGAGCACAGGCAGGATACTTGCATGATTGTGAAATACCAGCTCCCCACACAGAAGGGCAAACAAAAACCACACACTAAAACAATAGGCTGTTTATCCAACTCCTACATTTCCTTTTAGTACGCCATCACAAAAAATACTGATTTGAGTCTGCCAAATGCGGTAACTTATCAAACTTCCAAAAAACTACAATGATATTTTAGTAAGTTAAGAAAAAAAAAATGAGGTGTGCGGTTCAACTAACAGTATGGATGGTTGTAAAGGCTAATCTAGCTACAGTCAAATACATGTGTAAACCCCCAGTGTGGCTTTCTACAGTCTGATTTCCCTCAGACACACATGTTCAGCACAGAATTCCTGATTTATTCAATACAATCTTTTACCTACTGCATCCAGAGCTGCTCTTGACAATACCAAAATCTTTACAAGAATTTTAGCAGGAAACAGATTTTTTTTTTTTAAACCACACAGAGAAAATCCAGACTAACCTCAGCCGGAAGGTCGGGATGCTTCCTTATCCCATGGGATTTCCCAGGCTAAAGGCTGCTCTCAGTCAGACCTCATCACTATGCTATGGCTTGTTTTGGGCTCTGTCTTCCAAGCTGCTCCACCATATACACAATTCCTCAGGAATTTTAATATTCATAAAACATTTTGAAAGGTGCCAGTTTCACCCCAAAAGACACACAGGAGGTGTGAATCTCAGCAGTTCTTTAAGAAGGAAACATTCACCTGCCCAGAAGATATTAGATGCTCTTAAGCATTTCTACAAACTACTGTATGCTACAGTACAGACTGTTAGCATATGTTTTTTGTGCAAAACAATACTCCAAGGAATGCTGAGTCAGTCCCCCAAATGGTTTTTACTTTGCTTCTACTTGAGAATACTCAAGTTTCATACTCCTTATTGTGAGTATATACTTTTCAGAGATTTTGAAAAAATATTCTGCAGTCCCATAACTTCTTTATGAACAGATCATTTCTCAGTTGATTTATAAACCAGTGCCCAATTAATACCTCTTCACTGCCACTCTAGTCCACACTGGTTTAAAAACTAATCTTAGCTCATATGAGCCGTGCTTGTGGCAATCTGCAACCAATGGCCAATAATTAGCTGAACAGCCATTTATACACCTTCCAGTTATTATGTTTGGGAAATCTACTGAAAATTGAATGGGATGAATTGACAGATGTGCAACTACTTCAGCAGTGCAGTCCATATCAACACCCCAAATCCAAGCTGAAAATCCTCCCTACTGTCCTTCTTGAAGCCAGTGCCTTGCTGAATGCCAGTGGAGATTTCACCACCTATTTCAGTGGAGCCAAGATAACTTCTGTAGTTGACTTATCTCAATAAATTCAAGCTCCAACACCAGACCTTGAAATTCCACGCTTGGATCAAGTTCGCAGTAAAACTACTGCAAGTTCCACCTGAGACAAGGCATAAGATCAGACTTTACAAAGATAATCAGTCTCCTGTAATGAAGCTAAATCCTCCTGTCCAGACCTCCCCTCTCTACACCACCCCTTCTCTGTACCATCAATGAGAGAAAGGTTACTGTGTTACATTTTTACAGTGATTTTGCCTGCTTTCTATTTCTTTTGGTAAGGATTCCCTTAATTCTAGAACATCTTTATACTAGTGCAATAAAAAGGAATAAAAAACCTTGATAGTCTGTGCTAGTTAATTATGATAATCTTTATTTTGTCTAAAACATTAACAGTTCTCAAATAAAGCCAAATAATACCGACAGAGTAGCTGGGTTTTCTTCCCAACAATGAAAGCAGGAACAAATTAACACTTGAAAATAAAGATACACATATTCATTTCACTATGTAATGACCCGGGAAAGACCTCAATTCAGATTGGTGCTTATCCATTTATGGTGGTGTAACAAGGGCCTTCCCAAAACCGCTCACTCTGACTTTCAAACTAAAACAGTGGCAGGTCACAATGAATGTTAGAACAGTTTATTATTGTCACTGCTTTTCCTCTACCATAAGAAAGGAAAACACACTTGTTTATATAGACAATCCCCATGTCTGTGCCGGACCAGGTATAAGACAATAAAAAACCTATCAACTACAGACACAGCTTATTCCAGAACCACTGTAAGGAATTCTGCCAGCTGTCTGAACAGTAACTACATGACCAAAGAGGCTCTTATGCCTGCTCTGTAGCCACTACTTAGACGGCAATGACACACTTTCATGCTTGCTGCTACATCTCTAGAAAGCACCAGCCATTAGATTTACCACAAGCCTAATGCAGCATGAAGAGGCACAATCATTGACCATTAGAGCCTCACTGTGAAACCTTACTGCAGTTATGCAGATACAACTTCCCTGGAACCCATGTGGAAGTATACCAGCGAAACTCTGGAAAGACAGAAGCAGCACACCCAGGCATCCTTGACTGCCAAGCTCTTCAGCTCTAGACTATGGGCTTATCTCTGCTAGAAAATGTCATGAATACAGAAAGGGACCTTGGAGGAAACTGGAAATGCATCTTATATTAGCACAACTTGAGGAGTTTCCTTTCAGTACAATTAAGCTAAATACATAAACTGTACGGGAAACTGACACGTGAAGGACTTGGGGCAGGAGAGCTGCACATCCATTAAGTGATGTAAATACTTAGCTACAGTACAGCCATCTCTCCAGCACTGAACTGAGTCCACACTCAGTTTAGCAAGAGCATTTTCAATTCAAGGATGCAGCTATCACGTACAAAGCAAGCACTCAAACCATGAGCAAAACAAGCACACGCCTAAACACCCGAGTATCACACCAGTGAGTAAGCCAAGGTGTATCAATGGAAGCACAACCAGGCTACTGTATCAACATGGAGAGCTTTGCATTCCTCCGGCAATGTAAACAAGCCATACCCAATGCCAAGTGCTACTCACAACAACAAGGCCAAACTATTAAGCTCAGACAGGCAAAAAGTACAAATAATAGGTCTGGAATACTTAAGTAGTAGCCAACAAAGATCTCAGTGCAAGATGAGAATGTCCTGTGCTTTAATGCAAGCAGGCCAGTGTACAGATTATATATAGTCATTTGGAAAGTACTAGGCCCTGAGAGAATATAAACCAGCCATTTTTATCCCATTTCTTCACTATTTTCACAAATTAATGAAGAAAACCACACACAGTCTTCCAGACATTAGGGCATAAGACAGAAATTTTATTATTTAAAAGTATGCTACCATTAAAAAAAAAATTCACCACCTTGATCCCAAGATGCCTGTTAACAAAAACAATCACTTCAAGAAGCAAGGACTTTAATGAGGCAAGATTTCTGATATATGTGAACAAATCCTGTACTCCACATTCAAAATATTTGTAAACAAATTAAAGTTTCATAGCTGGTGGGGGTTTTTTTCCAAAGCTAAAATGTTAACAAGTTCCCAGGAAAGTCTTTAAAAAGGATGGTTTATATACAGACAATTTTTTTGTATATTCCAAGCAATTAGTATATTTCACAGCAATGTCGTTTAAAACCCTTCAATTTCAACAAGCAAAAAATATTAACGAGTCTTAAGATTATTCCTGAATACTAAAAAAGTCTCCCACTTCCATCTGGAATGAGCAATGAGATGAGGAAGCTCTCCTCTGACGTGTCAAAAAACAAACGCAAGAACTACACAAGCATTCCACAGTCCTTAGTGGGCACAGCATTAAGTTGGTCTGGCAGCACACTTTGCTCTTCTCAGGTACAGGTGATGTTAGTATTAAACTCAAGCCTCACGAGCTTAGAGCAGATCATAAAGAAATGTTAAAATAAATAAATAAATAAATGGGGGGAGAAAGGTATTTGCAGTGCTCTTCCTAAAAACAGTACCAAAACAAAACGTTTAAAATACGTTAAGGTGGAGCTGCCAAATTAAGTGATTTGGAAGAGACAGCTTCATCTAAGACACAAAGAAGCAATAAAATTTTGAAAATACGCTAGTCCCTCCCCCATCAAAAAATTACAAACTAACAGCAACAAAAACGAGCAACCTACCCACCAAAAAGTTACCTATGCTTTTATTTTTGCAAGGACTTGTACAGGTAGTGAAGTCTCTTCAATGAAGAATACCTTGCCCAATGCACTACATGGGATCATTTTTTAAAGGTGGATTTCTTTCTTAAATGTCACTTTTTTTTTTGGCCATCGTTCAGAAGATGTTCTTCCAAATCATTTTTAATTCCTATACGCTGAATGATAAGGAACACGTATTTCAGAGGTAAGAAAACAAGCTTAGAAGGGATGTTGGCGGGACTGAAGCTGCGCGCACGGGCCCGTGTGAGCCAAGCCCGTTTAACCGCTCCTCAGGACGGTGACCAAGGACTAGGAAAGGAGTGCGGGGTACCGGAGGGAAGGAAGCAAGGCTTTCAGGATTTCGGGGAGACGCTCCCAAAGCCCAAGGCAGGAACGCTCCCCAGACAAGACACAAAAATACGGCCCGAGCTGGAGCGACGGCACCGCCCCACACGGCGCGGCGACAGCAGAAAAGACCTTAAAATGGCGCCCGTGGGGGAGGAGAGCGGGTGAAACTGCGCAACAAACGCTGGCAGGGAGCCAGGCAGCGCCATCTTCCCGCTCCCCCGCGCAGCCGGGGCTGCCTGCCCGCCGAGCCCGGGCACGGCCGGGGCCGCCGCCGGAGCCGCTCTCCCTGTCCCCTGCAATCCCTCGGCCACCCCGCGCTGCCGAGCCCGAGGAAGGAGAGAGAGGAGCGGCCAGCAGGGAATGGCGAAAGGCAGAGGCCTCCACGTCTCATTCGTCCCCGCAGTGATTAGAAACAGCACTAAGTAAATATGAACGTGCCCTCTATACGTCGTTCGATTTTGTCCGGCTTTTACCGTCTTTATACCCGTTTTCTGCCATCAGCTATAACTGAATTTTGCAATTAATACCAAAAAAAACAAAATATAATTTACATACTGAATACCGCCCATGACTCAATAAATGTGAACAGTGACCGTTTCAGAAAATCCCCTTCACAACCGACTACTGTTTTAAGCCACAAGTAAAAAATCTATTTACAAAATATTGCTCCTTTTACACAAAATAATCCCAGAAGTACAAAGGATTGGATTCACAACCACTCTACAGGGAAGCCAAAGGGGTCACTCCAGAAAGACACGCTTTATTGTGTTTTAAAGAGGCATTACAATTAAACATTTTCTCTCTCCAGGAAAAAAAAAAAGAAAAATTAAATAAAGAAAATAAAAAGCACATCGAAAAACTTGATCCCGAAAAGACAAAAAAAAAAAAGCGCATTAGCCCAAACCTACCGCCCAAGCATTTCGTGCACCCACAAAAAGCGGCACCGTTTCCATTCCTTGGTTAAAAGCAGGAGGCACGGAGCGATTCGGAGAAAATTGCAAATAAAAAACCAAACAAATAAAATAAAATCTAGTGGCGACACCGAAAATGAGGAAATGACTGAAAAATAAATCTCCAGAAGGTACAAATCTGAGGCACAAGCTCAAAGAAAAGACAAGATTAGGGTGGTGGCAAGTGCATGGGGGAAAGGAAAAAATCAAGCCATGAGCGAAAAAGGAAAAAAGAGAAAAATCCTTCCCAGCTGCACAGCCAGGAGAGAGACGAAGTGTCTCCATTTTCCCGACGAGGAGGAAGAAAAGACTGTTTCACAGACCACAGAGCTTTAGAGAAAAGCAAAGAAACGAGGGGGGAAAAAAAGAGGGAGGAGATTTGAAAAGATTATTTTTCTTTCTCCCTCACACACTCTCTCTATCCCCCTCTCTCCCTCTCACTCTCTCACACTCACACATACACACACACACACACTCTCTCTCCCTCCTCTCCTCTTTCCATCCCTCTCTTGATGGCCATCAAGGGGGCGGAAAATTAAAAAAAAAAAAAAAAGACAACAACAACTAATTTTAAACCGGCTCAATCAATGAGTCATTAAAAGAGATTTTTCTTCCCTCCTCTCCTGAATTTGCATGGCATCAGCAAGGAAAAAAAAAAAAAAACCACCCCAAACCTCTCCCCTCTCTGCAGCTATCAGCCTGGACCTGAAACCTTATCTCTCCCTTCAACCCCCCCCCCCCCCCCCCCGCGCCTTTATTTTAAGAAACAACTTTTTTTTTTAAGTGCCCTCAGCAGCCACCACCACCAGCCTCGCGGAAAAAAAAAAAAATAATATATATAGTTCATTTCCATGTGAATCCACATCTGCCCAAACAACAGCCACCCACAAAATATCCCTCTTCTTCCTCCTCGTCTCCCCTCTCGCTCGCTCTCTCTCTAGATATATATTTATATACATAGCCCCAGAGCCAATAGCTCTCTGGGCTGAAACCTAATATCCTGGTTTTGGCAACTCCTGGTTGTTAATTTGCTCCTCTTTCTTTTCTGTCTGTCTGGAGATAGATTTCCCCCCTCTCTTTTCCCTCCCCGAAGGAAGGGAGGAAGGAGGTTGTGTGTTTTTTTTTTCCTTGAAATTTTTATCACAAAATTATAATACACTCAAAGGGAAACTCACCGTCATGAAAAAGCAGTGCCTTGTCAACGGGGTTTCTTCGCCATCACATCAGGGGCTGGCAGTGTAGGAGAGAGAGAGGGAGAGCGAGAGAGCGAGGGAGGGAGGGGGGAGAGCGAGCGGGAGAGGGAGCGAGCGAGAGAGGGGGAAAGAGAAAGCGAGCGGGAGGAGAGCGCGGCTCCGCTCGGCTCCGCTCCGCTCCGCACCGCCACCGGCACCGCACCGCACCGCCGGGCCCGGCACGGCACGGCACGGCACGGCCGCGCAGCTCCGCCGGGACACAACGCCGCAGACGGGCGGCCGGGCACACGCACCGCCGCCCTGGCATGATGAGTCCCCAGCCCCAGCGCGATCCTCTCGCTCCGCGTTTCAAGACAGGCCCTTTCATGAACTTCGGCTGCCTTTTTTTTTTTTTGGGGGGGAGGGGGGTTGCGTTTTTCAGAAACCCCGGGGGTCTGGAGACCTAGCCTAAGCTGCTGGCTTTAGGTTAAAAGCTGGGGTTTGTTTGGGGTTACAGGGAGGTAAAATACAGTTTTTATCCGATTAAAATTAACGTTACTCAACAATTTGGTTGATCTCCTTCATATTAAAGCTGTAAACCATTATAAGATTTGTGGGCGGGAGGGGCTCCCCAGAAAAATAAAAGCAAGGTCACCTTGAAAAAGATAAGATTTGATCCCCTGACAAGCTACAATATTTTAAGTATTTTTAGATATGTTCTTATCAGCCTTGCTGGAAACAAATCGCATTAATTGCAACTGCTTCAAAAAGTTTTGGGTAAACTAAAAATGTTAATTTGAAGTCAAAGGTTATAGCACAGAGTTCATTGATGCTATTCTACAGTTTACTTCAACTAAAAGCATTAATAACTTTATTCAAAGCTTTTTCATTACAGAAAGCAAATCCAACTTACACCATTCACTTCATTCATTCATCAAAAACAATTCTAAAAAATTAAATATTTTTGCAGATAATTCAGAGCCTGGTTCATTAAAAAAAAATTGATTGGAAACAGATTTTTAGCATGCAGAGATATGGATGTTAATGCTTTTAAAACAATAAAAAAAATCTAAGACCCTTTTTCTGCAAGTAATGGTAATTCCCAAGGACTTCACTATTTTATTCCTAAGTAACTTTGTTAAAACTCCTTAGAGACAAGGATTTGAAGACTTTATTTAATAGCACATCTTTCTTTATTAGCTTCACACAGCTAAAAAAACTCTTAAAATGTTTTCCTTTTCTTTAGCAACTGTATCAAAATGGTTATGGGCAGTGTAGTAAGCAGACCTTCTCAAAGAAGTTGCCCAGATTGCTTATCTTAAAAAAAATCTCAGCACCTCAGCATTGTTTTTCAATTAGAATCTGGTTATATTATTTTTTTAATGAATCAACCAATCCCAAACTTCTGCCAAGACCAAGACTCACCTACAAACCTTGTTTACATGTATAGCCACTCATATGGCTATAAAAACTGAGGTGAAGTTTCAAATCACTCCCTAAGTGGAAGGGCTGGGCCCAAGCAAACAAACCTTAGCACCAGTCCAGCAGATCGTTTGTGCAGCCCAGACTGAACCTGCACATGGCCATGCCTCAACCATCAGCCTGAATATTAACTGCACTTTTCATGAATACAGCAAGGACCCCAACAACCACAGTATGGACAGAATCACCACATGCCAAAGAGCTCTGGAAGAGTTATAAACCTATACTCCTGACAACAGCATTAGGAAATCCCAAAGGCCAACCCTTCAAGGTTCCTAACTTCAGTAAAGGCTTCGAGGCCAAACTCTGCCCTGAATTCAAACCTACTCCGCTTCACCGGCTCTGGAGAATATTGCCCAAGCAAGAATTTGTGTGGAGGGACACCACCAACATTCTGATTTGGTTAACAGGAAGGAACTTTGCTTCAGAGGTTAAGGCCAAACATCTGATCAGTATGTTGCTATTATTATTACTCTCCCAGTCCTACAGAAACCACAACTAGGAAGTAGCCAATATGATACAAAGAAGGAACTGGAAAAAGGAAGACAAATGATTTTGAATGGATTCTGTTATCATAAGAAATACAAGGAATCCTACATAAATTTTCTGTGATGGTACCATAACTTACTTTCCCTGAAGAATGTTTCAAGGAAGCATTGACAATAGCATTACTAAGCAGGTACAGTACAAAAAGGGAAGGAGAGCTAACATCATCTATACTATGAAGCACCCTGCAGTAATTAGATTTCCCCATATCTACACACATTTGCTATATTTGTTCACGGGTAGAATGGTTACCAAAAAAAAAAATCAAGGGTTGGACGTAATTTTATAGGTAATATTGAAGTACACACTTAATGTTACCTGCAATACTAAATGCAGTCATCAGCTGTAGTGTTATCACTTTCAGGTGTGCTACAGAATTTCCCAGACCAAGTTTGTAAAGAATTACTGCTTTTTCCTGGCAGGTACTCATGCTGTTTTAAGAGCATCACGTGGTGTTTCAGAACTGGGTGTCACTGCCCCAAGAGGTTGCCCCTCTTCTCACTGCCTTACTGCATTAATACAAAAGACCCTTGTTTGACAACATTCTTCTACCTCAAGGTCACCTGCTCAGAGCTGTCATCTTCAACCTGAGTCCTTGTACAATGCACAATCAGTTGCTGCCTTTCTTTAGCTTTCACAGTTACATTAATACATTTTCCTGTAGCAGCTTTATAAGGAACAAAGGGAAATAAGCACTAAAAGAAAGGAAAGGCCAGTGTCAAAAGGAACAAGAGAAATCTTTAGACAGACAGAGAGACATTGGTGTAAAAACAGCTACTGGGAACGTCATGTGCACCCATCACACAAACTACTTGGCTGTATTTTGACACCAGCTGTCAAACTGTGACCATGCTGTTTAACAAGTACCACTCTCATAGGTGTGCAAAGACACCAAGTGACATTTGGAGTGATCTGATACATTGGCCTGAAATGGCAGACTATGAAGAACTGAAAACTATGCTTAGATATCGAAAGAGAGAAAATAAGGGGGTACAAAACTCCATCATTCATTCTGTCTCCAGGTTTCTCCTACATGAAGTCACTTTGTTGATATTCAGCCCATTTTTTCAGGCCTGCATCACAAGCATTCCAATTCTTGTGCAGTCATAAATTAGTACCTCAAAAGAAGGTAAGGCAGCAGTAGATTAATAATGAAGAACTTAAGGACTATGCTAGTGCATTAAAGGGATTAATTCCACAGCCATCCCAAGATCCTTGCATGAACAGATGGTTTGTAACCCCAACTCACTGCATCCTTTCAGAGATATATTGCATGGAAAAGAATGCCATTTGCTCCACTGCAGCCTTGCTTCCTCAGACTGAGTCCTTCAGCTCTACTGATGGCACTTCTTCCTCCCATGCTTTCTCTTTTCGTTGATTAACGCATTTCTTATGTCATCTCATCACCAGTCACACCTTAAGCCATCTACATATGGTTTTATTAATTAATTATTTAAATAAGAATAAATAACTAAGCTCAAAGGCACAGAAACAAATGGGTCATCATTAAAGGGCACAAGCAATAGAGAGGTAGAGGCCACTTGAAAAGTAGAGCACCCAAATACAGTGGCATGATGGCAGACAAGGACTTGAACTCGGAATATAAATGTAACATACCATATGAAAAATTCAGTTCAATATCCATATTAACCACCAAATTCTGAATAATTACCACCATTATTTTGATGACTCACCAGTAAAAATCACCTAAACATTACAATGTTCAGCTTGATACCATGCCTTCCTTACCCAAAACAGTACTTACAAAACCTGGGCCATAATTGCATGATGTAGTTTGTAAAGCTCCATGACTCCAGTATCAATCATCATACCAAAGACAGGACTGCCTAACCAAAGGTATCTTAAGGGGTGATTGGTAAGGACATAGGTAGTAAGAGGGGTAATGAAAAGTGAACCTCAGAACAAGAGATTTACACCAATACCAGAAGACAGACAGGTTTCTATGACTGGAGATTGTGTGAAGGCCAACAGGGCTGGTCTGTGATGAATCTAAAGAGCAGATTTTGGAGAACTGCGCTTCTCTGAGATGGGGATATGACATACAGCAGACAATTAAGCAAAGCCAAAAGAAAACATGATGACTAGAGATCCCATTTAAACAAACGGCAATTCAAAATTATTACTGGAACAGATCAAGAATTACTATATCATTCTCTGGGTTATTTAAATATAGTCTCATATTCTTCAGCTCAAAGTACCTTGAAAAGAAGAATTAAGTTTGAAAGATTAATAGCTCTCACTTCCAAGTTAGAATAATCTGAAAATATTCAGCCACTGAAATGTATCAGGAAAAAATAAACCCTCACCTTTGGAGACAGAGCTTTACTACAGAAGTAATGGAGAAGTAATCTTGCACAACTAACACTACCAAAACTGATAGAATAATTTAAACTAAAAATGACAGAGACTAGGACAACCTTCTATCATATTCATAGTTAGATTGGCTAGCACAGATGAATGGGAAAGAAAACACCTAAGTAAGGATACAAAAATACAGAATTACTAGATGGACACCATGGCTTGGGGTTCGTTTGTTTTTTGGGTTTTTTTTTTTTTTTAACATAGTAATTTAAAACAGCAGCCAGGCAATGAAACTAACAAAAGAGCCATTTCTTACAACTGAGGTGTTGTGGATGATGTTTAAAAAAATATAATCAAACAAATAATAGGAGGAATTTAAACAAAAAAAAAAAAGAGGCCTAAAACATGAAATGAGGCTATACAGTGATACAGAAACACAGTGGAATAGTAAATTATACCAAAGGCATTTGTGTTCTTGAAAGAAACACAGGCATGCTAAGCTACACTTGTATAAGGACAAGACAAAATGGAGGAACAGAAGGGATGTTATGAATAAGCACCACCTAAGTCAAAACTTTTGAGACAGAATAGTTTTACTTGGAGATATCTAAGTCCCTGCTATGAAATCAACTGTGTAAGACTTGGATATGAATGAAGATCGCTGTAAAAGAAGTCTTTATATTATCACTAGAAAGGGTATCAATATGAATGGAATTTATTTTCAGATTTAGACTGAAGAACAAATGCTAATAATAGGAAGAGGAAGCCCTTATTCAAAATGACAGCTGACAGACTTTTTAATAAGATGAATAAATGGCAAAAATAATACAAGCATAGTTTTATCTATAAAAGGAAAGGTAATAGGAAAACTTGGATATGACTTGGAATTAACTCTATTTAAATTACTCAGAAAGATAAATGGAATATGTTTGCAGGTAGGATTCACAATTCCAAAATAGAAAACTCTGATATGCTATTGAACCTAGGTGGTCCATTGATCTGGCTAGTCCAATAACCATAATTTTCTGAAATGCATTTTAAAAATTAATTGTAAAAGTATCTGAAGTGTAAAGCAAGGCAATGAAAAAAATTTCTCAGAAACTCCACAATGAATAGAATAATTGCCTCAGAGTCCATGAAGTAGTATCTAGCTTACATACTAGGTCTTCAGAATTTAACTACAGACAGTTAGCAGGTTAGGATTCTATATAGCAGTCAGCAGCTAGACCTGGACCAAACCTAATTTGGTGCAAAGTGATTTGCTGCTCTTGAGCTGTTGTGTTCAGCATATTTGGGCCTTGCTTTTTTTTAATCTGGAAGTAATCTCTTGTCATAAAGTGCTATGCTTTGAAGTCTGTCCCTGGTTTGGAAGGGCAACTCATTTTTGTAGAAATTAATCTGTTTCTCCACCTTCAGCACTGGAAATACCAGGTTCTCAGAATGGACCAGCTCAAACTAGTTTCAAAACAAGTGCACCTTGACTAGTTGGAATATAATTAGTGTCTTAAGCATTCCCAAGGATTACATTCAAAGCTTTTGCATTACTCACAGCAATTAAGTTGTACCAAGTAAGTTTCATAGTTTTAGCTTTAACACTCTAATTACTGATTTAAAAAGACGTGTATTTTACATTGCCCTGGCTTTCCATATGGCCAGATGTATAAAGCACAACATTTTAGTGCAAACAAAAGGTTTTCAAAAAACAATCCGTATGCCTAACGTAGCAATTTCTTTTTTCCAAATGAACTGAGATACAGTAACTCGACATTCACTTTTAATGAAGCCCCATTGCACCGTGAAAAATGTGCAGCCTACAGTATCTTAAATTAATCATAATATGGCTTACATCTTAAATGCCTGATCATAGTGCCAGAGGAGTTCAAAGAGCCCTTACTAAAACCATCAGTAGAATATGCTGGTTGCACAAGCCACTGAAGTGCCTACTTTGTAACCAGAAGTAATTATGTTGCTCTGCTAATCTCTGCTGCAGAAACTCAATCTAACAGACAGAGATCACATCTATCAGATAAGAGCTCCATGCAAGGTACAGAGGCTGCTGCTTTTCTTGAAAACACACACAGCACTTCGTGTGTGTGACGGTGCAACACAAATGCATTACACCCTTTGGAATTAAAACTGTCAGTGTTGGGAATTACATATTGATGATAAGGAGTAACTCGACTTCCTTCCTTCCTCTGCTTGAGAGACTGCAAATCTGCATCTTGAGACCTGCCACATATATGAGGTTCCTGACTTTCACAAGCACAGCAACCTCAGGTGTAAGAATCCATCATTATGAAGCTGAACACACAGCTGCCTCTGTGGATCTCCCTTGTATTCCCCACCTTCTTAAAATAATGATGGAACAAGACAGGATCTTGAACCTTCAGCTGAACTACGCAATACATCTCACTTGAAAGGCTATGAGGTAATGCTGTTGAGCTACAGCAAATCAGTACAAAATATTTCAGGTAGATAGCACACACGACTGAATACCACGGGACACAGATTTAAACCTGGAAGCATGCATGGAGCTCATGTTTCGGAGTTTCACAGCACTAGATTAAAGTCAACAAGTGCAACCTGTAACTTCACATAAAACAAGCAACACTGTATAGTCCAAACAATGGCAGCAGGTCTTACTGAAAAGACTGCTATCTACTTTCAAACTAGAGAGGAACAAAAGTACATCCAAGTGGGGGGAAATAGGAAAAAAATGTAACAGAGAATTATGTACCTTACTTTTTTCTCACACCCTAAAACAGGCAAACTACTTGTTACAGCTTACCCAAATGACTCCAAGCCTGAGCTAGAAGGCTTACATTTTATTCAGGTGGTTACTGTTTGGCACATTAAGCAGCCTCAAAACATAGAAATTGCTGCCAGCAACGTCAGGAAGAAAATTGTCAGTCTTTGTATGACCATAAAAAAAAAAAAAAAAAAAGGCATCATATGCACATGCCAATATCAATTATACAAAAACCTCAAATTGCAAGTGTGGAAAGTGCTATTGGAACATCAAGATGAAACAGTTGGAAGAATTTTACAGCTCCCTTTTTAATTTTTCATTACAGTCATACATTTCACCGTCTTGTCTCAGTATTTTTTTTGCTTTTAACCAAAGAAACCAATTGTGCACATTAGCAAGGTGAAAATTCCAGTCTCTCCCTGAAGCTCCAATTCACAAGGGTATTTGGTCCTCATTAATTTAAACCTCCAATCACCTATAGAAAAAACCATTCAGAATACTTTGCATTCTAAGTGCTCAGATATAATAAGGAGTAATTGTACTACAGCATAAAATACATAACATTTATTGTGAGCTGTGTACACTAACGTTTGCTTGCAATCCTTCCATATATGAAGTTCTTTTACCCAGTGCAGTTCATCTCCTGGCTCACATCTGCATAACAAGACCAAAGCCATACTCCAGGAATATTTGTGCATATGAAAAACAGTGGAAGACCTTTTTCTGTCAATATCCTCACATATGGGACAAGCACTTCCATCACTGTTAGCACGTGTATTGGCTAGACTCATAGGAGCATAAAGCAAAAAGAGCCCGCTAGCTAAAATGAAACTTCTATATCTTTCAACCACATGGAAATAAGGATTTTATTCCTTATGGAGAATTAATTGCACCATACTCCTGCCTAATGGAACTGTGCTGCACTAACTGCAGGAGTGGACTTGACTGTTTATTAGGAAAAAATGCCTAACACTTACTACAAAATGTATCATTTAAACAAAATGGTAGGAAAAAATATCAAGTGAGAACATTTCAGTATACGTCCTGTTTCATGACTGAGCATACGCCCCTTCCACACAGTAAGATGTTTTAATTTTTAAGGCTCAATCTAATTCTTCAGAATGGAAATTCTGAACATTGCAGTAAAGCAACAGATGTAATGCTGCATTAAGAGCTGTAATGCATCAAACACTTCACCTATCCCACTGCCCATCCAATCTGCTCCAAAGTGCTGCTGTTACATAACAATCCCTTGCAATCCCCTTAGTTTATATGTTAACACAGTTAAGGAAAGAATATTCTCTATTTTAGTGTGAGCCCTCTTTACATTGCCAGGATTTAAAGGCATTTCACTGCCTTTCTTCTGTCATCCAAACTGGACTGACATTTTCACATGAAAGGTTCAGGTATGCCATACATTCTAACAATATGGTATTCCTATCACAGAAATTAAACTACATTTCTCAGGGAACAGAAAATAACAGCTGCTTTCAAGCTACAGCTACTTTCAAATGCTAATCTTGAGGAACATAACCTGTACTTCCAAACAGGAAAATTAAGCAAAAAAACTCACGCTATTACCGAATACAGAAGACAGAGAAATCGACATTACCTACTTTGGGTTTACCACCTTCTTGTTTCAATGGATGGTCTTAGGTTCTGTGTTAATTTGCTACAAGTAACTTCAAAATGACAAGGGAAAGGAGACGGTATTTGTAGAAATGGACAGGAGTTAAATTTATTTCCATACTTCTAAAAGAGTGCTTAGTGTTAACTTTCTCTGCACAAATCAAAATGCATATAATAGAAAAAACAACTGTCAAATGAATACAGCAAAACAATGGTCACTTTTCTACTCTGCAGTGTACTTAATTTCTGGTTCCTGCTGCAAAATTATTTAAAACACATCTCCTAATTATAAAAGCCTTCCTTCCCACGTTTCCATATAGGCCTCTGTGGATTGCTCATACAGTCCTCCCTCTGGGGCACAGTGATCCACTGGCACTGCTCCCACTTTTCCCTCCAGAACCGAGCTCTCTTCTGGAACAAAACACTCCAGAAACCAAAAAAAGCAGCGAGGAAGAAACCGATCCACCTGGCAGCACCTTTTCAGCTACCTGCAAGGCTCAGCAGCCTTTTCCGCAGCCACTTCACTGCGGGAGAGGGAGGCGGCAGGGAAGGTTTATCGGAGCACGGCGCGTACGGAGCCCCCCGCAGGCACCGGCCGTGCGTGAGGCTGCCGGGGGTCCCCACCCGGGCAGGGGCCCGGGACCGCCCGCAGCCTCCGGAGCACGGGGGCGGCCCCGAACCCGCTCGGGAGGGCAGGTGGAGCTTCGGGCTACGGCCCCTCCGCCTCCCGCCCGGGCCCCGCACCGAGCCGCCCCTTGCCTCACCCGCCCCTGCCCCGCCGCCCGCGGGAGCCCCCGCACCCAGGGCCAGCGGCGACGGGCGCGGCCCGGGCGGGGAAAGTGTGGGCGTAAGCACAGCAGTGGGAAGAAGCGAGCAGCTCCTCGCGGGCACAGCGGAGGAGCGGCGCGGGGGCTTATTTATATCCCGAGCTCTAATTTGGGAAGCGGGATAACCCGCCCCGCACGGCACCTGCCGCCAACACTCACCCCATCCCGCGGAGAGGCGGCGGCCCCTTTAAGACCGCGGGAGACCCCTCCCTCCGGCCCTCCCGCTCTCCCCCGCCGCGCGCCTCCCGGGCCGCCAATCGGCGGCGGCGACGCAGCCAGGGCTGCGGGCAGCCAATCCGCGCGCCGCTTAGTGACCGCAGGGGAGGCGAGCGGTAAGATGGCGGCGCCGGGCGAGGCAGCGGCCGTGGCGAATCTCTCACAGCCCGAGGTGGCGGCGGGTTCGGCCGCCTCTGCCGTGGTGCTGCCGGAGCGGCTGCAGCGGCGGGAAGCAGAACGGCAGCAGGGCGTGGAGCGGCAGCGGCAGAAGAAGGAGGCGCAGGTAGTGAAGGAGGAGCAGAGCGAGTTCTTCCTGGCCGCCTTCGCCCGAGAGCGGGAGGCCGTGGAAGCGCTGCTGGCGGAGGGGACGCTGGAGGAGGCGGCCGCCCGCCTGCAGGCGCTGCAGAAGCTACTGACGGGCAGCGTGCGGTTCCTGGCGCCCTACGAGGTGCGGCAGGGGCAGGAGACCGTGGCGCGGCTGCAGGGGGACCTGGCGGCGCGGCGGCAGCAGCTGCAGCCCAAGAAGAAATTCGCCTTCCGCGCCCTCAAGAAAGAAGCGGCCCCGGGCAGCGCCCCGCGCCCCGCGGAGCCCGCCCCGCCGGCCTCCGCCGCGCCCGGCCCCGGCGTCGCCGAGGGCGAATCGGGCGGGCCGCCGCTCTGCGGGTTCAGCGGCGCCCAGGACGAGGAGCTGGAGCTCGGCCCCGCGGAGCTGCTGCAGCGGGACGTGCTGCTGTCGGAGCTGCGCGGCTGCCGGGTGCGGCTTCGCGGCAACCCCAACACGCTGCGGGTGCGCGACTGCCGCGGCTGCACCGTGCTCTGCGGGCCCGTGTCCACGTCCGTGCTGGTGGACGGCTGCAGCGACTGCCTGCTGGCGCTGGCCTGCCAGCAGCTCCGCACCCACCGCACCAGCCGCTGCCGGGTCTACGTGCAAGTCACCAGCCGGGCCGTAATCGAGGCTTGCTCTGAGGTCTCCTTCGCCCCCTACTCCTGGAGCTACCCTGGTATAGAGCGAGATTTCGAGTCGTCCGGGCTCGACAGAAACAGTAACAACTGGAACCTGGTGGATGACTTTGACTGGCTGGCGGCTGACAAGCCTTCTCCCAACTGGAGCCTGATCCCCGAGCAGGAAAGAACCACTTGCTGGGACTGACTGTGGGGGCAGCTCTGCTGTGCAAGGGGTCCTCGTGTAAAGGCACTCACCCGCAAACTGTGGGACTTAATCCCCGATATGCCATTAAATAATTCCATTCTGTATTAAAATTTTGAACTATAATATGTGGCTGGATTTCCTAGTTGAAGAATACCAGTCAGATATTGTTTACTGTTCTTGCACAAGTTGCTGCTATAATCTGTATGTATCACTGTGGGATTTGCCAATTTCTGAAGTACCTCATTGTGAGTTTTAATTTATTAAGGTGGGGCAAAGGCCACTGATACACAAACAACAGTGAGCCTCTGTTAGAGCTGTTGTGCTGCTTTCACTCACCCAGGCAGCCTCTGAATTAGCTGCGACTAGTGCAAACTGTACTGGACTGAAAAGATCAAATACCAAATTTTCCATGGTTTTTTGGTTCTAATGTTGCTGACAGCAGCACAGCATATCTTAGGGGGAGTGCAGGGCGGTACTGCTGTGAGGTAATGGGGCAGAAAAAGGTTCATTTAATGGAAGAGTTTGTAACTGCACAGTGCAGCAAACTGAGGTGCATCCTATGCTATGATACAATGATGAGCCAGGTTCTGTCAATTTGGGATAAATCTGTAAGTTGGCCTTAAGTGAGATAAGTCTAAAGGAAAAAGGTGTTCTAATAAACATCTAATGCTCTCCTGATATGTTGATTACTTGAAATTAAGAAACCTATGAAGTCTGTATGTATACTAAAGCTTCACTATCTTGAATACTATGTGAAAGGATGCTGCTTCTCTAAGCAACTCAGAGGCATCCAGCAAGTGCTGATGAATATCACAGAAGCTGGGTTAACTGTTCCTCTGCAAGCTGAAGCTTCAGGGCAGAGGAGTTCAGGGTTGTCCCACTAAATTTCCAGACAACAGGCTTTGTGTACTGTGACCCTAATTTGCAGCATTCTGCTGCTGCCTAAGTGCAGTGTTGACAATGAAAGTCAGTAAAACAGAAAGATGAGGTGCTGTATTCCAAAATTGCATGTTATCTTGCATGAAGTGCAGAATAATTTAAGTCTCTTCACTCCTGGTAAATAATAATTGAAAAGTAGCAGCACTGGGGAATGCAGTGTCTTTACAGTGCCCTGTTAGAGGTGCTGAAGTGACCACTGTCCATATATAAAGTATACATAGCAGTTTTAGGTTTCTAAAATCCCTCCTTAACTTGTGGCATTTTTCAAGAAATAATTGTTTATCTTGCCTTAGCATAAAGCTTAATTTTAAACCTGCAAATTGTTTATGCTGTGCAGCCATCATCTGTGTGCCTCTAACAGACACTAAATCCCAGCTGAATCTTCAAAAACTGCACCACTGCCAGGAGAAGTACTTGAAACTTCACTTAGATGCTTGACTGGTTTTGAGCAGAAAATATTTTTATGCAAGTTGTTTTCAGCATTTTTAATTTAAAGGGGAAGGGTAAAAGGGATTTTTTTTATTATTCCTGACAACTTTCACTTTTGTTTATGTTTGTTATTGCTTATTTTTTGACTGAAATGGATTTTTGCATTTCAAATATACTTGTTTTGATTTATTTCAGTTGTTCCTTTACTGAGTCTTTTCTGCACTAGCAACATCATAGAAGATTTGAAGAATACACCCTCAGTCTTTAATGTACATAATTTATATCGTATGTTAGAGGGATGTGATCAGTTGAGGCTCTCAAGCATCTTAATTTTAACACATCCATCTTGGTACAGAACCTGATTTTGTAGTTAATTGTTCTCCACAGACCCCAGTAGTGGCAGATCAATCCCATTATCATCCTCTAGCCTTGAGATTGCAAAATGTTTGGCCTGTAAGAACTACAGTAATGCCTCTGTTCTACTTGCCCAAAGCTCTAAGCATTTCCACCTCCTTCCTGTGGCGATGGATCCTGGCAGATCCAGACAGAGAGAGAGATTCCAGGCTGTGGCAGGTACCAGGGTTGCACTGAGGCTTCCCATGGAAGTGCCATGTCCTGTTCCAGCTGCTGGGTCGTGGGATGCAGTACTGCCTGAATAAACACAGCAGGAGTCAAAACATGGAAATTCAAACTTCAGATTCTCTCTGAAATTGCTTCCTTGGGGAAGTTTTTCACAAATCAGTTATTGACATCCCAGCTCCTACCTAATTTTGGTCAAACCACAGTTAGCAGGTAATACTCTTCAGGAACAGGTGCCAGACAATTGCCATAAAGATTTAGCATTACCTTTGTAATACAAAACATGGAACTGGCTCTTGGTCTCAGGCATGGCATGGAACAAAGAAATGCAACTTGAGAGCAGAAAGTCCAGAAAAATGCAGTCAGGCAAATACCTAAATATGATTTATAGTTCTAAAAAGACAACATATATATACACACACACAGAGTTGCACGTGTTTCCATACACCTTTTTTAAACTATACTTTCCTAATGTAGAATCATAACAGAAATTCAAGACTATTTTGAAACAGAAGTCTGTTAGTGTTGCATAAGAACTTTTTGCTAGCATGTTCATGGGCTACTCAGTATAGAAATTGTAACTTCTTGGGGTTCTAAGGAAGAGAAGCCAAATCCCCAAGTATTTCTAATCAGCTAGCAATCACCCTGCATAATGTACAACTGAAATGAATAAAGTGTCTTCAAGAGCTCTAGCTCTGGTTTGCATCGCAGTCCACCAGTTCCACCAGGAACTTCTTTAAAAATCATGTACTTTAAAGCAATTCATGATGCTAGACATCAAGAGGGGCTGAAAAACAAATGCCTGCTGGAGGCATAGGGTAACAGAACATCAGCATCACAAACCTCATGGAAATTAGCCCTGAAGAGAAGCTAACAGGCAGAAAGTTTATATAAAAATAGTGAGGGGTGTTGAGCTGCAGAGCCATTTTTCACAGCGAGTCAGGAAAGCAGTCCTGTTTCAAACATTTTTGAAAGACAGCCTAGTTGGACAGCTCTCCTCCAGCCAGTGGCCTCACCAAAATCTTTAAAGACAGTGAAACTTCCTTAGTCCACCCCAGGGCTGTTACTCAGTGTTCTAAAGCTCCCTTGTGTGTGGAGGAAATAAAACAATTCTGTGCAAAGATGCACAACACTGAACCCATGGGAGGAAACAGCTCCCACAGAGCTTTGACAGTTGCCATTTGTGGAGGCACTGAGGGATGGCACAGACCAAAACTTGCCTCCAGAGAAGCAACCAGGAGCTTTGGTGCTTCATCCCATGGGGCCATCACCTCGCCCAGAGATCTGTCCTGAGAGGGATCAAGCTCCCTCAGTTCCCTCTGGAGTCCATCCAGGCATTTCCCTCTGTCTACCCCTGCTTCTCTGAGTAACAGAACATAAACGGAGTTAACTTGCATTCTCTCTTTATCCAACCCTCTTTCATTTAAGTAGGTTCTGATGTGAGCTGTAGTACAACTGTTTCGTGAAAAAAAACAGGTGAGAAATACATGTGTAAGACTATTCCCTACACACTTTTATGCATTATATTTTTGAAGGCTTTTTTTTTCCCCCTGAAGTTTCTTATTTAAGCAATAGCTGCATGTAGACAAGGTTCAAATCTCAGTGGTTTTGCCTGGAATTGTTTCAGGTTTTACTAAACAGCCAATTTCATCACATAAAAGGAAAGACAGGAATAGCAAGAAAAAGAACCCATGCAACTTGGGGAAACTTCAGCATTTCTATTCACATCATGATCTGATTTATCTGACTGGCTGGGGGACCCACCTGTTGTGCTAAGATGTTTTCCAGCAGTAATGACTACCATGAGCTTTTTGTAAGCTTCTTTTAATTCCCAACATATTTCTTTCCTGTTTCTGCAAATATAAACTTTGATTTCTCTTATTTTTTCAGCAGTGAATGCTACACCCCAGGCATCACAATAATACCAAAAAACCCACTCATAATGACCATACTGGAGGTCAAAAAACCCCTGTCTTTTCTGAACATGTTACACACCACCACATGAATGATGGCTGAAATTCTGGGAACTGCCCAGGGCAAAACCACACTAAAACCCTCACAGTGTGCCCCAGCCAAGTTCAGGAGCCACAGAATCCAGCAGATCAAATCACCCTTCCCAGGATTTACAACAAACCCAGCAGTGAATTTAGAACTTGCCTCTATTTCCAGCCTTAGAACTTGCAGTCACCTCACATGCCACAAAAACAGTAGCCTACAGAGTTACCTGTGTAAGGAGGATTAAAAAAAAAGAGTCAAATCAGACTTCTCTCTGCCTGATAATCGCACAGTGAGGTACAGCATTTTTATCATATTGTTCCTCAGGAGCGTCCCTGTTCACACCAGAGAGTTACAACTGAAACAGAACCGTAAGTGAGGGTACATGAGCAAACCTCTCTACACAATAGCTTCCCATCAAAGGTAAAACCAGACATTATTATTCTTGCAGTGAAGTATAACCACTCCTAGGGAAATGAAAGGGGGGAAAAAAAGCTCAGAAAGGCACACATTTCATATCACAGAGCAGTGTGAAAGGAAGATTGAGCCAGGGAATTATTCTTTTTACCAACTGAGGGCACTTCCATAGCTTAGGCATGTATGTGTTTTATATCTTATACTCCTGAAGATGGAAAGATTAAGATTGGTCCAGGGCTGAGCACCAGATTGTTTAACAAATACCAGATAAAATTGTTTACATTCCTCTCTCTTCACTGATAAATTTGGAGCTTATATGTAGGTTAGCAGGCATAGCTTTTTAGAAAGGTATCAATATTGTATCATTAAACATACACATTATAATTTTTAACTAGATTTTGAATTTGAACAGGTTCATGGTGAGATCAATAATAATTTGAATATTTTATTCTACCGTATTTTTTTCTCCGATATCGGCATATGAATTATACAATTGAATTTAATAGACAACCTTTGAGGAGACCATTAACTCAAACATTCTTCCAGCATTTCGCTTTTATCTGGTATGGATCAATTTCAACATTTTCTTTTTGAAGTAGAAAGCAGTAGTAAGTGCCAAACTAAAGTCGGATGGCAGCCAAGGAGAAGCTTTTTAAGAAAAGCAGATGCCAGGCAAAAAGAGTTTTCTTTTTTGAACTGTCCCCCACCCCAAAACGCTTCTCAGTGATTCCCCATCACCTTCTTCTCCCTTGGGTTGCTCTGCCAGAGACAGCCCTTGGCTGGTGGGTTTGTGCCGATGCTTGCACAGGGTCTGCTTGCTCCGTGTCTGGGACAATGGGGAAGCATTCATTCCCACTTTTAAAAGTGTTAACCAACCCCCTTTAAAACTCCCGAGCACGGCGAGTCAACTGGATAGGTGGGGTAGTTTTTGCCACTCTGAGTCCCCAGCCTGTTCTGAGCTGTTGAAAACTACTTAAATAACCAGCGCTTTTCCTAATCCCGGTTGTTTTGGTAGCGCTCATTGCTCTCCGTGATGGCTTTAGAGGTACCACCCGAAGTCTCCTAGGTCTAATTAGTGAGTGTCCCTTCCTGAACATTAGGTTCAGGATTTTTACTGATCATCTTCCAGCTAACACTAGCAATTTAGCAGTGATTTATGAGGACCCCTCTCGTTTCCTTTGTTTATAGGCAGAAGACTAAATCTGGAGGGATCAGTGAGCCCTGAAGCATGTCCTGCATGTTCTACTTTAATACTTTTGTTCCTGAATTAGAGGAAACACCGGAGTGTATACACTTACATGATTTTACTGCATCAGATTTATCATGGTATTTATCAGGTTATCTGAATGTTAATATATTAAGCTGGCAAGTATTCAGATTCATCTGTGCTCCTGAATACGAAATTACCCATATCCAGAGCAGCACCAGGCTTACCTCTGCTGTGGGCAGGAGTGTTTCACTGTATATCCTCATGACCTGCAGACCTGGTACAGAATTCTTTTCCACTTTAATTGCATTTCCACTGTCATCACTGACAAGAAAGGAAATGGTTTCAAGTTCCTTTATCTAGAATTAACTCCAGGCTGTCAGATAAATATATTTTCCAAACTCAAGTCTCTTAGCTGAGCCCTGAAAGAGTCAGTGAAACACAACATGTGCTACATTGGATGCGGGACATTTTGCCAGGAGAGATGTTATTTCAGCACCGTGACTTATTACACAAAATAAACAGCACTACTTATCCACTTTATGACAAGAGGAGAGAATAGTCCCTGATGGATAATCACCTTCCCTCTCATTTTACACACTCACTCTTCACCAGCCAGGGCAGCAGCAATGCAAACAACCAGGCTCACTTTAGAAAACTCCCAGTTACCTGCTGCTCTCCAGCTCACTGCAATAGCACCAGGATGGGCTGGGAAAGGCCCACCACAAAAAACCTACCAAGACAGGAAGAAGTAGTGAGTTGCCAGCCTTTGTCCTTCCTGAAGGAACCTTCAGCACTCCAGGATTTCAAATGGTAACTCAGAAGCATCCACAGTATTACAGAGCTGCATCAAAATGTTATTTTTCAGTGCTTGGGCTTTTTAATTATTTGGGTTATTATTTTTCTCACTTGCCTTCCTCCTAGCAGATCCCTTCCCCTCCCTGTTCCTGAGGTCTGGTGACCATGCTGCTGGCAGCCACTAGAGGATGCCCCCAGGGATTTGGGTGCTGGCAGCAGCAGGTGTGGTTCACAGGGGAAAGGGAATCCTCCCAGTCCCCCTTCTGGGGCTGCTCCTTTCTCCCCCATAGCATTAGCATCCATGCCCTCACACATTTGCAGGATAATATTCCACTGCTGGAGGTTGCCGGAGGTTAATTTTGCATTGTGGTGGCAGGGGTGAGGCAGTGCAGGAATTTCCCAGTAGCTACAAACCCCTGTGGGGCGAGTGGGAAATGATATTTCAAAGCAAGCAGAACTCCTGGAGGAGCAGAGCGAGTGAAAGCCCAGCTCCTCTGCTCACCTGGCACAGCTGTGTGCTGCAAGCAGGAGGCCACTGCCACAGGACGGGTCGTACCCTCCTTTCTGCCCACTCCAGTGTGAAAGCAGAGCTGGCTGCAGGTCCTTCATCAGAGCCTAAGGATCCCCGGGATGCCTCCCTTGCTCTCAGACACAACATCCCCAAGGTCCCTCTCCAGCTGCTGAGTTGAATTCCTCCCCTTTGTAAACTCCTGGGTGGGTCTCCTCAGGCAGCCCTGCTCCCCTCTCTGGTGATTATCCAGTAAGCTGCTCATGCCAGCTCACTTTTTATAAAAGCATCTCTAGATTTTAGCCCAGGACTTATTTATTGAGTTTCTCTGCACTTTTCCTTTCTCCTGCTCTCCTGTCAAGACTCAGAGATGGTACAAGCCCTGGAAGTAAATAGAAAATGCCAAGCTTAGTTTTTTTAGGTCACCGTAAACGACATGCTTATCTGCTTTCAGAATACATAAGCCACAGGATATCATCTCAAGTCAACACAGAAGGATAAGGACAAGAAGGTGGGTTTGGCTGTGGATATGAATATATCAAGATCACGGTGGGGAAGTGTATGTTTGTATACAAGCAGCCTTTTTTTTTAATCCAGAGCCCTCTTCCTTTTTCCTCAAGGGTTCCATATTCTTCTGGCAACAAAGATCTTTTTATATCTCTGGGGTTTCATATTCCACTCAGCAGCCTATCATAGGAGACCACAAATCTACTAAATAGTAAAATGAGGGATTACTTCCACTCATCTGTTGACAGACATTTCTCCAAATTGGATCAAATGATTAAAGGTATTAGAATGACGTCTTGCAGATCCAGATCAAATCATTTGAAACCTTGAGAGTGTTTCTCCTTTGCTTGGAAGAAACCACCAGAAATAGTTGTAGGTGCTAATTTCCCATTATTCTCACTAATGTGAAATAGTTAATTGGGACCTTTGAATATTTTACTTACTTGAATCCTAACCAGGAGACTTCAAGATGGAAGGACTGTGCAGTGGCTCGCTTCCTGATGTGCCGTTCGGAATCTCTTCCGATGCCTGAATGGTTCTTCCTCGATTTGCTTACGCTGAGAAGAGGGGTCCAGGCTGTGAAATCTTCCAACATCTCCCACTACAAAGATGGCACTGCTGAAAGTCAAATTCAATCAGAAGAAACGGGTAAAACTAGCACAGGGACTATGGCTCATGAACTGGTTTTCGGTGTTTGCTGGAATCCTTGTTTTTAGCATGGGATTGTTCCTCAAAATTGAGCTCCGGAAGCGAAGCGAAGTGATGGACAATTCTGAAAGCCACTTTGTGCCCAATTCTTTGATATTGATGGGTATATTATCCTGCGCCTTCAATGGTTTTGCTGGAAAAATTTGTTACGATTCTCTGGATCCCGCTAAATTTGCCAAGTGGAAGCCTATGCTGAAACCTTACCTGGCTTTGTGCTGCGTCTTTAACATGCTCATTTTCTTCGTTGCTCTGATTTGCTTTCTCATGCGGGGCTCCCTGGACAGCACCCTGGCCCAGGGGCTCAAGAACGGCATGAAGTTCTACCGGGACACGGACACCCCCGGAAGATGCTTCATGAAGAAGACCATTGACATGCTCCAGATTGAGTTCAAGTGCTGCGGCAACAACGGCTACAAAGATTGGTTCGAAATCCAGTGGATCAGCAACAGATACCTGGACTTCAGCTCCAAAGAAGTGAAAGAGTAAGTGACTTGCTGGGGTTTGTATCACGCAGTATCGGTGTTTGACCAATGTTGCCCTCAAGTGCCAAGGGGCAGGAAGGGGGTTTGTGTAAAATGGGGTCTTGTGTAATAAAGCATTCCAAATGACCAGCTAGATTGCTTCTTCCCCTGACAAATTCCCCCAAAGCCATCCATAAAATAAAATAAAATAAAGTAAAATAAAATGCACCAAACTACAATTCCCATTCTTACTCAGTGTGATGGAAACTGACTTATTAGTTTTTACTGTCTTTTACTTCTTTAAAAACCCATTACCTTGAGCCACGTTCCCAAAATCAACAGGAAAGTATCAGAACTTTACTAATCCTTAAGCAGATGTCAATGTTATTTATTAATTTCCTAAAAAAAGAATTCCCTGTAGACATACTCTTGATACCACTTTTAAAACTGCATTTAGATATTGGCAGCTAATCAGCCGCATGGAAATAAATAGAGGCAATAACACTTTGCCAATAACTCATGTGTTTTAGATCCTTAAGATTTAGAATTTTATTTTTGTATTCACTCAATGGATTGCTTCAGTGCTGTGATAAAACTGAGCAACAGCTGCTGCTCCTAGCTTTACACAGTGGCTCTTGTAGCCATATGGATTTTAAGTTCTGTCCTGTGCCTAATTTTTTAAAGCCTCACACGAAAGCAGCACTAGTTTATTGTTTCTTTACAAACCAGACCAGGTTGTTGACCAAAAACACCTTAATGGCTTTGATGTCAGTGCCCAAAGAGGCAGTAATCCCAAAATCAGGTTAGGTGCAATAAGCTCAAGCAGAAAATAAACATGAGAACAAAATGAACCTTTGAAATTAAAAAAAAATAGCATTAGGCATAAATACCCACAACCTTTTAAAAAATTAAGCACCAGGGAAAGAGATGGTTATTCCAGGTTCTTTGGGAGCATCATTCATTAATGTTTATGCTCTGTGGTTGCATAATGGTTTCTGTAAACTGGAAGAATTCTGCCTTTTAAATATACTGCCTGTATTAAAAATGTCTGAAGTAATTTTGGAAAAAAGCTTTGTGTATCTCTTGGGATCCTTTGGGATCCCTGCCTGACTGTGTAAATGGTATTTCACTTGTGTGTGTCTCTCTGCATGCTCTTTTGACTTGTTGGGTGGTCTCATTGTTATTGCAGTTCTGAATGAGGACTTTTTCAGTGAAAACTGTTACAGATTTAACCCGTTGCCCTGCAGGGTGTTATAACAAATACATTCACTATTGAATAAGGGGGTGTTTCCATTGCAAAGGTATGCCCATGGGTACAAATAACTACTTGAAAAAACCTTGCCAGCATTATATGGAGATTTGAGAGCTGTAACTTAATCCAGCAGCAGTGGAAGGGCAATGAACAGAGGGCAAACAGGGTTATACTGTCCTTAATAACTGATACCTTGTTTGGGACTGAGACTCGAGGTAATTTCTTTGTTCTACTGAGGCAGGAAATAGGGCATTAAAAATCTACAAATGGGTTTTAGTGAATTCAAGATTTGTATGATGTGGTGGTACACAATCTCTGCTCCCATTCCTGGTGGGACAGTTTGGCCTCTTTGAAGCCAATAGTGAAGTTCTCCTTAGTTCCAAGGAAGGTGGGAGTCTGTACCCCACAATGGGATTTTTTATATTATTTGTACAGAAAATATCCAAATTATCCAACATTCAATCTCTCTGAAACTGGTGGAGCGTTTGCATCACAAATGGAAATTAGACCAAATCTAGAGCACACTTTACATTTAGAGAGAATACCTCAGCTGCATTTGCTGCTTAGGTATGTTTAGGTCATGACTGCAAAGTGGAATTTCCCTTCACCAGGTTGTTGGAATCACCTCTCTCTCTGTCTCTCACTATGGCATAATTTTAAAATATCCATATAGAAGGCTACAACTGACACAGATTTTTTTTGCCTCTCTACACTACTGGGACACTCCATTCTGTGATTTTCTAAGCAAAATGGCCTGTTTTAAAACATCAGTCCTTTTATTAGTCTTTTTGCAGTGTCAGTAGAACTATTTGCCTTCTAAGTTAACTTGCATCTAAACATCTCCTAAGACACCAGGGTAAATGATTATTTACAGAGAACAACCACAGTGTCAGATGAACAATAGTTTGGAAGCTCGTGCAAGGACTTTGGAAATTTTACAACATCCTGTTGCTGAAGCACATTTCATGTTGTCAATACTGGCTACCTTCCCAAGCCAAGAATAAATGCACAATCCCTCCCTGGAGCTATTATAATAAAAAACAAGCTATTAGGTTTGCTGGATCAGTGCTCTAGCTGGATACGGTGGGTTCTAAGGCTGTGCTGGGTTCTTTTCCAAGCTCAGGTCAGCTCCAGCACCTCCCTTCCATCCTAACTCTGCTGTCATCACTGTTCTCTGACAGCCCCTCCTGAATTCTCTCTGCCACTTTTCTTAAAAACTAATTTATTTGAAGAAGTGACCCAAGAGCGTGCACTTCCACCAGGAGGAGTTAATTACAGACTCGGTGCAGCCTTGACATAGAAAAAGGATTTTGGAGAGAAAGGACACCCTGGACAAACACAGCTATGTGAACAAGGGGACACGGAGAAAAGGCACGGTGGAAAATCCTCCTTGCCTTTGCTTTCCTTCCTCGTGCAGATTTGCTGCTGGATATCTTTGTGTGTCTGTGTGTCTGTCTGCGTCTGTGTGTGCATTCACGCTCCCTTCTGCCCTTGCCCGCAGCCGGATCAAGAGCAACGTGGACGGGAGGTACCTGGTGGATGGTGTCCCCTTCAGCTGCTGCAACCCCAGCTCCCCCAGGCCCTGCATCCAGTACCAGGTCACCAACAACTCTGCCCACTACAGCTATGACTACCAAACCGAGGAGCTCAACCTGTGGCGTCGCGGCTGCCGGGAAGCGCTGCTGAACTACTACAGCGGCATGATGAGCTCCATGGGCGCCGTCATCCTCCTCGTCTGGCTCTTCGAGGTAACCCTCTCCTCTCAGACACGTGGCACTGACAGCCAGTACTGCAGGAGAGGGGAGCTTTCCAGCCTGGGCTTCTCAGTCTGAAAATCAAGCCTGTTTAAAATAAATTCCCCCGTTGTTTGGCTGAGAAAATATCTAAGAGCTGAGTAAGGGCTGAAAGGTCCCAGGTTGGGAACAGAGGTGGAGCGGGTGTGGGATCACAGAGCCCTCTTAGAAGAGCCTCGAGTATCCCAGCAAGAGGGGAAAAAGGGAGACATTTTCTGCCAAAGGCAAGGTGCTGAGCAGGGAAGAGAGTGCAAGGGCTCTGCTGTCCAGATGCATTAACTTTACACGTGTCACTATTTGTGGGGAGCGAGAAATACAAAATAGCAGCACATCAGAAAGTTATGACAGTAATTAGTGGGACAGAAAGTGCAGTTACAGGGTTCACATGCTGAACAAAATAAGAGTTTAAGGCTTTAAGCCGCACACAGTGGAACGATTTCAAGGCAGCTTGTGGACCTTCATCAGCTCCACCAAGGTTTTTGGTCAGAAAAAGTGGTTTAGGTGGAGCAGGTGGATTAAATTTATTTTATTCTGCTTCCTAAAACCATGATGCAAATGCAAACAGGTGCCAACACTGCCCAGGGCAGGTGTCTGTGGGCACCATAACCCAAAGTGCAGCTTGGCTGATAAAATACTGTCCATCCAGTGTGATCAATCTCCTGCCTCTGGGAGATGGGCAGTTTTCTAGCCAGGGTGTTTAATCAACTCTAATGCTTGGGGAGTGTGGGCTGGCAGTGGCACGAGGGCTGGAACGTGAGGTGCTGGATGTGGAGATAAGGCAAGACCTGCTGGTAAAAGGGAGGGTGCCGCAGATCCTTTCCTATCCGTGGAATGGCTGCTGCAAATATCACTGCCTATTTCAAATGCTTCAGCTGCCTTTTTAAAGATTTCGATACATGCAAATTAAACAAAAAGATGAGTTACATTTTGATACAAGCACTGGCCTACAGCCTTCCAGGAATGAAGATGCTTTTTAGCAAATGAACACCTACCTAAATCTGTGAACTGAAAAATAATATATCATAAAGTTACTCCATGTTGCATTGTTTTAAAAATAACTGCTCTGAACTCCAGAGACATGCACTACCTCTTTGCACTGTTCTTCTGGAAAAAAAAAAAAAAAAAAAAGAGAGAAGGTCTTTATTTTAGCCCAGCTTCAAGTGCAGAGCTGTTGAAGTTAAGGGAATTTCAACTCTACTTGAAAGTCAAAGAAATAAAAAAACTCAGGGGAAAAATGAGCAAAAATACCAATGCCAGATGCAAAAAACCATGACAAGGAACCTGTAACATTCCTCTGCTAACTTGCAAGAGATTAATGACAGTGATATGTTAATATTAATAGCAGTGATAAAAATGCAGTATTTTATGTTTAACTCTTCAAAGTACACCTGGGTATTTTTTTAAGCCTATGGCATAATGAGAAATAAGATCTTCTTTTCTTTGTCTCTCAAAATAGTAGATGAGTCTCTTTTCAGGCAATCAGAGGACTTTTAGGGCAAAACTTGAAAGAAACAACATGATCCTGGGTTACAATAACTTGCCCTCCTGAATATTTATGACTTGCCTGATATTCTATCATAAAGGGCCCAGATTTGGGTCTGAAATTCCCATTAGTTTTAAGGTAAACTTTGAAGGGAGGAAGCAAAGAAGGATACAGACAATAATTTAGTCTCCCTTGAAATACAACCACTTCCTTTAAATTCCAGTCAGGATAGGAAACAATTTTATGCTGAGTAGGAGGGCAGCAGAGGTTCCAGCTCCTGGCCAAGGTAAGTGTGGGCCTGAGCAGGGTGAGCCCAGGGGCTGGGGCTGTGCTGGCTCTGCACTTCTCATTTCCACTTTGACTGACTTCCTGGGAAGTCACAGAAAAGTGCAAAACCAAAAATCCTGGGTTGCTTCACACCTGCAGCCACCGTGGACTCAAACCAGGTACTTCCCCAGCAAAGCCCTTATGGGGACTGTGGATGACTCTTCCAGCTGGGTTGCTGGAACTGAGGTGTGGGAAGGGGGAGAGAACATGGAGGGAGATACTAATCACAGCTGTTATTCTGAGCTGTGGAAAAAGGAAACTTGCCAAACAGGCGCAGGGGCCTCAGGGAAGGCCATTTCTGTTTCACCTTTCTATATTAGGCACGAGGAAGAATGAACCTATTTTGAATCAAAACTTCTATTTGGAAAGAATGCTAATATCTAGAAGCTGCTTTTCCTAACAAAAGCTGTAGGCTTCCCATGTGTGACAACCAGTCATGAGGATGACAAAAAAAGATCACACCCTGCTCTGGCTAAGCCGCCTCGGGCTAAACCCTGACAAACAGATGGGCTTCGCTGCAGAAGGTCAAGGAGAGCAAGCCTGGGTGTCTTCTTGACCTGCCTCAGCCAGCAGAGAAGAAAAGAGGAGTTCAAGGGTGCCCTGAATAAAGCATTTCGAAAGGAACAGAGGACTGAGGCTGGTTCCTGAGATGCTGCAGGTCCTCCAGTTGTGCAAACAGGTAGATCTCAATAGGTCACGGCTGTCACAACAGCCAAGAGCCTGGGATTCCCTTCACGTGTGCCACAGACCTGGTCCAGGCTGAGCTCCAGGAGAGCACTGAGAGCACTGAGACATTCACAAGAGGCATGATGCATGTCCTGTGTTGGAGAACATGCTCTCTGATGCATTAACAGGAGGAGTGAACTCCTGGTGATCTCCAAAACCAGCCCACGGGCAGCAGGGACCCACCAGATGGACACAGTTTGTTCTGCTGGCTCAGCTGGAGAGGCTGAATGTGCTGTGGTGCAGGGGATCCACCAGGCCAGCCTGCACAGCCCTAGGTCTGGAGGAACCCTGTGGCCATGTTCTTCGGCACTTTAAAGCTGCTGTTAAATGACAAGAGTTTCCGTGAGAGGGAAATCATCCCTGACTGGCCTCGCTCCGGGGCTCTGACATCCCAGCCTTCTGTGCTGGACTTGGTTAACCTCACATCTACAGAAAACAGACTGGTTAAGGCTGGAGGTTTAACTGTGGCCTCACCAGGGCTGAGCAGGGGGGAAGGATCACATTCCTCATCCTGCTGGCAATTATTAATCAAATGCAGCCAAGGATACCATTTTCCCACTTTGCCACAAGAGCACATTGTTGGCTCAGGGACAGCTTGGGGTCATCCAGAGCCCCAAGGCCCTTTGCTGCCAAGCTGCTGTCAGCCCGTCACCCCCAGCACATACTGGTGCATGGGGTTATGTCTTCCCTGGCGCAAGACTTCAGCTAAACTGGTGGTCCCAGAGTCTCTGTGATCATATAGGAGATAGACTAATTTACCAGATACTTGCTCAAACTTCCTGGGCTCTCTTCTCATCTGGCAGAGAAGGCAGGCTTAGATCAGCAGAGGTGACAAAAGCCCAGACATTTTTTCATTGCTTTTAAGGAATCTCAGCTTCAAGGACTCAAATAAAGAAAACAAAGTCTTAAACTGAGAGAAAATGTTGCAAAATCTCATCCAAGGACAGGTCAGATGCTCGGTGGTGCACAAGCACCATCCTTTTTAAAAGCATGATAATATTCAGTGGCTTAGAGCCATCCAGGAAGCCAGTCCACCTACTTTGGCTTTCTAATAGCGGCACTTAGCAAGTCAATCACAAAACAAAGCTCCTGCTGACATGCAGTGAGGCAGCATGAGTAGAGAGCAATACGGAGGCCATTTCCTGCACCCAGCCCTGTCAATGTGCACTTTCAATAGCCATTGATTTCAAAGATACCAGCCCCGTGAGTGAGAGCAGCAAAACTGGGACTCGGAGTGGAAGGAAGATGTCAAGGGCTTTAAATCCCAAGACTAACGTGATGGGATTTGTCACTTGTGACTTTTATAGAATACTCCTGTAACCAAAGTGTGGCTAGCCATACATTCCTGTGTTAAGTAGTGTGAATATTTGCCTTTGGATATGGAAGTATTTGATGAAACTTGTTTGTTTGTTTGACCAATGTTTTTCCCTTTCTGATCCTGAGTGAAGGCAGAGAAATATGAATGTCTGCAAATTTTGAGAGTAGCCAAGTGCAGCTTTAGTCTTCCAAGAGTTTGTAGACACTGATCATTCACAAGTAGGATGGCCACAGTAGACAGGCTGAAGGATGGTCCATGGAAGCACACCCTTGGGCAGCCCCTTGAGTCCAAAGGCCAGATGTGAATTCTGCCATTGGCCTTGCCATGTGGCTGAATCCCAACCTCAAATCTGCCAGCCTCTTTAGCCATCAGGGTTGAGGAGGACCAAAGGTAATCTAGTTCCTTGGGAAACTGGATAGGGTGGTGGAGGCATCATACTTCCCATAGGGAGCAAATCCTATGAGGTCCTGACAGCAGGAGGTGTTCTCCATCTGAGCTTTACCCAGCATGTGAAGGACCAAACCAATCTTAATGCTGGCCCAGCCCAACCACCAGCCCTACCACATCACCAGGCTGGCTCTTCTGGGAGATGCTCTTCCTTCCTCCTCCACTGAATCACTTTCTTCATAAGCACCACAAAGGTGAGGTCACATTGTTCTGAAAGGTGTTAGAAGGCAGGAGACTGGCTAAAATCACACTTTCTCTCTGGAGGCACATGCAGGGTGTTGCCAGTGTCAGCAGCGTTGCACAGCACAATAGAAAAAGTCTCAGTCAGAGCTGCTGGGTCTAGGTAATGTTTAATCAGAAATACAAATCTGTTTTAGGTGGAACCAGGGAGAGATCACCTGCTGCCTTGGTTTCCTTATTTGCACATACTTATATTAAAACAAAAGCAGAATTTGAAGCAGACAAACTAATAACTCAAATCCTAACGCTGCTCCATTCTGCAGAGACGCTGATTCATTAATATCTCCTTGATCAGCTTAATATACTCACCAAACATATTAAGCTCAATGCAAAGCCAAAGTACTCAGTTAAAACTTCGTGGGTGGTGGCCAAGGACGGTGTCGCACATCCAAACTTGGATGGTGGGACATGCAGTGCACAGCAGCCAGGGATGCATTAAAACTTCCTGGGAAGACACCGACACTGGTGGGGCACGTGGAGAGACCCCTCGGGCACACGGCCCCTCGGAGCTGCTGCTCACACCCAGCCTGTTCACAGCAGGGGACAGGACTGTCCCCAGGGAGGGCGGGACAGGAGTGCCCAGGCCTGGCTGACCTCTCTGCCTTTCCCCTTGCCTGGCACAGATGTCGGTGATGGTTGGCTTGCGCCTTCTGCACACCTCCCTGGAAAGCATTGCCAATCCCGAAGACCCCGAATGTGAAAGCGAAGGGTGGGTCCTGGAGAACAGCCTGAAGGACACTTTCAAATCCGCGCTGGAGAATTTGAAAAAGCTGGGTAAGTTCAACCAGGTGGAAGCAGGAGCCGAAGGGGCCGAAGGAGAGGAAGGTGGGAAGACGCCAGCCATCACAACAGTCAGTTGAGCTGCTCATTGAGGTGGACTTTTTCTCAGAGAAAAATAACACAAACTGAGAATTGTGAATATATCTACATTTTAAAAGCTATGTATCAACCACCAGAATACATGCTTCTACGCACGTTCACTTTTGTACATGGGAGCATACAACATAGTGCATCTTGGGATAAAACATTTATCCACAATGTGAGTACACTATATCCATGCCCTTTTGGGAATATGACCCCAACTAGGACTTGCAATATTCACATGTTCCCTTATCAGAGACAGTTAGTTTAAGAAAAAAAAAAATTTAAAAAATTGCTGGCATCACATGGCGATCCATTCTATCTTATTTTGAAATTAAAAGTGGAATTTGAAAAGTTAATATTTTTTTTCAAGTTGTTTCATCAGCATACTTTCTGTACTTCAGCTTTTAAGGACAAACAGATTGGATTTCTGGAGAGTAACATGATAGAATTCAAGGAAATAAGGATTTCCAGAATTGTATATAACTTAGTATGCAGGTATTTTGACAACCCTCTCATATGTGATTTTTGTTAATGTGCTAAGCAATGGTATTTTCTGCTGTATTCTTAAGATGTACATAGAACAAAATGCAAACTTATGCTGAGAATTTATGTACTAAGCAAAAATTGTAATTTAATGAAGCAGCCAAGCATCATAAAAACAATATTCAGGTAAGATTCAGGGTTTGTTTCTCAGGGGTTTTTTTGCAGGCTGTGTATCTTGAATGCATGTGTCGTAGACTTATGCTTCATCTTGTATTTAAATTCTTCGCAGAATCTTAGAAGATTTGTCTTTTAGTGGGTGGAATCCAGGCTATGAGCATGTGCCAGTTATGGTTACTCTGGACATTTCACAGAGTATGTAATCTCATCACTTGCTCCAGAATATTCAAGCCCAACTATTTTTAAGGCAAGAAAAAGACAAACCCAAATCCAGACAGGCCACTTGGAACTCACACTTTAAATGTTTTCCAGAGGCCTAGAAAGTGGATACCATTCATCCACAAGTACATCAAGCTTCACCCTTTCAGGCCAGGGAACACTAAGTTTAAATCAACACCCAGTGTGCAAATTTTACTTTACCAATGAGGGATATACTCCTCATTATATCATTTAAATCAAAGGGAAGGCACATTTTGCATATGCTGCATCTCTCCAGACATAATGTCATAGCTGGAGGATCCTGTTCTCGAGTTGGAATAAAATATGGAAAGAGTTTGCTGTGGTATGCATCCTCTAACAAGGGAACAGAGCATCATCTTGAGTTTATTTTCAGCTGCCAGATAATTTCAGCTAAAGAGAAAGAAACCCAAGAGAACAAGCCCCAGCCCCTGCACCAATGATTGCAGACACCTCAGTCCCTCCCTTCAAGCCAGGCACCACACTTATTTTTCCCCTGGCAGTGCAAACCCTCTGCTTCTCAGGGGTGGACCTGGGGGAGGTTTCTCAGTGGGTCCCCTCTCCCTGGCTGGTGGCCAGCCCTCAAAGGGAGCAGTGTTTGGACAGCCCACTGCTTTTCCTTCTTAATCACTTGTGCACTTGCCCCAGAAGTTCCTCCGGCTTCTGTCCAGATTCCTTCTAGGATGGACAGATCAGTTCAAGGCAGGACAAGTAGGGATGCGTCCGTACATCAAGTTGTAGTTTCCATCTCAGTGCCCACCCAGGCTGTCTCAGGTCACCTCCACACAATGTGTCTGTGGTGTCCTTTCACTTTCTCAAAGCTGGTCAAAGCTTTCAACTTCAGTTTTGATCACAAAATTAGTTACAATAATGAATTAAAAAGTCACTCTCCTCTTCTGTGCATAAGACTAGGACAAGGGCACTGACAAAAGGCCAACTTGCTACTCACCACAGCCTATCGTCTCTTGCTCTGCTGAGGGACAGAACTGTATGAGCCAGAGCAGCTCCTCCCTGTTCAGTAGGAAATCACTGGGGCCAGCTGCCCCTCTCAGCTGGTCCATTAGAGAAGAACAGGATTGTGGATGGCACACGATGTGGCCACACATACCAGAGAAGAGTTTTCAGAGGAGTCATTCCTATGTGGATAGGAGCTGCATTACAAGGATTAATTACAGTCTTTCCTTGGGAGGCTTCAGCAAGCTGTGATCTATACCAGTTATCTGACTAGATTGACTTTTCAAAGAGATCTAGATTTATTGCTGCCCTAGAAATCTGGCTTAGGCCACTAATTTAGACAGGAGTCTCCAGTTATTAATGATCTCTATTTTTTATCAGATTATTGCTAAAGCAACGTAACAAATTGTCAAACCATTATTTACAATGCCACACTGGAGAAGCCAGTTCCCAGAGCAATGGTAGCAGACAGATAAAGAGACCACCTGAGACAGGTTTATGAAGAACAGCACTGGAACCAGGGAACAGAGTATATGGGCTAATGCTGTCTAAAATTAAACCTCCTGGTTGATAAAGATCTTTGTGACATTTTATGACTACCCAAGATTGTAATACAACTGCTTTGTACAATATTACGTGTAATATATCACTGGTCCAATCTTACACATACTTGTGATACTGCAAATGCTGTTCTAGATAAAGGTATTTCTGCTGACTGCAAATGTAAATTTAGGTATTAAAATGTTATTTCAAGTAAAGATCTCTTTAAAGAAAATGTTTAAAGATATACAATTTAATACAGATTTCTTTAATTTGCATTACTGCTGACTTTTTCCTTCTGAATTCATTTTTTTGATCTGTTTTATGTGTTCCTGTATGTGGGAATGTTTTCTCCACCTTTATATAAAGCTCTGAGAGAAAGCAAACCTTCCTCTTTTCATGTGTCCAGCTAAGTTCAGGATGTGCAAGCAGACCCTTAAACCACCTGCCTCTTACTAGAAACAGAATTTTCTGTGCTATTTTAATAGCATCTTCTTGTAATACACAAGAATTAAAACATTTTCACAGCCATGAACATGATGTGCTGGTCATGCTGAACCAGAGAAACCACTGACATCCTCAGGGTCTTTGACAATCAGCTGGCTTTATAACCTCTTTTTCTCCCTCTGTTTAAATCTAACTTTCAACAGATGTTGAAAAAAGGACACATTGTTCTTATTTTAAATTTAAGCCTAAAGCTCACAAAGTCAAATCTCCCTTCAGCAATCCGACGACTTGCCAAGCCGTGTCCTGATTTTCAAACTAATAAACTTCAGAAGGATGTGAACTTAATTCATGCAAACCAGGCCACTTCTTTTTAGGCACCTCCATATGGATTAGCATCTTAAATCCAAGTACCCAGACCTCAGAGTCAGCCCAAGGCCTTGAAGTGTCCATTCCTAAGAAATATCACTTTTAAAAGAATGACAAAAAGTGCATTATTTTACCGCTGACATTTATTTGAAGGGACACAGAACATTAACTAAAGTGCTTTAAAGGAAGAAATATAAACAGCTTCCTTAAAGCTATTAGTTCTTAAGTAGCCTTAATACAATTGATAAGATTAGCCTCCATGCATTACATGAGCTTGGGCATTTGGTAATACCACACAAACACAAGTGTGCAGCTTAGCAAAGAGCATGGGAATGCTATATTGGGCTCACAGACACCACGGACCTCCTAGCCAATGGGCTGGGAAGATTTTCAAGGCTGATATAAAGAAAAAGGGATCCCAGCAAAACAGTTACTGATTCACACTCAACTTGCTTGTTTCGTGAAAGAAGCCAATGTTGTTCTTAGCATAATCAATGGAAAACGGGAACAGATCACAAATGCTTATTAAAAAAAAAAAAAAGAAAGAAAGAGCATTATTAGAGATTAGTTAATTAAGAGATAAGGCCAGAAAAATAGAATGGAACCATGTGATAACAGCCCCCTGTGGGGAAGACAAAGGCTTAGGCAAATTTATTTCTGGCAACAGCAATGCAGCTATCTCAAATCTGAAGTCATGCTTATGTGGAACATTTTCTGATTTATATCAGACCTGTAGTGTTCAGTGTGAATGAAACACTGAAGAAGTAAAACACCCCTCTCAAGGCACCTGCATTTGCTGTTCCCATGTCATTTAATAGGAATTTCTGGATCCAAAGCACAGCTGGGAGGTGGGAAAGCTGGAAGAAACCCTGGCCTGGAGCTCAGATTTGTAGACTCTCCATCACATTCTCTGCAGCACTCTGCCCTGGGGAACACCCCTTTTTGCAGTTCCTTCCTAACATTTGGGAGGGCTGAGCAGGATTCCCACCTCCCATCCCATCAGCCCCCCACAAAGCGCACACAAGCAACTATTCCTGCCTGATTGTTTCTAAGAGGATAGTCCATAAACGACGAGGAAGTTTATTACCACGGATTGTCCTCAAAGCTCCCCAGAGCAAAGGGTGCTGCAGGAATCAAGAATCAGTCAAACAGTGAAACAAGGACCACAGGCCAAGTCTGCAGCCTGCCAGACTGATGCACCCCCCTGCACCAGGCAACCAAGCACCATATCCCCAGGCAAAACAGTGTCAAACATTGCAAAGCAGAAATGAGGAGATTTGGGCATGTGGAACTTGGAAAGGCACAACTGCAGCTAGAGGGTGATGAAAGGAGAACAAAGCACTAAATCTCAAGCACACAATTCCCCAGACTGACTCCCTTGGTAATAGGGTGAAAATGTTTAGTTCTTGAAAAAAAAACTCCACAGAAGTCACTTTGAAGTTTGTGATGATACTGGTACTGAATTTAACAGCAGCACCAAAGAAATGCTGTCCTTCCCAGCAGGAGACACATAGAGCCCTCACTCCAGCCAGGCAGCCATGTCAGGATACCCAAGCTGGAAGGAGACTCTGGCTGTGTTCATCAGTTCCAGGGCACACACAGTCCCTAAGCACAAAGTTTTCCTCTTACAAATCACCTCCTGCCTTCCCAACCACCCAAATAAGCGGTCCAGAGGGTTGCACAGCTCTGCCTTAGACAAACACTTTTCCATATGGGTGTGAGTTTTCCCAGTTACATGTGTTTTCTCCAGAACGAATAAAAGGCTGAGGCTAAAAATGACAAAAACACACGGGGCGTGCCAACAAGGCGAGACGAAGTCACAAGTTTGTATGAAAGAATCTTTCATTAATTACATAAATTAACCAAGAGCATAAGTAAAACTGACTCTGTAATGTTGCTGTTGGTATATTTTAAGTAAATGCTGACAGCATTTCTTGTTTTCACCCCAGAATGTTAAATGTAATTAGGATTTAAAATTCAAATTTATTCTCTACTTCTCAAAGTTCTTTTTTAAATTAGTGTTTTAGAGTATTTTAGATTATTTTTGAGATTAGGTAATATTAAAAATGGATCAAGTGCATTTCAGGAAGCATTTCATTCAGGGACAAACTTGCAGTGGTATGTCTAGATTTCAAATAATTACTACCACACCATATCCCTGACTCCAGTGGGAGAAAACAACTTTCTGTCCCCTCCCTCTTTACAAGGTGGCACTCGACCAGGAGTGCTACTTACACAGGTAGACATTCTCAGTGCCACACACCCTCCTCAAATACTTCACAGCCAGGTCCAGGTCTCTGTCACTGGTGAAGGTGGATCAAGTGGATCCCAAATCGCTGAGAGCAGGATTCAACCCCATCCTCGTCTCACCACATCCCCTGCTGCTGCAGGCCTGGGAACCATGTGCACCTCAGCAGCCATGCCTGGAGCAGGGCATCCCACCCTGAGCACCCACTGCACTCCAGGGCAGTGAAGCAACCACATGTGGTCTTGGGTTTGCTGTCCTAAATGGATGTGACACTTTTCAATGCCTGCATAACTGCTCTTCCACATCTGCCCAACGATTTGAAGTGTTCTCCACACAGAAATGTTTTTCTCACACATGTTGGCACCAGAAGCAGTTACCCCCAGCCTCCCAGCTGAACACTCTGTGCTTCTGCATGCTCCAAGTGACACACATGTTGCTGGTGTAGACCATTTACCACTCCATTAGAAAAAAAACCCTCAAAATTCCTTGTTTTCAGCTCCATCCTGTTCAAGCTGACAGAGTGGAGCCTAAAGCCTGGATTACAAAGTAGAACACAGAAAAAAACAACAACAACAAAGTTCTTTGTTTCAGAGTTCATGCCATGCCCAAGCTTTCAGCTATTAGAGCACTTTACGAATTACCAGAACCTGACCTGGGAGGAGTTATTATATGCAGTTGAGATGCCTGACTAGTTCAATAGCATTAAGCAGATGCTTAGCAATTACTGCAGATTTTTTTTTCTTCTTCTAGCATACTTTGTGCTAAATTGCACATTCACTCCAAGACTCTGATACAATCACTGCAAGAAAACACAGGCTTCTTGGAGCTCTCTTTACAGGGAGCAAACAGCACCTTTCTAATGCAGGCATCTCTAGCTAGAGGACACCAGTGAATTACATCAGTGAACACATTGCTAATCTTCTCGCCCTTGTTATTTTTATATAATCTTCTCTACTATTCATTAACACACCACCATCCTCCACACTTAAGAGTACTGCAAGTACAGAAATACGTTTCACATGTTATTCCTCAAATACATGGTTGATTTCAAATCAACACTTCGGTTTGATAAGTCAATAAAATATTCCACAGTGGTCTGCACAGATACCATCCCTAACCTGAGCTCAGCTGTCCCACCCTGCCCAGGGCTCTCTCCCCAGTCTGGCTTTTCTTCCAGGATCCCACGCAAAGGACAAGCTGGAAAACTTACCACCTCCGAGCTCACGCTGTCTGAAAAGAGACTGTGAAAATATATATTCACAAACTGATGAAAAAGTAACATTTAATCATTGCTGTCATGGAGACGAAGATCAGTACTTGCCATTTAGTAGCTCCTACACCTGGCGCACTGCGAAACTCCTCATACTCTCCCTCTTCTTTTTTCCTCCAAGAGAGGAGTGTTTGACAAATGTCTCCATCAAAGATGTAAGATTTGGGCATCTAATGTTTGCATGCCAGGAGAGGGGGAAAGGTGGCAGAAGAGCAGGGAAAAAAAAGGATGAATATGCAAAAGACTCAAGATACAATATGCAAAGCAGTTTTTTATCTGTGGAACAAAGATTTGTAGAAGAAATGTTAAAACTGCCATGAATTAAGTATGAATAGAAACACACATGTATGAAGCAGCAGAAGAATTAACTGAGCAAGCCTTTAAAGAGCAGAATGTATGGATAACAAGGGATGTGACTGACAGTAATAAAGTGGGAAGATCCTGAGAAATGTGTTGTTTCCACCCAGCCCAGGAAGCCTGAGCTCCAAATGGCCATGGTACAGTTGCTTTCTCAGCAGCAGACCTGTGCCTTGGCAATAAGAGGGAGAGTCTGCAGTGTGTGCCATTCCTCTTCCTTTTATTATGTACCAGCCAAGGCACCCGACACAGGAAAAGACAACAGGCAGCCTTACTTGAGATTTAGGATGGGTGAAGCAGGATACTGAGACAAAACACAGCCCCACAAGTCCTACTGAATCCCAAAGAACGTAAAAGACATTTCCAAAAGCCATTAGTCCTGCTCTCTGTAGCACCTAGTCCTGGCCAGACTGCTTGGACACACATGCCTTGGTGTACGTGGGTGTGTGTGGGTGGATACAGTGAAGATGAAATCACCATATCCTTCTATAGGGTCTCAAGCTGAAGTGAGAGGATGTTTTAGTACTGAGCTTTCGTAAATAAATACATCATAAACACTCAGCTACTCTCAGGGCCAGCTGGCAATAAGGGGCACTGAGCAGCATCAAAACACTCCTGACATGAGTAGAGGAGCACAAGGCAGGCCCAAGTGTGGTAATCACAGGGCTCTGCTTTGTAAAAACCTGAACTATTTTATTGCAGCTTATATTCCTCTATCAGCCTGCCATGCATTTAGCTAATTAATACACATTGACTACTATAAGGTGACAAATAGTATTACCAACAAAACTACCCCAAAGCTGTTGCATAAATGTCACACCTGAATTTGCCATGAGAGAGCTGATTCTCCCAAAACAGAACCAGGAATCACCATTTCTCCTGACCCTTAGCCTTGGAATAAAATGGATAATGAAGTCCCTTCTTCCCCTCACTGGAAAAAGCTGTTTAACTGTCTGAAAAGCACAGCTCTGTGGGACTTTTAGTCAGATCTCTTAGAGTTTTCCAGTGGATGAACTTTCAGAACCTGGTCTGAGGGAAAGTACTGACAGATGGAGAGCCTCAGCCAAGAATGGGATCCCCAAGTTCTTCCCTGTCCCTGACCGAACAGTTTAGACTTCCACAACAGCAGAATCCCCAGACTCCATGGGCACTGTTGTCTGGCAGCAAGGAGAGGTAGGGATGCTCCAGCTCCTCCTGGCCATGCCTCCAAGCTCCAGAGCTGCCTGTGGTGTGTGCTCTCCCTGCAGTCCCAGCAGCCAAGCAGGCAACTTTATGGAGTTATCCCAGGCTTACAGTAATGCGCTGCCATCAGTCATTCGCCATTCTCCAAAACAAGTGACACTCCCACAGGGTTAAAGCTCACTCATTAACTTGAAGTTATCAGCAAATGGAGATGGAAGTGTGCTATCCATGCATCCATGTTGCTTCCATCAGGTATTAGAAGATGGACAGCTTTTGTTTCAGCAATACTTATTTACAAAGTCATTCCCACATTTGCATGAACACAGCCCAAAAAGAAACACCAACTCTAATTCCTCAACATTCAAATCCCAAGAGAAAAAAAAAAATCAAAGCTAGAATTCATGAGAGACATTTCCCTAAAGACAACTTGCCTGTATGACTTCCCATTGCTGCTAAGCAACCTTTCTGTGTGCCTGTCCCTAAGGAGACATGGAAGCCATTCCATGCAGCTTGAACCAGCTACCCAGAGAAAGCAAAATCAAACTGCAAAGTGTTAGCTGTGCATGCAGAAGGGTGGCTGACAGGTTCCCTGGCTTGCAGCACTCCTTCAGCACCTGGAAGAAGTCCTGCAGAGGGCAAGCCTGGATAATAACTGAATCTAGTGTTGTTCCCATGGAGTCTGCAACCTTCTCCACACAGCATCAAGAACTCTGGGACAATCACTGTATGGAGCTGAGGAACTGAACTGCTAATGGTAGAGAAGGAGATGCCTCCCTGTGAAAGTTCCTTTAATGCCAGTTAAGATATGAAAAACACCATTCCATTCCCACTGTGATGCAGGACTGGCTCAACAAAAGCTAAGCTGATTCTAATACAAAAATATTCACATCCCAAGACCCATAGAATCCCATAAAGATGAGTCCAGTTATCTCTTCCTATTACCAGAGCTGTCTATTTTTATATATTTCACTGTTGTAAAACACTTTCTCTGTGCAGCAGATGTCTTACTTTAGAAGAACTTTCAATATGGTTTCTGACATCCTCATAACCAATTTGGGGAGATGTAAACTAGACAGACTGCAAGGTGGACAGAATCTCGGCTGGATTTTCAGGCTCAGAGGGTGGCAGTGAACAGTTGAAAACAAACCAGTTACAAGAAGAATTCCCCAAGGCTGATATTCAACCTCTAATTGTTTAATACTCTCATATTTGATTTCTATAACCAATAATCTCAACAGCAGAATGGAAATTGAGGGTCACCACTTCCTGCTGGAGTCAATTCCTAGAAAGGAGGAGAGTCCAGGGCAGAAGGAAGGCTGGTTGAAAATTCAGTTGATCATGACACAACACAACTATGAAGAGATTTGAGATGCAACTCCCCTTGTACAATTTAATCTTCCAGAAAGGAAAACGGTTGGGATTTAATGCTGAAGGTGGGTTGAGCATCCAGTTTCTCCTCTACACATTCAGGCCACAGAGAAGATTTTCACAACACAGCTTCTAAACAGAACATTGTCATTTAACATAAAATAAAAAATAGATTACACTTAAAATGAGATGCCAGGGCTTGAGCACGAGAGTTGGCAGGAGTTCACATCAAATGAGAAAGGACAGCAAAGGGTCTGTGCAGCTGCACACTCCATGTCCACCATCCTAGGAAAAGGAGTGAACTGTACAGTGCAGGAACACATTGAACCTTTCAAGTTCAGGTGGCTCCCAGTGCTAATAAAGTGGGAAGGCATAAAATTTACTTGCTTAGTGATCAGCACTGAAGACTAGTTTGAGGGACATGGAAGGCAGCTGTTGCGAACCAGAGGAGAGCTGAAAATGGAAACAAGTCTTGAGAATCCACAAGCACTTCATCTCAGCCAAATTCCCTGTAACATCACATGAAGTGGTTAGAGAGCTGTGGGAGCACTGGCTCTTGGCACAAGAAGGTATCAGAAGTTTGTTATCTTGGTTAAAGACTTCCAGCAGAGTAAAAATGAGTCTCCTGTGGCAGACTGGGGCGAGTAAAAAGTGTTACCTTCTGGTATGAACAGAGTAAATAACATTACTGATGTGAAACTCAACCCTTATCCCTTTATAAAATATAACTTACAATCCTTTAAAAAGATGATTAGACTTTTTGTAGAGGTCAAGAAAGCTTTAGCTGACTGAAGCAAGTGACACTAATAATATAATCATCTTACACTTATAGCCAGGGAATTGCAGATGTTGCACATCCAGGTATTTCTGTCAGCCTGTGATTAACAAGGGGCACACTTGAAGGAACAAGCTCAGCAAAATTCTGAAAACAACATTTAAAAAGTACTTATTGAATGTTGACATGAAAAGCTCATGCTTGATGCTTTCAGCTTGGTTTTGTATTTTGTTATGACAGTTTTGTATTTGTGACTTTTTGTGGATTTTGCTGGGCTTTTTTTCTTCCCCCCACAAACATAATATATTCTAGATTGTACACATAATACATAAATGTTAAAGTTATAGCCAATTTATTACAGATATTATTTCCCTGAAACATAGTTATATATAAATATTTCTACATTAATATAAACACATGCAAAACAAAACAGAAAATGGAAGCCTTGAGTAAAGAATGACCTGATTGCAAAAAAAAAAAGATAAACTGTGTACTTTGCAACTAATTGTGGTTGCAGTATCCCACTCTGATCCCAGAGGAAAAACAAAACATCCTTCTTGCTGTCAGCATTTTGGTTTGCACAGAGAAATCTGTCAGAACCATCAATTATCTTTTTAATATTATGATTACAGGAAAAGAGTTTTTAAAATGCAATTACACATTATTTGAAACTGTGGCACATAACTTAAAAAGCAAAGGAATAGTAACATCACCAAAAAAGTGGGATTTCTAAGTACCATGCATAGAAAATTGTTGGTATGTCAACCACCTTAAGTAGGGAAGGGCAAAGTTAAAGCATTAAATTCCATTTTCCCCTGTAACTTCTCCATGTCTCTTTGTAAAAAGTGACAGCTATATATAAATGATCCAGTCAATGACAGGTAATAGAGACAAAAGTAGTCTGCACTGATGTTAAGAAAAGGAAATCCACATTGGCCAAGTTTCTTTATTTGATACTTCACATCTTCACTCAATACTATTACTGAATGTTTGAAAAAAATTATCCTGTACACCATCAATATACAAAATTTATCTGAAGCGTTAAATCTGTAAAAATAGGAACAATTCAGTCAGACCAAGTGTAACTGAAGACCTGGCAGACAGTGAAAGAAATTGTTTATCCGGGCTGAGACATAGTCAGAATTTAAGACTTAACTAAAAGAACCACAGACTATTAAGGAAACAGAACTATGTAAATTAAGATTTTACTAGTTTTTCAGAAGATAGGAGAGGGAAAGGTAATGGATTTTATTTTAAATCAGTAAGCATAATGTGATTTTTAGAGACACCTTGGAGGTCTAATTACATACAACTAGAAAACTCACTGCCTTCAGGCACCCTCATATCAAGTGCAAATCCGCGCAGTTATAGAATATATTTATAAAATATACTATATGCAAACATCTTTACAGAGCTTTAAATCAAGCCAAAAAGTAAATATACTTGATGGGACAACAGGAAAAACAAAACAAAACAAAACAAAAATATGGGTAGTGTGATTGTGGCCCTTAAAAGCCAGAGAAAAACACTCAGTTTATCTGCAACAAAAAGATGGTGTTTGCACCTTTAAAGTTGACTGCTAACAAAAATGAAAAAAATATCTTCTGTGCTTCTGAAAATTAACATAAAATTAGCTTTCGTGACTTTTACATAGGACTGTTATCTTAAAATAACTTCTAAAGCACAATGTCAATCCTTGAATACCAATAACCAATCACGTAATTGAAAGTGAAAGGGTTTCCCAGCTAAATTCAAATTAAAAACTACATACTTCTAAGGAGTGTAGTGCTCTGGAAAAAGCTTTAAATTAAATTATTTTACTTGTAAAGCTAGTGTTAGTCTTTTTTAGTTAAAAAACAACTGGAAGCAAGAAAGCTGCAAGATTACAAATGACAAAATCCTTTTTAGATACACCAAGTGAAAGGGTGAATTATCCACTGATGCAGACAGAAACATCCATTTGCTACATTATTTGCTTCCTTACTTCATTCCATTGCATGTACACACAGCTTAAGTATTAAAATGCAGAGTAATAAATAAACCGGCTCAGATTACTAGCAAGGGGCAAAACACAATCCAGAATTGTGCTCTATCTAGTGTCTGTTTCAGCAGTCTTTTTCTCTTCAGTTCATATGAAAAATCATAGTCAGACTTCCAAAAAGAGTCGTTCTTTTTTTTTTTTATCAGAAACTTGAGCTCGTTTGTCCAGGTTTATAACCCAAGACATTTCTGTGAAGGAAGCACAGTGCAAATTATAGGACTAATAAAACCTGCTTACATAGAAAGAAGTTTACTTGATTAATGTTAACTGGTATTTTTATGAAATACATTGTAAAACAAAGATTAAATAACAGGACCAAGTTTGTTGGGGGTTTTTTCCTTAGACTTTTTTTCCTCATCCCTCCTTTGAAAAGCTTACTGAATTACAAAAATCTTTAATAAAGTTCCAGTCTTCAGCAGATAATCATAAATGCTGCCAATCAATGCCAACTAGAGTTTGATTTGCTTCTTGTGCATGTCCAATTTCCTCTGTAATACTGTGCTGCTGCCAGAGTTTTTGAATCTTTTTAAATCGCTCTTTGCACAGATGTAAGGGATTCCCACGTCTGAAAAGGAGATAACACTTATCAAAAATGATAAAACACTGCAACTAAGCACAAACACTCAGGTGTGACATACTAGGGATTAGATAACCCCATAAAATACCACAATATTTAGATAACCCTTTAACACTATTCTGTTGTCAGAGTAAATCAATAGGTATTTGTATGAGTAACCTGCAGTGCTACTTTGTTTGATGCCCCGCCCTTACAGCTCAAGAGTTCCCTCCAGCCTCTGAGAACCTCAAATCTAGCACACAGATCTCCATATGCAGGTTTTTAGCAACCTTTCAGGGTTGAACCCGTTCACATTCTCTGGTTTTGGCAGTTTCAGAACCAGCAAACATTAACAATATCAAGTCCCTAAATTATCCTTACACAGGAAGCAGAGATGAGAGTTAAGACAAAGAACTACTACATTAAATAAAATGATATTGTATTATTTCCACTTGGTATTAAATTAACACAGGTTAGAAAAACAAATGCACTAGATACAAATAAATTTTTCAGCCTTAGTTTCTAGTCAACTTCACAGATGCTAGAAAGATTTAAAACTTTTAGCAGTTTTCAAGACAACTGTTTTTAACCTGGGGAAGATCTTTCATTAAATACTTTTGATCTAAACCCACATATTAACATTAAAACATCTGAAGATACTAGATGCAGCAGCAATGTCAAAATATAATGTTACCTACATAATTAAAATAAAAAGATAACATAAAAAGTTATTTTTTCCTAACTATAGATACTTCTATAAATCCTATCTTTAAAAGATGTTGTTTTTAAAATATTTACCTGAGTCCCTGGTCTGTCTCTCCATAGTCATCAAGATAAGGAGGAGGATAAAAGCAGCCCTTTGTTTTCCCAGCTAAAAATAGCACCTGACATTCTCGTACTCTGGAGAGAAACAGAGGGAAGATTTTTAGATATTGATTGTTAGGTGAACAGTTTCTCATACTTTCATAGACACTGCTTTTCCTCTTCTTACCTACTTTCGTTCTGTATAATCTGCACATATAGATTTTTAAAGGCACATTTTTTTAAAACTCCATCTCTCATTCTCTTCCTGTCATAACTCCTCAGTAGCAGTTAAAAACAATGTCATTTCATGTCTTATTATTTCAGTCTGTGTAAAATACTCAACAGAACCACACGAAAATAAAGCAATTTTGCTTCTCACTAATCTTTGCCAAAGTGAAAATAGACACTATCTAACCCTTCCCTGTATGCAGGAAGACAACCAAAAGGAATTTTGATGTTTTCACCAGCAACAGCAGCAATAAAATCAAAGTATTTACCTTCACAATTTTGTAATACTTGAGTAGAAATAAATGCACAGGCAAAACAAATTCCCTTGAAAATGAAATTTGAACTTTCTTTGAAATTTTATCTTCAAAGAAGCACCCTCTGAACCTAACACCAAAGTACAGGAAGATGAATACACTTCAGTTTTTAGGCAACTCTGTTGTTAACAAAATACTGCCTTTACAAACCACCCCTGCAATCACATCTATAGAACTATTAATTTAATGACTATACACACCATCTAACCCAGCAATGAGAGGAGAGGTGTTCAGCTCCTTACCTAAGGAATATGCCCACTCCAGAACCACAAGTGTATGTATGTGCAGTACAGGCTCCAACATCTTCCCCTTCAAGTTCAGTCTGACAGCAGTAACTCTGCGAACACAGCATTGTCCCACACACAAGGCACAATGTTGGGGCTCTGCTTTTGTCACCACCTGATTTTGGACACCTTTCGTTAGGAAATAAAAAAAGAAAAAGAATGAGAAACCAAAACCCTCTGTTTGTGTAAACTCTAGATAGTAAAAAGATTCAGAAGTACTTTTGAACATTTATATAGTTAACAGCTGAAATTTCTACTTCACTGTTTCAGTGAAATACAGGGCAGTTTGGCTGATAAATGCCACATGCCCTTTATGATTCCATACACAACTTTCTGAGACTTTCAGGTTAAACGTTTCCCAGCTGATGGAAAGGAGCAGCAGACTTTGGGGTGCTCACTGTAATTGTACACAACTTACGAGAAATTGGATGCTTGGTTAATGAGGCAGCTGTAGTCATCTGGAAGGTCTATTAATTTGTTGGATTCTCTTGCATAGCTAGAATAAAACAATCAAATCAGCACTCATATTTCAATGAATAATACACAAGCAACTTCAAACTCATTCGTGTTTTCCTGAGTCATCTAAACAGAATCTGTGAGCAATTGATTTTTTAAAGTTTCACTCTTTTCTGCCATTCTTTGAATAAAATGGCAGCACATAAAAAGACAAACACACAACATCTCTCAAATAAACCACCTCGTCTTTTATTAGTCATCTTTTATGAATTTGAGAAAACACAGAGGTGGAAAATACATGTCATTTGTATGCTTTTAGCAAACCTAATTATGAGGTCACTACATATTTAATCAAATATTTTTTCTGTCCTGTATAAGTTTGTTTGTATTTTCATTTTGTCACTAATATTGAATGGAAAATAGTCTGACTTTCAAGTTTAGGGAACTTGTATCCTGAAGAGAATGAAATATGTATGCCATGAAAAGGACTTATTTAATGTCAAATACTTATATATGTGAAATATATTTAAAAGTAACAGATACTATATACAAAATTATAATAATCTTCAATTCTAGGAATAATATAAATAAAATTGTGAAATGCAAATAGAAGTTTGCAACAGAGGCAATGTACAACAATATGCTGAAAGGAAAAAGAAGTCATCACTGTCAAGTTAGACATAAGCTTGGGAAGAGCATATAAGAATCAGCAAAAGGAACACATGGAAAATATCCCAACAATCACCTGTGGCAAGAGATCAATTACAGAACCAGAATATTCTTACTGTGCAAGAAATTCTGTTAATGTCTGGTGTTTCACAGATGAAGTGATTAATTTTTATTTTTATCACAGCCTTACTGTATACACAATGTTAAAAAATTAACTTTATGTATTTAGCACAGGAGACTAAAAAGCAGGGATATATTTTTAATGACAGCACTGTGAACTTCCCATTAATTTCTAATTATTAGGATAATTGTTAACCACTATTTTTACCCAGCCTTCAGAAAGAACAACACCCTAAATGCTTTTCTACACCCACTAAGTATTAAATGCATTCTGAATTCAAAGTAATTGTGCAGCAAGAACAAATGTATGAAAAGCTGGCTTTCTTTTCAGCAACCGACTTGGTGTTGGCTTTACTGAAGGAATTGGATTCTTTATAAAGACAATTTAAAAAGCTTTTCAATGCCTGGTATTTTTAAAGAAAGGTTATACACACCTTTTAGCAACATCGTGTTTTTTACATCAGAAGGTACAAAGTAATAGGAGACATGAGATGAAATTTTATGACTTCTATGACTTTTATGACTTCCTGCACATCAGTCAAAACCCTAATATTAAACTTTGCCTTTAAAATCTACTCATTTAAGCAATACTTCCTTTTCTTATGAAAGTTTTTAAAAATCACTTTTTCCCTAATATCTTTATTACTCAATAAAGCAGAACAGATATTATGTTATTATAAACACCCATTAGAAAAAATATTTGGAGAAAGCTGCAACACTAAAGTTTTTCCCCTCGTTTCTGCTTAAAATCTCTTCATGTTTACCTGATAGCATGTCTCTTGCCTTCCAGGTATCTTTTTACTTCACTGTTACTGCACCAACTACAAGAAAAACAAAATTGGCTTTTAACTTCAATAGATGATAGAAAAACAAATAAGCAAAAAATTCACAGTACATCTAATAAAAAACCACTACAAACAAAATGGTTTCTTTCAAAACACTTTCTTCATAAAGACTTCTCAAAATCGACAATTCAGTTCTGTAGGCATTCCTGGGAAAACACCTACACTACAATATTGTGCAGGATTCTTTATTATATTAAAACTGAGCACAAAAATACAACTTACCTTTCTATTAATGTGTTCAGAATCTCACCATTTTCTTGAAAAAGGCAAGTGAGGTTGTTTGGCAAAGAGAGATAGCTACATAAGTGTTCAAATTGGTTTGCTCCATTTACTGAAAAACAAAAATGGTGAAATTCTCATAACTTCACATTTAAAATGTTTATTATGACCACCTTCAGATTTACATACTATCCCCACATATGCCACATGTGGAGGACAGTAGAGAATGATGTTACCAACATCTGGGGTGTAACATAACATAGTGAATTTACAGAGATATCATAGAATGGTTTGGACTGGGGAGGGGGGGGGACCTTAAAGACAATCTCATTCCAACCCCTCTGCATAGCCAGGGACACCTGCCACTAGACCAGGCTGCTCAAAGCCTCATCCCACCTGGCCTTAATATTAATTATTAGCAGATGCTAATTGAATGAAATCAATGCAAGCAAAAGTAGGTCTCATTTGAAAACAGCAATTCATAGGAGCTTTGAAACAATCAAAATTTCCCTTATTAACAAAAAGGCATCAATTTCTGTTTTAAGTAATCTAGAATGGCATTTACCTCTAGATTAAAATACATTTTAAAAACAAACAAATTAATTTTTTTTGCCCTTCTCACTATGCTCATATGATGCTGCACTGGTAACAAGCCCACATCTAAGCAAGCAGTTCTTCGGATGAGAGTTTAAATGTAATTTATTTTGAACATTAATGTTTAGGTCTTGAGAACTGATTCAATACAAAGCAGACAGTACCTTGAATTTCTGAGGGTGCTGGGACTCCATTTAAGTAATGAAAAAACAAAGCAGAACATCTTAGGAAAGGCATGATTCCGGCTTTTAGATTCCTCCACAGGTGCCAGCCTGAGGAAATTTCTTTCAAGGCACTTAAGAGAATAAAATAAAAAAAAGTTTGCTTTTATTTAATCATTTCAGTTTGAGAGCTATATATAGTAAGTCTTCAGTCACACTACATACTAAATGACTGACTTCAGCTGAAGCAATCACTATGCAAAGTGTTTATTTCAAAGCAAACCAAGAAAAACAACAAACCAGAGATTCATAAAAATGTAACCAACGGGGACAGTAATTTAAGGAGAATTCTGCATAAACATTTCAGATCACAGAATGGTTTGTGTTGGAAGGGATCTTACAGACCATCTCAGTCCAACCCCCCTGCACATATGCAGGGACACCTTCCAGTAGACCAGGTTGCTCAGAGCCCCATCTAGCCTGGCCTTGAACACTGCCACGGATGAGACATCCACAGCTGCTCTGGGAAACCTGTGCCAGTGCCTCACCATGCTCACAGAAAACAGCTTCTTCCTGGAACCTCATTTCTCCTAAAACCTACTTTCTATCCGTTCAAAACCAGTCCCATCCTAACAAGTTTTCTCTACTCAAACACTGCCAATTCCAGGCTCTGCAAACTGACTAAAAAATTATTTGTGAGCACAATCTTCATGAGCAGGTATCTTCCTGATCACAGATGAATTTATAGGAATGGCCACTTAAGTGAATCTACAAGTGCTGGATAAGAACAAGATGTAAGAGTTCCCAAGTTACGAGAGTCACCTTTGACAGAACTAGTATATAGAATTCAGTCAGTAGTGAATGTTCAGTTCAGGAGGGAGAAAAATAACAAAATTTTATCAAAAGATCATGGTTTTACCTTCCTGTACACTGGCAAAGAAATTTATATAGTGTAAGCACGGCTACTTCCTCTTCACTGTTAGTGTTTTCTTGGTCCATGCCATTCTCTTCTGAAGAAGAAATAAATAATTAACAAACAGTTTCATATATACATGTTTACACAACAAGAATGTATTTTATCAAGTTCTGATAAAAATGCCCATATGAAGAAGTATTCCAGAGGGACAGAATATGACGTACTGGACAGCAGTTTTCTGCTGCACATCTTATATGTTAAGTTTTTGCTATTGTCAGGTCCAGTGCTGGTTTAGTTGTTCAGCTGGCTGGGTTTCTTGACATGCTTGCTTGGAGTTCTTTGCTTTTGGTAAACTATGCCTTATCCAGCTCCTCCTGCCAGGAGATACATTGATTCCTTACTTTGCTAACTGTAACTCATTCATCATTCAATGCCTAAGCTAAGCCTGCAATAAACATTCCCAGGCACTGCTACAGTAGCTGGAAAGCCGGGAGTCATTACTAGCCATGCTCCAAGAAACTCAAGAGTAGAACCACAAAGACAACTTGACTGATTTTTGATGAGTACAATTTACCAATACTCTTTGTGGGCTCAAGAGCAGCACTGACAATTTTATTTTGTAATTGTAAACTGCACACATTTACCAGCAGCACCATAGCTTTTACCTAAGTAAAGACTGGAGGAACCTTTTCAATAAAAGTTGAGACAAAGTGGTATTACCTGTTGATGAGGTAAGTAAAATTTGTATTATGTGTGCCATAGTGACAAGATGAAACAGGTGAAGATCTCCAGTGCCAAGACTAACCCCTGAAAAATCCTGACAATGTATGGCAGGGAAAGAGAGCACCAAGCTTACCTGTGAAAGAAAACAAGAAAGCTGATACACTGCTTTTCCTTTTGAATATTCCCCTTTTCTCTGCTCATGCTGCAACTACAGCCCTTGAAGGCAGCATACCACATAAGGCTAATTTGGAGCTAATTACACAGACATTATTTAAAAGAGCTGCAATTATCTATCAAGAGAGTTTTGAGTCTGCTTTTTTGGGTTTCTTGTTTTGTTGGGGGGGTTGTGTTCATGTATTTTGGGTTGTTTTAACAGAGAAAGAGTGTGCATTTTGTCTCATCTTACTCCTTTTTAACTTATACAAAAGAAAACTTTTTCAATACTTTTATTAAGAACACTTTTCTTAAATTTAAAAAGTCTTCAGAATGTACTAAGTAGTGAAAAAATACTAAAAACTTAAACATTTTTAAAGGCTCCTAACCCAGAGTAAAGAGAACATTCCCAGTAGTTTCTACTATCCAGTGCCTACTGGATCAAAACATTATTAATATATATAATATATATTAAAAAATACTTACCAATAAATGAAACATGTCAATATCAAGTATGCAAGGAAGATTCCCATTTTTTTCATTAGGCACCAGTGCTAAGTATTTTGGAGAGGAAAAATAAATTAATTGAACATCTATACAAGAAAATATTTTAGTGTACTTCAGTTAAAAAATGAGAGCCATCTCCTTCATTTACATGCTTACATTGAACTTAAAATACAAATGCACCTGTTTTGGTCAATGTAAATTCAAGAACTGTTCAACATTACTGGAAAAGAGTCTTGCCTACTTTATTGTATTAAAACAAAACAAACCCAGGTAGTCATTTCTACTCCCATGGTAACTTTCTTTCATTGTCTGGGTTTCCAGGGGGAGACAAAATGAGACAGTATCTCAAGCTCTGACAGAAATAAGCTCAAACAATAGTGACTAAACATGAACACTGATTGCTGTCTCTTGGACAGATGCTCAAATAAAACTTCTGTAATTTGCTTAACTTCACAAGACTGCCTCAATGTGCCTTACGTAAGTAATTTTCCTTACTGACTCAAAAATACATTTTCAAAAATGCTCCAGTCTCTTGAATTCATCATTTTTATCTCTGAATAAGGTAGAGCTAGGTGTTGGGCTCTCCCTCTCTATAGTATTTACAGTAACCACAAAGTATTAATAACCAAATCACTCCAGATGACAACATAAATTCACACACTTAATGAATTGCAGCCACCTTCATCTAAAAGCAAACAATAATTTAGTTGAAAAATGTTACAAGATATTTTAAGTAACAATCAAGGAACAGTTGCTGACTTGATTACTCCAAGCAGTAAAATCTGACTGCTTGTAATAAAGCTGCAGATCTGGGTGTATTTTAGAATGTAGCTATAACTATTAAGTTAAGTTAAGTTTTAAACTGCCAAGTTTAAAAACATCACTACATTAAAAAATAGTCTCATCATGACAACTTGAAAATACTTCAGTTGAAGACTGCTGCTTTGAGAAAAATTGAGAGCTGAAGACATGTGACATTTGGTAGCTATTTCTATTAGCAAACTCAGATTTCAAGTGCTTTTCCTTTTGTCAGCATATAGCCACAGAACTCAACCCAAAAGTGTAAAAAATGTCTGTATCAAAAGCACAAGAGCAAGGGACTTACAAAACTGAACTTATTTTCAATAAGTCATCTTTATGTATTGTTTACAGAATACAGACAGATCAAAGCCTCATAATTTTCATTATTCCTAGCCTGAAAAATTAAAATAGCAGAAACTTTTTCCTTCATAAAAATAAAAGAAGTACAGTTGTTTCTGTCAGTTGGAAGGAAGAGGAACTTTGAAAAAAATATTGATTCAAGTTTTCAAGAAAACTCGAACACTCAAAAACTCAAAACTCAAAACACACCATGTATTGCAGAGTTCCAGTTAAACAGCCAGCAGCAATGCATTTTCTCTTCTGCTTCACACAGAAAACAGCTCAACCATTACTGTTACAAACTGGTGCCGATTAAGTCTTTCCCCATAAAGCTGCCAACTGTTTGCTGAAGTAGCTGGTATCCATCTACTAGTAACTTCAGGATATCAATGCATTTTAAAAGTTTCTCTGCTCAACTGACTGGAGATACTAAAGTTATCCCATTTTATAATACCCTTTCAGAACAGTCCTCTCACAGGCAATTACTTCATTAGGCTGAACTTCAGACATTTCATCTGTATCTACTAATGCTTCAAGCTTGGAACATTTTGCCTGTTCTCATTAAAATTCTCAATTAACATATAACAAACATTGCATAGTAAGTCCTATATTATCAGACATCCTGCTTTTCAAAGAGAGAAAAGTTTGCAAATACAGACTTCTGCAAATATCCTTTCCACACTACATTAATCTTACTTTCTTCACCTTTAAAGCTCCACCGGATTATTTTTGTGAAGGATCACATTTCCTTCTTGCTCTATGTATCCTTCTCTAATGAAGAATCAACAGAACTCATTCACAGCAAAATATCCATGCTTCTCTTGGAGCTGCAGTCCAAAAGAAATGTCTTTTTTCTTGACAAAACACATATAGGTGGAAATAGCAGCTCTTGGCTTATTACTTAAAACCACTACATAAAATAATTTTCTTCTAATCAATATTAGCAATCATTCTGAAAGCACTCGTGTATCTTCACAATAAAATCAGCATAAGGTGGCAAACTTACATGCTAATAGAGTACAAAAGTGACCCTGTACTGCTGAAAGAGATGAAACTGTCCAGTGAGCTGCTGCAAATCTCGTTAGTGACATAAGGCAGTCATCCTGTAAAAACAAAGAAAAAGAGACACTGCCACAGTTCATGAAGTTCCTCAACAGGAAAAGGTCTTTTGACTTAACAGCATTTTTTTCAGGCCTCTCAATTGCAATTTATGGGGGCAGATTGACTGTTTAAGTATATGACAGATACTTGCATTTATGCAAACATGCAAGTTCCTTCTGGAATTCTTATTTTGACTGTTACCATGAGAAACTGCAGCCTTAAAAAGTTATGTGTTTATAGGGAAAAAAGTAGCAGTTTTGATAGATGTGATTTTTAAACAGTTCAATAATCAGATACCGATCAACTAAACAATAGCATCCAACAAATAAAACCATCAAATAGCATAACTTAAAAATGTAGATACTCCTCACTAATGAAGCACAAGTCCCTCTTTTTTCCACCAATTCAGAGAGGAATTACTACTTGTTCCTTACCTGTCGACAAGGTAAATGACCAAATAATGGCTTATCTTCATCAGCTAAAATTCGTTCTGGGAAAATAAAAAATTAGTTGTTGTGAGTTTAACCAAATTCTGAAAATCTCCTATAAAGAAGCCAAATAAGCAGATCAGCACCTATAGTCTGTATTGTGTAAGCACAGCTGCCCCAGCACATTATAGGCACACGTGGGTCTTCCTCATTTGGATGAACCTTCAAGCCTACTTTGTAAGTTGCCGTACCGAAAGTTGTCAGCATCTCTTTTATGCTCTCAGAATAAGGATTCCTGAAACAAAGAAAACAATATGACTGATTAATTCTTTCCTCCACTGGCAGCATAGTACCTCTAATGATAAGCATTCACCCCACAGATAAACAAATGGAGTTTGAAAATTTAAGTGACAACTCCAATATCCTTTTTTGGATCTAGCATTCTGTAACCTCATTTTTTTGGTGATAGATCCCCAATTATTTTTGATTATCTGTTTGGAACCAATCTCATTTTTAGTGTTAAGAATATCTAGTCTTCAAAGACAAAGTCAAGGCTAAATTACAAGAAAGGTGTGAAAGCTAAATCTGGTATCAGCTGGGGTTAGAGCCTTGCATTTTGCGTGCAGCTGGCAGACTAATGTGTGTACCAAGGAACAAGTTTTGTTAATTTCTCCTGAAGTGAAGAGAGTGTAAAACCAAACTTCTTTGCAGCTGAAAATACATATTAACATTCGTTCCATTTCTTAGTCTTCCTTCATGCTTTACATGTTGTGCTGGCTATAATAATGAATCCTTCATCTAGCTACAAGTACATGCCATAATTTATATAACTTCATAGTTTATAATTTATGTAACTGCAGCATGTTTCTGCACAACGAATGAAATTCTGAAATTCTTCTGAATTACTTAGGACTTCTGGGCTGGACTTCAATGTCATCATCACGATAATATTAACTTTTCTAATTAAAGCAAAATTCATGTATCTGCCCTAATTATTAAGACCTATCATGTAAGTTACATTCTATTTTCATGTTATGATTTAATAATTAATTTTTAATGATTTGTTAATATGTAAATACATACTTCAGTTTGAAATCTGGTCTAAATCCTTCAGGTAACTGCAGCTGATCCATTTTTTCTGAATGACCAGAATGGCCTGTACAAACAAAAAGTAATAAATCACTGATTATTCACCTATACATAATTTCTACATTATAGAAAGGTGCAGAAGCAGAATCTGAAATACCATCACCAGAAACTGAAATCCCAAACTGTTCCTGCCACTTTTGCCAAAATCTCTTAACTCCGTTGTGGCAGAACCAAAGTGCTTGGTCTCTTCCATGAATATTGTAACATTTTCAAAACAAATATACAGATATACAAATATTCTTCAGACTTACTTGCACAATGTTCATTTCGAAGTAACTGTATGGCTTGTACTTGCTGGGATAGTGTTTTGATCCACTGAGTTAGGTTTGGTTGGCCTGAAAAGTCCAACCTGTCAAAAAAAAAAAACCAAAACCAAAAACTGTTAAAACAATCCACAGACAGAATTAGTATTTCATTTGCATTCCAATATCGTTTATCTGTTTCTCAGTGGGCTCTTTCTCTGCTTTCGTGCATTTTTCTATGTTCAGTGCTTTTTCTGTAGGTTCTATACTTTCCCAATATACAATAATAAAGTAAAATCCAAAAACCTAAATAAGCATACAGGCAATCTGCTTAAGTTTATCAGAAGAGACACAAACATACATTCAGGAAGGTCTTCTGGAGTGTAGCTGGTTTGGCATCCTGGTTTTTTACATTTATTGAGGACATTTACAAACCAAACTGACCTGTTAAACAAAACTCTCGGTGGAGGAAGCAGAGGAATAACAGTGTTGCTCAAGCATTCACAAAGTGGGCAAAGGAATTCACCATTTTCTACATCATAACTTGTGTGTACTCGTAATCTTTGCTGTCTTCGTTGCTCTTTTGCTTGGACTGCATCAAAATACCTTTAGAAAAGAGCAAGACATTAGTGGCAAATCATTACTTGAACACAGACATTAAAAATTCTCAGGAAGACACAGCTTTGTCTTTCCCCAAATATAGATAAGAGTATTATCAGAACAAAAAGTCTCTACCCTCTGAGTGATAAAGCATTAGTGCTTTTGGCTGCCAAAATGTATCCTAAAGTGCTGAAGTTCACTGATCTGTTAAAATCATGGTTAAGTCTAAACATTACATTTAGGTAAAAAGGGGAAGAAGTAGAGAGAAAGCTAAAGCATTAAAAACCCCAAACCAACAAACAAAACCCCCAAACAAAACAAAACAAAACACCATAAGCAAACAAATCCCCCAGACAAACAAAAACCACTAAGAAATAAAAAACAAACAAAAACAACAAAAAGCCCAAAGCAAAAATCTCAACTCATTTCTACAGAAATTTTTTAGGAAGATGCCATCAGCATCTTATCCTTTGGTGTTTTCTATTACAGGCCACAGCCAAAACAGCAGCAGTCGAAAAAGCTGGTGGCTGAGCCCTCTATGAAAAAGGAACTAAATTCACTGCTTTGCTAAATGTAACTCCTATTCCAGAAGCCTCTGATGTGGTTGAAAGCATGTCCAGTGATGACCCCAAAATGATATGAATACAGGCACCTAAGGGCATTTCCAGGAGATTATGGCAACCACAAAGGACTGTACATGAGCTACACAAGAAGATTAAAAATCTATCTTCAGTGAGCAGTGACATCTAAGATCACAAATGAAGCCTGTGCTATTACCTATGTAGTAACAGCCACAGAATCTCTGGGAGCTCCTAACACTCTTCATACACAAGGCAGAATTTGAAATTAGGCACTTCAGAAGCCATGCCAAGGAGCAAAGCAAGGGCCCAAGTGAAGTCAGAGGCACGAATGGTTTGAATTTGTCATGTGGCATTAGCACGACACAGCACTAAGCATGTTTCTATGCCTCCAAAAATCAGAGAATAAAAATAACTGCAAAAGGCTCTCTTAAAATGCTAAGAAACAAAGGATAAAATTGAGTTTATGTTGAAGATGAACTTGAACTAGGTCACAGATGTTTCTACTTCAAATTAAATCTGTTGGAGGAATTAAGAGTGCAAGACATGCACTGTCATTTAAAACTTCAGTAGAGAGCAGAAGCAGCAGCAAAAACATGTCTAGCAGTGAACTGCAAAAAAACCAACAAAAAAAATCTTGAGCTCCAGCTGCATGTGCACCACAAGGAATTATGCACCAGGATAAACAAGGAAAGGGAATGAAAGCTTCCATGTATGGCTTTGGACTCTTCTTTATCAAGATGACAATAAATTAAAATTATTTTGAGTATGTTTACAGCATTTGATTTCTACTCCCTTTTTTTCCAACAGAAAAAGATGTTTTAATAATTTCCTGAAATTCCTTTTCAGGTTTACTACATTATAGGAATTTTGCCATTAAAATTAGTGCCGTTAGGCAAACTGCCAACATAAAATGTTATTTGAACTAAAAACTTAAATATAACCTTTTACCTTTGCCAACAATGAGCATGCATAATATGTCCACAGCTTCCTGTGTGTGTTCCACATGACAGATCTGGGTGCATGAATAAGGGGTCATACTTTTCTGTATTTAAAAGAAAAAAACAAACAAATCTTAAACACTTATCAAAAGACTTGACTGCAGATTGATGTTACCACATTTACATTATCATCTAACTTTATCACAGAAGTGTAACTCATTTGATGAAGTATAAAAGACATCCATAACAATCTGAACTGTTTAAATAATTAATGAGTATCATCTTACTTTGGTGTGAGGGCATGTACTCTACTTAAAGGCTTCAAACCACACTTTCAGAGGTGTTGGGCTCTGGTAAAAGTCCTCAGGGTTGACCTGCATTTTTGGTGGTTCAGCACAATCAAACAATGAATTCAAGGACATTGATCTTCAGAGCAAGAGTGCAAAACAATTCAGTGCAAAGGTTTCTATGTGTTTACACATACAGAATCCAGAGAAACCTTTGTAACAATGCCCTTCCTCGCTGTGATCTGTTTCACAAAGTACCTACATCTGGGAATTTTTTTTATTTTCACAAAGAGGCATTTCAGATGATACAACTGAGAGGAAGAAAATGTACATCTTGTGCTCTTAAAGCACTACATCAACACCTCCTCTCTCTGATGTTACAGGCATGGTTTAGGAACAAGCACTTCTGATTTTAAGGGTTTTTTCAACAGTTATAAGTAATTTGTCACAAATGAATGGCAGAACATTGAGCTCATGCCTCACAGGGATTTACATTATTCAGCACACACATTTCTACCTCACCAAAAATATGGGAGTTTTGCCACTGATTACAATGAAGCCATTCACAAACAGTTAACATAAGAAGGCTATGTCACTGTCTCAGATGAAAAAATACTGTTGTCACAGTAACCCAAACATTCTTTAATATTTAAGACAACTATGAACACTTACTTACCAGGATCTGGAGTAATTTTGTTTCTATTTTTAGACAGCACAGTTGATCGCTGAATAAATGCTGCCAAGACCATAGCCCTGCTGTCCACTTTAACTTCTTGCTCCTCCTGGCACAATATACACATAACAACCTGTCTGGGTTCAGCTACTCTGGTTTGCTCTGGACCCAAGGCTGTGAGTTTTGCATCCAAAATTACAGGGCTAGAATATTCAAAGAAAATCAGTAAGCAAATTATTTGAAAAGCATTATATTTCAGATCATGACTTAAGTGTGTTTAGCCAGCTCCCTAAATTTATGATAAATGCTCTCTTACAAAAAATAACTTTGGCATTTATATAACAATTCCTATGTGCCCAGAAGTAGCATGTATTTTCTAGAAAGAATCCCTACCCTCCCAATAGTATAATCCACTCCAGTTTAACACAGAAACTGAATCTGCAGCCCTCCATCATCACCATCCCTTAAGTGTCTGATATAAATTTTGAAAACACTCTCTACTTCCTCAAAAAATCATTAGCATTCTCTAATTCATATTTCCAACTACCAAGCAGATTTTCTTCAAAATCCTCAACAGACACATAATCAGCCATTTCTAATTTACTACACTTAATAGCATAGTCTCTTCAGCATTATTAATAATTTACTGGGTGATTTTGTACAAAAAAATAATTTGCTTGTTTATGTTTATATTTATCCCACAATTCTGACAGAGGGGGGAGGGAAGCATTCCATTTACTGCTGGGTTTTTTTCGTCTCTGAAACTAATGAATAATTTTCCATCAAGATGGAAAAAAAAAAAAAAAAGAGCTTTTGAAAGCGGTAACAATAGGACAATCTATAAACATTAATGGGAAAAAATTTAAACAAGATGCCTTTACCTATTTTCATGGACTCCGGAGGCTGAAGTATCCAGCTCCTCCAGAGTTTGCTGAAAGAGCTCTTTGTTTTCATTAATGAAGTGCCGTTGCATCTCAGACATCTGGGCCATGATCTTTTCCCTGCGCAGTCTGGCAATCTCAGCTTTTCGCTTCCTTTCAGCTTTGTCTTTATCACGTGAACTCTGAAATTGTGTTGTTCACTCAGTCATTTTTAAAGTCTTGTTACAACAGATTATTTATTTTAGCAACCGCCATGTGCAACTTGTACTAACCTCCAAATAAGGAAAACCTCATAAAACATAAAAGAAGTCTACCAAAGAGTTATTTTCTGCCCTGTTTTCCTTAGCTTGTGTTCAATGCCAGGCTGAACTGCAGATCTAGAAGGGGAACCTCTTCCCCTCAACCTTTAACTGTGTTTTGTATTTCTCTTCCCTTTAAACATTCAGAGGATAGAAGGGCCAGAGAGTGACATGTCTTGTCTCTGGTGCTGCTCTCCCTCCCCTGCTGCTCCATTCCTAAATGCATTACAGTGCTCCAAGGTCTGTGTGTAGTACCTAGAATGCCATGTTGAGCTACATACATCAGCAGAGCTTATCTGGAATGACCTCCTATGATAAAAACACATAGATACTGTTTCTTTTAGCAACTTTCCATGGAGTCTAAAATTATGGGAAGAGCAGAAACATTTAAATGCTGGGACTGTACTATAGACAACTCTATGGAGTAGAATTGCAGAAGAGTTGGAGTTGACAATATATGAAACTAAGAAGAACAGCTTAGGGACTTCAACAACAGGTTCTTCAAATGAATGAGTTTGATCTCTAAACTGTGAGGCAGATTTTCAGAAGTCACTGATGTTTCCCATGTTTGAGTTAGAGCTACGATCACAACAAAAGTCCTTTGCTAGTCACCACCCAGACCTGCTCTAGATTAGCTGTTACAGATTGCTTTTACCTCCTCCATAATATTTCCTTCTGTCTCGGCCACGGGACTTGAAGAAGAGCTTTCTCTTAGCTTTTTAATAGTATTAAAAGTCTGCAAGAAAAAAAAAAGCCTTTCATTTGTTGGGACATGAGACTATAGCAGAATATAACTGTATATACTGTAATCCTGACTACACTGTGCAGTATTGGAATCCAGAAGAGTAAAACTAGGTACAACAAATCCACATGAGAAATAGGGAAATCATCCCAATGTAATTAGGAAAGTTTCAAAACTCTTATTTCCATGATTTTCAGTGGTAATACAAAATATATTTACCTTCAATATCCATCTGATCATGTCTTTGTGCACTTCCAGATGAGGTGCATTTTGCAGTGTTTCCAGCATAGCTAGTATGCTAGGGGAGTTACTGGGTGCTTCTCCTGGCTCTGAGAGAAAAATTACAATGAGAATTGATTATACTGGCAAGTTAATCACTCACTAACATTAAAAGCAAGAAACTCCAGTGCTTGTTCAGCAGCTGAAGAACTCCTTCAACAAATAGGCACAATACGTGATTTTTAATTCTCCCCCATGGCAAACCTTTCCACGAATAACTTTTAAATCCTGAAAAGTTTTGCTCACTGACTTCATTTTCTTGCAAAAGAAAAGCACTGTATGTGCTCCCTGGCTGTTTTAATCTTGGGAACATCCAGTATTTTATTTCCCACTACTTTAAAAGGAACTTTCATGTGTTACCAAAACTAAAGGCATTAGTCAGACAATACAAAGGAGAGTCAAGATTAAAAGACTGTTCAAGAGTGTAACTATGATTTTTGCAATTGCATCTGATCATGTGCAGCAATCTTTACTGAGAAGTTACTTAAAGATATTAAAAATTAGATCTAGAGGGAATTATTCAACTTCTGGATTTCTTCTCTAGAAAATGCCTTTAGTATTGTACCAACATAGACTCTACACATGTAGAAAGCATTTATCTATAGTCAACTTGATAACATTTTGATGGATATACAAATATACTTTTCTGGTAAATGCAGTTTCAGAAGAATAAAATACAAGATCCTGGCATTTTCAGTTAATTCAAATTTGCTATACATTTGAAAAGAAAGGCATACTTGATATTTTCTGAGTGAAGGTAAATGTTACAACATTCTCCTCACTGAGATTCTCTAGATGTTGTTTTTCTTCTTGTAGTGCCATTCCAATCAAATGCAAAACCTAGGTAAAAATTCCAAATTTTAGTTCTTTTCTGACATAATTCATATACTTTTGCTATATAGTTTGAGCAATTAATTAAGGAAGAGGAAAGCCATATAATACAATTATATATTATGAGTATATTTGAAGTTATTTCTGTATACAGAATTCCAAAGCTACATTACACAGTGTTTGGTTTAAAATTCTGCCACATAAAATCCACATTAAATACTTGCCTCTTTCTGTTTGCTATCCTGACTAGTGAGTGAGAAGTCAGTACTTCTTATCTTTCTCCCTACCCCCTGCAAGTTACTACTGCAAGTCTCTGGACAGAAGAAGCATGAAGCAGACTTTTAAGTCCTTTTTATACACAAAATTTAGTGACAAAAATTAAATTTTTAAGTTAAATTTTTTCTCTCTAGAAGCACATTTTAATATAAAGTCAATTTTTAGGTCAGTGAAGAGCTGTAATCTCCTTGAACTTAAAAAAATATAATGATTTTATTTAGCACTATTATAGTCTGAATGATATTTTGAAGCTGAGATACTTCTTTCTCAGTGGCGAACTCTGTCATGCTGCATCAGCCATTTTAAAACCCTATACAAATTGTCAGGACACTCCAGACACTAAGGTTTATTGATGCCTGGAATCAACACTGACACCCATGTAATGAAAAGATAATCACCTGAAAATCTGTAACAGAACTGGAATGCAACAGAGCAAGTATCTACAAAAAAGTGGCAAAACCTGATGAGTCTTGATTTTTTTCCATTTGTTTTTATAAACCACAGTTCATTTCTACTCAGTCTATCACATCTATTTTACAAGGTATCTCACTAGATATGGGCCACCTTTTGCAGACGTCTCATAACCACCTTTGCAAGTGCTTCCAAGACAAAAGTGGTTGACTTGGGAAAGATGCAGGACAACTGCATGGCACCACCACAGAGAAATGCCACAAATTTCTGAGCAAGTGATAGGTCCCTAATGAATTCCATGTTTTTGAGAGTGGCTGAAGACATTTTAATTCAGTTAAAAAAAAAACCAACTTATTTTATTCAGTTACTCCAAAACCTAGCATTCTTACATTACCTAAATACAGCTACATTGTTGTGATTTATAATACCAATATATCATTCCATTTTCAATTTTCTCTGTGTTATACAGAACTGCTTATGTTAATTTAAACTTAGCTGTAAAAGGCAATATACACTCAATAAGACTGGATGTCAAAAAATCAACGCTCGGTTTCGAAACTGGGGTTTCATTGCAAAATGTTATTTTAAAATCCATCAGTATTTTTAAAAAGTTTGGGATTGGACCCTAAACCAAGAACCCTGTTCAATATAAACAGTCCCTGGATAGCAGTTCACCACTCATCTCTGCACACTCCAGAAAATGACCATCGTGACACCAAAATCTACAATGACCCTCCAGGTTTCTAAAGATCATTATGAATTGCTAGGAACAAACAGCTCAATTAAGTGTTCCAAAAAAAGTTAAAAAATTCTTTTGTGAACTTCCATGGTTTTTTTCCTACAGTGATTTAGCATAAACTGAAAATAAGCAAAGGAACATCAAGAAAAGAATCAGTTATCTGCTTAATATGCAACAACTCAGATTAATGGGTTCTCTCTATCACAATAAACATTACTGCCATGGATTAAGCTCAATTCTTCCCTCTCATGTGCATCTCATTAGAAATTTACCTGTGTCTTCCATTCACTTTTAAAAATAAATTGCATCCAGAGGCAGAGGGGTTTCCCTAGTTTTGCATATAAGGAAATACCACCTATTTCTCACTCACAGCATTCTGGATATTTCAGACACCAAGTAAACAACTCAAATCTCTACAATCATGTTAAAATGCTCTAATGAACATTCCTCATTAGCATAAGCATTAGTTTAAATAATAAGCCCATACCCTCTGCAGCATGGACTCTGACCAGGCATAGCCATTGTGCTCCACTGCCCACTGCAGTATAGTTCCCATAATGCACAGCATGACATCAGACTGCAGGATATTCACCAGGCTGGCAAAAAGTGGGCAGAAAGGAGGAAGAGCTGGTGGTGGAAGTGCTGAAAGGGAAATTTGTGTGTTTGACATTTCTCCAAAATTTGCAACACCCATTTAAAATGTCTGATTTAACTGCTCTACCTAAGGCAGGGATGGAACCAGATGACCTTTATGCTTTCTTCCAAGCCAAGCCTTTCTATGATCCTAAGGCAGAACACAGCTGCTCAATAAACAGTGTTAGCAACACTGGCTGCACCATTCAACATGGCTTGTGTGTAACAGAAAAGCCAAAGGAATAAGCTCTCCAGAAGGCTGGTTCCATGACAAATCAAATCCCTGACTATAGCCAAGGAGACATAAGGGAAATTGCTTCGTTTCTAACCAACTTCTACTCCAGCCCTGGAACAGGCTCTGTTAGTGTAAACATCAGGGCAATATACATCTTGATATGTGATTCCCTCTTCTCTCATCTCCTCTCAAAAATAAATACCTGTATCTTCTCTGTTCTGTCTTTTCAGCTTTCTCTGTGCTTCCTCTGCCTGAAATAGAAGAACAATGCCAGCATTCCTCACAATCTGTGCCAATATAAAACCAATTTTAAAAAAGCATTCATGCTTTACTACATTGTTACTGTTTATTTCGCAGCCTTAAATAAACGTGAAAGCTTCCATGTCTTCTCAGTTTGTCTTATGTTCTACTTGTAAAGTAGGGCATGCAACTTCAAAATTAATCTTTCCTCTTGAGCAAGCCTGGATTCTTTTCCTAGCATAAAACTGTACGGCAAGTTTGAACTAAAATGTCAATTTCCATAAAGGTAAGGGAAAATACAGATTGTTTTACATACTTTCAGTAAAATAAGATGCAAGGGAACCCACAGACAAGCCTGAATGCCCACTGATTTCAACAGCATAGGGCACAGGGTCCAGCAGCACAGAAATCACTGCAAAAACCTGTGCTCTCAAATATCCAGCTGGTAATACTTTTTCACAGAAGCATGCTTTTGAAAAAGGCAAACAAACAAACAAAAAAAGGCACAAAATAAACCCCAGGAAGTTAAATTATTAGTTACCTTTGATTGCTCTGCCCTTGAAAAGTGATAGAAATACAGATTGAAATTCTTGGCACATTCTGGTTTTAATTCATACAGCCCTCTGCCTGTTAATCCAGGTTTTCTATAAAAAAAACAAAGCAAACAAAACACTTTATGTCAACTGGTTCTTAATATCTGAGAATAAATAGTTAACTAGAACAACTAACAAATACTGCTTAACAGGCATTCTAGAAATGAAGTAATAGTATTAAGAATTCTGCACAGATTAAAGCCATGGGAAATCACCATGACTCAGCCCTCTTTCTTTCATTTTCTCATTTTCACTAATTTAAACATTCCATTTCTAAAGTTGAATCATTAGAATAAAGGGAAACATACTTGAAACATGCCACTTCTTCAATCACACTTTCCATCCCTGTCTCTCTGTTCTCCTATATGGAGTGAAAAAGCAAGACAAAGTGTTACTGGAATTCTTGGAATAAACACATTCAAATATCATACAATACTAGAATAAGGATGCAAGATGAATGTAGTACAAAGTCATGCATACTCAAGAGAACACTAAACCACGTAACATGAAATGGCATTCAGGAATAACATCCCTGCAAAAGGTTCTTTGAAAAAGTCATGCCATTCTATGTGCTTTGTACTGCTTCTCCCTGTCATAATGAACTCAGATGCAGCAGAAGAAAACTTAAGTTCACATACTCAGCACATTTTTACAATTACATTTTATAAATTACAGTTTACATTTTTTACTGAAAAATGCTGAAACAACTACAAAAGGCAGCACGAGGCATCAGCTCAAATAAGTAACAATAGTTCATACACATGTTATCTTTTAATATTCCTATCCCTTCCCTCCAATACGCATTCATAGCAGTTACCAGGTCAGGGAAAAAGTATTTAGGACTCACAATATAATTTAGAACTCCGGCTTAAATCAAATTTGCTCTTTCATGCAACCCTAAATTATTCTTAAGTTACTTTAAAATTGGACTTTTCAAACTGTTTCAGTTGAAAATATTTAGAAAAAAGAAAAATATTTCATCATTTATCTTAAAAATTATTACCAGTACACCCCAAACAGTCTATTCCAAACACTGACTTTGGAATTTTGACTGTCTTCAGAAATAATTTTTCTAAGATTGCTTCAAAAATATTAAAAGGAGGAAGGAAAGCAAGCTTTGCGGTCCTACAGAAGTACTCAGAATTCAGATAAATTATTCTGTTCATGTAAATGAAGCATTTATGTTACACAAGTCATAATGCAGTGTCTGATTCCATGTCTTTTCACATACTGTTAGGTTTTAAAATATAACAGCTTATATTTCTGGATAGTTCTAACAACCCACTTCCATACATCTAATTCAGGGTGCACAAGCAGCCTGTGGAGACTGCTGGCCAGATGGCCTGATTAGAAACAGTATTAAAAAGAGAAAGGAGCTGAAGAAGCTCTCAGATTCCTGCCTCTTTCATATGTCCTTCTTCCCTCCCTCTTTCCTAACCTTGCCACGAGAACTATTAACCTGTCCTCGTGCTAACTTTGCTCTGAACATAGTCATGCTGCTCTCACTCCACATTGACATGAACTCACATAAGACAATTTTTCAGCAATCAGCCTTATGAAGTGGAAGTTGGTTCCCCCCTCCAGACTCAGCTACTTACATCTTCAGGGAGTGCCTTTACCAATTCACTGTGAGCCATTGGCCTGATGCTCAGCTGATGGATGATCTCTCTCTTGATTTCATCTGTAGTGTTCACCTGTCCTATTCCAGGGCTGAACCTTTCACCTGTAGACACAAAATACACATCTTCTTTTTGGATTTTAAACATTTTTTATCTTTTTCTCTAAATTAAAGGCTGGGAAATGAGGTGGCTTGTGAAATCTTGTGTTCACCCACCAGTGTTCAAAAATTCATCATATTGATCTAAGCTAGTTTCAAGGCTTTTCTCCTAGGAAAGAAGTCAGAGCTACAGGGAGTTCACAACAGGAATGAACCTGAGATAGCAATAAAAAATTGTCCAGACCATTAAAGAGCCTAAATTTACAAAATTAATTAAATATATTCTGAACTTACCAACAATCATTATAATGAGGTATAGCATCTCTTCTATAAGAGTGTTATTTTGTTGAACAACATCCTGAAGTAAAACAACAACAGAAAAATTACATTCTTCAATAATTATTCCAGATGCTGAAAATACTTTTTCGGTGATTCAAAACATTGCCTGTTTTCACCCTTAGTACTCCCGAACTGAGCTATGCTGAAACACAGTCATAAGTGCAAAAATTATGCAATATTTTTTGACATTTAACAGTTTGACAAGTAAAAACATTTAGGCATACTTCAAACCGGCCAAATAAAATTAAAACAAGATAGGCTTTGCTTTGTTATCAAGAAATAGCTCTGTCTTGGTACAACAGCATCTGATGCACTTTGAAAAACAAAACTGAAGATTTTCTATTGCAGTAGTGCATAAAATACCTTGTTAGTATTTTCTGTGCTAAATCTTTTGCCATAGTCTGGAGTACTAAATATCTGATAAAGTTCAAAGCGACTCAGCATTATCATCAGGAAGTGATTTGGATCCATCATAGACACACCTGTCTATTAAGGAAAAAAAACATTATAAAGAGAACACAAATTGGGTGTTATCACAGCATGTTTGTATATTTCTATATGATGTTCACTGCATATTCTTTATAAAATTAACTTCTCTCTCAATCCTATGAATGAAGACTTAGCGTTAAAATTTACTCTCTTAGGACACCAAAAACAGAAGTGTAAGCCCATTTGACAAGAAGAATCCTATGCTTTATCAAGAATTTCTGATGCCCTTTTAAGAGCATCATGCAAAATATTCAGGGTTACTCATCCTATCTTAAGTAGTCTAAACAAACTCAGTGAAAGACTTGTTTGGTTGCTTTTATCTCTAAAATTTTGTTCCTGCTGGCTTATCTTCTAGCAGGCATAACAGTATTTAGTATATACCACTGAAGATTATAACAACAATTTCCAATCCTCTAAAGAAAGAGTGAAGATTCTAGAGCAAAGCTTCCAAAACCTTCTTGGACAGAAAAATACTGAAGTTTCGATGCAGAACAAACATTGGCTTTCAGAAATTTCAGTTTCTGAAAACTACTGGCTGAAGTTTTTTCTGTTCATTAAACAAGGTATCTAAGTTTGCCTATTACAAATATTTGCTGTTAGTATACTAGTAGTTAGTTAGTTTACTAATAGTTAGTTTACTAATTTAGCTGCTAATGGGACGATCTTTAAAACAGAATAAATTTCCAAGAAAGCTATAGGCTATCTACCCAAATGGGCAGCTGAAAATTACCACTAAAAATCAATGGCACAGCAAGCCTCAGGGAATTACGTCTGAAAGCAGAAGTAACTTGGGGCATGTTTATTCTGTTGGGTATTGCTAACTCCAGTTAAGATTTGAGTGACTTCCTGAGAAAATATTTTGCTGTCCAGGTGAACTATGCACCCCAAGCTGCAAATTTTAGATTATATTGCTCTCAGTGTAGAAGCAGTGCATCTGTGATAGAACTAAACAGACTGCTGCCTTTGCAAAATCAAAAATAAAAAAATTAACATATAAACTGAACACATTTCTGACAACATGTAGACCCATTCAACTGCCAGTACAGCACTACCCATCAGTTAAAATACTGCATTCTTTAAGACGTGGTAAATATACACTAAACAGAAAAATCTGCACCTTTCAAAGTGTCGTTAAGAAACAAGTATTACAACAATAGTTGTTTCTTTTAAAAAACAAAATTATGTAGATTAAATAAGAAAATTGAAGTCCTTCCACAAAAACATAGACCTTTTTTCCTTAAAAAGGTTCTGATCAAGATAAACATAGACATCCTGAAAATAATTGAAAAAAATTGTATACATGGTTACCTGAAGCATTACTATGTCCTTGTCAAACATCTCCCTTCTGCACTTCACATTATGATAGTAATAAATCTGAAAAAAATACCCAAAACACCATGCCACAATTATTAAAAAAGATAATATTTCATCTAAAATTATTTTACTTCTGTAAAAAAAAAACTTTGCTATACTGTATTCACAAACAAAAAATGAATCTGTAATTTGAAAAAAATTATACAATTATATCCAAATTATACAATTATATCTCAATTATCAATTTATGCAAAAAGCTTTTTTATAAAGCACAAGATATCATAGTTGCTGGCTGGGCTGTAGTGATGCAATGTCTGAATTACATAAAAATACAAGTAAAAATCTTTTTGACCACTTAGTTTGTGTTTTAATATATTTGTTTAGCAATTAACTGCTTGAAATTCACAAGAGAGAAAGCCCTTGCAGTTGGAGAAATGTTTTTTCTTTGCTCTTTAATCATTGCTCTTTAATCATTTGAGATATCATCTTTCAGGAATTGCTAGCATCAGCAAAATGTTAATATTGTGACAGAATTATATTTAACCCAAACCATCCCGAGAAGGAACTCAACAGGACTGAGCCAGGCAGCTGCAACACCACAACCACTGCATGACATTGAAAGGTGGGAAAGTTTGATTTTGCCACAATTGAGGAAAAATAAATAGGGTTGACAAGTTTCTGCCTAGGCCTGGAAACAACTTCAGCATGCTAAAGTCTCCTTTAGACACATACCATTTCCACCAGAATTACATGAAGAGGAAGGCATGCCTTCCTGTTCTTCTCTATCCTAACAATCCACACATATCAATGCCCATTCCTATTATCTGAGAAATACCCAAAGGAGCTGGCTGAACATGAGCTCTTCCCATGGCCAAAGTAAAAAGAAAGGACTTGCAGACTGTGGGACTTACATTATCTTAGCTAAACCAAGCTCTTAACTTCAAGATCCTGACCAGGATCTTGGGGAAACCAAGGGGAACCAGGGGAAATTAACACAGAGATTTATTTCACTGCCAAAAGCTATGCTGAAATTCCAGATTTGATGTATGTCTACAGTACTATGGGCACTGCTATTACTGTACATAACTAGAGCTCTTTTTGCTGCAATAACAACAAGGATACTACCTTATGAAGATCCTTCAAGAAGTGTCAGAATATAATATATTTGAGCAGTTTAATTCAGACTCCTAGTAAATACACATTGCAATTACCTAATGGAGATGAGGGGCTGATGGGACTGAAGGAATTTTCTTGCAAATAAATCAAATTAACACCTCACAGAATTAAACCTTATTCCTGCTGTAATCTAAGTCTTGCTGAGAAAATCACTTGAGACAATCACCTTGGTGGGTGGTACTGACACCACAGTACACATTTTATATCTGTTATGCTTGAAACACCTAATTTATACAAACACTGAGAACTTAAGTTTAGAAATTAAAGTCTCCAGAAATATTAGAGCTAAAAGCCAAGAAACACTAAGTTCTGCACTGCTTCTAATGCTTCTGTGAGGTCTTCAGATTTCAATTACTTTTTAAATATAAACAGCCATAACAACATAATGGTGCATTTTTTATATCTGATACACTTTTAGGTGGAGGTGATGAATGCATTACCACAGATGCACAGATCTAATTCTGCACTTCCAGGACAGTCCACAGTAAAAATGCTAGGAGTCATTAACTGCATTAACTAAAACTCTGCACACCAAGCACTAAGTTCAGTAGTTACTGTAGCAATCCTGAAACAAAAAAGGAACTTCAGACTATAAAAAAAAAAATCAAAGATCAGTTTAAAAGCAAAAATACTCAAATGATGTCAGTACTGATAAAAACACCTACCTCACATTGCCTTCCATAAGACTGATGTAAGTAAAATTTCAAATCAATACAGGAAAAGAAGGTTTTGAGGTCTGAAAGACCAAGAGCTCCCTCTGTACTCAGTAGTGGTGAGGTCCCACCTTAAGTGTTGTCTCCACCTGTGGGCCCTTAGAAATACATTGAGGTCCTTCCAGGCAACCAGCAACAGGACAAGAGAACACAGCCTCAGGTTATGCGAGGGGAGGTTCAGTTTGGACATTGGGAAGAATTTCTTCATGGAAATGGTTGTTAAAAATTGAAATGGACTGCCCTGGGAGGTGGTAGAGTCACCACCCCTGGAGGTGTTTAAGAAGTGACTGGACATGGTCCTTAGTGCTGTGGCCTAGTTCACAAGGTGATGTTTGGCCAAGGGTAGGACTCAGTGATCTCAGAGGTCTTGTTCAATCTAATTGACTCCATGATTCTGTGCAATTATCCTGAGGAAGTTCTCAGGAAAGAGTGATTCTGCTGCTACTGTGCACTTACCTGATTAACGAGAGAGAAGCCATTCCTTCTCCACATCCCTGCATGCACTTGGGCACATAGGACTAAGCATCGTAGAGGATGCTCTATTAACATGGGTGGGCTGAGTTCACTCTGCATCAAGAAAATGCAATATTTTGATGTATACAGGGAAAACAAAAGAAAATGGGACTGAAATGAAGGAGGATGATATTTGTGATCATTAAAATATTTGGGCACTACAAAAGACAAGCAAATCCAACAAAAAAGTTAGATGAGCCAATTCACAATCTTTCAAATCACTGTTAATCACCCCTACATTCTGTCTTTGCTCCACACAGCTACTGCACGAGGGCTTTTGTTTATTCCTAAAGACAGCAGCTTCCATATTTTAAGATATCAACACCAGCAATTTAATAACACTGTAATTTCATTTCTTTCACTCAAAGTTTAAGAACTACTTCTTTCCAAAGACACTGAGATTTTTTCTCTCAGTTAGGTCTTATTCTCTTTTATTTTACTTTTTTTGACTACTCCTTAAAGAGTATCAGTAAGAACAGGTAGGAAGCAAGAAACAGCTGGGGAAGAAAATTAGAACCCAGCCCAAGGAGAAGGAATCAGATCCTGCCTGGGGTTCCTAAAAGCAGTTTCTACTACAAAAAGGAGGTTATGAAATCCGAGTCTTAGTTACTTTAGAGAGCAATACTGACTGCCTATGCTCCAGTCATGAATATCTAGATATTAATCTTTTAAGAGGTAATTTTGCATACTAAAGATATTCTCTCTGAGTTGAATTCACAGTACAAAGGCCCTTTGTTTTATTTAATAATATCCTACACTTACATGAACAATTCCTTGCTCAGCATAAATTATATTTAATGAATATACAACATTTAATTACATACCAGGGGTAGCAGCTCTGGAAACTTATATGCCACTTCAGTTTTACTCAGCAAAACATGCAAGCCTACACAAAGACATGAAAAAAACATACAGAATATTACATACAATATTTCATGTAATTAAAACATGAAAAAAGGTCATCTAATTAACTCTCAGACGATTTTCTGGACACAGCTACAAGTCTGCAAATTTATCACCTCGGAGCTACACAGCTGTTTCCTGAATAAACATGTTACAAAGAATACATTTTAAGATAATTGAACTTTTCCATTGTATCTGTATAAGCCTTGCGGTACAAGTGAGATTTTTGCCTTTTTTTAAAAAAATTCTGTTATGTCCCCACAGTGAGAGCCAAGAGTCCTTGGTCTCTCAGGACAAACAATTCACAGCAGATTCCTCATCCTTTTTATCAGTCCTTGGGCAGGGTTTATAAAATACCTCAGGAACTAGAATAAGGCCCCTACAAAACACATTAAGATATTCTGGTTTGCTTTCTTTTGAAGTTACAAGGACTTTGCTCAAAGATTCAAATATTCAAAGTTATTTGACACTGAGCTGAATGGCACTTTACCTAAGAATTACCCTTTTCACTTCATTATTTGTGCATTTATTTTCATCACGTTCTTTCTGATTCTGTAAACTAAAAATCACAAAGTTTTTATCAATACAACTGCTGAACAAGAAAGGCACAATATGAAGTGAAAAGCATAGCTCAATTTTTCTGGTGACACATCTATTTGATAAATCTGTTCTACAGCAGAATGTTGCTTAGTCTATTCAATCTGACAGCTAAACATATTCCAAAACAGTCAACCACAGTTCATATTTTGTCGCAGTTCCCTTGCATCACTTAAGTGGCAAAAGCAGCAGTAGCTACCTATAATACAAATCCAGAGGCATGAGACAATCTCCCCTAGCCTGAATGATAACAAGTTTTCTGGTGCTGGAGAACATCTGGCCTAGAAGCTACCAAACAGCTAGAAAATGGCCAAAATTCATCCTATTCAGGCCTTAAACAATGCTTGTGTGTCTTCATGTATACACAAACACAAATCACATTTATAGAATCATTTTTCATTTCCTGAAATATTTTCCAACTGCTCATACCTGCAAGTAAACGAGAAACTGGGAGATGAATGCTAACTTTTTCCTGAGAAACGCAGTATCTGATGGTCTCAACTGAATGTCCACACATACTGAGGACAATAGGCTGCTCTCCATCAGTAAACCCACTGTGACACTGCATCAACACGGTCAGGCATTTCTTGTAAGCTTCAATCAATACTTTTTCCTAAAAGAAAGATTGAAGTTTATAAAGATTATGAAAAAAAACACAGCTCTGAAAAATAATACAGACAACAGAAAAAAGACTCTCTAGGGTTTGCGATTTTCACCTTTAATAACAGTCCTGCAAAATTAAGGAATCCAACAAAAGAGCCAACTTCAGGAGGGCACAAGCTGCAAAACTCATACTGGTATGTCTGATTAGAAAAATACAACTAAGACGTTGTTTGGGTTTGGGGTTTTTTGTAACTGACATTATGGTAACTTTCTGAGCAATAATCATGCTAGGGTAGTAAAACCTGCACATTAACTACCAGTAACAGATTAAAGCCAGCCTGAATGTTCAAGTGTTCCAGGATCACTTATTCCACAGCCATATTGTATCATGCTCAAGTTCTGAAATCCTGAAACTTAAAACACTTATGTAGCAGAAACATGATTTATAATCAGGCAGTATTTGGTAGATCCGGGGCCTACTCCTCCATTCCCTCCTCTCTGAAAATCATAACCTGATAGTGATGTGATAATCTTCAGATGCATGACAAAACTCTCTGCAGTATTTGTAAAAGGCTTAACCATGCTCTAACGAATTGGTCAATACAAACCACACTTCTGTTTAAATTCAGAAAACATTTAAATACAGAAAATACTTGCATTTGCTCATAGAAGATGTCCTTGGCTTATGGTGAAACTGTGTTTAGGTCAACTTTTACATGTATTAATGTTTGGGTTTTATCCCTCCTCACACAGAAAAACAATTCAGAAGGAACTTACATCTAATGCACACCAGTCCTGCATCATTGAAATAACAAGTGTTAATTTCATCTGCAGTGTAAATGCTGCTTCCCACTCTGGTTCCATTTCAATGTGTTGTCCTACTTGACGAGTTATTGGATCCATACCCTAGAACAAGAAGAATTACACATTTCAACAGTGTATCACTGAAAAACACTGAGAGCATTAGCAGAGGTGTGAGACAGTGGTTAGCTATCCTTATAAACACATTGCTGCTGCAACAGGTAAAAAGAACCTTGGGGGAATGAAAGGGAATGAAACCACAAGTGAAGAGGTCTATTTGTGTGTCAGGAACAATTTATTCCTCAATACAAGGAGCGACTCTGCTGACACTTTAGATGAATCAGATTTTGCTCACAGAATTAATTTTCTTGTCTGCCTCTACAAGTACAAAATAAACCCCAAATTACACTTCTTGTTTTGAACTGCTCTTCCTTTTTATTGTCTTCTATAACAAAATTTTTACAAGTGAGGCAAGATGTTATGTTTTAAGAAAATGCAATGGCTCCAAAAGTGATACTGCACTGAAGTCTTAAAATGAAGATTAGATCAAATTTCTTCTATTTCGACATCATAATAGCTAACCTCCTACTTAAATTTTGCCAAATGTTGTAATTCACAGATTTACATACCTGCATACATTTGAGTAATTCTAAGAAAGCATCAAAACCCTCCAGGAACTTGCGTCGCAGGTCATCTGACCACTCCGTGGGCTTACTTATCAACACGTACCTGGGTAGATTAGAAAGATGCAAGTGTTCAATTTTGATTTTTTTTTTAACTCCTCAATTTCTCAAATCAGCACACAGTATAATGTATACTTACTTGAGATCCAAAATAAGGCTCTGGACACGTCTAAATTTGAAAGCCTGCAGAGCAGTGTAACGTTCAAACTGAAACCTGCCTTGGATGTCACGATGCCTTAAGTGGTCCATGAAAGTTTTGATAATAGTGGTCATGAGATTCTCTTCTGTTATTAGCATTCGAGCCTATGCCAAAATACATTGAAATTTGCTGTAATTAACAGACAAAGCTAACAAGATTTTCACACTGCACCATTAAGTTTATAAAATACATTTTTAAATCCAAAATAATTACATCAATAATTAGAACAGAACACTGAAAAGCACTCTATTCACAGAATCACAGAAGACAAAAAAAAGGAATCTAGTAAAAAGTTATCATAAGCCAGATTTCTTTTTTCACATCCTTTCTGTACAGAAGTCTGCCTATGGTAAGGCTTCTGCTAACCTATATAATTATGGCACAAGACATGTTATTATGTGTCTTATAATTTACTTGTACCTCCCTTTAAGTATGTGTTGTCTCCTCTCAGGTAGTTTGAGCCCTTTAGGGGAGTGACAGCTCTTCTGTTTTTTGCTTACAAACTGTCAAGAGCTGTGGTGAGCAGAGCCTCTTCTGAACCAGTAAGGAACTTCACAATTTCCACACAGAAATTTCATTAAATAACCTCTAATTTCCCTCAAGGTCTACTGCATATATCCATGTCCTGTATGAAACGAATCAGCCAAGTTTGACAAAGACTGTCTTCATCATCCAGCCTAACATAGTCCAACTTCACAACAGAGGAGGGGGCACTAAGTTACTGCCAGCTCCTACTCATGAACACTTCACAACTCCCCCATTCTGTTTGCTTTCCAGGTTAAATGGGATGAGCCTCACAGTTCTTGGATCTGGCTAGTAGACTCAACAAGACTGGCCACTCTGATCTCCCACAGTGACATTGTGGCTCTTGACTAGAGCTTCCAGGTTCTACAGCTGCTAATGATAATCCAAAACAGTTTCTAAAATGCTACTGCAGTGGGGGAAAAGAATCTAATGATTCACATTTTCCGTCCAAAAAAAACCATTACCAACAAAGCTGCCTATCCACCCTCAAACCAAAAAACCGCAGTTCCTTGAGAGTTCAAACTCTTAAATTACTAATATCACTTTGAAAATGTTACTGGAGGATGGCAGAGTGGTTTAAATTATTTTACGTATTCATTTAGTTAAGAATGAGTGGCTATAAATATATTTAAAATAATACTTAGTTCATATGATAGAAGCTTAGCATATTTACTTTCATGTCATCAATGTATTCTGTCATTCGGCACAACGGTCAAAATGCATTTGCTTTGCTTTTTCTGCATGTTTTTAAAATAGAACACATATAAAAAGGGCATTTACTCTGCCCTGGAAAATATTTGAAATTACCTTTTTCAAAAAGTACGGATTGATACACATATTGTACCACCCCATCTGCCAAAGGGAAAAATACCATAACCATCTGAAATTAATATTAGTTGGTTAAGTCTACTGTAAGTCAGAATATTGGCAACATCCTTATTGAAAACATCAAAATTAAAAGAGGCAATACCATATTCTCCTGAACCATGGGAACAAAATCTTGAGCTCCAGATTTTAATTTGTCTAGTTCATAATACAAGCAAAGACAGACTCAAATGGAGACTGGAAAGAAAATAAAAAAAGTTTCCCAACAAGCTGGTGAAAGACCAGCAGATTTAGTGATCTGGAAGAAGTCAGTGCTCATAGCATGGAAAAAGTTAACTGGAAATCTAAAAGAAGGCAGTCTTGAGACTCAAAGTACTGAAGGAAGTAGGGAGTATCATGAGACAACCCTTGCTTGCACTTGTGTTGATTGGAAAATGAACATAAAATGGATCACTTATAAAACTGCACCAGAATGGTGCTCTGAAACTATGATATGCAAACAGTAAAATAGATTTCTGCAAACAGTAAATGTGCCTCTGTGTGATGAGGAATTTAAATGTTATGTGTATGTATCGCTAAATAAACATGAAAGCACCTTTCTAAAAAAAAGTAAAATGTAAAAAAAAACTAGAAGCACCCAGCCCATGCTGGGAAGCCAGACTGAAACTTCCCAGTGTTGAATGCTTTAACTTCTAAACCCATAGTAATGTATGCAAACAGTCTGACTGTTCTGCATTTCCACAGTAATGTAAAAGAAATCTGCAGCCTTGATTTATGAACCTTGAGAGGCTTTTAACAAATAGAGATTTCCTTTTTTGGTCTTTTAGTACTTACAAGAGAAGGCACTGTGAATATCTGTATCGAGAGGTCAGCAATTGAGAACTCTCTGTCGTGGTCATCTTTCATAAAATCACTCTGCAATCGCTCATAGTTCTATTAAGAAGGAGGCAAAAAAAGGCAAGGAGTGCCAACTATCAGTTTTTAAAAGAAAGACAGGCACTACTCACCAGAGTAGGTACAGTGAAGAGTTGGACAGACAGAGCAGCCACCGATACTGCCCGCTCGTGATCATCCTCCATATAATCTCTCTGCAACTGCCGGTAATTCTAAACAACAAGGGGAAATTCACCTCTAATCCACACTGACCTGATTTTTTAACTTAAATGTCTGCTCTGGGAAACTTTAATGCCATGAAAAAGGGAAGAGTAGCTCTAACAGATGATTATTTTGGGTGTTTTGTACAAAGAATATGACAACTTAATCAGCTCACATGTGAGATCTACTCACTCTCATTTTCACAATAAAGGCTAGTATTTTATTTTCTACTGAAGAGTCTGCAGCAGAGTGAGCAGAATTTTGCAGTGCCGATTTAGAGCATTTCAAATACCAGTTACTGCAGAAATACTAATCAGCATAACTGAATTTCAGCACTATTTCTGAGTAGTGCTATAACAGCTTACACCTCAACAATGAGCAGCGATTAGCTCTTAAGAAGTGATAGCCTGCATAGCTGATGGTGAAGACAAAAACATCTGAACTGCTTCAGTTCTGGGGCATCTGAAAGGCCACTTCCTTCCCAGGAGATGAGATGCTATTATAACTAATATACTGAAGAGTCAAATAAGATTTCCAGCATTTCATTTCAAGTTTTCACTTCCATAAAAAGGAAAAAAAACTGGGTAACAGTTCATTTAAATCGCTGTATACTAACTAGACTCTCTTCACTAGACATTTTTAGCATTTAATGGCTGTTTTTAAGACAGGTACTTACTCTCGCAAAGCGGATAGCAAAAAGTTTCTTGTATTTCAAATCCATAAGAAGACTGCTCATGAATAACTGGTGATACACATTTCTAGCTCCTGTCAAGAAAAATGAATGAAATATTGCATGTCACTATTTTCTATCACGTATTATGGAAACATTTAGAAAAGTAAACTTCTAAAGAACAAGGTAAATGTGCATTTCAGAGTAGAAGCTGCTTTGATTAAGTCTGCCAGGTGGTAGAAAGATGAAGAAGAATAATAAACCAAAATTCTTCAAGAGGCATTATTTATTACTCCTGTATAAGATAACACTGTTGAATGGGAATGTATATCACCAAATATAAAGGAAGTCGGCAAAACAAGAATAGAATTTTGTTCCTCCTCGGGATAAGCAGGGGATTTAGATGGGAAAAGAAGAGAATATTATTATGAGAAGTCTTGGGAACTGCAACAAATTTTCCTACTTGTGAACATCTCCATAAAATTATCAGCTAAGATATCTCTGAATTTCTAGTCTGTATGGACAGGCCCCCAGAAAGTATTATCAATAAAAATGCTATTCATCTCAATGTAGCTTGGAAACAAATGCACATATGCATAATTTCTTCTGTAGGTCACTTCTAAGTCAAAAGCCATGACACTATTTCCTTAATGCAGAGAACTATGGAATATAAGAAAAAGTAGAGAAATATTGATGTTGAAATAGAAATGCAGAAGTTACTGCTTGCTTACATGAAAGGTATTATCCTAACAAAACCTGTATTAAAGACGTTGTAATGCTCCACAAAAGCAGTACCTTTCAGATTACAAAATTTGCAGTGCCAGGACTTAATTCTCAAGATAAAGGTATTAGATAAATAAAACCTAAAATAATTATTTTTTCCATACTACATCCACTTTCCACCTTACTTCTTACTTATTTTATTGGTACTCCAAGAAGTTCCCTAGGCAGACATACTGCATCACTCCCTACCTGTTCTTTGTGCTTCTTTCTTACAACTGGCCTTACATGCCCTTTCAGGAGATCAGACACAGAATTAGGGAATAGAAATTAACTACCTCCCTTTCCTCAAAATTACAACTTTTCTAGCTAATTCCATTATATCAAACAGCCTTTCAAAGTTTCAAGAGCACTAAAACAACAGAACAGTAATTTTCAATGAATGTTCTCAGAGCATTCAAGAATACTTCATGAACATAAATACAAGTCAAAGCAGAAAGACTCTGTTCCTTAAAAATAGGCATTTTGGTAGATATTAAATGGATGCTGAGATTCTACAAAGCAGACAATTTCTCTATAGTTTACTCAATTTCCATTAACTATAATTTGCATATTCAAATTAGTTTTAATTTCAGACCACTTTGAAAAATTAGACCTAAAACCAACTCCATCTCCAAATGGCGTTTGTATGTTCTTGCCTTAAATACACTTGGGAGCGTATCATGAAGGGAGAGATTGCAACAAATTAGGAAAATTATCCATAATAACACCACAGTAAAAATGACCAAACATTAGCAGATACAGTAAATACTTAGACACAGCATTCTCTAGCATTTTCCAGAACTTCGAGAAAACTCACCTTTCCACAGTTTAGAATCATACAGCATCAGCTTATCTACAAGAGAAGAATTTTCACCATCTGGCCCTTCTTGCAAACCAACCTGACACAATATTCGGCGAAGGCCATCTTAATGAAGAGAAATGGTACAAGTTAGTTACAGCTCAAACACAAATGTGTGCTATTTTCACGTCCTGAAATTTTCATACAACACAGAAGCCCTCACACTGCTCCCCTTTTCCATGACAACTGAATAACAGCACTCATATTTTGCCAATACAAACACAAATATTTCACACCTTGCAAGTCTCACACTAGCCTTATGGAACACAGTCAAATGCAATTATTTGGTTTAAAGTTATCAAATAAAAATGTGCTTCTTTAAAAATGGCTTACTAAAATAAGAAACAGTTATACAGCGGAATAATTTCCTAGGGTTTAGTTTTCCTGATTAGATTCCTATGAAAAGGAAAATATAATCTGTATATGAAATGACTCATATATTCACGCTATCATTTTAAGGCTTCTCTGTATATTTTTTCTAATGGAAAGAAGAAATAAATGTAATTGTACGAACATGTAAGTTATATGCTTGCAGACAAGCCTGCATCTGAAACAGAGTTAAACCCAGACATCCTCTTGTTAATAACGTTCAACCTGGCTTTGCACTACAGGTAATGCATCTTCCCTTAGAACCATGGGCCTTACAGAGCCCTTATTTCCACACCCTGCCTGGCATCTCAGCTCCTCAGGCAGAGAGGGCAGTGGCTTAGTGCTGTGTATGTTGCACCATGGGCTGCATGGTGCAGTAACACACTCTGAGAACCCCTGCAGCAGTCTGGGGTTATTCCTTTCAGCCATGCAGAGTTCAATTCCAACTATTGTTATGAAGGACAACAAATTTATGGAAACTACTGCATTGCTCACCAATTGCCAAACAGACATTCTGGAGGAAAAGATATTTGCTAGGAAGGATGGTCAAACTTCTGACTAAGTTCCACAGTGAGGTTTCTTCCTTTTTTAAAAAAAAATTGTCATTCCTTTGACAGCAATCATCCAACCTAACTGGCACAGCAGAAGACCCTTCCACTCAGCCTTTGTTCAGGGACATTTCAGTGTAATCACCCAAGCAGTGCAACTCTATCACCCCAGGTTACAGATGAAGGGTAACAGATTGTTTAAAAGATTTAGCAGAATTTAGTTGTTTGGGTGTGTTTGTTAAAAAGCTAAGGGAAACCAACTCTTTCAGAAGTGTATTTCACAAAACAATATTCAGAGTACAAGACTGCATCCCAAGACATGGAAGGCAGTTCAAGTAAATGAGCACACTGGTCACAGACAAAATGATATGTGCACTGTTTGCAATCAAACAAGCCTTCTCCCCTTCACTCAGCATTTAATGAGCTGAACTCTTCAGAACTTCAGAAACACTACATACACAACAGAAAATTTAATACTTTCTTCTGTAATATGAGACACAATTGACATAAGCAAGTTACTTTTTTGCAACTGTCATTGAGTGCTGAAAAATAACAACTGTGGCATCTAGCACAAATGATGTGGCACAAGACCAGGCTTATAATGAGAAAGACAGTGCCTGCCTACATGTTTCACTGAAAGGGAAATTTAATCACAGAAAGAAACAATCTTCATAACTCCTTACTATTATTACCTCCTGTTTACCACCAACACCAGCAAATAGTTGAACAAACTGCTACCATAAGTTCTGTTCAAAAGTTTGGTTTACTTATCTTTAAAACTTAAACATAAACTACTTATGTTTCAACAAGAAGAACATGTTATAAAGACTCTGTGCATGAAATCTTGGCTAGTTTTCCAGCTATCAGTCTGGTAAAACACACAGCCTCTGAAGAAACGTTGCACTTATGCAGAACATAAGTGCAATATGACAGCTGAGCGTGCTTTGCTAATACTTCTTGCTAACGTTTCCAGGTGAAAAAAATACAAATTGCAAGGGGGTCTGTATCTGCATTTCTCCATATCAGCAGTTTGTCACTGTCCCTTTTATTTCCCCTCATACATTACATCTTCACATTCTTACAATTTACCAGGACAAAGGGGGAACCAAGGCCAAACAAAAACTGAGCATTCCTGCAAAATCTGATACTGTACATCTTGATTCCTTTGAAGAAACCCCTTTCAAAAAATCTGATTAAGACTTTGTCAGTTTTTATACTTATCAAAACCCTCCACAATTCCTTGCATTTTCACTGTTCTACTTAGCAAAAAATCTGAAGCAATCACTTTCATCATCATTCATCAAATTACTTCTGAATAATTTTGTTTTATCTAATCAGACAGGTTATTTTCAGCTTACTGCATTCATTTAAAAAGAAGTATGGGCTGAAAAAATAGCTTTTTGGCATACTGCATTTGACAGCGAGTCTCAGCTTCTGTTCAACAGCAGCTAAACAGAAAAGACTACGTAAGACTGGTAGCACTTTCACATGGAAGTTAGCATTCAGAACAGCACTCCAGTAAGAGAAAATAGAATGAAGTCTGACAAGTTATTAATAGCTTTGCCTTATACGTTACATATCTGAAATAAGTAGACAAAATTGCTTCAGAAAATCAGCTCCTCTCACAAATATTCTCTAACTTATCTCAAAAAGGACAATTTTGCCCACCTGAATATCCAATAACACTGCCAAGCCAAGTTAGGAGCTTCAGACCAAAGCTCTGATGGGCAACAATAGATGAATGCATAACTTGCACTTTCAATGGCTTTGTCTGACGACTGGTATTTCTCTTGAAAAGAAAAGGAAAAGGGAGGCAATGCATATTTAAGTGAGGACTGGCATATACTTCTATACAGAAATGCACCATTCCTATAATTATTTTTTGATAATTTATAATATTAATACATTTTAAAATATTTTTATAATTTATAATATTAATACATATAACACCTACATAGCAAAACCCAAAAAAGTCTGAACTTTGTTTATCCTATTAATATTTGAAGGACCTTATTATGCAATATCAGCATATTTAGGTCAATCCATTTTCCACTCTTGGCCTGTTATCAATGCTCACACTGATCTGCTGCATTTTACTGATAAGCAATTCCACGTTCAACCCAAGACAGCCATGCATGTTTGTCCCTCTCAACACGATAGGAAAGTCACACAGCAGCCCATCACGGAAAGTGACTGTGCACAGACCATTTTCAAAAATACAAATTAAATACACAGAGTTAAAACAAAGAATTTACCCTCATCTATGTGTCAGAAAGCATAATAATTAGATGTTATGCGTAAAAGCCATTTGTTCTTTGCCTGCATGGGCAGCAATTTAAAAATATTGCACAAACATTATCTTCAAAAATAGGCTAATGCTTCCAAAATACCTTAAATAGTTAAAGAACAGTAACTCTAGTTGCAGCATTTGTTTTTCAATGGTTGCAGGATCATATATAAACTATATATTTCATGGGATTAAGTATTGCACTGCAGCAGTTAACAAAAAATTAAAAGAAAACATTCTCACATTTTTACATGGAAGAATCTTGCAATATTATAGATATTAATATATATATGCACATCAGTGCATAGACTCAAAATGAAAATATTTGCAGTTTCACACTTGGATTCAATCAGTAATAATTTCCATAGCTATTGCTGTGAAAGACATAAGCAACTTCACAGTACATGAGAAAAACTATAATAATTTAACCTCGCTGATCTGAACTAACATGCAATTCTAAAAGATACATTCAAAGTTCCTGGCCACATTTATTTTATGAAGGAAAAAATTGCCTGCAAACTTCTTTTTAGAAAATTATTTTGTGTGTCAGGTAGGCCATAGTAGGAAAAAAAACCAACAAAAGACCAACAACAATAAAAACCTCATAAATCAATATTTTCATAGCTCTACTGCATTGTAAATAGTATCTCCAGCACTTTGTATCATTAAAACGTGAGTCATTATGATAACAGTATCACAAACTGGGTAGCAAAACCTCCCTTTGCTTTTGATGAGGCAAGAAAGTAGATAACATGCCTCAGCAGCATTACTTACCACTATTACTGATTTTGCCTGATCACAGTATTGGAAGTCTCCATATCGAACAGACCTACGGCCCTGCAAATTCAGAAGGATGCAACATTACCACCAGCTCCTAAACAAGAAGCCCCAATTCTGTGTTTTACATTAGTATAGAGAACACAGTAAAAGCTTCAGATTCGTGCTAACTATGCTGCCTTTTATACTATTTTCACTTTTTAAACTACTGTATATAGTTAAATTCTTGGATTTCCCAAATGCATCCTTGTACTTCTTAAAAGATAAAATTGCATCACACATTCAGTTACCTGTTACATTAAATTTTCTGTGTGTAACATCTTTCTTAAGATGAACAATTAAAAGAACTACACTTCTTTGATTTAAATACTGAAAACATTAGTACAAAGGCATTATTCATTAGTTTTGATACAGCTTAAAGATATCTCAGATATTTCAGTGCCTTTTAAAAAGTGGATATTAAAGTTAATTGCTTTTTTAAACATACAATTGGAACACTTGTTTTATTTCAAAAGGAAGGTTTTCCGTCTTCCTCTACTGTCAATCCATACATCAAAATAGACAGCTGATTGAATTTTTAGTCTATTACAGACAGGAAAACTCACTGGTATTTTAGATCTGATGCCAAATCACTGCTTCAGGCATAATATTCTCATTTCCTTCACATACGTCCTCATGTATATATGCATTCATGTATGTATTTAGAAGTAGAAGGGAACAACAGTAGGGAAAAATCAAAGCATATTCAGGAATCAAGATGTGAGTCTTTTGGTTACTGGTATTATAAAAGATATAGCAGTGATAGAACAAAACCAAAATCTAGTTCAGTGCTAAGTAATAAGAAATGGTTATATTTCCTGCCCCACTGACCTCTTTGAAATATTTTAACCACCCAAAATAACATTCCCATTGCCATTTTGGGAAAGATTTTCTCCCCACCCCCCCAGACAAGGTACAAGTGAATAAGCCAAATAAAAAGAGTCACTCATTTTTCATGCCAACTGCTTACAGGTTCATGGCAAAAATAACAAGGTGCAGTTACTCAATGAATATCACTTTCTTTTCAAAAATGCACGAGCCACAAACACAGTTGACAGAGTGCTTCTGAAACTGAAATACTAGTTACAATTATATTCAGCATATACTGACACTGAACTCACTGTTCCTCCTAAAAACTGTGTTAAATGCTTTTACCTCTTCCTGCCACTATAATCTGACAATTACGAAAAGGCAAATTAAATTAAATTTAAAAAAGAAACCACAAACCATGAATAGTTCCACAAGTACCAGAACAAAAGCAGTCATTTTTGGATTTCAACCCTCACACTTAACTAGTGTTACTCTGAGAAGCATTTCCTATGTTTAGACCATGTTTAGGGGCTTCTTCAATGTCAGCTCCCTGGTTCAGTAAAGGAAGGGCCAAAGCTGTTGCCTGACCTTGACAGAGGAGTGAGAAACACCTTGGTATTTACATTTACAAGACTTACTAGAATAGATTTACATTGAAACATATTCAGCATCAGGACTAGTTTGGACTGGCCAAATAGTATTTAGGCACTGAGACACTTAGTATTTAGTATTAAGGCATTTTAGAGTATGACATACAGGCCTCACAGACTTACATTAACCACATACTTTGGGAAAACAAAGGTAAGTACAGTCATAAAGCAAACATTAGGTCAAGTTCTAACAATTAATTCACTTACATCTCTATCTACTGTTGTTGCAAAACCAATGGCTTCCTTCTGTGTGCAGTTGACAGCCTTCTGAAGAGTATAAATAACTTGTTCATAGGTATGGACTTCATCATTAAACAGCATGCAGTAGTAAGTGTCACTCTTCTCACTTCAAAGAAAGGATTGAATTTATGTCACTCAAAGCAAGGACTGAATTTATGACATTCAAAGTAAGGATTGATTTATGTCATTTAAAGCAATGTTAAAAGTAAAAGCAAGAGCAGAGGAAAAAATATAAGAAATATAAATCTACTATAATTATTGTATACAAAATATTTCTGACAATTTTAAGAAGGGAAGAAAAGATTCTTAAAATCAGAACTTGCATTTTCAACTGTGAATATCTGTAAGCTTTTAAAAGACAGAAGACAAATACAATACTTACATCATTTCTAGTCCAGGCAATTCATTTTCCTTTTCCCATGTTAATATATCTACTGCGTATTTAAATGTAATGGCAAAAATATTATAAGCTCTTGCTACCATATCTTCTGGTAAATGCACAAGAGGATCCTGGGAAGAAAATATAAATAGCAAATGAGAAATTAAATTATATTCGAAACAAACTGTCAAATTTGCACCTATCAAAAATGATGTAAGCATCTTTAATGATGTCTTTCTTAAAGTGACTTTTCAGTTGAAAGGAACAAAGTCAATAATCAACCTGTTTTCTTCTTCCCGTTCTATGCTGACAGTCACCGAAGCTCTAATCTAACATTCAGTACCTGAATGTTAACTTGTCTCTGATCGCCCATTTACATTTTCACACATTCTTCCATTCTCACTCTCCTTGTTCTCACTCCTGCACACCTTTTAAGATAGTTCTTTGGAAGAACTTTAACCTCAGCTGTATTAAAATCGGCTTCATCTGCTATGCCTTCAAAACTATAATTTCAAATCCCTGTATCTTTTGTTCCACTTATCAATATTAGCAAACTGCAGAATACAAACGACCACGAATCTCTTCCTATTTTCCTTCCATGTCCTATTTTACATGCAGCTGGCATTAAAAGGCATAAGTCTTATCTATCCAGGCTTCTACAACATGCAGCACGCTGGCATCATGATTTATGGTGCACATCTCTTATACGCTGTGGTATATAAATAATTAATTGCTGAAATGTAAATAGGTGTCTCATAATGATCTGTCCACGTCTCAGTCTTGCTCACAGAGAGCTTCTCTCCTTTTGTCTGTAGACTGTGCACCTATTTGTGCTCATTCTGTTCTCTCCATTTGACAACTGCAGCAGCCCTTACAAACTTGTCCTGCTCTCTGTGCCAGAGCAGAATGGAGGCTGCTGCAGGCAGGGGAATGAGAACCTGGAGGGGGAGGAAGAGAAGTGTCCCAGTCTGCCAAGTCAAATTGACTACTTTCTGGAGCACCAAGTAGAACCACTGGCTACTCTGAATAAGATAATGCAGGTACCACTGCCATTTCTCTCCAGTCCATTTCAAAGATGGTGAACAGAAAACATTATAAACTTCTTCTCTCAAGGAAGCTGTCTTCTATCGCATCAAAATTTCGAGAACAACTAGTTCCTCTTCTACAAACCTGCAAAGGGAATGCTGAATGGCCTGCAGGTCACCTTGACATACACTATACACTGGGTCACTGACTCAATTCATCATTGGATATTTTGATGTATGTGTAATTGTTAGGCAATTAAAATATTTAACAGTGGCCCAGTTTCTGGTTTAGGATTATCTAATACTAAATTATGTGTTTCACTACAGCTTAAGTTGTATAAAAATGGCCACAATAATCTTTTCTCAAGTCTGTATCATCTAAAGAAGGCTCTTGACAGTCAGCAATTCACCTGTACAAATAAAGTTTATCCCCTATATCCCAAGAATCTTTGGGAATATTTGAAAGCTTTACAAGAGTGGTAGCAACTGCTATTTCTCTTTGTTTTTTTCCCCTTCATTTAAAAATTATCCAGGGTATGAAGAACTAGCAGCCACCAAAAGCAAAGAAACTGTAAGCAGCAGCTTTCCCTCCATTCCCAGCACTTTCAGCAAAGGCACATACCTGGACAAGGCAGAAAACAGGCTCCAATAATGCTCAACAAACCATCCTTAATCTACCTCAAACACAACTCAAACACAACGAGAGATCTCAATCTCCATGGTTTATGGGGAAGAAAGCCTGCCCAGAACCTTGATTTTTCTGTCAGGCACGCGCACTGTGTGAGTATCTTTGGGCACAGAAGTAGCAGTCCACCCAAGATTTCACAACAGGAGTTTCCTAAGGTTGCTGACTAATGTAAACTGGCACGTAGACCAAGTGGTGAGTCCAGCAGCCATGCTAGAGCCTTCAGGCTGGAGTGAGAACAGATATTAGAAAGACCACTGTCACTGAAAATACAATTACAGTTGCTTCACTTAAACCATCAGATCAGCAAAATTACTATCAATGCTTGCCTTAGATTTTCCCTTTTAAAAAACCTCACAGAAGTTATACTCTGTAAGAACAGATGTGAATAGCTAGGTCAGAAGCCAAATTAGCCACACTCATTCCTGAGATGTAACAACAGATAAGAAGAGTATAAGGAGAGGACAAAATGCTTCTCTACTCTCCAGTAACTTAAGACATTAACACTTCCCACACCAGACATGGTACCCACAATTTTAAATGGCCATTGGTAATTTTCCCCTCCACAACCACGTTAAATTTCCTTTCAAATGTGCATAAACTTTTAACAACAGTGTTTTAGCGTTAGTCCAATAGCTTGAGTTCCTCCTGTAAGATGTAGCATGTCTTTTTGTATTTAATATGTCCAGGTTGCTATGCTATGAATCTGCAGTGAAGATGTATTCTCTATTTACCTTCTCCTTAGCAAACAAGCTCTTTTAGAGACCTCTGCCTTATGTCTCCATTATCACTTTCCTATGACAGCAAGGTATTTTGATTTTTAAAAATCTGTATGCTTCCCTTTGGTAAGAATCAGAATATTTGTTGCACAGACAGCTGAATTTGGCTTCTTGGTGCACATGATTACATACAGACTTTTTTTTTTTTTTTGTTCACGTAGCGGACTCTCTTGACTTCTCAGAATACACAGAAAAACAAAGAAACATAACTAAAGCTGCACAGGTGACCAAAAACCAACAAAATTAAGCTTTAAGTAGAAAATATTACAAGTAACTTCTTAAGATAGTAATTTTTGTGTAACACTGTGATTCAAATATTACTACTGAAGTTCCTACAGCCTCTCATGCAGAGTACACAAGACTAAAAATAACCTTACATGAACAGTTTATACATACACACATATATACACAGTTAACAATGTTTTAAAACATGATGCTTCAATTGTAATTACCTCTTCTTCTGCAGTTTCTGAAGTGTTAAGTTCATGCTTTTGACAGTAAGGACCTTCCTTCCAAGCTTCTGTATCACCACAGTCACAGAAACCTCCTCCACCTGATGTTGTCATCTGAAATTATTTAAAATCAGAACAGCTCATGTGAATATACATATATATCATATATGCACATTAAGAAATTATTAGACACAGCAGTACTACAAAAGCAGGATCACACCACCTGATAGCTTTAGACAGAACAGCAGTGGAACCATGTCTACTTTTATGACAGCTGAAAGCTTGTCTACCTCATCAGTGTGCCTATGCCAAAAGAAAAAGCCCTGAACAACAAAACACCTCCAAACGCCTCCATTCTGCCCCACCTTAAGTTTTCAGATTTTCTGAATCCATTACTTTCCAAGGCATCTGTACTATGCCAAATTCTCTGAGTTTTAATCTGAACAAAGCTAAATCATTTGACATGCCATGATTATACAGTGAGTAAAAGATGCGCTTTATGATAAAAGGAATTGAGACTTAAATTTTTCAAATATGTTAGCACAGAAAAAAGCATTGGAAAATTTTAATGGTTATTTACACTACAAAATTTATTTTAAAGGTCACCTCAAGAAGTGTAATAATACTTCTTTTTTGAATCACAACTATTAACTGATGCATAGAATTCTTTTTTCATCTATTTTTGGCATACTTGATATACTCTGTACATAGAGGCACATCTTACACTATCAACAAAACTAGATGGACATTTGAAAGAGCATTTGCTTACACTTTTGGATGTTACCTAGACTTGTTAATTCAATAGGCTCTAAAAGTAAAAACCTACATACAAGAAGTAAGCTGATATCAGCAAATTTGGCTTGGTTTCTTGATAAAAGGTGTGGTGCTTGGAGTTTTTTTCCTGAATCCTAGTGCTCACTGTAACCATGAAGTTAACAGATTCACATTAGCAGCAGCGCAGTATTGTTAAAAAGAGATTTACAGAAAGGCTGCACTAGTAGTTTTCACTTAACTTCTTAGTTTAAAAACACACCAAGGTATTCTTGGCTTTGTCTGCATGTTTTTTTAAACTAACCTGTACTACTAACAACAGTATATTACTAAAATAAACAGCATTTACAGTTTTCGTTTTCTATTTTAACTTTATGTTTAAGCTTTACATGGAAGTGGCTTCTTAATAAAGGTTTTTCAATGGCTTTTAAAAACAGTCAAACACAAAAGTCAAAACAATTCAAAACCCAAGTCTAAACCTGTAAAATTCACTAAAGGGCGTGTGTTTAAAATAACATACATTTGTAAGCTTAACTATTGCACATAAAATTTAATTGCTCAATATTTTAAAGTGTTAACTTCCAGAAATTACGCTCAGATCAAACACTCAGGTTCACACAGGATTACTGCAGACATTCTGAACTTTGTGTTCATTCAGCATTTGAAAATACTGCATACATTCTTAAACATGAAATGGTTTCACACACATACAAAATCACTAATAACTATGTCATTATCCTGCAGGATCACTAACCCTGTATCGGTGCTCTCTGTGAATGCTTCCAAGAAAGCATTCCATGCACAACACACAAGTTGGGTCAACTGCGCAATCTCTGAGAACAGCAACAACAGAAAGAAAAAAAAAAAAAACATTAAACACTTGCTTTTGCCTTTAATTACACATTTTACAACAGACAATTTTCAAATATCACCAATATAAACTTCCTAACTAATGTATATATTACTCTGAAAGAGGAAAGGGAGGGCTTTAAATGAAATGGGGAAAAAAATCTGTTCTCACAACAGAAAAGCCTTGAAAATATTGTTTGGGTAGTATGTCTAGTTGGGTAATACAGACACTGCCTTCAAGAGGTGAGACAAGTATATAGGTAAGTAAATAGATGAATTATATAACCCAGAATAAACCCAAGTAAATTCTCTCAAGTACAGAGTACCAGCATTAATGATCTCCAGCAACCAGAGAAGACATTTTTTCACTGAACACTGGGAAAAAAGATCACGCACAACAGACTAAATCAAACCTCTGCTTCCAAGTTCAGCCCTACAAGCTCACTGGTGGGCTGTAAGAACAATTTTCTCAAACAGGAGATCAGAGACCATAATAAGGTTTTGTCTACAAACACTCCTGTATTAGACAGAAAGAATATTTCTAGTAAGAAGGGCTAAAACAAATGAGACAATTATGCATTATATTTAACTGTCTCCCTGAAAAACACTGAAAATGCATGAACTCGTGTAATGCAACTGACTTCAAGGCACCTCAAGATTAAGACAGATGAGTTTTGCAATGTAAAAATAAATAGCAAAAGAATGTCTGCCTTATGATTATTATTATTAAAACCAGAATTCAGAGAAACAACTTACTTTGTTTAAAAGAAAACACTAAAGATCACATGAAATCTCATTATCGAAAATTTTCTTAATTTCATTTAACCAAAATAAATGATGGAAAGATCATCAGGCAACCATGACTTACTATGCAAGTGTTTTATCCAGAGGAGCCACTAAAGGTGAAATTGTCAAAGCAAAATTATACACAAAGCTCTTTTGTTTTAGAATAGTTTATGACCATGGCATTTTTTTAGATTAAAAAAACAAACAAACAAACAAACAAACAAACCACCACTTAATGCAACAATGTGCCTGCAGGATTTGGTAGATCAGTTCTACAATACTGAATGTTGATTCTTCGGAGCTCAAAACTCGTGGCAGTGTACTTACAAATTTAGTATCATTTGTCAAGCAATTTCTCAGACAAGTAACTGTGCCTCTACCTAAAGCAGAAACAGACCTGTAAGCTGCAGAACTGCACAGAAAATCCACTGCTTTTAATGTGGACTTGGAAAATAATTGTTTGCTGTACTCCACAAAAGCTTAAATTAAATTCTCATTATTCTTCATTACCAGCCATAAGTTAAAGAAAATTAACACACAACAGTATGTTAATGATAAAATACTGTTCATATGGAGCAATAAAAAAAAATCAAGAATTCCATAATTTTCTTTTAAACACACCTGCTTTTCCAAGACCAACAACTCAATACATATCTGAAGTACCCATCAGTTTAATCTTCTCCCTCCCATTACAAAGAGGTCTCAAACCATTTCCAAACCCAAAGGCCAGTAAGGTAGTATGTTTTTCTAGAAGAGGAGAGCACTAGAAATAAAAATTCTTCCACTATCATTCTCTCCTTGTAAATGAAGGGGATGGAAACCCAGACAAATAAACCCTTGAAATTAGAGAGACATTCTGTCCCCATGTTGCCATACCAAGCGTTCGAGTGTCCCAGTGAGTGGTAGAAACCACACAAAAGAAAATGACTTTGTGACACAAACAAAACTTAAACTACAAACAGTTCAGAAAATAGAAGATGAAAATGAACCTACAGCTAGTAATACAATGGCTTAAAACCATTTAAAACCATTTAAACCATTATTCTTTTAAATACTTGTAATTGGTTGGGAACTTTCTGTTCTTTTTCAAGTAAAAGTATTTTTAGAGAGATCTAGTGATAGAGGTAGGGAAGGAGCTAGAAGCTGATATGCTTGTTTTAAGTATCTGGTAGATTGGTTTAGCAGGTCATGGAAAGAGATCCAAAATACAGGATCAACACTAACAGCTGATATTAAATAACCAAAACACACACACATACACTTGCCCACTTACTTGTGATTAATACCCTTAAAATCACCCTGAAAGGTCACCCCAAATTATTTCATAATTTTGTATTTCTTTTGTACAGAAAACACTCTACATTATACTAATTAATATTTTTCCATTTATACACCTGTAGTGTGTTAATTTTCCCCTGATCCCACCCATCATGAAAGACTGCAAGGTTACTTTAAAAACACATTTTAGTTATTAACTTTTCATTAGGATAGTACATCCTTATTGCAAAATGTTCCATGACTTCACAAATCATAAATACTTCACAATGTTAAGCTGAACTACCTGCAGGAATATGTAGGCTCTCCCACTTTAAAGACGCGGCCACAGAGATGGGAAGGTTTGTTTGCTTGCTCAAGCTTTGGAAAACCAAATGCAGGATCTTCACCACAGAGATACCATTCCATTGGTCCCAGCAAAACGTGTTGTGCCAGCATGTCTTCTCTCTGAGGGGCAGGGTTGGGACCCCTGCAGTAAATTTTTGGTACATAATAGGCCAGATGCTGGTATACCTCTTTCTGAAGGTCATTTGCTTGCAGCCATTTCTTTTATATTAGAAGAAATGAGAACACAAATTCTTCATTAATAAACACACCAAACATAGTTTTAGTCATTTAGGTTATTTTATTTCTAAATGAAATATCTAAAATGCCATTGCAGAACTAGAAAGCCATGCTTCCTTCTAAGCATTAAATTCAAATGATCACAAAAGACAGACGTTAGGAAAGGAATAATTTGTTTCCCTGCTCACATATTTTATCCTTTTGACATACAGAAGATTTAAGAGAAAAAGTCACTAAAATTTTCCTCCAGGATGCATAACCAGTAAAATGTTTGCAGCAATTTTTGGGATATGGCCTAGACTATGTTGGCCACATTTCTCTGGGGTGCAGACAGTTGCTGCTAGCTTGGGACAGAGGATCAGCAGGAGCCTGGAGTTCACAAGGAACAGAGACAAAAAGTACATGGAGAAAAGCAAACACAGTATTAGGTAACAGTCCCTTTCTCGTTTAATTTCAACGAATCACCTGTGAAAATGAGGGAGTTTTGGTTTCTCCTGCAATCAAAATAACTCATTTGAATTAATATTTCAAGTGTAATGTTAGATCCATGAATTCTTGGACTGGATTTGTGAAGCAAGGTTTTGATAGCCAGCAGGCTACAAGGGTCTTCTGTTAAAGCTGCCAGAAGCTTCTCCATGTTCAAGAGAGCCAACACCAGATGGCTACAAGATGGACCCACAGCTGGCCAGGCAGAGCCCATCAGAGACAGTAGTAGCACTTCTGGGATAACAGATTTAATGGGGAAAAGCATATTTAATAGGACAAAAAAAAAGACCAATAGCAGCTGGGAGATGTGAGCAAGAATATAGGAGAACACCAGCTCTGCAGACCCCAAAATAAGTGCACAAGGAGGGGTGGGAGGCGCTCCAGACACCAGAGCAAAGATACCCCTGCAGTCCAAGGAGGTCCAGTGGGGAACAGAGATCCCCCTGCAGCCCATGGAGGATCCCATGCCAGAGCAGCTGGATGCCCCAAAGAGGCTGCGACCCCATGGAAAGACCACAATGGAAGAGGCACCTGGCAGGACTTCATGGAGAGAGGAGCCCATGCTGGAGCAGACTTGCTGGCAGGACTGGTGACACCATGGGGCACCCACACTGCAGCAGCCTGTTCCTGAAGGACTGCACTCCCTGTGAGAGACCCAGACTGGAGCAGTTCACAAGGAATGTAGCCCATGGGAAGGACTGACACTGGAAAAGTTCATGGAGGACTGTCTCCTGTGGGAGGGACCCCATGCTGGAGCAGAGGGAGGATGTGAGGAGTCCTCCCCTTGAGGAAGAAGGAGTGCAGAGACAACATGTGAGGAATTGACCACATTCCCCATTCTGCATCCACCTGTGCTGCTCATGGGAGGAGGTAGGGAAAACACAAGTGAACTTGAGCCAGAGAAAAGGATGGGGGGGAAGGTATTTTTAAGATTTGGTTATGTCTCTCATTACCCTACTCTGATTTGATAGGTGAGAAATGAAACAATTTTTTTCCCCTAGTCGAGTCTGTTTTGCCCATCACAGTAATTGCTGAGTGACCTCTCATGCTCCTTCTCTCCACCACAAGCCTTCTGTTGTATTTTCTCCCCTCTCCAGATGAGGAGGGGAGTGGGAGAGCAGCTTTGGTGGGTACCTGGCACCCAGCCAAGGTCAACTCACTACAATTCTCTTAGTCAATCAATTGCAAAAAACAATGCTGGCAGTTTTTGAAAGGCATCAAACTACTGAACTGCCCTAAGCCACTTAAAAACTCACAGCTTCTCCTAGGATTTTTTTTTTCTCTAATATATACACACAGAATGAAAAAAAAAACCCACTCTAGGACAACATTTGCTTTATTTCTGCCTTGTGGATAACAAATTTAGAGAGGTTTAAACTGTAGGTTAAGACTGCAAGGCTTTTATAGTGAACAAATGGGAGCAAAGCAGATACTGCAAGTGTCCACTGATTAAATCCTGTGTTACATAAACAGCCTCAGCATACCATTTCTCACTGTAAATGTGACAACCAGATACCCCCTGGCAACTTCCAAAAAGAGGTCAGAATCAACCTAAAACTGTCATGAAAATGCAAAATTAATTATGCCAAAATAAATGGCTTGAGTGATCAAATGTTAAAGCTTGATTTACTCTGAATTATTTATAACTTACTCGAAAGAACTTATGTTTGAGAAAACACAGTTGTAGTAAGTTCCTCGGGATACAGACATTCAGAGTCAGCTGAGCATCTGTGCAAACTGGCTGCACTTTTTGCCACTTTTTAAATATACTGAAGTAGTTTCATTTACCAGGTATGTTTTTCTAAAGCAGAACTCAGTATTTTTAAAATCCCTAATTTGTCAGGGTGGTTTCTTCACTTCTCCTGTCCAAATTTTGACTTCTCAGAATCATGACTGGTCTGCTAAATCTTTCTATATTCATCTAGCTTTGATGGTCAAAGCCCAGTTTTTTCCCAAAGAAGTCCATGGGAAAAGGCTGCCAAAAAGCCATAGCAAAGAATCTACAAGTTTACAGACAATCTCACCATTCCCACCAGGATTCAGAGAATACCATAGAAAAAAATATTAAAAAATAACATTTTCAATAAGAATTTTATTTTTCCCACCAGTTCATTCATATTTTCCTCTCTTTCATCAGTTTTGCCAAATAGCTACTACTGACAGGAACTGACCCAATCACAGTGGCAGTGACTTAATCTTTTCCATGATTTCCATTTAATAAGCTTGTTTTTGCATTATTTTCTATAGCATATACTTGTTATTAAGCTGCAGGATAAATATCTTTATCTGCAGTCTTTTAATTCAGCAGTACACTACTAATTTCTATCTAGAAAACACATAGTGTATATCTACACTACGAGCTCAGACAAATACCTAGGCAGAGAAAATTCTTGTTTCTTGAGTAAATGGCTTTCCCATCCCAAAAATTCTGGGAATAGTTGCCTGAAAGTTAGGAGTGGCAATGATGAACATCATCACACCTACATCTGTTTGTGGAGCCAGTTCTACACACATAACTGTGCATACAGTTTTGAAAATCAGATCCTGGATGAAATCCAGGCTACTAGGACAAGGAAACAGATGTGACTCTAAGAGCTGCCAGGAAGGCAACTCACAGGTCTGCTGTGCAAGTAAGACTGTTAATAGAAATATATACATAGGTATACATATGTTGCACTGCCTTTCCACATCGCTGCCTGGGGAGCACTGAACTCCAGAAAAACGACTCAAAACTTTGTGATTTGTTCTTTCATAAAAGCATTCTGCATTTAGGTAAGGTTCCAATTACTACTTGTCTATCTTCTAACCTCAAATCACACGCAAGAAAAGCCAATATTCTACTCTCCCAAGAGAGGTTTTTATTAAAAAGGGAAGTGTATTCCTCTTCACTTCCTCCCTCCTCACACCTACTCTCCTGCCCTGGGAAAAAAAAATGTGCAAAGCATTGATCAAACAACACCTTAGATAAATAAATACCTAATGGTTTGTCAGTGCTTCTATTAAACTCTCATCTAAGTAGAGCAGAACAAAATGTAGAATACTAAAGAGCCATAAAACAACTCACTCTACTGTTTCAAAAGCTAAAAGACATAATTTACAGGGTTTTTAGATGCACAAAAAATTACTTGCAATCTAGGCTCATGTTATGTCAAAGAGAACTTATTTTTTTGATTTTTCTTCTTTGGAAGTTTACCATTAAGTTGTTGCCACAAGAAACTGAAGCCTCAAATGCTGCAACTATTGCTTTGGAATGGTATTTGTTTTGTTAATACTGGGCTATCAGCAAAGTAATGCTACTGACAAAGGAGGCACAAAAACCACACTAGATCTGAGTGATAGATTTCAGAATTGGATCTTGTGCAGGTGATGACATAAAAAAAATGAGAAGGAATTGACTACATTTAAGTTGGCACTTCTACCTTCAGCAAATTCCTAAATGCATTCCTCTGGGTACATGACTGCCTTGAGTTTACCTACAGTGTGACCCAAAAAAACCATCTGCTATTCACAGAGACAAGGTAATTTGGGCTCAGTTTGGACTACTTTATAAATGTTCAATGGAATTATTTGGTTCGCTGCAGAGAAGAAGAAAGACTAATCCTAGAGCTAAACCAGCTAGGATATAGCTAGCTGTGCACATTTGCCAATCTAATCATACCTTTGTCTGCACTGAAGATATACAAACATAATCAGAGGATAATCTGAATTATAACAGTCTTTTATTGTCCTTTGGAAAGTAGCCAATATAACTCCCATTGAGACATACACAGACAGCTCTTCAAGGTTTTATGCTACAGATACACACATTAGCAGTCTCAATACTTTAGCATACACATCCAGTTCCTTAAATGCCCAAGTGTCCAAATGGACAAATATTTATGCCAGAAACAAAACTTCCTCCAAAGACTATACCCTCGAGACCACATTACTGTTCTTTGCAAGAGCACGAGAAGTATAAAAACAGAAGCAGATTTCTTCAAATGTTACACTGATTTTACTAATACTTTCTCTACAAACACCCTGTTCTAATAACCCTAAGATTAACTACCGCAAGCTTTCCCAGAATCGCATCTTAAATAGTGGGAAGGAAAGAAGAATCCTGTAATGGCACTTCAACACTGTAAAGCGTATTTGGGGTCAGACATACACCTAAATTAATGGGGTGGAATCTCCTCAGGTCTAGGCGTGATTGCCGGCAGAGAGAGGCGAAAGGAGAGCAGAGGAGGATGAACGTAACTTCGGGAAGCAGTTAAGGAAGGGGCGAGATGCCCGGCCGCCCCCGGCAGGGGATGGCCACGTCCAGGCGGCTTCCAGGGAGCCACCTGCACCAGCCGGCACGACAAGAAAAGCTGGCTGATCGCTGCCACGGATTTCGGCTGCGGCAATAGCGACGCTGGCGACAACAGCGCGCTGAGGCCACAGTTGGACGGCGCGGCCGGCCGGGGGTGCCCTCAGAGCCAGCCTCGGCAGGGACGCTCCGTCCCGGAGAGCTCGCTCGCCCCGCGGAGTGGTCTCGCCCCGGCCCCGGGAACGGCTCCCCAGGCCGGTGCCCCCGCGGCCTCCGAGCCCCCGGCTCCCTCCCCGCGCCGGGCCCGCCGCCTCACCACGGCGATCTCCTCGGCGGAGCACTCCAGCAGGCTCTTGTCAATGGCCTGCACCTCTGACTCCAGGTCCGCCGCCATCTTCTCCCTCCTCCTGCCCCCTGCCCCGCGCCGCCGAGGCCGAGGCCGGGACAGCTGGAACGGGGTCCGGGCGGCCACCCAGCCGTGGGAACACACACTTCCGCTCCGCCTCCCTCACGTCACCGCCCGCCGCGCCGCGTTCTGGGGGCTGCAGTCCTTTCCCGACGCTGCTCGGCCGAGACGCGGCGATCCGGGACCTGCGGGGCCGGGCCGGCGCTCGGGACCTGCCCCCGGCCGCCTCCGCGGGCCTCCTGCCCTTCTCGCCTCACGGAAGCCCAGGATCACGGGATGGGTCACGCTGGAAGGGACCACATCTGGTCCAACCTCCCCGCTCAAGCCGGGTCATCCCAAAGCACGTGGCACAGGTTTTAGTCCAGGCGGTCCATGAGTATCTCCAGTGAGGGAGACTCCACAACCTCTCTGAGCAATCTGTTCCAGTGCTTGGTCACAGCACTGTAAGGAAGTTCTTTCTCATGTTCAGGTGGAAGTTCTGTGCCTCAGTTTCTGCCCCTTGCCTCTTGTCTTATTGCTCACCACCACTGAGAAGAGCCCAGCTCCATCCTCTTCACATCCTTACGGACATTGATGAGGTCCCATCTCAGTCATCTCTTCTTGAGGCCGAACAGGCCCAGCTCACGCAGCCTTTCCTCATAGGAGAGATCCCCCAATCTCTCAGTCATTGCCTTCTGCTGGACCTGCTGAGTAACTCCACATCTCTCTTGTACCAAAGAGCCCAGAACTGGACACAGCACTCCAGACGAGGCCTCACCAGAGCAGGATCACCTCCCCTGACCTGCTGGCAATGCTCCTCCTTACGCATCCCAGGATTTTTTTGGCCACAAGGACACTGCTGACTCATAGCTCATTGAACACCAGCAGCAACAGCTTGTTGTTCACCAGTCTCCCCTAGTGCGAAGCAGTATCTGGGACTCAGTGTGGCTGAGATGTCCCCAGTGTGGCTGGCAAAGCTCAGTGCCCCCCTTAGCTGAAATACCCTTGTCAGCGCTGCCAGTGGGCGGTGAGGGCTTCCAGGAAGGCTCCCACACTCCATGAGACTGGAAAGAAAATAAATAGGTGAATTATATGAATGCGGCAACTATGGCTTTAAGACCAATGTTACTAAATAGCAGAAGCTATAAATTCTGTTGCTCAGCTTCCAGGGGGCCACCCAAACTGAGGCCTGGCTTGCTCACTCAAGTGGAGATGCCAGTCTGCGTCTCAAAAAACAAGTCTCCACCACCAAACCCAGTAAACAATCATCCTTCACAACTCTTTTTCAGCACATACAGGTTCGGCATCTTACCAGGCCTTTCTGAAAACCTGTTGTACCACTGCTGTAGCCATGGGCTTGCCTTGCACCTCTGTAATTACAGCTGGGCCCAGACCAAGCAGACGTGTCTGACCATGCGTGCAGCCATGGGGCACCTGAGCATGCTGAAGTTTAAAAACACACCTTCCTTCACTTGCTGGCAATGTCATGCACAAAGTGAGCGCTACTTCTACCTCCCAGCTCCTGTCAGCCTTCATGGTTGAGATAATGACCCACCCAGCAGGAGCCTAACCTAGCAAATCCCACTGATGAAATCTCTGCTCTGGAGAATTTCCACTTCCAAACCTAGACAATGCATGAGAGGGGAATAAACAAGCAGGAATGGCCGACCAAGTCATAATTGCCTGCAGTGCTAGCTGAAGGCACTTATAAATGTCACCTTTGCCAAACAGTGATAAATTATAGCAAAGCTGTGCATTGAGAGTGAGTGCCACTTCGCATCCTACATTCCTTAAAACTTTGTAAGCATTCTCATAGTGAGTATGCATAGTTGCTTCTTCACTTTTTTTGTCTCCTTTTCTCTCCCTTCTCCTTATTCTCCCCTCAATAAATAATTCACATATCAAGTTTCCCAAGAATAAGCATAATTTCCTTTTGTATGTACCATTCCTATATGCAGGGTACATATTTTACTGTATTTATTTTTATCTCCATTGCTGTTTCTTAAGCAATTGTTCTTAAAGTGCAGAAAATAATTATACCTTCCTTAGAAGATCAGTAAAGCCCACACTGTTTCTCATTCATGCACTGTGCATACCTATGGAATACAGAACATGAATCTTCTTTGGAAGAGAGGCTGAAGGAGAGCTGTATGATTTGTTTCCCTTTCTGGGCTGCATGAAGAAAATGTTAGAAAAATCCTGGAGTTTAGTAATGTGAAAAGCATCTTATTTTGCCTAGCAAAGTGGGCAACAAAAATGGAAATTAGCCTGCAAAGTAGTTATTTCCGTATGCACACAACTTCCTGAGTATCATTTTTTACAACTTGTGGAAGAATTTTCCATAACATTTAGCCTGTGCCATTTACTTAATAAGCAAAGATACTGTTCAAATTCAGGAGTAATAATTAAGGTTGAGGAGACTGCCTTTATCTTCTGCCAAAAAGCCTAACTCTTACCAAGTCTATTAGATAGAAACTGAAAAAGAGAAAGCTAGACAATTCTAATGTTTCAGCAGGGTTAATAGTAAACCTTCATGGAAAATCTGAGTTCTAGCTGAAATGTTTTGGGGTCTCACCATGCTTTCAACACACAAAATAGCCCATAGAATACTACAGACCATGGTTATGAAATATGAAAATGTAATCTACACCTCTTTCATCTCCTGACCTTTCTGTTCAAGCACTGCTTTCCTCTGCCACAAAAAAAAAAAAAAAAAAAAAAAAAAAAAAAAAAAAAAAAAAGGGAGGGGGAAATAACCCAAAATCTAAATGGTAGTTTGACTGGAGATCAGTTAACTTAACTGAGGTCCAGTATTTTTAGTAAATGCTGTGTCCACTAAGAATACAATGTAAAAAGGTGCCCTGGTTTAACCCCAGACAGCAACCAAGTGTCATCCCACTACTTGCTTACCCCCCAATCAGTAGGATTGGGGAAAGAAATGGGAGAGAAAAAGGTAGAAAACTTGTGGGTTGAAATAAAGATAATTTAATGGGTAAAACAAAAGCTGCACCCACAAACAAATAAAAAGAAGGAATCAATTCACTGCTTCCCAAGGGCAGGCAGCTGTTCAGCCATCTCCAGGAAAGCAGGGCTCAATCACACATAGCATTTATTTGGAAAAAAAAACACCATCACTCAAAAAGTTCCTCCTTCTTCCTTCTGCCCCTCACTTAATATACTGACCATGAAGTCCTATGGTCTGAAATATCCCTTTGGTCAGTTGGGGTCACCTGTCCAGCTGTGTCTCCTCCCAGCATCCCATGCTTCCTTACCAGCATGGCAGCACAAAAGGCAGAAGAGGCCTTGGCTCTGTGGAAGCCTCCCTCTGCAATAACAAAAAAATCTCCATATTATCAACCCTGTGCTCAGTACAAATCCAAAACAGAGTCCCATACCAACAGAAGAAGAAAATTAACTCTACCCCATCCAAAACCAGCACAATAGGCATAACTGAGGAAATACTGTCACAGTGGAGACTGATGGTTCCTTTCTAAAATCTGTTTTAGAAGGTATTAATGAAGCACCCACTGGAAGACTGTTTCTCAATGTACCAGAACTTACCTGTGGTAGTTAAGCTGAAGCCCAGCTGGTTTGAAAGAGAAAGGACCTCCAGTAGAGCACGCTCCAGAGGGCTCAGCATACAATAATTCCTGTTATCCTGGCTGAATGCTACTTGAACGTGATCATCTTTGGGGCCTGTTGCATTTGCAACTAGAAATGGACAAAATCAAAAGGTAAATGGGTGTTGGAGGGAATTTTTAAGCAGCTGGTTTGCTGGTGTGCTCCCTGTACCTTAGATGCAGTTGATTTGACATCACTGTATTAATTTGAATGTAAATAGAAAAATACTGCATATCTAGACTGCAGGGATAATGTCTATAAAGAAGATTCAGAAAAACAACAAGCTATTTAATGGAGTTTTCTGGAAATCATTATCAAAGGTGAGTCTTGTGAGAAGGATTCAGAAATGTTTTTATTCTTTGTGAAATGTTTCCTGGTACAGTTAAAAAACATCTTAAAAGCACTTCCATGTCTGTTCACTAAAACAATGATGCACTTGCAACTTAATTTGAGGTTTAACTAATTAAGTAAATCATCAGCATTTTGCTGCATGCAGTTGATATTACATAACTATATCTAAAAACATCACTTTGAAAAGACATTTGTATCTCTTAAATCTTCCCTAAGTCAGCAATTCTTTCCACCAAATAAAGCATGTGTCTCAATGTAGAATTCAGGTTTGTATATTCAGTAACAGTAATTTTGATTAAACTGTTTGCTTAGCAGATACTGAATGACCAAAGTAGTGATTTTTACATAGCAAATACAATTTTTAAAGCCATTATCATTTACAAGGTTTCCCTCCCTTCCTCTTCAGTGCCAGATTAGGTAGCTTTGTAGTCTCCATCTCTTCCATAGTCTTCAGATAAATTCAGATGGTAATTCTTTTATTTCTGTACTGCCAATTCCAATGACAAATTATGCTGACCAAAATAGAATTTTTCCCGTGATAATGTTAATTAAAAGATGAATTGTGAATGAGGTGAACAATGACACCCAGTACTTGGTGGATTGATAAGACATAGTTCACTAAGCAAGACATTATTCAGAACAAAAGAGCACATGGTAATCTGCAAACATAGGTTATTTTAGGAATTTTGTTCTGAATTAGAGTATTAAAAATACTATCTGACAAACTGTAGGTGATTCTTTTGTTCCTCAGAGGCACTAGTGATATAATATCAGCCCTTTTAGAATAAATCCAAATAAGCTTATTTCTTTTCCCCACTCTATCTTTGCATGAACTTAGATTATAGGTGTATACTATTCTAAACATGATGTCAAGGAAAATTATTTTTAAAAAGGCACTGAAAGCAGAGAATATTGCATAATAACAGTGAACATAGGAAGCATAATGAAAGCATAAAGATACTGTGGCCATGTTCCCGTCTGGTGAATGCTCTCTGCAAGTCTAGCAAAGGCAGTTACATAACTGATTTTTATTGCATTAGGCAACAGCAATATTGCTAAGCAAACCAATGTGCAGAATTAGAAAGCTTCTTCCACAGTGGAAATGAAGAAAAAAGACGGAGGAAGGGCTCTTACATCCAGTAAGAAGGCAGGGCAAGAGGACGTGCATCTTCATTAGTGGATCATGTCAGGGGGACAACATGATTTATTCTCATCATGCAGTGCCTTAAAATAAATACAGTGCCAACCCAGTCCGTGGTAATTTCACTGCTTTCTGCAGTGTAACGCGTCAAAAGTCTAGAGCTCAAGCAGATAAGTTAGAGCACCAGCCTCTAAAAGAGATTTAACTGGAGCTAAGATAATAGTCTCTAATGAGTTGCACAGGGGAAAAATTAACAAGGGAGCAAAAGAAAAAAAAACTACACATGCAAAAATGTGCCTGATCTCATATGTTTTCACAGTAAATTCAGAACACTGCTACTGTGTATTTAGACATAGCAGTTAATACAGGCTGGGGGATAAACAGATTAAGAGCAGCCCTGCCGAGGACATGGGGGTGCTGGTGGATGAAGAGCTGGACACGACCCAGCCATGTGCACTGGCAGCCCGGAAAGCCAAACGTGTCCTGGGCTGCATCAAAAGGGCAGTTGGCCAAGGAAAGGGATTCTGCCTCTCTGCTCCCCTCTGGTGAGACCCCTCCTGCAGAGCTGTGTCCAGCTCTGGGTTATTCAGCACAGGAAGGACATGGACCTGTTGGAGTGAATCCAGAGGAGGCAAAGAAGATGAGTAGAGGATTGGAGCACCTGTCTTATAAGAAAATACTAATAGAATTGGGATTGTTCAGCCTGGATAAGGAAAGGCTTCAGAGTGTCCTAATTGTGTACCAGCAGCTGAAAGGATCCTACAAGAAAGATGGAGAGGGACTTTTTACAAGAGCATGTAGTGACAGGGCAAGGGTGAATGGATTCAAACTAAAGAGAGTAGATATAGATTAGATACCAGGAAGAAATTCTTTATTGTGAGGATAGTGAGGCACTGGAATGGGTTGCCCAGGGAAGCTGTGAATGCCCCATCCCTGCAAGTGTTTAAGGCCAGTTGTGATGGAGCTCTGAATAGCCTGCTCTAGTGGAAGGTGTCCCTAGTGTCCCTTTCAAACCAGATGATCTTTAAGGCGACTTCCAACCTGAACCGTGCTGATTTTATGATATGAAGTGGTCTGTGGGCTGGTACCAATAAAGTCTATGTTTGGTGCAGGGGTGGTCAGCTTTAACACCTAGGAACGTGCCAGAACCACTCGACATTTGCTCTGCAGCCTTTCCCCTGCATTTATTGATGCCTATGAACATGCCGGCTAATGTTGCAACCTTCCCCTCTGCAGGACTTTCTTTCACGTGGTTGACTATTTTTCAAGTTTGAACAAACTTAAATATTCTTGAGACTTCTGCCACTTGTGTTTGCGTGGCAAACAAAGCGGCAGGAAGGGGGATATAGAGAGGGGCGATCAGCCATATGAAGTGTATGAAGTGCAACTGTTGATGCTGCGCCGCCGTAGGACCAGACCTTTAGAACCCTTGCACTAAGAAATAGAAGTCACGGTATTTAGCATCCACTGCAGCGCAAGCAAGTGCACTGTCAGAGGTCGGGGCCTCAAAGTTGCTCCAGCGGCTGTAGGACGTGGTGAGGTAGGCAGGTTAAGCAGCCCTCCTGAGCCATGCCCGCTGTGATGGCTCCCACAGGAGCCTCCGGCGAGAGGCGAGGGAAGAGCCCGGTTCTCCTTGCTCTTCCCGCTGCCGGCGCCAGGTGTCGGCAGGCGGCGCGGGCAAGGCGGTGCAGGAGCGCCCCGCTCCCGCCGCTCCCAGCCTGCGCTCCCAGCTCCCGCTCGCTCCAGCCCGCAGCCGGAAGGGTGTGGGTGGGTGCTGGGCTGCAGCAGCCTTGGGAATTCACTTCCCTCCCCTCCCACCCCCAAATCAAGCTTTAACTGCTTAGTGGCTGGTAATTCGGGAAATTCAAAGCATTTTTTGAATGAGTCAGATGTTAGAAGAAGAGAAATGTGCTGTGCAGTGGCTGCGGGCCGTGGATAGACCTTTGGGTGGTAGGAGAAGCAGGACAGGGAGAAAGCAGAAGTGGCCAAGGAGTTGCCTGCAGAGGTGGATGGCAGGATGAGTGCTGCAGTTATCCTTTGGGAGACGAAACTGGAGCAACCTCCTGTAGCAAGGTCCCTGCCTCAGCTCTGCAGAGGAGCTTCTGAGTGCTGGGAGCACCTGGGCATCCAATGGTGACACTCGGTGACAGTGCTTGTTTCTTGGCTGATGGAGACTAGAACTGATACTGAACCGCTGTAGAAAGAGTTCTTGACTCCATCTGAAGCCACATTTATGTGCAGTTATGCAAGGGATGCACAAAGGAAATGGGAACATACAGCTCACAAGTGAAAGCAGGATGGATGAAAGATTTATCTGGAAATATGAAATACTTAGAACAAGTGAACTAACTCGTCTTATTTTCCCCTTCATTCACACAACGGAGCAATTTAAAATTAGAACAGGTTGTAACAGATTTAATTTAGATCACCATGGTGCCTAGTATAATGCTACAGCATATTCTAGTTTATCTTCTTCCCTGATTTTAAAGGGCTAAACAGTTTTTAAATTGTAGATTTGTTATAGAATGTATGGCTGCTAGGCAGTCCTAACCAATTAGACATTTTTTACTGCACCATGATTAATTTTGTTAGATAAAACTACTGAAATACAACTGAAGGTAGAAATAAAAAGCATTTAAGTGCTCTACAGCCATGATTTACTCTTCAGAGATGCATTTAACGCTGTCTCAGGCAGAACAGCTTCATCCATTTTCCAAACATTCATTTGTTTATTTCAAGATTAGTCTCAGTTATAAACAGACATTAAATCACCTCCAGGCCCTAATACATTGTAATGAAGTATTGTAAACCATGTAGTATGTTGGTTTAAACAATGTAATCAGAAAGCAACAAAACCATTTTCTCCTGGTTCTTGCTGGCTCCCTGACTTCTGTCTGTTCAAAGAAAAGTTCTTTTAAGTCTATAAATGTCAAGGTCACTCAGAGGTCAAGTTCATGCTTTCGAGCCATGGTTCCTTTCAGGTTATTGGTTTTGTTTTATTACTGAAAGGAACCATCCATTTTGGCATATAGAGCAAAGAAGTCATGTAATCCTATTAAATACAAAACCAACATGTACAAATAATGGTGAGGGCTTGACAATCGCACAAAAGCCCCCTTTTTCTGCCCATGGTTAAGCCTGCATTGAGTAATTAATGGTCCTTCCACGAGCCTGTCTACAGTGGGAAAACTGCCTAACTAGTTTTCAAAACACTTGCTCAAAAACTGGCCAAGAGCCCCCTTTGAGCAAGCTGGCATCCTTCTACTGCGATGCTCAGGAAAAGGAGTGAGACAGAAGTGCCTACCTGTCACTTTCCATCTCAGAGCACAACATGGCACAGAAAGAGACAGGCACAGTCCTAGGCAGAGGATCCTTGGAAACAGAGCGAATTAATTAACAAAGAAGGAGGAAAGCATCTTTAGAGAGTTAAGGATAAAAGGAGGTCCTCTAAGTTATTAGAAAATAAACTTGCTTTGTTGGCAGGAGAGAGAAGTCGAAAGTGGAGGTTACAGCATGCAAGTTGAGATGTAAGTGGATCATTATGTACTGGGCACAAAAACTAAGACATAAAAAATTAACAACAAATAGCTCACTCATTTCCCCATGAAGAATATTTAAGCATAGTGCAAGGTCAGTAGATGACAACATTAAGAAGCAGAAATCAGGTATAACCAGAGTTTTAAATGGAGCAAAGAAAGTATAGAATGATTTAAATAAAACTGTCCTCAAAGTGGTATCTACATAGAGATAACTGAGGGAAAATGCTGAGGATTTTCCTGCTCAGTTAGTTAGGATCAGTTGTGAATGATGGGCTTGCCATGCTGTCTGTTCTGCATGTCATTTCTCTGAGGACATCCACCTACAGTATGTGAAAACAACTTGCAAACCCCACTTTTCATAAACAACACTCACAACACTATTTTCACAACCCTCAGACAAGCATATAGGTTATCACAACTTTAAAATCTCTGTCTGCTGGCAACACCAAACATTACCATCCTAGACTGTATGCAAACATAAGAACTGACTGGATCTATTACTAATAAAGAGAGATGAGCTGATTGAGAGTATGGATAGCAGTTGCAGATAAGATAAAAAACTGCATGAAAGGTAGGCAGGAGCTGCAGAAATGAACCCCAAGACATACAATTGAATATAACAAATACTACAGAAGTAGAAATGGGAAACTGAGAAATCTATATTACCCATATTGTGAAACGAGACTTACAAAAGGCCAGACAGTAAAAGTTTCTGGCCTATCATATCGCAAGGACAGATAGACAGTAAAGATGCTTGGAGTTTAAGTGTGGAACAGGTCCAAGATCTTCAGATAGTCTTCTGATAGGAAGGGAAAAACACTGGCACACCACCAGGGAAGGGCCTCTGTGCAGGACTGCTCCTTAAACACAGACTAAAGAGGTTTTTGGCAGACACTTCAGCAAGAATGGCCTCTAATGCTGCAGTCTTAGAAGACATCTGGAAGAAGTCTTTCTCAACCCTAGGTTTTATTCCTCAGTTGAGCTTAGTTTAAGAAGGCCACAAGTATGTTCAGTATGAGTAATTAGGGCTGAATTTAATTTTTTGCCCTCCTTTCTTCCCAGCGCATCACTCAAGTAGTGCATGAAAAGTGAAATACACCCACAACTCCTCATCTAGGGATTTCCTTAACTGGTAGACAATCAGAGTATAATTAGCTCCTTTGCCCCTCTCTGGGGTGCAGAGGAAATATCAGTGCCTCAATCTTCAGCTATTGCTAGCTGCTAGTTTAGTAAACTGGCATGGGACTGAAAAATCCATGGAACTGTATTTGTCCTCCCAAGGGGGTTTAGAGGATGTGTTGGCATGATAAGAGGACACATAAGCAGTAAAATATATACCCAGAGAAACGCAAATATATGCCTTGTTGTTGTTAGAATTTCTGATTAAAGTGAAATGGATTCTGCAGACCAACACATCAACTAAAGCAAAAGTTAATTTGAGAAACCTCTTTTCCTTCCCCATATTTCATCAAGCTTTTCTATCAAGCTGGCAGTGCTGTAGGTACTGCAGACTTAAAAGATGAGCCTTCAGGTCCCTAGGTTATCCAGTCATTACTGCTGAGTTCCCAGGGAACTCTCAGATATGGGAGGACCAGCTTGTGCTACCCAATGCTAGAAGAAAATTTTGGAGACTTTTATAGGAAAATTATACACTTTAGTGGCCCAAAAGAAGATCTCTTCTTTTTCACCTCTGAAAAAAAATTTCATACTTAATTTGCACCAGTACCTCTTTTCTCAACAGAACAGACCCAAAAGACTGAGAACTTAAGTCTCACAGACCTAAACTTGCATCAGGAGCACTACAGGAGATTGTTTAGGGGATCCCCTGTTTAATTTCCCAACTTCCATACTAACTTGGAGATCCACAGGCTATTTGAATGTGATGGAGATAGTTTCTTTGTCTCTAGAGGCAAAATTGGTCCATCAGAAAGACTTCACGTGTTTACATATGCCTGGATTTGTCACCTGCTGCCCTTCAGCTGCTGCAGGCAAAACTCTCTTAGCTATAGAGCAAATTGGTTTTCCTCTACTATTAATTTTGTTAACCTGCTTTATAGGGGTTTCTTGCAGTTCCCTGTCTCACTGCAGCTGTACAGTAATTTCACTGCATTTTCTACTTTCTCTTTTTCAGTGCAGCTCCCACCTCCTCAAGTGTTTTGGGGCGCCCAAACAAAAACAGTGGCAGTGAAATGTAAAGGAGCTTGTCTTCTACTGTAAGTGCATTCCCATCACTGTAAAACTGTGAAACAATACAGCTTATTTCTATCTGATAATATAAAGTGCCCTACATCACTATAAACAGAAATACTGTATATATATTGGATATACACTATGAGTCTAGCCATGTGAGCTAATAGCATTTTTAAATCTTGACAGCTGTGTCCCTATAGTTTAAATGCATATCTGCCCACTGTCACATATGTAAGAAACAAATAAGTAAGACACAGTGAGACCTTGAAGTAACTGGTATATATATCACTATAAAAAATATATAAAATGTATAAAAATTCAGTTCTGAATGGGAAAGTTCAGAACAGAAGATGTGGATGGCTGTTTTAAACTCCTTCAAGAAAACCTACACAGGGTACATTAAATTTTGAATTAAATGACCAAAATAATTTGCTTCTGTGCTGAGGAATATAAAATAGAAAACAGAAATGGCTGAAAGTAGGGTGCTGGGATGACAGGGATAGTTCTGATCAGAGGTGGCTGTCTGTGCTCTTCCACACAATATGCAGTGTGCTATTGCCAATGTTGTGTCCGCTTCCAACAGACCAAATTCTGAAAAAGGAACAAAACTTTAATCTTGATCTCAGTTGCCAGTGTGGACTTAGACATATTGCATGTTGCAATAGAAAACCACAGTGACTTAATCATATCTGTATTTAGATATTATCCTTCTGTTACAGAAAGCTATTTAGGTTAACTGTAACTTAAAGTTAATATGCATTCCAGGCTTCCTTCTACTCTCATCACACATGTTTTATATAACCTTTTATCTTTAGAAAATTTTTGATTGTAATCAGCTTCATTTTTCCTTCTGTACTCAAAAGTAGGATTTCTCTTCTTCAATAAACACATTAGAAGTTAATACAGCTCTCTGTAGCAAGCCGTCCTAAAGTCTCTTATTTGTATATCAATTTTACCACATAACAGATTTTTAAAGCAAAATTCAGAAAAATTGGTGGGGGCATCCAACAAAAGTAGTAGGAGATTGTACTTTAAATCTGTCATTTCACTGTATTTCACTGGATTTCAATTTGATGGTGCCTTTGTAAAGGTAGCTTTCAATAAACAGTGTAACTGAATTGAATATTTGTCTGCAAACAGGACTACGTATTTCTTTCCAACAGTACAACAGCAGCAGATTTAGAGTAAGGTGTGCTTCTTCATAGAGAAGTTTTCAGCTGTTACCACTGAGAGCTCATACAAAGCTAGTGGGATAAAGCTTCTTGCATGTCAGCCAAAGCTCCAAACATTTCAAATTTGGCATAAGATTTTACTTGAACAATACTGGTCAGTCTTCAAGACATAACATGGTGCAAAGACCTAGGAGAATTTTTTTTTTTCATACTTTACATCTGCAGCTACATTCCTGACACTGGACCACCTCTGTTCCCTACTTTAACCATCTGTAAAATGGAGACAGTATTACTGGACCCTGATTGCATACCCAACTCCGATCCACAGACAATGATTTTAAAGTGCAGAATAGCTCAAACCACACTATCAACTTAAAATCTGGAAATTATTAAAAAAATCACTCATGTTAGTTTTATAAAGATACATCAGTTTTATATATTTATGCTTTCATCATTTAAAAATCCATGCAATATAATTTAAGTAATATTGTATATATTAAACAAATTTGTAAAATTACAAATACATATGTCAGTGTATTGTATAAAATTAAACATCTCCGCTTTTCTGGCATGTGAAAAAGCCACACAAACTGGAGCATTGCTCACTAGGACAAGATCCTGCAAGACGGCCCATGTCACTGTGTCTCTTGTGCTCATATCCACATGCCCACAGATTATTCCTGACAGCATGATGGTATAAGCAACTCTTCAAGAGGAACGGGAACTGCCACAAACCAAATGAAGCAAGAATGTCTCTAGCACCTTTTCCTCTCTAGGGCTCACATACAGTTGCAAAACACTAATAGTGTTACTGAAAAAAAAAGGTCTTTAAGTCATCATTATTTCTCACTTGCCTATCTGTAATTTCCTTACCAAAATATTTCTAAACACTTCATGTGGTTTAATTTGCTTCAGGTCATCCCTGTGAAGGGGCATTGTATCTCCCATGTGCCCAACTGCAGGGAGATACAGAAAGGTCAAAGTCATATCCCACCAAGAGCTGCCAGGAGGATCCCTCATCCAGCAGCACCTGGCTCTACCAGCACTGGGCCAGAGCCCCAGGGGCTCAGCAGCTACTGCAGGCTGTGCTGAAGGAGCAGCTCAGTGACTGACTTAGAAATGGGCAGCTCTAAGCTTTGCTAAAACTTTCCTGAGGTTGAAGTTGAGAGAAAACTAGCTTGTGGATTTCCAGAGCTGACTGCAGTACAAACAGTTGTGCAGGTTCAGTTTTCTTTTTGTTTTTGTGCACTACCTGGACTGACCTTCTTAGAAAGCATCTCAGGTATCTAGATGAGATAGCAGCTGTTACTTTGAGACAATTAGAGGCAATTTAAAGTGGTGTGGCTGCAAATCCCATTTTTGAGCACACAGTCCTGCCTCCTTTTTTAATGCTTGTCTGGTAGACTCAGTGAAGTTATCTATGGGAAAAATGACAGGGCATTTCTGCCAGCACTGGGAGGTGATCTGGCTCACTGGGGAAGCAGTGTCAGCGTTGGATGCACACAGGAGGCAAACCCATGTAGCTGGAGGCTGTAACTTGCATAACAGATCGCAGGACCCTAGCCATCACAATTCAGGTTTTTTTTAGCCTTCATGGAAAGGTTCAGAGCATTATTCAGGTTGTAAAAGACCCTTAGGATCATTGAGTCCAACCATTAACCTAATACTACCAAATCCACCACTCTCCCTTAACACCATATCTTGCGTATCTTTCAAATCCCTCCAGGGATGGTGACTCCACCCACTTCCCTGAGCAACCTGTTCCAATGCTTGACTACACTTTCCATAAAGAAATTTTTCCTAATAACCATTCTAAACCTCTCTTGGTTCAACTTGAGGCCATTTCCTCCAGATCCATTGCTTGTTAATTGAGCAAAGAGACCAACTCCCACCCTGCTACAGCCTCCTTTCCAGTAGTTGTGGACAGCAGTGAGGTTTCCCTTGAGACTCCCCTTTTCCAGGCTAAACAACCCCAGTTCCCTCAGTTACTTCTCATAAGACTTGTGCTCCAGACCCTTCACCAGCTCTGTTGCCCTTCTCTGGACACACTCAAACACCTCAATTTTTTTTCTTATAGTGAGGGGCCCTGTGAGCAGGGCTTTGACCAGCAGTCTGAATGAGAGCAGCATGCTTTCATCCTCTCCCCTCCTCGGCACATTTCCTTCACTATTCCTTATGCTCTGCAATCAGCAAACCAATCTGGCTGAAAGAAAAAAATAGAATTAAAAGGTCTTACTTCCAGGATTAATTTTCAAATGGCAGCAGCATGATCTGAGATCATACTAGGCTGCCAGTGAAATCCGTGACTTCATCTCATATCTGAGATCAGAGCAGCCACTTCACTGGACCAGAGGCAGTTTGGACCAGCAAGGCTGGGATATTGCTCTTCTGACACTGGCCTGCTCCTCACCCGGGTGATGGAAGTGGACAAAGGGAAGTACGTGGTAGTTTGCAGTAGCTGGGGTCCTGATGCACTTCTGCTAAAAATTATTCAGCTCCATTTCAACCCTTGGCCATTTTTTCTAACTTGCAATGGATGCAGTCGGAAGTGACACTGAAGAGGGCAAGCTATTTTATCCTGGAAGCTCTCCGTGTCCGGAGCTTCTGGGCAACAGGACCTAAGAGAGAGAAACACCACACCCCAAGGTGCATGAAGGGAAGAGCACCAAGGCAAGAGCAGGGTTGTTAACATTACCTTGAAATACAGCAGAGATACTGTTTCTTGAGCACAGGGACAACCTGGAATTATGCATTTGTTGTTTTCTGAGCAAGCCCATTGCCAGTAATAATGTATTTTTGTGTGTGTGGTCAGGTTGTGGGAAGCTGTGGCTATTTCCCTTTTGATGTGCAGGGAATGTGATCACAGAAAACACATGGCTGTTTCGGCTTTTTAGAACTATTCTACCAGTGTCACTCCTGTAGGACCCCAGTGTGTCTTATCTTACATCTAAAAGGAAAGAGACAAACGACTGACTAAATCCAAGAGATTCACATGATACTAAACTGATTTAGAAGAGCAAGAACCAGCAACTTCATGCTGGAAACCCCACAAATTGAAAAGAAAAATCAGGGTCAAGCATTTAACCACGGGGTGGATCAGTAATTACACCAAAACAACAGGTACCGAAGGGCAGATTTGTCATCTCTTGAAATTTCCATAACAGCTTTTGTTTTTTCTGAAAATAAGGCCATAATCTCAATTACAAATATAAAGGCCGTGTTATGTTGAATCTCAGGTTCTGGAATTGAACTTGCTTTTAAACCTAAATCCATCTGCACACTTTATAGCTCAAAAGCTCCCCCTTGAAACAAATCTAAGCCTGTCATTAGTCTTGTTCAATGAACTCAGATAACTACGGTCTGATTTTTATTTTTTTTTTGGGGTGGGGGTGGTTGTGAACATCCACAATTCAAAATACATTCTGGAAACAAGCATCTAAAACCAGGAAACTGGATGAACATCCACATTTTGGCTGCTGTGACTCTGAAGAGTAAGATACTTACATAAATGTGAGTTTTTCTTTTTTTAAGGTGCCTAAAGTAGTTTTATTTTAATGACACCAGTTGTTGAACAAAGGTATGTTGCCTCCTACCACAGCCATAGTATGTTTTCTTCAGCATTGTCTTTCTTGGAAAGCCTACAAGTTCAACGCAAAGCCTTCTAAAAAAAAATCTAAAGTGTTTGGGAAAATAATGACACAGCAATACTGTGCCAGAAAGGAATGGACCAGGAGGATGATCAGAGACCTCTGTCACTTCTAAACTTCTGTAACGCTTTCATTTCTGAAACAGCCCCACATGGAACGAAAATGAAATGCATTAATCGCTAACAAGGCACTGGCAGAGCGATGGCAGTCAGTCACCATGAGGCTCTGGCAGAGCGATGGCAGTCACCATGAGGCTCTGGCAGAGCGATGGCAGTCAGTCACCATGAGGCTCTGGCAGAGCGATGGCAGTCAGTCACCATGAGGCTCTGGCAGAGCGATGGCAGTCAGTCACCATGAGGCTCTGGCAGAGCGATGGCAGTCAGTCACCATGAGGCTCTATTTGCTGCGTTCGGGGGGCTGGTAAGCGGCGGGAGGCTCCGGAGGGGCTGAGCCACCCTGCCAGCTTGTGCAGGGCTCCCCTGGCCCTCCCCGCCGCACGGCCCCCAGCTCCCCCCGTGCTGACCTTCCAGAGGGCTCACCAAAATGGCAGGAACTTCGCCCAGGGAGGGAACAGTATTCTGGCTTGGCGAGCTGAACCAGCTCGGCGGGCAGGGAAGAGAGGGCAAGGTCTCCCTCTTCTGACAGCAGCGAGCGGGCGGCTGGGCCGGCCAGGACCTCACCCCGGCTTGAGAGCTCACCGAGTCGCCAGGTACCCCTGCCAAGCCCTTGTTGAACAGCATCGCGGCAAAGCCCACAGAACTATTCTGAGGTTGAATACTGTAAATCGCAGTCTGATTGTTTTTATTCAAAAGTGGGAAGATCGATACTCAAATCCTTAAAAGATTAGAAGAAGGATCAGGGAAACTGAGAACACAAATGAAGGTTTTGTGCTTTTTGATGGAGACCGACTCATGACTGGCAGGATAAACACAAAGAATGCAGTCTGGCTATAGCCAGCCCACACAGTTTTGTGGAAATGTTGTCCAGAGGCAAGAGTTTTGTGTAGCTAAACTTGCCGTGGCAGAGTAAGATGGGTCCAATTGATAGCATGTCAAAAAAGCTGCTTGATAATCACAGAATAGTCTGGGTTGGAAGGCACCCATAAGGATCGTCAAGTCCAGCTCAAGTGAATGGCCCATACTGGAGGCAAACACATAACCCTGGCGTTACTAGCACCATGCTCTAACAAACTGACCTAATGATTCTTGGCTCAAATTTAAATTAGACAATTGCTTCTACTTTGAGTTACAGCACAAACCCTTGTGCTTCAGGTAAATCAAGTAACACCTAGCTGATTCAACAGAGGTTTGATTGTATTGATTAACTGGACCAGTAGAGATGCTGAGACAAACCTAGAAAGACTGTTAAACCCCATTGCTTATTTTCAGAGGTCATTTTGGAAATCACAAGTAATATGGGCTATTCTGGGTTTCAGCCTAGACACAAAAAACAAACAGAGGCAAAGCACATGTTGAGTTGTGGTTTTGATTCTATTTTCATCATAGTTTATATGACTTAGGACTCCAGCAAGCAAACCAGCCAGTCATTGAATCCAAAACTCAGCATAGATTTTGCACAGCTCAGCACAGAGAAATTACAACATCTGAATGGTATTCTTCAGTTAAGTAAAAATAAAATTAAAAAATTAGTAGCTGGCTAGGAAAAAAATCAAGCCTTTCTCACATTTGTGTATAGTTCAAAGAAATTTAATAGCCAAGGGGTGATAGCATACTTTTCCACTCTTGCTCTAATCTACACTATAAATTAAAACAATCTCATAAAAGGTTAAATTATTAAGAACACTGGCCTGATGGAAGTGTCATGCAACCAGGAAACCAGGATGACCATAAAAAGAAAATGAGGCTGCTGGTAACCATTATAATGTAAGGCTGAATCACAAATGCTAACACCAAAGACCTTTTTCTGTTCCACTTATAACCCTTGAGAGTTTTGTCTGTTGGCTTTTTTTTTTTCCCCCTTTGAAGGCAGAAGTAGGCCTATTACCATCCCCGTTTCAGTTTCTCTCTTCCCAGCTATGGTTTCTTAGTCTGTCATTGTCCATGAGCTTAAACAGAGCACTGCATAAGCTGTATGCATCACGTATCTGTCCCCAAAATGTAAAATCCTTCCCTGCGAGGGAACATTTTGGTGCAATCTAATGCAAATGCTGAGCCCAAGGGAAGAAGGACCGATGAGGTATTTCACGAAAGTGTTGCTGTAGACTTAAAAAAAAAATGTTTTACGACGACCAGTGGCAAAGATCAGTGACCATAGGAACAAGTTCCTACATTGCTCGCTGTATTAGAAAATTCACTTCTAAATTAACCCGAAGCAGAGGAGCCGCCTGGAGCCGGAGGCGGTCACGGCAGGCGCGGCAGCCCTTCCCCGCTCAGGGCAGGAGAGCTCCCGGGTGAGAGAGAGCGCGCCTTCACCGCGTCCACTTTCGCCCTCCGGGGCTGGGGAAGGCCGGGCCACAGCACCCGCAGCCCCCGGCCCCGACACGGCTGCCCCAGTCCGTACGACACCCCCGGCGCCAGGGGAGCACCCCCTCCCTCCCAGCCCTTCGGCGGCGGGACCCCCTCGGCCCCAGGGCTGGCGCGGTGTCGTCCCGCGGCGCCGCCGCCCGGGCGGGAGCGGGAGCGGTGCCGGCCCCACCGCCCTGCGGCATGCGGCGGGATCCCGCGGCAGCCCCTCGGCCGCACCCCGCCGACCCGGCGGGAGCCGCTGACAGGTCGCCGCCAGTGGCCCCGGCACCTGCGCTGCGCTCACCGCCCTGAGAGGAGGGGCTGCCAGCCAGACCGCGGCGCGGCGGAGCGGGAGGGAGAGAGGGAGGGAGGCGGCGGCGGCGCACGGCCGGCGGCGGGCGGGCCCCCGGGGGCGGCGGGCGCCCCTCGCCCCGCCGCGGGGCCGGGCGGCCGCGGAGCCACCGACACCTTACTTCCTGCTTCGCTACCCGGGGCCAGACCCATCGCGGCGGAGGGATCCCGCCGCCTCCCGCAGCCTCCTCCCCCTCCTGCTTCTGCTTTTCCCGGCTCCCTGCTGCAAGGAAATTATTTGACAGCGATTTGCTGACACCGGTTTTTTTTTTTTCCTTTATTTTTTTCTTTTCTTTTTCTTTCTTTCTTTTTGCATCACGGACTCGGCAGCGCGGCGGGCGGGGGAGGCCGTGCTGGAGGTAAGTGCCGGTGCCCGGAGCCTCCCCCGGCGCGGGGCCCCCGCCCCGCTCCGCTCCATGTGCCGCCGCCGCCGGGGTGGGTGCCGGGCAGCGGGGCCGCGCCGCGCTGAGCCGGGCCGGGGGAGCGCGTTTCCTGGCGGAGCGATATTTGTTTACAGGATGGGCGCCGTACTGTAAGTGAAGTAGGACCGAGACCGGGGCAGCTCCGTAATAAATTAATATCGCGATTTGCTCCCGCCTCGCCGACACGAGCTCCGCTCCCGCCCCCTCCCCCCCCCCCCCGCCTTCCCCTTTTCGCCCGCCTGCACTTGTTGCAGACTTCGCGCCAGGTAGGGGCAACGCTTCGCAAGTTTCGTTTTTGCAGGAGTCGGGGCTGCGCTGGGAGGAGGAAAAAAAAAAAAAAGGGGGGGGTGGGGGAGGAGGCAGAAAAAAGTTTGCATCTCGCAGTTGACTTTCGGTCTGCAGCGCCGAGGCCCTGCTGGCTGCTACCGCCTCCTGCCCGTCCGGGCGCGGGCGGGCGGGGGGCGCTGCCCGGTACCTGCCCGGGCCGGGCGGGCGGCGGGGCCGGCGCGGGGCGCCCCCAGCGCGGCGCTGCTGCGAGTCCCGGGCGCCGCCGCGCCGCGCCGCGCCGTGCCGTGCCGGGAGCAGAGGCGGGGAAGGGCGGCTCGGCGGGGCTCGCCGCGGAAGTTCTCCGAGCCGCGCTGCCCGTCACGGCCCCTGACACGAGTGGGCGACCCACGCGCTACTCCTCCTGTCGTTCGTCCAGCGGCGCTCTCGGTGCCGTCTCGGTATCAGTGTTGGGAGCGGAGCGGTCCCGGGGCTCGGCTGTGGAGCCCTTCCCGGGCGGCAACCGCGTGGGGCGAGCTCGTTTTGGAGGAACGGGAGTTTCTCCCTCCATTCCCGCGGGAGAGGAGCGCGCGGCGGGCTGGGCGCTGGCGGGGCGCTCCGGTTTTCTGGCCCGTCAAAATTACGGGGTGGTAAGGAACAAAAACTCTTCGTCAGGTGTTTAAGTACCGGAGAGGCGATTTGCAAGTGAAATTAATCGGTAGCTAACCAGTTAATAAATGGATAATGCCTATTCATCCTTCTGCTGACTTTACAGAGTGGTTTTCACGTCTGCCTGTCAACTAACCAGGCTTGACTGATCGAGATGTAAACCTAGCGGGGTTATTGCCTTCGTCCAGTAGAATCTGACCTGCACTTGCTGTTCTTGCGCATCAGTGCTGGTCATCATTCAGATAGTACAGGTGAGGTTCATACGTTTTTACAGATTGACATGATGGCAGCAAAATACATAGGATGACCCTCAGCTTAAATATTTATGGAAAGTATTGTGAAGTGCGTAACTGCGTGATTAATGTTTAAAGCAGGTAATCACTGAGGGGGAGTTTTATGCCTTTGGTAGCTGCGATTTTACTGTAGACATGGGAAGGGGAGAGAGTTCACCTGGCAAGGTTGCCCTGACTGCTCAGCAGGGCCACTCTGCTGCCTGTAGCCATCCTGCTTGGGCCTCTGGCCTGCAGAAGTCCCCTGGGGACCAGGGATTTGTCTGCTGTCCTCACTCAGGATATAGTGTCGTGATGAAGTGACCCATCCTTACAATGTTAGTGTGTGCATGAGCTGTTCCTGCTTGTGGCACATGCAGTTGTTTGCTGTCATTGCTTATCTGCTTCGTGGTCTTGGATGTTGAGTTGGATTAGAATGGAGTCATTGCATTAATAAGGTGTATCTGTCTAGAAAGGACCTATTTTGCTTTGTTATCCACTGAAGTGGCAGCACTTAATATGCCCTGGTTGGTATCTTACCTTTTTTCTAAGTGTTGTCCAAGGTACACATACGACAACAGAAGGGCTGCTCCATGAATGCTCTATGCATGTATACTATGCAGCTTTGCATAAAATAAATAAAGACTTTTCTAGAATTTAGGTGATTAGGTGATTTTTCATATGAAAAAAATGTGTTGTATGCATTTTTCTCTTCTGTAGAGGATACTTCAATAAACTTTGGAAGAATTACAGGCTTAAGTATAGCCTATTCAAAAAGTTTCGGTGCAAATGAGCACTCTAGAGCAATCTGTTCCACCATTGATTAGCAGCTTGTGTTTCTGAAGTTGGAGACCTCAACGAGGACCTGAGTGGCACTGTGATGTGGTGGTCAAACGCATGTATTTTGAAAAGGCAAAAAAACTCAAATGCAAGTAACGTGTTTCACTGTGAAACTTGGCCTGAGTGCGGACTAGAGAGCTGGCCTCTCGTTGATACGATAAGAGCGGAGCTTAATCACACTGCTATACCAATGTATGTCCTGCTCCTGGCATCCCTCCCTGGGAAAGAAGGATGAGGCCACTGGTAGCTAGGCAGGCATCCTGCCTCCAGTGTTTAATATCATGGGCCAGCACGAGCATAAATAAACCACAGCATGACTAACCTCTCTACCTAACATTGACTCATGTTGTATTTCGATAGACTGAAAAAGTCTCCATGCCTAAGCCATTTCATTTTCTCAACCTGTATGTTAGTGATGATGACCTGCCCACTGAGAGTCCTCCAGTATTCATTTAAGACCATAAAGCAAGTTCTTGTTTTTGGTTCGTTTTGCCTTGGGTAGTGCTCAACTAGCCTAGATAGAAAAAAGGTATTCCTAGATTTTTAAGTTCAAAACACTGGTGCTTCTCTTCTTTCTGGCCATTTTAATTCTTCAAGTGATACAGTGAGGCTTGCTATTATAAACTGGGCTCATAACTTGGCATATGGCAGGGAATGTGAGAAAAGTATAAGAAGAGCAGTTCTGTAAAGTACTGTAGGTTTCCTAAAGCAGTAAGTTAATATTTTGCTGTGAATATTTTCAGTTTATTTTAGTTTTTTTCTTTGTTCTAATCAAATGGGGGATAGATCACCTAAAAACTTACTCAGCCAAGTGTTTAGGAGGCCCTTCTCTCCCTTTGCCAGTACAGTAATGGGACAGTGTTAAAAAGAAGGGCCCAGCGTTATGCCTCCTTACTACGTGTCATAATAACTGTGAGATAAGACAGTTTCATTTCAGCTTCCTTAGAAATACTTGTTTGTTTTTTTGCTATTTTGTTTTTTTTTAAAGCAAGCATCACTAGACAGATGCAAAATAATGGTTGGTGTGGAAACAATTTGTTTCCTCCCCTTGCATTTTTTTGATAGCTGCATAGTTCCAATGAAAAATTATCATCAGAATTGCATTTTTTTTTCTGTCCCTAAAATTAACGGATCCTTTTGCCTGCCCTCCACCTGAGAGAAGCAGGCAAAAGCATATTCAAGTGCAGGTGTGAATTCTGTCTGGAGTGGCTGCCACACCCATGGCTATTTAGGAAAGGTGAGGAGCTCAAGTGGTCACATTGACTCTCGTGGCACTGCTTACAAGGGTACGGTTACTGTGTGTGTAAGTGGGGAGTGGGGGGGCTTTTAGTTCAAAATTAAAGAAAAAAGAAGGCAGCAAATTCCATACGTTTTGCTGTATGTGAAGTTATGAAACCTCTTCTTAACTTGTCCATCTCTGAGAAACCTATTACTGTAATCAGTTGCAGGGCTGTGAGGGGAAATCAGGCCTTCTAAGATAAAGATGAAAATAGCACATTCAAGTATATTTTAAGAAAGGCGACTCTTCCTTCAAAGGGTAGGTCTGAACCTGGTTCAAAGAACAGTAACAACAGTTTTATTGTTTTTTTTTTTCTTGCCTTTAGTAACTCTGCTTGAAACCAAACAGGTTTAAGAGATTCACAGAAATTACTTTTGAGCAGCATGCATTTAGGCAGCAAGTTCACTTTTGGAGCTTGTGGGAGTATCTCCTGTTAGATCTGAAATGGGCTCTTGCACCATCATCTCTTTGCTGCTGCCACTGTATGTCCAGGCTGGCCAGGAGGAAGAAGTGAGTGACACAGTCAGCCAGCAAGTCATATTGACACTGGTTCTCCTTGGTTTCTGTGGGCAGAAGGAATGGTGTTTTTGGTAGCAGTTTCTTTTCTCTTTCTGGTTTGCCTGTGTCACTCCATGATTGTGGGGATGTGGGCTCACCTGGACCTGCTCAAAACAACAGCAGATAAAAGCCCCAAACCATTGATTTGGGTGGGGAAAAACCAGAAAGTGTGCTCAGGTTACAACCTGCTGCCGCAGAAACTTGAAGGAAAATACATCATTTATGTTACTTTTTTCTTGAGAGGATAATGGGTTGGGGAACCCAGGACATGCTCTTAAATATGTGCTCTATTAATGTGTAATAGTGTTTGATTTTTTTTTTTTTAAGTTTAAACTCTTTGCACTAGAGTCGGGGTATTGCTGGGTTTTGGCATAGTCCTGTAGTGTTAGGTATATTTTGAGGTTCTGAGTGAAATGAATCTTGTGGTTTCAGCTTACTCTGTAACAAAGAGTAGTGTGTCGCACACGAACAGCCCACCTAAGTTTTCATAATTGACTGACAATTTGCTCTGGAAAGACCCAAAATCCTGATATGAGGCAGATTCAAGAGGTAGTTGATTTTTTGTTTTATTTTATTTTTAGTTTGTCATTCTCCAATTTACAGTTTTAAGTTTTCTTAGAATTTCAGACAAATCACTTCGGCTTCCCATCCGCTGCTCAGGTGGGCTGTTGTCACTTCCCAGGCCCAGGGTGACAAGTGCTGAGTTTCCATACCCCCACCAATGTCTAAAGCAGCCATCCTGGGTCTTGTCACAAATTTTCTCCTGTCTGTTTAGTTCAGCAAGAAAATGGTTTCTGTCTTTTCCCTCCCTCTCCTCATCAACTGCTCATGGTAAGATTTTTTTATAGAGCCCGCATTGTGATATGTCCTTGAAGTGCAGAGCTGCAAGGTTTTGTTTTCATTTGCCATTTTTTCTCTTCATGTTTAGAGTTCATTGCAACTATAGCAAAGCAAGATTGTTGTAGATGGTCTTTTTTTATTTCTTCCCTGTCCCATCCCCCTAACCCCCCCCCCCCCCCCCCCCCCCCCCTTAAAAATCTCATATTCAGTAAAAAGGAAAAACTCAGACTTGGGTACTAGAACTTACTCCAGCTAGCCCTGGAATATAAAGACTGCAAAAATACAGATTGGAGAAGGATTGCCCCAGTAAAACAGGTAGGTGTAAGTTAAATGTTAAATTATCAGCACCTCCTTTTCAAAAGATCCCTGATGGTGAAGTTTTTGTTCACACCATCTGGCTAGAACAAGGCTTACCAGGACTCTTAAAGGACAGGGGCCATTTGAGGTGCAGAATTTGTATCAGGTACTTTCTTTTTAAGTGAATGCCAAATCCTAAATAATTTCAGCATCAGACTGTGCTAAAAAAGTACCCAACCCTGTGAAGCAAGATTAAAATTTGAAAATGGCTGAAATTCTCTGTCTTAAAAAAAAAAAGAAAGTAGTTTTGTCTTTGTTCTCCACTCCCTTTTTTCTTCTCCTCCCCTTCCCCACCCCCCCCCCAATTTTCATTGATGGGGAAGTTTCATTTCCTTTATTTATATATTTTTAGTGTATATGTGTTGGGGGGGGGGGCATGAGGGTGAATAGGAAGGAAGTCTGTGTTCTAGTTTTTATATTTAAAACAAAAAATAGATAATGCTGGTGTGTTTAGAAATTACTTTAAATACATTTTCCCCAGTAAAACAAAAAATTCTGCTGGTGAATAGTGACTATTATTAGGGCATTGAGGGGTTTCACAGCACTTCTGTGTGGGTGAGGGTCTTGTCTGAGTTCCAGTTGTACTAGCAGGAAAGTGTTTTTCTAGTGCTTAAAAACTGTTAGTTGTACTAACAGGAAAGTGTACTGTCATGTTTCATGTGCTAAATCAGAACTAGAAGTGCATTTTCCTGGAAGGATCTCTATTTACACTTGGAGGGTTATGCCAATTACAGCTACATTAGGCTTTAAAAAAAAAATTAATTCCACGCTTGACCTACATAGTAACTTGTTTCACTTTCCTGACAGAACACCTACTACAGTCATGGAATGTCAGTAAGGTAAACCTGCTGTCCTGTGGCTCTAATGCATATGGGTACTCTTGCAAGAGTATGATCTTAAGTGGGTGCTTGTGAAATGAATGCTGCTAGAGCTTTGCATAACTTGAAATAGCCCTCCGTTCTCCTGGCAGAATTGAGTAGTTTATTGGGAACAGGAAATATACTATGAAGTATGTTGTCCATATGCAATAATATTTTTTCCTCAAAAGAGATCCTGTGTGCTTTAATTTTGAACACAATTTTTAAATACTGCAGGTTAGAAAGTACTCCACTGCAAATCTGTGAAAGTTTGGAGACATAAGATGAGGTGATTTTAATACATGTGTTGATCTGAGACTAAAGGTTATTTACTCTTTTGGACAGTGCAGTGGTTCACGAAGAAGGAGGAGGTGAATGGGGTTTCTTTGGCAAGTGTCTGTAGGTGCTGGGTGTTGGAGCAGGAGTGCAGCTGGCAGTGCTGCCTCCCGGACTTGTACCACCAGTGCTTCATTCTGCTCCTACCTTACTCTCTCTTTCTGGTGCTGGAGAAGATGTTCTAGTGGAAGATCTTGTTTGTACCAGAAAAAAAACCAACCCTGACTAGTAAATAGTGCTGTCGTTATTTTCTAAGCAGATTTACTACCTATTTGCTCTTTTTGTGATGTTAAAATTAGCATCGTTGGCAACAGTAGCAGTGTATTTATTATAAAAATGGGTGCTGACCAGACTTTACATGGTTCACAAGTACGAATACTTGGAAGACCCTACATAGCTCAACTGAGCTTTCTTTTCCCTAAAATGTAGGCTGCCAAAGCCCTGAAATATTTAGGATATTTACTTAAAGTTTCTTAAGCATCATCTCAGTTGCTTCTTTTTTGGTCTGCCCCTTTTATATTTTTTTTATTCCAAGCGTAGAAGCCGGGCTTACCTTGCAGAGAGGTGGTGTGGTGTTGGAGTTGGCCTCTTGCTGCTCTCAGCAAGGAGAGGGCTGCATGTTGCCCTCTTTAGAGAGGCTGAAGGCATCTTCAATATCTCCTAGGCCACAGTGGGCCTTGAAATAACCCTGAGCTCTGTGGCCATTACCAAAGCTGAGCTAGAGCCTTTAGTGACCTCAACCACAAGTACATGCCATGTATAGCTCAATGCTGAATGCAGTGTTGTTGCTGCTTGTGCCCCTAGTACATTTAGAGGGAAATGTGTGGAAGCAGTTCAGATGTTAACTCACTAGCGTGATGTTGGGTGTTTTGTTTTTTTGGTTGCCCGTCAAAAGCTTATATTCAGTGTTGCAGAGGAACCCTTATGTATTTTGATGAAACAGAAGAAAGGTTAGCGTTCAGCCACCTTGAGTGGTACAGCTTTGCAAGAGCAATGATGCTTTGTCCTGCTATGAAGTTCAGACTCAAGCAAAGGTCTCCTGTGCAGTTGCTTGCATGTGTCTTCCTATCTCTGTTTTGTATCTCTGTTTTGTATCTGCAATTTCAATATATTCTTCCAGAATGATTTTTTAAATTCATTTCCAATCATTCTTCAAAGATAACTGGCAAAAACCATCAGGCTGGTTGTGATTTTACAGCAGTAGAAGGTAGACAACTTTGATCTTGTTAAATTAATTTTCTTCATGTGTGGGCTGAGTGTGTAGTGAGCTGATTTAGTTTTTATTGATCACTGTAAAAATGTGAATTCAGCATCAGAGCAGTGATAATAAACAAGTACTTGCAGTGATATTCTAATGAGTTGCTGGCAAAAATAAGGCAGAAAACCATCTCAGAGATTGCTGTAGCGGTGAGATGCTGAACCAGGATACTTTATTTGAAAGGGTTGAGTAAAGCCGTTTGAAGTTCTAACTCTCTCTTGCTGCGAGCAGGAGCATGCCAAACGGGGCAAGAAGCGGTCTTTTCATGGAGGCATTTCAGTGTCAGAAATGGTATTCTTGCTTCTTGTCTGGAAGGGTTTTCACCTCCCTGGTCACGCCAAGGTAAGACAGGTTGTAGGAAACAAGTATCTGCTTTGTTAGAAGGTGTCTCTGAGCACAGGCAGTGAAGCACTAATGACCTTTCTGTCCCATCCACAGGGATGCCCTGCAAACCATCGCCATGTGTTTCAATAAGTCTGCATGGCAAAGCATCAGGTACCGAGCGGGGGAGTGGAAGGAGGTTTCTAAATTAGCAGGCAATTTATGTCTGGAGAAGTGAGATTCATATTCATAACTACGTTAAACATTTTTCTGAATATGGTAGGGGCATATCTCCGTTTAAGGTGGCAGTAATTCCTCCAAGCCAAAATATTTGCAAAATTATGGGCAGGAAGGTTCTCATTCTTCCATTGATGCTGTGTTTCCAAGACTTGAAGAGGCTTCTCAGTTGTGATGGTGAACAGCGATTCTCTGTATTTTTTTTTCTGTTAAGCTTGTTTTATGCTGTCAGAGTTCAGTAAACTGTTATGTGATTAGCATGGGTCATGATGAAAAAATGTTGCTTCTGTCCGTGTGAGTTTGATAAAGATAAAAAATGAGAGAAAAATTTTTCAGAAGTGAGGAAAAGAAGGTTTTTTTTAAGGACGATGAAATGTTGAAAGAGATGGTATATAATGAACTTTACTACTTTTCTTAAGTTGCTGCTATTCTAATGAAAGAGCATGAATAAGAGAATATGCCTTGCAGGTAACACAAAAAAAGATTTCACCATTTAAATACTTGAAAACCAAAGATGCATTGCAGAGGATGAATTTTACTGTTCCTATATTGCTTGTAGTAAAAATTAGTCTTTGAAGTTGAAAACTGCTTTAGATTTAAAGAAATAATACACCTGAAAAGGGAGGTGCACAGAAAAAAGACATTGGATTAAGTACTGTTTTGTTAATGAAAAGAATGTAAGTTAAGCCAAATGTGGTTGCCTGCATAGTAAAGTACTGCTTAACATGACTGGGAACGATAAAATAAAGTCTTAGCAGACTTTTATTTCAACAATTTCCAACTTTCAGAAGTTTTAATCTGGACGTTGCATGCACATACATAAACGAGAGACTAATACCACAGAATTACTCTAATTTATGAAAGGAGCTGTACTTTGATGCTAGAAGTCTGTCAGCATACGATCCCTAGGCTAACTACTTGATCGTTAGTTAAAGTAGGGGTTCATTAAAATAACATGGGCTCATCTGGTTTTAAAGGCCACCTCTCAGCCAGTAGGCGATGGTCCAAAACTAATAAGGTTGCAGTGCAGACATTAAATGGCAATGGCACATAGATTATTACATAAAGCTGTCTGATGGGAAGGCTGCCGTCGGGTTGTGTGCTCAGTGTCGGACCAGACTTTTCAATTTTTAGTAATCTGTAGCAATGCCTGCTCTTACTCTAGTAGTTCGGACTACCTGTGTGACCGTGTGAAAGAAGGTGCAAGGTTGGGTCTGCGTATGACCGCGGTTCCTTGCTGTAATTATTTTACTGTGTAATAATTGTATTCTTCTAGATGAAGTATCATAATTACAAAGTGGATGATGGGCTTCAGTTATGTAAGGAAAATCCTTAGTTGTTTTTTTTTTTGGTTTTGGTTTGTTTTTTTTCAGGTAGAACTTTTACTTTCAGGTTATTTCTGGAAAATCCGTACTGCTAATTATGTAAATTGCAAGAAACTAAAAAAGAGAACAAAAGAGTGGGGCATCTTATTTTAGGCTTCAGCAAATGCGAAGTCATATGTGGCCATTTCAGCTATCTAGAATACGTACCTGCATTGTTCTGCTACTGCTTCTGTTACCTGTAAAAGTTAAACTGGCATTTCTCACAGGCTTTGTATGTTAGATTGTCAGATGTGGGAACCGGGAAGTTTTTCCAGTAGCAGGGTCAGCTTGTGCCCCCTGGAGAGTCCCTCCCTGCAGGGCTCCTTCCTTGCATACACAGAAAGAAAATGTAGGGCTTTCTTTTTTTGGTCTGTTTGTTTTTATGCTGTTGTGTAGGCAAGCGTGCATTTTCTTAGGGCTGTCCTCTACAAGAGCAGCAAGTTTTTGAACCTGCACCTCTTGCTTGTTCAGGCAGTAAGAAGCTCTCCTTGAATGGAGGAGAGGCATATTTCAGACCTGCCTTCTGATCAGAGAGACAGACAAGTGGTGTTTGAGTGAATGAACAAACTTTCAAGCTGACTCAGTGATCCACATACAGGGTAGGCTGTCAGGTTTAGTCACCAACTTACAGTAAATCTGTGTGGTGCTTGGTGGGGATGTGTCTCGTGGAGCTGTGCTTAGCAAGCTTTGTAGACTGAGAATGCAGGTAAATGTTATTTCCACAGTATTTTCCCAGTGAACAACAACAACAAAACGCAGTCAAACTCAAAGGCTTGTAAATTACTAAGCTAAAGGCAAAAAAAAAATCTTTTCCTTATCTCATGGTGCCGCTATCTTCATCTGTGAAACTAGTAGGAAAATTAATAAATTATGCAACAGGTTTTTTTTTTTGCTATTTAAAAACCTGTGCTTACATGTTATTGGTACTGTTCTACCCTGTTCTGTGCAGGTTGGTTTTATCTCGGGTTTGTTTTTCTTTCAGTGGGTAGGTTTCAAGCTGCATTTGTGTAGAACACCAATTTACATGATGGCCATGGAATAACAATTACAGGGAAGGGTATTCATCTGCTGAAAATGCTATTTTCATTTGCCAAACAGAAATTTCAGGAAAATTACCCTCCAGGTTGAATTTTCTTATAAATTCTATCAAGTTCTGAAATTATTTACTGGCATAATAGGTAAGCACAGCACTTGCAGCGGAGTTCCTATCAAGGTACTTCTTTTGGGGAAAAAGTGGGGGTTTAATTTGAAGAACGTTATTATTTATAAAAAAAAAAGTAAAATTATTCTGCAGCATTTCCTGAGTTACCCAAATTTAGTAAGTTTAATTTTTTTTGTACTTTCAGATTGTTTTTCAGCAGTTTCTTCTGTTTGGTTGAAGTTTATTTTGTTTGTTTGTTTTTTCATTTTTTTTGTTGTTGTTAATTTAGCTGAGCATCTTTTATAATTCTAAGATGCCCTTTCTCTCTGATCTTCTGACCTGTTTTGCATGACTTGTTTAATCTGTCCTTAGAGAATAGTTAATTTCAGCCATAATAGTACCAAAAAATCCTTTAGAGCTGTTAAAGCAGGATTTTTAATATATATATATATATATATATATATATATACTTTGTTTAAAATTACTTCCTCCAAAATAAAAAAAAACCAAACCAAATATCTTGTTGAAGAGTGAGAACCAGACTGTGCTGGCACTGCTGGGTGGGACGGCGTTGAGGGTGCGTGCCTGTACAAGTGGTTTGGCTCACTGCTCTCCCAGCGAGCTGATCCTGTCGAAGGGTTTGAGTCTTCTGAAGAGCAGGAGTGAAAGCTGAAAAGTGTTATTAAGTTTTGGGGTTATCTCACACTGCTTATTTGAAATGGAAGCCAAGCAATTTATGTATCTCTGTATCTTTGATCTGGAAAAAAAAAATTTTTTTTTTTAGATTTCTTTTTTTTTTTTTACTAGCCTATGTGTGGAAATGACATCACAGCTTGCATCAGCCATGCTAAATTCAGAGGTTTTTTCTCCTCCCTTTTGGGTTATTAACTGAGCATTAGCTCTGTGCTGCAAGTCTTCCTTTGTTGGCTGTGGCACATCGATAACTTCATCATAAATACTCTGAATTTTGTGCAATGAGGAGAAATGAAGATCTGGTGAAAAGGCTTTTGAAACTGGTGGGAATGGAGCTTGTTTCCTTGCTGTGCGTGCAGCCAGGCTGGGTGGACCCCTAATGCTGCCTTGTTCCCAGGATCCGTGCTGCAGCGGGAGCAACCAAAGGATGGCACTGTGCCTTTTGGCACTTCTGGTGACCAGGTCAGGAGTTTGCTGTGGCACATTGTTGGGTAGGTTATGTCCCCATAACCCTGCAGGTCAAAACCTGGCCTTAGGAGACAGAGTAGGTTTTGAACTAAAGCTCTTAGGCTGTGGCTGAATGTCCCATGTGCCAAGCTGAGCTCCGTGTCAAGGACTAGGGAACTCCTCATCCCTCCAGAAATTCCCAGGTTTTGGAGCTGCCCTTCTGGGCTTGATGTAGGGCTCTAGCTGTGGCAAAGTGTGAAACAGAGTCATGGGGGTTTCCTTTGAGAGCCTGAGGACCTGGGAGGAGGGAAACAGAAATTGAATTAAAGTTGACATTTTGAAAAGTTGATTGCTGTGTTTTTTAATCATAAAGCAATTTTTAAAGTAAGTCACTTTCCAGAGGAAAAATAAATATATTAAGAAAAGGGAGAAATGTGATGTTGAATTTGTGCATTTGAGTGCAGCAGACTTGGTAGTGAGCTGGTGATGGTACCAGTGTGCGCAGAGACAAAGCAAAAGGACAGCAGTTGTTCTAACTCTCCTGCTGAATGTCCAGCCGTAATGTCCTGTATGTAGAGCATTTTAATTTATGTTTACTTTTTTGGGAGGGCTGAGGCTGTGGAGTTCGGACTCATCCCAATAACTTTAAACAAGCCCCACAGAACACAGCAAAACAAACTCATCTGACAATTCAATGGATATGGAGAAATTTGCCTTCTTGTTGTATGTCTCAGTCGGCACTCTCTGCCCTGGGAGAAAGGCAAGGAGGCCTCCAGGCACCTCCAGCAGGAAGACTTGCAGGAACAGCTTTGGATTGGGCTCGTGGCATGCCAAAGTTGCCTATACCCATTCACACGCTTTGTATTTTTTTTACGTCTGTTCCTCTGCCCTAGTCAAGAGCAAGGGGATGCAGGGGGAAAGGCTGAGGGTTGTGCTGGAAGGGCAGGTGTTGGTGTAACCCTGCATGCTTGAGTGGTCAGTGTTTGCACACAGCATGGAGCTGGTGCAATTACTTGTCTCTTTTAGAGCTTACGAGGAGCGCTTCATTGCTGCAGTTATTTGTATAGCCATATGCTATTTTTTTCCTTACATATGTTCTCTGATAATTGTCAGTAGCAGGTGCCTGCGAGCCAAGGCGGAGCGGTATTTAAAAATCAGATGCTTAATGGGATTAAGGAATTGTGTGAGTTAAGCACCAGCAAAAAGGCCAGGTTGAAAGCATTGGCCTCTGAAGGTCATCTTCCTTGCAGAGCAGCAGCATAGTTGGTAGTGGTGCTGGTCTTTCATCTCTATCATTTGCTTGTAGAGTAGAGATGTGATCTTCAAGAAGTAGTCAGGAGGTCTAGTTTTGGGTTTTTATATGTGGTTTTGCTAAATAAGGGAAAACACAAAGTCCCTTCTGATGTGTGTACCAGCCCCCAGAAACAGAATTGGACATGTGTTACATCCCTGCTGGTGACTTGGGTGATGCAGGGCTGGTTGGAGATGTGACTTGAAATATCTAGTCTGGCAGACTCCCACCTTTCAAACCTGCCTTTCCCCCTGTGCTAGTCAAGCATCCCAAGCTGTTCAGGTTGCATAAGTGGTTGCTGTTACATTGCATGTTTGTGCATTGGGTCCCCATGGATCATTGCTGTGATAGTTGCTGATGTTGCATCTCCTTCCACCATCTGAGAAACAATCACCAAGAGGAGGATTTGGGGAGACTTCAGTCACTCTGGACTTGGAATGATACAGCTGTGTGCACTGAAAATCATTTTGGGGTATTGCATGACCAGAATCCCCAGTGATTTTGATATCCGTGTATCCATGATATTGCTGTCACATCATCTTCACATTTCCACAAATAGCCCTCTGAATTACCACTCCTTCTGTGTTTCAGTTGGGGGGAACTCAGAGCTGGGTGTAACAGATGTCTAGGTGACCAACAAGTCAGAACTATCTTGTATTTCAAAGTGTCAGGAAAGACATAATGCCCCCAACACTCTTTTGTGGGGGGGTTGTTGGTTTGGGAGGTTTTTTTCTTCGTTTCTGGTAAAGAACTAGTAAAATATAGAGCACATATGGAAATGGCAGACGTTGTTGGGTTTTTGATTTTTTTTTGTTGTCCTTGTTTCTAAAATTAAGTGCACATAATTTTGTGAGATCTTGCAAAGAATTTAAATCATATTGCACAGTCATGTGTTCAAGGAATCTTTTTAATCTAGTCACATATATAGTGAAAAGATCGAGATTTTAAAGAATACATTGTAGTAAGGAGAGATAAACCAAACAGGATAAAGACAAAAGGCTGCTAAATATTTTTGACTGTACTTACCTAGTTTAGTTTGCTGCCAGTATTCAGTTTCCTTTTTGTTTGGCTGTCCTTCACGTTCTTCCTATGTAAGAAAGAAACCTATGGTATGAGCTGTTCTGCTTATCCCTTGCATAATGTTGGCAACTGAGAACCGAATCACACGACTTAAAGTAGGTCTGTCTCTGTGTCAGAAAACTAACAGTTTCTTCTTCCTGTGGGTGGGCATCCATGCACAGGGGTAGTAAGTTTTTATTCTGCCATGGTGTGTTTCTGTAGTATGTTTCTGAGCTGGCTTGTAGGAGGAGGAGTGATCTCACAGCTTGACCACAAGTGCACTTGGCAGTGCTCACATGGGCAGAGCTGGTTGCAGAATTTGGGTCAGTGGGACAGTATCCTGGTGAGCTGTTTGGCACAGGACCCTCTTAAGACCAACTAACTGTATTAATTTACCCTAATGCTTCCTCTATATACCATGAAAAACTTTCTTGGATGTTTTTCCTGCTGCATCTGCATAACTTCGACCTTGGACTACAGCAGAACCTTTGAAATAATTGTGTTGGCATGTTCTACACCACTTCAGAGCACGAGCGACTCAAGTCAGGCACACTGAAGTCAAGTTGAGGCTTTGTAACTGAAAGGATGTACAGCACATCATACAGCCGTAGGTGACATTGTTTTACTTGTTTCTCACGGTAAATTTAGTGAGGAAGTCTTGGCAGATACATACATATGCACACGTGCACGAGGCAGATCTGAACACAGTGAACACAGGCATATATGCATGGTGTTGTAATTGTTTTTGCTTGGGGGTTTTGTTATTGTTGTCCCTTTCACAAACTGTGAACCTGTAATTTTTCGTGTGCTGTTCCTTTGCCCTCTCTGCCAGAGAAGCTCAATCTATCATGTTAAAAGAAATCAATAAAAAGTCTAGAGGTTTATTTATAAAGTAGAACATAGAGAGAGAGTGCAAAAATTCCATTAAAATGGCAGTTTAGCACTAGCTACATCTCTTTGGGACTAAACTCCAATATTTTAAACTATTAAAATTGTTACAAGAGTGCTTTTAAAGTACCACAAATCACAGTAAAGCTTTCTAGCTGAAACTTGCCATTATATAGTGCACTAGAATTTAGCTTATATATGTTTTTGGAGTGTCTGATGCTGCCCTCAAACACCATTTTAGCATCCATTTTAGAGCTTTATTACAGTTAATAATCTTACAGGTTTATCCTCAAGAGGAAATACATGAATGTAAAAAGTCAGAATTTATTTTTCTTCAGAAATGTGAATGCATGTATGTCTTCGTGTAGATGTAACTCTGAGCAAATTAATTATTTCTGAGAAGTCTATAGGCTTAAAATGTAATTCATCAGGATTGCCTGGCTTGGCACATGCTACTTGCTTACAGGAACTTAAAAATTCCAGCATCCTTGGGCTATTTTATGACATAGCAGTTTTCACCAGCAATGTGGTGGTCATCTACTCAGTTTTTTCTATCCAAAGAAATAAATGTGTCTGTGTGCTCATAAATACACGATGCTGGAAAGTTTATGGGATTGTGTCTGTGCTGAACCTCTGAAACATCAGAGGCAGTGTGTCTGAAATCTAAGCTTTGCCTTCACTCAGCATATTTTTTGAATTTTTTTTAATAGCTGAAGAAGATTGATCTTGAAGCTGTTGAGTTTAAAATGCAAATGGCTCTGTATAGTTTTGTTTTTTACCATCTTGTAGCCTGGGATAAAATTGTTTCTAGTGTAAATGTCCTTTATTTACTTCCAAAAATACCCAGAAAAAAAGGATGAACTCTTACTTGGGCCAGAAGTAGGCTTCTTGTTCTCTAGGAGACAGTGCAGGCTGTTGGAGAGCATGGCTCTTGGTAGGGGCCGTGGGAGCAGGCTGCATAAATGAACATGGCAGAAGGCAAATGAGAACCTCCAACTCTCCAAACATTTGTGTGTGGTAAAAATAGGCACCCTGTCACACAGCCATGTCCACACATACAACTCAATAACCCAGTTCATCGTTCTTGCACTGTTCATCAATTTTTCCTTTTCTTACTGACCCACAGCCTAGTTCTAGCTAGCTTCTTGCTGTTGAGTCTGAACATTTTCCTCTATCCTTGCTATGTGGAGTAAAGTAGTGAGCCCAGCAAGCTTAAAAACAGCAAAGCTATTAACACTGCCCTTTTACTGTTAGTTAACATCTGAAGTTTCAGAAAAAGGGCTCTAACCTGTGTGGGGAAACCACTAAAGGTTACTTTTCTAAGCACAGACAGCTAAAATCTTTTCTGTAAGGCGATTCTCAGTATGGAAAAGGAAAGCCTCTAGTTGTGTTATACATCCCTGAGCAGAAGTGATAGTTAGCATCTATGCTTTTGCAAAAAAAAAAAGAAAAGCAAGTGATGTTAATGAGGATAAAGCAGAAGAGCATCATTCAGGAAAATGGAGTTTCCTATGAAGTCAGCCCACTGAAACTGGGATTGCAGGTGGGTTAGTTAGGTTTGGCCTAATTGTGCTTGCTGCCAGCTAAGGTTGGCATCCCCACTCTGCTCTTCTGCTGGGGGGGCTCCTCCTCCTTCCCCTTCCTCGCCCTGGGCTTGCTCAGGAATGTTGGCTGCCTCCCCTCTTGGTGCTGGGCAGTGCTGCTGTGCCCAGACCTGTGCCAAATACTGAGATGTAAGGAGGATAGTAGTGAGAGTGTGGGAAGGGGCACGGGAGAGGAGGCAGCACAGCCCAAAGCATTAAGGTGCAGCCTTTGGAAAGCATTTGTGAGGTCAGGGTGCTGCAGCGGTGTGGAAGCTGCCCGAGATCATTTAGGAAGGATGATGTCCTTGAGGGGAAATGAGTGTCTTCTCCTCTCACTGTGCCATGCTCACAGAGCTGTTGTGGCTCTGGCTCCCTGACTGTGTCCCTGTAGGCAGGGCAGCTGGTCATCAAACTTTGAATATCCTATAGTTCAGGCCACTAGTTTCCATTTCTCCCCTTCCTCCCAGTGGTGGACATGTCCTCAGTCTAGCAGGATGTTTGTCTCCTTGCTTGCAGCATTGACCTTTTGCTGATGGTAGGAAAAGAATCTTGCTGGAGTGTTGGTGGTTGTTGGAGCTGTCCTTGAGTAGAATAGCCCTGCAAGGTGCACACTGAGCTGGCTGTGAGCAGCTGGCACACACTTTGTGTAATGGTTTAAATCTGTTGGATTGCATTGCTTCTGCTTCTCACATTTCCTTGGCAAGAGCACTGCTTTTAGCCAGCTGCTTTTGGGGTGAGCCTGGTCTTAACACTGGCATCTGGGTCATAGTCTTTGTGCTGGGCTTGGGGCATCAGCTAGCTCCTAAAGAAAGCCCCCAGACCACCCAGTGAGATTTTCCTGTTGGAGCAATTTGGGGCACAGTGCTGCCCTGCTTTCCCCACTGGGGGGGGGGGGGGGGGGGGGGGCATGAAGCCATTTTTGTGGGTTTGCCATAGCGAGGAGGTGGTGTGTTTTAGGATGTTGTGATGACCTTGCTGAGTCAAACAGCTATCGTGTAGCTGCTGGGGACTGCAAAGGATTGTCCTCCTGCAAGTGTGATCCTTTATAGGTTTGAGGTCTGGTTGTCGTAAGGGCGGCTGTCTTGAGACACTTGAGTCACTGTTTAACCAAACTGGCAAAACGGCGTGTTTGGCTTCAAGGAGTTATCCCCACCAGGTCTGTTGCCTTACCCTTTCTCAGGATGGTGTGGGAATACCTGCACTGGCCCTCCCCTGTGCTTGGGGTTGAGCCCACAGTAAGTGAGGGAGGATTCTCTCAGCTTTTCTAATGCTTATGGCACAAGGGAGGAAGTGGTAGATACCAATCTTGCCCTCTCTCACAGCCTTCCTCACGCATCATATGCTGGTGGCCACCCAAACTGTCCCCTAGAGATGCTACCCTACCATGACTAATTTCCTGGCTTTTAATTTGAAAATGCAGTTACCAAAGTTGTGCCAAGTTCCAACTTCTGTTGTATTTGAAAACCTAGAAAGCATACTTCTGGGAACAGGTGTTGGAGATTGGTTGGGTTTTGGGTATTTCTGATCGTTGGAAGACAGGAAGGGGATTAGTGAGTGTTGAGGATTTAAATAATTTAATTGGTGTACCTTGATTTCAAAATCAAGACTAAGTGCATTGGAAGTAGTAGATGTAAAGTCTGTCAGATACAAAGACTAATCAAAGCTATGATTGCTAAAGATTTATACTATCACTTAAAATGCCATAAAAGCTGAATATGATTAGTGAGATAATCAACCTGTGTGATAAACAGGTTATCTTTCTTCTGTTGTTTATACAAATACTTTAGTTTGTATTATTTTGTGGACAACAGTATTTAATGACCATGCATGTTAGACATAAATATTAGTTACGCTTCCTGGGGAAATATTTTAACTAATTGATGTACGAGCATGTGAATCTAGTAAATTCTTTATGCATTGTTTTTCCAGCTATAAAAATGTCCCAGTTAAGGGAAATAACTTTCTTTAAAAAGTAAATACTACTCTTAAGGAGAAGATTTTGTATTTTCTTGTGTGTTTTTCCTTTGGGATATGTGTGTGTTTTAAAAGACGAGTGCTGAGTGAATAAAATCCTTGCTTGAAGTATTGGTGAGTTGGTAATGGAAAGTCAGGTATTTGTATTACTTATATGACCACTTGTTTAAAAATCAACAAATTCTGATACACATTTCATGTATGTAAACAACTACAGATGTTGTAAAATACAAAGCATGGAGAAGAATAACAGAAGTAAGCTTTAAATGTAGATGCACTGAATTAACTGAGATGGCCTGGGGAAGCAAATTTAGAAGAACAGGTATTGAGATGGTTCCTTTCTTTATTTGAGCAATTCAAATGTCAGAAATTGTCTAGAAGGAAATTTTTATGGCTTGTACAGTTTCAATATCTGAAAACCGTTTTTACCAGATTTTGCATTTATTGGTGGAGCTATAAATAAATGTAGAGTAATTTTGCTGGGCTTCATGGAGTTTTTGCAGATCATTATCAGCCCGAAAGCTCTCAGGGTCTGGCCTCACTTCCTCCTTTGCTGGAAGAGCCAACCCAGTTTTTAAAAATTGTGGCAAAAGATTAGCTGGGCATTAATCTTAGACAAACTGGTTAATAAGGACCATTTTTTTTTTTTAATTAAAAATATTTTTTTCAGACAGCAGTTTCCTGGGAATGCTGAGAGAAATGGTTAACTAAGCAGTTTCCCATTACCAGTTTTAGTCCCAGCATTTGAAAAAGCAAAATACAGCTTCCCCCCTGCCCCAGCCTCTGAGAAGCCCACCAGACAGACACCCTTCCCTCTCCAGGGGCCACTCCAGCCTGAGCACCTCTGAGGGAAATGTACAGCACAGAAAACTTAGCAGTTTGGTAAGTGAAGTAAAGGGGAAAGTGAAGTTCTTGCTGTTTCAGTGTGGAAATCAAGAGAGAAATAACAGGGTTGTCTGTATGTCAGCCTAAAAATCAAGGTTAGGAAGTTCTTTGGATAGTGTGAACTCAGATTTTTTGCAGGGAGCTCTTTTAGATTGCCTGGCTCTTTAGAAATTGGTTGATATTGTAAAATTGTAGTTTTATTCCGCAATTGTAAAATTGTATGCTGTAATTGTAATATTAGAAAAGAATGAGTCAGTCATAAAATAACTAAAATAACATTTTTGTTAATGCCTTGCCCCAGTGTAAAGCATTTGAAGTTTAAAAAAAAAAAAAACCACACTTTTTTTCTGGATTTCTTCTGTCTTTAAAATTGTCTCTGTGATCTGACAGCAAGCTGTGAAATGGTTGTGACACTCACTATCTTGACTTCAGCCCTGCATCAGGACTCCACGCCAGGGAGTGCAATCATGCGATAAGCAGAGTAGTGAAACACGGCTTAATTGCATACTCCATTTAGTTGTTTTCTGGGGCTTTTCCTCATGGGGTTTTGCAGGATCAGGACCACGAATTAGCTTCTCCATACACTGCTTGTGACCTTTGACTGAGCAGGGTAAAGGAAAGAAAACACAGACTTGTGTACTCGTAGAGACATAGCAAATAATAGGACAGTTCACCTTTTATTTTAGCTTCTGGAAGTGCAACTTTTATTGAATTGCTGTTAAGGGAGGCTTGGTGAAATATAAAAGGGACTTGTCCTGACTTCTTCCAGTGATCCCACCACTGCAGTGCTGTGGTGCCTGTCCTGTGCTTCTTGGGTTAAGAAATGTGAAACGAGGCAGCAGGAAGCAAGGATGTAAACTTCTCAGAAGCTGCAGGAAAATAATGACATCACTGTTTTTTCAAACTTTGAGCAATCTTAAAGTTCTAGAACTGTTTTCATCATATCTATTTCATGAGGAAAAATGTGTATTTTTTTATAGCACTTGATGCGATCACATTCCTAACTTTCTACAGTGCTGGCATTTACAGACATGGCAACTGCTTTGAAATAGTGTTTCTTTTATTACAGACCTGATTAGTTGGGAGGGAATGGGAATTAGAAATTTTTATAACAAGTACTGGCAGTATCTCATGCCCCCCCCCTTTAAATATCTTCTGCTTTTATTTTTTTTATTTGAAGTCATTATGTGAGGTGCATGTTATCAACTGAACTAGAAGTACATGAGGCAGTTGGAATTCAGCATTCTTGTGAAGTAATCTGTTTCAGCAAAAAAAGGCCATGAAACTTTAAATAAAAAGTAAAGGAAAAAGTTCTGAAAGTTTCTTATTCTGGAAACCCACTTTCTTCTGAAAATTTTACTTGTTGGCGTAATTCTTTAAGGAAGTTGTACTGCTTTTGAAAAAATGATGGTGAATGAGTATCATGGATAATACAGAAGCCTTTGTAGATGTTCACTGACCTACCTAAGAAACCCAAGAGAGATAATTACAAACTTTGGTAGCCTACATGTAAATGCATTTTGCAAATGATTTTCCATGCAAAAAATGCAAACCAATTATGTTTTGGAATCTGTATGTATGTGGAAAATGGACTGTAAAAGAGATGCCTATTTCAGGCAATTTTTGATGAATTCCAGATTAAAAAAAAACTAAAATCATGGCATATTAAATTATTAGGCATCTTTACTACGGTATAAGGAAGATTTATGGTGCAATGAAATATTTCTCCAACCTAATTTAGAACTTGACAAATCTGGTTTTATAGTGTTGAATTATAAGCAATACCTCATTACTTGTGGGCAAAACTTCTTTTATTGTTATTTTTGGCACCCTGGTCTTCTCTTTGGTTGGGCTGTGCTGTGTAGAGGCTGCTTTGGGCAAGATGTCTCAGCTGATCCTTTTTCAGCGTAGCTGTGCAGGATGAAGTCATAATTAAGGGTCACATCCTGGCAGGCCTTTCTTACCATGTGTGGTTGCTGATTTCAAGCTAAATGCTTGCAGTCCTCATTGCTCATCTCTGTCAGAGATGTAGTTTTTCTTAAAAGCATAGACTTGTGCTTCATTGTCAGATATTCCTTGCTGATAGTGAATAGCAAATACTGTCAATACAGTATCAGTAGTTATAGAAAATTTTGCTACACCAGAATTACATGCGTGCTGCCTTTTGTTTAATCTTCTTTCCTTCTGCATGCAGGCCTCTTGGTTGCACAAGAGCATGCTTTGAGCTTAAAGTAAGAGGCAGCTTATGTGGAGCATGGCCTGGCATTATGGCTTGCAGCAGTAAATAGAGAACATTAAAAAAATTCCTTTTTTTTTTTCTCAATTTAGGAATTCTGTGAAAATTTGGGGGAGCAAATACTTCGATCCTCTTTGGAGACTGCTGACAGTATTCTTACAGTGCTGTTTACAGGTTCTCAGGTGAGAAAAAGAACCTGGAAAATAAGTTTGTGCATTCAACTAAAGTGAAGAGGAAATTTTACCTGGAAATAGTACTTCTTCATAGGGTAATACAGAGTTTCTTGTGTGTCTTGTTTCTTCCCCCACTGCACTGACATGCAGAGTGACTGATCTTAAGCAAATTGCGCACACGTGTAACTACAGCCATCTATGTGCACATACAGGAGCACGTGACAAAGGAAAACAAAACCACAGGCTTTGAGTTCAGACAGTAAATCTTTTGAGGACCTTTTCTCCTCATTTCTGTGAGAAAGAAGCCTCAGCTTCTTCTGATGCTGTGTGTTACCTGACCCTTTGGCTCCACAAGTGTACTTTCTGAGGTGGTGTCCCTGCCACATGGGAGGAGTAAGGCATTGCTGGATGGCTTATGTGGCCAGGTATAAGTAGCAGAAGAAGTGTTTACATTTAGGAGACTCTCATATTGAATACTTAAAATGACTATGACTTACTGGTAAGCACAGCTTCAAAAGTTTAAGGAGAGTCGCAGTTTGGTGTGTGTTGAATGTGCACTATGCTAAGCACTTAGCTTCAGATATAAGCCATTTGCTGAGTTTTAGTGACTCTGATGTTTAGTCTTTGCCCCCCCTGTTTAGACATTAGTAGCCAAGTGTTTTGCCTCTGTATGTAGCCTTAAGTTGCACTTTTTTCTGATGTAGTCATCAGATCAAATTATTTATAAAATGAGGACATCCTTTTGGACTTCATGTGTAAACAGTCTTAAATATGTGCACAGGCAGAGAGATTCTTCTCTGTTTATCCATAATTGAAGGCTAAACATTAATAAATACTAACATTAAACAGTGGGTTCCCCCCCCCCCCCCTTGTTCTTGACTGAAGTTTTCCCTTTAAGGTTCAGATTTCTTCTCTACATTACCCAAAGAACTTTCCCCTTGCCCTTGATCAAGATACTGTTTGCAGTATGTCTGTGCTACTGTGATTATTGTGAGCTGGAGTAAGCAAGTAGTTCCCCTGGAGTGGTTCCTGCTGGACAGGTATTAATATAATCAAAACCATGTCTGCAATGCTGGCACGTGTGTTTGAGGGTAGGATCTACTGTCTTCAGGCAATAAGGTGACTCCAGGACTCTTAACTCTGGATTTACTGGTGAGAACTGGAAACATGCCACCAGCTCATCAGAGTACCATCTGAAATTTCCTTGGAGCCAAGTTGGTCTTGAGCTTGGCTTGTTTCTAAGATATCTCAGCAGGCAACAAATTTGTAGTATGGATTTGGGGTTGGTGGGGAGAGATTCTCAGTAAAGATCAGAGGTGACTGATGATGTCTCAAAGTGCTGCAGCAGAGAGACTCTCCTTTTGCTGTCTGCTTTTTGAGTGTGTTTTGCTGGAGACCTGGGAGGTGCCCATCCAAGAGGCTGCCTTCAGCTGGAAGGGGAGATGGAAAAGCAAGCTGTAAAATAGGGTTTCAGAAACGTGCATCTTGCACAGGTTTTAAAGGTACCTACTGCTGCCAGGATAATTTTATTTGTGTGTTTGTTGCAGCTTTCTAGCTTTTGTTTTTTGCCTATTTTAACAAAATTTGAGACATCCTCTTAGCCAATGACAGCAAGGTTTGCAAATCAAAACCAAATCTGAGTGTAGCACTACACTTGAGTGAGCTGTGCTAATCTAAGACAAGCTTCTGTTTCCTGCTTGGAGCTTCTCCCCCATGCTCTTGTTTGGCACATGTACAGCACTGTGTGCTGACAGGCACCTTTGAGGCACAGATCAGTTAAAGAAGTGTCTCTGGTGGCAACTGCTCCAAGTTGGGCTTACTGGTTACCTACTCGTGGTTAGGAAGTAGGTGTTTGGAGTCATGTAGGCTAGAGAGAAGTCCTACATTTGTGAATTAACATCTGTAATGGAGTGGTGTCAGGTCTTTTTTGTGATCTTACGATCAGACAAAAAGCTTAATCTGTCAGTGGAAGTATTTCCCATAAGAAGTCAGAGTGCCAGCAGTACGTGAACAGAATATTTTAGGCAGCAAATTTGTTGAACTGACAAAGTCCTGCATAACCCAGCACTGCGGTTTGCATAAAAGCAGCCCCTTAAAGACCCTGTGGTCTCATGTTCTATCAGCAACTCTATGACTGACTTTCACTTTCCTACGGTACGAGAAGAGAATTTGCCATCGGTTTTCTCTCCCTGCATTTTTCCAGACAGTTTGGCCTCAACAAATTGTACAGCCTCCCTCTTGTCTGCGTGGGAGAGTACAGACTGCTGCTGGCGGCAAGGAGGAGAGATTAACATTCATCTGTTCTCTCCCCACTTGCTTTTCCATCCCGTGGGCATGGGAGACTTACGAATGTTCCGCTCCTTTGGGGTGTGTTTCTACTCATTGCCCTGATGGGAAGACCACAGAGACGCCGGTAAGGTTGTGCAAGTTTCACATTGCTGATTAAACAGGCATATGAGGAAGTAAAATGCAGTGTCTCCCTAGAAGGGGTCAGAAAGGATGATGGAAGCATTGGCATAAGCCTTAGGTTGAAGGCTAGCTCAGAGATCTCCTTTTCCAGAGTCTGTGCATACTGAGGGCTTAATGGAAAATCTGCCTCCTCATTCGGGTCTTCCATGAAAATTCTGTTTTGACACACTTTGAAAAGTCTGTTCCAAGCAGAGATAGTTACTTCTTTGATCTTCACTCTCTGTTTTAATGTTGCACAAATAGAAAATCTGATGGAGAATATGGGGAAAGAAATGATGGGTAGGGTTTGTTTATTTATTTATTTTTTTTTAAAGGGAAGTTTTTTTCTGATGTGGAAGCTAAAGATGCTACTGTATAGGTGCCTGCAGTATCAGTACATAGCCGTGGTTGGTAACACTCAAATGTAAGATGAGGAGTTTTACTTTCACTTTGTGGCTTCGTGAGTGGCAAGGAAGGGTTTTGCAAACACATCTTTCTGAATGACCCTGCTGCAAAGGGAGCTCTCAGCTGCCCTTCCCAGTTAGCCTACCTAGGAGTCAGGTACCATGGTGGGTGCCCACCATGAGGGGTGATGCATCTGCTTGCTCCTGCTTCCTTCTGCACGGCACCAGCCTGTCTGTGCAGGAGCAGCAATGGCCTCATCATTGTCCCCAGCATCTCCTGCTGCTGCCAAATTAAGGGGTCTCTCTCAAATAAGAGCCAGGTATTCCTTCTCCAGCTGCTTCCCATCCTAAATGGGGAGTGGGTGATAGTCATCATTTTCTAATTTAGTGATGTGGAAGGTTTGTTCTCAATGAAATGGAGTTGTGAGGTCTTATTCCTTCTTCACTTAGTAGTTCCTTCAGGAGAGAGGGCAGAAGGCCTCTTCCCATCATTTCCAGTGCTAGCCACTGCCTCGTGGGATGTGATGAGCCAAGTGCCACTGCCACTGGCCTGGAGGTGATGGAGCTGCCAGTGTGGACAGCTGGTGTGAGAACTGCAGGAGCTGGGCAGCCTTACGAGTGGGCAGCCAGCACCTTGCATGAGGTAGTGGAAGAGTACAAATGTGGTAACTATTTGAAAGGTAGAGCGAGGATTTTTCCTGGGGTAGCACGTGTATTGCTTACAGTGGCAGGGAATTTCTACAGAGCTTGTTTGAACTTCTGGATGGTTGTTGCTAATGGGCATCGAGTGTGGTGAGGTCAGTACAAGAGGAACAAAACCTCCCATTCAGATAAAAGCAGGGAAAGGGAAATACTGCCACGTGTGGGACTGCTTCAGGCTAAAATGGTCTGTGCAGTAATTTGTGCAGCTCTCCTGAAACACACTATGGGTTTGAACTTCCCAGCTCAGACAGGTCTGTGTTCATGTTTCAGGCTTTGGGAAAGCAGGAACGTCACCATCTGTGTCCTACTTCATTTGAAAAAGAAAATTTAAAAAAATCTTGAATGCCAGCCATCTGCTGATATTGCATCCAAACTTTATCCTGGTATCTGGGGGCAGAGGAGGAAGATAGTTTCTAAGGGGAGAGTCACTGTTCAGAGGGAAAGAGCTGCCTGTACCTAGGGTGCTCCTGGATCCAGAAGCCATCAGAGGAGCATGTGCAGGATAGCTTGGCATCTTAGTCCAGCCACTTTCTGTTTCTGTAGTACCAAAGCAGTCTGCCTTAGAAAGAGTGAATCTTGAGTCCCATACTGCTGACAATCTGGAATACCTGGTTTATGGGTTAATAAGAGGAGATTTGAGCATTTCTTTGAAGTGGATGCCCAGTGATGGGTGATGAAGAGCCCCCATATTGATGTTTGACACAAAAAGATAAGTCAGTTTTTCCTTATAGCCTGGTTATGGGGCCTAATGTTGTTGCAATCATACATTGGGTTGTGTTTTTCTACAACCTGCTATGAAAATAGGCCCACAGTCTCAGTGAGAACTAATATGAGCCCTTGGACGGACAAAGAGCAAGAGCAGACTAGCTTCTCATAAATTCTTACAACAGATCTTCCCCAGCAAATGCCCACTGAATTTTGATTCAGTTATGAAGGTGCTTTCTCTGAAGTCAGCATGTCATTTTTCTCTGTTGTAGTCGCTTCTCCTCTATTACAGCAGTGGAGTGCTGCTTCTGTCCTGATGGCTGTGTGTGAATGTGAGCACAAGTAAGGCAGTAGAGAGTTAAAAAAAATCCATTAATTAAAATATTTACATTGGAAGCTGCAAAACATTTACTCTTTGAGTAAAACAAACTTCCCCATTGTTCTTGTATGATTGCTACAGTTGCTCTGAAAATAGCCAGGAAGAGGTTGTGCTCTGAGGAATTTTACTGGGCTGGCAGGGGAATAGGAGGGTAGGGATACTGAAGTGGGCTCTTGGTCAATGGCTCTCTTTGGTTCAAATCTTTCTGTAACGTGGACAGAAGAGCTCTTCTTCCTAAGGAAAAAACAAAAAAACCCCTAAACAAACAAATTTTTAAAAAGGAAAACAACCCCCATAGTAGAATAACTATGTTGTCATATTATTCTGGTAATGCAAAAAAAAACCAAAAACGGTCATCAGTAGAATCTGAGAAAATTGTATTAACGGGATGAAAGGTTTCTCTTTTAGTACTTCTTGTGTACTAGTGTACACTTAGGGGAAGAAGGATGCACCCCAGAGCTGGCAATTCAGACCCTGGCTGGGGACCCACATGCTGCCATCCCTATTTTGCTGGTGGGGAAATGGCAGTGCAGTGTAGTGAAGCATGTCACCTGTCTGTGGCACTGAGCACCTCTGGGTTGAAGCTGGGATGTGTTGGCATCGTGGCTGCAGCTGCCCGGTGTTGAAAAAACACCAAGTGAGGGCCCACCTTTTTTATTTTAGGCACAGGGATACCTTTAGTATCATCACTGCAGGAGAGGTAGGCAAACATGAAAATGGTTTGCTTCAAATCCTTTAATTCCCGCTATATCTCCCCCAGATAACTGGATTGAAAATTTAAGCATTATTTGTTTGGTTTTTAAATAGTGTTCTCTTGTGTGCCATTTCACCATTGCACATTTCAAACCTCTTCCACTCTGGCACTGGACTACCAGGCTTCTGGACTTTGTGGGCAGGACATTAGAAGGGCAAAAATAGTGGAAGGGTTTGGTTGTTTTTTTAGGTCCTTGATTCGCACTTCTCACTCTAGGCAGACTCTTAGAGCTCTTCAGGTTGCCAGATGGGAGATCTGTCTTCTGCCCTGGTGACTCATGGCCTGGTGGGATTGCAGGTCATGTCGTCTCTTCTTAATAGTGCCATGGCAGTGTTTGTTCAAGCCTGAGTCTACCCAGACTGTAAATTTTATTAACAATTTTAAGGTTGCAAATTTGGTGGTTAGGTGTGTGGTATTCTTTCGTCTGATCCCAAGTGTGCCAGACTGTGTCATGTTTACCTATATTATAAAAACACCTCTGTTGATTTGAAAGGTTGGTCTGTAAAGGAGTTAGGAAATTAGATGTACTTGTTTGGGGTAGGCATAATTTAAACTTGAGCATGAGAGTTCTGTTCCATCCATTTCTTGCATGCTTTACTGCTTTTTAAAAGAGGCTGCATGCTGACAGTTTCTTGGCCTGGAGATAAAAAGTGCTGCTTACCCAGGTTTGATAGTCTGATGGAAAACTGTCTCCACGATGTATAACGCCGCTGGGATTATTTCTAGCCATTACCATTGGTCTCATTTTACAACTGTTCACATTATGTAATTTGATGCTCCTTTAATTTAATGAGAGGATGCTGCAGACTTACGACTCTGCAGGACAACCTGTGTGCTTTGGCCACCTCTGTTAGCCCTGCCAAAGGAGAAGAGTATATTTCTTAAAGGACATGTTACAACATCTTTAATATCTTTATTATCTACCCTTCCCAGATTGCTGCAAATGGGAGGGCAGCTTGCCTGGGGTGTAGATTATACTGGAATGGCAGGAGAAGTTTAACTTTTTTTTTTCCTTGAACTGCATATTAGATTTCTGTTGTAAGGTTATTAGAAGGTATTAATGGGCTCTTCCTTTTGTTGCAGATGGAATTTCATGACTTGCTGTATTTTGAATAGGACGAGGAGATGTGTCTGATAAGGTAAGAGAGGGGGTAAGATAAACAAGTTCCTACACAAAACTGTCACACTAGTTTGTTTTTTGGGTTGAGGATAATTCTTTTCCCTGGCAAAAGCCCTGAAAATAATTGTGATAATTATTTTCAAGTTAAATCTGCCTCTAAGCCTCTGAGCAGAGACCATCTCTGTTCTGTACAGCTTCTGACCAGTTCTTTCTCCTGGTGAACTGGTGTACAAAGGCCAGAAGACGACAAAAAGTGATGCCCTTGCAGGTACCAGGGTTAGCAGAATAGTCATTATATTATTTTAGTTGCCTCCCCCACATGCCCAGCCCAGATACTCAGATGTTCAAAAGGTCTTTGGGCTTTTTAAATTCTACATTTTAAAACTTGTTTTTCTTATTGCAGTATTTTCAAATTTGGACTTTTTTTTTTATTAGGACAGAGTATATATGAGTAGAAATGCTCTAGATTTGAGTGTGAAATTAGTATTTGCTGTCACTAATGTACTGAAGGAGGCTGCAAGTTTGCTGATCTTTTAAAATTTATTTCTAATAGCATTTTTAAAAGGTAGTGTTTAGGTTGATACTTTTTTCCTTTTGGTTTCTCCTTCAGAATTTTCCACTGTTAAGAGAGTAGATGTCTCTAAAACACTTAGGTGTTGGGAGAGTCATTCAAACAAAAAACAGCCAAGCACAAAAGTAGTATTACCTAGGGACTGTCACTGTCTTGCAATGTACGATTCACACTGCAGCTATCCAGCTCTGTCATTTGCTTGTTTCATTTTTGTCTCCCCCTTCTTCCTGAGTTCTGTACCATTTACAGGCCTCAAAAATCCCTATTGTTCTTGTTGGCTCTTGGTTGGAAAATGTCATGGAAACAGCTAAATGCATGATGCCATTGTATGAGTATCAGGACTAAATGACTTTTTCCTTGGATTCAGGCATTTAGCTCTTGTAGACGCTCTTGAGGTTTTTTTTGGTTTTTCAGGGTTTTTTTTTGTTCCTTTCATTTAAAGTTTTATTTTCCAAGTAGAGTTAGCCTTTGGAAGGGTGGCTGATAAAGCAAGAACTGAAGACTTTGAATGACTCTTGGCACTGTGTGGTGTATGCAAGAATCAAAGACTTGGTGGCTGCCTGCTTTTTTGCAAGTGGTAGACATTTTGTCCATTCAAACCACCCTCTTTGATGCCATTGTTGGATCATGTTATGAATATTTTATCTAAAGGCTTAGTCTGTGCACGAAGGTGGTCTTGTAGGTATGTAGTTGGTAAAACACAGCTCTCCAGGTGAGAGAGCTTGCACTGTGTAGCACTGTTACACAAAGCACCTCACAAGCATACCTCCTTTGTTATGTAAACAAGCTGCTTCACTTGCACGTGTTCCAACCAGTGCTCCTGTGCTCCAAGAATGGGTAATTAAAATTGTTTTCAGGACATCTTTTCAGAGTTTTCAGCCAACCTGCACTGGCACCCTTCTGCACCACCCTGTCGCACTGTGCCAGCAGCGTGGCTGTGGCTAGAGGCTGAGCAGTGCCCACTGTGGCACTGCCACCAGCATGTGTGTGTGTGTATGTGCTCTTGTTGAAAAGAAGCACAGCCAGAGTGGGACAGGTAGAAGTACTCATGTTCAGGCTGCTTTGTTCAGATTCAGTTCACTGAGAAGTCTGTTTGTCCAGTGTCAAAGCAACGCTGGGGACTTTGGTGTGCGTCAACAATTGGGACGGGACAATTTGGTGAGACAACAATTTAGTCATTCAGCTGCTGGTATTTCCTGAAGACACTATTCTCATTTACTATATATGTATTACATAGTGTACATATATTACATTTTTAAATTTTATGTGCTGCTCTCTTCTGGGGAGTAAATATTGACAAATCTGCGTGCTGTAGCATGGGCAGCTCTTGTAGCACAGCAGTTGATTGCTGTTGGACTGTCTATCCCGGTGCAAGTTCACTCTCCCCTTGGCTTGTAAAACAACCACTGAGGAGGCTCTGTTTCTAGCAAGTTCTACAACTTGAGGCCATGACACCTCCATGACACCTTCTCTCACCCCTGCTTTATTCCTAGCCCTGGGCATGTGCAAATTGTAAGGTAGATCCCAGCAACAGGACTGGCATTAAAATGAGATTCTGTGATGAAGAAGTAGTGTGTTCCACTGGCTGTCATCTTTCACTTCTAAAAGGAAATACCCTGTCCTCATTTTATGTGATACCTTCTCAGTATAAAATTCAATTCTGAGCTAGGAATGGGTGTATCTTGTACTCCTTTCTCCAAAAGGGCTTTGTTTATCCTTTCCCAGCAGCCTGGGCTAGAGAAATGCTGCTGTCCCACTCTTGGTCTTCCTGGGTTTCAAAGAAGTGTGTGTCCTGGTCATGTTCCTTCTCAAGGCTGCACGTGTCACTCATTCTTTCAACTGTCCCTATGTACCAAAGATGTCATCAGTGTTATTCACTGATATAATATTTATTTAATTTTTTAACATCCTGCTCCCTTTCTGCATTCCCTCTCCTCATTTACATTTAAGTTTTCATCCTTCCAGAGAATCATCAGGATTCTGCCCCAAACATGCCCTCAGGTGTTGACTCTGCCTCTTATCAGTATTTTTCCTTGGCTGCTTAGTTTTCCTGGATATTTCTCAACCCATTCCCTTCTGTTTCTTCTTCAGGAGGAGTCAGTCTGAAGCACTCCCATGTTTCTTGCTGCCATTGCAATTAAAGGGGTTTAGATCCCATTTAAAGCAACAATAGATGGTCCAGTCTGTGCAGAAATTATCTTGTTTTAATGTTAGCCATGGTGACTTCCTTGTAATGGCTGGCTTTTGGCATCTGTTCTACAGATTACAAGATGGGGTAGAATAAAGGAAAATGAATAATAGCTGTTTTGATATTCCTGAAGCCTAGTGATGAAATTATGAGACTTGGCAAGCTTGAAGTGATGTTGTTAGATGCCAGACCTCTCACCCAATATTTTCTTTCCCTTTCCCCATATTTCCCCGCGCCTTTATCTTGCTTCCTTCCGAGCAACCCAGAGCCCTTGTGAATTGCAAGTCCAGTTTTGTGTGGGGTCTGTCCAACATCTCAGATCATAAATATAAAATCATTCTATAAGGCCTAATCTATTTTTGGAGGGACGCTTATGAGATAAAAATTACTTTCATCACTGAAAGAGCATTGTGTCATTTTTGAAAGGAAATAACAAGGAAGTAACTGTTATCAGCCCTATTTTCACCTACCCTTAGCTCAGGCCTGACAAATGGTGTCTGCAAGGTCTCTTGTCTTAACAGTGTCAAGTTAGGTTGCCAATTAATACTGACTATCTAAAAAGCAGTATGTTGATATATATTCTATTATTAATAACTGCTAATGCCCTTCATAACAGTAATCTGTTTTGCAAACATTTTCTGGTTGTTCTTTTCTAATGAGTCTTGGCAGTGAAACCCCCAATTTTACACATGCAGAACCACAGTAACTCGTTGAAGTGTTTGTGTGGGTTTTGGTTTTTTTTTTTTTTTTTTTTCATTTTGGGTGTGTTTGTCTTGGGAGTAATGCTTGATTTTGATGAGACCAAATAGAGGCAAAGTCCAGGAATTACTTCTGTCCAAATTGGTACATTGTGGTTTCTTCTTGTGTTAGTGCAGGTCAGCACAAAACTCTTGCATCACTGCTAGATGAGTTTTAATAATTTCCTTTGACATTGCCAGTGAATACTTTTGTCTCTACAGAAGCTATCTTAGGGAAACTTTCACAATAAGAAAGGTAATTTGAATAAAATGGTAACAGGTAATTTGGGTTTCTTTTCTTGTGTTATTTAGCTGTTACATCACAATATGTGGAAAGTACCTGGAATGCACAAGCAGAAAAATGGGAAATCTCATGCATGAGGAAAAGCCTCTAGATAAGAGTGTGTAGGGGGAGAATATATACATATGTGTAGACATCAAGGTAAATGCTTTTTCCTTTTCTTTTTCTTCCAGAAAATTTGAATATTTGCATGATCTGATATTGCAAGTTTTAAACGCTTAACACTTCTAAAAGAATAAATTACTTCAGTGCCTGAATTTGTAGATAACTGTCAGCTTCAAAGGATCAAGTGAGTTGGAAGGAATGTCTGGAGAGCTCAGTAAAGGCAGGTATCAAGCAGAATATAGAAACGAGGGGAGTATATCCAGGTAATATAACAGAGACCTGAATGTAATTTTGTATATCAATTAAGACTAATTATGCTACAGAAAGCAGATTTCTGTGGTTTTGCTTTTTGTGTAAATGTAGGATACTCGCCCCTCCACATCTCTCAGACTGGGTCTCCCAGACTGCTTGTTACAAGAATTATGTTGCTTCTGTAAAAATTAAGAATGAAAATTCGCCTATTTAATACTTTTCCAGCTACCCTTACAAAAAGGACTACCTTTGGCTTTGGAATATCCTTGCTGTGAGCTTGCTGGCTCTGTAAGATATAAGTAACATTGCCCTCTTGACTTAAGCAGTTTAGAGAAACTGAAATCAGCACTGTAAAATGCACATTAAAGCTATAGGGCTGAGATGGAAAGAGCCATTTCAGCTTCTGCTTGAGAAGTGAACTGATCTGAAGTTCCCCTGGGAGTGCATCAAGCACAAAGATGAGGAGTAGTTGGGGTGTGTAGTTTCTGTGCCTGTCTTTCACTCCACCCAGTGAGCCAGGGCAGGGTACTAAACCTGGCTGGAACTGCTGGCTTAGACTTCTCCCTGGGGTTATTTTTCTGACCCAGGTGCTCTGGGCTTCAGGGGGAGCATGGGCACAGGGCGGGTGCTCCTGGGGGTTGCAGCTGCCCCTTCAGGGTGGAGCAGGACTGTGGGGTGATGGGAGCATCAGTGCTGGTGCTGATCCCTGAGCCCACCCTCCTTTCATCCTGCCTTGGTGCTGGTGGTGTGACTGGAGCTGGGAGATGGGGAGCAGGTGACATTCCCCCTGGGGGAGCACGCTGGGTACCAGCTCTGTGGCTGTGCACTGGCTGCCAATTTAGGGATTGAAAATAGTGCTGGCAGCCAGAAACTTCCAACTGCAGCTCTGCTAATGACTGGTGTTGTGGTTTTGGGCAACTCCCTTGGTTGTCTTTGAGTCAGCTCCCCTTTCAGTAAAAAGAGGATGGTACTTACTGTTGAAGTGATTAATTACTGCTCTTCAGATGGCAAAAGTCTTGCCATGAATTCTTGCCCTTGGTATGGAGAGCCTTCTCTGCTTTTGTTAAGCCTGGCTCCGAGAAGATGACAGATAGTAGAGACTATTTTGTTTTGTTTTGTTTTTTCCTTTTTTTCCTGTTAATTTAGGAAATGGATCTGATTGACTCTCAGCACCAAAGCGCCAACGACCACTGTGGATCTTTTGAATCTTGGCCCCTCTCTTCCTCTTTACCTTTCTCTCTGTATCTCCCTCTTGACTGTTCATTCTTCATATCAAACCTTTCCTAAATTACAGACAGGGTGCCAGGTAGACTTAAAAGAAAAATTTTAGTGGAGGTTCCTAGCAGTGAGGTTAAGGGTTTGCTACTGGTGTAGTGAAATAAAGAAATGTTCTGGTTTTTCTGTGAAACCCATTCCGTGTGAAGGTTGTGCAGTTTCCAATCTCAGACTTGGCTGCCAATTTCAGACATGCTAGTAACTTGCTGTTTTAAAATACATATATCTATATCTATATCTATATCTATATCTACATCTATCTATATCTATATCTATATCTATATATATAAAGTCCAAAAATAATATTTGGGGGAGTGGCTGAGTGAAAAATTGCAAAGTTCACATACGAGATTGAATTTAACTTAAATTCCCCCTAGATATTTAAATTAAATTATTAGTTGAGGTACCCAGACAGAGCTCAGAGAACAGCAAAAGCTAGTTTGCTGTTAATCTCCCACAAAAAAAATATGTGTGTGTGGGTTCATGAGTGACCTCCAGCTGCAGGTGGTAACTTCCTGCTCAGGGTGGAAAAGAGGATGTGTTGAAGGGGCTGAGAGCTCTCCCTGTTCCACCCACTGGGGTGATGGGGCTGTAAGGAGCAGGCAGCTCTCAGTGCTCCTGCTGGGTGCCTGTCTGCAGCCCAGGCAGCCGAGCACATTGGCTTGTGGGACTCTATTTACTCTCTCTCTGGTGGCCCTCGTGGTGCTCTCAGACAGTAGCCAGGGCTCTGGTGACTTGTGGACTTCATAAACCCCAAGGAATGGGCTTTAGTTTTGGAAAACATAGTCTTTGGAGTACATTTAAAGGTTTCTGTCCCCAAAATGAGCATCTGGTGTCTGTTCATCCTGTCCTGCTAGAGCAGATCATGAACTCTCAATCAGTGATTTCTGTGGTGAATCTATAACTTGTGCTACCTTACAGAGATGTTCTTTCCTGACTATAAATGACAGTAGGAGGCCTGTCCCATTTTTGTTTATTCATGGAGAGATGTAATACAGTACCTGGATGTGCTTTTGTCATATACAAGTTGCTATCAGTTAAAAAGTGGAGGGAGACATGGATATCATGAACTTTGTTTCTCAAACCTGCCATTTCCATGCTTGGAAATCACTTCACGTGCCTCATTTATCCACACAAAAATTTGAATCTCCAGCACCAGTTAACATTAGGTACCACAGCCGAACAGTGGATTGCTGTCTGTCCTGGAGCTCTGGCAAAAGCCTTGAATACCCTGAACCTTGGAGTACTTTGAAGGCAAATGAACTTTGAATATTCTGATGGTATACAGGGAGCAGCAGGTGCTTCTGAAAAGTTGTGGTCCATACTTGTTGGAGTAAACTGAATGCAGAGTTCTGCATTTGTGAATGGATTGCGCTGCTGCAGTAGGAAAGATGAAAATGCCAAAGGAATTGCACAAGGTTTTAGTCAGCTGGATAAGACAGAAAGTGGTTCTTGGAGAAACTGCATTTAGCAAGCTTGCTGTCAGTTTCTGAGCATACTACGCATTATATCAATCAACTGTAATTCTGTACAGTCAGGCGGAGAAGATTGATTCTGAATTCTTCCAAACCTTTTCATCTGACCAGAAGCATCTTTTGGGGGCCTAGCTTTGGCTAATGTATTCTTTATCTCCTGAGTAAATTTTGGTAGAGACATTTAGCCATTTTGTTGGTAAGTCACTGATAACTGTTATCCTCTTGGATAAGCCAAATATGCAGACTGTTTAAACTCCTGATACGAGATGTATTCGCTGAATCTTTCACTGTTCTTGTGGTATTTTCTTTTCCAAAGTGAATAGACCAGAAGTGCATGTTGACCTTGTTACTGTTTTTTAGATAACATTCTCCCTCCCTGCCTTGCCATATACGAAATAATGCTCTTATCCATCCAGGGGTTACACTTCCTCTCTTAACTGCAGATTTGTGCAGGAAATTTAGTGTCTAGATGGTATCTGCTGTAACCCCCAGTCATGTTTTACAGGATTGCTGTCTTCCCAAATGCAGTTCCCCAAAGGTATCTCTTGGAGGTTTGTTTTTTTTTTTTTTAATTCCAAGAAGTTTGTAATTTTGTGTTATGGCTGTATTAGAACGAGCTGCTGCTCTGAGGAACTATACCTAGCTACAAGTATATTTTACTACAAAGTAACCTTACTAGTTTTTAGCTTACCATTGCTCCAGGTTTCATGTTCTGTACAGATGACAAGAATTGATTTCCTGTTTTCCTTCTGATCCCTGGTAATGGCAGTGGACAGCATCCCATCAGGTCCCCAAAATACCAAAAAAAAAAATACAAGAGGAAGAACATGGTGTCATTACAAATAATACAGGATTTTGTATCACTGAACTTCTTGTACTCTGCAGTTTAGGTTTGTGTGAACATAATTACAGCTTTGAATTCTTTCTTTTAAATATTGCATGTATGTGGGGGAGTAGTTGTTTTGTTTTTGCTAAGTAGCATTTTTCCAGACAATTGCATTCATACCACTTGTGTTCTTTTTTGAAGGTTAAATTTAATATTGATAGGGTTTTTTGTCTAGTTTTTATATGAGATTAAGTACCAGACAGTTGCACATTTACCATCAGCTAATAGTCAGAAGGTACAGTCTCACAAAGACTTGGCTAAAACTAAATGAATAGCTCTCAATTTCCTGTGGGTGTGGGGTTTTGTGTGTGTGCACTGCTTACCAATAAAGAATGGAGCAACTTTCTTCTGAGATAGCTATGCTGCCAACTTTTATACTGCTGAAGTAATTCTGTTAAACAGGAGGAAGAAAAAAGTTCATAAATTGTCAAAAGGAATTTGAGTGCAAAGTGTGCCAGCAGGGTTGGGTCTGTTTTTCCTCCTCCATTTTATCAGGAGGAGAGTAGACTCATTGCTTTTGTACTTTATTGGCTCTTTGCTTTCAAATGGTGAGCCTTAACAGTATTCTGCTTTAATGATCTATTTCAACAGTTGAGCATAGTATTTGAGCACACCTTGTGGAGATTAAAGAGGTCAAGACTTTTACTTCCATGGAGGTGTTGTACATAGCCTCATTTTGGGCATCTCACTGTGAAGTAACTCAAGTGTTTGCCTTAGGGCAGTGTGGGAAGTCTGTGGGAATTTGAGTGATGATACCTCCCACCAAAGCCATCTTCCTGCTGGTCAGGGAATGCTGTTTGGTCTGCCTGTTACAGGCTCAGATGAATTTTACCTCTGATATATACTAGTGTTGTCACATTGATCCTGTGTGTTGCTAGGTGTTATTCTAATGGTGGCATGCTATTTCTTTTGCAAAGGGGAAGTGTGCACTCTCTGGCTCTTACCCTAATCTATGATGTTAAAAAAGACAGGGAAACGAGTAGACCTGACTGTGTCCCATTTAAACTTCCTCTGGATTTCTTGAGTAGACAACTTGGAAGAACAAATTATCTCTGTCCTTTTTCTCTCTGCTTTCTTCTTCTGACTTGCAGTTTAAAATTTCATCCCCTTTAGTAGCCTTAAGAGAGGTAGATGATGAAGTCTTCATTAGAAGTATTCTCTGAAGCTGACTTAGTTACACCATCAATCCCACTAACAAAGCTCATTAGAAGTAGAGCTTTTGACACCATGCCAGGAGGATATCCAACAAGCTTTTAATGATTTAAAAAAGTGCTTGGGGTATACCTGTGCAGCTTGCTGTGTAACTTTCTCCTTTTATGATCTTTTGGATGGCCCATGCTGCCTAGAAAACTTGGCAATTCTACCAAGAGAGGTTGTTGGAGAACTTTCCAGGAATGTCTGCATTATCTCTCTAGCAATTGTTAAGTGTGTGCTCCATGTGTCACTGACTCAGGGAACAGCTGCTGTTCCTCAGTTTTGGGTTGATGGTGAGAGCCAGATGAGGGTGTGTTCTTGCTTCTTCAGTTTTCAGATGTGGTGTGGGGGAATGAAAGGAATAGTACAGAATGGTCTGAATAACCCTGATGAAGAGTAAGTCTTGAAATGATTTGTAGTTCTGATCACTTAACACACAAAAGGAGGTGTAAACTCTTGTTTAATGTAGCCTTCAGCAGGATCAGTAGTTAAGGATCATCTGTAGAATGATCTGAAGTTCTGACATTGGTTTCTGGTGAGATCTGGTATTGCATGAGGTTTAAGTGAAAGTAGCAATGGCCACTGTTGAGCAAACCATAGGTAATAGTGGTTAATACAAGTTATTCCCTTGCATTATTAAAGTGCTTTTATTAAAACAAGAAAGATGACTGTATGGCTAGATGTTGATGGATCCTGCTGCAAGAATCAAAGCAGGCATTACTCTTTAGGCCCTAGTGAGTAACATACAGTTTGGAGATCCTGTGCTGTGTCATGCAAGACAAGTTCACATTTGCATAGGCTGCCTTTTTTTTCACGCATGGCTTTGGTTTTCACTACTGATTAAATTTTGAGTTCTTTGTTTTTAGTTGTTGATGTAAAGTGTTACTCTTTTTATGTTTGCTTGTCCTCTTTCATATATGTGTATATTTTCTTTTATTAAAGAAATACACTTTCACTTAATTGTAGAATAGCACCTGAGGAATAGTTGGAGGTGAGGAATAGGCCTTCTATGTTACTTTTTTCCAGTTTAAAAGAAATTGAGACTTACATGATATTTACAAGCAGTTTCTTGCTGACCCAGGGAAATAATTTTTAAAGACCAGGTCCTGAGAGTATTCTTTTCATTTGGAAGGAGTTAACATGAGCTTTTCATGTTCAGGCGGTGTGGCTGGGACATAGAAACACAACCATACGGATTGCTGTAGGTGGGAATGTGGTCTGTATAAATAGTTTTCTTAGCAGGTGATGAACTTTTTCCTTAATCATTCAATTACTTAATTTTGGGAAATCTTTGGGAAAAGAGAAAGTCTGAGGAGCTCTCCCAGAGACCTAAATAGGTGTGAAAATAGAGAAAGAAAGGCATGGTGACGTCTTAAGTTGGATGCAGGGCAGGAAGCTATGGAGCAAGGGTTGCCAGAAATGCTGAAATACAGATTTTGGGGAGGCAGAACATGAGGATTTCTGGTGGTTAGCCCAACAGCAAGTCACTTTAGCCTCAGAGTTTCCACCTGTGTGAGACAATTTATAATACAAGCCTCAGAAGCACTGTGTAAGTACTAAATTAATGCTTTCAGTGGAAGATCACAGGATGCTTTGAATAAAGCTTTACAAAAGTGCACAGTGTTCTTACACACAAACTATTTGGTATTAATAGTATCTTTTAAATGACAAGGAAAGTGAAATGTGCCAGATCTGTGAAGCTGGAGAAATGTTTGCTCATTATTGTGAAAGAGATGGAAGGTGCAGATGGAGGAGGGAGGATTGAAACCTAGGCTTGGAGCAAATGGGCTGTCATCATGGATGTGGTTTGGAAATCCTTCATTTTGTTACCTTGTGCCTGTCAGTTGGCTTTGTAGGTGGCTGAGCATGTTTCTGATCAGGTTGAGAGGGAAGAGGGTGTTCACCAGTGCAGAGTAATGCAGGGCAGATGAAGCTGCTGTGCAAACTCGCTATTTGGAGATGTGGCAAACCAGGAACTGCTGTAGTCCTTTTCTTAAATAGGAAATGCATGCAGCCACAAAAGACAGGTGACTGGATGGAACCTATAATAGAAATAAGAAGTTGTAAGAAGTAGTCTTTCAGCCTACTTTGGTGTTTGGATAATACTTCAAAAGCTGAAAAAAAGGCTGATGTGCAACCTGCCTGCAGAATAACAATTGGCAGTGTTCACAGTATGACTTCATCGAATCACAGAATGTTTTGGGTTGGACCTTAGGGATCTTCTCCCTCCACCCTCCCTGCCATGGGCGTGGACACCTCCCACTAGGCCAGGTTGCTCAGAGCTCCATCCAACCTGGCCTTGAATGCTTCCAGGGATGGGGTGTCCACAGCTTCTCTGGGCAACTTGTGCCAGTGCCTCACCACCCTCACAGGAAAGAATTTCTTCCAGAAGTGTAGTGATGTCTTTATCCATGCTGCTTGGTGTCACTGAGAGGAAGGGATTCTTCATAGTGGAGGAATCCTTGCAGCCCTGTCCCCAGCTTCAGAGTGTCTCTGTCCTGCCCGTGCTCCAGTTCTCTGCCACAGAGCTGATGTGGGCTTACAAAAATGGTTTGGTTTGCTTGAAAACAGCTCACAGAGAATGGGAAAGATTCCTGTTGTCTCAGATGGCTCTGGAGCTTCTTGCTGTATTTCAGTTGCGTTGTTAACAGTGGGGTGTGACCTTCCTGTGAACAGGTGAGAACTGAAAGTTCTGCCTCTCTTTTGCTTGGATACTAGCATGCTTGGCAATGAGGAAATAGCTTTAACTTTGTGATGGAGGCCAAAACACTAAAATAAAACCCCAAAGCCACTTATTCAGAGAAGTGAGTCCTTAGCTTGATTGTTTAGGAACAACTATGTGGTGGTCAGGGAGTGTTTTCCTGATGGACAAATTAGCCATCTTCTGTTTGGTATGGCAAATGAAACATTTAATTTTTAAATGAGCTGTGGTAGGTATGTTCTAATATCCCAGGGAAGGCTTTGTGGCTAGTAATTAATTGTGGTAATTAATTCTGCTCTTGGGCTAGGATTCAACAAATGGTTGCACAGGTTTTACTTAGGCAACACTAACCTGAGGAGTCATGTTGAAATTTCTTTGACCTTTGTTAAAAACTTAAAGCCCTATTAAACCTTAGCCTGGGAGAACACCTTCAGGTCTACATTTCTCTTCTGGTAATAAATCCATATGGGAAAAACAGCACTGAGCACTTGGGTCTGGCGTCTAGACCCTTCTTTTAGAGGGCATCCTCTCATATGAGCTGTTACATCAGCTGACCTCACCACCTCTGACTCTGCTGTGATGCTGGCTTCAGATTCTTCTGCTCCTGCTCCCCTTCGTGGTGCTTTTCCAGCACACCACTGCAGTGCCATTTGTCTAAAAGATAAAGTGCTCTTACTCTAAAAAAGCAAAAGTAGTACAACAGAATTGCTACTTTTGTCTATAAATATTGCTGCTATTTAATAAAGATGATAAGAATTCTCTTTTTTGGGCTGAAAGCAGAAGCAGCACTGTGTTCTGACTCAAGTTCAACCACGGGGGTTTTTTTTATAGTCATTAAATGCTTTATTGTATTTTAAAAAAACAAAACAAATATTTTTGTTTTGGAAGGATGAGTATCTGATATGACAGCATAGACCAAAAGTTTATTATGCATACACAGTTGAAATAAGTTAACTTGTTTAAACTGTATTGTGGAAGCAGTGCTCCTGCATTTGAAAAAGTTTCATGACTTCATATAACCATATCAACATGTTTCCATAGTTAATTTCCAGCCTACAATTGTATTATCCCTTGTCTAATGGAACATCATAATATTAAGTAAACCAATAACCCTAATGTTAATGTTGCTGATGCTTTATTAGATACTACATAAAGAAAAAAAAAACAAACACCAAAACAACAAACTGCAATCCTGCACTGGCTTAACCAGGATGTGTTTTATCTCGTTAAGTTTTTCTGTAAGGGGGAAAGTCGAGGTCACATCTAAAACTGCTGTATCCAATGCTCAAAATGAACCAGCACACAACAATACGATGAACTGTTGCGTACTGTTGCTTGAGAGGACATCAAATATGCACCCAGTGCTGTTCAGTGCTTTTCTGCAGAGAGGAACAGACCTTTATGCTGGGACTTCTCATCACATCTATCTATGTCCACATATATAGAGCAAATAGAGAATTAACGTAGTGAGCATGAATGGGTGATGAGGGAATGTGATTTCTTGGAAGGGAAAGGGAGAAGTAACAGCCTTTATTTGGTAGAACTGAGGTCGTTATATTTATTTCAAGGTCACTGGTAATTATACTGAACAAAGCTATTTCTTTCTAAATTTTAAAATGCCACCAAAAATCAGGGATATGACAAATGTGTTCTCTGTCACACAGGGAGTTAATTTCCTTTTGGTGTGGGTTTATTTGAGTAGTCTGAATATTAGTACAGGCCAGTCCGACCCTGTATGTTATGCAGAGGGTAGGGCTTGATACACTGGTTGCATTGGAAGGGAGCTGGGGTGCTGGGAAGAAGCTAACAAAACACAGGGGCCTTGCAGCATTGCTGAAAGACTGGATACGTTTTTTTGGATGCAAAAGCCAGGCATGTCTTCTAGGAACATATAATGTTTTACCGGTGTGTGATGGCACAGGATCATTTACTGGGATACAGAGTCCAGTTCTTACGTGCCTGCGGAAAGCTGAGAGATTGATTACAGTTGGAAAACCTGTTTTACTGTTAGACTTCTCTAAATAAAAAGCTTTGCATGCTTGCTTCAAGTGAAGTGGATGAGTTGTAATTTGCAAATATCTATAGAGGAAAATAAAGTACAAAACTCTTCAGTTTAGTAGGAGGAGGTGTAATGAGATTGAGTGGCTGAAAGTTGAAACCAGATGAATCTGGGCTACTTGTAACACACAAATTATTAAACAGAATAAATTATTCTCTTAAAACAGCTCCCTTTGGACATGACGGATTCCTAATCACTTGCCTGGGAATTAGTCTACATGATTTTAGCAAGAGAAAGTATTGCTGTGTGTATGTTTATAGCAAGCCATATATCTGCATGTAGGTCTGTGGCACACCTTGCGTGGAAGGTCAGACTGATGATTGCAGTGGTCTCTTCTGTTTTCCACATCTGTGGGAGGTGGGTAGAGACCACCTGATGCTGTGAAATACTCTATCAGCCTAATCTTGTGAGTATCATCTCTGGGAGGCTGGTAAGGTTTTCTTGGTTTGTTGTTTCTTTTCTCTCTTTGGCAAATCTGATGGGTTTTGATTCGTGACTCAGAAGAGAGAAAACAGAATTTAAGTCCTGCCCACCCATCCATGTGGAAAGTGGCTTCTCTAGCTAGATTATAGGGAGTACTGAGGGGCTTTGGGGTTTTTTATTTAATAGTTGAGGGTGTGAGGTTTTTTTTGTTTGTTTCTTTGAGGAAGATTAAAGGAGTCAGATAAGGCAGTTTTGCATGGGTGCAGAGATATCCTGGTGGAGAAAAGAAGGTACAAGCAGAATAGAGAGGAAAATGAATTTATGATCAAGGGTTTTATTCAATTTTTTTTTGCTCTTATGGGAAATAGGGGAATTTGCACAGGTGATGGAAGAAGAAAAGCTAATGTACTAGGGAGCTTCCATCATTAGGTTGGTTTTCCAGATTCACTCCGTATCAGTAACAATGGATTATTTTTCTTTTCCTGGTGACTCTTTGTTCATCCATGTAAAATAAAATCTGTGTTAATTTTCAAACAGAGAGGGGTTTCCATCTCTGTGTCAAACTTCTGGCACACTTTTTACAATGTGTTGCCATGTGTTCCTCAGGGAGAGGGAGATCAGCACTAGTTGAGTTGCCTGCCTGCCTCTGGATTTGCCTTTTTGGGTTGGAGTAGGGGACACAGAGTAGAGTTGTGCAATCCTGCAGCACCTGGGCAGTGGACCCAAGATGGCAATTCCATATTATTCACAGGGGTGAAAATAAAATTCATACATGCAATTTAAAAGCAAAGGAATTGCATCTCTTGTCCCAGAGTAGCAATGCTTGTGTAGAAGTCTTTATCTGGAGATATGGAATATATTAATATATCCTATATTGTGTTGGTGGGGAATGATGTTTTGTGTTTTAATGACAATCCAATGTTCTCATTGCATTTGTGATGTTACAGCAGAGCTCTGTTTCACTGAATATGGGAAGCTCCCTGAGGATGGCGGAGAAAATGCCACTGCGTTCACTTCTGACATGTATTATATGTGAATTATTTATGGTACTTCATTGCAAATGGAGTGTTCTGTAGTATATTTGTAAATAATGAATTCTTTATGACAGGACATCTGTGTTTTTGCATCCTGTGTCATGGAACTAGTTTTCTAAATAAACTTTATGAAAGGATATCTATCCCTTTTCCCAGTCTGTCGTGTAATAAAGTATTTTTGTATTTCTGATATACGTTACCTATTCTGACTCCTAAATGATATATGGATAGATAGATATGTAGAAGTTTGTACTGTTTCTTGTGAGTTGATATGGTGTTAAGCTCACTTTATATTTAGTAGGTACCTTTATAAGTAAACAGTTTGATTTTTGTGTTCTGTAAAAATTAGTGAAGCTAGTGAAAGACTTAGGCACCTCATAAATAAAGTTTGCTTCTTCTAACTTTCCTGAAAACAACATATTTTGTAAGAGTGCTCATTTAAAAAAAAAAAAAGAAATTATTTTTTTAATTAACAAGAACTAGTTTCTGCTTATGTCAGTAGTGTGTGGGGGTAATGAAAATGCTAAGTGCTGTGTACAGTTCAGAATGGTGAAACAAGAAATGTGGGATGAATGCTTATTTGGCCCAGTATGTGATTTTAGGGATAACATATTCCCTGTGCTGCCACACTGGGAGAGTTGAGATTCATCACCCATTGGGTGGCTGAAGGGATTGGCATTGTCTGTGCTGACCAACTGGCTTGTGCAGCTCTCTGGTGAACCAAGCCAGTGAAAAGATCCCAGTTGGAAAAATAATTTTCCCCAAGGGAAAGGCCAGTTTGTCAGCAGCCCACTTCAGTAACCTGCTTTGCTGTGTGGTGCACAGTTGGATTGGGCTGTCTCAGTGAAAGGGCAGCTGCCTGGGATCAAGGCTGGGAGCTCTGCAGGGCAGATGTGCAGGTCCCTGGGCCAGGTGGGAGCATGGCTCTGCATGGTCAACATGCAGATGTAACCATGACTGCAAATGGAACAGCTCCATTACCATCCATTACCATCGTCTGCTGAGCCAGAGTGATATGCTGGTTACAGTACCACATGGATGAGAAACGTGCCAAGAGGGATAAATGCTTTAGTTTTGGGATGCTAAAAAAATGAAGGAATACTGTATTTTCACATTCCAAAAAGGATGGGGAGTCTTCCATTAAATTATCTTCTGCATACCCTCCCTCAGTGTAAGCCTGGTCCCTTGCTGTCCTCTCCTCATCCCCCCCCCATCACTTGTCTTCCCTTTCTTCTCTCTGCCCCATAATGACTGTCAGGAACTCGGTACCAGTGACCAGTTTTGCAGCCGATGTACTGTTGTAAGCCTTTTGAATTCCCTCAAAAGGAGAAGCTGGGTGCCTGCCTGGTCCCGTGCGATGCTGCAGTTGCTTAGCAGCCAGCGGGAGGCACCGGGGAGGAGCGGCTGGGTCCTCCCTGAATCGTCTGCCGGGACACAGGAGAGCACAGTTATTACTGGGGAGCTCTGTTCACACCTTGCTTTCTGCCTCTCCTGCGTGCTCACACACGCCCTCACCTGCCTCTGCTCAGCAGCTTCTCCCCAGCTGGGAAATGGAGTCAGTCCCCTGCATTCAAGGAACCCTCGCTGCTTTGCAGGCTCACATGGAAAGAGGCAGCAAAACCATCCCAGGCAGCTGCGAAGCCTTGGTCCAGGGCACTGCCAATGTGCTGCGTGGATTGGAAGAGTGGCCTTGGTTAGGTGCTTCAGCTCACAAGGTCATGGTTTTGCACACTAACCTCTTAAATTTTCCATTTCTAGTTGCAGGTTTCTCATAGTTTCTCGTCGCTTTTCCTTGCGGGCTCTGACAGAGTAGTTCTGCTCAGTGTTCCTGCTTTATCTTGGAGAAATCTCCAGCTTTCAGCCAAAAGTTGTCTGGCTTCTTCTGTCACCAGGAGTGGTAGTAAAGGACACCAGCCCCTGCTGTGGCCACACTGCTGCAAGGTGGTCGAGGATAGAGGATGGACTGTGGAGGCTGAGGTGTGTGCTGGATTACTCTGAGGCTGCCTCGGGATAAAACGCCCTGAAAACACAGCAGGTGGCCCAAAATAATGGTGTCTGTTCAACTGCCATGGCAGTTTTGTTACATTTCAGGGCTGGAGGCACAGGTCTCTGAAACAGTATGGGTACTGAGATGTCATTTGTAGAACTTCAGCTTTGTTCCAGAGGGTTTCTGTAAACCTGGCCAGAGAAGAAAGAAAGAAGAGTGCCTCAGACCCCTGGTATATCCAATTAACCAGCTCACTGCGTATCTCATCCTGGTTGTAAACATCAAGGTAATGTACTGTATGGAGCAGAGGGTTGTCTCAAAGCTGTGAAGTGTCCACTGCAGTGGGATCCTTCCTTGCTTATTTCTTGTTTAGGAATATTTGTTTCTGATGGGCATCCTGGATTTCAGAGATGTGAATGATGCAAACAGAGCAGCTGTTGGCTGTAACAGTCACACGTCAGCCAGTTTGGTGTGTCATCCTTTTCATTTTAATGCAGATTCCTAGATAACCACAAACCTACAGTTGGAGAAACAAGCACATGATTTATATGAAGAAATATAGTAGTGCTTAGATTTTCTTTTTATAAGGCTAATTGTGTTAATTTGCTTGAGACACAATTATCTCAATGGGATTGATTTGTTTAATTAACTCGGGATGCCTGCAGGTGAAATTGTGAGTATAAGTAGAAGGACAGTGGGGAATGCATCACTAATGTTTGTATTGCAGAAGGATTGACTCATATGTAAATGAAGTGCTGCAAGCCTGCCAGGCTAACCTAGTTCTGAGGTGGCTTCTAGATATAAAAAAATGTATCTCATGCTGTCATGCATAACACAGGGCTCGTACACTCAGGCATAAGTTGGTGAGGAGTGTACGTTGTAGTACTAAGGACAAACATACCGTGCTCCTGTTGTAAATACCTTGTGTATGAGCACTGCTGTGAGCACTGCCAGGGAATGGTGTCTGAAGGATGTAGTTTGTGCCAGACCACTGTGATGGCACTGCCCCGATGCAACCCAGCAGCTTCTTCAATGTGCCAGTCCTCTGTGGTGAGAAATCAGTGCAGTTTCTTGTTCTCAACATTGCAAGGGCCACTTCTGAACAGAGTACACGAGTGAGCATCCGGCATGTAGCATTCCTGGGATGAAAGCCTTGTGGCAAAGCTTTACGTGTTCTCCTGCTCCCAGATTCCTCCTCCTTACCATGTGGACATACCACTGTGCAGAGAATTAGGTGTCTTAATAGACCAGTTCTGCAACCTGTGTGTGTGCCATCTGCCTGCTGTTTGCCAGGGCTGTATCCGACACTTTTAACATGTCCCTTGTTCCAAGGTGGGTGGTTATGTTCAAGGGGAGCATTTTCCCCTTTCCATAGGGGAAATTCTGTGTGTTTTCTGTAAGTTTGGTCCTGTACCATAAAAATCTTAATTCCTACAAATAACAAGGAAAGATTGGTATTTCTGATCTTTTCCCTACCTAAAGTAGATGATTAGTTTTCCTGAAATTTTAGTCTTTCTCTGAATCTTTTGGCGATCTTCGTCATAGCTTGTGGCAAAATATTGTGCAAATTGAACACTGAATATAAACAAAATAAAATTAGATAAACAGAGCACTGCCACAGAACCAACTAAAAACCAACTAAACAAACACATATTTCCTTTTAGCAGCTCTAAATGTATTGCTGTTTGAAAAAATGCTCTTTCTTTTGCATGACAAGAATATGTAGGAGCACTGCTGTCTTTACCACAATTCCTTTTTTTTTTACATCCTCAATAGTTTATCCATCTCCCATTAGTGTGGTTGCTTCAAGCTTCTCCATTTCCTTCTGTACAGAAATCTGTCTTTGTTCCAAATTATTCTTGTCCCCGTTTTCTGAGGCTTTTACTACATCTGCTATCTCAAGAAGAGATCAGATGATAAGAGCTGAACACAGCACTCTGATGGAGAACACGCTTCTGATTTATGCTGTGGCACAAGTCTTGTATGTCTTATCCTTTAGATAATCATGTGAATGCTTTCGGTTTGAAAATGGAAAAAAAGATATTTCTAAGTTGTATCCTTGTATATCTAGCAGTGTGTTTGCTTTATTTGCTGAACACTTGATTCAAATATTGAGTTACTCCAGAACTGTTAAACCCAGCAATCAGTTTTGAGTGCTTCACATTTTTCATTTAAATGCACTTTGCTTTTTATTGATCTGCAGTGGATTTAATTTGTCTCTTGGTCTGGCCTTGCATGGTTCATCTGGAATTCTTTCCAGTCTTCTCTGGTTTTGAACAACTGTGAATTTTGTCATCTGTGGGATTTTAGCTGTTTAGTTTTTTGGTGGAGAGGGGAGAGAAGGTGTTGTCTTCCTGTTTTTCAGTTCATTCAAGAGTATGTGATGCAATGCTATCCTGGTTAGAGCCGAGGGCATCCCTCCCTTGACCCTATTTTTTGAAAGCTGTTTGTTTTGTTCTCATGCATTTTCCGTGTCTCTCTGCTGCTTTCAAATCTACATGCATGCTCTCCCTAATAAACCTCAGTTTTCTTAGTACATAAAAGGATTTAAAGGATTTTTTCAAATATTGTTTCAAGTGCAATTCCTAGCCTCTTTGAATCCCTATGTAGGTTAACAAGCCAAAAGTACTCATTAACAGAAAAGAGAAAAGTATGGAAATGTTTATCTGTTGTAGCAACTAGGCTTGGAAAATTGTGTTTTGTCGGAAATATTAGAGCTGTGTGCACAAAGTTTATAGCTCTTCCACCTTCAGGACACTCTTGCTCCAGCCTTTGTCTGCCTTGTTTTTGTTGTATCCTAAATCTTTGTTTAGGCTCATTTTGTTTTGAACGCAGAGAACGCTTTCTGTCTTACTGTCACGTGAAATAGTTTGAAGTTGTCCTGCTTTATTATTTTCTACCTGAAAGAAAACTGTGGTTGGGGTTTTTGGGTGTTGGGGTGAGGAGAGTGCCGTTTGGTTTTTATACCAAGTCCCTCAGCTTTTCCTCCCTTGCTTTGTTCTGAAAATAATCCCTTTCCGTACATGTCACTTGAGGCCAGGACGTCTGTCTGTGTTTTTAATGTCTTACAAAGATATTGGAACCCTCAAGAAAGGTCACACTTCTTCTGTCTTGCCACCAGTCCACTGAGTGCTGGTACTGTGCTGTCAAGGTACAGACCTTGACCCTTGTGGTGTTTAACATAGATGCTGTTCTGCCCTGGCTTGCAGATGTGTGTTTCTGTCTTGCCTGTCATGTGGGGTTTACCAGGCTTTGGATTAGAACTAAGTTAACTCAGTCATGCCAGTGTATCTTTTTTTAGGTCGATAGTACAAAGGCAAGTGGTAGGGAGCCTTTGTAGCTCACATCACTGGTCTCTCAGCAGCTGTGGTTGTGAAGAAGAGTTTGGTTCCCTTTTGCCTGTTCTGTTTGGGTTAGGATAAGATGGCAATATCTGAGGATGAGTTGACATCTGTGGAAGGAGACATTACAAAGGAAACTTTCCTAAAGTTTCTCTGAAGCTCAGGAGTTAAGGAATAACAACGCTTCTCCCCAGGACACAGTTTCTGACCCAGTTATGTAGATTTAACTTTCAGGGCTTCATTGACGTAAATGAATTTTGGTCCTGCCTTAAAACCACTGCAAGAAAAGGTCTTTGTGTAAGTTTCAGTTTATGTTTGGTTTGTTAAATCTGTTACACCACTGAAGTATTAAATAACTTAGTACTGCAAGAGCTTATTATTTCCAGTCCAGGGCTCTCCCCTGAGGAAAAAGTAAATATGCCTCCTCAGAGATACTTTGAAAATGATGCTACACAGATGTGCAGGGATGCACACACACATGTGTACACCCAAACAGCACTCCATGCTGGAGGCCTGTGGTGTTAGGGGGTAAGATTGTGGAGGAGGCACTGGATCTGTTGATCTGACTGAAAACTGTCTGATACTGAATTTTATTTGAGAAATCATGGAAGTATCATGCTTTTACCATGTACTTACTTATGTGTTCAAAAATATTTTTCCAGTGCATGTTATTCTGAATTATGCATTATTTGCATGGAAAAGTTGCAGTGTGCTTTTCTACAGTATTGTAAGGAAGCTTCTTCCAAAGTCTGCAGAACAGTGAATTAAAGCATTTCTAGGCGTTTTGTTCCTGTCTATAACTTGAATCAGGAAAACACATCAGTGTGATTGGTGCATTTAATGTCCTCTCAGGTTTTTTTAAGTTGGGTTCAAAAACTTGCACAATAGATTATAGTAGATTACTGTTGACCAAGTAAAGAAAACTGATGGTGAAAGATAGGTCAGTCACTTCAGAGTAAGTTAAATTCAAATGGAAATCATTATTTCTCTTGAGCTGGATATTTACAGGAATACAAACTGAGTAGTGCAGCTGGGTGGAGGGCTCAGGTTGCATCTGCTGCAGGGACTGCTTGGGATAAGGTAGCATTGGTATGAAACAATATCAGAGGGGCCTGGACATGGACTAAGGAGTATGTTGATTCAAATTCTGGGTTAATTTTAAAAAGTTCTCTAGGCTGATGTTGTGAAACTGTCAAGAACCATCAGAAGTGTAATGAAAAGCTAGAAAAGATATCAGGTAGGAGAAGAAAGTCAGAGAACAGAGATGGTTTGGAAAAGGTTCAAGGCTTTTGATGCAACAGAGGCGATATGTTGCTGCTCTTGAAGTATGCCATGCAAAGCCCCAGCTGTCTCTTCACTGCAGGTATGCCTTTCTTTTCTCTGTGTTATTCTAGAAAGCCACATCTTCAAGTAAAATTGAATCTGACTTGCTTTTGTCTTTATATTGTTGACACTGAATTACTTGGTTATTGGATACATGCTTGTCGTGCAGACCATCTAAGATGCCACAGAGGGTTGGTAACCTTGAAGGATATTTTCTGTGTGGTTTTAATGATAATACATTCTGAAACAAAAAATGCCTTTCTCCATATTACTTTATAAGATTTAAATATTTTTCCCCCGTTGCCCTCACTGGAGTGCAGAAAATAGGTTGACTGAAAGGCTGACTATCAAATTAAATTTGTTCATGTTTTAAATAACTTTTCACATTGCATCTCTAGAGATTTTTATCCCTGTATCTGCAGAAATGTCATTTGAAATTCTTCTTCCTCCAAGATTTTTCCAGGGCAGAATTTCAAAAATGTACGCATTAATTTCCTTCACCCTCTTTCTTCCAGTTCTACACCAAGTTGTGCCCCTCTTCTCCCTTCTTTTTGGTGTCCTTTCCTAGTACTAGTCATCCAGATTAATTCAAGCTTGGGATACACAGTCATACCTGCTTCCATGGGGCAGCTCTAACACTCTTCTTCGTGTGTAAGGATTTCTGTTTGCAATAAACCAGCTTGTTTATACCTACCAAGCAAAACATGGCTGGTGACTGGAGGAGCTTCTTAGCACTACATAATATTCTGTGTGAGGGGAGGTGGTTAGAGTTAGGAATAACTAGTCCATAAAGTAGGACGAAGCTGTTTTTACAGGAAAATTGCTCTATTTTTCATCTTTTTCTTTTGAGTGATAAGTCAGGGGGAAAAAAATCATAATCTTTGCTCTTAATTCTGTGAATTCATGTAAGGTTCAGAAAAGAAGTTAATAGAATTTACCAGATTATTGAAGATTATGCAATGGTCCCATATCTGTGAGCAGTGCAGGGAAAAAGAGTCACTGCTACTTGTACTGTCACTTAAATATGATATGAGAGAGACACTTCCCTCCCCTGCTTCCTGCCTCCTTTTATGTTCTTGCAATGTGAATATACTAACATCTATTTGAAAGTTATTTTTGTCACCTAGGCCTTCTCTTTCACATCTACCTCAGAGGCAACGCTTGCATCTTGGCGGCGTGTGTTTGTTTAATCTAAGGAAGAGCAACTTGTTGAGATGACCACAAAAGCAGAAACAATTGTTTGCCTCAAGATCTTGGTGAGCATTTGTTTATCTGGCCTTAAAGGTGTTTTGTAATCACTTTCTCCCAGATCCCAAAGACAACGTCTGAGGAGATAACAGCTAATAGATGCAAATACTGTGTGAATTATACTTGCACCTACTTGCATCAGTCACCCTGTGAGACAACAAAGGAAGAAAAAGAAAACAGATAGTGGTCCTTGTTCTGCACTGTGTTGAGGGCCCTTGACTTGCCCTGAGACAAACAAACAAAATGGATGGATACAATAGAGTAGAAATTACTTCATTTTTTTTCCACTCTCGGCTCTTCACCGCGTCTGGTTCTGCGTAGATGTGATGGAACGGTTGTTTTCGAGTGTTAAATAATATACATACTTATATAAGAACAAGCTCAATCCCTTTTTTGTGGGAGTGGTACTGTGCGTTAGGATTTTTTTTCCAGACGACGCGGCGGCTCCCAGGGCTGCTGAGATCCTGGTACATTTTTTTCCTGGCGGTGCTGTCCAGTGGGAAGGGTCGGCTGATCGGTGGCGCACCGGGGGCCTTTGCTGCGTTCCCTTCTGATGGAGCTGCTTCTCCAGGTGGTTTGTTGTGCTGTTTGCAGCTCTGTGTGCTTGGGGGCTTTCAGCTGGGTGGGTGGGTGTGCTTGGTGTGTTCTAGTGTTAAATGCAATTCCAGAGGTGGCTCTCTTGTGGTTCATCGCTAGAATAACAACAGGGAAGTGTTGGATCTTTGATGTTTGCCTGGCAGAGAGTTTTCCCTCCTCTGTGTTTTGTGCCACTTGCATCTGCCTCATCGCAGCCTGCTTCCCTGTAACCTTGTCTTCATTAACAACATGCAGGAGCCCCTCCACAAATGACATGATGTCCCTAATATGCTCATAATGGCTAGCTGTAAAAAAACGCTTAACTGAACTTAACTGCTGTTGCAGTTTATTTCAAAAGACAGAAGTATCAATAATGGAATGTTCTAAGCTGTCCTGAGTTTATGCTTCTGATTGGACCAGCTAATTTCCTTAGACAACTGACTTGTCCTTGCAATCAATAGAGACAAATAGAGTCTTTTCTTTAGGGCAGCTCACCAGAAACTGAACTTCAGTGCTCTGGTCACATTCTATTCTAGAAACATTTTTTCTTGTATTTTTTTTTTTATTATTATTTTCTCCTTTTCTATACTGGCTGTAGAGGAAACCTGGAGACATGAGCCAGCCAAGCTGTTGGTGGTATCAGTTGCACAATTGTACCCACAGTTACCAGGTGGGGCATCTTTGAAATGTGACAAATGAAGGCATTGGTTGGAAGACCTGTTTAAATAGTTTGCCCAGTGCAAAGTGTCTTTTACAGATTTGAAGGAATGCTGCATCTCAAAGAAATAAATATCTGCATTTCTTGCTCTTCTAAATGCAATACAATTTGTAAATGACAGCAATACAAGATCATCTCTAGAATCTTCTCTCTGTTTAGAGCAAAATGCAGATTGAAACTTTAGTCCTGTAGTCAGATGGGTTGCAGAAAGTAACACATATCTCTTACTGCTTTCAGTGAAGTGCTTACTAGCATATGAGCATCTGTATACAGGTAGATCTGTCCTGTGCTGCTGACAGATGCTGCTGATGGGCATTTTCTATGGTATTAGAAGCTCCTTCAAAGTGTTCTGTCAAATGGTAGCCCAAAATGTAGGTGGTTCAATCCTAAGTGAACCAATAAGCCAGGGAGGGGAGTAGCATTTGAGAGAGCATGCAAGTGTTTGACATAACCTTGTGAATTTGAAAAGATGGAAAATTCTTTATCTGGCACAATTTGGAAAAGTGCTGTTAACCCAGGCAAAATTTGTTTTGTTTCCATTTTAATAATTAAATTAAAAATGGCTGTCAGAATATCCCTGTGATGTTACATTTTGAATAAAAGCACAACAAGCTGGACAAGGCTGCTGCATGAGGTCCTCTGTGTAGGGGAAGCTGTGGGAGAAATAATGTGGTCAGAGCCTTTGTGAGCCCTTGGACTGAGCATGAAGATCTGCTGCTCATACTGGAGTTGGTTGTTTCAAAGGTGGTGTCACTCCAGCCTGGGCTCTTGGCATCTGAGGAGGGGTTAGTGCCATCTGTGAGGGGCTGCAGCTCAGCCCTGTCACCAGAAGGATTGTGGTGACAAAACTGAGTTGGTGGTTTGGACACGTGAGGTCAGTCCTTGGTGAACTCCCCTGGTTTCAGGGAGGCATTTCAGCCATTTTTGGGGAGAGTGCAGTTGCATGTTGCCTGCTTGTGTGCACTAGTTTCTCCCACATATGGATTTTGTGGGAGAAACCACAGGGGTTTCCCTACACTTCCTTTCACCTGCCTGTGTGCTGCTGCTGCAAATAGTGCAAAAGGGGCTGCCTGGGCATACCCTGGCTTTGCCTCTTGGAACTGGTCTTCAGTCTGATTGAAGTCAGTAAATGTGATCTTTCTGAGCACAAAAGTCACGTTTCTGTCTCTAGTGGTCACTTCTTGTTTTGGGAATGGAGAGAATGGGTTCAACTTTATATTTTTGTGGAACGTAGATCTAAATGATTATTGAAATGAGATCTTAGGAGAAAGCATTTATATATTTATGGGGGGAAAAAGAACTTTGTTAGGTACCTCTTTGAGGTAAAGGTACTTGTCAGAGAATTTATTATTTGAGTCCTGTGGTCTTCCTGAATTCATTTGACCTGATCGTTATTCACTTGTGCCATTTGTTTCCTGTCTCATTATATAAGTTAGCAAACCACTCTAGGGTTGCCTTTACTTTTATTTGCATTAGAAACTGCACCATAAAAAAATGTTCTTCTTGGGTTGCCTGCTGCTGAGCCAAGAGCTGTAAATAAAGTGGTTTCTAATTGAAATCCAGGAGAACCACAGAACCGTCATAATTAATGTACCCTCCGTTTTTTCTTTTTTTTTTTTTAATATTACCACATATCTTTTTTATAAAGTGAACTAAGTTTCTCTTCTTCCTAGTTACCCTTTACTTGAAATAGTCACTTCTTGCTGTTTGTGTTTCCATACACTTTTCTGGATAAATGAATTCTTTAGGCTGGGGAGTTCTTTTGTTTTGTTTTGTTTAGTTTTTTCACAATATTTTTGGTTTATTTTAAATTCTTTTTGTTACAGAATTTACTTACCAAGAAGAACAGTTTTGTACAAGAGTAAGGAAAAAAATATTTTCTAGATAAGCTTGGTACAAGCATGTTGTGATCTACGTGATATTACTGAGAAGTGGTTTTCTTTTGACTGGGAGGGTGGGTACATTTTGCCACTCGTGTTTTAATGGAATACTCCATCTGCTGTCAAGCTAAGTCTCTTTCTGAACATGAAAGTTTTGTGCCAAATGCAACATCAAATCCACATAAAAGCAATGGGGTGTTTGCTTCAGCACTCTGTGAGTGTTAAAACCCAATGTGTCTAAGAGGGTGGGCAAATTCAGATCCTCTTGTGTATCAGGTTCTTTGCTTATTTTAAAATGGCAAATACTTGTCGTTCCAGTTGGTTTTTAATTTGAAACACATAGGCAGGTATTCTTTTGATTTGTAAATGGCTGTTTTGTTGGGGATTTTTTAGTTATCTAGTTTGGTATTATTTGCTTTATTCGTAGAGTTCCCATCACAGATTACCTAATGTGTTGGATTCCTGTCTCTTGTGCTGCATGTTATTTTTACCCTTTTTGCAAAGGCTGGTGCTATGCCACCAAAGAGATATTTTTTTTTCTCCTGATATTAAGGAGATGCAGCAAGTCTGTCATCCATTAAGGTTCAGAATCCATAATACTCATGCATTTTGCTCTAATCATCTGCAGTGTAATTTTTATATTTTTTTATTCTGCATATTGACGGGATAATTTTTTGTTCAGTTATGACAGCCATGAATCATTCGGCAAGTTACTTGATTCACATGGATCATGGATGATTTTTTTTTTCTTCCTTTTTTTTTTCTTCTTCTTTTTTTTCTCTTCTTTCAAGCACCTGGTGGAGATGGCAGGAACTCTTTTCTTGCTGCTTCACCAGATTTAGGAGTGGGAGCTGTGAGGGTCTTTGCTTACCTTGCTTATTAAAAATAAAGGAGATGCTAACAGCCCTATGAGCCTAGAACTAGTTGTCTGTGGTGGTCCTTTAAGGATTGGGATGGAGTCAAAATCCTGAATTATGTTAGGATTTCCCATCTTAGCTAAAGTATTTCAGTTTAGGACCTTCCCAAAGACAGGAACTCCCTGGAAATTGTGGCATTCTCAAGTCCAGGGCAACTTCCCTCTGATAATAACTGAGGCAATTTATCCGTTTGAGGATATGGCTGAAACTGAAATGGAAATGAACCTACTTGCCGAAGTTTTGCAAAGATTCTATTTTTACTGAGCATCATCTTGTTGTTAAGAGCCTATTGAAGCTGAGAAGTACAAGTGGGATCTAGAAGAAGTAGGTGATGGTTATTGAAAATACACAAAATTGTTCAGGTAACGTGAACCAGAAACTTCTTGGTGACTCAGTGTTCTATTACTATGGGTATATAAAATACACCTGAATGGTGTAGAGCTGGGACAGCAGACCAGTAAAGTCATGTCCACAGAGTTGTGTTACCATTTCCATCTCAGGCTGAATGGACTGTGTAACCCCATAAAGATGTAGAAATAGTCATCAGCCACAGACTGTAGAGGGAGACTGCATGTCTGTTACCACTGGAGAAGTTGTACAGACTGCACTTGCTACTTGTGCTTTGAAAAGGAGGATTGCCAAATCACCTTTCTCACCAGACTCACCAGAAACCTTGCATTAGAGAGGGCTGAAGTCTATCCATCTTACACATTCATGTCTTAAGTAGTCCTGTGTTGTCCAGAGAAAATTACTAGTACTGTATGTTTTACTGTAAGGAATATTTTTCAGTTCAGGACTTCATAGCTCGCACTAGTGAATAAATCATCTGAATCTCATGTTCAGGTTTTCTTGACAAGAACAGGTGTATCTATTGGAAATAGGGACATAATCATTTATCAAATGGATCTCTAGGACTATGCTGTGTACTTGTACTGTGGTTTGCTGATCAATGTAGAGAGCGTGCCTGTGCACAGAGTACCAGAGAGGTATTTTTCTTCCTGCACAAACACAGAAAGATTTTCTCCATTCATCAGCAGCTCTTGATATCTTTGTGGGAAAGGAGACCACTCCTGGGTTGTGGCTTCTGCTGGTACACTAGGGGCAGAAAGAGGAGGCTGAAGTTGGCTGTGGAATTAAGGCACACCAGACCAGCACTCCTCTGTTTTCAACAGGTGTTTGTACAGTGCAAGGCCACTGTAATAGTTTTTGAGAAGAAAGCATTATCTGTGTGTCAGAAGGTCTCTGGGGAGTGATGGCTCACGCTTGCAGGGCTTCAGAAAGTGTCAGAATTGTTTGATAATTCAAGGTCCTTCCTTCCTGTGAAGGAAGATGACTATGCCATCTGTCTTCCAGAAAAGGGCAGGAGATCTCGAAGGAACAGGGCATTGCAGTCAGTCCTTTTAAGACCATTTCAGCCTTGCAGAACTCAGGGAGGGTTCTGTGAGAAAGAACTCTGGAGTTAATGAGATTGAAACTGAAACTTTCAGTGTGCAGAGGAATTTCAGTCCACTCTTGAATCTAGATGTGGTGGCATGGCTTAACCCCAGCCAGCAACTAAGTACCATGCAGCCACACACTGGTGGCATGGGGAGGAGAATCAGAAAAACTAAAACCCATGGTTTGAGATAAGAATAGTTTAATAATTGAAAGAAAGTAAAATAAAATAATAATAGCTGTATGGAAAAGGGAGATAACAAAAAGAGAGAGGACAAGTGTTGCACAACACAGCTGCTCCCCACCTACTTCCCAGTGCCCAGCCAGACCCTGAACAGCGATCCTCCCCCGCAGTGTGTAAGCTGGGCATGATGTTCTGTGCTATGGAATATCCCTTTAGCCAGTCCAGGCCAGCTGTTCTGGCTGTGCTCCCTGCCAGCTTCTTGTGCACCTCTGCACTGGCAAAGCATATAAAAACTGAAAAGTGCTTGACTAAGAGTGAGCACTACTTAGCAACGACTAAAACATGAGGGATGACATTCTATTTCATCCTAAATCCAAAGCACAGCACTGTCCCAGCTACCAGAAAGAAAATTAACTCCATCCCAGTGCAAATCAAGCCACTGGCTAAAACTAATGTCGAAAATGTAGGGAGATGCAGCATTTGACGTAGCTAGGCATTGCTGGAAAATACACCAGTAGGATAACACAAGACTGCATAAACTGTTCTGTGTGCTGCATTGCCACAGACATTAGTGAAGGAGAAGATGAAATAAAGAATGGCTTAAGCTTTTTGTGTCAAATGGTCTTCCTCCAAGGCAATGCCCTGTAAAAAAAACTAAAAATCAAATATATACAGGGGTTCTCAATATTTAAAAAAATAGAATTAAAAAAAAATAGGCTTACTGAAACTCTTCGCTTTTCAAGATTTAGATATGCATGCTGTTGTTACCTGGTGCAGCATCTGATACAGACTTTTCTCATAGGCTGAATTTGCAGTCCAGAAATGCTGAGAACATGACAGAAACAGTACTCTTGATTATCTTTTGTCTTGTGCAGTTACTGCTTTTCCAGAAGGCTTGTCTTCAAATCTCCTATAAGGACAATTGGATTTAATTTTTTTTTAATGTAGGACCATTGCCTATTAAAATAATAAAACATTGTTTTGTACAAGCCAAAATCATATTACTGTTGTTCTAGCCTGATTCTTGGCATCTGAAGGAAAACAAATCTTTGTGCATTAGGTATTCAGAGGCAACTTTAAATCATATGTGCAGTGCCTTCATTACATGTTATCCATTCTTACTGTCTTTTAACTGAAGAACAGTAATAAGAATTCTCCATTGCAAGATAAAGGAACAAATGTAAGGTCGTTCATACGTAGGAGAAAATATTTTAATAGTCGTGTAACCCTACCTGGGAGGTCTCTGCTTGAAATCTTTATCAGATGAAGCTGCTGTTGAACACTTACCTACCTGACACTCATGCAGGTTGGTGCTTTCCTCCTTTGGGTGCAATCTTGGGCGAGGGCTGTTCAGAATGCCCTGGTGCTAAGCAAGTTTTGCAGCCTGCACACAAGGTAAAGGTGGTGAGGTTGGGCCAAGAGGAATAATGGTGTTTCCTTAGCATGAGTGCAGGTGTGCCACTGGAGCTAAGCATAGGCAAATAAGGATGAGGCTCAGCATCTTGTCAGGACCTCCAGGCCACATCCTGGTAGCACCACTTCCCTCTCAGCTCATGCTTTTGGGGTGGGAATGGTGTCACCATGGCAGGGATTCTTGGGACACTTGCACTCCTGCTATAGCTTCCCTTGTGTCTGGCTGTGTTGAAGCTTGGGGAGATCCCAGAGCTGATCTCAGAGCTCCTTACTCTGGGTGTGAGAAGCTGGAGCACTGTCTGCTGAGGTCTGGCTGGTGTTGGCTGTGCTGCTTTTGCTTCTGATTTGATCAGCACACTTCAATGTCTCTCACCTTTCATCTCTGCTGAAGTTGGTTTTATCTCCTCTTTTAGCTTTTTAAAAATCAACTCACAGTCCATCCTCACTCCCATTCTTTAGCTCCTGGTTGTGTTATCTGGTGTTTGCTGTGATGAGGGCTGTTAGAAATGACATTTTTGTTGTATTCTTTGGTCATGAAGTCCACAGTCAGAACTAAGTATGCCTGAGGTCCATGGTATTACTTCTCCATCCTTTGGTTGTACTGCTTGTAGCCACTGTTTCTTGGGCAGTTCCCAAGGGTGATTCAGTGGGGAACATCCACGCTGCTCAGTTAAAAACTACTTTACCAGTCAGATGTCTTGAGTAGATAATCCAGAGGTTTGAATCTGCTGTAAATGAAAAGTGAACAGAAGGGAAACCACGAGTGTGTCAGCACCACCATCTTTTTTTCCAGAATCCTGTGATAAATCTGATAACGCTGTTCTGAGAATTGCTTGCCTAGTAATTATTGGAAAAGCATTACCTTTTTTTTTTGTGTGTGTCAGTAATTAGCATTTTGGCTTGAGTCTAAGGCCTGATGATAAATGAGTCTGGTATGCCACAGGTTCAGTAAATGATAAAAAACTGAAGTCTGTGTTTGCTTAGTTTCTTTCTCCATAAAACAAACAAAACTTGAGCTGATCTCTGAGTAGAAACGATGTCAGAAATTATATGGTCCAAAGGAGGAGATTGGTTTTATTTCTCCATTTCCTCATTGGGTGGCTCACAGTACATGTAAACAATGCAATAAATAAATAGTCCAAGTCGAATCTTAGCTAAGATAACCATGAAAAATCTGTTTATGCGTTCCTAAATCAGAAGACAGAAATGCATCTCCTACGAACTGATAGGAGAATTATAGAGTAAGTCTTTAAAAGCATGATCCGGAGCAGCCAAGATTTCCAGATAGCACACTCTGGAACTTATTATCCATGTAAAAAAATTGATAATAAATGTTGATGTACAAATATGTATGTCTATTGAGACGTCTTTTAGGGACAGAGAACTGAACAGTTAAGGCAAGCTCTGTGAAGTGGTACTGAGGTTCTGTCTGCAGTGCTGGCTTGTGGGGTTTGAGATGCAGAACTTAGTACGTGGCCATCTGAACAACAGCATGTCTGAATGCAAGACTTCTCTGAACAGGATTTGTGCTAATCTTGTTATCTGGTTTGTTTAAAGATACAAACTTGCTCTGAAGGTGTTGGAGGTCTTTTGCAGGCTGTTTGGACAGATAATTCATAGAGGCTTCTCTAAATTACAGCAGATGGGAAATCATAGAATTTAGCTGTAGTCTGGTGTCTCAAGGAGAGAGAAACCAATGGGCAGACTGTGGAAGGTTATTCCAGAGAGGAAACCTCAATGGCTCAAGTGAACAGGACTTGAGAAGGTGTCCGCTGCTACCTTTTAGCAACCAAAACTTACGAGGTTCAGTTGGCACAGATCCACTTGCTTGGAGGGTGATTATGCATAATTCATGCTAGATTCAGGTCACTGTGACCTCATACAAAATTTGGATGTGAAATGAGACGTTATCCTCTGGCTTCTTTTGTAGAGCCCCCAGTTCCTTCACCTTCATGCAAAACACTGTGCCAGGGTGCCAGTGGGATCATGGGGAGATGTGGGCAGAGCCTGTTGGCTCTTGAATTGTTTGGAACAGTAATTCAAGCTCTGTCTGTGATAGAGTTGAAAATTGTATGAAAAAGTCAGGCATACATTGCTTTCAGTTGGAGTTGGTAACATTTCAGTAATCCTTGAAAGATTTCTTGGTCAGTTGGTAAGACAGAGGCAGAGATGACAAGCAAGTTTATCATCATCTTCAAAGTTTTTCCTACTCAAAATTCACCAGAGAAGATGCTGTAGTGGTGTACTGTGCCTGCAACAGAGGTTTCTTCCCTGGTGCTTGTTGGGCACTCACTGGAAACTCTTTCTTCCTGTTCTGCTAAGAAACAAGATAGCAGTTTGCTCAGAAATAATGCTTTAGCTGTTAAGTTACTTAAAACTAAAGTTACTAAGTTGTTCTTACTTGCTCTTCTGTTCTTCTCACCCTTCCCCTGAAGTTGTTCACAAAATAAAAGCAAACAAACAAAACCCCCAAACCAACTGAAACAAATAAACCCCCTCTCGCCAAATAATTATCTTTAGCCTTCCCAGGAAGGGAGGCATTATTCTAATCTGTGTGGGCTTGTTTATATTTCTCTTAAGTAAGCATTAAGCTAGATGAACTTGCTTCTTGCAGAATGATACCTGTTTTGCTTTGTCACTTCTATATCAATAAAGCAGCTCTTCAAGGATTTCTGCATGCTTTGTTACAAGCTGGAAAACTGGAGAGAGTGTTGTGCAGCTGGACCTGCATTTAGTGTGGGCAGTACCTTGAAGGTGAAGTTATAGGGCTGGGAAAACGCCTGCTCCAAAAGTGAGGTCGTCTTTGAAGAGGAATTGTAGGAGCCAGTACTCAAAGCTTCAGAGGCTGCGTGTCTGTACCTGGAGGGGGAATGGGTGAGACAGTCCTAGCTTAGCTAGGAGACCTTTTTGGGAGTATTGTTGTTATTTTTGCAAGTATTAAATGCAAAACCTGAATCTGTTACAAAAAAGTATCCATAAATTGTGCCTAGCCCTTCTTCCTTGCTTGCAAGCCGAAGGCACTGAAGTCTTAAAAAAGAACTGCCCTTTCCCCTCTTCTGTGCTACTTCTGGTTATGTGGAATACTCAGAAAGAAAACTGAGGATTGGCAAATAATACCCACCCTACAGGAAAGTCTGTGTTAGGGAGAAGATTACTGCAGGGATGGCTAAGAGCTTTTAATGTAATGAAGAAGAAAATAGTCAGTGGAGCTAATACTTGTGGGGAATAAATTCTTCTTAGAAAGTTGAGAAATGTTCTTCTGAAAATTGTAAAAGTAATTGTAAAAGCTGAATGGCATGGCATTTAATTATGTAAGGAAGGAAAGAGGCTAAAAAAAATAATAACCTGGTATATCAGAAAGCAATTTAAAATACAAGCTAGGGAAAATGGAATATTTCTGTCACAATAAGATGAATTCCACCACTGGCTGCATTGATTTAATGTCTCAAGTTTTGTTCCAAACAGATCTGTAACTGGAGGGGAATGGGGGTGTGGGAAAGGCATATTTTTGTCCCCTCAGCCTCCCAAGCCAACCCATTCCCCTGCTCAGCAAGAATGGTGAGAAAGATATGGATAAAAATACAAACAGGATTTAAGAATTTAATTAGCTCTGATGGTCATCCAATCTCCAGTTGTCTGGTAATTGTCTCTTTCAAAGCAATCATTTGAAGCAGAGTTTCATATGCTTTGTGAATGTCACTAAAGTAAGCCTGTTAGTGTACAGTGCAAAGGCCAAAGCTGAATTCTTGTGGGTATTCACAGCCTTTAATAAATAGCACGGCAGTGCCGAGGAGGAATCATTCCTTACACCCACTCTCCCTTAAGATGTTTCCCTTCAATTCAGAAATTAATATTCACTTGAAAAGTTATTATGCATTTTGTGTCTTTCAAAATATTCTTGGCAGTGCATAGGAGTCAGTCTGCAGAGGGGTGGGATGGGTTGGGGTTTTTTTTTTTCTCCCACCCACCTTCTGCAGGGAAGATCTGGAGCCAAGAAGTAGCTGTTAGACTTTTAGGTTTGTCTGCTTATTTGTTTGAGGTTGAGGGGTTTTTTTGGTCTCATAGTTCTGTTTCCTGAGCTGGGGAGCTCCTGCTCTATCTTCCTAGGGCAGGGTTGGCATGCTAGTGTGGCAAGAGAGGTCCAAACATCAGATTATCAGGCTGTTGACAAGATACTGCTCTGATGTGTTCCCAACTCTGCCAAATTGAAACAATTAGGGCTAAAGCTTATTATGAGGAATGCCCACTTAGAATTTTTTTTCAACTGATGGGGGAATTTCCTTTAGGAGAGTGGCTGGTTCATAGCAATTTTGAAAGGGAAAGAGCAGTTTGAGTTTTTTTCAAGGAAACAGAGTTGTTTATTGATGTCATTTTTTGGCAATGATTTTGTTTGGACAGTTTTAATCACCTCATAGTTTTAAGAAACTGAAATTTTACAGGAGTGTGGGCTTGAGGTATTAAGAATAATGAAAAGAAGGGCTGGCTGAAATGTGTTGCAGAACACCTTGTACTGAATGATTGGATGATAAAATGCTGGAGGAAATTGCTTGTAGATAAATGAAAGCAATGCATGGAGGAGGAGGAGGAGAGCAGTCACAATATAGTTCCTGCCTGATGAATGCTTCACCAGGTGCTAACTGCTCTGGAAGAGATTTAGTGGTTGTCCTGTAAAAATGGCAGTGAAATGATAGACAGGTGTCAGTACTTCTTAGTGAAGGGACAGAAAACAAAACAGCATGAAAGTGATGCTGTGTAAATGTGTGGTGCTTCCTTGTCTTCAATACCATATGTGGCTCCCTGGCTCCCATTTCACCTCCCCAAGTCCACAAAGTGTGTTGTAAAGGAGAAGAAAAATACAAAGTATGGCATTAACAAAAAGCCACCAGAAGTCCTTGGTCTGGAAGGAGACCTGCAAAAATGATGAATAGTCTCAAAGAAAGATGGGGAGTGAGTGTCTGCTGTCCTTCCATGGAGGTGAGCAGGAGAGCTGTGAAAGGGAAGATGATGGCTTCTGCAGCAGTTCTGGGGCTCCTGTGCTGCCAGCCAGGTTGCTCTCTGAGTTCAGTAAGGAGAGGACAGGAGGTGGTTATGTGGTAGGAGCCTTAGGGGAATTTTCTCCTGGGTGGGCCAAGCTGAGCCCTGCTCCAGGGAGCTGGGTTGGGTTCTGGCCAGAGCCAGGGAGCAGGCACTTGGTGCAGCTGGTTGTGCCTGTGGTGTAACTTCTGCTCTCCTTTCATGTGAGCACCCATTTGCTTTGTGTGACGGGAATGAAGCTGACCAGTAGCTCAAGTCAAAGACACTTTAAACATAATCTCACAATGTGCTCTATGTGTTACTTGAAGCCTTGGAACACTACATGTGAAAAACGAATAAATTTTGGAATTTGTGATCTGTCTGTGGAATAGCATCTCATCTGTAAGATGCTCCATTTGTCTAAGCCATTTTCTCTGAAAATAAATGTCATGCAGTATTCCTGAAGCATTTCAAAGATGTGGAAATGAGCACATAAAAATAATTATGCATGCATGGAGAATCTTGTCCTTAGAAGAGAGTTTGAATTCCTAGAGTTTTCCTAGGAAGGTGCTAGCAAGAAGCTGAACATGGAGCAGGGAACAAATTCATGAGGCTGATGATTAAGAGAGGACTCCAGCATGTGAGGAGAGATTCTGCTCAGATATAGTTGTGTTAACTGAAACAATGGTATATGATTGATGATTGTAATTCTGGTACTGATAACTATTTTGTTGCTGATTTAGACAGTTGATATTATAGTCTTTGTTGGTATTGTTTGTTTAATACACATACTCTGTTGTTGTTCTTATGTTTCTTATCTTACAATGGCTAACACTTCCTTTTCCTGCTGCAAAACTAATTAAACGCTGTTTGATCATAACCAAGCAATTTAGGTAAGAAGATGCTCTTCAATACTATGATTTTTTTTATATATATATATTCTCAGAATCTTCTTTTGGATGCTCAGGTGATCTGCAGGAAGTCTGAGTTCCCGACTGTAACACCTTGGTTAAGTTCTTGATATCAAACGATGCAGAAGTTAAAGCCATTTAAGTAAATCATACAATCAGAGAATCACAGAATGGTTTGGGTTGGAAGGGACCTTGAAGATTGCCGAGTTCCAGCCCGCCTGCCATGGTGCCTTGGGGTGCCTTTATGATGCTGCATCCCCTGTTGTGTGCCCTGTGGCCAGACATGAATCCTGTACCTGTGAGCCCGAGGGTGGTGGAGCTGGGGGAGTTCCTCGGTGTGCCATGCTTGCACACTCACCTGCATTCACTGTGCTGTCCAGCAAGGGTGGAGGGAGTCCAACTTGGCTTTCTAGCAGTACACCTCCCACTAAACCAGCTTGCTCAGAGCTCCATCCAGCCTGGCCTTGAACACTTCCAGGGAGGGGGAAGTTGCACATTATCTGGGCAACCTGTTCCGGTGCCTCACCACCCTTACAGAAAAGGGTTTCTTCCTCAATATCTAATCTAAAACTACTTGCTTTCAGTTAGAAACCATTCCCCTGTCCTGTTAATTTGCTTTGTGAAGTCTCCTGCAGGACTAATTCAGCTTTCATCTATAAATCTTCTTTTCATGTATTGCAATAACATGCAAACACATGGAAACTTTGATTTTCTTTTTTAGTGTAACATGACTGGAAAAAATCCCTGTCTTTGGTGTAATGCCTACTGTAATGTTCTACTGCCATCCTCCATTTTATTCCTGGGAAAATACCTACTTTAACTTGCAGTGTGAAGCTTTGCTGATCAATATGTTACAAGCATAGTAAAGTTCAAGAAATTGCCTCCATTACATCTTGAGATGAGAAATTGATTCAGCTGCATTCTCTTTGTGCTTATTCATCTGTGCTTTACATTCCCATAAAAGGTATTATGTGCTCCTTATTTTCCAGCAGCGTCATCAATCCTAATGAAGAGAGAAGACTGAAAATTTATATTGTGTATATGGGATAGCTGATCTCTGACTTAGCTCTTAATTTGTAAATGTTGCTGTAGGCTTCTCTTCCCAGCTCCTCCTTACTGTGCTTTGTTTGTATGCAAAATGTAAGGGCTAAAATGGAAGCAAACGCAAAGAATATGGCAAAGGAATATGAAGTTAGATTGCTTTCTAATCTAAACCTCAAAAAATGAGATGGTGATTAAAATTTGATGGTAAGAAATAAGATCTCACTTGTAAATTTGATGTACATCTTCAATGTTTGTTCCTGCATTAATGATATTGGGACTGTTTTCAGTGTTTATCAGCCATCAGTTCTCTACCTCTGGCTCTGAAATGACCAAAGTTTTACTTTTTAACTGTGTTATTATGTATGAGACCTTTGCATGTGTCTGATAATTTCTGTAACCCTACGTAGTAGTGGTATTTGTAGCTCTAATGATGAAAGTGATACAGTGGGAAAAGCAGCCAGAACAAATATGGAAAACAGGAAAGGGCTTTCCTGGGTATTTCAGTTGTTGTTTTTCCTCCTGTCCATCAGCCTGGCTTCTGTAGGAAACTACTAGGAATGGTTTGTCTGCACAGTATTTTGGCATTTTTAGGCTTAATAGTAGCATCATTTGTTCAGAGCAGATGGATAAATGACAAAGAAAGCAAAACTATATATTGTGACTTCGGTCATGGCTCATGATATAACAGTTATTTTTAAAATTAAATTTAAACTATTGGCAGGTTCTAAATAGCTGTGTTAAACTGAGGCAAAAAACCCCAACATTTTCCTTCTTTGCTCCACTGATGTTAATCTCAGGTTTTGTTTTCTCTGTGTGTCTGAGTATCTTTTCTTACAAACAAATGGTACTCAATTTTAGTCAACTGCAAGATTCAAAATGCCTCTTAAAAACCTAGAGGTATTTAAATAGCAGCATGAAAACCAAGTCAGATAAAGCATTAAGTAGATGTGAGTTTATTAAAACCTTATTTCAACAATGATTCATGGATTTGCTTAGAAAAGTTGTGAGCAGACAGGATGCAAGTGGGTGATGAATGGTTAGTGTTGGGGGACCTGTAGCACTCAGGCTCATGTTTGTTGGAAGACATGGGTGAGCACAGGTTTTAGGTACTGGAGCTCAACGTGATAATGTTGTAATCAAAAACTCACTTAGATCCAAGAAAATCCATGTGATGCTACCAGCATTGACCATCAGCTGAGGTGTTGTGTTAAAGAAAGACATTTTAGGCAGGTCAGGATTTGTAAGGGGCTCTACTGCCTCTCATGGTGCTTGCTTTAGTAGGTTGATATCTGGATTGTGCTCTGCTGTTTTTGGGGGCTTGGGGGAAAGATGAAGGGGGAAGCAAAGGGTGGTGCTGGGCAGGACAAGAGACTTGCTTGGGTTCTTTTCCCCCACCCTGCTGGATAACTAAGGGAGGTCACTTGTTCTGTGCAAGGATCTGCTGGACTTGGGGGGTGGCTTCTTGCTGTATGTGGCAGCATCAGTGTTTGGGACCCATTGTCAGAGACTTTAAAATAACAATTTTAGCAAGTGAATGTGGCGTGTCAGAGAGAGGAAGTAAATGTTGATTGCTGTCACTGAGTTTATCTGTGATCATTGCTACATTTTCTGCTCAAGCCTGGAATGACTTTCCAAAACCCAGCAGGGCTCAATGCAGATGAAGCATTTTCCACTGATATTGGTGAGCTGTGAATTGCTCCCCAAGTTTCCAGGCCTGTTTCACAGAATCATAGAATACCAAGTTGGAAGGCACCTCAAGGACCATCTGGTCCAGTCAGGAAGACCTTGCATGTTTTTGTTTTACTCCATAAGGTTCTTGTTAGACCACACTTGCAGCCAATTCAGGTTGTCCTGCAGGCTGGTTCTTCCTCCTGAAGTGTCTCCTGCCCTGTTCAGTTTGGTATCATTGGCAAACTTCATCATGGTACATGTGATTCTGTCTTCTGGACTGCTTTTGAGCATATTAAACAGCAGTGGGCTCAGTGTTGGGGGTCTGCACTTGTGTCACTTTGCCCTTGACGAATCCATGCTGGCTTTTCCCCATCACGTGCTTCATCTGATTTGTGATAATCCCCTGCAGGATTTGTTCTACAACTTTCCCCAGGGACTGAAATATGGCTGATGGGCCTATAATTTCTCAGGTCCCTCTTTAAGCTCTTCTTGTGGATTGGGTAGCATTAGCCACCTTCCAGTCTTTTGGGATGTCCCTAATCCCCTTGACTTCTAAAAGATCCCATAGAGTGGCCTCGCAGTGATTTCAGCCAACCTTCTTTACACCCTCCGGTTCTGAGGGCCTTCCCTCAAAGCCATCCAGGCAGCAGCATTAACAAAAAGAAATGTGTTGTTTTCATTTAGGTAATTCAAGATGCATTGTCTAGATATCTCTTCTGCACTGGGTGACAGCCTGATTGTATCTCCCATGTCTCTGACTTTCATTAATCCCACCCTTCCTGGCTGCTATACCTGCACTTGTTTGTGTGATAGTTTTCACACAGGTTGCAAGCTCTGGGCCAGCAAATCTCTCGGGGAGGGCATTCACCTTGCCTCTGTGTTCTGTCACAGCAGCATGAGGTGCTGTGTAATCTTTATGGTCTCTGCAGTAGAGGCAAGTTGTTTTATTTATTGCATCAACATAACCCATTCCTCATTTTGCAAGTAAGTGCCAAGCTGACGAAGAAGAAAAGATTCACTTACTTGTACTTCAGTCTGGAATTTGAAGGTCTGTGGATGTATCAATCCTAGAGACTTGACAACGGAGCACAATAAGGGAGAGGTTGTTCTTGATTGCTCTTTAAAGGAGTTGGAGTGCTGTGAGTTGCCCTCTGCCCCAGTGACTTAAAAGATAGAGTAACCAGGAGATACTATATTGAATAGAAGTTAGTTTTTTGTTGTGTTGCAATAGGAAGCTCATTGTCAAATCTGCTCGTGCTTCAGGGCAAGCCTGGTGCTGGGAGATAGTCACATGTGGGGAAAATCTAATTTCCATTCTTCTGCTTTGTTTAGATATGTCACTTTGAGATCACAGAATGAAAGCAGCATGAAGTGTTATGGCAAAGACAACACAAGAAGATACAAGAATCTCACAAATCCTCAAAAGTCAGGTAATGTCAGAGCATCATATGTGCAGTTTTTCAAAGGCTCTCTTGTTTAATAAGGTCCAGTACTTTTGACTGTTCTTCAGAGTTTGGGCTTCTGAGTCCCTGTGAGTTCACTAATGGACTTCTCAAGTCTGGTTAGTTGTTGGCTGTGTATCTAAAATATTATTTTTTTGTTCCACAATATGTATGACACAGGAGATATACACACATTTTTATCTTAAAGGGCTACTTTTGCTCTATTGTCTCATATAAGCAAAAGGAAAACTTAAGAAAAAACAGAAACGGCAACCATGGTGGTCAGGTTTTTTTAGCATTGGATTTGAGTTGGCTCCATTGCTAGGCACCAACATGGTGTATTTTAGAGGGGTGGACTTTTCAGAGTGTCCTGTAGCTGAATTTCTCAAAACTCTCTCCTTTGGGGGAGATACCTGTCTCAAAATAGCTCTTCCCTCCCCACTGAAAGCTTAGCCATATGCTATTTTCCACATACTACCACTTGTGCTTGGTTTTTTTGATTGTTTATCTGTCTCAGGATGTTTGCTCCTTGCCTGTTTTTGCAAATCCTAGCATATGTTCTTTGACTGTTTCGTAGCATTTCCAGTTACAGAAAAAGGCAGTCACATTGCACTCTGCAGAGCATAAACACTACAGAGGTCAGGAAGAAACTGCTTAAGTGCATTACAAGAGTGCTCACCTTAAACTAAACTTGGAGGCTTATCATGGCTGTGGTCACAGCAATAGCTGATGGATTAATGTTAGAAAGTTTCCCCTTCTCCCCCAGATCAACAGCAATGACCAGAGGCTGCAGTGTAGCCACATACAGTGACTGAATGACATCTGACCTCTCTGTCTAAGTTCTTTCCATGTTTGCAGAACCAGGATCTTGCTGGGGAATAACAAGTGGCTCAGTTCAGTAATAGAAGTAAACTAAAATATGAAGCTGAAGACAATTTTGATGATAGGATGTGTTTATTTTCCAGGGAGCGTTTGAGAGTATTGCCCTTGATGTAGGACTCGGCAGAAGGGATGACAGTTTGTCTCAGCTAAGCAGTCAGTAAACCCAGGTTGGCTGAAGAGATTTCAAATCAAGTTTCACTTGATCCAGTATGCAGTGAAGTACCGGCATACATTAAAAAATAACACTACTGTGTTTATCACAGGTGATCAGGCCCTATAGTTAGTGCTGTCTTTGGTATACTTTTTAGTTGCTTAGTCATGGAATATGCAATCCAAGTACCCTTCTGGCCTTAAGTCAAGGCTTCTATTTTATTTTTATTTCCAGTCAGTATTGTGAGGAGGTGAAATCATTTTGTGTTTTCCATTTTTATGAAATAATATGATACCTGCTTCTGTTGCAGTTCTCTGAACCTTTCAGAGTACCTTGAAACTGTAACACCAATTCACCAACAGCAAAGATAATCAGATTTGTTGAAGCAGCCTTCTTTGTTTTCTATGGGACTCATGAAATTGTATCTTCTTTAAACCAAATTCAGTTAATGGCTTTATTTATAAATCAGCCTCCTCTTCTTGAATAACCAGAATTCTGCTAGCTTGGGGAAAAAACATTTTCCGTGAATTACCAATGCCTCAGAATGCATTTTTTACATAGAACAAAGCAAGAGGAAGAGGCTTCTGATTATCTTCCTCCTTTCTTCTCCCTCTTTTCTAGAGACTTTCCTGAGATGATCAACTGTTGTTTTTCCTGTTGGGTTAGGTGTTTGATTTTTTGGGAATTTTTTTTGGCTGCCTTTTTTTAAACTTCATTGAAGTAGAGAAATTGCTCTGTTCCTCTTCCAGTGCCATCGTTGTTCTCCCCTCCCCCAAGTCCAATGTGTTTTTTATTAAACTGAATTAGGACATTCTAGTCTCTCTTAAGAGTGGAAATGGGAACAGCTTAAATGAGCAGCCACATGAGACTCAGCAGCCTTTCCAACTGCACTGCAGAAGCTTAGCTGCAAAGGGAATGATAATTTTTGAAGGATTTGTGCAACTGTTGAAGAACTATCAGCATTAATATTAAAAAGCAGCTAATCTGTTTTTCCTTTTCCATTTTAAGAGTATATAGCTTTCTTACTATGCTTGCTGTAAAAATCAGTCTACTAAATATTTTGCTGCCTTTCAATCCTCTTCCCTTTTGTAATTCCTCTATTTGCATACTTTCTCATGTACTGAAGTGGGTTTTTTGTTGTTGGTTTTGCCTAAAAACGTCAACCTCTGGGTTTGTATGCAGATACGGGCGTAGGTTTGAGATCTCTGCCATTCAAAACCAGCAGAAACTGAAGTACAGCAGAAACCATAGGAGCAGTTGTATCCAGGATTGGGATTAAAAGGTTTTCATCCCTAAAAGCGTTTGTTCTTGAGGTAGCTGTGGAAGGTTTTTGGTCCTTGAAATCCATATTACTACTTAAGTGTTTCTTTTAACCAAAACAGCCATGGGCCTGTTATCTTCTGACCCTTATTTTCAGTCTCTGCCTCTCTTTATTGCTATATCAGATGTCTTCATGGTTTCTATAGATACTTAAAAAAAAAAAGTAGGTCTTTGAGTTAGCATTTCACTTCTCTGTCCCTTTTCCTCTCTGCTTGCTCACCCAACCACCTTGACTGGAATTGGAAATTACTCCTTCTCTTTGACTACTATGCTGATTTTTTTCACAGGCTTATATTCTTTGCCAAGAATATAAAAAAATACAAACCAAAACCCAGGAGCAGGGGCTTGATCTCTGGCTGCATGAAAAGTTATGAGGGCAAACCTGGTATCTAAACAGTGCACAAGCGCACAGGGGTCTCTGAAATAAGCCACTCTTACTCTCCTGATTCTGTGCTTCTCAGCCTTCCAGCATTACTCTGGTCTGAAGATGTAGGGACAGTGGCAGCTTCGCTGAGAGCTGTGTGTGTGCAGTGCAGGTGGGTCTGTTCTTGGGTAGTACTCCCTTACTTTTCAAACTTCTCCTCTGGGTGGGATCACAGTGGTGTAGTGGCCAGCTGAAAACCATGCCTGTCTGTGCCCAGCTTAGAGGCTGGGTTATGGTCAGCCCATGGCTGGGCTGCTGTTTGCACTGGTGTTAGCAGAATGCAGGCTGTCAGGGAAGGAACTGCTGTTTATTCCTGTGTCTATCCTAAAGGAAATCAGAGAGCAAGATGATGTGAATGATGGCTGTCTTGGTTTAGGAATAGCTTGGCAGGAGATCTGACAGTTCTGAATAACAAAACAGGTCAATAAAAATATTCCCATAAAAAAGGCTAAAAAATGAATAAGAGAAACACTGTTTTGTTTCTATGGAAGCTAAGTAGGGGAAAAAATTTAAATGAAAGAAGGGAAGGGAGAACTTGATTTTGGCTTTCATATTACCTGAAGTTAAGAATGAATCTTAGATTCCAGTGGCAGAAAGACAGTCACTCAAGAGAGCCCTGTCAGCCTGTGTGACTGAGGGGTGCTAATGTGCGATTAAAACATGAGAGCACACATCATGATACATTTCTGAGCAGGCCTTAAGTGTTATAAAACACAGTTTAGACTGCTAAGGGTGGTGCTTAACTTTGATTTCACAGACGTTTTACCATCCCAGAGGGAGGGAGGGACACGAGGAGGGATGGTGCCCAGCAAATGAGTATCTGCTGATGCTGTTGCTTGTGAGTAGCTGCAGATACTCTGTCCTGCAGAAGCTGGTTGAACATGGAGGGGTGTGGGCTTTTTTTGCCATCTTATACAGTCTTCTTTTTTTCAGGCTACCTGGTAATTAACCTATAAAAGCATGTAGATTTTTAGCTTAAAGGGACAGCTGAAAAACAAAATAAACAAAACCAAAAATTTGGACAAACTGTAGGATCAAATTCGCTTTTGATACATAGCCATGCAGCCTACTGAGATGAGTTAGATTAGTGCTGTAATAACTTTACAGCCTTTTAGGGGGTGCTTCCTTCAGCATTTACTCTCCTACAGTCTTTGTCATGCCTCTCCATTAACTCAGTTCTGAAACTGGCTCTGGCTGGCATTCAGCTCTGGTTTTACAGCACACACCCAGCCCAACTTTTATGCATTGACTATTTTGTAGTGGATGTCTTCTGAAATTCGTGTGAATTCAGGCACTTCAATTGTGTGACTGTCATTTGATCTATAATTTTACTTGAGTTGAAAAATTCTGTGGGTTTTGGCTTCTGTGGTGTGTGATGGAGCCAGAAGTGTTTATTTTATATAACTATCATCTTCTTAGTATTGCACTGCCTGTTGTCTTCTCTGAGTTTATGGCTGAAACCCAGAATGGCGGGGTTGCAAGGGATTTTAAAGGCCATCTAGTTTCAGTCCCCCTGCCGTCAGCATGGACACCTTCCACTAGACCAGACTGCTCAGAATGCCATCCAGCCTGGCCTCACACACTTGCAGGGGTGGGATAACCACAGCTTCTCTGGACAATCTGTTCCAGTGCCTCATCACCCTCACAGTAAAAAATTTCCTTCTAGTATGTAATCTAAACCAGCTCTCTTTCAGTTTGAATCCATTCCCCCTTGCCCTGTCAGTACATGATCCTGTAAAAAGTCCCTCTCCATCGTTCTTGCAGGCTCCCTTCGGGTGCTGGTAGGTCACAACTAGATCACTGCAAAGCCTTTTCTTCTCCAAGCTGAACAATCCCAATTCTCTCAGCATTTTCTCATAGGACAGGTGCTCCATCCCTCTGAGTATCTTGGTTGCTTCCTCTGGATTCTCTCCAACAGGTCCATGTCCTTCCTGTGCTGAGGACCCCACAGCTGCTTTTGGCTCTACAGTGATACAGTTTACAAAGGAGAAAAATTGGATCATCTTTATTGAAGACTGATATTTTCTTCCACTTCAAGCTTACCAGAATTAAGTTATGGCATGCTTCCAGGAGAGACTATTTGTATTGCCTTTCAGTTAGTTGTGTTTGAAGAGGGAGACAGCTGGAGTGTGTAAAGGCATTTCAGCCAGCTTGGCGGGCCCCTGGCTTTCAGTCTGGAGAATGGAGCTGTGCAAGTTGCAGGGGACCTCGTCGAAATGATGAGAAAAGAGTTGGAGCAAACCCTTGTCTCTGTTGAAATCAATTGAACTACCATTAGCATGAGTCCAGGTTTCATCCATAAACTTAAGTAGGGTATTTCTCTTTCTAGGCAGCCTACAGAAACGTTTCTATCTGTTGGCATTTATTTTCATGTTTCTTTGTAATGATTGCATAATTGGGATGTATCTGTAATGTCAGAAGTGTAATAGGTTAAGTAGCATAAATGACTGTTAGGAAGAGAAGAAACACAGAACTGCAGAACCGTGTTTGCTTTAAACTCCTATCAGTTTAGTTGTTCAGTTTAACTATTTAGTAGTCAGAGCTGTTGTGATAAATGGCAGTGATGGGTGTTTAGGCACCAGTGCTAAACACAGAGGAGAAAAACCACCCTTTTTTTCCTTTCTCTTAAATGGAAATCATTCAATATGCTGCTAATGGCTTCTCAGTTGACCAGAGACTGGGTTTGGTGCCCCTGAGCCTTAATGTTGTCGTGATAGACTCTGGTTTTAATCTGACAAGAGATGTATGCTGTTAGCATTTTGTTAAAGCTGGTAGCAAATGCTGTGTATACAGCATCAAGCCCTTGAATTTAAGGCTTTAGTTCAAGTACTAAAAAAAATATTTGGTATCTAAGAGACTGGTTGATTACTGATTATACTTTTATCAGTGTGCATATCTGGGTTCTTTTTCTATTACCTGAAGGTAGAATAACAATGCTTTTTAAGCATTTGCATTTTTTTCCCTCTAGATCAGTGATGCCTTTGAAAGGAATGTTTTCAACTTTCTTTTATTTTTATTTGGGGGGAGGGGAGATGGGTGTTTGAAAACAATGCAATTTTTTTTTCAAATGTGATTCTCATAGTGACTAAACATTCGAGTCCTTTTGTGACTTGATTGATATTTTAATATAATACCCTGTTATAATTTTTTCAGCTTTTTACAAATGTTTCTGTATGACTGATGAAAACTCTGTAATCTGCCTGACAGCAGCATGTCCCATGTCTCAGACCAGAGCTGAGTTGAGGATGCTAGAGCTGCTGGAGAGGAAATGATAATGAACCATTTAAATTTTTTAAAATTTATTCTGAGAGAGGGGAAGAAAGGTGTCTGTGTTAATGCTACAGATATAAAACCTCTTGACTGCTTTCCAGTGTCCTGAGACCTGTGACAGGTGACCCCCAGGGGAAAGGGTGCAGTAAGTGGAATTTGGTGCATGCCCAAGGGACAGCACTTTTTGTGGTGACTACAACTCTAGCTGTGGATGCTGGTATAGTCCACAGCATCTGCCACCATGGTGCTCCTGCCTGCTCATGGCTCCTGAGAAGGGGTCAGGGGCCTGGTTGGCCCCTTGATACAGTTTTGTAATGAAATCAAGTTGTTTGCTGTCTTAAGACTCTTAGTGTCCTTACTCCTGGAATTCTTGTGGTCTTTTAATTATTTCCTGGAGACATTAGTTCTCCCTCACTGGTTTGTATTGTTTCTTGTCCTTTGATTAATACTTGTCACTTCAGACTTTAAAAAGAAGGGCCAAACTCAAGGAACTTCGTGGAAATTACAGCTCTATTAATAGGTGAAATGGGACATAACTCCTATGCAAAAGGTGTAGCTATTGATCCAGTAGTACTGCTTTTATGGGAAGAAGTGTTCTGAGCATCTTGACTGAGCTTCCTTAATTTGGCAGGCATAAAAGGAGCTGCACGTTCCCTCTCTTCCTCTAAACGCTGATGGCCTTTCAGTGTGAAACACCACACAGTGTTTATTTTTATGCCCTTTTAATGTTTTGTGGAGGGTTTGTTTAGCTTCCCTTCGTAATTTTTAATAGGAAGTCTTTGAAGTTGGGTTGTGGATGAAAAATCATGTTGGCAGCCTGACTATTCATTGTTGACTCCTATCTTCTTTAATTGTTCATCTATAAAAATCTGGAAGGGAGTGTGTTCAGAGAAACTGTGAAGCAATGTATATTTCTGGAAAGGGGAAATAAACTTGTAATTATTCTCAGCTATTATTTGTCACGTGAAGATGTTACATACTAATGGTTGCAGATGGTTTACACAAAAACTATACACACTGCAAGCCTTCTTCATTGGGAGCTATGGTTTTCTGTTACACAGTATGCTAGAATGGAAAAGGTTTTTTTCTGCCTGCAGCTATGTATTACCCTTATTCGCTGTTGCTAGCACAAACTCTCCTTAATATGCATCCAGCAATGGTTAAGATTTTTTCCATCGGTGACTTCACATTTACTCATGTAGATGGAAGATTCTCCTAAGGTTAAAAAGGTAAGGACATCAGTGTGCAGGAGTCTTTGATGGAGAGCATGGCAGAAAAATCAGATGTGAATGAGGCAGTTAAGGTTTTGGTTTTATATTTCTGTGTTCTTGTTCAAGTTCAGGATCTGCTTGTATTTTAAAATGTATTTATGAGTACGTAAGCATATTGTACTGTGATACATATGTGTGACTGTAGACACAGCGATTGCTTCATATTGTGGAGTAGTAAAACAATCCTATCATGTGCTTACATATATTTTATTCTTCAAAATCAGTACAGACATCTGTAGAATGTTATTTGAATTACAGTTTGTACAGTAAAAATAATAAAAGGCTGCATTCAGTATGAATTTGCCTGTTAAAATAATGCAACACAAAGGAAGGGTGAGAAGGTAGAACAGAAGTCAGAATTCAGCATTTCTGATGCAAGGTGACTGGTCAGAAGAGATACCAATTGACTGGTTTGGTCTTAGCAGACATACTCCAGGTCAGCCAGCCTCACCTGCATCCCTGGAAAGGTGATGAAGCAACTCATCCTGGATGTCAGCTCTAAGGGTGTGGAGGAAAAGAAGGTTATCAGGAGTAGTCAACAGGGATTCACCAAGGAGAAATAATGACTTGACCTATCTGATCGCCCTCTGTGGTGGAATGTCTGGCTGTGTGGGTAGATGAGGGGAGAGCAGTGCCTACCTTGGCTTCAGCAAAGCTTTTGACACCGTGTCCCATGACATCCTCGTAGGTAAACTCGGGAAGTGCGGGTTAGATGAGTGAGGTGGATTGAGAACTGGATGAAGGGATGTTCTCCCATGATGTAGTGTCTGACTGCAGACCAATTGCTAGTGGTGTTCCCTAGGGGCCAATACTGGGTCCGGCCTTGTTCAGCTTATGTCTCAGTGCTCTGGATGAAGGGACAGAATGTACTCTCAGCAAGCTGGTTGCTGGTACAGAAGTGGGAGGAGTGTCTGCTTTGCCAAAAGCCTCTGTAGCTATTCAGCAAGACCTGGACAGGCTGGAGAGTTGGGTGGAGAGGATCTTAATGAAATTCAGTGAAGGCAGGTGCAGGGTCCTGTACCTGTGGAAGTAAACCCCCGTAAAGCAATACAGGGGGCTCAGCTGCTAGAAAGGAGCTCTGGAGAGAAGGACCTGAGAGTCATGTTGTACAACAAGCTGTCCATGATCCAGCAGTGCCCTTATGGCCAAGGAGGCCAAAGGTATCCAGGACAGCATGAGGAGGAGCATCGCCAGCCGGTCAAGAGAGGTGATCCTGCCTCTATTTTGCCTTAGTGGGGCCTCATCTGAAGTGCTGTGTCCAGTTCTGGGCTCTCTAGTCCAATAAAGGCCAGGAAATACTGGAAAGAGTTCAGTGGGAGGCTGTGGAGATGATAAGGGGACTGGAGCATCTCTTAGGAGGAGAGGCTGTTTAGCCTGGAGAAAAGAAAACAGGATTTTATCAATGCATAGAAATACCTTAAGGGTCGGTGTCAAGAGGATGGAACCAAGCTCTTTTCAGTGGTGCCCAGCTACAGAACAAGGGGCAGTGGGTACAAACTAAAACACAGGAATTCCGTCTAAATATGATCCATCTACCTTACTTTGACGGTGCCAGAGTACTGGAACAGGCTGCAGAGAGAGACTGTGGAGTCTCTTTCTCTGGAGATAGGCACAGGTAAACCTCCTTTAGAAGGGGATTGAAGAGATGATCTGCAGAGGTCCCTTCCACCCCCAACCATTCTGTGATTTTTGTGACTCTATGACTTGGCTTGATAGTCAACTGTCTGACTAAAACTAGTCATGAGGGCACAGTATATGGCTAACTAAAACTGCTTGAATGTTTACATACTTTAGGGGAAAAGACAGTTTTGAAGAAAAAGCTTTTATTGGTTTGGCAGAATGATTTTATCAGCACTAGAGGAGAGGCAGGATAATAGGATGAGATGAAGTAATCTAACTGCTTTGAAATAGCCCAGCTGCTACAATTTTGCATCTGATTATGTATTTCGAACTAGAAGATTTTATAGTTTCCTTTGAGGCAATAACAATAACAGTTTATGGAAAGAGCCAGCACTTACCTTGTCTTTCTCTTACTCTGCAGGTGCTTGGCACACTGAACTTACTGATCTCTGTAGGATTTGTGCTGTGGTCCATTTATTGAAGATGTGAAACAGCATTGATTCTGAGATTGGAATTACTGACAGACTGGAGGAAATTTTAGTCCTTGTGATGCACATGGACATGCTGAATTATAAGTAACTCTAGCTTCTTCTCCCCTCCCCTCCCTTCCCCTCACTCAGCTATCTCAGGGTTCATAGAGATTTCAATGGTTTGTGTGCCTGTAAGTTTGGAACAGAAGTGACCAAAAAATGGGGGACCAGCAATTGTATAAAACCAATCATACTGCCAACAACAATGAGAACTTGTACTACGAACAACACCAAATGAACTCCCTTCCATCTCTAAATCATAGCTACGGGACATCTGTTCTGGATGTTCCCCAGGCGTCCCCCCTCTCCCCTCCATTTCCCCAAGATTCAAGGGACAGTATAGCTTTACCTGTAGGTTCAAAAAGTCTTGGGTCGATGGATACATCTAGACAAACCAGTTGGACACATTCTGGCTCAGGAAACCACGTCCCAGCGAGGAACAGTTTGAATAATCAAAGCGCAATGTGGAGCCCCCTCGGGCAGGGGGAGTCCCATGACGGATACCAATATTCTTACCCTCAACCCAGCGAAAACCGATCGCAAAAAATTACCAGTGGGGCCCTGCACAAATTGGACTCCTTTACACAAGTATTTGCTAACCAAAATCTGAGAATTCAAGTCAGCAACATGGCTCAGGTTCTGCACACCGAGTCCTCAATGGTGGATAATTCTGGTGACAGTGCGCTCAGGCAGCTGCTGTCCCAGAAGCCAGCGGTTGAGCAACAACCCATAACTTCCACCGTGCAAAGATACCAACCACTGCCACAGCAAACACACCAGAATTTTGCAAGCACACAGCAAAAGCAACAAATGCAAGTCATGCAGCACCAACAGTTGTACTATGACTACCAGCAGCACTTATCACAGATGCAGATGCATTCTGCGTTCCAGCAGGGACAGGCGCACGTTCCGCAAATGCAGTCCCAGCAGCTCCTGCCGCAGCAGATGCAGCACTTGCAGCAGCCTCAGTACTACGCTCAGCCCCAGCAGGGACACCAGCGGCTCTCGATCCAGGAGATGCAGCAGCAGCAGCCAGCTCGGCAGCAGCGGCAGTGTCCGGTGCAGATCGCTCAGTATTACCAAACACAACCTGTCATGCAGCAGTTACAGCAGCAGCAGCAGCAAATGCAATTGCCGCTTCCTCCGTATCACAGGGAACCCGATCCAAAGACTATGCATGAACCACACCAGTACTCTCAGGATCCCAGTCATCCTGTGCAGCTTATCCAGTTGGGAGCAGTGCCTCAGTATTGCTTCCAGGATCCCCACGAACAGTACAGGCACTTGTACCCCCAGAGCTTACTGCAGCAGCAGCAGCAAGATCAGCAGAAGCAATACCTGAGCGAGGGCAGAGTGCCATCCCTGAACTCCCACATTGGCCTCACTCCACCAGAGACCGCCGAGGATCCCGCACGGCAGGACATCAATTCTGTAGGTAACGCTGTCCCTCATCGAACTCTTTTGCCACCCTCGGGAGTTCATCTGAACAACAAAAGCTCTCAGCAAGACTCCCCTGGCACCACTTGGGCTCAGGTAGGTTGTATTTTAGATCCATGCCCAGCCAAATTTGTTTGCAGAAGAGTAGCAAAGTGTGGAAACAAAGTGGTTTCAGCTAAGGCAGAAGGTTAGGATGGGAGCTGTGGGCATCTCTGCGATGGGGAACTGTTGGGAAACTTCATTACCAGACTTTTGTCTGCAGCTCTGGGTTGGCTTTGGGCCAGGCTGGCAGCAGTGCAGAATTGTTGCTGTGAGGCTGCTGCTTTGCTTGTGTGAGGCTTTGGGAAGTTCTGCCTCAGTTTCTTGGGAAGGAGGGACCCAGTTACAACAAAGCCTTCCTGCTAATTCTTGGACACTGCAGACTCACTTGTTGAGGAGCAGTTTGTCAACTCTGTGCTTCTGGGTCAAAGCAAAGGCTTCAAACAGCAGGTGAATGAAGAAAACTTGAACTACTAGTGCTCACAGAGGCAGATTTGGAGTGTGGCTCTCAACTCAGAGGCTTTTAATACTAGTAAAATTGTATGCAAAATGCAGACTTAATGCTGTGAGGACCTTCATTTACACAATATTACCTGAAAAATTATTTTCTCAACTTTTTCCACTCTTTTCCATTCTCCTGTTTTGATAGCAGGTTCAACTGTCAGATGGCAGACTGCATCCACTGTCCCCAGAACAAAGGTATTTTTAAAAGATTATTTTTGTCTTTCTAATTAAATATGAGAAATGCAAAGGCGATAATGTATTTAGGGGGAAAAGCACACAGTCTGGGTGTATAATAATTGTTGCTCTTCTAGAAATACATTTAGTTTTGTGCTTTGTGATTTTAAGTTTGTCTGATTTCTGGCATCCCCACAAAAAAAAAAGTGATAGACTCAAATAAATGTTTTATTTATATTAATATATACACACACACACATATATATATATATATATATATATACACACACACACACACACACACACACACATATATATATATATATAAAAATAAATAAAAGCAGGGGAGCTCCAGTGTTGCATTTATAAGAAAAGGGATGCTGCGTGGTCTGAATTTGTATCTTTGGCAGCAGAAATCTTCTGTTTCTTAAGGTCTCAGGTCTGAAGGGCCAAGGTGTCCATCAGAGTGGTTGCCTACCATAAATTAGAGGCATTGTGTCCAAGTACTTGTTAATTGCTGTCACAAGTGGGGAAATGCTGGTCTGTCATGGTAGATCTCATGGGTCTCAGATTTTCTGTATTGATGAGCATGTCCTGCTCAAAACTTCCCTTTTCCCCATCTTGGGAGCAGCTGATCTAGGTTATTGGCCACGTATTCCACTACAGTCACCATGTGCTTACTTGTGACTTCATTACCATCTAGCTGTAAAATTTTATTAACTTTCTTGATTGAAAAAGCTCCCTCTGCAGCAAAGGGAACATGCCAAACTAATGTTTTTTCTTCTGTTCCATGCTCTGAAAAAATGAATATAAAAATAGTGGCCAGAACAGAGAAACGCTTCCTGAGAGAGCCGATGTGAAGAACAAGCTGATGTGTTCAATATGCTTGAAGGAATTTAAGAGTTTGCCTGCTCTAAATGGTCACATGAGGTCACATGGAGGAGTAAGAGCATCTCCTAACTTCAAACAGGTAGCAGTCCGTTTAACTTCAGTACTTGGCACAGTCCTTTTGTGTTGATATTTGCTTGCTTTGCCATGCTTTGCTTTGCTGTCAAAACTTGTTCTTCTCAGCACTGTTTTGTTATGTCATACCCCATGGAAGTAGAAATGCACATAATTGTGTTAGTTTGTAGGCCAGAAGTACTGATTTGAAGACAGAGGCAGTGGTGGAGGACAGATTAGTGTTTGTCCTTCTCTGTTTCTCTGCACGTTACAGAACACCCTACCGAGTCATATCAGGAGTGTCTAATTTTTTTTCCTCCTCATGTTTGTTTATTATATTGGAAATACCAGGAACATCAAGTCTTCCTTATTTTCATTTGAGCTACTTGGATGACTAAGGAATATTTATTGGAAGCTTTCCCAGGCTTTAACTGGAGGAGCAGAATTGTTGAATCTTTGACAGCTTCCTTCCAAAGTGTTTTAGTTGTATAAGTATCAACAAATACCAAACCAAAAATGTGTTTGAGTTGTTCTGCATAAAAATAAGACACCCTGTCAGTCAGTCATTATCCTGATATTTTAGAAATTCTGTCCTAACAGGGAATACCATAGGAAGGCAAAGAGCTACCAGAGTTCCACAGATCATGTTTTTGTTTTTAGTTGGGTGATGGAGAATTCTGTGTTTGTAGTGATGAAAAGAGACACGTTTGTCTCCCCTCCTGCAAGTTTCCTTGTAAAGGTGCTTCAGGTGATTATTTGTCACCAAGACTGAATCCTATGTAGGAGTCACAAGTAGCCTGCCAGCTTCATTTGAGGCAAAAAAAAGAGTCCCGAGAAGAGGAACACTGTTGTGTGTTTTGTAACCCTGGCCACTTCTTTTCAGCCACGGTGCACACGTTGTGTAGTGCATCGATCCAGAAGCAGCGCTCCCTCACTCGGGCTGAAAGCCTTTAATTGTCTGTGCAGGATGAAGGAGAGAAACCACCCCAGCAGCCGCTGTCTAAAGAGGTGGATGGCCTCGCGCCCATCGTCATGCCAGTGTCTGTCCCTGTAAAGCTTCTGTCACCTGAGCCCAGCACGCAGCCCTCTGCCAGCACTGCCACAGTCACAGACAAGCCTGCCAACTCTGTGTCAGATGACGAGATGCCCGTTCTCGTGAAGATGACTTGCTCTCCACCGTGCAGTCCAAAAGTGGCCAACCCCTGCTCATCCTCTGTGAGTGCTGTGTTTCTTGCCACTAACTGTCCTGTGCTTGTTAAATCCCTTTGCTTGTAGTGCTGCTGCTTTCTAAAACATCTGTATTTTAGAATATTTTCTGGAATCTTTACGATTCCTAATAAATAAAAAAACAAATCCTGTAGCATCAGAGCATTTCTTCCTCAGTCATTTAAAAATACTAATTTTCCTTTGCTGAGGAATCGGGATCTCAGTTGGAAAACAAATAATTTGAAATTGGAATGTGATATTCTTTCACCCCACTAGAACAAAGGGATTTACTATCTTTTTACTGGTTTCGTTTTTTTCCTTTTCAGGCTGCTTCATTGTTACGTTATTGCTTAAAATCAGCAGTTTTATTTCTTCCTGTTTTCTGAAGTCAGATGTATGTGCTTCTCATTTCAGCCAAAGAGAGTGCAGTGCTTAGGCTGTGTGCTCTAAGCAATATGAAGCTCAGAGTTTTGCAGTGAAGTAATTTTTCCCTTTCTCCCTGCATGCATCAGCTGTAAGGGTTAATCACTGGGATTTCTGATAGAGGAAAAAAAGCTCTGCTTAGTGCTTTCGTTTCGCTTATAAAACTGAAATGGTCAGGCAGCATGAGGAGTTGATGAGTTTGAATGAGATGTGAGAATATTCATTATTATTTTCCTGAAGGAATCCTGGAGCAAGCAGTATTTATTTCGTGTTCCGGTGTAGCAATGGATTCTGCTCATGCCTTCAAATCCATTTTGGCAGACTACGCCATGATAAGGGATTACTGGGGAGTATAAGTGCTGTATGGTATTATCTGTACAATGCAGAGAAATATCCTTGTGATATTTTTGATTTTCTTTCTTCATGTGAGGCTGATGGACAAATGAGGAATAAGCATTATAGCAGAATGGGTGACTCCTTAAAGTATTCACTCCCGACTCTTCATTCAGACATACCCACTAATTTTAAATATATATAAGACATACATGTATATATAAAATCTTTCCTCTCTTCCTTTAAGACAGAGGTTTTACTTATAAACTTCCACTTTACTGCAAAAGCCATCATTTCACAATTCTTAGTAACTCAGCGATAGAATTTTTCATTTCTATTTCTAGTTCCACTAAAGAATAGGGACAGCCTTTTCTGAATCCTCAAGCTCTGAGTGGGAGATCTTCTCTAGAGACACCAGAGTAGGTGGCTTGGGCTTGTGTATTTCTGCAACATATATAAAGTTGACTTGATTAAATTTCCCAGTGTTTAGCAAAATGCACATTCATTCCCTCAAAATGATGCTTGTGATCTCTGTTACTGCCCCGACAAACCAAACTCATGCAGTTCCCTCTCTGGACCCTATCTTTTATATAAGCAGTAGCATTGGAAACATTAAAAGATCAAAAGATGCACAGTTTCCTCCTCTTCTGTAGAGAGATTGTGCCATTGAAGAGAGCTTTGTTTTTTTAATACCAAACAACTGAAGCTGTGTTGCATTTATTTATACTGTGCTTTGAGCTGTCCAGAAAAGCTCCCACAAAACTCACGGAATCAATAAAATGAAACAGTGAAAAGGAACTAAACATTCAGTGAGATTATGGGTTGGTGAGCTGAGGCTAGCAGTCAAGTGAGGTCCATCAGGATCTGTCCATAGAGGATCTAACAAGGAGCAGCAGCAGGGCCCAAAAGTATGCATTCTGTCTTTGATAATGGGAATTGGTTACTAGAACTTCAGAAAAGTAGGGTGGTTCTTCAAGGGTGCTTCTGCACTGAGAGCCCATGGACACCACTATCTCCTTTATTGCTCAGTGTGACCTTTTTTGAAAGCAGTGTTGGCATAGGTGTGCTCTAGGTGAAGCAGTGTAGGAGACGGAGATGTTTGGGATTTCTGAGATGTTGCATTGGTTTGCTTTGCACTTGTGTGAAAGGACTACCAGCTCTTTGACACTTGGAGTGTAGAACAAAATGATCTTTTAATCAAAGACTTGGATCTGGCCTTCTGGGTCTGTTTTTTAGGTTTTGGGTTGTTTATTTTTGTTTTTTTTTTCCCTCTTCTTTATAAACACTAAATGTTCACCATCTTGATGGACTTTATCTGTCATTACAGGTAACTTTCACTGTTCCGAATGCCCATTATAAAAAAAAAATCCTCTGCAAAGCTGCATTTTCTTCTCTGCAGAAGAAAGCCTCTTCCAAAACTAATTTTTTTTACAGAGAAAAAATGTCAACAGCTGTTGGAGAGGATGCAGCCATGATCTAACAGAGAGGACAGGACCTCTGTAATCAAAAACATTTCCTCAAGCTGGAACTTATTAACATAAGGGATAAAGGGTGACTGTGGTAATGCTTGTTTAACATGATTTTTATTGGGTGAATGTGATTCTCAAGAACCACCCAGGGTGTAAAGATGTATGTTGTCTAAACATACATTGTAGTAATTTGCTTTATGTAGTAGTAGAATTTACCAGATGATGCAGACATTCTGGAGTTAACACTGTCAGAATTTTCTTCTGCTTCCCAAATTTATTCTAAAGACAGCCTACAGCCTAAGTACCTTAAATCAGTACATTTAATAATACTGTGTTCATCTAGCAGCTTCTGTGTATTCCTAAAGCACAACCTGAGGACCTGTTTCTTCCTACCTTATCTCCACTTCCCCAAGAAATCCAGATTCCAGGTTTGCATAAATTCTTTGCCCTCTGCTTCTGTATACTCTAGGGATTTGTTATCGAGTTATCTTTTTAACATTCAAATTCTAGGAGTCTGGGCATGTTAACAGTGTGTGAATTTCCGAAGTGGTCATCTACTACCCTTTTTTCTCCAAGGAAAGAGGAGAGAGTTAAGTTCAAGATTTGTAGCAGCTGGACTGTAATCAAGCTGATGGGAATGTAGTGATAAGAGGCAAAGAATTTGAATTTATTACATTTTTCCTCCTTTCCTGCTGCTGAGTACTGCAGTAATTTCACTGAGCTCATGTGTCCTTCTTGGTCTCACTAAACAAATGCATTAGAAAACCTCTCATATAAAGTTTCTAATAAACTGTGACTGGGTAATGAAGTGTCTCCCACCAGCCTGTGTGCAGTGCAAATAGAAGTGCCCAGAGTGTCTGGGTAATGATGAAGAAGGGTGTGGGAGGCTCATGGTCTGGGAGAGCAGTTCCCTGCACTTTCAGCCTCTCCATGTCCACCTCTGTGGCTCAGCCCTACCTTCACCCAGAGGGCTTGCTGCTTGGGGTGAAGGATAATTTGTCCTGGTTTTTCTCACTCCTCTGAGGTTTCTATGTAGTGCCCGATACTGTACTGGCCAGGGTTATTATAGTGGTACCTGAATAATTGCCTAGTAACAGCTTTTCTGGAACCATTGCCCAAAGCTGTTGAGGATTGTGTGCAAACCACATTTAAGCATGCCTGAATGATGACATTCTCTGTGTTTTCATTTAGGAAACTAGCAAAAAGCCTTATCCAAGTGCTGTAAAATTGGAAGAAAACTTCAAGCCGTTGCAGGACAAGAAGAAGTATCGGCACAGACCCGAACCTCTCTTCATCCCTCCTCCTTCCTTCAACCTCAGCATGTCCCACTCGGGTGCCACGCTGTACCAGAGCCAGCTTCGCTCTCCGCGCGTTCTGGGAGATCACCTGCTGGACCGGACGCACGAGCTGCCCCCCTACACTCCACCACCCATGCTCAGCCCCGTCCGGCAAGGGTCTGGTCTCTTCAGCAGCGTTCTCACTTCTCACAGCACATCACATGCTCAGCTGCCACTTACTCCACTGACCCCCACTCCTCGGGTGCTCCTCTGTCGATCCAGTAAGTATTGCATTTACAGAGCAGCAGTACAAAGGAGAGACCGCTGTCCTCTCTCCTTGTGTCACCGTGTTGATGGGTTTTGTGCGTGCTCACACAAAACAGTTCTGCTGCTTCACAGAAAAGGTCCATTTTAATGGCAGTTTTGCCTTGGATTTTGTGAAGTTAAGGCATAAAGGGAATAGAGGAGCCTAATCTGCCAGTAAGGCTGTAATCGTTCCATGGGGTCTGCCTCAAGAAAGGACCACCTTGCCTCTTGTTACATCTGGGCCTTCTGAAGTGGAAGAAAAAGACCCAGTTTGAGACGTGGGGTTCATGTTAAATATTTGTTGTTCAGCACTTCACAAGAAAAGGTGTGTGATCAATCAGAATCAAGGCAGTAGAAATCTCTGCTAGTTCAGACATTTCTATTACCTATAAAAATGTAGACTGTTTCTAAATATCGATAAAGGGTTGTTTTTGCATCATAGACTGGAGTAATGTTGGTGTTAGTAGGGAGGTGGCAGTGAAGCCTGGGAGGGTCACCAGCAGCAAAATAGTGATACTCAAATTGCAATCTCTGTTTCAGATAGTATTGATGGAAGTGTCATTCCGGTGACGCCTGGGCCTGGAGAACAGACTGTTGAACCGTAAGAAAAACAATATTTTTTGTCACTGTTTTTATAGATCAGCTCCAACCTCGAGCCCGTGGCCTGAAGTGTTTTGAAATACTTCAGGAAGTATTCAACTGCCTGAAATCATATTGGGCTGGATTCATTTAATGTTTCTGTGGATAGTGGCTAAGGACTTTTGTAGCAGAGTGGCTGTGGAAGATAAAGATGTCATGGCTCAAAGTTAGTGATGGCTGGGAAGAGTGCTGTGAGGAAAACTTGCCAATCCAGTACTCTCGCTTTTGTGTATATATATGTATATATATGTATGTTAAGAGTGGAGCTTTGGAGTGGTGGTGTTACCTGGCAGGTTCCCCAGGGCAAAGTGCAAACAGAGTTGTCCCTCAGCAGTCTTTTTTGCTCTCTGCTGAAGATTGCCATTCTCTGTGGAACAGAAATTTGCTGTTTCTGATGTCTAGCCTCTTTGCTAGTCATGCATATAAACTAGCTTGGGTTGTCCCTAAGGTATGATGTCTCAGTATGGCTTAAATTGCATATTGAAATTTTTGTTTTTCCCCAAGAGATCAGTTCTCTCTAGTATTCAAAATACTTATCCCACTGGGAGTAAAGCATTGCATAAAGCAATCTGACACAATTTCCTGCCACTTCAGTGCAATAAAAGTTTTGTTGGAAATAAAGTGAGCACTAATCTGACTTTTGTTTTTTCTACACGTTGTGTAGTTGAATACTTATTTATTTACTCTTCTTTATAGGCGAATCAATATTGGGTCCAGGTTCCAGGCTGACATTCCTGAGCTGCAGGACAGATTGCTAATGGAGAAAGATGTGCACAAGGCTACTTTGGTTTGGAAACCATGGCCAGAACTGGAGAACAAAGTCTTCCAACAAAGAGGTACAATGACTTGGTGTTTTAGAAGTTCCTACATCAGCCTTTGCCTGTTGAAGAAAGAGGCATTGTTTTCTTGTGTCTGTACTGAACAAAACGTTCAAGAAGAATATTAATTGCTGAGAGTGCAGTGCAGGAGACTAGAACTACATGCTATAGATTCAGAGTAACAGCATTATATAGTGGCATTTAAAGGGAAGTCTGTGTGAACTGTTTTCTGGCAGCCAAGGGGGAAAGGTCATCACTGGGAAGTTGGGTACTGAACTGCCTGGTAAATGCAGAGGTCACAGCTGAGAGGCAGCTGATGGATCCTGGGCCTGTCCTGTGACCGTAGTTGAGAGGAAATGTAGCAGGCTTGGTGGGTTCTACCAGTCCTGAGCAGAACTTTTTCCTGCTCAGGTTCATTCTGTTTCTCCACTCTGTCTGGAGCCTTCTTGGCACAGCAACGTCACTGGCAAGTCATTGCCTCACAGGCAGATCTCTGGCTCTGGAGTAGCCTGTCCCATCCCAAGGATGTGCTCCGTTCCATTCTCTCCTCAGTGATCCTGAAACAAGGTGATGAGATGCTGAGGAGAAAAAGTGTGAGAGAATCTGCTGGTGTGAACTATGTAGTCTTTGAGAGGCATTACAGAATCCTTGGCTCCAGATGTTTGACTGACAGGCTACTGTATTAGCAGTAAAATGTTGACTTGTTTCTGACAGTGGAAGACCTTTTAAATATGAGCTGTTCCAGTGTGTTACCTGGTGGAGGAACTAACTCAGAATACGCTTTGCACTCTCTCTTTGAAGCAAAAGGAGATATTATGGTAAGATAAAAAAGCTGAAAGGGGAGATACGATCCTCTTCTGCAGATAAATTAGCATGCTTTATTAAATGGATTTAGATATGGTTATATAAAAAAGATTTCTGATTGATTTGAAATTATGCTTTAAACATCCTGTAACATTTTTGGGGAATGTCTTTTCCCTTTATTCTCTAATAAATTTAAATTTCAAAGCAGTGCCTCTCTGAAGGCTTACTGTATATTTCATATAGATAAGATTACTTAGTTTATAGCCTTGGGGCTTTGAATGTCTCCCAGTGCTGGCTCCAGCCCTGATATTTCACAGGCTTTATATTTGGTCAAAGAGAGCTTAGTCCTCCTCTAGCCCTTATAAAAAAACCTTTTTTGGATCAGCAATCACATCTACTTATTTGTTCAGAACTGTGAGGTAATTGCACACAGTTCTTATATAAATAATGCATTTCAAATATTTGCATTAGTTTAGTGATGGGAATGTTATTAACTAAGGCAAAACATCCATTTTGCCCAGTGTTAGGGAAAGGCAAGGCCTCTTGCACGAGTTCCTGGAAAGCCAATATAAAACCAAATGCAACAAAACATGGGGCTGGAATGAGTCTCACTGGATTGGCTAATACAGTGGGTTTTAGCTTGTGTCCCAGTTTCCTTAGGCTCTGTTAGCTGTATCTGAGGGGGTCTGAGAATGTCAGGATGTGGAATTTGCTTTACAGAGAGTCTGCATTTTCAGGGGAAAAATTTTAGGGATCCATAAATCCTCTGTTTTCCTGATCTGAAGGACAATTAGCTATACTTGCAGTCATTCTTGACAGATGTTGACCTACACAGATATTCTAAAATATTTTATGCTATAAATATTAATGCTGTCAAACCAACCATTAAATATTAATATTAATTAACATTATCAAGTCAAACACTATAAATGTATTTGTTTGTGGCAGGCAGAAGGGAGGGAAAGATCTGGAAGTTGCTAAGTAATAGTCACATTTGTGCTCATTAAGGCAGGACAGGTGCACATTAGGTGCTCTTCTGTGAGGTACAGTGTTAATGGGCCTCCGAGTAATTTGATGTGATTTTATATGACAGAAAAGAGAAAAGAGAGAAAATTAACTCATATATTCATACCAAATAGTCTTCTAAATGCAGTTTTACGCCACAGCTGATTGCTTTTCCTAATTCTGTTTTTCCCTGCTTTTTCATTTAGGTTGCTCTTGAAAAACTGCTGTTGAGAAAGCCAGTGAGATTGAAGTGTCATCCTTTGTCAAATTACCACTATGCCGGTAGGTTTTCTTGTGATCTTTCTATCTGTTACACAGTCCAAGCCTGGCATCCCAGACTGGCGTATGGGGTCACATTGCACTCTGTGTTGTCTGCTGCAGGGATGGCAGCATTTAATAGAGATGATGTGGACAGTGCCAAGGGTACTCCCAGAGCTGTTTCTTGCAAGTTTAGCAGTTTTATACATGACTGACAACGTACAGAAGCTTTGCATCCATCTTGCTGTGTAGGATTCCACAGATTTAAAACTGCCTCGGGTGATTCTTTAAACTGAAATTTAACAATTTCATCTCCTTTTAAAACTGCTTCTATTCGTAATTTGTAATTTAGTATCACTAATGTCTTAATTTGCTTGTACATAAATAATCTGCCATCCTGCCTGCTTCTTCGGAGGTGGTGGTGCACAGTAAATGAATGTGATGATCATGAGCATCCTTCCAAAGAGGCAGAGCTGTAATTCTCACTAGTATCTTAGTGCTGCTTACAGAGCCTCTGTGTGGGGATCTGGTCAAAAAAGTCCGGGTTGGTGACTTGTTTCATAAAACACAGCAAGAACTGCATTGTGGTGTGAAACAGAAGTGAAATACAAATGTGGTGTTAAGGCATTGGACTTCAGTTGTGTCACCCAAGCAGAGATGGCGAATGTCTCTCCTATGCAGTCCCCCATGCTACTGCTTAAAGCTTTGTGGTGGTTAACAATTGCTGAGACACAGAACAGGGTTTTACATAAGACATTTAGAACTTCATCTGCAGTTCAGGCTTGATAGGAAACAAGCCAAGAGTCTCCTGGTGGTCAGTCAATCACAGTGTCCAAGGTCATGTACTCAGTTAACAGACACTGTTCAAAGTAAGTGTAGAAGCAGTGTACTTCTGGCTGTAGCAGTCCACTGGAAAGACTTCCAAGTAACAAGAAAAGCAACTCCTTAACCCCTTGGCTTGAGAACAAGAACAGAAATGTGTTTGATGGCAGCTGATAATGACAATGAGTAAATGTGAACATCAGGTTTCTGGTTTTGTCTGGGGGAGGTGCTTGGTGCCTTTGACAGCACCTCTGTTGCAGTCCAAAGGGTGGACATGGGAATGGAGGGAGAAGGAGGACATCAGCCAGGAGCTTTGATCAGGGTCTCTTGCCTGAAGAGAAGAGATGACACCAGATCGTATGTGTGAGATAGTTCAGGGGCATGAGAGCAGGAAGATGAGGAGATATCCCAAAGCCTCTTAATCAGTAAACAATCAAATTAGCAGAGCAGATGAGAAATTTCTGCCTGTGTGGCAGAGGAGGAACAGTCTTTACTAAAGCAACTTCACAGTAGTTTCCAAGAGAATTCATTGGGATTCAGGAAGGACCCAAGAGACTGTTTTGTTTAATCTTTCACATGAAATGATGCTAATCCTTGGTAACTAGCACTGAGACCTGTGGACACATTTGAATACCTATTTCTTAAGCAGGACAGGAAGTTTGACTGTGCTTATCACAGCATGAAAGAAAATCTCACCAGTCTGGTTTTAAATGCTATAAAACAAGACAAAGCACTACTTTCTAATGCTCTTGCATGCAACATGTGATTGCAACTTACATTGACAGCATTGCTCTAGCACTGTGCAGCAGCTCTTGAATAACAGTTTATTTCTGATTAATAATGAGCCACTCAAGCCGTATGAGACTTTTTCACAATCTAGTGCATGAATAGCTTTAATATAACTTCAACTGGCATCAGTTTGGGATAACTTGATGTTTTCTGATCCATCCTCGGAAATCATGGCTCTCAGGGTTGCCACATTTAAAGGTGGAATACATTGAAGCAGAGCATGCCACTTACTCATGAGAATTAACTCATTCGAGTACCACAAACAACAGATACCCAAACTCATCCTTAGCATAGCCTTTGAATGAGGGTACAGGCAAATAGCTCACCTTTGAAACTTGCTGGCTTCTTAAGGAAGCCACTTGTAAAACTTAAGGATTTTCTGCTGTGTGCCAAGACAGCTGGATGTGCTGACCCAGGGCTCCTTGGAAGAACACCCTAATCTCTGTCCTAAGACTTTGCCATCTGTCAGGATGGTGTTTTAGAAAGAGAGAGGGAGCACATACCTAATACAAGAGGGGCACTGTTGCAAACACTTCAGTTGTTGTTGTTTGAACAGTGGAGTTTCTCAGGTCTGAAGTTCTGCAGTGAGAATTGCAGGAGAGACAGTATCTGACACAGGACACTTCAGGCAGTCTGGAAGCATCTTGTTGGTGCTGTAACAGGGTTGTGGATCAGATCCAGCATAAGTTGTATGTAGTGGATTTCAGCTACCTCTCCATGGGGTTCCCTGGGTGTACATGTAGCCCCCTTGAAACCCACAAATTAGGCCCAAAGTACACAAATCAATAGAAGATATTTCATGTCAGTTAATCAGTGCAAAAACAGTATGGCAGGAGAAACAAAATATGGAATAAATACCTAAACATAAAGATAAGCTTTAAAATCTGTTCTGTATTCTAAAGCCCCAAATTCTTTTTGCTGCATTGCAGATCTCTCTCTATGCACGTTCTCTGTATCTCCCTCAAGCTAACAAGAGCAAAAGTGGTTTCCCAGCAACCAGAGTTAAAAACAGCTTTTCTTCTGTTTCTTTTCCTACACAGGATTTATTCTATTAATTAGGTTACTTCCAATTAACCCGCATAATCTTATAAGGGTCTCTGCTAATGCCACAGCTATTGGGGAAAGTATGCAAGGTCCAACTATTCCATAGGTGTACAACAAAATCAGTTCATGGAAGTGATTCTATGTTATTATTTTTATTGTGTTGTCTTTTCTGGAGGGTGGGGTAGAGGCAGGAGAGCAGATTGACTAGAAAACAATAAAATCTCTCCCAGTGTTACCATGCTTTTTAAAGCTGTGTTTTAGCATACTAGAGTGGCCTCCTGGACTGAATGAGTGCATATACCCCTGCACAAAGGGAGGGTAAATGCAAATGAGTGACAACTTGTGTAAGAAGGAAATGATGCTGGTTCAGGGTGGAAAAAGATTGAAAGGCAGTGTGTCAGCAGAAAGATCTCTGGGTGATTACAGAATAAGTAAAACTTGTGACTTGAAGCCAGTGCCTTTCTCTGATACTTAAGAGAACTTTAAGTGTAATCTCTGTGGAAATAACTAATGCATGCATCTATCCAGTACTGGAAGAGCCTACAGAAAACAGGTTACAGAAAAGTTTGTAGTTTTCAGCATATAAAGGAGTGGTGAGATACCTGCTCTGAGCTTGTAAGCTTGGGAGCTGATGCTGAAAAACAAAACATTTGCAGTTAATAACATTGCTAGTTTTTTTTTTTTTTTTTTAGACAAAAGTAACTCATAGAGTTCAATACCATGGGTGGTGCCAAGACTCAAGTTAATTGAAATCAGTGGAGACTAAAGTGTTTCAATGGAGAGTAGTAACATAAAAAAATAAGGAATATTTGGGATTTCTTTTCATTAAAGTTATAGATGTTTCAGAAATTCTCAGACTGAAGTAGAACCTTCTCATACTGTAAGTCATTTCAAAGGCATCCACTTTATTATTTCTTGCATATCCTTCCTTTAATGTATGTAATGCTGCCCACTCCTAACAAATAGAGCACTGCTTTGATGCAGCAGAGCAATCCTGTGTTCCTTCTGTTTGCCTAATATTGAGAAAGCATAAATTTAGTTCAATTTAAATGTTGATTTCACATTTTCATGGGCAGTTAGGCCAGGGGACCAAACACAGAATAACAATATTCAGATGTTTTATATACAGCTTCCATTAAATTATAAAAACCACTTTGTGCATATTGCACATTGCAACAGTCTCTACCTACTTGTCGCCTCTGCCACAGAGGATTTAAATGTCTTATCCCAAACCGTGCAAGTGAAGAGCTTCAAAAGGATCTTACAAAATGAGAACAAAAGGATAGATGAACTTCTATGTCATCAAGTGTAAAGTTGCATGCATGGGAATAAAGAATTTAAGCCTTACATAGGAAATTATGAGCTCTGTGGTGGTACTTCTCAATTAGAATGAAAGTTTGGTATTGCAGTGCTAGTTCTAAGAAAGTATCCAGCTGTATTTTACAACAGCTAAAAAAATAGTCAAGCGTTAAGAGGATAGAAAACATGGTGATGCCACTGTGAAGGTCTGGATTTTATGTGGAATTCTTTGTGCCTTTCTGGTCATCTTTATTGCAATGTTTTAGTACTGGAAAAGGTTCAGAGGGAGACAGCAGTAATGATCAGAGGTTTGGGAGTGATAGAAAGGGCACACAATTCTGAATAGCATGGAGATGATGATCAAGGTCGAGTTCACTTTCTCCTCCACTTGAAGAATTAAGGGTCATCCAGTGAAGCTGCTGGGAGCCGGGAAACAAGGAAAGGGAGGTGCTTCTTCATGCAGAGGGTCCACTGATCTGTGAAACTCCTTGGCAAAGGATGTTTTGGGTACAAAACTTCTTGAGAAGCTTAATTGGTTGAAAGAAGGAGTGGCTCAGCACTTATAAGGGTAGCTACTAAATAAGCAAATTGCAGCAGACTCAGGAAATCCCCTGTGCCCAACATGGTCAGAGGTTAGGAAAAATTAGGGAGAGGCATTGTATTAGCTTGCCCTGATCTTACTGTTTCCTAGGCAACTGCCTGTCACCACTTCTGGAGACCAAATACTGGTTGGATGGACTGCAGGTCTGAGTCAGTGCAGCCAAGCTTGTATTTGGGTAGCAGCAATTACTCTTGTGCTTGAGACTTCCTGGTTCTTGTTTCAGATACGGTATCAACATAAAGGTGGCGAGTTTCTGTCGTTCATAGTGATTTCACTTTCTTTTTAAGGCTCTGACAAATGGACACATCAAGAAAGGAGACTGTTCAAAGAGGCATTGTCCACCTACAGCAAAGATTTCATATTTGTACAGAAAATGGTAAGGTTATTTCTATTGTGTCAATTGCTGGGATTTTTTTCTTTTTGCTCTCTTCTGGTCTTCTTCATTTTCCCTCCAGTGCCAGATCAGTTGATCGCAGGCATAGAGGCAGCAGTGGTTACAAGAAGACCGATAGGAGTGGTATATCTATTAGGTGTACCTGTGCATTAGATACCAGTAAAAAACAGTTATAAATAAATAAAAGTTGTTCCTCTTGTTACATGTGAAAGTTTTCACAGCTGGAATCCAAATCATGGCATTTTATGTGTGGAACAAGCATGGTTTTCCATTGGCTTGGTGTTCTCTGGCAGTTTGTTAACAAGATGCCAGAGTCACTGGCATTGAGCCTGGTGCCAGAAAGGGTTGAAACCTGTTAATAAAGAGGAAACATGTTTGGGCTTACATTTCATATTCTGCCACAAAGCAGAAAATCTCAATACTCTACTTGTTAGCGCAAATGTTGAAAAATACGTGGGTTTATGTGAGTCAAGTCTTAATTCCTGGATTTCTCAGTGGTACTGTACAACAGAGCTACAAGAGTGCATTCTGAGTCATTTTCTGTCTGGAGTTTAGGAATCCCAGAGAAATCTACTGAAGTGGAAAAAGTCAACACAAATTTGCCAGGAAAAAAAATAAAGAAAAAAAAAAAAAAAACAAAAAACTAACATTAAAAATAAATATTCTACAAAAGTATTCCTGTTGTAGTCAAACTGCCTTTTCTTTTTCTTTTCCTCCATTTGAATGTTTGAGGAATAAAGCTTACCTCTTGGAATATATTAAAATCATGTTGAATGAAAGCAAAAAATTAGGACTGGACTATTTTTGCAATTCCGTAACTACAGGTTAAGTCCAAGACAGTTGCACAATGTGTGGAGTACTACTATACCTGGAAGAAAATCTTGCGTTTGGGACGGAAACACAGAACACGTTTAGAGAAGAAAAGAGATGAATGCTTGGTAAGTCTAAAGAAGATGAGAAAGTTTAACACTTGATAATTTTTGTTTGTCCTGTTTTGAGGAGGACATTGAATTAGGTGACATAGCTCTCTTCCAATAGAAGTTATTCCATAACTCTAAATTGTGTTCTGTATGAACATTTTGTGACCTCAGCTACACCAAGATTTGTGTGGCTGGACTGCAACCAGATAAAAGTGCATTATCTAACTGTAGGGCCTGGAAACCTCTTTAAATTATGCCTGTGCCCATGTGTGCTCCTAAAGGTTGCTCTAACATTCCAGTACAACTACCACTTGGGACATGTTGGTTAGTGGGTCAGGGTGTTTTTGGTTGCTCCTTTTGGGCTTTTGTTAAAGTAACTTGGCTACAAGTACAGCATACATGGGCTTTCTGATGGCAGGACAGCACTGCACCTGTAGCTCTTTGGAGCCACAGCTGCATAGTACACATGGAGGTTGTCTTGAGCATTGCTGAGAAGCTTTATGTGCTATGGATAATGCATTAAGGGCTGGTTGCTCCAGTAAGACTAGAAGTTCATTCAGGATGAGAAGAAATACTGATACTGTGAAGCACACTTGACTAAAAACAACTTGCTGTTACAGAACTGTTTATGCCCTAGTATCCAGTGCTATCTTTTGACCATATTTCTTGTGTTCCTTAAATGCACTGTCTGTTTTAGACAAGTGGAGAAGACGAAGTGTTAGAGGAAGATGAGGAGATGGAAGAAGACAGAAAGGAAGAAAGGGAATTGCAGAAATCACCTGACCCACCAGCAATCTCTCTTGTGGGACCTATAGATCTACCTGCTGTTCAGGGTCTTTCACTGTCTTCATCCTCCTTCATCTGTGAAATGCCAAACTGTGGCGCTGTACGTGTCTTTGGTATATTTAAGGGGGAGAGGGTGGTGGTTGTGGTCATATGTGTAAACTAGTGAATTGTGATTTTGACTGCTTTTAATTCCCACCCCACAAAATATAAGCAGTTTGATCTGTACAGAAAACTGAATTCTGAGATGATGTATCAGTTAGAAATACTATATGGCAGCAGCTCCAATTAGGTTACACAGCTTTAATAACAGGATAGCTCACTGCTTTGTTTTATTGTGACTGTCTTCAACTGTAGTGGGATATTGCTGAGAAGCAAGCACATTTGAGCAAGTGGATGGTGCATATTAGACGTGTACACTTGTTCTGTTGTGATACCCATTCAGTGTCCTGCTTTCTGCAGTTCCAGTGCTTTCTTGTGATTTCTTGGGGTTTATTTTTGTGTGTGTGTGTTGTTTTTTTTTTTTTCCTCTTCCCCTCCACCCCGCTCTGTACCAGGTATTCAGTTCCCGCCAAGCGCTGAATGGCCACGCTCGCATTCACGGAGGTACGAACCAGGTGACCAAAACACGCTGCACCATTCCCAGCACTAAGCAGAAATCTGGTACGCAGAGCGGATACTGCTCCATCAAGAGCTCACCTGCCCACAGCACAACAAGCGGCGAGACCGACCCAACAACAATTTTTCCTTGCAAGGAGTGTGGCAAGTAAGTGTGACTGTTTGCAGTACAGCATCACCTTTGCCTGTTTAGATTCCAGATCAACAGTGCTGTGAACAAACTTTAGTATTTTGCTCTCATTGTCTTGGAAGAAGTTTTCCCCCTGATACGTTCTCTTGCCAAAACTGTCAGAGATAGGTTTGCCTGGCATTTTGGATGCTCCCTGCAGTATTTACTCCTATTTTCCACTTAACCTGCTAGAATTTCTACATCTGACATTCCAGCTTCCTGCTTCATCACAGACTTGGATGTGACAGTGGGCAACTGTTTCTGTGTTTCTGTGTTTCTCTGCTTGAGTTTGTCCATCCTAACGTGGTAATCCTTCACTTTTCCCCTGTTGTGCAAGATGGTTGTGAAACTGATAGAGGGGAAAATAGGATGTGCATAGATACTGAAGCAGGTGTGGGAGCTCCAAACTACCTCTGGCAAATCAGACTAGGCCATTTTGATACCATCAGGATGTATAAATCTGGTAATATGTCCCTGAAATTCACACCATGGCATTGCAGGCTTCACTGACTTCTATTTCAGGACAAGGAAGCAAATGTACTGATAAGCTGTTGAGTCTTTTTTGGCTCATTTCATCAAAAGCAGTGCATTTTAATCTGATTTTTTTTTCCCTTTAAAATCTAGGGTCTTTTTCAAAATCAAAAGCCGCAATGCTCATATGAAGACTCACAGACAACAAGAAGAACAGCAAAGGCAGAAGGCTCAGAAAGCTGCTGTGGCAGCAGAAATGGCAGCCACTATTGCAAGAACTACTGGGCCAGCTGGGCATAATTTGATCCCCCTGGATCACATGAGTTTGGTTAAACATGTTGAAAATGTTGGTGACATTGATGATGATGTTGTTCCGGATCTGGGTGATGTCATGGAAGAGAATGAAGTCATGGATGCTGACCTCTTACTGGATGATGAGGATCCAGATCTACTGCAGGATGATGCTGAGTTGTAAATATAGTTGTTTGATAGACAGCTACTGAGCACACCCTGAATGGATCAATCAGGATACCTGGACTGCTTGTTTATTCCCACTGATTGTAAACTACCTGTTGAAAATTACAATTCTTTTATCCAGGTCTAGAAAAAGAAATCTGCTTTTTTCCCTTTTTTTTTTTTATTAATTTGTGTCTTGGGGGAAGAAATAAATAATTGGTACAAATATTCTTATAAGGTGTTTTTATCTGAGCTCTTTTTGTGATAACTTCAAGGCCACTAATTACAGAAGTTCATGGTTCTGCTGTCACTTCCTACCAGATGGTCCTGGTAGAATCTTTAGTCTTTAACTCTTCCAAGTTTCATTTTACCCCAATTACAAGAATAAATTTCACACACTTCTGACGAAACTTTTTTTTTTTTTGCCTATATTGGATCATTTTCAGCATCTTCTAGAGAGTAAATGTCATCTCTCTTAAAGATATGATTACATAATTTGTCTTCGTGCTGCCATTTTAAGCAAGATGGGGGGAAAAAAATCTGGTTTATCTGTCTTGGTTACAAAGGACATTTTAGACCTTCCATTTTAAGCAAGGTTGATTTTAAAATTACCTAATTTCAAGCATTGAAGAAGGAAAATTATTGTTCTGTGGTTCACATCCCCTGATGGGGAACACTGAATCAGGAACACTGCCTTGGTAATCAGATTGCACTGGAAATATTGTCCCGTGACAATAAATCACACTGTGGAATAGCCATTTCAGTGGTTTCAGGGGAGTGTGTGCTTGAGCAATGCTTGACTCTCTCACCAGGGAAACACAGGGAAGCATTCTTGCCATTGGAAAAGAGACTGATACACTTTCAGCCCCTAGGTATAATGTGTTCTTCTTGTGTCATTTTTGGTCGTCCTCATTACATCAAATTCAGCTGTTGTTTATTTATTATAAACATGCTGCAAAGGTGAGTTGATGTTGTTGTTTAATGACCATTTCCCCTCCCTTAGGTTCAAATCTACATGCTGGACACCTGACAGAGTTTATATAAATTTAGATTTGTTTCTCTGATTAAACAGGATACTGGAAGAATTTAATGTTGCAGAATCAAACAATTAAGGAAGAAATGGAGTTTAACCTTTAATCACAGAATGCTGATTGCAGAGCTCTTGCAGCAGCACTGATTTTCTTGTGAATTTTGCACAGTAGAGGAGTATTGTATTGTTAACTTCATAAAATATTTTATAAGACTTATTTCAGATCTTCCAGGCTTTAGGTTTGTTTGGGTTTTTTTTTAATGGGTTGGGCTTTATTTCATTGGGTTCTTTTTGCTATATTCCTAATACCTTCACCAGAACCTGAGGGATGGTGGGTCTTATTTTCTACTTGTTATCCTTGTTTAACTATGCAAAATGAGGGTAAATCACAGCACTTTTATAGGAGTTACCGGACCACACAAGTTCAGAAGCAGAGGGACGTACTGACAGAGAGACGTGCCTTCTCTGTCAAAGCCAAATATGTGAAGCCAAATGACCTCAAGTTTCTACTTAAGGTCGAATGTTCTGATACTACAGAACAACCCTTCAGGAGAATGGAAACAACTTCTCAGTTTCCAGTTAGTGAAGTTCCTGTGTACATGGTTGTGTTGGGGGGCGGGGGGGTCCTGAGGTTTTTGAACTAGGGTTTGACCAGTGAGTGGAATTTCACTCCTGTCACTTAAGAGGTGATGTTCTCAGTCATTGTACTCTTGAGCTTCAGGAGATCAGGAAGCAGCAGCCTTTTCTTTCCCAACCTGCCACTCGACACATTCCCCAGCAGTTCCTGTCCATGCTGTGACATTCTACTTTTACAGGGGCCATAAGCAACCAGGTTCAGCAGACTGGGTGCTCAGCTGTGTACCACCAGTGAGACCCACTGACCAGAAATTTCATGGATAGTGCAAGTCTTCGTGGTTTGCAAAGTGAAGGCTTTTCTGACATTAAAACGTGGTGGCTTTCAGGAGCCTCTGGTAGAAACAGCCCAGCAGAGCCTACTCTTCCTCTCCCCAGCTTGTATAATTTTGAACTTTAAAGGATCTTGGTGAGAAAGGCTCTACACTGGAAAATGGTCAGGTTTTCAGGTTCCTGGTGGTTAAAAACTGTTCAAGTAAAATTATGATTGAAATCAGAGTTCTGCTTGAAGAACTGGGTGAAATACAGTAGAAACTTGGGGGCTTGATTCTGAAGAGCAGCTCTGTATTGAAAAATCCTACAGTGGCGCTTTTTTAGTAACAATTGGACAGGACCTGTGCTTAACTTAATATCTATAAATCTATATATACACATACAGATGCCTGGTTAAGTAACATTAATTGGGTGCTGTTTTATTGTACAGCCAAGAATATAATAGAACAACGCTAACCAAAGAAGTTATTCATAAAGGAAAAAAAGGAAGAAATGCACATTTCCTAAGCAGTACATTGATTTCGTCATTATTAAGTGTGGCATTGGCTGATGTTAAATGTGCTGTTCTGCCTATTTGTACGTAAGTTGAACATAGTTTTGTTTCAGAAACCTTTTTTCTTGATGATGGTTCATGATGGAAAAACTATTCGCTATTGGATCTAGTCCTCTTTGATAAAACGTGTACATACAGAAAACATATTTTATGAGAAAAACCTTATTTTCAGTATTTAACTGTTATTTTATTAGAAGATGGTTATGTAAATATTTTAGGCGTTTTAGTGTAAAAAAAACCGGATTGTAATTTTAGGTGGCAGAGAAATCAACAAAATAAAAAAAAATATACACATTTGATAGAGCTTGTGATCTATGCTGGTTTCAGGCTCCCGTTGTTAGCATTTGACATGCACACAGCTTAATTTCGGGTTAATATCACTCTACACTGCCTACCTGGTTGTGTGTGTTTAAGGATGGTTTAGTAGCATAAATTAGTACTTGTTTAACATTTTCCCACCCCCTTTAAAGATTCGGTGCCGATCAGCAGCTGTGTTGTGTTACTATCCGCTATTTGTATGTGTAAAAAGAAGGGGGGTTATTGGCTTTTTCCAGTCATTTTTATATTCCGGTAAAATACAGGCGGATGGGTTTTGCTCTAAGGGGCTTGTGTCCCTTTTTAAAGAATTTTTAGGAGCGGGGAGAAGGTTGAAAACTACGATTCGTGTTAGTTGTTTTGTTTTGTTGTTGGGTTTTGTTTTTTTGGTTTTTTTTTTTTCCCAAAGGATTCCCAGAGAACAGGACGGGGAGCGCTGTGAGGGGACCGGCGGCCGCCGCTGGCGGGAAGCGGCTGAGGGGGAGCCGCTGCTCCGTGGTGCTGCCCCGAGGCAGCGCTCGGGGGAGGCGGGAAGCGCGGCGGGGAGCTCAGCTGAGGGCTGAGCTCGGCTCGTCCGGCTCCTTCGGCGGCCTGCCAGCTCCCATCTGGCCTCCGGCCCCCTCCGAGCGCTGCCCCGCGGCCGGAGCCGCTCCGGCGGGGGAAGGAGGTGCGGGCCGTGACCGCTCTTCTCCTTCCGGGCGAGGGCAGGGCGGGCTGGGGCGGAGCCAACATGGCGGCGGCTCGGCTGTGGCGGCGGCTCTGTCAGGTGCGGTGTGTGGCAGGAGAGGGGACGCCTTAGCCCCGTCCTCTTCCTCTTTCTTCCTCGTCCTTTTCCTCGGCGTCTTCATTCCTGAGGGGAGTGGGAAGAGGGGACGTGGTAAATGCTGTCCTTCGGCCTCCGGGAGGGTTGGGGCTGCACAGCGTGGGACTGAGTCTCTGCACGCCATCATCGCCCGGCAGGTCTTCAGAACTCTTTCGTGTTGTTCTGTGGTTTTCCCGCAGTTAGTCCGGGTGGAAGGGATAGTGAAGAATAGGTGACTTGGATTTGGAGGCCATGTGCTAGGGGGTTTTCTGTTCTTTAAAAGTTTTAAAGCTTGGAAGTTGCAACGTAAAATAATAGGAAATCATTTTGCACTGGTGGTTTGTGCTAGTTTGGACTCAAAAGCAGTGACTGCTTTCTGTGAAATTGAGAAAACTGGATTTTCTGAAGCCCTAAACTCTCTTCTGTGTATGCGGTGTGTTCTGGACCTGCTTTTCGGGCGTCTGTTTCCCCCGACGCTTCAGAGGCTCTCGGCCAAACAAAATTAAGGCTATTTTGCACTAAAAGGCAGATAATTATGTTTTGTGCAAAGTCTTGGTTCTCTTATGTTGCAGTCTTTGAGTGTCCTTTCCACCTTCTGTGATGGCCATTAGCAAAAGCACATTATTAAATCAGACAGTGGAGCTGTTCAGGAATTCCTGCCCTCTGAATGCCATATCTGCCGCCTGAGATGTTCAGTGGATAATTTTGTCAAAAATTGCAAGGAGCGCCTTTAATTTAATGCCACAAAAACTTTACTTGATGCATATTTGCTTAATTAGTAACGAAGGGAGATGGTATGTGGTAGGAATAATAGGTACAATCATAGAATATTGGAAAGGCTGCAGACCTTAGTGTGTGGGATTGGACTCTACTGCTTCATCAGGTTTTGGTTTACTTTTTTTTTTTTTTTTGCATGAAGACTGAAATTTTTGTATCTAAAACCACACAGAGGAATGCACTATGTGTGCCTATATCTTTGCATGCAAATAATAAGTCCTTATTACCAGGTCAGGCAGTTATACGTAAAAGAATGCACAGCGTAGACTGCGTACGCACATGCGTAAAAAAATACAAAACAGATAAAAAATTCAGGTATGATTACAGTTAATAGCCCTACATCTGGGGTCAGATTCTGTGCCATGTACTTGCACAAACAGCTTGAGCCCTGCACTGAATAGTCTTTTATGCTCATGGGCCTGTCTGCGTCCTGAAGTGGTGTCAGGTGATTGTTACTGTACTTCATACTGGCATTGAATGGAAGGAAGGCAGCATTCTGACTTCAGGGAGAGAGAGTTGAAGTGCAAATGTCCACCCAATTTTGTCATAGAATCATAGGCCTGGCTTGGAACAGACCTTAATGACCATTTTGTTTCCAACCCCCTGCCATGTGCAGGGACAACTTTTGTTTGTCCTGTTGTTATGTGCTCTTGTCCCTCTATTTTATTAGATGGCATTAGACAATTACTAGCTATATTTCACTACTTTTAGGTGTTAAGGCTTAGGTAGTTCCCAACGTAAACTTTGAAATTTTCTGAATGATTTTCAACTACCGTGACAAATACTCAGTGCTCCTAAAATTGCCTATTTTGTTATGCACTTAAAGAATGTAACAGTAGTGCCTCTGTGATGATCTGGATTTGAAAGGATTGCTTAAGGGGAGGCATTTGTACCATAGTCAGCTTTGTAAACAGAAATCTCCCCTGCCTCTTCCTGCAGTCATCTTCTTTATTGGAAGCAGCATTTGTTGGATAAATTGTGACTGAGGCAGAATCAATTCAGAAAGCAGCTTTGCTCACTGCTGATGTGTAATGGATGTATGATGCATACTGGAAAAGGTTAGGGACCTAGTAGCATCACAGAATCAGTTATGCACATCCATAGATTACCTGAAAGATTATCTGAAAAAGTGTAAAGTCTGGCTGTTTTCTGATGATTTGATTAGACAGTCACCTGTATAACTCTTGGGTGGGGTATCTGTCTTCTTCTCTTAAAGCTATGACTCCAGTACATGTTAAAAAAGAGTATCAAGGGGCAAGATAAGGAGCTAATTTGGCTTCAGCATTCTGCTGCACCCCTGAGGTTCTGTCAAGCAAGACTTCCTTTTTACCCCCTCAAGTAGTCTATAACTTTGCCAAATTAAGAATTAGTGGAAGGAAACCAGAAGCCGCATAATGTTCAGAAGGGAACAATTATTCTAGTATGAAAGATAGTAATGTTACATGATTAACAACTACATTCCTTTTCTAACACAGAAAATCATGTTATCTTCTAAACATGGTTCATTAACTTGTAAGAAGTATTTCTACTTAAATGTTCTCTTCAAAAGGTCAAGAGTTCAAAATCGCAGGGAATGTTTTTTCTGAAAAACAGTCAATTTCCAGTTAAATTCACAGACTAAATTTTTTGCATTTATAGGATACTGCTTTCAATTGTTTTTTAAAGTCCTTCTTAGGCTTGTCACTTGACATAACTTATTGTACCATGAAAGTAAAACTAAAGAGGAAATACGAACATACACAGAAATAACATCTGATGCCACAAAAATACATTTTTCTTTTAAAAATATCCTTTGTGATTGCTGTTCAGATGCCTCAGTAGTAAGTGCATACTGTTACTGTGATCTTAACATGCTTCTTTTTTTAGGTGCTGTTGTATACTGAAATACATTTCCATGCTTCTGTTTTCCTGTGTTTTCCAATGGAGCAAACTTCTCCAAACAAAAAAAGTTTGTCAAATCAGTGCCTAGGAATGTGCTGTGCTTTGGTGTGCAAAAATGTAGTCTTTGATAAACCTATATTAAGTGGCTGGTTTCTGGTTTGGGGAAAAACCCCACAATATAACCTATCTGTTTTATACAGGGATCAGCTTTTCCTGTCAGTTATGCAAGCAGAGTTATGCAAAAGCAGTATTTTCTTCCGTAAGTGTAACAGCCCCTCCCTCCTTCCACTGCTCCTGCACAGTCCCTGAAAAAATGAAATCCAGCTTTAACAACTTATTTTATGCTTTCCCCATGACTGTATTTCTAGGAGCTCCAACCTGATGGGAGCACGGCTGGCTGGATCCCACAGTGATACACAGGAGCCGAAGACTAATCCTTTGGTGAGTGTTCTGTAACACAGAATTTTGTATATTATCTTAGTAATAAAGAGGGCATCCAGAAAAAAACTTCTTTTCTGCCAGTTTTTTGAAGGTCTTAGTGTTATCAAATTTGTCATAGAGAAAGAAATAATTTAGATTATTGGTGTTTCATGTCTTTTGGTTTTTGGGCTTTTTTTCCCAACAAGATTTCTGTAGCTCACAGTTTCCTCTCAGTAGCTTCCCCCCTTTTCTATGGAGCTGTAACTCTATGAAATATCAACTTCTTGGCCATACTCAGTTCAATGCCTGCGGCAGCTTAGCAGCCTTTTGACAGGGGCTGAAACATCTGACAGGCAGTAGTAGATCAACAGTGCTGATCCAGCCTTCCTGCTGTGGCTGGTACATGCTGGATTTAGTGTGCTGAACTGCCTAGGAGTGAACGTCTGTGAAAATCAGCACTTCTGCACTCATTAAGGCTCTTCCAGTTGATCAGTGAGCCCAGGCCATCAGAAATTGAAGCTCTTATTGAAAGTCATAAACTCGCACTCGTACAAACATGAAGGATAGTACACCTGGGGAAGACTACTGTGTTTGAAGTAGTCTTAGAGCTTATTATTCAAGTGAGAATTCTGGTTGTCCATAATGTTCTATTTAATTTCCATACCCAAGCAAACTCTTGGGTTTTTGCACACTGCTATATAAAACACAAATATTTCTCCAGACTTGCTTCAACAATGAGTTTTGTTCATGCCATTGTTTGTGTTGTCCTCCTTATATCTATCTGGCACTCCCTTTTTTGGATGAAGAAATTTTACCGAAATGTTCACAAGTTAGCCATCTCTTCATATTTTGCCTTCCCTGGCAAAATATGTGAGACTTGTCAGTCAAGGTAATACAGTCAGACTGTGTTAGATAAACTAAAATAAAGCTCATTGGGTTGTGGGGTGTTTTTGCTCTTTTACAAATGGGGCATGCAGGCTAAGGAAATACACAGTGCATATATTAATTAAGGAGAACATGGTGTGGTAACTCTTGTCCTTTCTTCAAAAACACAGGTATCTGTTTCAGATGAGCCAGAAACACTGTACAAGAGATTGTCCATTTTAGTTAAAGGCCACGATAAAGCTGTGTTGGACAGCTATGAATATTTTGCAGTGCTTGCAGCAAAAGAACTTGGCATCTCTGTTGAAAAAGTGTAAGTAACTCATCTGTAGAGTGATACGGAGTGAGATGCTTCTTCTGACATCTACTGTAATTTAGGTCCTCTGCTTAGAAGTTTTTTTGGTGTTTTTTTTTTTTTTTTTTTTTTTTTTTTTTTTTTTTTTGTTTGTTGTTTTTTTTTTGTTTTGTTTTGGTTTTTTTTAAGAAATGGCTATAATCTGACATTTTTTTCTCAGATTGTAGACCTAACACTTCTTTGATGGCAGGACAGTGATGAGAAAGCAGCAGCAGTTCTACACTCATCACTGCCATAGTGGAAGTGCTTTTTATCTACATGAAGGATGCTGACAGTATACTTTTAGTACAGCTGTCAGTGCTGTAGCTTCCCTGACCCAGTGCTGGTTAATACCTGATATTTCAGCAAAACCTTTCAGATAAACTTGTATTATCATCCTTTATATAACATGAAAATTTCTTTTTCTTCTTTGCTCAGAGATAAACCCCCGAAGACGATAGAACGATTTACACTTCTCAAATCTGTACACATTTACAAGAAGCACAGAGTTCAGTATGAAATGAGAACACATTACATGTGTTTAGAGGTATGAAAGAAGGAAACAAAATTGTTCTAGGTGCACAATTCAAATATATTACTACATGCTAATGCACGAATAAAAATGTTTTGGGGAGGAGAATGCAGGAGAATATTGGAAAATAGCTGACCTAGTTACATAAAAAACGCAGCATGAGTTATTCTGAATGCACAGCCACATAATTTTTGGACCAAAACGTTTATTTTGACCATCATCTTAACAGATGAAACAATTGGTAAAGAAAGTAATGTAGAATATGAGGGTTACCTTTATGTGTGTTATGACCTTGGCTTCCAAAAATCATTGGGATAAGTTTTCTCAGGAAGGGAAGAAGATGCTGCTAAATCATTGGCACTGCCGGTCACTAAGGGTTCTGTTCTCTGTGAATTGGTTTGATGTTTTTGGGCAAACATACTTTTCTCCTATGCAGCATCATGTGGCAAACTAAAACTGCATGTCGGAAATAGAAGAAAGGAAGCATAGACAAACCACCAGCTCTGTGGCCAATGACACAGACATCTGCATGGTTTAGAACGCAGCTGTGGTTGACTTTCTTAGAAGAAAGGTTTGTTGCCAGTATTTTGTGGCTCCTGGGTGTCTTACTGTATATTTGCACAGTGCTTAGCAAAATGGGACTTTAAGTCCCCTGACATGAGTGCAGTACAAGTGGCTGCCCGCAGACCATAAGCACTATTTTTGCCTTTCAGGAAAAACTAAAAGATCAGTAATTCAGTGGAACCAGGAGAAACAAAAAACAAACAAACAAACAAACAAAAAATCAGTATTTCAGTGGAACTCTGAAGTTGCAGGATTTATAACAAGTTTGAACTTTGGGAGTATAGAAAAGCTGTTGATTCTTTCATAATCTGTAATTAATTTAATCTGGTACCTGCAGTGTTAGGATCAACCACTTCCATCATAATCAATGCATGTGCTCCCAGGCAGCATGTGCAGTTCTGCAGAGTGGAGTAACTACTTTATACTTGCATGAGGGTTGAGTACAGATGAACTGCTTCTGTTCAAAGTATTATGGAAGTTGGCTTCCTGTAAGTGTTTGGTCCCATAGCAAGGGCTAAAGAAGCTAGGGCAGTTTTTTTTTCTGTTTGAATTATTATTAATAGTAGTTCATTAAAAAAAACCTCTTTTCTGTTTTAGTTAAAATTCCTAACAAGCAGTACTGCTGCAGTTTACTTGGAGTATGTGCAACGAAACTTACCTGAAGGGGTTGCCATGGAAGTGAAAAAGGTCAGTTTCCACCCCACATTATTAACTGTTATGAGTCCTGATGCAAATACCAGTAACTACTGAAGTCTTTAGAAAGTCAGCCGAGAAGTGGGTGTCGTTTGATAGGAAAATTTTCCTAACTATTACGTGGTAAAGAGGCTGTATTGCTTGGAAGCGCCACTAGGTGGCATTTTAAATCTGAGTCATGTCTCCAACTAGAATAAGTAAAGCAAAGTAATTAGATGCTAGCTGACTGCTACAGTAAATGGTTGTTTTTCCTTCCTTTTAGACTAAGATAGAGAAAATACCAGAACACATTCAGAAACCTGTTTGGGATACACTGCCTCAAGTAGGAGAAACTGAAGTAAAGTCATGAACACACCAGGTACTTGGCTCCATTAGTACTGAAATTCATTGCTCCTATCAGCCTCATTTACTGAGACAGTGCATTGTTAAATAAAGGTTCTTGTATAAAAGAAATTATATAAACTCTTGTTTCATCAAGTTTTTCTTGCTCATAACTCCAGTACATGTAGACTGAACTGCTGTAAAGTGAAGAAGTTTGACTGTTCTGTGATCAGTGACTATGGTCATTTTTAATAAGTTTGTAGAAAGGTAAAGTTTATTTGTATTTATATATATGTAAAAGTACGTGCCTATGTACATAAATACAAATTCACCATCTTTTGATACTAGATGGCTTCTAAATGCTGAAATACTTGCAAATCCACTCAGTGTTTGTGTAATGTTTAATATTATGGATGCCAGATCGTTATCAGTTTATCAGTTTTGGATAAGTTATTTCCTATTTTCTCCTACTTATACCACATTTCTGCAGTTTTGCTTCCTGCCACGTTTCATAGTGAGTGCCAACAGCAACACTCCAACCATTGCTTTAGGTTTTATCTCAAGTAATCTTTCTTCCTACTGACCAACTCCTCTGATTTTCCGTCAGAAAATTTGTAGTTGCAATAAAAATCCCATGCTTCATGCCATTTATTAACATCAGAGTTTGAGCGTACTCTGTTGTGTTCTTAGGAGTCAGATGTCCAAAGTTTAAATGGTCCCTGTCTGAAGTACCCACTTTTGCATCCATGTAGGAAAATTGTCAGGATCTGTAATTTCATTCCCTTAAACGAAGGCAGTGTATGCCACATGGGATGTTCTGTGCATCACAGCAGAGCTGTGTGCTTCACAGGAATGTGCATCACATTCCTACCTTTCCAGAATTCCTGTTTGAATATGAAAGGAGTGATGTACAGAAAGGAAAGACACAAACTCCTTTCTTACCTTTCTCTTTGCTACAAGCCAGTGTTGTAGCTTACACATGTTTCTTTAAATTATAGCCATGGTAGTGCATACAGTATAAATAAATAAGCATTCAACTTCATAGGTTATATATGACAGTCTGTCATGTGGTTTAGACTGCCTAAGTAACTTAGGGCAAAATAATTTGAAGTTTTAGTTCTCCATTCATGAATTTGGATAGAAAGTGTGTGATCAACACATTTGTTCCAATTAGAAGTATACAATGAAATGAAAAAATCTCACAAGGGAAAGGGCAAAACCAGAGGTGGAAAAGCAGGTATGAAGAAAGGCATGAAAGGGAGTTGCTGCAAGACAAAAGAGTGAAGGCAATAAGCCAGCAAGGAGGAATCTGGTCTGTTCAGATCAGTAGAGTTCTCTAAAATAAAGGAAGTGGCTTTTATAAACCATCTGTCTCTGGAACACCATGCAGATAAAAGTGCTGGAGAAACACAGGTAGCAGCAGCAGACTTCTGCTGACTGGGTTTAGTTGCGGTTGCTGACAGAATGGGGTCAGCAGAACAGATTTCAAATAATGCAAGCTTTTCTCCTTCCTTTTCTTTCCAGTATTATTGCTGGAATCAGAGATGCTGGTGCATAAGAAATCTGTAAAAAGAACATCGTTGGTGATATGTTACCATGTTAGCAACTATGAGCTCCAGGGTGATTTTATGAGTTCATTAAAAAAAATTGATTTAACACTTTCAAGTGGAGAAATCTAATTTAAGAAAGAGATTATTGTATAACAGTGGCTACATGTTCATTGGTCTATGGGATATCAGCACCAGTGCTGCTTTACTGCCTGTACCTCATCACAGAGAAGCTGAGTTGTTCATTTCCTGGGAAGTACATCTGAGACACAAAACAATGGCACCACAAAGTTTTAAGTAGTTCAATCCTAAACACCAAATACTGCCCAAGTAGGATCCTTCTCACAGAAGGAATGGGGAGGAAGGAGTTGAGCATAAAGAAGGAAACAATCCCAGGAATATCATTGGTTTCAATGGTTAAATTGAAGTCAGGATGGAGAGAGGAAAAGGGGGTGGGAGTAGACTTTAAGCTACAGGACCAAATCTTCCAAGCTGCTAGAAGAACTTTCTCATTCTGGTGAAAAGAAGTGTCAATAAGTGGCCACAGAAGCAAGTGCTGACATTCAGAACATCACAAAATAATGAGATCAATGCATTTTTAATTCATAAGGCAATATTAAAAAGCAGACTGAAATTCCACAAAGTAATGTGAAATGTCATCATAGCCAGAATTTTGGAAAGAGTGTACAAACAATGGAGTCTGAGTCAGGATTACTGTCACCAAGGTCCTCTAATTTTCCCTTTTTAACACACAAGAATGCAATCCCCAAGGAGTTCCTGAGCTCTCCCGATTCAGCTCTGAACAGACTCCTGCTCTTCCTGCTGTCTGCCAATGCCAAATTTAAGTCAACAAGAAACAATTTTGCAATGTAAAAATGTACTGCCTTTTTCACATTCCTGTCAGAAGTGCGATTGATTTGCGATATTTTTCCTCTTAGAGAGTGTGACTGCCAACTTCACCAAAAAACCCTGGTAGTTGGAAATTGTTTATTTTAGTGTTGTTACATAACATGTTAGCTTTGACAGAACTTGCCAAAGGAATTTCTGCTGCTGGGCACAGCCAACTGCTGCTGCTGCATGTGTGCTGCAGGGTACGGGGTAAAGCTGGTCGGTAGAAAGGTTTGGATTAAGACAGTCTTCCCCAAGACAGAGGGGTTTATTGAAGGGACAGACCGTGGGATTAACAACATGCAGGAGTAACTCCTGGAGGTTTCTGTGTAACTGAAGTGCACTTAATGTCCTTGCTTGCTTCAGTCAAATCCATGGGTGCCCACAGGTCAAGATAGTCGAGAAGCTACAATCCAAATGCTAAACTCTTCCCCCCTTAAAATATCCCATGCTTCTGTCCCATTTGGAATTACTCTCACTTAATTCTTGTACGCCCAAGAGACAAACTTGAAACCTATTGTGTGTGCTTTGCACATTTCAACACCGTTTATAGCTCCTCATTACTAAATATTAGAGGCGATTCAGCTAGGTCATACAGAAACACGGGGATATATGGAATATAAACTTTAATGCAAAGAACTGAGAATGAATTTACTTCATTTGACGCAGTTTATGGTTGTTTCTGAAAAACTGTTTGTCTCCATTAGCAGTAAAACATGCTTAAGCAGCGCTCACTAAAATTCAGCAGCGACATGTCAGAAGAGCCAGAATTTAGTGAGGTTTAATGCGGAGACTTTAATTAACTTTGGCTTCCACCTTTTAGAATAATGCAGTCTGAACATAAAGGACTTGTATTGGGTCTCTTCCTCTAGCCTGACTGTAGAGGTTTTCCCAGAAAATGCGTGGCGTTTAGCAAAGCACTGCGGAGAAGGCTCTGTAGCCCCAGCAGTGCCTACCTGCGCTCCGGTAGCGGAAACACGTCACGGCCCGCACCAACCTGGGGTCGCGGGCCGCAGCTCCGGGACGGGATTGAATTTGCACACAGTCTGGGACAAACGTTCCCTGCCCGCACTTTGTGCTCCCCAGCGCGGTTCGCAGGCACAAACACGCCCTCGCTCCCGGCACGGTACAGCTGGCCGCCGCCGGCGGAGCCAGGCCCAGCCCCTGTGCTCGTCCCCCTCTCCGCCGTTCCTTCCAGCCGCCCGTGGCCCCGCCTTCCCAGGGTGGGACGCCCGCCCCGGCATCCCCGGGCTGCGGTACCGCCCCGCCCGGCACCCACGTGGAGCGGAGCGGAGCGGAGCGGTATGGGCAAGCGGCGAGCCGGGCGGGAGCTGCTGCGCAGCCTGAGCAAGAAGCAGAAGAAGCACCTGCGGGAGTTCGGCGAGGAGCACCCGTTCTATGACAAGTGAGTGCCGGGCTGGGCCGGCCCGCGCGGGGCCGCCCTTCGCCGCGGTTCGGTGCCGGGGCTGCAGGCCGAGGAGCCCCGCTCCGCCCGGGGCCGGCGGCCGCTGCCTCTCACGCTTCCCCTGCGCTCCCGGGGGAAGGAGGGGAGCTGCGGCCGCGCGGCTCGTGAGCCGGGAATCTCGGAAGCAGAAGGGAGGGCAGGAAATCTCCGCTCGCATTTTCTTACAGCAAATGTGAACTCTTGTGGTGCAGCCCGGAGGTTGCCGCTAGGAGTGGGGAAGCGGAGGAGTGCGAGGTGGGCTCCCGTTTTGATACCAGGCCGGCCTCTTGGCTTGTCAGGGTTCCAGCTTTCCCGCTGTTTCCTCTCTGCTCCTTTCTGATCTCGGAAAGCGTATGAAAATGGAGCAGCGAAGATCTGTGACGAGAGCCATTCCCTCCTCGGCGGGATGCCCTCCCGTCTGTCAAAACGACCGCGTTCCTTTTGTACCCACCTGTAAACTTCTGAGGAAAGAGCTGCTAAGTCCAGATGCTGTGTGACCTGTGGAGCTGCTGTAAAGCCTTTAGAAGGAGGCACACGGTGTTAAGGCCTGTTGTCTGTGTGTCCCCTCCTGGCCTGTGTGGATTGGGATGGAAGGCCTACTGGAGGGAATGTCCTGTGTGTCACCCTGTACAATGATGCTCAGTCCCACACAAGACTCTGCATCTTTTTTAAGGAATTGAGGTTAGTTTAAGCCCTGCTTGGACAGTGGCTTCCTTGAAGAATTGCAGTCCCAGCACTAGTTAATTAATGATGATTTTCGTTTAGTTTGTGTCTTTTTCCCACTTCACAGACCAATATTTAGTGCAGGAAGTACTCTCTGTCTCTGGTTAACTTTTGTACAAGCTACCCTTGTACCTAGATTATTTTAATTCCTTTTAAGATCTTATTTTCTGATTCACACTGGGTTTTACTTCAGAATTTTTATTGGTCTGTTGTAATGCTTGAGGACCTAGTCTTCATGTACAGAGGGTCGGTCGCATCACCTGAGAGTGCGACCCTTAAGGGGAAATGCTCAGTCTGTTTTCTTAGAGAAATGTGTGATGGTTTGCTTTTAAGCTTTAACTTCTTTAAACTTTATTAACTCATCACTTCACCTTTCCCCTCATTTCTTTCATCCTGCGTGTAACATCATTGGCAGAGTAAGGTATTTCAGTGCTTTCTTTTCAGGGTTTCTGGAAGACCAGAAGCAACTCAAATATGTGAACTGGTAATGTATTTTTATTCCTTCCTTACTTTTATTTTTGTGTAGTTCAGTGAAGTGAAAAACTTAGCCTTTCATGTTTCCAGCTTATTCAGTGTGATTAAGTCGTTCCAATTAGAAAACCTGTGTTTAAGAGAAAAAAAATGAATGTGATTTTTGTGTGACTCTGAATTGTTCTCTGTAGTGTCTAACTCAAAACTGTAATACCATGAGAGGGCAGAAGCAGCAGGAAGTAACAGCAGTTCTCAACTTTGTTGTGTATTACTTAGTCACAGTGAAAATTAGATCATGCTTTAAGTTGTTTTAGGAATGTTGATAAACTCAGTGTTGCATGAGTTAGGAGACTTTCTTCTCTGTTGAAAAAGAAATTTGTTAATACTCATTCTTCTTCAGATTGCCAGTGCTTTACTTTTCTTTCAGTCAGGATTTGGTAACCTCCTTTATCATCAGATTAATCAAAGACTTCAAAGTTATAAGTCAGAAAAAAATAATTACTCTGTTTCATTTGTTTCCTTTAGCATTTTTGTGCATTAAACTAGTATTTGCTGATTTTTTTTTTCCTTTTTGGGCTAAAAGAAACTAAGAAAGGAGTAAATGGTGTTGTGTTTATACTCATGGTTTCACTCTAGTTTTGGCTATAATCTGGACATTAGTTTGTGCAAGCCCACGACTGAACTGGCTCAAGTCTGGCTTGCTGGAACTGTAGAGCTGTACAGCTGAACCAAACCTGACCAACTCCCTGGGGAGCCATTGTCCACTGACAGCTATTTCACTTACCTTCTTGAAAGCCAGAAGCACTCGAAGCCAGCATGCTCTGTCCCTTTTATGGGTGCCTTTCTACAATTTTCAATCTCTGTGTGGTTTTCTTAGAAGAATCTGTTGCTGGTTTGGGAAATGCCTTGTTTCTGGAGATCAAATTCCTCACTCAGCTGAGACTGAAAGCACTGGGTTTTGTGATGCTTCAAGTCAAATAGGTGCAGAAAGAGGCACTTCAGTCTGTCTCCCAAGATGCTTTCAGAATCTGAATGGAGGTGTCCAGCATAGTTACTGGCATAAAATGGTGGGTTTTGAAAAATTCCATTGCAGCTATGAGAGGGGAAACATAATAGTGCAAGTAGAGGTAAGTGTACTTGCCTGCTGCTTTGTAGGCTGTTACTGTTATTGCTTTTTACACTTGTGTTTTCCTGTGCAGCCTGAGGATTCTGATAAATCAAGCGCAGAAAGCGATTCGGAGACTGAAGTGGAACAGGTCTCTGGGTATCATAAACTCCTGGCTACCCTGAAGACCTCACCTGAGTCTGAGAGTGAGGAAGAGGAAGATGAAAGTGAATCAGAAGAAGCAGAGGAAAGTGAGGCAGAAATGGACAGCGAAGAGTTTCAGGAGACTGGAGAAGCAGAGGGAGGTGAAGCAGATAAGAATGATGTTCCAGAGGAGGAAGAAGGTAGTTTGTCTTATCCCATGCCTCTCTGGAGAATGTTGGTTGTCTAACATAAGTTTTTAGCCAGGATACTGGTGTAGTCTGGCTTGTTGGCTGGGTGCTCTTCTTGCCTTGGAGACTCTGTTGCTCCATTGGCTCTGTGTGGGTGGGAGCAGCAGCTGCTGAAGCATTTAGCAGGGGAAAGGGTAGCTGTGCTCATTTTCTGCCAGACAGCCTGCTGCTGCTTCCTCAGATGTTGTTTGTGCAACAGCACAGAGGAAATCCACATGGAGCAGCAGACCAGGGGTTCTCACCCGCTCATGGGAGATGCAAGCTGTTCTCTGAGCAGCATCTGGCTTGACTGTGCCACACCAGAGAGGAGGGAAAGGTTTGTCTCACAGCACGGGAAAGAATATGGAAATTGGAAGGAAACCTCCGCCTTTACGGTGAGGTGTCCTCATTCACGAAGTCTGCAAAGAAATGCTGGGAGAGAGGAGTCAACCTTTAATAATTTCCAGTTATTTGGGGTCTCGAGAAACTAAAAGTTAAATTCCTCAGAGAGGTTTCTGCTTTAATTTTGTCTGGGGGAATCACATTTTGTGTTATGTAACATTTGGCATGCTAGACAAAAGTCATCTTTTTGGTAGAATACAAAGCCTGCTTTTATCTATTTTGGTAGAGTTTTGAGAGAAAAAAATCAGTAACTCAAAGGGAACAACATCTTCAGACAGTAACTTTTCCAGGAGAAAATACCCTGTTTCTTTTTGGCAATTGACAGCCACAGACACAGCAGAGCAGATGCTCAGCCAGGAGCAGGCTGATGGCACAGATACCTCTTGTGACCCACGTCATGGAGTAATTGAAGAGTTTACTGATGTGAAACACGAATCTGAATTTAGCTTGGAAACCAATTTCATGGAAGAGGAGAGTGGAGATTGCAATGCAGATAGGAGAGACAGCAGTTCTTCACAAGCTCTTCCAGAAGGTAAAAGACTGTGTTTGTGTTTAGGGATCTGCCTTTAGAGAAGTACCTGTAAACTTGTTTAAATTGTCCAACACCCTAGCGATGGGCTGTACAGCTTCTAAGTTCTTCCACTGCATTATTCATGCTGCCCACATGTCAGCTGGTTACATAAGGGACCCTTAACATTAATGCAGATGTGTAGATGGATCATTTGTTCTCTGTAGCCCCTGGGGACTGGGATTCATGTGGGATTTCTGCCGTGACTGGTAAAGCCTGAAGTATCAAGAGCTGGAGAAGGTGTGTGGAGTGTTCTCTTGTTCTGCTGCTTTAATAGTAGTTTCAAAAGCTGCTGTAATACAGAGAGCTCTGCAAGCCTTGACTGTAAGATATTCTTGGCACAAACAGCACAGGAGATAATCACAAAGCTGACCTGTGAGGGTATCCTTCACATCTCAGTGGAGTTAGAGGTCAGATTCTGAGAAGCTTGGAGCAGCCACAGTAATTTAGACAAATACTCAGTGCTCTCAGAATTTTGAAGGTTATGCAGAGGAGTCTGACTGCACCAGGATCGGGAGAGAATGAAGCATCTGCAGAGCACATGTAGTGTCTTTTAAGGGTGTATCCCAGAATCTCTGCACTGATGGATGCATCTGAAGCTCCAGTGTTGGAGTTGTCCCACCATATGTAACAAAATAACTGTGTTGCACCCCTGTGACGTCCTTCAGCAACTTGGCACGCACTGGCACTTGCGCGGCTTCCGCTCATGTTTAATGCTCTGTGCCTTTAATATCAGATGGCATAGTTTGAGAGAGAGAAATATGTTTGTAGCATCCCTAGTGATGCTGGCTTGTCATCTTGGAGCAGCAGCTGACGTTAGATCTGCGAGGCAGCCTGGGTGATACATGAAATGTGTGGAAGCATCAAAGGGCCATGTGATAGAAAAAACAGCTCGTTCTTGTTACCATGAGAATATGACTTAGGCTGCTAGCATTGCATTTTAATGAGAACAGTAGCTCTCCAACTGCATGCTAAGTATCCTGACAGCTTTGTTCCACCTATAAATGATGCACTACTTCTCAGTGGGTTCTTGTAGCTTGGAAGTGTCTTTATAATTTGTTGCAGAAAATGAACGACCTAAGATAGCAGAAGGGGGATGAATTTCTACTCTGGTCCTGGGGTCACTAAAATTGCTGAAAATGCATCCCATTACTCTCTCTACTTTATTGGGAAAATGCTGGAATCGGTAAAATTCAATGGAGGAGAGACCCTGCAGCACAATTAAATGATAGCCAATTCATTTGCACTTCTGGAAAGGTTTTCTTAGGTTTTTTTCAGTGTCACAATCAGTAAATCCCTTGACTTTTGCCTGGGTAACTTCTGTGTGGGCTGGATATTTGTTGGCAAGCACCAGTGTTCCCTAATTAGTTTCTTTATGCAGTGCATGCTGCTGTGCTGCAAGCAGGATACAGGGCTTGGCTTTCAAAATTAACTTTGCATGTGACTTTGTACGTGCCAGTGTCTTTGAGTATAATATGATTTAACAGTTCTTTGTCTCTCCTTTCCTTTCCAAAAAGAAATGCTGATTAGATAAATCGGACTTTTTCTCACTCTAGGCAATTTTTACTCCCTTCTCTAAAAATCACCTAATGTTTTTCTGCTTTAATACAAACTGTGTTCATATCACTAGCCAAAGCCCTGGGCAGAACTGTTTGTAAATTTGGAAGGTTAGAAAGTTCACTTGGGACTTTAATAGTGACAGCCTTTTTCACATGCAAGCAATGGACGTGTCAGAGCTTAAGGCAAAAAATTGCCACTGTTTTCCACTACGTATTGTTTTCCTATCTAACATTTGATTAGTGCTTGAAAATTCTAGTACTTCCATAAGTGCTTCTTTTTTCTTTTTTAAAAGCAATCTGTCAAATCTGTTCTCTCTGTTCTTTGCAGAGAGAATTTGACATCCTTTCTCTCATCTCCAAGTGCTTTGAAATAACTAGTTTTAATTGTGGCGTTGGCCAGCATGGAAACTGTTCGTCTCATTTGCAAATCCATTCTGCAGCTTGATTCTACTATTAGCTTCAATAGTTCTCAGGCTATTTTTTTTTGTTACTGTAAATAGATCCATTTAAACAGCACATGGACAAAGAACTTGAAGAAAAGGATATAGAGAAAATGTCTACTCTTCCTAAAACTTCAAGTCAAACCCAGGTAATAATGTTCTGTAGCCATCCAGCTTTCCTAAAGATGTCTGGATTAAAATAATCCCTTTTTTTTTTTGTACAGGTGAAGTAGATCACTATTATTATTAGATGCTGGCACTAGAATTATCGAGATTTTGTCACTGTGTTGTTGTTGAACTGTTTTCTTCACTTACTGCTGAGCAAGAGTTGAAATGTGAAGTCTGCTGTACTGGAGGTATATGGTGACATACCTGAAACATGTAGCTTTAGAATTTGAGCTGTAGTCCTAAAACCTTAACAAAGGGTGGAAACAGGTCTTGTTTCTGAGTGTTGACAGCACAGTGCCAGGGATGTGCTCTGCAGCTGAACTTCTGAGATGACCATGTACATTTCTTTTAAAAGTATTTGTGATGCACTTGTGCGTTCTTGCTTCAGGATGGCTCTGTCCCTGTACACATTTACAAGTGAAGGGGAATTTATTACTTCTATTACTTAATTCTGGCAATAATATGTGAATTACAGTACCAGAAAACCACCTCGTTGTTTGACAGAGAATATTGGTTTTCAAAAAACTCATCTTTAGACAAACCTTTGCTTCATAACTTTTCCACATCTGATTTTGTTTTGGAGAGTTGCCTACCATTCTGGTCAGCCATATGCTGGGTGACATTCATTGGAAGATATCCAGTGGTTAGTTAGTCAGAGAGAAAGCTGTGATTTTAAAAAAAAAAAAAACTTTTAAATTTAATTTACTTTTTTGGCACATGGTGGCCATAATTACCCGTGCCACCTGAAGCAATGCATGATATCTCTTTGCTTAAATTGGTGTAGCTACTTTATGGGGACAGTTGGGGACAACTTGCATGGCAGAAGGCTTAAAATTTTGGAGTTTTCCCCTACTACACTGATAGCTGTTCAAAATCAGATAGACACCCAACAAGACTGCATTTAACACCTGAATCACAGCTTCTGGGATTAGCCCCTAATGGGTTTTTTTCTTCTTTGATCAAAGTACCTACCTCAGTGGGGCCAGTTCCTAAGCACAGTTGGACTCCAGGGTTCTCATCTTGTCCCTGGTTTGAGCCATTGATTTGCTGGGTGGACTGGCAGAAAATTCCTCAGTTTCCTCTGGCTTGGGAACAGTTACAGACACATCATTGCAAAAGCCATCTAAATCCAGTGGGCTGAAATTTATTGTTGTTTATCCTGGCAGACTCTAAATGGGATTGCATATTGAAAAAAAGGTTTCCACTTGTATTATGAAAAGATAATTTCCTTGATTTTGTGAACTTGACTAAAGTTAGTATCACTAGCTGTGGTGATGTGCTTTCAAGTGTGCAAGGTTTGGTACACATGACTCCTCAGTGTTGTTGGCTTATTTTTTTTTCAGTGGCCAAGGCTGGGTCAAGTAATTTTTTCTTCCACTTTGGAGAAACAAAAAACTTTGAAAGCAGACAAAGAAGTTGATGTGAAACAGCTTCATCTCCACAAGCCTTTGGAATCCACTTGGCCAAAAGTGAATAAGCAATTTCTGTCTGCAGTGGGCAAACCAATTGATTCCTCTTTTACCCCGTTACAAAGAGAGCTCTTCTGTATTATGAATTCGTACCGGGACTTGTTCTATCCAGAAAGAGATGCTTTAACAAACGGAGAAGAGATCCGGCGCGCTTACTGCCTGCATGCCTTGAACCACGTCCTCAAGGCCAATGCCCAGGTGCTCAGCAACAACGCCAAACGGAGGGATCGAAAGCCAGGGACTGACACTGATGACCACAGGGATCAGGGGCTCACCAGGCCTAAGGTAAGAGAGCTCTGATTCCCTGATCCCCACCCTGGCTGCCTGCTTGGGCTGTACAAACATCCTGGTAGTTTATCCACAAGTATTGCTGCTCTCTCACGTGATGTGTTCCTGGGCATATGCTTTTCTACATCCCGTTATCATGCCTGGAAGTTGTCCTCCATGGCCAGGGAAAATGCTGTGTGAGAAGCAGTGAACTCAGGGTTGTTAGCCAGCCTGGTTCTGTGCCAAGCCATGAGTTTGATTTATCTCTTTTTTTGTCCCCCTATCAGCACAGACTGACAAGTTTTCCTGCTTCCATATTTAAATCTGCCAGTGCAGACAGGTGCCTCCACATCAATCTTCAGTATCAGTGCAGGTAGTGTAGGCTGTCACTCAATGTGGAATGTGCCAGAAATTCTTTTGTCCTTAGGCACTTGCCTCCATGGAAGGATCCCTTTTGTACCTGGGATTACCTCAGGGAATCCCAGCCCCACTGTCAAGGCCACCTATTGTAGTTGGGAGAGTGGGCCGCAAAGCAATTGTCCCTGGATTCGCAGCATCCTGTAGTTGATAACCAGGTGGATTCAGCTATGGCAGCCTGTCACCAGTGTGCCAGCTGCCTGTTGAACAGTTCCAGAGTTGGCTTTCAGTGTTTGCTGCATGCCTGGCAAATCTTTGGTTTCTATGTTGACTCCCCCATTAGCCATTTATATTTTGGACTTCTGTGCAGAGACTGTTGCCACCCATGCAGGAGCCAGCCCTTGACTCTGTCTCTGTGTCACAGGAGCTCTTGCTTGCCTAGGGGTTAGGGAGGACAGGAGAATGTGCTTAATTTTCAGTTCCCTTACACTGGTACCCTGAGTGAGCTGGGGAACCAGGCTGAGCTACTGGCCACGACCAGTTCAAGATACACTGGGATGCAGTGTATCTTCCCTCCCTGCTGCTCATCAGAATGGTTTTGATTTGATTGTTGGGATGCCTCACAGATCTTTTGGGGGCAGATCCAAGCCAAAAGTTGAATTAACATACCCTTAATAGCAATTATTCATATTTTATGGGTTATTCTCTTGTAACTGTTGATCTGCACATCAGGTACTGATGATAGTGCCCTTCAGAGAATGTGCTCTGCGGATTGTGCATATTTTCATCAGTCTCCTTGAAGTGAATGACAAGAAGAAGATAGATGTAAGTAATAAAAAACGCTTCAAAGGGGAGTTTGGCTCTGACCCAGAAGAGAAGCCCCCCAACCTGAAAAGACCTGAAGATTATGAAGCTGTCTTTGCTGGAAACATTGATGACCACTTCAGAATTGGTAATAACCTACTGAACAGATGATTTTTAGCTTGTACAGAACTGCTAAGTAACAGATTTTTCGAAATGACTAGGAGCTATCAGGGCTGAAAGTTCTTGTGATACTCTAGGCTGTGTGGTATTCCTGCTGGTTTTGCCCTGGCAACGTGGATTTTTCTGAAAATCTTTCTTGCCTTGTCAGAACTTAAAAAGGAAGAGAAATAGAGAAGTAATTATTTTCACATCAAGTTCAGAATAATTTAAAATGCAATGACAGCTTTATTCTAGAAGGACTGCCTGTACCTCATTTTGAAGATAGCCTTGATTGTGCAGCAAAATCTTTCAATGTTATAAGAAAAAATCTTTTGGTTTTAATTAACCTGTTCACAATGTCTCGTGTAATGGTTGGAACAAAATTAAAGCTCAGTACTAAGCAACTGAAGAGTTTTCTGCTGTGCTTCCCATGGTTTTCATGGAAGGAAATGAGTAGCCAGCAAGTAGGAGTGTTGGACAAGCAGAAAATGTGAGGCTGTTTCATGTAGTATTGTAAACTTATGCTGATTAGTAACTCAGTGTGCGGAGAGCTAGCTAGTGGCTTGGTTCCTGGAGCTGCTAAGATGAGAAGGCAGTTTTTCTAACTTAACTTGACAGATCAGAGGCTTTTGAAATACTGCACCTTGAAAGATAAATTGGCACCCCAAGAAATGTAATGATACAGTGGAAGATGTGAGCAGGTCACAGTCACAGCACTCAGTCTTTCTTCCTTCCCCAGTGAATATCTCTCAGGCTGGGAACATCTTACTTTCAGCAGCATAATAATTTTCCTTTTACTGCTCTCCCATACCACACTCTGCTTATTCCACTTACTAAGTGTTAAGAAATGTTTGAAAAAACTTTCAGTACTGTTAACTTGCAGAAGCAAATTATAGAAGCAGAATAATTTCTCTTTCTTACTGTGCTGCACACCCTGTTACTTCTGCACAAAGATCTAATTTAAAGCACATTTGTTATGCCTTATTGAAACCACCACTCTTTCACATTTTTAAACAGAAAAAAGACTTGATGTTTCTAAACTGTATATTCCTGTGGCAAGTGATATCTTCTTCCTGGAAATTCAACCAATTGAACCTTTCTTTTTTTCTTTCTTTTTCCATTTTTATCCTTGGTTTGAAATGGACAGCAAGAGGGGTTCCTACTGATGTCTCTGAAAATTTTGGAAGGGCGTTCAGCTGTACCCATGCTATCTGTCTTCGCATGGACAGGGAGAGAAGTTGGAGAGACTTTGTTGGGCAGATTGAAGGGGTGGTTTGAATGTGGTCTGGACTAGCTGCATTTTTAAGACCAGAAAAATGTGGGTTCTAGAAATACTGCCTGCTAGTTATGACACAAACTCCTTTGATTCCTTTGCTTTCATGTCTGTAACATGAGAGGTGATGCATAAGCTGGTTCAGAATGTACCCTGCAACATGTGGTGTGAGAGACAGTGTAGGTACAAGACTTCAGTCACTGTAACGTCAAGAACCTTGTCCTTTGTGGTTCAGTAGCAAGTCTTTTAGCCCTGTGAATAAAGGCAGTTGATCGTTGAGAGGTCCACCCCAAATCTTTTTGACAGATTAAAATAACAGTTACTATGATACCCAAAGGCAGAGACCAAAGTTCAGGATTCAGGGAGAAAAGAGCAGTTAATAATTTATGGGGGGGGGGGGGGGGGGGGGTTGTTTCTTTCTTAAGTTGTTCAGTTTGCTCATTACCCTGTTCAGCAGAAAATCAGAAACAAAGTTTCAGTTAAAAATTTTTGTTCAGATTATGAATAATCTTTGAAAACTAATACAGAAACGCTTTGCCACTACATGAAACATTTCAAAATGCTTGTCAAATGGGTGTGGAGTGGGTAAGCACTTTTTGGGGAGAGTTTGAGACAGATTAGTCGTGTCCAGCTATATTCATCAGTATGGGGGAAATGGGGGAAATTACTGTTCCAGTGCTTCTGGAAGAATGTGATTGATAATTGATGTTAACTGAAAAGTTGCTGTTGGTGTTGTTGGACAGGGGTTGCAATTCTGCAGAAGAGCATGAGACTCTATGCACCCTTCTACTCCTCAGACATCATCATTGCCTCTCCCCTGGGCATCAGGACTGTCATTGGTGCTGAGGGGGAGAAGAAGAGAGACTTTGATTTTCTGTCATCAATAGAAATCCTCATAATTGACCAAGCAGACATTTACCTGATGCAGAACTGGGAACATGTTCTGGTGAGTTTTTCATATATGTGTTCGTTTTTGTGTTGTGCTGTGTCTTGCTGGTCTGATGTTACTCAGTTTTGGCAGTGAGCGGTATTGCTGCTTTTTACTGACTAGATTGTAGACATGGATGTTTGTGTCATTTCCTTTCTCCATCCTGATACTTTCTTTATACTAAGAACATTCTTTCTACAGATTTTGGGTAGTATCAGGACATGTTCTCTCTAAAACTTAGTTTGGTGCTTCAGTAGTATATTTCATCAGAGGTGGTTTTTGGACAGTTTTAATTATCTTGCAGTATGAGAATGATGATTCCTGTAATCACATCTGGGAGAAATTATGCCAGCTGTCTGACTGTCCACTGTCTCAGTCAGACTGCAGCCATGTGAGGAATCTGTGCAGCCTAATTCAGGTTCCCTCAGAAAGCAAGCGGAACTTCTGCATGTCCTCATTGACTGCAGAGATACTAAGCATTAGTCATTTCCATGATTGTTTGGAACAATCATGTTTCAAACAGTATGAAGGGTTTCCTGTACATTTAATGCAAATAGAGCTCTTGGATTGTGGCTGGTCTGCAGCAGTACCCCTGCTTTTTTGCTTTAGATTAATAGAAGCTTTCAGTATTTCAATGGTAGGTTTTCTTTTCCATGTAAGAACACCTCAGAGGTACATGGACTGGAAATTTTGACTACATGATGTCCCTATGTATTTTGGATGAGTCCAGAAGGTCTTCTTTCCTCAGGAGTCTGAGAAAGGACACGTGAGCCTACACAATATCCAAGGAATGAGTCTTGGAGCCTGGTTTCTGTTTTTCCGTTTAGGTGTAACTGCCTGCCAAGTGGTGGCAGGGATGCCAGTCCTAGGCATTGTTCCCTGAGGGCAAAATGCAGTGAATTTCTTCAAACTCTACCTGAATGTGATGAGAGCTGAGCTGTGCTTGGGCTTCTTTTAGCTCAGAAGCCTTGGGCCCATTGACTCGAATATAAACAAATCCATTGTACTTGCCCCAGGAGAAGATGAGAAGGTTACAGTTCCTGGTGACTGAAGAGACAGTAGCTTTCAGATCTGTGGCAGGAAATCAAGTAAATTGCTCTTGCTGTGGTCAATAAATTCCAGACACTGGTGTCTAGGGAGATGCTGTTTGTTTATATTCTGTGCTGCCTTGCTGGTCCCTGCCCTCTCCCGCTGCAGTTAAGGCTTTTGCAGGCAGTCAGAGATGTCAGCAGTGACATGTGTCCATCTGTCTGCAGCACCTGATGAAGCACATTAACCTGCTGCCTCTGGATTCCCATGGGGTGGACTTCTCCCGAGTGCGGATGCTGAATCTCAACAACTGGTCCAAGTACTACCGGCAGACACTGCTGTTCAGTGCTCTCCAGAACCCCCAGATTAACTCTGTCTTCAACAAACACTGCTTCAATTACATTGGGCAGGTGAGTTCACAGAGGAGCTGAAATGCTGGTGTGGAATGGAGGGGGTGAGGAAGTGAAAACCCAACGTGCGGAACAATTCTGTAACTCAATTGCTGAGAGACTGTGTGTGCCTGTAAGTTCCCTCACCCAAATGTTTCAGTCTGAATCTCCATGGCATTACATACTGTGCCAGAGGCGTGAGGAACTGCTCCTCATGCAGTGATGTTTATTTGATACTTTTCTTTCATAGTAGCTGCTGTTTCATGTCAGAAATCGGATTTTGGATTTTTTCATTTGACAGACTCAAGTTATTTTGTTTTACTTTGTTGTTAAATAGAGAGTTCATCTGCTTCCGTTTTTTTTTATCTCCTACTATGTAAGATGCATGAACTGTTAGTATTTTGAAAGAAACAGGAAAAGTAAAAACTTCAGGAGATCATCTCAAATATCCAGGATTCAGGGCATAAGGAGTCATCGTGTGTTTAACAGACCTGGTTTGTCTATCATGACTGTCTGTAATTTTGTATTGGAGCTTTCTTAAAAATAGCCATGTGAACAGTTTTTCTTAAAAACAGCCTTGTCCTGTCATATGTGAGCTTCAGAAAGCTGGCTGCAGTGTGCCTGCCTTAGGAATGCTGCTTCCCTAAACACCCTGCTTCCTTCTCACAGGTGGCCGTCCGCAATGTGCCACTCACTGGCTCCATCAGCCACATCGTGGTCCAGCTTCCTCATGTTTTTCGGAGATTAGAAGCTGACAGTGTAACTTCTGTGATAGATGCAAGGTACTGTGTGTGTCAGACTGTTGTGCTGTGCCCTAATGACTGCAGTTTCAGATTTAGTGGAGTGTACTGCAGAGCACACTGTGGGTTCACCACAGAAGTGCATCTTCATTGGTCCTCAGGCGTAGGCTGGGCTCTGCACAGGTGGAGGGGAATACGGACCTTCTCCTTGCCAAAGGCACTGGAGAATACACTCTGGGGAAGGAATACCAATCTCTACCACAGTTGTGTAGTGCTACTAAGGCCTTTTAACTTCTACACGTGTAGAAATTCCGTGCAATTAAAAGAAAGAAAAACTTAGTGAAAACCTTTGGCAGTCTATTGTTTGATGATATTCCTGTCTGAGCTCATATCAGTATTACAAAGGTGAAGTGTAACTCCGGTTAAAACATATTTTTATTTTTTAACGGAGGTTTCAGTTTTTCATCGACAAAGTTCTGCCCGAGTACCGCGATGCCATCATGTCCCACACGCTCATTTACGTCCCGTCCTACTTCGACTACGTGCGCCTTCGAAACTACTTCAAGAAAGAGGACCTGAATTTCACTCACATCTGTGAATACACGAAAAAGGCTGCGGTCTGCAGAGCAAGGCGCTTCTTTCTCAAGGGAGAGAAGCAGTTTTTATTGTTCACTGAGCGTTTCCACTTCTACAAAAGGTGAATTGTGGACCAAGTTTTCCCTCTGAGTTGCGTGTGTGCTGTTCTGAAGGTAGAATCTGACCTTAGTCATAGGTGGGCTGTGCTGCTTTTTGAATCTGTTGGATCCCTCTGAGGACTTCTTTGACTGAAGTGAGAGTTGTTGAGTTTACTTTCAAGTTTTTGCCTATTGTCAGCAGTCCCTTTTAATATTTAGTTATGAGCAAAGCTTTACTCAGGAAGGCAAGTGTTCCAACGATGTCAGGACAGGATGATATAGCCTGCAAATGGAATTCATTTGGCCTTTTGTGTTCATCTGTGCTACAGTAATCTTACAAAATTTTGGAAGGGGTATTTAATTGGTTCAATAATGCAATACAGCAAGCTGAGGCCACTTGGAAAATTTGCTACGTTCTGACTGGAGCTGTTTACAAGTTCCTAATGGAACAGGATTTTTTTCTATTAGCAGATGTTTTGGCCAATATGTAAAGTTTCATGAGGCTTGGTCTAATCAGGCTTCACTGTATTAAAATCCAAGTTGAAGAGGCTGACTACTTCATAAACTGGTGGTGGCTGGTACTTTAGAGGAAGCCATTGTGCCTGGCAGTGTGAGATTTTGCCCCTAAATTCCACTTCTCTGTTTAGCCTTCAGTCCGTGACACAGGATGTGTAAAGTTGAGCCACAGCTGATGTGCATTGAGGTTGATGGAAATTGGAAGACTTCATAGAGGATTGATGTTTTAACATGCATATTTTGTAAAATGTGCCTCAAATTTTTATTTATTTATTTATTTTTTCTGCTGCAGGTATACAATAAAAGGCATTAGGAACCTCATTTTCTATGAGTTACCTACATACTCCCACTTCTACAGTGAGATTTGTAACATGCTGAAGGCCACAGACAATGGGGTGGATGCTACTTGGACTTGTACTGTGCTCTACTCCAAGTATGATGCTCAGAAATTGGCTGCAGTGGTTGGCATAGACCGCACAGCTCAAATGCTACAGTCCAAGAAGAATGTGCACCTCTTTGTTACAGGAGAAAATGATTAAGGGATTCTACAGACTGGATGATTGGATGGACCTGCGTTGTACTCCTAATGCAGATTTTTTTATTGCTTTTTAAAAAAGTGTTAAACTTTTTACTCCCTTTTATTAAATATTCTGTTGAAATTGTTCGTGTAGTACTAAATATTGTATTTCAGTACTCTACCCGGCAAGAAAGAGAGGATGTCATTCAAAAAAGCTGGGCTTAGGAGGTGTTTTCTGTGAAACAAAATGAATCCAGAACTATTTTTCTTGTATGTTAAAAAACTCATGGGTCAGTAAAGATTCATGCAATGGTAAATAGCTTTTGATTGGACTGTTTAATTTCATTTTCAGGTGTAGTAAACTCATGTTCTTTTCTCAAAGGAAAGTTTTTCTTCTTGTCTAGGATAAGAAAAATGCCCAAGTATTTAATGAGCCACTATTCTATAAACCTACTCATGGGAGGTGCAGGTAAGGCCTCTGTAGCACAAGTGTGTTGAATGAGAGTTGGATTTGCTTCAAGTTGACACCTGTGAGAATCATTAAATGTGCTTGGGTAGGAGCTATGGATTTGTGTTTTTTCCTGGAGTGACCTAAATACCCCTGCCTCCTATTTCCAACAGACCCTCTGAGCTGGTCAATTTTACCATGGATAAGTACAAAACCAAGGGATGCAGTTGCAAATGCCCATGGAATGGTATTTGGCACCTCAGGTGGAGGTGAGGTGGTTGGTTTGTCTGGTTTTTCTCCTGATGGTTGCATATGGACAACATGGGAGCATCATGGTGCTGACTTGTTCCTTTTCTTCTTCCAGGAAGCCAAGTGTAATTTAAAGGGAGCTAAAAGTAGAAGGATTAGTTTTTGTAAGCACGTGCTAGGACTGCAGGAAGGTTGTTCTCCAGAGAGGCAGGTGAGCCCTGCGTCAGCCCAAATGCAAGAAGGAAACATCCTGTAATAAGCTTTGAGGGAGTTCTTGTCAGGGAGGCTTAAGTAAATACACCAGAGTGAAATTATACTCCTGGCACATACTTTCTGCCAATTGTTGTCATATACCTGATTCCTGTATTCCTCAAAGGCTGTGAGCTCAAGTAGTTTTCATTTAGTAGACATGAAAATCCATGCAGTTCCTTGCTTTGCATTTTAAGTAATATCTGTTAATTTTACATACTCCGCTGTAGCACACAAGAATTAAGAGCCAGCCCCAGCAAACTTTTCCTGCTGGGCATCTGTCTCCTGTACAGCACAGAGTAGTAGTGGCAATCAAGGATTTTTATTGTATGGCCCAGGCTGGATGTGGAAGAATTATGGCTATGCATATGACAAGCACACAAAATAGGATTAAGGAATTTCCTTTCTACACCGGATGTACTTAGCAGAGATAATAGCTGACCTCTGAGGAAGCTAAAGTGGGATAACTGCTTAGGGAGATAAAATGATGTGGTGCAGCTCCTGTTTAAAGAAGCAGCAAGAGTTTTGTGCCAGAACACAAACTTAACTGCAAGGATTTTTCTGCCCACACTGAAATTAAAAGCAAAGTGTCTTGATGGGAGTAAGGCCAGACTGTAGACTGAGGTGCTCATTTTTTTTTTTTATCAGCTACCTGGGTTTGTTCCTAAGACAAGCATACTTGGAAATTTGAAATGTATATATCAGTGTCACATTTCTGATGTTGATTACTCATTATAACTCACTGATTGCCAAAGAAGTGTGTAAATGCTTCTTCAGTGCTTTCAGTAGGTGCATGGAGCTGCCAGCACAGAGCTTTGGAGAGCTTGTGCATGAGGGTTTTGTCCCCTGACAAATTCTTACTTGCCTTAGTAGACGTCAGCCACCACTGATCCTAGGCAGGAATTCTGCATAGCAACCTGTAGTATTGGGTCAGTCAGGTTTGCTGCTTTGGGGAGCTTCTCTCTGTACTGCTGTGAAAGGCCCCTTTTTTATCATCTTAAATAATTCCCTGGTGCACGGGTTTGTCCAAGACTGGTTCCAGAGACGGTGAGTTACTGGGGGATGGTGAGCACCAAGGTCAGAGTTTAGCCCATCCTGGATGTGTGCTCATGGACACAAATGCTTTGTTTGCTGGGACAACTGCTGGCTCCGAATGAGTTACTTCAGAGCCCATCCTCCTGGTGAAAATAAGGCTTACAGAGAGGTGGCTGAACCTAATGGATTTGTGTGGGGACACTAAGTTTTAATGGAATTCAAAGGGTTGGGGTTTTTTAAACTGTCCAACCCTTGTTCAAATTCTGACACAAATGGAATAAGAAAGGCATTACCAAATACGATGTTTTACCCATTTTTACTTGGCAGCATGTAGTCTATGTAGGGTATTTTTGCCATTTTTTCACAAGAGTGCACTAATGATGAGTAATTACTCATTTCAACAAAACAAATGCAAAACAATTTCCTGTTCATATTGACCTTAGTACCATACCTTTGTGAGGGTGATGGTGTTCTTAAGAATCCATTTTTTGGTCATTGTTTCAGGAGGATCTCAGAGTAATGACAGCGAATCCTGTATTCTCTGGGAAATGTGCTGTAGCATAGTGTGAGAGCTGACTGCCTGTCTAATATGCAGTGGTGCCAAAGCATTAGCACCTAGCTTTGGGAAATTCAAACCCAAGGGTAAAAATAACTGGTGTTAAGACGTTAAACAAGAATTTCTCCTTAGTATCTCCTGCCACAGGAAATTTCTAAGGAAATCCTACTAATGGATAACCAAGGGAAAGACATACCTGTCTGTAGGAGAATTGTTCTTGCAGCTAATGAGTCCATGTTCTAATGGATATCATTTTTTCACTAGCAAAACCTAATCAGGATAAGAGGTCTATTACATTTTGTTGCTCCTTTCAAAGATGACAAAGAGGCAATTTTATTTTTCTCTGACAATGTGTTTGCAGGATAGGAGCCAGCCTTCTGCTGCTGTCTGTATTAATGTGGAAGAGGGAGGGAAAGGTGACTTCGGGACAGTCTGTCTCCACACTGGAGAGCTGCCTCCTGGGAAGAGGCAGGTTGTTGGTTTTGCAGCAGTTATTGGGAAACATGAGACGAATCACATGGGAGAGAAATTGGAGCATTCCTGTTAACAACAGCAGAATTAACAATTACTTTACAGCTGTGCTGTCACAGCCTGCCAGGGTTTCTCAGCTCTGCATTAGTCATGCTCCATGGCCTCAGCCCCTGCAGTTACTCTCCAGGGTTTGGGGTTTTTTGGGGCTTGGTAACCAAGCGTGTCTGATGAAACAGTTTGTGGAGGGGGCAGTTGAGAAACCATCACGGGGGGGGATGTAGGAGCAGCCAGTGCAGAGAGGGAGAGGAGTGTGAGCAAGGACAAGATGCAGTCAGTCCCTGCTCTCCCCCAGCTGGCTGGGCTGCCCCAGCGCTGTCCCCTGGAGGCAGCAGAGAGGGCCCCTCCCTTCACCTCAGGGATCTGGTCACAGTTCCCCCTGAGAAGGGGGAAGGTGCTCTGGGGAGGTCACAGGGGTGAGTCTTCATCTTCCCCTCTGCAGAAGCCAGGTGACCCTTAATCCCACAGGGAAGGTGGAGGGCTGCTGATGTGCTGGCTGAGCTGGACCAGGCTGCAGCTAGGTGGGAGGCATAAAGCCAGAAGCCTGGCTGGAAAACACCACAGAGGATTTAAGATACACGTGTATTACTGGAGCCACAGCTCCTCCTGGCCAGCAGTGTGCTTTTGCCCACACTAGATCCAACACGTAAAACCCTGTGGTTTTAAATCTCATCTGTGCTGAGCTTGAGAGTAAAGGGTAATTGAATAGCCCAGGGCTGGTTGTATTTGAATTAACCATTAGCTTCAGTGGTGCTTGAGGGTTGCTTGTTTTATCAGGTGGACCGGGAGTTGGGCTGAGACCACCAGCTCTGGGATGGATAAAAAGCTAACAGGTGTGAGCTGGTAATGGGAATTGGTTACCTGAAATGGAGATGAGGGAAGGGTCATAACATTGAGTGGTACTTCAGGAATGAATATTTGATTATTAGAGAGGTGCAGGAATTTCAGTAAAGGACATGAGAAAGATGAAGGTAAGGTACAGAAAAACAACACATAGGACAAAACCAGGATTGTAAATGTGGAACAGTTGACAATGTAATTATGTAGCCACAACTAAAAACAGGAATTTGGCCTTGTTCTTTCAGACAAAACAGGAAAATGACACTGAAGTCCTACATGCTCTACATGACGTTACATTTCCAGGGTCAAACCCTTACCACTGATAGTGGCATAAGTCTAAAGAGATGTCGCCAGAATTGCTAGAAGAGAGGTTTATGAGGATGCTGTAAGGTTTCTTATTAGCCCCTCCTTCACACAAAAGGGGGACTTGGTAGCTGGGATCATAATTGAAAAACCATTTCCAGTACCTTGTTATTACTAACAAAGAAGCAGAAATTTCCATTTTATTTACTTGCCCTGGGTGTCAGGTGTCAAAAGCCCTCACTGCCATTTATTTAATATGTCAGTAAACAATATTGAGTTTAAAAATGTGTATTTTTAAAATCAAAGTAGGAAAAGCAGAATCAGTTTTGTGCAAAGTCATGAGCCTATGTATGACATGGATAAATGAGAACCAGTTAATGTAATTTTTTTTGTACTTTTACAAGGTTTTTGAGAAGCTCCTTGATAGGAGGGGCTTCTAAATTGTTTGGTGAGGCTGGAAGTATCATAGCAGCTCATTGCAACAAAAACCTCTAAGTTACTCTGTGCTATGTTCTCTGCTGACTATCACATTTCCCTCTCCAACATAATTTTGTGTTTTGGTCTGGCGCCACTCATTAACTTAATCACAGAATTAATGCTTCTTCCATCTGTGGAAGAATTTTAAAGGAGGGAAGCGTACCTGGCCTTGCAGCTGTTTGGAGCTGGGCTTAACAGGTAACACCTGTCCAGAAAAGCCCATTGGAGCACCAAGAAATGGATGATCAGTCAGGAGGTGTCTGTGAAAAGAAGCCTTGTGGGTTTCTCTGGTGCAGCCAGTGCTGAGTAACTGGAGAATAAGGCAGATTTTCTGACAGTTTATGTTTCTTAGAGATCACTGAACACAGGACTATGACTTATGTATTAAAATTACCTGCCCCTAAGCATGGTCTCGCCCTTTCCCTGGTAAATTAAAGGACATGTTTAAATTAACTAAAAAAAATTACATTTGAGGTTGCAGGTCTGTAGCTTGGCTTCTGCTCTGTTGCCCTCTCCCAGTGCAGGGGAAGAGCCAGTGGTAATTTGCATCACCTCTTCTGCCATTCCAGATCCTTCAGCTTTGTGCTTAATTTCTCCCTCCCCTTCTGCCATATGGGTATTTTCAGCAGAGTTGGGTGGAATGCAGTTAAATACTGGTAAAAGGCAGCTAGCCCAGGAAAAGAGCCCCAAAGGAATAAATCAGCGTCTGAATTCCTGCTACAAACTGGAAGTTCTCCAGTAACTTCAGGAGCTGCTTGCTTGAGTCCAAAAGGAGAGATCATCCAGAGACAGAAGTGCAGAAGCTCTTGAAGTGCTTACAAGCTTTGTGAAACTGCTCACCTGAACTGCAGGCATGGGAATGTTTGGTAGAATTGGCCTGTGGACACAAAGAAGGCCACCTTGTCCACAGGGATGAGAACTGAAGCAGAAGTCAGAATCCCAGTAAGGTGCTGTTCCCAAAGAAGGAAGACCAAATGACAGTGCCCAAATTGGAGCTTCTAAATACACCACCTGAGGTACTTTTGGGAGGTAAAACAGCAGGGCAAGTCTCTGTTACTGGGAGGAGTCACAGTGTGGAGAGGCTCCAGGGCAAACACAAGGGTCAGGCTGTTGCTGGCAGCGCACAAGGAGCTGTCAGCACCACCAAGACAGAGTGACTGAAACAGCAAGGTACAGAGCACCAAGTGCAAAGCTTTCTCCTGGGAGAAGACTGGACTAGGAATTCTGCTGTACTTCTTTTAGAGGTATAGAACAGACAGAGTGTGAAAGACATTCAGATCCAAGGGGTTTTCCCCTAAAACTTTGCAAGAGGGAAGGAAATTAATGCAATAAAGTACATATTTCTTTCCCCTCAGTCTGATGCAATTAGGTGTCCTTTCCCTACTGCTGACTTCTGCCCAAGGGAGGAAAACAGTGAAGCGCCTCTCTCCCATAGAAACCTGTGGGATCTGAGGCCAGCACAGAACAAGTAGTGAAGGAAGGTGTGGAGAGGTAGAGCAAGAGTCACCATTCAGGTGTCACCCATTTACGATAAACAGATCTGCTGCCAATTTAGCGAGGGGTACACCACAATAGGTTGCTGTAGGTCTGGGTTTGAGCATGTGTTGCTTTTTATTTTTAATTTCCCTCTAGTCTTTCCATGTTTTTTTTTTCCTTGGAGGACGGGCTCAAGCAGAATTTAGCAATGCACATAGGTACGGTATAGATGTTTTGCCTGTGGTAGGGAAATGACAGTGGTTTTGCCCTTCTGAAGCAGAGCAAAAGAAAGAACAGCAGGATTTTTCTGGCTGTTTTGTAGCACGAACCTCAAGAGACTCTTGGAGAGTAAGGTTAGTCCTTTCCTGTTTTTGTATTTTACTGAACTTCTGGAAAAAAAGAAAGTATGTTCAATGGGTAACAGAGAAGCATCAGTGATCATACTCTGGGAACCTGTTTCCTTAAGCTTCTGGTCTCGTGTGGTGATTTTTCAATTATTTTCCCTTGGTCAAAAAAAAAAAAAGTCTTCAGCAGCCAAAACACTAACACATTTCACTTGCAAGTGGTGAGGAGGGGGCCAGGATTTTCCAGCAGCTTATAGAGCTTTATTATTATATAATAAATCATTTACTGGCAAGGTTTAGAGTAATTGAACCTAAAGGAGAGCTTTTTGCCTGGACTCACCTTCTGTATGAAATTTTTCAGGTGCTTGTGTATATGTGTATTAGTAAATTAAACAGATACCAGACTCCCAGCTGATAGAAACAAACAAACAAAAGATATATTTGGAATGACTTGTTTCAAACTCTCTGGCTACATGTGTTTTTTCAGCTCGTGGATGCAGGGGCCATTCTCACGTTAAGAAATGACACTTAAGGGAGTGGCAATGTGCTGAGGAACCCGTTCCGAAGCTAAGTCAAAGGCTGTATCAGCCTTTGGGCATCTTCTGTTACCTGCAGAGTAACTCAGGCGTTTTCTTGTGCTGTGCTCCCTCTACTCCCACCTTTCCCAGTATGCAGATGAGTTCCTGACTGACCTGGCACTTGGGAATGGTGATGAGGACTCCCAGTCATTCACAGCGAGGACGAGGACATGCGGAGCGCTCCATTCCCTGCTCGTACTGTGAGGCAATTAATGCAATTTGTGCTGTTTGGCTGAATGAACAGTTTGAAATGAACCATTGAGCCATCTGTTCCTCCAGCTGACATCAGGCGTGGCAGGAGTAGCAGTCAGCTTTTGCTGGGGAAGAAACATCTCACTGCCATTAAGGAAAGTTCAAGAAAGGGGGGCTTGGGTTTGCATTTTTCTTTCCCTTCTACTGTCTTTAAAACAAACTCTCATATTTTCTTGTGGCTCCAACTGTGTACCCCAGAGGCTTTTTCGGCCTCTGGTCAGTGTCTTGGCAGCAGGGAGTGGCTACATAAGGCACTTTCTTTTCTGAGTTCTGGCATGCATTTGATGAGAGGGAGGTGCTCAGCACCATCGAGTTTTACAGGATTGCTTTGCTCTTCCCTTGTTCTGTCCATCTCCATGTGCTGCTTTCTTGAGCTGAGTTGTTCTAGAAACAGCATCCCTTGAAACCAGCTCTCATGAAGGTTTTCAAAAGGTCTTCTGGAGGTCATGTTTCATCCCCTGAAATTATGAAAGGCTACCTGATACAAGAAAAAATAATTATCCAATTAGTTGTAGGAAGATGAGGAAAAATGTGGCATGTTCCTTGTGGAGAAGAAGTGCTATGTACAGATAGCCCTCAGGAATTGGGTGTTTGATGCTCATTCTGTGTTCATGCTCGCTGAAAGAGAGCTACAGGGAACAGATGCTCGTGGAGTTAATGCTGGTGGCAAAGGGATAAAATGAGCTTAGGGCAGGGAAAGTGTAAGCAGAGACTTAACCAGAATATTTTAAGATTAAGTAGGCCTGGTGGACTGCATGTCTGAATAATACAGAGACATGATGCAGGATTTTTCTGAACAGCTGTAGACAGGCAAGGTATCAGCAGACTAAGGCCAAGAGAGTGCCTGTCTTTAAGAAGAGCATCTGTGGGGAGTAGAGCAAAATTAGGGAATTTTGAAGCCTTTGCACCAGCTCAGAAGTTTTAGGATGAATTCCCAAAATAGCCTGAAAGCACTTAGCAGAGAACTGACTGATCTAAAAATGACAAGAAAGAAAAAAGAAAAAAAGAAACTATGAAACACCAAGCTAATTTTGTTCTAGAAAAGAGTGGCCAGAGAAAAAGCCATTGATGTGCTTTATCTTAATTTCCAAGGCTCTGGCAGTGTGGTACAACATTCTAGTTAAGAAAGCTGGGAAAACACAGAAAGGCCTGGGGATGTGCCTGAACTAATGGCCAGCTGGATGAGACACATCTCTGGAAGGCAGCAGTGGCAGCAGACATTGCATCACAAGCTTTCCATCACTGTCTGCTCTGAAGCATGTCTTTTAATGGGTTTGTTAATAGCCACTGCTGGGCAAAGGCCTGTGCTTATTGCACCTGCAAAGGATAAGAAGCTTCAGGATCCATACAGGGCAGTGTTTGAATGCCAGATGTTATTAACAAATAGGAAAAAAACCTGAGAAAGAGAAGGGAAAAAAAATAAATTAAACTAGGACAAGATTAAGATCATGGTCTTGGACTGGAATAAACAAATGCACAATACAAGGTAATAAAATATGATGCTTAACAAAAAGATCTGCAAAAACACAAGGTGGTATTGTCACATGCTACACAGGAGTCTGCACTCTAAGGATACCAATAAAAAATATTTTAGAGCTCTTTTCCTTTATAGGAGTATATTCAAAAAAAAACAGATACTGGAGTATCTATCTAATCTGGGCCACTGCCTTCAGAGCAGGTATGGTCTGAGCAGTTAGTCCAGGGAAGACTGAAAAACAAAAGAAGAGACTGAGAAGTGAAACGCTTTGGTCCTCAAATGCACGAAAGCTTGTTCAGAGAGCGGAAGCATCTGTTCTTTGTGGTGAATTGGGTAAAAACCGGGGAAATTAAGGTTCAAAGTTAGAAGAAAATTTTTAATGGAGATGGTATGAAAGCATAGGAACTCATTGCTCAAGAAAGTGTTTTTTGTGTGACCATTGCTGCCTTCTTGGCATAAATAAAGCAAAAGTGCTGCTGCCATTGCTGCAGGAAGAAAAACTGCACATCAGTGCCAGGGATTGGGACAAATAGCACTGGGTGAGGGATGTTTATGTCTGAAATGGGAGTGTGGTCAGGGCCTTGAGGGCACCAGCAGGCTCTGCCTCCTCTGCCCCAGCCAGGCTCAGCATCCCTATCCCCATCCTGCTGCTCTCCCCCATGGGAGCCTGGTGCAGCACAGCCTGGCTGAGCTGGGTTTGCTCTGTGGATGGTTAAAGGGCACCTGCAAGGCTTGGGCTCTGGATGCAGCCAGGCAGGGGAAGTCCCAGGGAAGGCCATGCTTTAAGGTAACCCTGCCACAGTTCCTTCAGCTGTGCTTTTCCAGTGGATGCCATCTCATGTCGCTGGACTTCTCTGTTTCTAGGAAAGAAAAGACATTTTAGCACAACAGTGTTTTCTTGGGAAAATGAAGCAGGATTCTTCCATTACTGCAGAAAACATTTGTGCTAAATGGACAATAATATTGCCAATTTTATGGTCCGTTATACCTTACAGCAGAAAAAAGCAAAGAACTATCTTAAGCAAATAGATAACAAAATTATTTATTTTTTAATGCAGACTGAATGTTCACCAAGCCCTGTGCAGTCATTTTTTTCATAGAGCAGGAATTGCAGCCAAACCAAGTTATGTGGCTCATCTCTGTTTTTTGTGATCATTTCATTTGTTCATAATTAATGTCCTACATCCTGCAAAGCCAAGCAATAGCATCTGAGAGCTTCTTTTCTTTCTCAGCAGTCAGTAAACAGGCATCTGGCTGAGACATGCTTGGCATTGTTTAACCAATAGACAGTTGTGTTTTATGGGAGTGTGGCACACTGGGCCAAATTCCAATCCCACTGGAAATCCTTGGGCCTGCTCCAAGGAATTCAGGGTAAGGACAACAGAGATGTCTGGGCCCATTTTTTTTATTTTGGTAGGTGGATCCATCCATGCCTTAGCAATGGCTCTTCACTGGTGTAGAGAACATTGCTCTAAAGCTGTTGGCTGCTCTGGCAGGTGAGGTGTGGACTTAGGTGCTCCATGCCATGCTGTGAGACAGAAGGGTGTGAGGGAGTGACTCAGGATCAGCCTGCCAAGACATTCATTAACTAAAGATGGTGGGACTGTTTCCAAAAACTGCATCTAAACAGCACCCAAAGACATTTTGGGTAACAATGTGCTTGGTATTTGTCATAATACATGAAATCCTTGTACCTGTTTGCTTGGGATTCCTTAATAGGTAGCCTTTGATTGGAAAAGAACTAAAAGGCCAACTGTGCTGCACTTCCAGCTGGAACAATTCAGTATGAAATGTCGTGATTGTGTATCTATTTTAGTATTTAAAAATTAAAATTTAAGTAATGTCCTCCTTTAGAACAGATTTTATATTATTCGATGCACTTTGTAGTGTTTCACACTTCATTTTATGTGTTCAAGGTAAACATCCCCTTAGAATCCATGCTTACTAAACAACCTTTCCAAAATTCTTTCCCTATAGTACTTTACCAGGCTCTCATGGACAAAACCTCTTGCTTCCCTAGTTGAGACAGGAATTATCTCTTTACCTCATAAAATGCATACCCTGGTAGGATTTGCTGTCCAGGTAAAGGCTGAGAATTAATCAAGTGAGAGGGTTTTTTTCCCAGAGTTAAGAAGCAGGCCCCCAAAGGGTTCCTGATGGGGTCTGGGGAAGAGAGCACTGGGTTCCAGGCTGAGTCCATCCAGGGCTGGTGTCCAGCCTGGTGTCCAGGCAGGAGACCCCAGAGGGAAACGCTGCTGGTGGGAGCAGAGAGGATGAGAGGAGCCAGAGCTGCCTCCCCTCCTTCTCTTTTCCTCTCCCTCTCCTCACTGTTGCTTCCCACGCTTCTGCAAGTGACAGAAAATTTTTCACTAAAAGGAATGCTGGATTCCAACTTTTGGCTTCCCATCCATTAATGAAACTATTTTATTATTTGAATGACAAATGGAAATAGTCCATTTCTCCAGAAGAAGGCAAAGAGAGAGCAGGAGATTTTTTGAATACCCAAAGATCCTCAAGCTTTCTCAGGTTCAAGACATTCTAGTGTGAACATGGTGATAGTTTCTTGCCAGCTGAATATTCTTTATGTTACAGGAACATTTTTCTGTGAGGGCAGATGGTGTTCGATTGGTAGTCAGAATAATACATGAACAGCAGAGGAGATGTGGGTTGATTAAATAATTAGCATACTGTGACATTCTATTGCTTCACTGTAACTTAAAGCTAGGTCAAAATGTTGGTCTATATTGCACCTCCCTCCCTCCTTTCTTTCTTCTGGTTGTTTTTATGCTTCAAAGCAAAGTTTAACAGAAATCAAATTCTTTCCTGATTGCAGTGTTTGAATTTGTTACACAGCCCTGTATGTTACAGAGTAAAAGTAATATATAGGAAATGAAATTTTGCTAAATGAATTTCAGTTGCCCAGCAACGTATCATACCCAGTGTGGGATCCAGTCAAGCATCACTACGGTTTAATATGTGGCACAGATCAGTGCTCAGGCCAACACATATGATTTTGGAAGCCAGGACTAGTGTAAGGGCTGAAGCCTGGTTTTCAGTCACCACATGTGCCTGAACAGCTCTTTGCCTTCAGAGTTTGTTTGCATATCCACTAGAAGTCTAATTAGTTAATCTCATCAACGCTACTGCTTCCTGTCCCCCTGCTCTCCAAGGGTACAATAACAATAATTACCGGCAGTTTGCCATCAGATGAGGAACAGACATAGGAAACACACTTCTCTAAGCAAGGATATCATTATTCACTTACTAAACACAACCCACTGAATTACTCATCCTCCTCTTTAAGTCCTGCTGTCTATTCTGGGTTTTTGGAGACTTTCTGTGAATAAAAATGCCAAAAGTTGTCCCGCTAAGAAATCGCTGTCCTCTAAAATGTTAGTGCTGACTAAAAAGAGAGAAGTATCTTTGGCTGCTGTGTAACCACTAGCCAGGGTGTAAGGGAGAAGTTGCTGTAGTACCTCACAGGTTTGGGGGTCTGAGGTTTTGGATGGTGGGGTACCTCCACTAGGAATAACCAGACAAGAAGTGAAAGAAGTTATCTGCTACCTGCTAGGTGTTAACTGTCTTCTCAATGTCCCTCGTGCTGCAGGTTCTAGTGTCTTAAAACGTCTAGGAAGAATCCCTCAAAATGGGTAAATCTCCTTTTCCTGTTTTGCCATGGAATCAAGTTTAAGGTAAGGATTAAAAATTTATGTTTGAGAACCTTCGTGGTAAAATTGACCAGTTCATAAACTCTGCTTGAGTGGGGCTGATGCTGTGAAGGAAGAGCAGCAGTGCTCCTGGAGCAGCTGGAGAGGATGTACACTCTCACTCCATCTGAAAGAAAGAGTTTAATATGTCTGTGTCAAAGTGCTGTAAGCCCAAACTTTACAAGAAATGCTAATGTGAATAGGTCCTCTCAGAGATTACACTTGGAAATCAAATTTCTTGATGTTCTTTCACTTCTTTAGAGAACAAATGTTCAAAAGTGATAGTAAAACAATCCAGTCTATTTATATTAAGTTCTCTGGAAGACATTTTAATACAAATGCTACAGTTAACTGCTGTTATTTCTACGACCAAACACCAAAATATTTGTATAATGTGGAAATAGAGTGCCAACTAGAAGTAAAAAAAAAAAAAGAAAGAGAGAAACCGCACACTTACAAATTTGTATTGGGAAAGAGGAAACCACTGCCATTAATGCAAAGGGATTGATAGCACCTTCCACTCTGCAGCTCAGCTTGAGGCTCATTTGCCTCCTCCTAAAATTTGCAATGCCATTTGCTGCTCAGGACTGAGGTGTAAAGACTGGGTGCTATTCCTGAAGACACCTTCTGCCTCCCAGATTTCTGGTGAATGTTTATTTGGAAATTATATTTGTTGCTTTCTGTCCTAAATGATTAAATTCCACTGCTGTGAGAAATTATTCCAGTGTACTCCTGTTTATCTTACAGAATACTACATAGCTTAATAAATGCATATTTTTAGGGTCTTTGATTAATTACTGCTATTATTATTTTTAAGTAGTTTTTTAATACAACCAGGCCATGAGATTGGAGTCATTGATAATTTATGCCCTCCTTGTGCTTGAACTTGAAGGAATGACATGGTGAAGACACTGCCTTTCTCAAGTATTGAGACCCACAGCTATACTTCAAGATGCAAGATAAATTGATTTAGATGACATACCTCACATTCATTTACTTTTTTTAATTTATAAAATGCACCTTGACAAACATATTTGCTTAATTTAGAAGCTCAAAGTCAAATAAAGTAGACCAGACTGGACAAGAACAAACATTTCAAAGCTGGCATCCCTTTAGCTCAGTCACAAGCAGCAAACTCACAGTGTTCCTGAAGTTCTTAATCTCCAGATGAATTATGGGGTTAATTTTCTCTCTAGCCTAATGGAAGGAAGAAATCCAATTATATTCAGAACCCTCAACAAGAACAGGTATAGCTCTTCACTTAGTTATTAATATTTACAACTGTTATCAGAGGGATTGTTTAGAAACACAGCAAATTCTCTTTCCTTCTTGACCTCTGGAAGGTTCGAAAATTTGCTGCCCATAAAATATGAACAGAATTGGTCAGTTTTGTACCAGGATTCTTAGATGCAGATAGTGAAAAGGACAGGCTGTGAATATGAAGCAGATGATTTTGAATAAGAATACTTTTGGGAAAACACGTTTATGGTATTAAAGCTGTGATTTTTGAAGGTCTGGGAGGGCAGTGGATATGCAAATCTAGTTGAAAATCAGAGGGAGTGGTGGCAGGATTAACACATTCAAAGATGGCTGGTAATGCTCACCTCAGTTTTGTAAAACCCCAACCAAACAGACAGAATCCAATAGCAAATCATTCTTATCAAGCTCTAGATGTAAATATCTCTGTGCTCTCTTAACTTTGCTCTATCTATTAACCATGCTCTTATAGTAAGAGTGGGTTCATCAGACTAGTGGGATGTGAGGGTGGTTCAGGACTAAATGTCATCACTTGGTTTGGGGGGTCCCAAAGAAAAGCTGTGACTGTTATTAAGTATTACTGATATGTGTGGATCATAGTCCACACAGGTAAAATGGCAGCAGCAGGCCTAAAAACTAAAAATTTGCTATTTGAGTATACAAAAGTAAAGAAGCATTATCATGCACCATATGACATTTAGCAAACTGTGTCAGTTATGCTCCTTTAATCTGAAGAATTTATCTAAAGAAAAGTTCAAAGAATGAGGTCGATATAAAGGCTCACAAAGACACCAGTTACTGTGTACATTCATAATGATTCCTGGCTGCTTTCCTTTAGCTAAGCAAATCTGTTTTATTGGAAGCTTGATACTGAGATTATTTCTCAGTGGCAAAAATCCTCAACCAAGCAAAAAAATTCTACCCAACCCCACCCATTTTCCTTAAAACAAAAGCATCATCTTGAGTTTCCTGTTAGACTGGGACACATGCGATGCTTTTATTCCTCTCCCATATTTCGTACAAATTACAGTGAAAAGGAGTTTTTTCTCCTTTATTGTATCTGCATATATTTTTTCCACATTAGTTTGGAATATTACTGTTAACTGCTGCAAGAGTTCCTTGTGTGATAACTTCTTTCTTATTTCCAGTTGCTTGTTTGTCTGAATTATAAGGGAGATGTTGCCATCTGCCATTACAAAATATGCTCAGTTATCAGTACCAATAAAACCTGCTAAAAAAACAGGGGAATTTTAAAGGTTGCTTTGTGGATCTTAGCATCCATCTTCTGATTTACTGAGAAGGTAAATGATGTGCATGAAGCATATGGATGATGTACTCTTCTGAAAGATGCTGTGACTAGAAGTGCTGAAACACGAGATGCTGACTCAAAGGTGAATTTATATAAACCATTATATTTCTTTGGGTTTGTTCCAAATAACATTGGAATGGATTTTAAAATCTCTTTCTGTCTGGAGGAAAGAACAGAAACATTCAAAACCGTCTTCAACTTGTTGCCTTTCTTTGGCATTAGCAAGTACTACTTTTTTACAGTTAGAAATATGAAACTTCATCACAGTTTAGTTTGTGCTGTACAAAACTAATTTTGAAACTATTTCCATGCAGGAAAGAAGTATCCAGCTTCCTCTCTGGATTAGCCTGTGAACGGCACAAGAAGAGGAGCAGGTCCTGGTGATCCAGCCCTGCCAGACAACCCATGGGAGAACTATGGAAAACCTCCAAAGGTAAACTTAATGCTCCCTGGTTGTTTGTCAGTTGCATGGAGGTCTCTGAATAATTTAGAGATGTTTTAAGTTACTCTCATTACAAATGGCCTTGGAAAGGAAAACAAGTAGTGATCTGGTGGGGCCCAAAAATATCCTGCCCATGTCCCTTACATGTCTCCATGCATTCCCTCTTTGCTAGCAGGGTAACAGAAGGCTCCCTCTGCATATTCATGCTCAACTTGTGCTCAGTAGCAAGCAGAGGTCTGTTTCAGTACATCAGAGTAGACACACCAATGTCCAAAGAAGGACAGACTCTTCTGAGGCCACACCACATTCATTGTATTAACCCTGTTTCCTTCTGGAAAATTTGTTTGACGAAAGGTGGCAGGTCAGGTCCCACACCATGGTGCTTTGTGTTTGTTTTGCTCAGTACTGCCTTTAGCCCTCCCATTTTCTGTTGTACTTTTATTATTCCTGTGGTGTTCAAACCTTTCTGGACATATAAGTTGAATCAAGATAATTAATAACTAGATGTTAAGGTTTTTTGTGGCTGTGGAAAATTAAGTGAGAAGTGTTTTATAATGATAAATAATACCAAAATTGATATTATATACTTACTTTTTCAAGGTGTAATTATGAGTTTATTGCAAATACCTTCAGTGCAATCTCAATCAATTGTCTAAGTTGTGCCACAAACATAAAACCATTTTCTTATGTGAGTTTAAAGGAATTTTTTTAGATCTGTGTATGAGACTTGATATGAATGCTGTGCTGGTGCCAAATGGATGGTTGAACATGTAGAGTGTGATTGAAGGAGACAGGCTGAGGTTTGGGGGATTGGCACTATCTAAATGAAACTTTAATTCATTCATACATAGTACTTATAACATTTCTTGTCAGTAGCTTCAAAATTAAACATATAACAATAAAAGCATTCCATTAATAAAACTGCCATCAATCAAAAAAGTTGGTTTGGCTGTATTTCTCATCACCGTAATTAGTTTTAAAAATGATTAAAGACCTAACCTGCTGATTCTAAAAAAGCCACCAGGATAGCAAACACATTTATTGCATGAATAAATTGCCTGCAGCTTTTTGTTTTCTGCATGTTTGAAACAAATCAAGGCAGACTTTCTGTGTCAGGGTAAATTGGTTTCCAGAGCATGTATTTCAGCCATTAGTACTTAAGATGGCTGAGATGTAGAGATTAGTGCAATGCAAGTCTCCAGAAAAAGGTATCTTTTGCAGGGTAAAATGGGATATTTAAAACTAATACAGATTTTTAAGACATCCCCCAAAATCAATACTGGAATATTATTTTAGGACTTTTTTTATCTCCTTCTCTCTGTAAAGCATTTACTAGAGATCTAGTAAGCCTGGGACAGTTCTATCATTAATATTACCATCTATGATATGCTGTCACAACATACCGATGCCAGCAGAGCAAAAGACAAAACAGCAAAGAGCCCATGACCTGTGCTGGAGAGCAGCCATCCATTAATGAATGCACACACACACATATACATATATATATATATATGTATATATATGTAAACATACCTTCAGTAACACTGGGAGAAGCAGCTCTGTTGGCTGCCCAGGTGATGGGAGCTTAGGCACAAATGCATATGTAACACAGATAACGTAGATGCAAAGAAATAGGAAATTAAAAATCTCTCTCAGAAATTCTTTTATAGGGTAATCCATCAGTTTACTGGAGCCAGCATCTCTGCAGGGTCTTAATTCCACTGATTCTTTAGTGGATTCATTGTTCCTGTGTTTTTAGCACATAATTCAGACTAGAAAATGTAGGATAGGACCAAAAGTGAAAAAGTTGCAGGGAAAGAGAGAAATTCACATGAAAATCTTTTATCTTGTGCATAAATGGTATGAGGAGGAACACACTCTCTATTTTTTTTGGTTTGTGTCTTAGACTTCATGAACTGTATTGTGCTTGTAATAATGCATAATTGATAGGGCATAATACCAGACTGGTAAATACCTGGCAGTGTTTGTATACAATTGGTGAGTGAGATAAATTGTTTAACCAAGAGCTGGAAGGTGACAAGAGAATTAGTGCCTGCCCCAGTTACCCTGAGTCCCACAAAAGCTGGGAATTATATTTCCAAGTATTATTTCTGCATGTATAGGAATGATTCAGTCACTCACTCTAGCCAGCACACTAATGGAAGAGGTTTCTAAAGAGACCTGTACATGAATACATAAAACAATACTCTCAGGTCAAGTGGAAGATCAATTTCTAATTCAATACAAAGCTTTTATCTTAAATAAATACTTTAATTGCGATGTTAGGCGGCCAGTGTGGATCACACTGACAAGTATGTTCCCTGTGTTACAAAGTGGCTTAAATCTGGGACAGCGCTTGCATCAAGTTAGTAAAAGAAAGGTTTTTGTAACAAAGCAAATGAAAGCAAGGTCAGATTCAGTTATGAATAACTATATGATACCAGGGGGACTGAAATGATTCTTCTGGTTACTTGGTGTCCCTTAACTACAGAAAGGACTCTGTGGGGTCACATAGCCGGGCATAACTTTTGCTTTAACAAAAAAGGGTGGAGCTCAGGTGTTTTCTGTGGGCACTTGTAATGCAAATCCTTTACAAGAGACTTCAGCTCAAACCAGGAGGGCTGTATGTCTCCTGGAAGACAGAAAATAGTCCTGTTTCTTCAGAGATTGTCCTTTGATTGCAAGAATAGTTGCCTCATGATTTCGTGGTCGCATTGTCTCCCACCTAAGCTGCATCTCCTGCCTGTGTTTTCCAGGGTGCAGGAACTCCTTCATGAATTATGAAAATGCTGTGCATAAAAATGTTACAGAAAATGTGAAGACTGGAGAACAGAGAAATGAGCAGCAGCAGGGCTGGAAGTGGATACCCAGGGGTTATAAGCAGAAAAAAGATTGCACATGAAGGACAGGAAGTTGAGGGAAAGATTTTTTTTCCTGTCCCCAAAACAGTTTTCAGTGGCCATAGGGATAAGGACAGGGTATCACTTCTGTCTGGGAGCTAGAGAAAGAGATTATTGAAAATTATTTCTGCTATATCTGGTGAACTGAATCTTAAAAGCATCAGTTTCAGTGCTGCATAGCTTACTCATGCAGTATGGGTGCGTTTCTAACATCATATCACAAACACTATTACCTTGTGTAGCAGAGTTAGCAATCAGAATCTCATTATGGATGGCATTTAACAAATGCTTCATGTTTCTTGGGCTTGTAGCCCTTGAGCACATTAGTGTTTTACTGGAAGTTTTCCATTAGGAAAATATTTACCCTTCTAATTCTAATATAATTAAGTGCTTTGCTTTGGAATTTTCATGGTCACTAATAAGGTTAATACTGATGATTATAACAAAAACATAATTGATTTCCCATAGTAGTAAAATTAATTACACATTTAAAGCTAAATTGAATCAGTCAACAGTGAGAATGAACAATGGCTGTGCTTCTGATTTCACTGTCTCAAGGTTTCTGAAATAGAACCTTTGCTTACATAATAGAGATAGACTGTGTGTGTGTTTCCATAGCCATCCAATAGCAATAAACTAATTAGAGGGTAAAGAGGAACAAGAGCTGACATTCCAGAAAATGAGAGGGAATCACTTAATCTTCTGGGGTGATGAAGGGAGAATTTGAGGTTACTTATGTGCTTTTGTTTCTTCTTTGCTGAACAGAAATAAGCAAGGGAGTCTGAAGAGCAAATCCCCCTGACCTGTGTTTGCTCAGCAAGAGAGATTCTCTGGGTTTGTTGGCTTCCTCATTTAGGATACCATTTAGGATATAATATTCCTTGAGGAGTCTTCTGCACATGTGGATGTGGTGTTGCCCTCTGTTTTTTTCCAGAGAAAGGAGATATTGGTGTGCCTTCTGCAGCCTTGCTAATTGTCTGCATCCAGTTTCTAAGGCAGAGTTTGGGCCCTGTTTTTATCGGCTGTGTCAGGTGGATACATCCAGTGGGTTCTCAGGCCAAAGAGGGTCAACAAAGCTAAATATGATTCCTTTGGGACAGTCCATATTCTAATGCTTCTGATTCTTCAGATTTTTTTCTCTCAAGGGAATTAGGCAAGAACTCAGAGCCAGAGCTTCCTTCCCCAGGTCTTCCCACCAGGAACTGGCACAAGAAAACTTGAGAGACTCTTCTTTGTATCTAAGCCTCACCATGTAGTTCTTCCCACTGGAGGTGGGGAAATCACCACCTGGATTAAATAGGAAATGTAATTAGGGTTAAGCTTAATTTAAATAATTGTTAAGCTATTAAAATAACTATTAGCATGTCCTATCATTTGCTATCAGAGAAATGCAAATATATGTCATTGCATCAATTCATGAAAACACAGATTAGAAGCTGATAATTGTTACTGTAGTTCCCACCCCAGAGATCCAGGAGGTTTTTGTTATTATATGTCAAACTTCAGCATTTGCAATAGCCTCTCTATCAGCAGCAGTAAGCTAAGGTGGGTGTAAGCAGAAGTATAAAGGCATTTTCATCCTCCTGCATTTGCAAACAAGATTTACCTTCAGTGATTCAAAATGGAATACATCCAGAATCAAACCTCTGTACAGTTTTACATAGTTTTATAGCAATGATCCCATCCTGTTTCTATTAAAGATTCAACATTTTAATGAGCAATGGATGAACAAGATCTTTTGGCCTGGGCCCTAGAAGTGCAATACTGTCTATAAAATATGTGTTGTTAAGAGCCACTGCAGTCAAATGGAGCATTATGTAATTCTTTGGCAAATGGGCTCCCTGTGTAAGTACTTGGAAGTTAAAAGTTTGTTAACTTTGTCTTCCCAAGCTGTAAAAGGGTCCCATAATAGCAATTTCTCTCAGCTTGCCAGGCACAGAAATTAACTGTAGAAAACTGTGTAACAGAAGATTAAAAAGAAAGCAGTATCTAAAGATGCATTATCCTGTTATGTGCATTATTTACCACCAAAAGAACTGAGTATCAGGTAAATAAAAACCGGAATATTTTTTCCTTTTTTTTGATGAAAACAATGTAAGTTTTAGTAGTTCTAAAGAATACTGATCTTAAGATAAAATTCAAGAGGTAGGTGGGTCTAATCCATTACTATTTTTACATGAAACAGTCGTTGTTTTTGGGAACACTGTCACCATGTATTGAGAATGTGGTTTGATCTGTCTTTTTAAAAATAATTTCTTTGAACGTAGATTAAATTTCTTTTCTTGGCATTTATTCTTGTGCCACCAATGTCAAAACAGAAATGGCAAGCATTGTGATAAAAGAAAAATTATTCAATTTCCCTGCAGCCTCTGTAATTGCCTTTGTCTCCTTTTTTGAACCCCTGTTCTGCAGCTCCTCAGTCCCTTCCTTGAGCAGCAGCTCATTGTTCAGAACTTCTATGCCTACTATGGCAACAGGACCTTAAAACACAGTGGGAAAACTCAGATATTTCCAAATCTTGTGATAGAAAAGAAACTGATTATTTCTCTACTCATATTAATAGATTCAGTTTTCAGAGCTTAATTCTGATCACCGCCCTGAGCACAAATGAGTGTGTTCAACAGAGTTATTCCATGCCAGTGATGAAGCCACCCCCGATCTTTTCCCAGGTTGGGCAAAATTAGCATAAGTGCTGCTTGCACACAGCTGCAGCTTCCAGCATGCAGGAGCTTCTGCAACAGCTGCCCTTTCCCAGGAAGTGTTTTGCCAGTGCAATGGCACTGGCATGGATTCATAAACCATACACCTCCTCTTGCTTCCTTCACACTCTTTTGTACTGGCACCATGGATCAGTGTAGAAGCACAGCTTCATAGGTCAAAGGCTGGTTAGACTCTGCTGAACATGATTCCTGAGTGCTGCTCCCTTCCTGTCCCCAGAGAGCAGAATCTCTTTCTCTGGGCAAAATGTAAGCCAGATGGGATAATGCTTCTGAAAGCTTGAAAGTCAGATCCTTTGCATTTTTTTGCTTTACGATCTTAATTTATGCACATATGAAAGCAAAGCGTGGTGTCTTTTCCCTCTCTCCATGTCTCTTTAGTACCCAAAACATTAAAAAAAACTTTTCCAATAACATTTAGAAAAAATTGGTTTTAGGATCGAGAAAATTTGGAAAGATAACTCATGAACAACTGTTCCAGCAAACAACTGTAAAACAAACCATGATCTTTATTTTTAATTTTCCCTTATTAGCTGCATAAGGAACACCTAAAAAACTGTTTTGCTGTAACTTCCAGGGAACCACAGAAGTGGGTTGGATTTAGACTTTGACTTGTTACAAATCCCAGTACTGACTCAAGGAAAGAATACAGCCAATAGACATCAGAAAGGTAAGCATTAATAAGTAAATTTACTTGAAATTATCTTTTACCCTAAACGACTCACAAAACCAAAAAGTTTTGTCCAAACTTTCCACGCAGAGGCTAAAAATGGAAAAAGATGGGCAACTGTTTTAAATTTAACAACTGTATAGTCAATTGAATACTAGAGGATAAAATTTGCCAACAGAAATAATGCCATGCTGAAAGGCTCACCCCATTAGATTTATTAGTAAAAGAGTTGTATGGTCATTCACAGGTGGCAATGGCAAATGTTTATTTCCTTTCCAGAAGCACGAAGTTTTAGAGGGTTAGAAGTTAGCACTGAGTTACAGCTCAGTGTATTTTTTAATACAATGGGGCATTTATCACTGGAGTCACTCAGGATTATTCTCTGCCTACTGAACATCAGCATGTAATTGCATACTCTCTGTTCAATCTCATATTGCTGCTCATTTGGGACACAGAGCAGTATATTATCTTTAAATATAAATGTCTGATCATTAACTTAGAAGATAAATTATATCCATTTTTCTGATCTGGCTCGTCTGATATGGCTGAAATATGCTGGCTTGGAACAAATGTAGACTTTTAGAAGACCAGTATAATTTGTGGGAAAGCCTGTGAGTGGGACATGTACAGCACGGATCTTATTCTGCATAAAGCTGGTTTATCTCTACTCCTGTGACCTTAATCTTATCATGTGGGCATATATTTCTGCTAAAACTCCCCAGTATAAATACCTGCAGACAAGGTATAAAGCAGTTAAGGACTTTCAACTGTTGAAAGCAGAAACCTATCCTCAAAATTCTGCAATCTTTTTCTATATAAATAGGATGTTCTATTTGCAGATCACAGTTGAAACCTTGATCTCTAAGGTGTGTCCACAGATAGCTAACTACCAGCTCAAAGAAACTGATACAGACATCCAATGTCTTGCTCCTGGTCAGACAGCAGATTAGTGGCAGCAGTGGGAACACCAAGTCTTATGACTGCAGCCTTGTGCTCAGTGCACTAGATCACAGATGACTTGTTTATATCACCATATTTCTGAAAGGTTGTTTTTGAGTGTTTTGGGTTGTTTTTTTTCTTCTAATCAGATGCTTGTAAATTAAGTTGCTGACTGTAATCAGAAATGCATTTATCACTGGCTCACAACCAAGCACACTGTTATTTTTGAAACAGGACAGCATGTTCCTCTCATTCCAAGGAAAAGTTAATTATGAGTCGCAGGAGGCTATGTCGTGATTTTGTTGTGGCCATTTGTCCTCTGTTGTGTCACTGTTGCAAAAGACAATTAGTTTCCTAATTCTCACTTGGTGCAATAGCATTGCCTCCAGTGAGCTGAAGTTTTAGTATACTGACAAAATGAAGCAGGTTAATCTTATAAAGCTGGTGACAATGGGAGGAAATAAACCTAATGGACATGTTTTATAAGTGAGGGAGGATGAGAAGAAAAAAATCCTTCACTGCTTTTTTGGTTCAATAAACATCAGGTACCCTAGCTACATAGTATTCTTTTCATCAACCAAGAATATTTTGTGGTTTGTAGTTCATCATGTTGTCAGAATGCAAGCTCCAAACTCAGGGGGCTGTGCTGTCATGGCAGCAAAAGATTTCCATGTAAATGCTGGCTGTCTAGCCTTGAGCAGGTTTGCTTCACCTAAGAAAACTGTGCTCTGTGCCAAGGAAAAGGTCCTGCAGGAGTAGCCATTTGAATGGATTAAATGATGGCACTGGTCTGCTAGATTGAATATGCTGGATTTCTGTTGGGCAGTGCCTGGTAGCAACGTTAAGTTAGAGTTTAGTGGCAGAGAGTTTCCATGCAATGTGCCATCATTGCCATGTGCCATCATTGCCATGTGCCATCACCTCTTACAGTCTGCATAGCAATTAATTTAATGTAAGTCTGTTGATTTGTGTAAGTTCATTAATTCAGTTTGTTTATTAATTGACAGCTCATGAATTGTGAATCTTACCAACTTTACCAGCTAAATGAGTAAGTAGTTGCTTCAAACCATACTTTAGGCTAGAGAAATGGAACAGAAACACCAGCACACTTTTCATTAAAAAGATACTAATCCAAGGAACTCAGCCACCAGAAAAATCATTGCTGAATATGACATCTGTTTGAAAATAAATTCCCTAATGGCTTATGGAAGCAACTTATCCACCGAGAGAATGAACAAAGGCAAATTGTTTGTGGTGTCAACTTCCATGTTATGAATTGCCTGGTATCAGTATCATGTTATCTATACCCTGAAATACAACTCATAACGTGTAACCTTCCATCATTTAGTTCATGTAAGAAAAATCTACTCCACTGGATATTCATGGCTGGGCAAAGTCACCATAGTGCACCTAGCCCACCCAATAAGCACAGGGCCCTGCTTCAGGGAATGCTGATTCTTAGCCTTATAAAATGTTTGTAAGCATTTATAATGCTTATAAAATACTTTTGTCACACCTGAATTGCCACTGGGTGGTACAGGAAAACCTGTACGGTGTCCCTGTAATGTGTATAGTTCTCCAACACGTTCCCAGCAGATTCTGTCATCCTTCACACGGTACATCTTGTACCATCATAACCTGCCCAATGGCATGCAACAGCTACCCATATATCAATAAATGCCATTAATACAGACTCTGATGGACTGTGTGTAGCTCTTACATTATTTGAGACATCTGAGTAGAAAAAAATTATTATGGCTACAGCGATGATGTCATAGGACCAACGGGAGCTGTTCAAAAAAAGAATGAACCCAGGACCACGTGCAGTGTAGAGACATCCGGGCTGTGCCTACTTACCCCAAAGACATGGGATAGTCCGTTGTCCTGTTTTACTGAACAGTGTGGCTACAGCTTCTGTATCACTGTAATTTGTCTTTAAAATAAGGGAAACTTCATTTCATTACCTTGCAATAATACTGTGAGGATTGATACAATGAAGATGTAAGCAAGGAACTTGACTTCTCTCTGACTGAAATGTTAGATTATGCAACAAGTTATTAATCTCATTAAAAAACTTAAAGGAGTGCCAGATCCTGTGCTAAACTATAGTGATATAATTCCAGGGGAGTACTTTTCTCTTTAGGAGAGTCACATAGGCTGCAGTTGAAAGAATATTGGGAGCAGGTTCAAATGAAACCCAGAGCCAAAGAATGACCTACCAAGGGCAAAAATGCATGTAGAGGAGAAGGAAAGGAGCATACAGATGATAACCAGCAACAAGGAACCAATGACTTTGGGAGAATTGGCAAAAAAAATGGTGGTAGAGAATACTGTTTTCACTTGGACTGAAAATATTTTTAGGAGCCAACAAGAACTGCCAAGGCAAAGTAATTGTGGAGATTGGAATCAGCAGTGGAGGGGCTCCAGACACAGGTAACATGTAGCTGGAAAGAATGAAAAATAGGTTTAATATTGGAAAAGGACAAAGAAGGCAGAAAGTTAGAAAGTGCCATTCTAGACAGCTGTTGGCTCACAGTTTAAAAAATATTATAATGATAAATCCAGCTCAGTAACTTGGGATTTAGGATAAAATTTTTTGAAGTTCTGTGGTGGGATTGTGAATATTTTCCACATATCCTTTGCGTTTTCTATTAGTTTTTTTCCCCCAAAGGTACTTGTGTATCTACCTCTCTTAGAAAAGCCATGTATATTAGAAGGTCATTTAACACATCTGAAATGAAACAGTTTTATTTTAAGATGTCTGCATTGAGCTTTTTGAAAAGTACAGAAGTTAAGATATATCTTTTTGGGAAAAACATTTAAATAGCTGAAGTAAGTTTATGACTAAGTCAAACTTGCACCAAACAGAATTAGAGGTTTTAAAACCCTATGACTAATACCTTACTGCCCCTTCATATGGTTCGCTAGTCTACAAACACAACTCATCCTTTCCCTACCAAACCAATCCTGCCGTAGTGCCATCATGCCCTGGAGGAAACATGTTTACTTATCTACTCTTCTAGGATAGAAGATACTTCTCCACGGACAACCTCCTCATCTAAATGTAAGTTTTCAGTATTCAAATCCTTTGTTACCATAGGATATCAGTAGGATTATTAAGAGAATTAAGGAGGTCAGACTGGAATATATATCACTTTATTTTTTCTAATGGAAGAAGCTGAGTCTTAGAGATGGAGAAAGCAGGTTGATCAGCTTTGAAACAGTTTCTTTATGTACTTGAGTATCAAACTAACTTCAGTTTAGTTTATTACCAAGTTTTCCTTTTTTTTTTTTTAAATCATTTCTGCCTCTGTGAAATTCCGCATTTATAAGTATTTGTACTTCAGAAATCTTTATAAAAGTTTCTGCTAAATTACAGCTAAATTCCAGACTTATAGTTGGGCAATTTTTGAAAGCACATGCTTAAGCTAGCAAACATAAAATGGTTTTAATGAACTAATTCAGTAGCTTTTTATTAATTACCTTAAAAATGTAGATTAAGCCTGAGTACGTCATATACATAACACTTTAACTTTGGGATTCTACAGCTCTTCTGCAGAATTCTTAATCTTGATGTGGTTGTATAGAAGAACAACTTTAAAAAAATCAGCACTGTACTTCCAGTTTATGTATAATTTGATTTTTTTCATGGAACCAAGCCTTTTAATAAGGCAATAGAAATGTAAATCAAAAAATGCATTTAAATAGGTTCCTGCATTTAACAGTGACTTTAACAATTCTGCAAGTCTCATACATTTTTAGTAAAAATTTTTCTTCAGAAATGTCATTAATGCATCAATAGAATATTTGTGGTGCCATCAGAATGAATGACATATTCTGGTAGTTATTTTAAACGTAAGAACAGAACGTATGTTCAGGAACAGCATTAAGAACAGCTCTGCTAAGTCCAAAAATCAGAAATGATCATATGTTGCCGTATGACTTTGAAATATTTCAAATAATTAAAAGGCAGACTAAAGTTTTTATCAGTAAAAAGAAACATGAAATTAGATGCATGCAGCCTTTTGAACCATTATTTCTTTTGAAAATATTTTTACAATACTGCCCCTGGGGACTAAGTTCGGTGGGAAAGGAAGTAACAAGTACTCCACAGGCTTGAGCTCTCAGCTGTGCAGGAACATATACAAAACAGGATTCTGCAGTTAGAGAGAAATTAAATGCAGATTATATACTTAGCACAAGCTTCCCAGCAGGAATGGTTAAGGATAAAATTTCGTTCCAGAGAGACCCTAAGAGGTCTGGCTGCAGCCAGAGCCTTGTCGTTGCTAAGGGGACAGTGTTTGTCACGCACTTTCCTTTGTTGCTAGACACTGTCGCTCTCCTCTACAGAGATCAGCTTCTCCTCCTTTACATGCAGAGCAGCTACACAAAAGTACTCAGTACAATTCAGAAGCGGTGGCTTGAGCGAACCAGGTTACAGGTGGAAGGGCAGAGAAGAAAAGCACAAAGCAGAGAGTGCACTAAAGGCAATTAGAGGGAGAAGAAGAGTGAGAGCGAAGGAAGCTGTTTCATGGCAACAGGAGTGACTTTGTCAAGGTTAGCCAAGAACAGCAACTGGGGGTAGTTCTGGCCAGGGCTAGTCAGTAAACCAGGGCTGGCATACATACTGTAAACGACCTTGTGAATCTCTTATCACTTCCCCTTCCTTGGGAGCGTGATTAACTCCCTGTGCTGACACCACCACCCTGTGCATGCATCACTTTTCCGATCTGCCTGGGCCACAGGGAAGAGAATCTCTCCCACTCTTGGATTCACAGTGCCAGTTGGTGAGCAACCAGCTTTAAGAACGCCCTGACAGGAAAACTTCTGTACCATTCAAGCAGTCTGAGATTTAAATGTTTTAGTAACCAACGCTGAGACAGCTTTAACTCTGCCTCTGTGTGTGCTGTGGTTTTACAGCTTGTCGCAGCAGAGTCTCTGTTCACACCATTTGCAGCCTCTCCTCTTGATTGGATGAGGTTGTGACAGCAAGGTCATTAATTTTATGCTAGCATGAACCAGGCCAATAGGTTGTTAGCATCCAGGACTTTGTTCTTTCTAAAAATAGCCCTTCAGGAGAGCTAGTTCATATCTTTCCATCCCCTTTTAATATTTTAAGTATGAATAATGGAGATTGAATTTGATTTTGTTCCATGGTATTACCTTTGATGGCTTTTTGATGGAGAAGATTTTTTTCCATCAAAAAATTTAGGTGTGGCTTTCTGAATGGCTGGCTGTTCATACTATATATGTGCCAATTTCATATGACCATTTTATACTGTGGCTTCTCTAATTAGGTATTCATATAGTTCTTCTATAAGTAAGCACAGTAAACCCCATAACTTGTGTGTGTTGGGATATTCGTATGTGATATCTGTCATTGCAAGAACGCAGGGTTTTTTTGTGGAAATTTGCATTAAAATGTATTATTTGTTTTCTAAGCATAGCTGAATGGTTCATTTTTCCTATTTTGCTGGAGTTGTGAAGGCCATTTGCTGGGCTTTGAGATTTCTAATGTTATTTCCCAAGCAGATTAGGTTTATATGAACATGTTCTTTTTGTCAAATGCTTCTACCTGGGAAAGCTGAGGGAAGCCTCAGATTAGGAACAGTTGGTCAAGTTCATCAAGACCCCAGAAATATTTAAGTTCCTTCTAGTTTTGGGGAAAGGAACTTCTGTTTGTTTCATTCTATTCCCAGAGGGAAGAGAATGAAACTAGTACCCTCATTGAAGAAAAGGTCAGGAGAATTGAGCAATTATGACAATTCATTATTCACACCTTTCATTTGACAGCTTCTCAGCCATTTGAACAGCCTGTGCAAAGCTCTGGAATAATTGCAATAATATCCTGTTAACACTGGGAATGTAGCAGAGGATAACATGGGGATATCCTAGAGATGTCCCACTGGGGAGGGATGGATATAAGTGGTACAGAACTACAGCTGCAGGACAACCACTTCATTAGTTCAGCTTGTCATGCAAAAGCTGGCATGTCTGAATGGATTGTACATGTGTTTGGCATATGACTTTATCTTGCACCCTTTTGGTTTACCATTTTTGTAGTTTGTGTGAGCACATGTGCTAAATGATCGTCACGTTTATTTGGAATTGCATTTAATAGTCCTAGCTGTATCTTCATGAGGTTTTTGTTTTGGAGCAGTGCAAGGCAATACAGTGTTATAATATTAACTTCAGTTGCTTGAGCCAGTTAAGATTTTTACAAAGTTAAGCCAGTTAAGATTTTCTACACCAGTAAGAGTCATTATGTCATTCATCCTGCTGTGAAGTTTGCATGTGATTTATGGCAAACTGAACATCCGCTGGAATGAACAGGCATCAAAAATCACTTTTTTGTTTATGTTTTCAATTTTTATTTCTGTAGCAGATACATAACCCATGGATTAACAATGTGAATCTGAAAAAAAATCTTTCCATTTTGATTTAGCTCATAGGACTTTCTCCAACTGTATCCCAGTTAGAAATTTGACCTTGTGGAGTCCAAAATTTGGCAGAAGGAAGGTGCTGCTGGACACACTGTTTCCCAGTTTCTCAATAATTTATTATTGAATATGAAGTTACACATTGAGTATTATTTTACCAATTATTTGGTATCTGGTGTGTCACTCTTACCACATATAGCTCTGTAATTCCAGAGGGCTCAGGTTGTCTTTCTATCTTTCAAAAACTGTGAGAAGCTTAATAAGAGTCACAGGTTATTTACTTAGTGCCAAAAAACTTGATAATGCAAACCTTAATATTGAAAGGTGAGGTATTTAATGTCCTAATAAAGAACATTGTGCATGCGAAACTAATCTGATTGCAAATCTGATTGGCAGTGTTCATGAAATTGCTGCCAAAAATCCTTACGGGAAGTTGTAAACTAATATTCCAAATCAATTAGGACATGGCACTGTATTATAATTCTTAGCCATCTTTTCATCTGCTGGAATAATAATTTCTTTGGAGATCTTCCTTGAAGATGTTTCAGAGGTCGTGTTTTAACTTCAACATTATGGCTTAGAGATTTTGCCTATTTGTCTCTTCATTTCAGCGTTGCTGCACGAGGTTTTTTTGCATTTCTATAAATAATTTGCAAGGAGAGAACACCCTGGAACTGCATATCATTGTACTTCTTGCTTGGACTTTATTAAGGCTCCTGGTCAAAAAACCAGAATTTCAGTTTTGTGGGAGTTTTGATCCCTTCTTTAAAAGTCTGTTTTCTTTCCAGATTGAAATAGAAGCAGAGAGAAATACACAGGGCGGTGTGGCTGCATGCACACAGTTTTGGAACACCCTATTAAGGGAAATTTCAGCAAAACACTGAGTTTATTAACTGAATGATTTTATATAGATAAGATCAAGGTGCTTCATTTTAATGCCATTATTATGTTAAAATATCATATGAAGTTATTACAACTCTTGAGATTAAAAGTTTTTGTCTGAAATGCAAGACTTTGGGTATTTGCCCCCTTTCTCAATGGCATTTCAGTGAAATCACTGTGTTTCTGCAGGTACCTACAGCTGAATGAAATGGTAACATTCCACTGGAAAATTTACATCCAGCTCTTGGAAATTTTCTTCCGCTCTTGGAAATTTTCTTCCACTGTTTGTTCAATCGTGAATTTACTTTGTTTGCATCATGACAATTATAGATACCTTATCTGTCTGGCATTTTAATTAGCAGATTACTAATCTAGGGCTTCGACCTTTCTGGTTACTGATAGTCTGTGTTTTCTAACACTTCAGTTAGTCTTTTCATTCACACATGCCATGGCTTACATATATTCAAAGTTTTCATGAAGCACAGACTCTTAAATGATGTCTGGTTTAATACTATGATTATGGCTAAGATAGAAGAGAAAATCCAAAAGGGTCTGGCAAGGATCAGGCCTTAAACAGATTTCTCCTCCTAGGGCACTCTTGCCAAAATTTCCAGTGGCTTTTGACTTTAATTGCCCAAGGAGCATTACATCAGTGCTGTGAGAGAAGTTTCTCCTGTGTAGGTAGTTTGTGGAAAAGTTTAGGGTTTATGGGATTAAATTATCCTCTGTCTGTCAGATAGTGGTATTGCTGTCAGCAAATCTGTTGTCACAAGAGGTTCTTCCCTTTGACAGGGAACTGCTGATAACCTGTAAATTGCTTTTACATTAAGGATTTATCACCTTTACTTAAGGTCTGGAGTTGAGTTGTAGTCATGTTTGTGTGCAGCTGTGCTATTCTGCAAAGGGCATACTTGTGGGGTCACATGTAAATGCTTCCAGCAGAATGAATTGCCCACTGGAGTCAGTAGAAAACTTCTGACATCTTCAAACCGATCAGCTGTGCTCCTTTTGTGCAGGGAATGGATGAAACTACGACTTACACAGTCTCAATTACACCATAGGAACAAAATGAAAATGGTTGAATTTTGGAAGTTTGTTCAAGATTTTTCCCTCCTGGTTACATTGAAGAAAAAAAAAAAAAAGAAGAGACTTATGGTGGTGGGCAGGAGTATCTGCTGTTTCAATAAAGCTTAGAAATTTTAAACATGTACTTGTGAAACTTCAGCACAAATAGAACAGATTTGATTCAGCATAGCTCCAAAAAGTCGTGTTTTGGTTCCTTACACATACATTTCACACCATCTCTTTGTTGATGTGGAATCATGTTTGTCCTGAAACTGTTTTTCTAAATGGAGCTTTGGTTACTTTTGTGGAATTTATGTGTTTCTTTTATGTTTTGAAAACCAAATCCCTGAACCGAGAGTTACAATCATTAGTGTCACTAATTCAGAAACATAGGTTCATTTCTCACCCTCAAAAAGAGTTTGTCCAATGGCATGAACTTCTGCATCCTATTATGGTATTTGCATACATGAATCATGGAATCATGATGACTTGTGAGGCTCTCCAAAAATTTTGGTTGACTTTTTAAACATCTCAAAAACTATATGCTGGATTCTGTATGGGTGGAAGTCTGTGCCCTGGAAAGATTTGATGACATCTGACTGGTAGCTCCTTCATACTGGGGATGCTGCCAAAAGCAGGGGGAGAAATAAAACACAGAGCAGAGGAGAATAATAACTCTATGTACTTGATCCCACAGGAATCTTCATCCCCGTAGTCAATGCAGTAATATCATCAGAAAGATGGCCGTCAACAAAATTGTACAGAAAGCTTTGGGCCTGGAACACTTTCTAGGAGCAGGAGAGCTGAGAAAAAGGCATGGAAAGAAGAGGAAGAACAGCAAATCATCAGGGTATTTGAGGTAAATGTCAGTGCTGGTGCAAAGAAATATATTTGCCATTAAGCTGTGCTGACATTTTCTCTTTGAAGATCTATTTTACAGTTGGCTCTGGTCTGGACATATGTCTGTCATTTGGGACTTGTGTTTTTTGAGACAGCCATTTTGCTCAGGCTGACTGTGCTTTTAAATGCCTCACTTTTTTCTTTTTCCTGAGGTGGAGAAGAAATTTGAGAAAACACATTGATTTTTCTATATGACAAAAGAGTTCTGAAGGCTGTGAGGCTGAAGAGGAATAATGCTTCCAGGATTTAAATGGTGACTAAACATTTGGCAGAAAGATGACACTGGTAAAAAGGTATTCCTTCTTACTATCTTGTGAAAGTTTTCCCATGTTTGGCCAGTCTACCCATGCATGAAAAACTTGTTTTGCACGTAGTAATGTGTTTCTTTATAGCTCCAAATGCTACCAGGACTCTCTGTCACAGTAGTAGAATTTTATGCATATCCTACATCCTGTAAAATATTACAATATAAAAGTCATAATACAGGCTACCTGCTTGGCTGTTTCCTTTCTTAGTTGCAGGAGCTGTGCATGGTTTGCCTCAGATGTCCTTCTGGATCCTTGTGGTAAATGCTGCAGGGCCTTGCAAAGCCCTGTCCTCTTTGCTCATTGTGGTGATCCTTTTGCCACTTCTGGGAGGTGAGGAAGACAGTGTAGAAGAAGGGTGTCCTGGCTGGGACAACAACAACTGCAGAACACCAGGGAAAGAGAGGCTGGTACAAGTGCAAGAGAGCCGAGGGAAAGGCATGGAAGGGAGAGGAAGAAGCTGTGGAGGATGGGACAGAGGAAGGAGTAGCAACAGAGGCTCCAACACCTCTTGAACTGCTCCAACAGCTCCACAGCCTTCTTATGTTGGTGGCCCCAGAACTGGATGCAGTATTCCCAGTGTGTTCTCATGTGAGCGGAATAGAGGGAGAATCTGCTTCCCTTTAAATTTACCTCCAAAAGACAGTTTCAGCATGGTATTCTAAAGGAAAGGGGAAGAATCCTGGAAAAGACAATCTGTAGAGTCAGTGCTAGAGCTGCCACAAGCAGTTTTGTGCAGTTACGGATGGGATTAGTTAATTCAGTGAACCAACCTGGTTTTATGACAACCTGTGAGTGTTTGAGGTCGCTTGGTCTGTTCAGCCCTGGAGGAGACCGAGGGAACATCTCATTGCAGGGGAGATCTCAGCTTCTTCGTGATGGCAAGAGGAGGGCGGGCACCGATGTCTGCTCTGCGGTGCCCAGTGACATGACCCGAGGGAATGGCCTGAAGCTGTGGCAGGAGAGGTTTAGGATGGAATTAAGTTGGAAACCCAGAGATTTCCAATGGGGCACTGGAACAGCTCGCCAGGGCCGTGATCACAGCACCAGCTTGGCAGAGCTCAGAAAGCTTTTGGACATTGCTCTCAGGCAACACGGTGTGACTCTTGGCGCGTCCTGTGCAGGGCCAGGGGTTGGACTCGGGGATCCTTGTGGGCCGCTTCCGACTCAGGGTACTCTGTGATTCTGTGAAGCACGGCTTTGCTGGAACTCTGTGCCCTCAGAGCTTCGGGGTTTGTTTCAGCCACCGGCTTTGGGAAGGAAACCCAGGGAACAGCACCGCGGGCAGCGGCGGAGCCCGGGGCCGTGAGGGGCTGAGGGCGGGGCCGGGCGGGGCCGGGCGGTGGCGGGGGGAGGGGCGCGCCCCGGCCCCGCCCCGCTCACCTCGCGCCCCGCCCCGCCCCTCCCGCCGCTCCCGCCTGGCAGCCGCGGCGCCCGGCAGCGCCTCTCCTGCGTGCGCTCCCTCCGCTTGGTACGGCCCACCCCGCCGGGGATCATGGCGATTGATGGTAAGTAGGCCAATAACGGGCTCCTCTCTCTCGCCCCGAACCGCTCCCCTCCCCCAGCCCCCTCCTCTGCCTCTCCTCCCCCGGGCACGGGGAGAGGGGCGGCTCCGGGGGGTGGGAGGGCTCCCACCGCGGCGAGAGGTGGGGGCGCACCGAAGCCGAGCGGGACCCCAGCCGAGCAGGGCGGCGGGAGAGCGCCTCCTCTGCTCCCCGTCCCCCTCGGCCCGGCCGCGGGGGCTGCCGCTCAAGGGCTCTCTGGTGAGGGGGGGGAGGTGATCGTGGTGCTCGCTCCTCCCGTCTCCGTGCCCGGGAGCCGGGCGGGGTAAATAAATCCCTGGCACGGTGGCCGGCATCCTTCCTCCTCCTCCGCCGCCGCCTGCCCCGGGGATGCCGGGCGTGCGCCCCGTGGGCGTCGCGGAGGGGACCCGAGGAGGACGGAGCCATCCATCCCCCGTGCCGTGAGCCGCCCTGGCTCAGGCGGGGGAGGGAGGCGCAGCCCCCCGGGCCGGGCTCTGCCGCCCCTGCCCGCCGCCGGGTCCGGACCGCCGGGCCCCCGCACCCGGGCCGCGAAGGTCGGTGCTGGAGGCGCGCAGCCCCGTCCATCCTCCCCGCGGGGACTTTGCCAACTGCTCTAAAACTCGTTGACACTCTCCTGGCCCCGGAGTCTCTGAAAACTGAGTCCCCAGGCGAGGGATGCTCCCTGCTCTCCGCCGGTTGCTGGGCGCTAACAGGCTGCACAGGAGCTGCTGTCCGCAGATCTTTCTAGTCATCACTTAGAAACAACAACAAAGGAGCGAAATGAACTAGGCACTTGTTGGGTTTGTTTGGTGATGCTCGTCTTCAAAGGCAGAGCTTCTGGGCTTTGCTTTGAAACCTCTCGCCTCTGACAGTAATTTTAGACTCCGTTAAAAATCCTTTTAAAAAAACCAAAAACCCACAACTTTATTTCTAGCCAGACAAGGACCTAAGGTACCCGGCTTCCTTGGCCCAGGTGTTTCTTTCTGAAAGCATCTGTTGTTTTAACTTCAAGGATTTAGGAAAACAGTGTGTATGTGGGGGAAACAAACTGTTCTGATTTGTTTCTCATGTGGGATGCTTCTCTGCTGTCAATTTCTCTGGATTAGTAATTCAGGCCTCTGTAAGGAGAAGTTGCACTGATCAAGCAAAGCTGCGTGTTCACCCTGTCTTGGAAGCTGTGCACACCAGGAGTCTGAGCTGGCCAGCTTTGTGTTGGCTGGGTTCTTTCCTGCTGAAAAGTCCTCTTAATATTATCAAGAAGATAAGCAAAAAAATTCTGCTGGGTCTGGACATTTTACATAACTTGAGCTCAGAAAAAAAAAAATCCTTCAAAATCTGTCTCTGTTTTCATTTTAGGCAGCATTATCCCAGAAATCTGTGAGGATCTGTTAGATCTGAAAATATTCATAATATGTGAAATTCGCGTGTAATATTTTCAGAGGATTTAGGGTATTATTTTTTTGAAGTTAAAGCAAATAGTCACAGATGAATAAAGCAATCTAGCCTTTGAAAAGAATGTAACACTTTTTTATGATGGCCAGACTTCAGATAGCTCAACTGTCTTGTAGATGCTTATTTGAAATATCCAAACTGGGACCTAAACTCTTGAGAAAATTGAGTGCATAAAAGTGAAAAGTGAGCACATTTACATTTACATTTAAATGTGAGGTGGGATTAAAAAGCATTCCAGTCATGAAAGTGGTCTGCTAGGTTTTGATTTAGGACTCTTCCTGAAGACAGCAAATACAATGTATTTTTTATTTTTTTGCTGTAGCCTGTAGCAGGCATGCCTCTACTCTTTGTTTTCAACTGACTGGCTGATTGCTGTAGAGTTGTTGGTAGATGTTACAATTTTTATTCCTTACCCTGATGATCTCTCCCTCCTGTTTGTGCAACAGTACCTTGCCTTGACTGCACTTTTTAGCAGTACTGTGTTCTGGCCAGCAGTGTTTAAAAATAATGAGTTTGATTGGGTTGCATATTAGCTCTTGAAGGCAGCATCAAACCATGGGATTTCTAGTCTGATCTGTCAAAATACAGAATTTTCATTGTGTCAAAGTAAATTTGTAAATGTAAATACAGAGAAAGTACTTTGTTCAGTTTTAAGGACACTGCATTTAGGCAGATTTTTTAATTTTTTTTTTTTTGGTAGAGGAAGAGAAAGTAAGCAAGATTGAAAACTTCTCTTTGAAGAATAAATATAAAATAAAAGCAGAACTCAACTCCTGCAAAGCAGGACATAGATGTGAAGAGTGCACAAAATTAAAAGAGATGAAATTAATATAGAATTTGTTAGCTGCTTTGGCCTATTCTTAAAAATCTTTTTAAGTACCATTTCCAGCATGACTTTTTCAGCATACCACCTTCCAGTGGTTCTAACACTAAACTCCAAAGTTTTTGTAAAAATGAGGTGTCTTGCATCAAGTGTTACAGAGAACCAGGGTGCCATTGACCATGGCCAGTGACCCTTTTGGTCAATGTCAGTGCTGTGTTATGCTCACTGACAGATGTTTAAAACATGAGTATTCTTCGTGTGAATCGAGTTCAAAGCCTTAATCAAGTGATTGCAAAAACTGTTACATCTTTTCTTTAGAAAGTTCATGTCATGTTAAAGCATGTTCCATTTGTGTGTCTTTATAAAGACATCCAGTTAGAATTTGCAATCTCAGATTTGTGAGAAAACAACAGAGAGCAGCTCTAATGGAAAAATTCTGGCTCAAATGAGTTTAAAGAATTCTATTTGCAGTTCTTATTTTCTATATAGTTATCTTCCAAAACACAGTGTCTACTAGGAGCTCTGTTTTATGATGTGGGGTTATTTATTGCTTAATGTTTCCACTTTTTCATAGGGCAGGATTAACATGGAGAGTATCAGAATGGGGAGCTGTTAAATATGGTAGAGAGTAAGGCCAAACTGAAAGCAGTAGTAAAACCAGACTGGTGGGCAGTCTGAGATTAAAATCCTCCCATCTGCTGCTGCCCAACCCTGGGGTCTTGTGGCAGTTTGCTGGGATTGGGGAAGAAAATTGAGGAGTGACTTCTGAGAATCCTTCAGCACCACTGTGGTAGTGATCCTCATGGCAGCATTAACTTAATTGCTCTATGCTGCTTCTCCTCTTTTGAGCAATAGCAAAGCTTTCGTGCCTTAAGAGAAGTCTGTTGAATTGAGGTCTGGCTGAGGAGCCAGCAATGGAAACCATGTTGCATTGCATGGATGGGAGTGTGTGGGGGGAGCAAAGAAATATTAGAGGTCATAGGTGGAATGTTTTATAACCTAACGCAGAATTGTGTGTCTTGTGTATCTCCATGAATCTACTTTTACCAGATTTTTGGGCCACACTTGAACATGTTGTAATCTAGTGCAGGTTATAGAAGTTTACATTTCTCAAGGAGAGGAATGCATCTGGAGATGAACCTTCCCAGACTGAGCTAAACCTTTTTGCTTTTAAACTCTTTCATATGGTTTCCATTGTGAGGAGTTTAGTGCTAAGAAATGAGAAGTAGTATTAAAGAGAATAATGAGCTGTACAGATGAAAGGAATCTAGTAGAGGAGAAAGAATTACAGTGTGGTGTTGGCATTGTCTTCTAATAAGTTATTGATAGAGTAATGAGACTAATGAACATGGCCTCCCCTATTTTCCCCTCTGTGCTACCATCAGTTTAATATTTCTCCTTCCTGATATAGAGGTCAAGGTCTTTACCAAGTACATACCTTTTTGATAATTTTGTTCCTGAAAGTCTGTGTAGTGTCCTGATCTCTCTGAGGTTTCTGTGAAGATTGTCTCCTTCTTTTTCCCCATCTTTCAGCTGCTTGGTTTGGAGCAGGCAGCTGCACCTGTATGTGCTGTGCAGGGGTTTATTAGCTGGTGGGCTGTCCTTGTGTTGTATTTGACTGCTGATTTTTATGAAACATTAAATTAGATTGTTAAAACTTTCTGACAATTTTATCTTAAGTTAACCAGAGAATTTGTAAACAATAGAAGGATGAGGCAGGAAGCTAACTGTTCAATTATATTACTCTCATTTCCTTGGGAAACAAAGACAAAAAGTATGGAATGAATCTACTTTTTGTTTATGGATATGAAAAGAGAGAGTATTTAGAATATTGCTTCATATAGGTCACATGAAAACTATGCCTAGTTGCAAATTTCCAGAATCTAGAAAAGGAAACAACAGAGCAATGAGCTGCTTACAGAGCTGAAGTAGGAGTATATCATGTGTAGCTTGTGGGTTGAATCTGGCTTGGAGAACAGTTTTATCTTGACTTCTTGGTTACCTGGGCTATGCAGGTGTCACTGCAGGTTCAATGGAAGGATATAAGGTGATGTGGAGATCCTCAAGTTAGTGCTGACCTGAAATGACAAAGTTTCTGTGGCCAGGGCAAGGAGTGAGCAGCACCATCAGTATTTAATGAAGCCTGAATATTAGAAGATGTATTTTATGCTTAGGCCCACTTTTAAACACATTTGTTAACTTGTATGGTGGGTCACATGTCAAGGTATCATTCTGGATCAGCCACGCAGAATTGGTTTAATGCTGCCTTATGCCTATTCATTGACTGTGGTGGAAACTATTCAGTTGAGTGTTGCCTGGTATTGTCATTGTAAGGATGATTTCCTGCATTATTTGCTGATGACAGTGAAACCTTGTGCCATAGGCAAAATCACCAGTTTCCTGGTTGGATTGTTTTACACCATCATTGCCATAGTATTGAATCTATTGAAATAAAGAAAGCTGGTAGGTCTCTTATCTTTTAGATAACAGAAGGGGAACCTTTTTTAAAAAAACCTACCTAATCTCTAATGTTTTACAGACTTCTTTTTGACAAGTTCCCCGTGGGCTGAGATGAAGCTATCATACTTTATATAAGAACAGTTGATGTGTTCAGAGTGAAATTTTTCTTGAATTCTCTTAATTTTTAATGCCTAGCACTTCTGCAAATTGGAATTCTTGGCTTTCAAGATGGGCATGCAGGAAAGTAAACACGTGGTCACTCCCTGATTAAAAATGTTTGCCTACGTTTCCATCTTTCTTAGAAAGGAAAGAATTTTCTGTCTTTGAGAGAACTTTCAACTATTTTAACCTTTAGGTCTTATTTTCTCTTCAGCTGAATTCAGTTATACTTCTTCCAGCTTTTGTAGTGAATGATGCAGGGGATTTGCAGCTGATAGTCTCAGGCTTTTTCCTGAATATTGTCAGGTTTTGAACTGCATAAGGCCAAGGTTGAAAGGTTGAAGTGGATTTCAAGTCAGCAATTTATCAGTGAACCTCCTAATTTTTATGTTTCACTCTTGGAAATGGGAGATGTTTCCTGATTTCTGTGTAAACCTGTTTGTAGAATAAGAAGGGGATTTTTTGGGAGTATTTTGAAAGTTAATTCTAAGACAGTAAATGAGTGTTGAGTTTGTGAACTATCAGGTCCCATTCTGCAGAGGAGAATAATCTTGGGTGTGAAAAAGGGTAAATTCAGTATGACTGACACATCTTACAGGTACTTTTGTTCTGTAGGCTAAAATAAGCAGCTTTCCTACCAAGTGGAATCTTTTGCAATATAAGTTATTTGTAATAATTTCCCTTTGTATAATAAACTTACTGTGTTGTCTGAAGTAGTTGAAACTATTTCTATGAGTGTATTTTTCTCCATAGATCACGGAGTCATTTCAAAAGAAATGTTTCTCAGTTTACTTTCTCTTGTGAAACTTTACTCTAGAGTAGTGATTAGTGTTGTTAATTAAAAACTGTAGAAATTTGCTAAAAGTCATACTATTTTTCAATCCTTTTTTTAATGTCAGCTTTTGTTATTGACATATTTTTTATTTCCTGAATATTTGATAGCATTGTACAGGGCTAGGCAATGTATGTTTAATCTTTTTCTCTTTCTCAGTGAAGTTGTTTTCTGGTTTTCTTTCTATTTTCAGTATAAAAAAAATATAGGTTTTAGGTCAGATTTGAACCATTTATATTGGATGTTTCTATTGCTAGTTGTATTTACTGTATTTCTTCATTTCTACCAGTAAAACTTACCTGAAGAAGTACTTGTCTGAGAACAAGGTGAAATAAAGAACTTACTAATATTTTCTTCTTGCTAATTATATTTCAGTTGTCAGAAGAGTAGGGAAAGAAAAGTTTGTGGTTATTCTGGATAGAAAGGAAGCAGAGATAATATTCTTGTCATGTTGAGGGGAGAAGGTCCCAAATAACCTCTCTACTTTAAGACTGAGCTTAGCAAATCCACCTCTTTTTAGCTGCTTTCAGTCCATATAGATGCTTCCATTTATTTCAATGTGGGTAGGACTGGATGCAAAATCTGTTTGAGAAAGAGAAATGGCTATGCTGTTTTTGATCAATTGTCACTGATTGCTAATTCATTGATCAGTGTATAATTAAAAAGAAAGTATTTCTTAGGGAAAATGTATGTTTGTCATTACTTTTACAGTTAGATAATAAAGCCCAAAATATTCTTGGGACAGGTAGATAACATATCCTTAGGCTAAGAAATTACTAGACAGAGATCTTTTTAAATGGTATAAGCAAAGGAAACAGTCTTTACAGTAGGAGTTTGCATCATAAAATCAGAACATACATTTGTGACTTTTATTCTTCTGGTCTTGAGCATGTCTGCTCCTAATTTAGTCTGATAGTTATTTCTCTTATTAGTGGGTTAGACAGTGAATAATTGTTCTGTATTCACCCCTTTATGTCCACCATCTGTTGTGGGGTTTTTTTCAGATCCAAGAGTCTTAGTCTATTAAGTCACTCCTCATTTGGAAACCGTTTGTGTTTTAACCTTTTTTATTGATTTTTTTCTTTGGTCTTTCTCTATGTCTTCTGTGGTTCTGTTTTATTCTTTGAGGTTGTGGGACCAAGAGGAGACCGAAATGGCACAAAATATAAAAGATGTAAATGTATGAATAGGTATATAAAATAGCAATTTTTTTTACCTTACTGTGTCTCTCCTTATAAAATCAGATGTTGTTTGCTTTTTAATTTGCTTTTTGACTAGTTCTCAGCATTCAGCTTTAAGCATTTCGATTTTTATGTATGCAGTATTATTTGCAGACTAAACCTGTGGAAAAGGATTCTAAAGGAATGCAGAGGTGATTTTACACCATGAGTGAGGATAGGCTAATGATTGTAAGTAACCTTTTCAGGAAAAGCACTGATAGCAGCTGTAGGGTTGCTGTTGCAAAGTCTTCAGCTTTGTTCATTTTCCATTACAGTTGGCTCTCTGTTCATGCAAGCCCAGATTCTTCCTTAAATTCAGTTCATGGTGTGAGGCAGTTTTTCAAGTAGATTTGTTGGTAATGGAGCCCAGAAGTCTTTAATTATAGTTGTCTATTGAAATAAATTTGTAGTATGTTGTATGAAACTCTTAACATAAGACTGGTTTTCCTGGGCCTTTTGCATTCCTAGCAAAGTGTTAGCATTTCCACATGCTTAGTCGTGGTAGCATTAACATTGTGTCAGGCTTTATTTCTTGTATCCTGTTTTATGTTTCTTCACTGTAGCACCCTGCTCCTGCTACTCCACCTGCTCAGTGTTGTCGTTCTGCGCTGGAATGTTGTGGGTTTGCCAAGGGAAAAAATAGTTGTCTATTGTTGAATAAAATGTTAAGTAAACGTTTGTTGAATGTGATCCAAACTTATGAAAATGCTAATTAAAAAACAATTCTCAGCAGGAGAGTAATTTATCATGTAAAAAGTGCATCTGAAAAATTACTCCTGCTGACAAAAGGCTTTTGTGATACAGTGCAGTGTTCTGGTGCAGTTACAAGTGTGGATTTTTTTTTCCTGAACTGAAGAATAATGAATTTTATATGCAGCAGCCTAAGTTGCACCACAGTTTTGGTGCTGGAACTGTGACTGTGCACCACGTTTGTGGGTAGGGTGGAATGCACTCTGGCTGAGTTATGGGTGATGCCAGGGAAGGAGTAGTTAATAAGCTGAAGGGCAGGGCAGCTACCTGGAAAGTGCTCACCAAGCTCAGAGTAGGCTGAAGGATCCTCAGGAGCTTCCACAAGGACAGGTGAAGTCCAAGCCCCACACTACCAGCTGCAGGCAGGCTGCCAGGAGCACCTCTGAACAAAAGACCCTGAGGATGCTGGAGAACAGCAAGCTGAACATGGACCAGCCACGTGTCTGTAGCCTGTATCCAGGTGTGTTAATCCAGCATGAGAGGCTGACAAACTGGAGAGGCCTCAGCAGAGGGCCTCTAAACTGGGAGGTAATTCAGAGCACCTGGCACACGAGGAGAGGCTTAGGAAATATGTTTGTGTAGTCTGGGGAAGTCGGACAGGCAGTCTTACAGCCTTTCATTGTGCAAGAGATGGAGATGGGCTCTTAAGCTGCCCAGTGAAAGCATGTGGGGCAGTGGGTGTGAGCTATGTCAGGGGGAGTCCTGGCTGGCTGGGAGGGAGGAGTGCTCTCAGTGACAGAGGTGACACCTTCCCCCTGAGAACCACTGATGCCCGGAGAGGTCTTGGAATTGTGGTCGTTGCAGAATGTGCTTGGTTGAGGCTCACAGGAACTTTCTGTAATGCTGGTCTTACTCTGAAGTCTTTGAAAACACCAGATGTCATTCATTCCCAACCTAGATCACTCTATGGTAATGCCTGTGCTAAATTTCCTTGATAATAATGACAGTTGTTATCAGTATCTAGTGATGAAGTTCCAGCTAAACTCTGAACATAGTAGAACTTTGAATTTTGAATTGTACTAGTTTAGAAAGACATAACATTTTTAATTAATACAAAATACGGTGTTCATTTTCTTTGATGTACATCTTTTCATCTTGTTGCTGTCATAGTCATCTTGCCAAATAGAGACTTGGTATACAAAACCTTTGTCTTGAATTGAGAAAATTAAACTTCACCATGTATTTCAGCTGCCTCTGGAAAACATCTGGCCATTCTTTTTGTGTTGAATGTTTGAATGATTTAGATTTTTAGGACCACTAGGTGGTTCTTCTTGCTCGTGAAAATGAAAATGTTTTGTTGAATGTGCAGTTCTAAAATTATTTGATCTTTCATTATTTTTCATTTTACTTCCTGACATTCTGAAAAGCTCTGTGTACCCAAGTGGGTTTTTTGTTCTCAGATTACATTTTGGATAGTGTATTTTGTTTTATATGCAAACTCACTTAAAACCTTAAATAGGAAATCATGTTCATAGTCAAGATGGAATGGAACTGATAATAATTTGTGTCTAAATCGAGCTTAAATTTTAATTAACCATAACATTATGGTGAACTAACACTATACTATCATAAATTACCTAAAAATAGTATTTAAAGGATAAAACTTAAGTGTGTCATGTGCCGCTGAACCTTTGGGATCTGTGGGCTAACCAACACAAACTCTATTTTCAGACTGCAAATCTAAATTAATTGTTGGCATCTTGCTGTCATGCAAAATGTTTCCATATTTTCAGTTTGTTTTCTTTCAGTAACTAGTTTATTAAAAGCTGAGAGAATTCTTGAGAGCTGTAAAAATGGAAAAACTTGGGTTTATTTGTTAATCCATGAATAAAAGCAAGGTGTGAATAATGTATTAGCTCCACAGTTTTGAGGACCATAGGGAAAAGAAGGATCTGTCCAGGTCAATTGAGGATAAAATTTCATGTCTATAATACATTAGTTTATTTAAAATATAAAAGATTCTTTCTTAAACTTTTATATCACTTGATGTATTTTTATTTAACAGTTGATTTTCATCCAAAAACATTTAAAAAAAAGTAATAAATGAATCACCTATAAAAAAAAGAACATTCTAGAAAATTTTCTAGGAAAATGAAAAGGAATAAAATCCTGACTGTATGCCTGTTAAATGGTATAAATTTATTTTGTAGCCTTGTGGTCAATAAAAAGCAACGTGTCGATTAATTTAAAGGCTTTATTTGGTGGAATACAATCTTATATTAGAAGTTAAGTGTTTGAATAAAGATGTCTTGCTTTATGAAACAACAGGTAGCAATGCAGATCCAAATCTAGAATTAGTATTTTGTGATACAGATTTCAAACTGGTTGATTTCACTGAGAGCAGTGAATATAATTAAAATCTATTGCTGCTCTCTTCCCTCAGTTCTAGGTGAATATTTATTTTTAACTGTCTGGCATCTATGTAATGAAAAATCCTTTTATTTTTTGCCTTAATTTTTATTTTTTCTTCACTGCTGAATTTAAAAGTAACAGGGGAAAAATTCTAGGGAGAAGGCTTTCAGTCACTCTCCTGGTTTATCTTTTGTACCCTGAAGATGATTGGAATGACTTTAAAGAAGATTGTAATCTTCTCCCTCTGTCTGATTTTGGGTTTTGTTTGTTTGTTCTTTAATGCCTCATTATTATAAAAGCAGATTATATTTTAAATTTAGTTTTCCTTATGTTTTCCTTCCAAAATCCTTTCTGAATGAAAATTATGTTGCCTAGCTTCTAGAATGCACTGAAAAGAGGGAATTACATTGCTATCACAACTGGCTTTTGTAAGGGTGAAGACTACAAAACTCCTGGCATCCTCAGACTCCCTGATTCTTGATTTCCCATTCAAGACTATATTTGAAGCTTGTATTTAGTATTTCTAAGTATGCTGACATAAAATGAGGATTCTTTTTACTTTCACAGACATTTAATTTTATTTTAGAAGAGTTATGTTTTATTCTATTTATTTTATCTCTTTTATCCTTTCTCACTCCAATATATGGATTTCCTACCGTTATTTCTTTAAAGGGTAAATTTAAGTAGAAATACAGGTATTTACTGCTTTACCATACCATCTGCTAGCGTTACCAATTAAGAGTTTGAAGTATTGGTTGCTATCATTAAATGCTGTATTGTATGTTGTAATTAATTTATTATGGAATGGAGGAGAGTTGTAAGTACTATATAATGTATTTCCATATTTTTGAGATGGGGAGAATTCTGTTACCTAAAGCTTATTTTAATGCATTTTGAAGTGTCTGGAGCCAAGGAGTGATTAATGCATATGAAATAGATATTTTGTGAGATTTTGGAACTCTGTTTTGTATTTTCATGAGATTGCGGAGAACTGGGTATGAAAACCCAGGCAGTTCCCCTCAGTTCTGTATTCATATCCATGCAATCTTTTGTTGTCAGTGGAAAAAGGCTGAGTGGGTTTGAGTGTTCTTAAAAGAAGCCACAGCTTGATGTAGTTTGGAATTTTAAGGTTTGATTGTGGGGCATATCACTCTAAAAGATTTTCAGTTTATATATTTCGTGTTGGTGTTTTTAGCTGTAATTCCAATTAAAATGTTTTTTATTAAAATGTGAAAGAAAAAAACCCATAGTATTTCTAGCAACAATTTTATTATTCTTGAATAAATATCTCAAGTTCTATACAGCTGGGTGTTGTTAATTTAAAAAATATCTAAAGGAGAAATTCTAGGCAAACCAAGTATTTGTTAATAGGATTGGGTTTTGGAGGTGTTTATTTTGTTGTTTTTTTTACCATGGAAGGTAATCATAATGTTATTTTGGCAATATATTGGAATTTTTTAAAATATATTTTCACAATTCTTCTGTAAATGCCATTCTATAGGGTAGTTCTCTCCAAACAGGAAATTGTGTTTATGCTTAGGAAACATCAGTGTGGCTTCAGTTATGGTGCTTGCTTTTGTAATTTTATCTGTATAAATTCAATGTAAAGCTCTTCAAACTGTACCGCCATTAGCAATATTAAGCTAAAGGTACATTTATTGTTTTCTCCAAAGCATTTAATGCATAATTCGAAAATTTGTTAAGCCAATTTTCTGCATTTTTATTAATTGATGGAGTTGTGAACTTTTTTCCCTGTTTATAAGCATTATTAAGAAATGAAATATATTTTGTTTGCTACTGTTTCCTAATGGTGTATTTCCACACAGGTGGAGAACGAACTTGTGGTGTACATGAATTGATCTGCATTAGGAAAGGTAAGCTATGATTTGTGAAAGTGAACTCCTTAGCTTGTGAGCATTCCTGGTGAGAAATATGTTGCCCAGTGTTATGGTCTGACTTTCTGTGGATCTTAGTGTTACATCTTTGTGTTGCACAATCTTTTGATGCTGACAATATCAATAGGAAAAAATAGTGAAATTATAAAATTAAATTTGAGTTTTCACAAGAGGGAAAAATGTGCTAATCCAAAATTCAGTTACATGAAATTTGTTAATGTTTAGCTGTGATGGGTAACCATGAAAACTTTGATCTTTGCTTTATCCAGTTATTTGTGGGATGATATGATTTTTAGGAGTAACAGGAAGTTGTGAGGATGTTTTTAAAAAACTGATGTAATGCACTGGCAATCTCTGCCTGTGATTTCAGGTGAGATCCTAATGACTCAAACTTCTTTGAAAACAGCTGCAACAATAGTGAGACAGAGCACAGAGCAGAGCTGTGCTCCAGGGAGCTGGAGCTACAGTGACTGAAGTTGGAGCTCAGTAGAACAGCCCAGCTGATGTTAGGCTAGATACTGTTCTGTTTTCTGTCCCTTTTGGCAGCCCTATGCACCTTCCTGAAGCAAGAAGAAATTGCTGTTGAATTTCTGTCTTCTCATCTGAAAGCTAATTAAAAAAAAAAATTATTCAAGGATTAGTTCCTTGAATTGGATCTTGGTTAGGTCAGAAGAGTCTCAGTGCTTTCAAGAAAGCTTGGTGGGAGAGAATTAAAGCTGCAAGACTCTTTGGACAACAACTTAACATTAGACTGGCTCAATAGTACTCTCAAACCACATCAAACTCTGGGGGAAGAAATTTTGTTTGTCCTCTTAGTTTCCATTGTGTTCACTGAGACATTTTGGTAAAATTGTTTGGGTTTATTGAAACATTTATTTAACAATGCCTAATCTCAATCTGCCTAAAATTAGTTCTACTAGTTAAGGTCAAAGCAGCTTTATGGTCACAAGTCATCTTTTCCAAAAGATGAAAGAATTTTTGAGTGTGTATGTGTTACAGTACCGTAATTAAGACCATTCCTCCGCTTTTCTAAATTGTGGATCATTTAGATCTCGCTTTTTAGAAATTCTCATTTTGGAGTGGAGGTGAATTTTCTCTTTATTGCTGTCTCTGTTTATCCATCTATGGATAAGTGGGTACACACGGTGCTCTGTATTCTTTCTGTAATGGGTCCTGTTTATCTTTCTGAATTGTTAAACTCATTGGAATTTCAGCAAGCCCTCTGATAAATGTTCAAGATCTGTTAATGTTTCTAATCCTTATTTATTTTAGGATGCTGCACTGATTTGAAGAAAAACAAATTTTTCTGCATTCTTGGAGACAGTGCTGTATGGTTTTAATGTTTAATTGCTGGAAAGTTAAATTGAAAAGATGTGGAGTTTTTTTTTAGGATTCTGTGTTATATTTGAGCATTGAATTCTAAGCTCTGTTAGCCATTGATACAATAAATTAAATAATAGTAGCATGGAACTTGTGTTTTAGCATTGGTGGTTGTAAACTAGCCTAGAGGTAAGTGTGATTAAAAGAGAAATATCTTCTTAGTGCCATTTATACTTGCATTATGTTGGGTTCCTCTTTAGTTCATAGGAGTTTCCATGTATATTCTAACCTTGTGTCCCTGTGTTACTGACGAATTTCTCCTTGTGGTGCCATTCTTGTCTGCCCTCACTCCCTACTCGATGTGTACCTTTAAAGCAGACGGTGCTTGTCATTGTACTGCAAATCTTCCAGTCACGTGGAGTTTTGGTTACTTTAGCTAAGACTTTACATCTTCTGATGCACATTCAGGATGCTTCTATTGTCTGACCAAGGCCAGGCTGCTAAGGGATTACTTTATTTGCCAGTTGTCCAGCTCTGCTTGCTTGCCAAGAGTGCAGACCCAAGATCTCTGGTGACATCCTCACAATAGGAGGGCATTTCCAAGCTTAGAGTTCCTAGCTACCAGCAGTCTCAAGCTACTCAAATCAGCTTTGACCTTAGTGTCGCTGAGTGCTCAAGCTTATACAGGATGGAGTTTCCCATCTCTTGGCTGTGCCTGAAAGCCAAGTCATTTATTTTCACCTGTGAGCTCACAGTAGACGTTGAATGGACAGATAAAGTGTTCACATTGACACATGGGTAATTCCCTGCAGTCTTGTCTGGTGCTGGGTAAGGTTGCAGTGTGCCCTCCTCCTTTTTCTCTGGTGTCTCTGACTGTGGCACCAGGAGAGTACATTCCCATTCCAGCACTCCTGGCATTCATCCACTTCTCATTTTCATCGAATACTGTCTGTGAGGCTTTGAGAGTGGGTGGTATTTGACAAAATGGTTCTCCCTTTGCTGTTTGCCTGAAAGCCTCTCGTGCTTTCTGCCACGGGATGGTGGGTACTGCCCTGTGTGACTACCCTGTGACTGGAATGCCCAGGTGGAACCTCTGAAAGAAACATTAGTAGTAAGCAGCTTGCATTAAATAACTGGAGTTCTTCCAGTGTGCTTTGCTTGTCTGTCCATCTTTCTTACAGTCCTTCTAAGTACATGGTTGTTGAGCAGCAAGTAATAGGATAAACAGTGATGTTCCACCTTATTTTCCCTGCACTGAATAGGGAAAAGGGAAAAGTAAGCATGCAAGCAAGCATGTGTCTTCTATGAATAATGCATGGGAAAACTTTCCGGTTTCAAGTAGTGGAATGTAATTACAATTTATATGGGGATTATGTGACTTGAAGAACACCTATTGCTGGTGGTTAATTTTTCTTTCTAGTCAGCAAAGTAATACATTCCTAAATTGTATTTTTCTTGCCTGCCCTTTCATTTTTTCCTGGGAAAATAGGAACCTTGGAGTATCAGATGATGAAATGTGGAAAGGGACCAGAAAGCTCTTCAAAGCTGTATGTGACTACACCATTTAACTCAAATAATGTAATGAAAACTTCTTAGCTGTAGTTGAAGGCATAGCTGAAAAAACAAAATCTATGCCTTAAAAAGGAAAAGTCTGCTCTAAGATTATTCAGCTGTAAAAATGAAAATAACTTGAAACCTCACTTTTCCTGTTTTTCAGGTTTTGTATTTCTCAGACTAGTCAAAATTATAGACTTAAAGGTTTGCAAATACCAGTAATAATGTTCATTGAATGTCTGAGATTATGTCAGTTCTAGTGTAAATATGATCCCAATATGGTATCGATACAAGACTCAGATTTGCTACCCAAAGATGTAGAAATTTTCTGGCACAGGCCTCCTCCTCTGCCACATTAATGTTGTTACAGTTTTGTAGTTGCCCAAGAGACAGTGGTGGGTCCCCCTCTAGGCTGCACCAGAAGGATTGCAGTATTAACAGGGTTGTTTTACGTGGTTTCCTTTCAGCAGATTCATACATTTTTGAGAAGAATCTGCAAAGAGCTGATCAGGAATAAGGAGACTAATAGGCTTTTCTGGAAAGCCTTAAAAACTAATTCTTATGCATTTTTAAAGAGGCTTTTTCTAAATGCATAAATATAGTGTGTGTCCTGAAAATGGGAGTATTTTTTGGCTGTTATATAACATCTAATAACTACAAAATACTGAACAAGTCACTTCCCGGCTTGCATAAAGAACTTGAAAGATGTAGGATCAGCTATTAGGGAATCACTGAATTATGTGTCTCCTATGTTTAACATAGTTTCATAGTTGAAGGGTTTGTGCAGTTTTATATTTACACATTGTTGAAATCTGGAAACTGGAAAAAAGGAAAAAATAGATTCTTGCATTTATTATAAATTAACTTCTTGTGTACTTCTAGTATTTAATGCAAGTTCATGTTCCCACATTTATTCAGTGTCTGACAATACAAATTAAAGATTTGGCTATGGAAAGAAGAGTCCTGCTTAGTTTTTGACAGCACAATGTGACAGAGTTTCTCTGAAACTACTCAGTTAACAGTTTGTCTTTTTGCTGGATATTCCTACTATCCAGCTGTTTTTGAGAGAGTCAGGATATGTGTGTTAAGTTGTTCCTTTGATTATTTGCTATCATTTGGACATAAAATAATTTAGGGAACCTGATGTTTAGACTTGAGGAAAAAAATATCTTTTTTAGCTGTATAGTGCAGCTGCAAGTCCAACTATTAGCTGTTGCTAGATTTAGTAATATTTTAATTACGGCTGTTTCAGGTTCTGTGTGTACAAACAAGACAGATTTGGGATGAGTGTTTACAATAGTGAGCTATAACTGAACAAACTCCTCTTTAATGTATTCTGCTATGTATTCACTGTGAGACATGGAAGTGACTGAAAAGGAGAAAATATATGGCCATATTATTTTTAGATTTCTTTCACCCAACATTTTTCACTTGTTTATTTTTGAAGTAGTGCAAAGTGATACTTTTAACTCAGCCGTATGTTTTGTATTTAATTCATTGAAATGTAGATTGCTTATCCAAGTGAGGCCTGAGTTGCACAGAGGTTTAAAAATTATTTTTAAGCCCTTTTTCCTTTTGCAAGATGTTCTTTTCTTTCTATTGTTGTGGCAGTCTTGCAAACAAAGGAAATTATTCAGCAAACTGACTTTGTGACTAAGAATGGAACAGAAGTGCTCTCTTGAATATGCAAAAGAGAAGTTGCAAAAAGACAGTGTCTTTGTCTGGCAATGAAAAATGTCACTTGTAATAATAATTTTGGAAAGATAAGGTGTGAATTTTTGCTTTGTCAGAAGTATCTTTTAAGTAGAACTGTTCCTCTTTAATGTTCTGGTCAACTAACCTTATCTGTTTGCATGTGTCTGAATGTTAAGATGCCAACTACATTTAATCCAAATGCAAAAAAGAAACCCTTATCCATTAGTTTCATTTTACAGTAGAAATATTATTACGTTGAAAGTCAACTGCATCTGATACTCAAGTTATCTTGTACTATTTATGATAGTCTACACTAAGTGCCTCTGAAGAAGAAATAATTTTTCCCTTTCTTCCCGCTGTCATCCAGTTGGAAGAACAACTTGTTCTTCATCAAGAGAAGAGTAATCCCACAGATGATAGCAAATATCTTTAAATTAGATAACCTCACATTAATGTAAAATGTAAATATATGCTGTTTCTATACTCATTTAGAGCTTCAGATTTGCACAGTACAAAGTAAAGTGCACTTTCTCTTTTTACAAAGAGGAATAAAAATGCTTCATTTAGAAAGTATAAACAATTAAAGAAGAATGAAAAAAATAGTAATTAATACTTTTCTTTCAAGACTTGAAATTATTTTTTATCCCATGGATACTAAATTTCATAGACTTGAAAGATATTTAGACAGATTGCTACATATTAAAAAAAACCAAAACAAGTAATAATGTTAAAATTAACACCACCAGAATATATATTCTGAATTTGTACTCTATTAGAAAAATAATCTGTATGTATGTGTTTTGGATTAGGGAAAATTCAATACAAAGTAAATACTTGTCTTTGAGTTTACTGATGCCCATACAGGAAGGAGAATATTATTTTTGTGTGTTCTCCTGTGTTTGGAGTCTTCTGGAAAGCAGCAGCTACTGGGGTCACTTAATTCTGCCTATGGCAGTATCTTTTCTTCTGTGGCAAGTTTTGTGTGTAAGAACTTTGCTATATCCAAACCCTGGTATTTCTTCACTTGAATTCTCATGCTCGTATAATCGTTTTCACCATGCAGTACTTTGCTGTATATCCTGGTTAATTACTGTTGGATTACATGGATTGTCTCACGCTTTCTTGTTAATTGTAGTGTCTGATAGGGAAAATTGAGGTTTTAAAATATTTTTATTACACAGATTATTTTTCTTTCCCTGTCACGGAGAGCTACTTTGTGATGGGTATGAACTTTTAAACCACAAGTCTCTAGACCCCTGTGGGTCTTTAATACTTTTGCTTTGTGAGGATTATTTGAAAATACCATTAAAAAAAATATAATCACTGCTGTTCTTTTACCCATTGCGTGGATAATAGTCATGTAATATGCTATGTAATTGCAACAGATTATTGGGATTTGAAGGTAATCAAGATGATTCCATGATCAGTGTCTACTCCAAGTGGCAAATGTGATGCTTCTTTCACTGTTTCTTTTCAGAGATTTCTGTTGTGAGATACTACTTAATCAGAGATGAATTCCATGTAAGAGGGAAAAGGCTTTGAGGTACTGATAAATCAGCAGGGATGGCAGGCTGACAACATTTTCAGCACATAAGGATTTAGGAATTAAAAGATTTCTGTCAAAAGTTTAAATCTCCATCTCAGAGTATGGCTTCAGTTATTCCTAAATTCTTCCTTAGATCAGTGATGTTTTGGAGCCAAGGGTCCTCTTTTTCTTGTAATTAAATTTATCAGCAAAAGACAGTTTCAGCATGGTATTTTAAAAGAAAGGGAAAAGAATCATGGAAAAGACAATCTGTAGAGGCAGTACAAGAGCTGCCACAAGTATTTTTGTGCAGTTATGAATGTGATTAGTTAATGAACCAAGCTGGTTTTATCACAGCCTGTGAGTTGGAAGTGGCTGAGGTCACTTGGTCTGTTCAGCCTGGAGAAGAGGAGACTGAGGGGAGATCTCACTGCAGTGTGCAGCTTCCTTGTGAGGGTAAGAGGAGGGGCAGGCACTGATCTGTGCTCTGTGGTGACAGTGACAGGACCTGAGGGAATGGCCTGAAGTTGTCAGGAAGGTTTAGGCTGGATATCAGGTAAAGGTTCTTCACCCAGAGGGTGGTTGGACGTGGGCTCAGGGTCCCCAGAGCAGTGGTCACAGCACCAGCCTGGCAGAGCTCAAGGACCATTTGGACAATGCACCTCTTTGGGATGGTGCTGTGTAGGGCTTAGAATTGGACTTTGATCCTTGTGGGTCCCTTCCAGCTCAGGATATTCTATGGCTCTAGAATTGTTTTTTATGAAGTAAATGAACTCTATTTGATGTGATTGTTCAGTCAAGTAATTTAATTGATCGTAATAAAATCAAATAAACTTAATTTGGTAATTAAAATACATTCTAGAATTTCTTCATGTGTGTAAGAATTCCTGGAATCTAGATGTTAAAATATACTTTACTTATTTGTCCTTGTAATTAGATATTAAGGAAACAAAGGTAAGAAGTTTTGCTTTGTCTGTGTAGCAGTGCATATCCCTCAGCCGGGGGAAGTGACATAAATTGAATGTTAAAAAAAATTGTTATTATTTCTGATAAATTTCCACTGGAATAGGAGTGACAGTGGACTTAAACCAGTGTAGCTTTCATGATACACTAATTCCAGTAGACGTTTCATGTAAACACGTTTATTTTTTGCTTAATATGACCTTTCTTAGAAATTAACTGGAAAGTGGCATCATGTATCATTTCAGATAATGTTAGTTTTGTGTCTTCCTCAATATTTCTTTGAAAGGTCTATTTAAAGGACTTTGTTATTCCAAATAGAACCACTTTCGTCCTCATTTCATTCTTGATAGACTTAAAAAACTTCTGAGAGGTTCATGTTGCTAAAATTGCTTATAGTTTTCTTATTCAGGAAATGCAGTACTCTGTTCAGTTTTGCATTGAAATTGAATTGAAATGTCATTTCCAGTTCATACTCATTTGAAATTTCTGTCACTCAGGGTTGTATCCTGGATGTCAATACTTAGTGTTGTACAGGTGAATACTTAGTGAAGTACAGGTTGCTCATGTTACAGGGGCTTGTAATTTGTACTGGAGAGTGTGTAAACTTCCTGTACAACCAAGTGCAAGATGCAGGAGCAGCAAACCCGAAGGAAGAAACATCATAAGACTGGCAGAATAAAATGTATTTAGCATAGTAAGCTGAGAGATGTAGCCACCAGTAGTGGGCCAAGGTAAGAAGTCTGTGCTGCATAAGGAAAGGCAAAATGGGAGTTTGAATTAGAGGTGGCACTATCTTTATACAGAAAAGCTTCAGTATTAATGTTACCTAAATGTTACCAAAAAACGAAAAACATTGATATATGAGATGTGATTGTGTGTTTTAAGTTGAGCTAAAAGACTTCCTGATGCTTGTTTTGGCAAAATATAGAAGAATTAGTTAAATTTTTGGAAGGGAATTACATAGTCCAGTGTTTTATATGGGAGATAGCAGAAAGAATGAAGCAGGAATCATAGGTTATATGTTTGGAATTTTGTCTTTTGATGTACTCAATAAAATGTTTAGTTAATTGTCTATCACTGATTTTTAGCAGCAACATCAGCTAGTCAATTCTTGTGGTACACTTGCTTTTGTTTTGGTTTTTTTTTCAGTACGGGAAAGCATTCTAACAGTGATGCTGCCATATATAGTTAATGTTTGTGAAACAGTGCAGGTAGACAAGAATTTAATGTTTTAAGTCAGAATTCTAAGGCAGCAGTGGATAAACTATTACCCCGTCAGTGTAGAATTTTATTTAGGTAAAAAAGGTTCTGTTCACTTGTTGTTTCTTCAACTACTCCAGCAAACAGAAATATACTAATTATGTACAAATTCACAAATTGCTGTGAAATGTTGTGTATTGAGTTTCCATCATCAAAGAAAAACTGTTTAGAAAGAGCATGAAATCTTAGGTAGCCTTCAAGTTCAGTTACTTGCTTTTAAAGAAGAGACAATTCCATGTAATTAATTAAAACAAAATATCTACATTCAAATGGATGCATATGAAAGTACAATCCCTACTCCTGTTGGGTAATCAGATCAAAGTATTTCACTTGTTAGCAGACTCAGGTGTAGAGGGATTTGTTTGTTTGTTTGGGTTTTTTTCTGTTATAGCATGAATTGTCTGTGAGAAATAAATGCATCTTGTTTGGAGATAAATAATTCAAGCATGGAGCAAAGGCAATCGAGGCACAAATCTTGTTGTTTTGCTCAATAGCTTGCTCAGCTTTCTAAAAATATGTTAATTTCTTGTGCAAGTGGCAAAGTTGGAAAGAAGTGACAAGCAGCAGTGAATGGTGTTTGGATGAAAAACGTTGGATGAAACATTTGGATGAAAACATTTTGAGCTGGACAGCAGATTATTTTCATGGACTGGCAAGATGTAATGGTGTACAAAGTGAATAACAGTTAATCATTCTTCTTCAGGACTAAATGCAAAACAACAGTCCTGTATATTTATAATAATTTATAAAGGGCTTAAGTGTCTTAGATCAAGTTGTAAAAAAAAGAAACCCCAAACCCAAGTTATAATTAAAAACAAGTTTACATATTTATTTGTGCTTGGATCCTAAAGGTAATTGACATTTTTCAGATTGTACTCCCTAGTTACTTGCTTTGCGTACAGAAGAGATAATATTGCATTTGTAAATGATTAATTGAAACATCACTAAGATAACTGTGTGGCTTTGTACATTACTAGCTTAGTGAGTGGTATGATGTAGAGTGTGAAAGCTCCAAAATTATTGACTTGATATTAAATAAAATTTGGGGCTAGTTACATGTTAAAATATTAAATGCTTTTAAATTTAATATAAAAAATGTTTCATCATTTTAAAATGTCTGAGGATTTTTGTTGTTTTGCTGGCATATATTTGGAAATGTCATTATTTTCAGAAGAGTTTGAAACATCTTTTGGTAATGAAAATTATGTCATAACAAGGAAGTTATTATTTGAGAAAGAGGTGCTAATTTGATATTTAAGATGAAGAGATGGTAAGTTTCTGTGTTCTAATACATCTGATTCTAATGATGCTAACTAAAAGATGGAATTAAAGCATTGTTAAGGTAATACTTGTGTAATGACTACCACTTTCTATGCCACTTCCATAGCCAGCAATTTAATTAGTCTTGGTAACTTTGTAGAAAGATGTTTGTTCTTTTGGTGTTTCTAAAACTGCCTTATAATGAATTTCAGACAAATTCAGAATTTCATTGTTGTTTTTTCTTAAGAACCAAAAATAACTATGAAGTTTTTACAGGTAGGACTTTTGATTTTGAAGTATGACTTTGAGAAAATACTGCTTTTCTACTGGTTTCTGATAGTAGAAGAAAGCACTGGCAACCTCTGAGATTTTTAGAATGCTTTTCATGATACAATTAATTCCCAGACAACTCAGAATTTATTACAATATGTTTTGAATCAAAATAGTTCTGCTGGTGAAGGCAGCATAGGTGAATTTTTTTTTATGCAAAAAAGAACTTTAAATTTTTTTCTGTCTGTGAGGTGTACCTTCTTGACACTTCAACTGAGAAGCTAGCTGAAGGATTAATGTGATATATAAAACCTGTATTCATAGATGGGAATCTGCATACACTGCTTGTGGAAAATTGAAGTACATTTTTCCCCCTGGCTTTATAATGGTAATACTTTACAGGATTTCAGTTTGATAATTTACCTATTCTGTGAACAAGTACTCTAAGACTTTTTACATGAGTGCAAATTGATACAGAAATATAATTTTCAAGTCCTATGTTCACACTGAATTACATAATTAATTAGTTTTGCTGCAGCAAAAGTTTCATTCTTTTTGTAAGGTATCCACCAATGTTTCTTTTTTTCACTCCAGAAAAATGCCATCAGGTACGGTGTTTCCATAGAGAACTACAAGGCTTTCAGACAGTGTCTTTTTTAACTACTTAGTATCCAGGAAGTGTTGGAGAAAAAAAAACCCAAAGTATTCAGCTTTCATTTCCTTTTAGGTCGTGGTTAACTTCCTTAATCACATATTTTGATGGATCAAAGCAGTTTGATTGCTGAACAATATAAGCACAAGTAAAAATTTGAAAATTGTGATTTAAACCTACAGTTTTAAAAGATCAAAGGCGACACACGTGAGAGTGTTTTTCCCTGAATATTTACAGTTAATGTATCCTATTGAATGGAGACTGTCACTGCTCTTTGTTGAGAATCATTCCATGACTGGAATTCAGTTAAATCTCCTCCTCAAAGCAGTATAGACACTGAATTCAGGCAAAGTTGCTTAGGACAGCCTGTTCCAATAACAAAGCAATAGTTCTTGTAGTTCATTCAAAGGTCCCGTGATCTTTATCTGCCTTCTGATCAGTCTTTTTTGCCTTCTCATTACTTTGACTTGTTCTGTGTACTCCAAATTGGTGTCACACCTTCTTCATATCTCACGCTGACTTCCTCCCTGAACGTCATTAACCTGCACCACCTTCTACTGCTCTTTCATTTCTCCTGGTCCCTGTGTTCTGGTGAATCACAGTTCCCTCCTGCTGCCTTTTCTGCCACTGCCTCTGTGTTTGATAGGTGTTATGGCTGGAAGTTATTGAAAATGAAGATTTTTCTGTTCTGGGCCCAGTCTCATTTGGGTCAGGATCAATAATTCAGAGAAAACTGGGTGTTGTTCTCAGTTATCCATATGCAGCCTTGGAAGGGTTGGGAGCATGCCTACTGCCAGCAGAACTTTGGGAGATTTCATCTGTTAAGCTTTGAGGTCAAAAATTAATATATATAAACTGAGGCTTTGATCAAATCTCAGAGTATTCCCATGTGTGGGAAGATTTTATGAAAATGGTACATAGACACTTGATAAACAATAAATAAATGCCTGACACATGTCAAATTTCATGAAAATTGAAAAACAAACAAACAAAAAGCTGCCTTTCCTCTCTGTTCCAGAATAGAAATCAATTTTTCTCACCTTGTTACCCCTCTTGATGCAGCAAGATGTCTCATTCAAAGTTCCTGGCAAGTTCCTTTTCATGGGAAAATTTTCAGGGATGGTTTAGGCAAAACATTACATGATCTCTTCTAGTCAGAGGTAAGAAGTAAAGCAAAAATATTTGTCAGTTTTAGATAGGTCTGGATGTCCAGCTCAAAGCAGAAGTGCAATTTGTTATTCATGGTGGAAGGCCCATTTCTTTGGATCTTTCTTTCTTTGTCAGATTTAAAAGACACCTGTGTAATAATTTAAGAACAGCACCACAGACACAAATGTTCCCTGCCATCCTGCAAAACGAACTGAGGAGTTTGTGGAACTGCATGTGTTTCTCAGTCAGTACTTTTACATAGACATATGAGCCCAGATTTACAAAGGGCATATGTCGAATCAGAGAATTATTTCATTTGGAAGGCTCCTGGGAAAGTAATTTGCAGTTCAGTCCCCTGCTCAAAGCAGAGATAACATTGAAGTTGGATTCTATAACTGATCTAGGCAATCTGTTCCAGTGATAAACTCCTTTCATTCTGGATTTTTCCCACCTCATCTCCAATTGGAACTTTTAGTTATTTTGGACACTTGTTTCTTGTCCTTTTGTATTGTGTCTCTGAGAATGCTGAGTCTGTTGCCAAATTTTCTTTCATCCCACTCCTTTTTAAATAGTAAAAGATGTTACTATGCAGCATTATAGTCCTAAAGTGAAGTGCCAAGGTCTTGGCAAACAGGATTTATAAATCTGATAAAGTTTTTAATAAATCTTTATTAAACAGAAAAAAAAAATCAACCCCCCAAAAAGGAATTTATGGAGTTGAGTGTAGGGTCTTGCAAAGTCAGGAGGAAGAAAAGTAATATGTGAAATCCCAGCTTTCATCCAGATTAATGCAGTTGTGTTCATCCCTGAAAGATGTGTTGTCTGTGTGGTGGCCACAAGATCCACTCTTAGGAATTACTCTTCCTGTTTATAATGTAGGTATGAGACACAACTGAATCTATAATGTTTCTTAATTATCAGTACACTACTGATTCTTAATTATCAGTACACTACTGATAAACCAGTTAACAGATTAATTAACCTGTTATGTATCACTAGGAATCACAGTTCTGTAATGCTTTGCATGGTTGTTAATTGAATGCAGTTATTGTGTTCTATCACATTTTTTGCCTGTAAATTGCATCCAAAATATTATTCAATTGCAGTTTTATAACCCTTCACTTTAACCTCCCACCCTATTTCATAATAAATTTGCAACCCTGTCACCATTTTAACTTCTTGCTTCAAGTTTTTTTGGATTTAGACCTTGTGGAAAGTCCACTGGGTTTCCAAAGGAAACCTTAGGAATCCTTCCCTCTGACATTCTGGCAGCCTTTATTAATGAAGTAGCTCAGCTTCAATATAATCTGTGGGCATCTACACTCATTTCAAAAGATCTGCCCACTCTTGATCTTGAACTGCCTTTATAAATTGTGACTTATTTCTCACATTTCTAGACTTTTCTTTTTGCCACTCTTCTATATCCCTTTCTCTGTCCATTCTCCTTTCAAATAAAAAGGCTGCCCTTTAAATACTCTTTCCCCATTGCTTCAATTTGCCACATCCATTTTCAGATTTCATATTTATACAACCTGCTCCTTGATAATCTTATTCTTAAATGGTGTAATTGATGTTGTTAGATGCTCGTGGATGTCAAAGATGCTACACCTTTCAAAGATCCCCAATACTGCCTTGCAGTTACCTGCTTAATAGCAAATACACATTCTTTATTTTACATACTCTCTAAGACATGTCAGTGCACTTTGGGCTCTTCTCCCCTCTACCTGGTTTTAAGTATGCTGTATCTCTATTCCACTTTCTATTAGCTCTTTCTTGGTTCATATGCAAGTGGATGTACATGGTTTTTCTCACTCTGTTTTTTTACTCATTAAGTGTCCTTCTTACCAGGGAGCAGGATGGGCCAACTGGTTCCTGAGGAAAGAGGAGCCAGGTGCTGAACATGGCAAGGTGGACAGGGCAAGGGCTCAGTCCCTCCTCAGGAACACTGTCTCAGAGCTGGCCCTGAGCAGAGGTAGCCAAACCTCCAGAAGATGGGGTTCTCTTAGTTCCTTTCCTGTGCTGCCTCTCAGGTGTTCCAAGAAATCATTGGTTTGGGCAACTTCTGATGATCTCCCTGTTCTTCTCCCTGTTCTTCTGCAGAGACTAGCCGGTCCTCCATCAGAATCTGTTCCTTGCAGTGTCAGTCCCTCTCAGATTAGGACCAGATGTTTTTCTATTCTTTGAAAAGATGATTAAATGTTAACTCGGATTTAAATGGTGGGGTTTTAGTTATTTAAATGGTGGGGGTTTAATTACACCTTGCATATATATGCAAATATGTAATTACATCTTGCATCTTCCAAAGTATTTTTTGGTGATCATTTCTGATAATATTACAACTTTTAAAATGTGTTTCTTTCTGTTTCTTTTAGTATCTCCGGAAGCAATTGGATTCCTGTCTGCTGTTGGGGTGTTCATTATTCTGATGTTGCTACTTTTCCTATATATTAATAAGAAGATGTGTATTGAAAATGTTAGTGGTTTCCCAGATCTCGATTCAGGATATACTACAAGAAAGAATTCACAAGATAAACTTTGTAAGTATCCAACACACAGTGTACTAAATCTAATTATAAGAATGCACATTGTTACAAGGATGTAGCAGCACAACAACATTGGCTTTTTCTGTGACTGAAGTGCTTGAAGGGAGCAAACCTTTGTATGCACAAGCCACAGAAATTCAACAGCTATATAACCAAAGAGTTTGCATTTACTTATGGGGAGATACTTCTCTTGCACACTGAGAATACTCTTGAACTTATTTTAAACATTCCATAATTTTGTATAACCAAATCTTTTCAGGTAAATTTGTGAATGCGATTATTGGATTTTCACTCAGCCTGTTAAAACCCTTTGCCATACATTTGGAAAAGATCTTGCTTTTATTCACCTGGAAAATAATTTTAAAGAATAGTTTTAGTGATATCTTATATCTGACTTAGACATTACTGGATATCTTTTAATACAACTAGGTCTTTAAGCATCATGTGTAATGAAAGTAGTTAAACTTTGAAAAAGATATTGAGGGTTGGTTAAACAACCTCTTTGTAGTTTTGTACTGTGGAAACTGAACAGGCTTTTTTAGCTGACTTGAGAGAAGGAGACAGGCACCAGACAACAGAATGTGAAATTGAAGAGGCCTTCTTCCCCTCTACCTCTCTAAAAGATAGAGCTAAATTTTTATTTTCAGTTTTCCAGGAAGTGAAAAAAAAATTTCTCCACAGAAATTGTCTGTCATACTACCTTACTTTTTTGCTATAAAACAAGTCTTGATATTCAAAAATATCTTACCTTATGTAAAAGACAACAAATGTTTTGGGGTGAAGAAGTCTCCACGATGTGTATTGTGTTATGTTAAAAGCTTGTTTTAGTGTGACATTGATGAAAATTTAAACGTCTCACAATTTCTTCTTTTCAGGTTAGAATAAAAAAAAATCCACCTCACACAGTTGTCTTGTTTTTGAAAATAATGAATTTTATTATGGCTAGTTGATGCTGCAGTTGGTGAAAGACTATGGTTTTGCTGGTTGATTGTGGCTTCATTTCAAGATATTTATTTAGCTGCTTTCTTATTATTTTCAATGATTATTGAATGAAAAGCGAAAAGCTGCAACTTCCCCTGGTAAATGTATTGATTTTTGAGATAGCAAAGGCAAGTTGCTCTGAAATTGAAGGTGGAGGAGAAACAGAGATGATCAGGTTGTGAAACAGGGGACCTCTCAGTATTAAGAGCTGTTGCTGAATAGCCTGGACAAATGGCATTTTTTAGAAACCTTCACCAAAATCTGAGCCTCCCCTCTGTGTCTTCCCTGGTGGACACGCTCAGCAGTGCTGTGGACGACCTGGCCAGTGTTGTTGGTGAGGTTGGCTACTCTGTAGCTGACTCAGTGACAGAGCAAGTAACGAGCATGATCAATGGCCTGCGGGCAGAAGATGAGAGCTCCAAAACGCAGAGTGACAAACCTGTGGAAGGCAGAGAGGAACATGCACCGTCATTAACTCATTCTCAGGAAATGAATATGAAAACAAAGAGAGGTGCTGCAGAACATAAGGAGACTCATAATTCTAATTCGTTGGATTTTGTAAGAAAAGGTACAAGTCAGGTTGGAGTGTCTAACCCTGTATTGAACAAAAACCAGTTAAGAGGCACAGATCGTAATAATCCTCTCAGTGATACAAAAGTACCTCAGGATTTGAAGACTGTAGGAGGACCTTTTAAAAAGGAAGTAGGAGGGGGAAATGAGTGTTTTGTAAATGATAAGTTCTTGAAGGATAGTAACCTGAAAAGTAAAAAACTTACAGTGGAGCAATCTATTGAGGAGCAAGATAATTGTCTATATGCAGTATCAGATAATTCAAAGAATTGTGAGCAAAAAAAATTCAAACCACAGTCACCTGGAGCTGATTTTAAAGATTCTGATGAAGTGCACAATATAAATGTTCCCCAAGATTTAGAAACAAAACAGAAGGATAAATTATCAGACTCCAGATTGAAGAAGATGCACAATGACCGTCCCAATTGCCTTAATGAAATCAAAGACAAGAAATCTGAAGCCTTCTTTGAGAGAAAAAGAAAACCCATCTCAAAGGATGAAGACAGTGCATCAACTGCAATTCCAAATGAGGGTAAAAGGAAAAACTCAAAGAAATTAGAAAGAGAACTATGTAATAAGAAGACAGCAGGAAAAGGTGAGGAGTCTGTCAGCAAGCTGCATTCCTCAGCCTTTCCTGAAACTTACGATATTTCTGACTTTTTTCACCTAATTTGCACATTTAATAATAGGGTTTCCTGTGAGTGAAACTAAGTTTGTTTCAGTGCTTCATTTTCTAATTATATTAGTATTTCTTGGAAGTTAATTACTTTCCAAAGTATTACTTAAAGGAACTGATTAATAAATGCCTTTTTTCTGTTCTAACTTTATTCTTTCTCTATACAGTTTTTCTTGCCTTCAAAGCCTTGTGTGGTTTCTGTAGAAAACTATCAATTAATTAATACTGGCAATTAACACTTGTTCTGTGAAAGTGATTTTTATTTTGTTTCTTTAAAAGGCATTGCATAAGATGTGCTATGACGATAAAAAGAATAATTTCTTTTGCATTTACATTACAGTAGATCTTCAAAATGTTTCTGGGATACTTAAGATAGTGACTTCAAGACACAATGAGAAATGAGAAACTCAATAAGAAATGGCATTTAAGTGATTTTAAGTGCAGAAAGTAGTGGATGAGGCTTGTCTAAAAGTTGTAGTCTGCGTTGTTATGGATACTTTGTGTGCCGTCTTCAACATCCAATCTTAGTGTGATAAGGGAGTTGCAATAATAGTTTGTGAATAAGAAGTAAAACCTTGTAATTTTGCATACTTTTGCAGGCTGCATAATAAACTTTTAGAAAGCAATACATGCTTTTCTAGAGGTGCTAATTCTGTAAAGAAATTAATTATTTTCTAATAGAAACCCATTTTTTTTTCCCTTCAATTGTGTGTTTTTTCTTTATCTGAAAAAGTCAGTTATCTGCTTTGTTGAGTTTTGGTTTGGTTTTGTTTGTTTGGTTTTCTTTTTAGTTTCAATCAGGAGTGTTTTCCATGTTTGTATGATTGACTATGATCTTAACTATTTCTTTACATAATAATACATTTGTAAGGTATATTCTCTCAAAAATGTCATTTAGGTCCCATAATATGCAAATTAATAGCTTTCAATAGGTTAATAATTGCTCATGACCTGTGAAATAAAGGAAAGGTTTTGCTAAGAACATAAATTCTTTTAGGCAAGTTTCCAAATAGGGTATAAAAATCAAATGAGAAGTGATAAGGCATAAAACTCTGAGATTTTTTTTTTTTTTTTTAATGTTCGGGAAGCTATTTTTCCCAAGAAACTGAAACTGATCAGCTTTGTAATTAAAAAAAAAAAAAAAAAAGCATAAACAGCTTATGTTTAAACTTTGAGAAGGTTTTTAAGTCCTCTGAAGACGTCTTGCTTCATGACTTATAATAATGGTATACATTCTCATTTTTTATGATAGAAACTGCAAAAAAAATTAAAAACTGCTATCACTGAGAACTTCCGGATGCTTACAGAAGTCAGTGTATTATTAAAGATGTCACTTTCAACTCTTCTTTCAGCCATGTTGCTGCCATGTTTTATGCTATTCCACTCTTTATGCAGGCTGATTAATGAACCTGATTTCATATTTGTGAATACATTTCTTGTAATGTTAAGGGATGCACCTAATACTGATGTTTAGCACTGTATTTTAGGCCTGGTATGCTCTGATTTAATTATAGATGTGGAAATCTGTAGAAGTTTCAACGTGGCACGTTTCAACCCCTGGAGGGCCATATGGGATACAAAATTTTACTGTGTGTTACAGCAAAGGAGATTCCTTTTTCTGGGCAGTCTCTTGCAGTAAATGGGGTAGCTAGAATATATCCTACTTGGTGTGATATTTTCAGTAAATGATCACTGAAATTGAACTTGCTTTGTAGCCATCCATAAATGGGAAGACCCATATCTGCTAGACTTGAATTAATAGTCTAGAGTTGAAAGATCTAGTTGCTCCTTAGAAGTCTTTTAGAGCACCTATTATTTTTCCTATAAATAGTACATTAAATTGATGTACACATTGTGTGTAGAGCAGGTAGCCCCACATACAGTTAAGGTTTTCTCATAATTTCCATTTCAAGACCTTATTATGAGTTTCCTAAATTGTGTGCCAAATTTGAAAGAATTGTGAAGAAATTAAGCATTCTTTCTGTCTGAGATTCTATAGTTTGGTTTTTTCCTAAGTTACAGTATAAAATCTTTAACTGTTTCCAAAAATAGGTTATGGGAAAAACATGAAACATGCTGGATATTTGTGCAAAAAAAAAAGCCCAAAAAATGTAGATTTCACCTCATCTTAATAAAGACGCTGTGGCACTTTTGTGTGTTGGAATATGTGCTTGAAATGAGCACTTCTGCCATGTCAGAAATGCCCATGTTCTTCTTTGAAAAAAAACACCTAAGTTTGACAAAGTTGTAAATTTCTTAGAAGTTTGCTTTTTGAAAAGACATGGTAAACACTTCTTATACTTTGCTTGTTAAATTCACTGACCATCACATTTGCACTCATATGCTTCATTGTGGGGATTGAAGAATGGAGCAGATCTTACCCTGCCTTTGATGCTTATGGTTGCTGAGGGACACTGGGGGTTTGAACAGAAGAACTGAGAATAAACATATTCTGTATGAGGACAGACACCTTCTGAACAAATAGGACCCGATACACATGGTAGATTGGGATTTGAACTAGGAAGGGTGACAGCTGTGGAGAGAGCTGATAACGTAATATGAAGGTGGAGAGACTAAAGGTGAGAGAGCAAGGTTACATAAGTAGTTGGTTAGGTGCAAGTAAAGTGAATTTGGGATTGAATAGCCAAAGAGAACAGAGGAAATCACAGTAAGAAACCAAAAGCGTGTGCTTGGAGCAAGAACTTGGACTATGAGGCTGGGAAGCAGGAACTTGGCATAGGATTTTACTTGTATAAGTGTAACTTTCCAAAAGATTTCTTACCTAAACTTGCAGCAGGAGGTTTGTCTGTATGAGTACCAGGGAGAAAAAGACCTCTATGGGAAGTGATTCCTAAAAGTAGGAAGGCTGGAGCTCTGTAGTACTAAGAGGCAAACACTTGACTGTAAAAGAGGCCTAGATGGGTGGCATACATTGAGTTAATCTAATTTTAGCTGGCTGAAATTTTGAATAAGCTGAATCTCTCTTTTAGCAGGAATATGCAGCCAGAGGACTGAGACTAACTGGGCATGAAGACAGACACTAAATGGGAGTGGAAATGCAGATCTGGTGCTGAGGGCCTGAAAGAAGGGAGGGGGAGAGCAGTTGTGTGTGGCTGGATAGCATGTTAGACAATATTCCCTCAGATTCAGGAGCTGAGAAACAGCATTACACACTCAAAGCTCTGCTGGTAGTAGAAATGCACGGACACATCATAAGCCCTAGGTTTGCTCTCAGAGTAGAGGTGATGCTGACTTCTGAGTTTACATGAACTCTTAACTCCTGTTAGAGTCTGATGTCTACAGAACCTCTGCAAGGCATGCTAAATTTGAGCAGAATCCATTTGAACTTTAGAAAAAGGGAGGAGGAAATTGTCCCTTTACAGAAATAAAAATGCAGCTAATCTTTGATCTGTGGGAGGAAGTCATGCTTGAGATATAGTTGGAAGACATTGGCCACAGGAGTGGACACTACAGAACTGCTACAAAATAATTAACTAGATAATTTTTTTCCCCGTGTAATTTTTGCTGTTGCCAGATGTTTGCAGTAGAAATCTGCATTGATTTCAGTTATTGAATAAGGAGCTGTTTATTGTAAGTTAAATAGAATTGTGCATGCAAACATCTTTCACTAGCATTTTCCCATTTGTTATTGTGAGTTTAAGCACTACTGGCATAACTATCCATAAGATGATTTTATTGTAGGTTTCTTTTTTTAAATCAGTTTCATTTCTATGCCACATGCTCACTGCAAAAATCAGCAGGGAATGTAGGATCAGGAGCTGCTTGCTTGATATGTTAGGTATCCAAATGTAATATTGCAGCAGTGTTGGATTTACTTCACATAAATTATTTGAAGCCTTTTCCTATCTAATGAAGGGTTTCAAGAATGTCTATGTGCCGCCTTACATGAATTGATCTGTTTTCTGTTAAATAAGTGTTAGTTTGGTTTTTTGGGGCTTAATGATCTTTCAGGTCTTCTAGAAAATGAGAGCAGCTCTCAGCAATTACAAAATCACAATGCTTGTAATTACAAGATATTTTTAAAATATTACAGAAATTTTAATTGAAATGGCTTAAATATCTTCAATAATAACCTCTTATGGTTATATTCTTGTATTCTATTTTGAGCTGTAGTCGATTTGCTTTATTTTATTCAAACAGACAATTCTTATATGAGTAAAGACCAGCATGGTTCATCATCTGAGAGTGAAGATGAAGCACTGGGTAAATATCATGAGGCCTTGTCTAGAACCCAGAGTTCCAGGCTGCCAGTGGTGGATGGCAGACAGCAAAAAAACTATATATGGGAAACCAGACAAAAATATAGTCCCCTGTCTGCAGAATATGATGGATACAGTAGTGAAGCCTCAATAGATGAAGGTAAGAGTGATTTAAAAGCCTTCCTTTTATTCCAAATTTCAGTATTGTGTTCTGGATAAGTAAGTCCAAGACGGGAGCAGCTTGGCTAGCAAATAGTCAATGTCTGCAAGAAATATCCAGACACCTCTTATATTAGTGCATGCTCAAAAAAAAAAAAAAAAAAAAAAGAAAGAAAAGCACACATTTGTATACTTTCTTCCAGAAATACTACAAATGATACAATATCTTGTTATATTAAGTTTCATTTAATTTTATCATTATTCATTTCATTTTTGGGGCAATTTAAGCTGTTTTGATTTAGGAAGGAAACATGGCAACTCTTGTTGAATTTGTGGTACTATAAATATGAAGAAGACATGTTTTTCCTGTATTAATAAGCTGCTCTAACAGCGATGTAAATAGAATTGGTTATTGGCTACAGTGCATATGGTCATTGCAGTATGCATTTCTGGAATGTTCTGTATCTTTTCTTCTCTTGAAATTACAGAAAGAAATTACTACAAAGATTAGATTAATGTATTTTTTCCATGGTTAAAAGTTGGATTTAAACAGTGGATGTTTTCTTACATGCTATGTATTTCTTGATATTAAGTTGGGGTGACAGCTTGATGTAGAGGCTGAGAATTCTGCTGTCAATATTTTGTCAATATGCATTTTGTATTTGAAAATAGTTGTGTGAAAACTGTGTCTGTAGCCAGTTTCAAGCATGAAAAGTGAACTTTTCTGGGAGTTAGGTGAAAGTCAGATTCTGGTACAGGTGCTGGATTATAGTAAGGTATTTTTGGTCTTCCTTTGGTTTGTTAAAATGCAAAAGTTTTTTAGTCTTTGATGCTTTCTATTAAAAGGTAGATACATGCAGTTAAAAGACATTTCACCTTAAATGTTGTATACAGTCCAGAAGGGCTTGAAAAGATTTAGAATTTCTACAGTTTGATATAATCAAGTTATGTAAAAGTCTGTTTGCAGCTGAAATTTGAAATTAGTACATGGTCTTTCATTATTCCAGGCTAAGACTTGAAGGACATGAAAGCTCTATTTCAAGTAAGTTGCAGAGTAAAAGGATTCTCTTTTGATCATTAGAAAATTAGTTTCTCTCCTTTGCTGTTAAATTGTAGGAAGGCAGGTAGTCTGAGTTCCAGCAAATAGTGAAGGAGATGCAGAAGAGAGGTCAGGTGGTAAAAACTGATCCTTGAACACTGTGATGGAGAAGGAATAGGCATAGTAAAAGCATGTTTGGTTTTGATATCTACTGAGCTCTCTCAACAGTGTTGGTGGGGGGAATCTGAGATATAAGATACTAAGAGTTTTTTATGGCTTCTTCACTACTGGGAAAGAACGATGATGCATATTAACAGGAGATGGAAAAATTACTAGCAAATAATACCAGATATTAATTATACAAGAATTACACAGGAAGACTCCTTTCAGATATCTAGAATAAGATATTTCTCTTTGCAGACTGCTGAGGTTAGTTTATGAAATAACCATAGTTATACGATATTCCTCTTTTTATTTTGTAATTGCTCAGAATTTTTATCCAGTCTAGTTCATCTGCTCAGTGAAATGTCCTGTGTTCCTCTGAGCATTTTACTTTGGCTCTATAGGATTTAAGCTTGAAAGTCATTGTGCTAGCCTGTATCAATTTTTTTATTATTATTTTTATAATTGCATTCCTTATCATCCTTTTAATCCATCAGAATTTATATTTACTGATTTTTATCAGGGGAGTGATAGTTTCCAGTCTGGAAATCTGTATCAGGATTACAACCTAAGACAAAAGAACTTTTGTGGCAAGTCCAAATATTGCATCTGGAAAGTTACCCCCTCCTTGTTTTTTGTTATTCTATTGCTAAATATATCTGTCACCAGGTGCTATTCTTTTTCAATGCTCTGTCTCTTCTGGAAGCAGGCTGGATATAAATGCCATTTTTAAGTTTATTGTGGTGAAAGAACATTCAGGGTTTGGAAGCAAAAAAACTTCTAAAACAAAAGCTATCAAAACATTCTAACTTAAATTTTTTAACAACATACTTCTACTTGCACAAAAACTTTAATGTCAGTATTTTACTTTTGCTGCTGCTTATGAGAGCATTCTCTTCCCACATTTTACAAGGAATGGAGAATAAACTTATTTTTTTGAGAGCCTGCAAGCATTCTACACCGTATGTTTGGCAAAATGCTTGCAAATTAGAGTGAGGAGTTAGTCTCATTTTATTAATCCATTATTCTCAGATAAAATTGTGTTCAATACTATTAAAAAAAAAAGGTTTTGGACATGGTAGCAGATTAACAACCTAATATTTTTCACTTCTCAGTGACCTGAAGGTGTCATACTGGAATAATTAGTATTAGTACTTTTCATGTTCTTCCTAAATTACTTCAAAGAATCTTTGCACAATGATAAAAAATGTTTTAGAATAGAGGAAGAGACAGTGTATGCCTTATGTGATGGTCATTACAGAGGGAAAGCTGTCCCACATAGAATTTTGATGAAAAGAAGTGAAAACCTTATGAAGAAGACCTGCAATCAGAAATAAATGAGAGATTATTACTACCAAGCTGTTCATATGTGTTCAGAGGAGCAGTTCACTTAACAGATGACATTAAAAATCTCTGATTCCGAGGGGGAAGCATCAGCTTTCCAGATGTTTCAGTGTGATTTCTAAAAATGCAGAGCTTTGCTGTTCCATAAACTTGGGAAAAAAAAAATCTGTAGAAGACTTGATGCTGTAGGAATGCTGAATTATTTTTTTTTTTTGTTGAAGAGTTGGCTTTTATGGGTATTGAATTATTTTTTATAAAAAATGTAAAGTCAGATTATAAAACCATTTCTTGACTCTTTTGTGGACCGAGCAGTGTGTTCCTATGTGCTTTAATATGAGAAAAAATTGTCAGTGCATTTGACTTTGAGTGTTTCTGTTTTCTCATAGGTAGTTTGTCATGTCTGCTTCTAAGTCTTTAACATTTCAGCTGTGCTTCTGCTGTAAGGCACTGATCTGTCCATATGTTGAGCATCTATCACTTGATAGTGTTAAAGTGAAGTGATGAGAGGACAGAATTAATTTTTTTCTCAGCACTGTTTTTGTCCTGCTCATTGCCAGAAAAGCAGACCTTGATCATTAAGGATAAGGACAAGGGAGAGTGGTTTTAAGGAGATCTGGAAGATCTACTGAAAGAAGGTAGGTTTAGCTTAGGTATTAGGGAAAAAATTCCTTTTTGTGAGAGTAGCAAGGCACTGGAACAGATTGCTCAGAGAAACTATGGATGCTGCATCTCTAGCAGTGTTCCAGGCCAGGTTGGATGGATTTCTGAGCAAACTGGTCTGGTGGAAGGTGCCTCTGTTCAGGGCAAAGAGGTTGGAATGAGGTAGTCTGTAAGATCCTTTCCAATACAAAGCATTCCATGATTCCATGACTCTATGCATTCCATCAGAGATAGAGCAGTACGAATAATGAAAGTGTTATTTATTTTCAGAAAATTCTGGATTTCTCTGCTGAATTTTCTCTTCAGTTGCTTATCTCTCACGTGCTCTATTTTGCAATAGCGAGCTGTGTGTTTTCAAAGGAGTCAAGAAACAGTTTTGCTGATAATTGTTTACTCTGAACTTCTCTTTTTAAATTCATTTGTTTAGATGTGTGTGAACTTAACTCCATACACAAAATTTAATGGAGAGACAAAAATATAATCTCGTCTTTATTAATACACCCTGTATGTTTTGCTTGCCTTGCTAAAAACATGTATAATATTAATATGTTGGCATCATTCAGACAACCAAAATACCTGAATGTAGTTTAAGGTGTGCTTATTATCAATTCTGTACTTAGTCTATTGCATTAATTTTCTGGCTGCATGCCTCTAAAAGCATCATATTCTGAAGCCTGAAAAATTGTGTTGTATGTTTTCATAGCATTCTTTTCTCCTCTAGATGGCCATATTAATCTTTCTTTTCAGCATATTTGTATAGAACTCACATGGCGTTTTGTATAACGTTTTTAATACTGAAATGAAGAAAGCGATATGCTCTGCAGGATTTGTTGGTGTGTTTTCATGATGGAATGTTCTAGTAGCACTTTTAGTAATTTTTTGTAATTCAGGGATTTAAATTTTCATTCACAAATACCTGCTTATGGACAGTGCCTGATGTAGTTTATATATTTGTATTGCACATGATGCATTTAGTTTTTTGCATGTTTTACATATAGATGCACACAATGAAAGATAAATTACAGCTGTGTGTGGATGCAAATGTTTCTACAGACTGTAAGCCATTGTAAATATAAAACTTCTGCAGTGAAGTCCTCATGGACAGGCTCAATTCCAGAGTAGCACCAAAAGAAAACCTAATTCAATAGGAAATCAAGTTGATGACAAATGTCAACATTAAAAGTAACATGGTACAGAGGTTTACACCTGAAATTTCCAACTCCTGCACAAAAGACCAAAAGTTTTTAATCTAAGAAAGGAGAAGTTACATGTGTAACTGCAGCATGTGTGGCTTGATCTGTGTGCTTAGGTTCTAGAGTTCCAGAGTCAGCTTGAAATTTGAAACCTTAATTTTGCTAATAATATTATTTTTGTACTTTGTAATATTATCCAGTAAAGTATGGATACTTACTGAAGTAAGTATCTTCTTCCTGTTTTCCTGACAAAAACTTCCTTTTAGGTTTTTGTAATGTGTATCCTACTTCTTATATTATTTCCTATCATTTCAGTGTTGAATATGTAGTGTTGTCTTTATGTGCTCCAACTATTTGTAATATATTGGAAGAGGGAATTAATATAGATTGTAATATTACACATTTCATTCAGAAAATAAAGAATAAAAAATAAGGGGGGGATGGGGGAAGCAAGCAAAACCAGCGCAATAAGATATTTCCGCTTACAAAGAATTTATGGTTTGAAATAGGCATCTAAATAAGGAAGTGTAAAAATTTTATATTTAAAATTGACATTAAAATTTAAATTGGAAGTCTTTGTATTTCATAATAGAAATAGTTTTTAATATCTATATTAGGATCATAAGTGGACCATGCCTTCTTAACTTGAATTTCAAAAAACCGTACAGTAGTATATTGAATTGGCCTCTTTGTCTCCAGTAGTGGCTGCTTCCTCAAATTTGAAAAGTCAAGCATTATACTGACAAGTCATTGTGTTTTTAGTGTCTCCATAAGCTTCATAGGCAATGTGTTTTCTCTAAGGAAACAGTTGCCTAAATTCCTAAAAACTGAAGTTTTTAAACTTAGAAATGTTAGGATAAATATATTGAAATTACACTTTGCAGGCAGATGTCAAAAACTATAGATGGCTCTTTGCTTCTGAAATCAAGATTCTCTGAATCCCCTGAGATGAGATAGGTAGGAGAGGAGAAGAAAACAGTTTGGGTTTTTTCATAGTTAATTTGTGATATGCTTAAAGCATTACCTCTTTAACAGCTGTGCAAAATTCCTGATTAGGAGCAAGCAAGGGGAATTTGTCTCATTTTGAGGCAAAATAAGTCACATCATGACGGAAAAAGGAGTAAGCTCACTTGCTTATTTAGCATAGTTAGATGAACTTTATTTAGCTATAGTTTACCAGTTCAGTACAACCACAGGTTCCATCTCCAGCCTGTTTTAAAATCTTTTTCTAACTTCTCAGTTGTAAAGCCCCCTGGCTGAAGACATGTTATTTTCTGAGATTGGCCCAAGTGCCTTACATTTCACAAGGTTTTTTTTGAAACATATGGAAGCACTAAAAGACTGCAGTGAGAAAACATAAGTTCTCTTAAATGAGAATCTGCTGCTCTAGCAGGCATATGCTACTGGATTTTATCCATCTTTTCCATATTGTGAAGGTAGAATATGGTTATTTTTGAAGTTTATCTTCTCCCCTTCTATTCTTCTCTAGGCTTTTGGCACTTTATGTTGATGTGTCTGTGGACATATGTTTGCCTTGTTCCTCAGTGTCAATCTTTGCACGTGAAGAGGACTGTTCTCCTGTAATCTCTTGGATCTAATTCTTTATGCAGCTTTCTGCCTTTTCTTTCTCTCCTGTTAGTTTTCATGTCTCAGGAAAAGTGTCCTCATTGAATTACTTAAAGTATAGAGAGAGATTTCCTCTCCGTATCTTTCCGATGCAAACACTAGAAGCTCTTTCACAAGCACCTCACAGGTGGTACAGAGGTGAATCTCCCCAGTCTGTTAAAGCAACCTGGCAAATTTTCATCAGTAAATACATTTTGTGAAGCAGAATCCTACTAATTCAGACTTGCCAAGCTGAGGTGAAAGCCTTAGGACAGGCTGAGAGAGGAAAAATGGATCACTCAGTGAATTCCATAATAACCATGTATTTTGCAGTTTAGTTTCTATCACTATTCCTTGCATGTAAGTAGATCTATTTTCAAGCCAAGTTTGAATGAAAACTTACTGTTTTGGAATTATAGAGTGAGGGTCTCTGTATGGCTGTATTGTGTTCAGCAAAATAAGGCAACAAAGTTCTCTCAGAATTGGTCTCTGTAAATTTCAGATACTAAGGATTACAGGCAAAAAAAGATGTCTGACATGGAACAGAACTGTGTCCTGGTATTCACACTGGAGGACTTAAAGCTCAGTTGAATACTCAATTATAGTTATTTCTCTTCTTTTTCCTCTAATGGGCTTTAAAGAAATAAATAAACTCAGTGAAAAGAGTATTTAGAAAGAAGGTGGCCATCCATTTTTTCCTGATGTATCTTTATCAGATTACCTGTGAGATTTCTCTGGTATAACACCTATTGGAAGGTGTCTCTTTTTGTCCTGCTAACTTTGAATAGGCTTAGAGCTCCAAACAGTACATTCAGGGTACTTTGAAAGGGTCTTTAGTGAAGAGTTTTAAGACAAGTCTTAAGACACCTTCAGAGCAGTATTTCGAAGTGCTTCAGAGAGTATTTTGAAGGCTGAGTTATGTCGCAGCTGTGAATACTCCAGATATTCATACTCGTGTATCTTTTCTGATAGTACCTGTGTACCATGAGTTGATGTTATTGATATACTTTTTGGAGATTCTGGGGGGCTTTTTTTAGTTACAGTATTTCTTTAATTGGTCCAGCTTCCTTATTCTTGTTTCTATTATATGGGCATCTACCCTTGACATTTTTTTATTCTAGGAGTAATTAAAAATCTTCCTGTAGTACAGGAGGGTGCAGTGATGCAACACTAATGATATAAAGTTCTAGTTCCTGATCATGTGTGTCTGCCTCCTCTGGTTAATTGAAACAAGTCTTCATTGGCTCCGAGCCCTTAAAATCTGAAAAAATGTCTGTATCTTGTGATTTTGAAGCTTCTAGGGAGTGTGGCTGTTGAATCCATTGCTATATGAAGGGAGTATTTAAGGATAGTTTTGTAATAAAGATACTTTTGTAATTCAAGGACCTGCAGTATAGTGTCTAGAACTAACCTGATTTGCAATACTTTCTACTTAGTGTCTGTGATGCTGTGGGTTTGGGTTTTCTTGTGGTTTTTCTTTAGTCAGGTTTTTGCTTGGGGTTTAGTGGGATTTTTTTGAGTTCCAAAGTAGCTTCCCTAGTGCATTATAACAGACCTCTATTGTTCTTCTATAATAGTGGGAGACAGTCTCTTAAGTGCTTGAAATTGTGATGTGTGTTTCTAGAAAATATACTCAACTGAGCATTGCAGAGACTAAGGTGATTTAAAGATTAACTCTTGCTCTGTCTTTTATTCAGTTTTGCAGAATTCATGCATTTTTTCCATCCCAAGGAAGTGTAACCCTTTATCTTATGAGAAGTTCCCGTTAGAAAGGAACTTTTCTTAGAAGTAATTGGGCTATGATCATGTTAGGTTAGCTTCTTTATATGTATGAATAACAGACATGCATAATGTTTACAAATTCTTGAGTCCTGGAATAGGCTGAATTCACAGATGGGGGTAGAAACTACATGTGCATTTCAGTATTACTCATGTAATTTTCTTGAAGAATCTTATGGAGGCAGCAAGACATAAACAGAGGATTTAAATGCAAAGGAGATCCATGTTTGAGTTGAAACACAGTTTGGAAAAGACAAGATTTACATTAAGGACTTGTGAGTTTAAAAGCCAGATAGATGGTATCAAAGTTGTGCACAGTCTTTTCAACAAAAGGAAGCATATGAAAGTGCTTGATAGAATGAATTTGAGTAATTCTGAAATCATAGGTTTACCTAGTGATGAGCAGCAGAAATGCTGGGGGAAAAAAAGATGGGGTTAAAGTACATTCATCATCTACTGCTGAGAGAAGAAACCTAGTAACAAAACTCAGAGGTAGGGATGATGACAAGATTTTCCACAGAAAAATTCATTTTCCAGCTAGACCAACTCCAAAGAGGAGGGAAAACTGTCTCCCAATGGGTAAAGGCTTTTTTCCATGATGTGCCCTAGTGAGCAAAGCAATCTCTCAAATTCAGTTCCTCCTGCCAGCATTGTGAAGTCTTTGAAGAAATACCCTTTCCATCGATGTGAAGGCTTTGAAGAAAGTCACCCTTAGCAATGTGATATCTCTGAAGTGATGTAAATCATACATTAATGATAACAGGACAGTTTCCATTTTATTGTAAACTTACTCTTTTAATAGCTGTCTTATCAATTTGCACCTGAAATTTATGAGAAGATCATTAAAAGGCTGAAATGGTGACTGAAATAGCTCCCATTTAAAATAGATGCTCTCCATTCATAAAATGTAGAACTGCTTTGTGATATAAACACAGGAGATAGTACTATATCAGCAGTAAAGATCATTTCCGTGATGAACCAAGTGCTTTTGCTGATTCTGAGGGTTCATGGCTCTGTCATGGAAGGAGTGACTGAGAAAAAAGATTGAACAGTAGTCTGGAAATCTCTGTGTAGACATTATTAGGAACACTGGAGAAAGAAATTTTACCCAGTACTCTCCTTACCTCCTGAGAACAGTCATGCTGCTTGATTAGCACAATGGAACAGTTTAGGTAAATATGAGAACTAAAAACTAGAACAGCTTTCATAGAGTGGAGTCATAGAATGTTTAGGGTTGGAAGGGACATTAAAGATCATCCAGTTCCAAGCTCCTGCCATGGGCAGGGATTCCACCCACTAGGTCAGGTTGCCCAAGGCCTCATCCAACCTGATCTTGAACTGTATATAAGAATATTACAAAAGAATGGCTTACCAATACTTCCTTCATAGCAGCTGTGGATGAATGGAGCATTTTTCTTACCTCTAAAGGTTAAAACCAAAGGATTTTTAACTCTAGTCTGAAACTGAAGTTTGCCTCCCAGTTGTGCCTTTTCCCTCTAGGTTAAGGACATGTTACCATTTGGACTGTTTGTTTATATTCTGAGCACATTACATTTTAACCTTTTCTTTGGTAAAAGAACAACATTATGTTTTTTTTATAACTGAACTCTTTTTGTGTTTTGTTACCTAATGTAGATAATTTTCCTTATGCATATGTATCAGTTTCATAGACATGCTGTAACTATCTTGTAAGTATTCTCTTGGAATTGTTTAATGAATATTTTGCCCTTACACAAGTTGAACAATGTTGCCATTTTAATCTGAGAGCAGGTATTTTATTGTTAGGGTAACTATTTTCATAGCTACTTTGCGTATATTATTGGAGACTATATTGTATCTGAATAATATCTGTAGCTTCTGTGAAGGTGAAGATCTGTAATTTGTTTTCTTCAAAATGAGTTCTTTTTTGCTATTTGGAACACTTCTGTCTTATAAAGTCATCCTAAATTTGAGGAATTATTGGAATGTTTTCCTTGGGGAAAGGGGTAAGCATGATAGGTTCTCCAACTTGAAGTAATTTTTTTGGTTTATGTCCTTTTAGTTCGGAGCATGCTTTTGGTTTTGGTTCTTTGGTGGGTGGCGTTGTTTTTTTGCAGTTGCCTTTACTCCACTGTATTTACAAGCTGGAAATAGATCCTTGGCTAATGTCATTACCATGCTTCTGGTCATTTCAGCACAGTTGAAGATTATCTGCTATGAAGGAATCATGATCTCATGAAAGCACGTAGGAAAACTTAAAAGGAAAATGATTTTGTTATGGAAATTCTGATTCTCGTCCTTTGAGAGAAATTAGCAGACATGCTTAACAGGGTATAAGATTTTCTGTGTGGTCACTTATGTCCAATTCAATTAAAGCTTGATCTTTAAATTTATAAATAGGAAATCTTGCTGCATTCACCTTCTCTGCTAGTTAAGCAGCCTGTGTTTTTGTGTATATATCTGTACAATTTGCTTGAAAAAAAATTACTAATGACCCAGCTCTCTGTTTTGACCTTTGGTTTCAGTCTTGTTGAACCATTCTAAATTTTGTTCTTAAAAGTATTTTGTAAAATATTTTCAATTATGATTTCCTAATTATTTTAATTTTTAATGAAGTTTTATTACATTCCTTTGCAAATATATCAATTTGTCAGATAAAGGTTAAAAATTAGATAAATTTTATTCATGTTGAAGTCACACCCAGCTTATTTAAAGGCAGCTTTGACTTGGAGTTGCAAGCCTGAGGATATTGATTTGAATTATGCATGACTGTCTGGTATGCAGTTCCATTAGCCTGCTGGATGGATAATGTAAACATGTTCAGAATTTTAAGTATCCTATATGAGCGGCAGGTTAAAAATAGAGCTGATAAGAGCATGTGTATCAGAAAAATCCAAATCTTGGAGAATGAAACTACAAAAGGTTCATGTCTTCAAGGGGCTGACTTCAGGTGTGCATTTCTTTCCTTTGAAACTGCTCAGCCCAAACAAGTACAGCTGATGTGTGTGATTTGAACAGGTGACACGATTGCTGTTGGCTGCTGTAAAGCACTGACATCTGTACCAGAAAACACACAGCCAAAAGGCCAGGACCAACTCTGCAACTTTTGGCAAAAAAAGAGGGGTTGTATCTTTTCTGGTTTAAATTGGTGAAGATTTACTCTGGGGATCAGGCTAATTTTTTCGTATCTTCAAGGAAGATATGACTTCTAATGGTATTTGATTTTGCTCAAACTTTCTGTGGCTTTCTGTTCATGGTCATATCTGCTCTAGTTGTTTGGTAATACCTGTTTGCTTGGTCAGTAGTTTGGTAGTAATAATAATGACTTCTAAAACTTTGTTTTTAAATCTTCAGCACGGTGCTAGTAGGAATTAAAAATAGTATTTTTTTAGAGTTTTGCCCAAGTTCCTGTGAATTTTAATAGAAAAAGGTCCACTACTCTGAAGTGAAATGTACAATGTTGCCTATGTTATATTTTATAAAGATTTATTATATTTCTAAGTGTTTCTGTTGCATCTATAGCATTTGTGGCAATTTGGTGAGTTAAATGAAAATCAAAAAAGTGCTATTGTACTTATTTTCAACATCTGATGGATACAAACCAGAAAATTAGTCTAATTTTGCATTAATTTTTACTCACCTTCTCAAAACTCTTTTGCTTGGAATCTTCTATATTTGGCTTTGTTAAATGCTATACATAATGCCAGCATTGAAGTATTTTTAGATTATAAGATTGAGAGAGAATAATGATGTCTTCTCCTTGGACTTTACAATTTTCATTTACTTACATATTAATATAGCAATAATCCCATGAAAATTTGCAAGTGTACGTATTACTTAAAAGCTGTTCTTGATGATGTTGATTATACTGCTTTGATATTTCTTTTTTTGTTTTCCTCTAAACTCTTGGTTCATTAACTGTATATCCACACAAAAAAAAATTTGCACAGGGGATAATTCTTGGGTAGTACTAGTGAAATTTGAAAAGGTGCTTTGTGTTGAGGGTCACTTTCCCTCTTAACTGAGGAATAGTTAATCTGTTAAGAGACAGGCATCTAATGCTCCCCTTGAGAGAAACTCATCATCCTGCTATTTGATAATAGCTGTTATCTTACTTGTTTTCAGAGTGAAATTCCTTTCACTTGCAATAAGAAGCACTGCTCTCAATCATCTGCTTGACCTGGTGCCAGTTTTTTTCTGTTAAGAGAAGACACTTTAGAAGAGGAAAATCTTTTGAAAAATAGCAGCAGTAGTTGTTGTAAATGTTAAAGGCAATCTCTTGGCCACAGAAGTCTAGGGATCTACATTGGCAATTTCCAGAGAACTTCAATATTTTAAAAAGGAAGAACTTCAGATGAATGGTAACAATGGTAGTGATTTCTTAAAAAAAGACTGCTTTGCACTTTACTTCTTCTCAGAGAGGACTGGGGGAATCTTTTTTGTGTTTTTGTGCCCAGTGAAGATATTGTGCCCAGGAGAGAATTATACAGAGGAGAAACAATAGCATGTGTAACAGTGAATGTAATGGCCTGAGTACCGAGCCATTCTGTAAATATCACCACTGTTCCAGGTGCTCTTTTTTTTTTCTTTTGTAAGTGGTTCTGACACAAAACTGCAGAACTGTAATATTTTGGTAGCACAGACAACTTAGTGTAAATGCCACAATGTAGCAGTCAATTTTGAGTTCCTTTTCCTTTTTCTCAAGCTTTCAGATAGTTTTGAAAGAAAAAAAAAAAAAAGAAGTGAGATTTATTTCTAGTTGAAAGTTCACGGTAAAAACATTATGTGGATTTTTTTTGTCCCCAAAAAGAAGTTTGAGACAGAAGTTAAATTTAAAGGTTAGCAGAAATCCAGGGAAATATAAGTCTAGCCTACATTGACACTGTTACAAAAATGAAAGTATTTAATATTTCTTTACGTCATAAAATAAAGAACTTTATGGAAAACTTGTGGAAGAGTTGAGAATGATACAGTTATTTCATAATAAAATCAAAGGTAAGAGTCTGGGTTTTATACATCAATAACTCTGGTTCAGATACTATACTTCAAATTCCCTGTGTTTTAAAGCAGGGTTGAGCCTATGGATGAGAAGAAGCCAAGTAGTTTTTTTGTTGAGTCTTTTCTTGTAATACTTAGAGTAGCTTAGATAACTGAGGGAAAGAGGCAAGGGTGGCATTTGTCTACTCCATTTTCACTGTCTTTCTTGCTCTTAGTTGCCATCATGACATTCATTTATGCAGTTTATGCCTTTCCAATGATTTAATGCATTGAAAGTTGGGAGGCAGTTCTGAGTCTTTATCAAGTTTGTGTTACAATAATTTGTTTTTCCTTCTGGTTATTCCCCTTTACTTTTCACACATAAATTCAGATTTTGCTATCAGCACTTGGTTTTTGAATACTGTGTAAATTTTTCTGTCTCAGTGAGTGTCTTTTGTTTTTAAGAAGAGGTCAGAATGCAAAAAGCATAATGGGAAAAATCTGTTTAACTGCCCTCTTCTACACTGAATAAGTACAAATTATTCCCAGCTTGTTGGAAAGCAATCTGCACTTGAAAATGTCCATAAGAAATTGGTATAAAGAGGGAGTTTAGGGGAGTTCTATTTACTCTAGTTTATGCATAATCTCAAGAGTTGCATGCAATGTTTCTGCGACTCCTTTCAGAAATGCTCATTGAGATTTGCCGTGTTTTACATCTTCTGTGGATGTATTGATGTAGAAACACTTAAAGTCTGCCAACTCAAAATAAGCAGCAAACTCAGAATGACTATGTATTCCCATTTTCATTTCAACACTGTTTCAGTGTTGGTCAGACTAAATTAATTTATGTCTGTACCTTTTTTTCCTTTTCCTTGAGCAAACTTCCTGGATTTCAGACAGAAAAGAACCTGCTTGTTTATTTAATTACAAATAGTAGTATATGGCATACTTGAATTTTATTTTTTTTGGCGGGGGGAGTTGGGGGGGAGAGGAAGACAAACACTTGAAGGGGTTAGATATTCATCCTGTATAGATGGCTTAGATTCCTACTGTGCCAGTTTTCTGGTGTTTGATAAGGCACACAAAGCAGTTGTGGGAGAAAGCATATCACTTGTATCCATGGTAACTCGAAAGATACTTTGGAACTCAAAAGGATGGAATAAGCCAGAGTAATAGGTCTCATTATAAGAACGAAATACATAAAAGGTTCAGGCATATGCTTTTAATTAGTTGCCAAAAATAGCTGGAATCAGGGATGATGCAATGAAACAATAATTCTTGGTGTTAGAAATGAGCAACACTTGAAATCTAAAAGATGTGCTCAGATGAAAGGCTTTATCTTCCCATCTTATGGGTATTCAGTCCATGAATACTAATAGGTTTGCAAGGGTTTCTTAATCATGCTTAGGACATGAGAGTGCACACTGATAAAAGCTCCTGCAAGTCTCATATGACTGTAAGTTTCTGAAGTTCCATAGTGATGTTAATTCTTGTGGCTGTGATGCATCTTCTTATGAATAGTATGTGCAAAACATTCTCTCCCGTCTCACAAGGGCACTGCTGGAAAAGTAAATGTAGTGTGTGCTTCTATGTTTGGATAACAAACAAGTCATTGAAAATGAAGATTAATTTGAGGTTAAAGATCCCATACTTTTTCAGAATAAGTCATTTTAATTAATTTTAAAATAGGAAGGTAAGCAATGGGGAAAAGTGTGAAAATTTGAATGGATGAACTAGAATTGAGTACCAGAGAACAAAAATAGTGCAATATATGAAGTACAAGATATAAGATATTTGAATAACCATTTTAATAAAAATATTTTAATACAGTGAATAATTTTGAAGTTTTCTATTTGAATATCAGTGTTTGTAAGGAATCCATCTTGTATTGCAGTGCAATTCTCCACATTATTTCCTCTGTTGCTATAGAAACTAATTCTAGTGCAGCTGTGATCGCTTATCAAAATTCTAATGTTTCAATAACCATTTCTTATTTTGAGTTATTTAAATAGCCTTGTCTTACTTTGAATCAAACTGCACATTTCATCACTGCTGAATCGTTGAGTGGTCAAAATGTTAATGCAAAGTGATGGCAAATGCTGTGGGGTTGTGGTTTGGGGGTTTTTTTCCTTTTTGCTATCTAAGCTATCGTACTTATTGTTAAAGTTTGAATAACAAGCAAATTAAGGCTCTTTTCACTTGTTAAATTTTAAAGGTCAATATTTGCTGTCTAAATAGCATTTTGTAATGCACATTACTTCCCCAACTGTAGTCTTAAATATATTTAATATTTAATAAACTTTAAATGGTTCCTTGTACTGGTATGTGGCCATGGGAGCGTGTGTGTGTGTATGTATACATGTGTATTGACATATATGTGTGTGTAAACTATTTTTAGGATGCTTTGAACCTAAAAGTATACGTCTGGACATTTTCACTTTGTTGAAATAACATTTTCAATGATACTACACCAGAATGGCACCACTTAGCAAAGTATTCTGGATCTCTCTTTCTCTTTGTATTATTTGTTTCTTTGGGTTTTTTTGTTTGTTTGTTTTTTGTTTTTTTGTTTGTTTGTTTTGTTTTTTGTTTTGTTTTGTAGTGGTGGATTTTGGGGTTTTTTTGTGGGTTTTTCTTTGGCTGGTGGTTTTGTTTGTCTGCTTGTTTCTAACAATGTCAGTGCTACTCTGGTAGGTCATATGTATTTAATGCAGGATGCAGCAACGTTCCAATTGTGACCCATGTTAAACATCATTCTGCTGATTATATTTTCAACTATAAGGCTAAAATCTTAACTCCACTGACACCAAATTATGAGGAAAGGTGTGATGGTAATTGGCCTGGGGACACATGTTGTATACTTTTTGCTGCTGTAGCACAGCTACTGAAATGTTCCTGTAGTACTTTTCAGGATAATCACTGACTTTCTAATGAGCATACACTAATTTCATGTAGAGTGAAATAAATAATTTCCAATTTTGAAATTTTCATACAAACATTTTGCAGCTGTAGCTTTCAGACTTTGATTACTAATTAACTGCTGTGAACTACCTTTAAGTCTTTATTCGGCAAGCAGCATCAAACAGTAATCTCAAATTAGGTTTATCTTTTTTTTTCTAGTAAAAGAAACGTCTATGAGAAAAAAAGTTTGATAGGCACATTTTCACTCTGTGCCAATAGCTAGTAGGTTTATTATTGTGAGTATAAGACCAGGACAACACAATTTTCCAGACAGTGTTTTGGGAAGTTCAGTCTGGTGAAAAATGACTGTTCCTCAATTGTTCAGTGCTGTTGTTTGTTTGGGTGGGTGACATGGAAGAGCAGTTCCTCTTCTGTTTGCTGTGGGCTGAAACATCGTGCTCTAGGTCTTAGGAGCCTTTATGCAGCTTGGCCACTGTTTTCTCATCCTCATAAACTCTTGCTTAGCTCTTATGGATAGTGCTGGGCTGATGGAAAATATCTTTACCAGCCAGATTTATATTCACTTAGTCTTGTCAAAATGCATAAGATTATGTATTTTGTGAATTGTATGACAACTATGGAAACATAACAACACCTACATCATACATTATGTGTAAGCCTAGTAAAGCAGCTCATCTGTGACAGTGGGAGGTCTCAGAAACTCTGCAAAGAAGTGCAAGAAATTTAGTTTTGAATAATTGTGTTTCTTTATGCCTGGAGAAACTTGTTTGAGCCCTCACTGGAGTGAGCAGAACAGACTGACATGCTCCCTGCTGCTTAATCTGTGTCTTTTCTGTGAATTCTTCACCCTCTTACTGGGTGTGTGAAGGAAAAATACCTTGGTTTCGAAGCATATCCATTTCCTGTGATTTCACAGAATCTAATTTGCCTTTCTTTTTCTGGAGAGATGGCTCTGTAAATGATACCAGAACCATTCCTAAGCATACTTTCTACAGACACCAATATCTAAAAGGTTTTAGAGCAATTCTTGACCGCTCATAGACAATTTTCTTCTATTGTTGACCTGTTAGCTGTTCCTGCAGACTGAGACCCTAGTAGATTTTTTTTTTTCTGGGTTCTAGCTGCTTTTTATTTGGTCAAGTTGTGAGATCTGTTTCAAAACAAAGCAAGAAGTTTCTAATGATAATATTCTAATTCTAATTAATCTAGAATGCTTTTTCCAGAAATACTGTAATATACCACAGGATAGGCAGTCCATTTTACTAGAGCAAGTCACTGAGCCAGTGTGTCAAGGAGAGATGGAGAGAAAGTGCCTGAATAGATCAGAGAAATCAAGGTCCTTTGGAATTGTAGGATCTGAATAAATAATTACCACTGTCTTCCCACCTAGAGGAAAAATAACAATAAATCTAAATTATAAATGTAAAAATAAATGCTTATTGTGGGAAGTGTCGTGCCTCTCCTGGAATGTAACTAAATGTGTTCTCTAGGTTGTGCAGATTTTCACCTACAAATATGGATATTCCCACCCATCAAACATCACTTATTTCACTTTTATCTCTTTGTTGACATTGCTTTTTTTCTCAGACCTGAACTACTTTTTTTCATGTCATATGTTGTTTTATTTTCTGTTCCTCCACCTTTCTTCCTCTGTCACTTTTGCTTTGTTGTTTTACCTGTTTGTAATTTTTCATTCCTGCTTGCAACTTCTGTTCTTTATTTCTGTCTTTGCACTTTTTCTCATTTTCCATATAGATATACTAAACTTCTCTCCCTTTATTTATTTTCTTTGTTCATTTGACAACTAACCACTTTTTTTTTTTCTGAATCATTGCACGACTTTCTCCTTTTGCCTTTTTTTCCCTTATTCCCTGTACTTTTTGTTTCCCATCCACATGATTTATTTTTATTTTCTGTTCCTTCTTGTCCACTGAAAGCTGATGATATTGGAAAATTCTGCAGGGGTATATATATGGGAGCTTTTCGTGTTGGTGGTGGTATTAATTTCAAGTGAATTTTAGATTAATAATAATTTAAAAGCCTGAAGTATAAATAAATAAAAACTAAAAAACAAACAAAACCAAACCTTCAAAAACCAACAGAAGAAATGGCTAGAGTACTAGTTGTAAAATACTTGGTTTCTGTTTTTCTGTTCCACAGTTCTCTGAAAGCTTTCTGAGATGAGGAGCACTTCTGAGTTAGATTCACAGCAATCTTTATTATCTTGTTCTCACCCTGTGCTCCAGTTCTCCATCCCTAAAATGTCAAATATGTTAACTTCTACTATTATAATACTACAGTTATCCACCATAATATATATTTTGCTAATATCTATATTAACAGCTGCGAGGTAGCCAAATTGTCATCATATAGCTAGCTGAAGTAGATGGGCAGAAAATCTAACTCATGCCCTACTGAAATGGTTCATACATAATCCTTACAGTGCTGCTTTGTTAGTGACTCACTCCAACACTGCATCCTTTTCAGTCAAAATTGCTGTGAAAATGAAGCAAACGAATCAAGCTTTGTGTTCCTATTCTGTAAGCAATTCTTGATGGAAAGTATATTTTATGAAGTTCATTTTCACCTGTTAGGGTTGATAAATAGAAAGCTTAAATAATGGGGAACTCTATTTTTTTTTTTTTTATTGCAAAATGCAGTTACCAGGGTAAAGGTATTTTTAAGAAACCCTAAAGTTACTGCATTTAAGTTGCAGGAGGAGTTCTCAATAAGAGAGTAGTTTTATTTTACTTCAAGTATGGAAAAAAAGAATGACGGAATTCTGATAATTAATTACTGTAAGTAGTGTATATACTGCTGAATGGATCGTGTTTATATCAGTAAATGAATTAAGATTTTGAAAGGGGAGTTTTGTATCGCTTAGAAAACTTTTGTATTTTTTTTTTTTGGTCAAATATAAAACCAAATATGCCTGAAATGGGCTACCAAAACATTAAAATGCTCAAGAAAATTATCCACACAACATATTAATCTTGACTTCTAATCATGCTTTGTTTCCTCATTTGAGACTGAATAAAGTGAGCACAGGAATATTGCAGGAATATTAGCTGGGTGTTACAGTACTTCACTGGGAATTAATTTTAGACCTCTGTGGCGTTTTTTTCACCTTTTCAGCACTTCATTGCTGCTCAGCTCCTGTGCTTAACACCACAGCTGTAGTAGAATTAAACTGGACTGGAATTTGAGCTTTAATTTAAGGTGATAACTGTACTCGAAAGAAGTATAGCAATGACAGGAAAATATTCCCTAAGCCCAGATCCTGTTGCTACGGTTTAGAGATATGAGGGAGATGCTGCTGTGCACACACTGGTGAGAAATTGGGGTTCTCAGGGGCCTGGGATGCTTTACAGTGGGAGGAGTTTTCAAAGCTTTTAGCTGTTACGCTCTGAATTTCCCTTTAAGCATTCATAAATGCTGGTGAGAGCTGAATTTGGGAGAATTTTCACAGAGATGATGAAAGGCATTTCCTTGTTCACAAAGATACTCCTAAGATTTCAAAGCTGGTTGTCAATCACACCCAGAAAGCAGGACTTCTAGCATATTTTAAAAGAGGGAAGGATAAATAAAAGGAAGATTCTATGAATTCATATAACTTATTACCTTGTTGGAAGTGATATTTTTCTAACAATTTTGATAACTTGGAAAAAACAAACAATGAGCAGAGATGCATAGGAATACCTGTTCATTTATTAAGTTAGCCAACATAGTGACCTGAAAAAGTAGTCTAAAGGAAAGTTGTCTGCTTTTAAAAATTGTAAAAGTGTAACCAGCATCTAAATGGAACAGAAAATATATTTTTCTACCTCAATGGGTATACTTAGTACATATGCTTTACCTAAGGAAGTAGAATTACAGAAGGAAAAGCAAACAATTTCACTTGTTAAAGATCACAGCTTTCAAAAAGCTTTAGAGCTGGACAGGATTTCAGAAAACAAGAGGTTTTAAAAGGAAAGAAAACAGTGTTCTGGAGCTTGATATAATGGTATTCACATGTCAATAAAAGATTAAAAATATTGAACCATTATATTTAAGCATTATTTAGATGTATTCTGGACAACTAAAAAGTATAAATACAGAACCAGGTAGCAGAATTTCTTCCCATACCAATTAATACCAATGCTGTAATACGAACCAGAGAATGATACTTAAATTTAAAACAAATTAATTCAATAGATGGCAATGTATAATCTTCATTTAAAGGTGACAAAAATATTTAGGAAGGAAACAAAATTATGTATTTGACAGCTAGTTTGCGATAATGTTTTTAATAATGTATTTGTAGTTAAAATATTACAAATGGGGCTAATTTTGTAAAGAGATTTTTTTCACTAGTCATGAGCTTTTCTGTATTGTTCTGTAAAAGAGACCATAAATTCTTGTAAATAAGAAGTGCTCTTGTAAGTACAGAGAGCAAAGAGCAAAAGAATAAATTTCTTTTTAGGGAAGCAAAACTGAACTGTAGTTCTACGGACTCAAGATGTAAACAGACACAGTAAATAAAAAAAATACTATGTGTGTTTCAAATATTTCAGTTGGTCTTAGACCTTTCTTCTGGAAAAAAAATTGTAGTTTTAAGGACTGGACATAAAGACAATTCTATCGTTTTGAATTACGTTTATTTAAAAAGCAAAAGAGAACCTTTTTATTTACATGAAGAGCCAGTAGCATTAGCTTGAGAGAGTGAGGGAAATGCAGTGCTAAGAGCACCATGTGACATCAGATGTAAATAATTGCAATGTTGTTTTGATTTCCATAGGTCTGGGATTATGCTCATAGTGTATGGAATTTTCTAAATATTAGAAAACAGAGTTATCTATTATTGGAAAAAATGCCCCAATCAAACCGATATGATACTTTTACTTGTTTGTGGTGAATTGCCTAATGTAGAAGATCACCTGTGAATAGAAGTCTAAAATATGGCAAATGCAAGAAGAAAGCAAATTCAAAAAGAGAGAAGTTTTTTTTTCAGTTGTCCATAATGATCCCATACACTCCTATATTTCCCTTTTTTCATTAAGTATGACTCATGCCATAATTCTTTTGGGAAAGAAATAGAATAATGCCAAGATGATTTGTTGTTCTATGAAACAATTTTGGTTTTGTCCTCACAAAAATGCATGTAAGCTTTTAATTTTAAAGGAAGGAGAGGCCTGAGTTTTCATTCAATATTAAATGTTTATATTTTATGCTCCCTGTAATGTGGGGTAATTCAGTCAACATAATATTTTTGGATGGTAGAAAAGTTCAAACATGAAAATTCCATTTGGACTGTCTGTGCTGCCTATCAGAAATCTCTATGGGTATTTAATCATTCAGAATAAGAAAGGTTTCTTTAATTTTTAAACATGTATTTCATTTTATGTTTTATTTAAATTGTCTTAACATTTACATAGAACCCCTTGAAGGCTTGAAAACTTGAAATTTACGTTTGATTAAAAAATAAATACTTATGTAGCAGAGTGTGAGCAGAGATATATTAGAGAATGGAAAGGTACCATTTGAGTATGAAAGTATTCTGACAATTGCAAAATATTACTTGCAAAAATTACTGATTTATGAAGTGATTATTTATTTTAAAGGGACTGGAAGCCAGATTCCAATAGGGGTGCTGTGGTACTGTCGCCTCCCACAACAATATGAATTTTTGAAGAAGTACTGTACATGAGAAACTCAAAGCTGCAGCAGTGTAGTTAATGATGGCTTATGAGACAGGGGAATTAAAGGCACAAGGTTAGTTTCTTTTTCCTTGTTAAGAGATGTGTTTTCTCGGAATTGCTCAGGAAATATGGGCTAAGGGAGGCTGGGTTGATGCTGCTGCTGTGAACCTCTGGAAGAAATAATTACAGTAGGAAAACCTAAATGCTGTAAACATGGGAAAAGGTCATCAGCAGCTGCATGGTGAAATGTGCAGCCTAGCATGGTCCATGAGAGACCAGAGCAGAGAGGAGAAATAAGCAGCATTGGAAGAAGCAATTTCAAGCAGTAACTGAAAACCCAAAGCATTTCTTATTATAAAATTTTACATCTTTAAACTTTGATTCCCCCCCAGCAAAATTAATGAAAATTTCCTGGGTTTTCTCGTACTTATCAATTGTATGTTCCAGGAATGCTCAGTTTGGCCTAGGTTGCTGTATCTGATTTAACTTGTGAGTCTTTTGAGGTTGATGGCAAGGTATGTATCACCCCCCTTTGACTTGCAGTATGTCCTGCAGGGGCTTATGAAAACAGATGAACCTTCACTGCTTAACAAACACTACTGAGAAGAAGATATTTATTTGCTTCTGGCTTAGACGTGCTAATGACAGTTTACAAGCTGTAATTTCTGAATGCACCAGCAAAATGCTAATCTGCTCAGGTTTGTCAGGTATTTCATTTATGGTTCTGGTTTCTTCAGCTATTAAGCAAAGTCCTGACTATCACCACTAAGTGCGTGTTATCTCAGCTAACTAAGGGAGGATGGAAACTTTTATTAAAGCAGTTAACCGTTTAAAAAATGTTTATTCAGATCTGCCTAGTGAAACCAATATACTACATTCTCAATTTAGAATTTACCAAATACTCATTACTAAACAAATTTAATTTCACTCGTATCATGAGAATGCTAAGTATTTTCTCATACTTTGGGTGAAGAACTGAATGTGAGGTCTTTCTATTTGTCTTTTCTCCTATGCCATTTTCTGGTTGGTAGGAACCTCAGACTAAACCTGATTTGATTTCTCCATAATTGTACCTTACTTCCACTTTTGGGACATATGTTGGCTTGTTTTTCACCCTGTCAGTCTAGTCCAAGGTGATGTGGTTATTTAATATAATGAATTTAATTTACAAATTAATTTACAGAAAGTATTTTCTGTGTGATTTGAAACTTGCATAGAAGCAGTGCAATGATTAATTTTAGATTTTCAGTGTAACCATTTGTTTGTAACCCTTTAGCAGATGTTATTAGCCAGGTTCAGTGGTCTTTGGGAGATATTCTTTGGCTTTGTCACAGCACAGAAGTATACATAGCTGTGTCTGAAGTTTACACCTTAAATAAAAGGTACAAGGTATGTAACACACAGGGGTTTCATGTGTAAATATGCACATACTTCAGATCATGCTTGCTTTTCACCTTCAAATGTTTTTCTCCAATACAGTTAGTGATAAGCCAGCAAGTATTAGCAGTGGTTTTGTATTTTGAACTTTGATACATGTGCAAAATTTTATTAGACAGATTGTCAAAGTTAGTCACTACTTCTGAGTATTTTTTAAGGAAAATACCCAGGATCAGATATTTAGTATTGCTGTAATCACTACTGTCTGTGATATCATTTGGCTTTGATATCATCAGTCATTGGAATGTCTTGATGGAATTCAAATCTTCATGGTTTTCAAAGAACTGTAACAAAAAAAAAATTCATTTTGTTGCATCATTTACTGTGGGAAGGGGAAAATTAGAATTACACATTTTCACCTTGAGAATTAATTTGAAAACATAGGTATCTTTTTATGTAGAGAAAGCTGTTGTTCAAAAGCAGTTTATACCTCTCTGGACAGAGTTATCCCTAGATGCTAATCCCAGTTTTAAGAGTTTACATGCTATTTCAGTTTGTTAAACTGCAATTTGAAAGACATGTAGTTAAAACCTGCCCTGGTGTTTTAGCTTTTTCTGAGATTTTTTATTCACAGCTGGTTAATAGGAATTTTGTCTTCACTTCTTCCACGCCTACATTAAAAGCATATTTTCTGTCACACAGCCTGTACAGTTTTCCCATAGGGACGTATAATGGAGTTCATCAAAGTGAAGAAAAGTGAGTCACACAGTCATTTATTTACTCATGTAAGACAATAATGATGTTGATAGTTACCTGGACACACTTTCATTTCATTAGACTGTGGAAAAGCTGGGAGTTAAAAATTCTTAGCAGACTTGGTGACAAGTGAACAGAAACTCAGGGCTGCCAGGTGGTTACTGTGCTCTTTGTTGTCTTTTGGTGACAATGAGCAGAAATGCTGTTTTTCTGAATTTTCTAGAATATTTAATTATATAAGTTATGACGAGTCCAGTTTTCGTTGTATAGACAGTCAAACTGTACATATTTTTATTTTTTATTATTGAAATATCAGTTTATATTCTAAAATTATGCCTATCTAGTTTCAGGGGCACAAGTTGTCTAATATTCATAGGTAAGGTTTTATGTTTATCTACTAGACAGCTGATTACAATTCAGGTTTAGGATTCCCTACTGCCTGTATTGTTTTCCAGCCCTTTGGGACTGGATTTTCAAGAGCTAGTAGAACTGGGTCACTAACAGCAGAAGACTCTTTGCAGGAGTGCTGGAACAGTATTTTGGAATCACTCTGAATAGTAGCCTGGCTCTGATGGGTTTATCAGAGACGAGAGTGGTCCTGACAGTGGTTTCATCTTGTAGGAGTGTTTTAATTCCTTGTTTGCCATGGTTCTTTTTGGAGCTGTTGAAATAGAGAAGAGCCCTGCATTCCCCAGTTAATACTTTCTTTAACTTGCTTGTTTGGTAGGTTTTTCTGTGAGTGAAATGGTATGTCTGACACCAGAAAACATTTTTGCTTTGAAAATTTTATGTATAAGGTAATTCTTTATGTCAGGGGCATTGAAATCTTCATTGAAACCTCTACAGAATATGTAAATGAAATATGAGACAGTTCTTTACCCGTCCTTGATATTCCTTACATTTCAGCTGCTGCACACCTTGCTGCCTTTTCCCAATTCTACTCAACTGTGTAATGCTGCATAGTAAAATATGAGATAAAAAATTGAAATATAGTTATTTTGAATTAACTTTGTGTCTGTGGCCATGCATCAGATGTAATTTCTGAGACGTATAATTTCTTTCTTTCTATCTATCTATCTATCTGTCTGTCTATCTATCTATCTATGTATCTATCTATGTGAAAAGCAAAGATGGTCAGCATCAAGTATTCATCCCAAGCACAAGATTGCTCATGATCCTTTTTCCACTGTCTTTAGTGACTAGAGGTAGTGTGTAACTTCCAGACCCTGAGTACCCTTTAGTTGTCCTTAACAGATAAGCAAGAATCTGAGACACTGCTTCACTTTTTAAATTCTCTAGTAAGCAGAATTCACTTGTATGTAAGGTTGCCTTTTTTAGTACCTTACTTGTCTTCAGAGTTTGATTTAGTATGTCCCTGGTGGGCAACTGCATGGGAGGTAATCAGCTTGATATCATGGCTTTAGGGAGTGCATTTTGTTTCTATAATGGGCCTACATTCTATCTGCACAGAATCTGACTTAAGATATCAAAAGGTTTTTGCAAGGTAAGCTTCCCTGAAACTCAAGCCTAGAATTTTTGTCATATCATATCCATGCTATATTTATTTGCACAATCCATTCTGACTATACACTTAAAACTTTTCTTTTATCTAAATGTCTTTCATCTGAGAGATCATGCATTTCTGTTTTTAACAATATTTTTTTCAGTAATATTTTTCATCTGATTTGAAATTTAAAGTTAAAAAAAAAAAAGACATACATAGATTTTAAAGTTCTCTGTCCAGGCATTTAGATTTATATTTTCCAGAGAACTGTTTGAACAGTGAATAATCAGAAAGTAAGTAAAGCATTTTCACTTATTCTCAGCGAACTGCATTCAGAGGATGAGAAGAACACCTCCGCTGGATGAACTGCAGCCACCTCCGTACCAGGATGACAGTGGCTCTCCTCATCTTTCCTGCACGCCCTCCGAAGTCGGAGACAGCAAATGTGAATATTCCCAGTGCAGCAACAGCCCAAGATGCTCATATAAGTGCCCAAGTGAGGGAAGCACGGGACACGAAATAGAAAGCTTTCATAACAAGGGATATGAAGAGGATGTTCCGAGTGATAGCACAGCGGTTCTTAGTCCAGAGGTAAATGAAAATGCTTGAGTGTGGTGAAGCACGTTTTTAATCTAAAGATCAGTGCATAGTTACATGGACACTAATACGGCAGCTAATTTCATTTTTTAAAAAATAATTTGTCAGAAAATAAGACAGCAGGATTTCAGATTGCTGTAGTTATCTTTATGGCACCTTAACTTTCAAATCAGCTCCCAGTATGAGTGAATTATTTTTTTAACCCTTTTCAAACCAGTCAAAAAATTTCGTCACACTGTAAGGGCTGTAGTCAAAATTCTTCCACATGATTTTTCAGACAACCCAAATAAAAGTTCTGTTAATGCTTTTTCAAACTGAACACCCTATAATATAAAACAAGTTCCATGAGGGGGAAAAAAATTTGCAAAGGTGGTTTTTTTTTTTCTAATTGTTGATATGGTATAGTGATTTGGGCCACTTAACGTTCCTATTTTTCTTCTATAAATTGTAATGATATGTATGTATATTTTTTTCTGTGAAGAAACAATCTTTTCTGACATGTATTTCATTGAAATGCCTTTAACAACCAGTTACTGCACTGACATCTATGGGTAGGTCTAATTAGTGATGCCATGTGCAGAAGCAGCTCTTTTAGTACAAATTTGTCTTTTGCTGCTACCAGAAGTTTTGAAGTGCGTGTTAGAGCTCAGTCCTGATGTTTCTGTTGAAGTAGCCCTTTTGGAAATCTGGTGTTGTGTACCTGGGGTGTTGGTGCAAGGTCTGGAAAGCCCAGCTGCAAGGCCTTCCCATTTTGTGTCACTCCAGTCCTTAATGCAAGCATATTCTGTAAGAACTGAGAATGCTGCCAATTTTTTTTGTAGCCACTCAAAGCTTCGGGAGTGATGCCGTTAGAGGAATGCATTCCCACAGCTATGTGGCAGCCAGGTTAAAGTAAGAACATTTCTTAGCCCAGAAGGCTTTGTTTTGGCATCTATTTGTTCATGTGAACAAGCTTATCTTTTGTAATATGAAGACACTCTTGAAATATCTTTGTTTTACACACTTGGAATAATTTATTGTATGTGCAGTCGGTTGACCTGTACTTGTAAATATTTTCTGTTTCAGTATCCCTATCAAACTGGCTTTTGTAACTTTATAGAGGATTAGTATTTTATTCAAAACTTGAAGAGACAATAAGCTGTTTGAATTTAAGTTTAAAATACAGTTTTAGGACTGATGCGGTTTACGGAGAGTTCAGAAGTTGAGTTCTAAACAGATGCATCTTCTACAGTTCCAGTAAAATTACATTAATAAAGCCACAATAGTGACATCCTTGGCTGGAACTTAAAGATCCTAAAGGTCCCTTCCAACCCAAAATCTTCTGTGATTCTATGTTTCTACAATGATTTTTGGCATATTCATGTAACTCTTGTGGGCTGCAATAGGAGCTGTGTGCACAAGTAGGTTTGTAATTCTTGTATTCTTTGCTGGCATCTCACTGTTCTCTCAATCATTGGCTGTCTCTTCAAGCAATGTAATAGATGAACTCTAAAATACATGTGTAAAATACGTGAAATAAGGTGGTTTTATCTTGTAACAAATATATATACTTTTTAACATGTGGGGCACAGAAGAAGAGATCATTACTTAATTCAGTCTGAGTTCAGACTGATTGGCTCCTGGCTTCTGGTGGTATTGGTCAGGTAAAGTCTTGATTTCATCTTGACTGCCAGTCAGCCATCCCCTTGGGTTTTCAGTGCTTAATAACCTTGTTTATGAAATGAAAAATGATCATAGTGCCTTCATATTGTCTAGAGTAAACCATATATTTCCATGCTAGATTTAATAATAGAATACAAGAAATAAATAAATAATTGGCACTTTTTCTCTTCTTTTTCAGGATATGTCAGCTCGAGGATCATCTTCACAGCTTCCTAAACCTTTTGATCCTGAGCCAGTAGCTAAATATGGCACGCTGGATGTGACTTTTGACTATGACTCACAGGAACAGAAGCTTTTGGTGACAGTGACAGCTGTCACAGACATTCCAACATACAGCAGGACAGGTGGAAGCTCGTGGCAAGTACACCTAGTTCTTCTCCCTATAAAGAAGCAGAGAGCAAAAACCAGCATCCAGCGGGGACCGTGCCCTGTCTTCACAGAGACATTCAAATTTAATCACGTCGAGTCTGAGATGATTGGGAATTATGCAGTTCGCTTCCGACTGTACAGCGTACGGCGCATGAAAAAAGAGAGGATTGTGGGAGAAAAAATTTTTTACTTGACAAAATTGAATCTTCAAGGGAAGATGTCAGTGCCAGTGATACTGGAACCTTCTTACAGTCTGCCTGTGAGTATTAAATGAGGCAGAATAAGAATGCAGTGAGATACAGTGTCCTGAATTCTGAATAAGAATAGTGTGTATATTTATAGAGTCATCACATCCACTCAGTTTTTTGAGCAGTCATAGCACTGCTTAGGACAATGAAAATTTTCTTAGCGCATCTGTAAGTGCATTCACTTTCCACCTGCAAAAGCTGGCCATATTTTTCCTTTTAATTATTTAGAAATTTCCAGTCCATAAATAGGGCTATAGTGCTGAATGTATCCGTGCATATAGATATGTACATGTATGTAATAGTATTATCTTTACCACCTGCAGCACTTCAATTTAAAGAGAAAAAACACACCAGAGTGGAAGAAAAAAGAAGCTATACTAGCAAATATCCTCCATCTGTTGCAACTAAGTCTTGGTTGCAAATAGGTATTTTCCTTGAAAGAAAGAAAGACAGGAAAGAGGAATTTTGAGAGCATAAAGCTATTTTTAATAACTTCACATTAGAATCTTGGAAATTATTGATTTCTGGTTCAATCTGAAGTGAAAAGTAGTTGAAACTGAAAAGGGTTTTTTTTGTGGAAAAACTACTACCTATCTGACAAACTAAATTATTTTCTCTCTCAAATAATAATTCTAATAAAGCAAAGCAACAGTAATTAAGGATAAAACATAGGTGTCATTATCAATAAACACATAAGATCACTAAACTGGCAGTGATCACCATCTTCTTTGTTTTTGTAAGAATTTAAGTATGCTTTTTTCCAGAAAGAGAATACGTGTCATGTTGTGGTCTTGGCATCCTAGATTAGAAGTGCTTGAGTATTCCTTGCTTAAGAGTTCCATGTGTGCTATATTACAGATGTATTTTGGGGGGAAAATTATGTTTATCAAGGGATCCATATTTGGTCATTGTATGTATTTTGTGGGATTTTTTTTAAACAGTCAATAAAAGAAGAAGAGGGGGAGAAGGGAAAGAGAAAAATATTTTTTTAGGTGAAGCAAAGCAATTAATTTGTTCTTCATTTTAAAAAAAGTTTGGATTGGGCAAAATGGTGTTTCTGGTGAACCGGAGTATTGCCAAAGACTCAAAATAAAAGGCTGTTGTATTTAATGGTTGAAAATAAATTTATTAGTAAAAGCTGAGGTTAAATAATGGATCTGGTGGAGGATCAACTGACAATAGAGCAGATTTCTCCTGGTTCCTTAAGAAGCAGATTTCTCATGGCTCCTTAAGAAGCACAAATCAGTCTAATCTAAGGATGAAATTATTCACCTCTCTAGAGCAAATTTCCTTAGTGAAAAGTTTGCTAGTTTCACATCTTGAAAAAAGGCACCCCATAACCTAAAACATTAAATATTCTAAGGATACTTGCTTAATTTGTGTGTTTTCAATAGTTTTGTGTATAAAATTCACTAAAGTCAGTGAAAAAGGGCAGTGAATGGGCCAGGTTTGTGATTGATTGGTGTATCCCATATGTACACTGGTTATTCTTCAGTATTATTTTCTTGAGGTTTTGTGATAAGCAGAATAAAACCAAGTTCTATGAGGCATGAAAGATTATAACGTTCCTTATTTTCTATTATGGCAAGGCATGGGTGTATCAGAATTTTTGGCTCCTCAGTTTTTAGGGGTTGGAACAAGAATAAGGAATATTGGTAGAAAGTGAAGGGATTTTCCAGAGTTGTTTGTTGTAGCAGGATTTAAACAGCTCTACCTGTTGCTCGAAAAGATCATTCAGAATTGTGATAGATTGAATTAGGATCCGTGGTCCTCTGGAACCATGCAAATCAGTTTTTAAATCTTTGGGAATTCATTCACTTTTGAGTTTATAGGGGTTTTTTTAATCTTATCATTTATAACCAATATAATATTTTTTTCAGTGAGCAGATTTATTGCAAGATTTAACATCTATTTGTTTTGCAAGATTGATAAAAATACAGTGGTTTTTTTTTCTTTTAGGATGTGTGACTGGAAGTGAGTGGCATCCTTGGGCTCTTGATCTCAAGCCCTGGTTACTCAAAACAGCCAGGTCATCTTGATCACAAAATTGTGAATTTTCATCTGAAAACATCAGGTTGTTTTGTTTGCATCCTGAATTTCTTCATGGCCAAGTTATTACCATTTGTTCTTCTGCCAGCATTGGCCTTGATCTTAATTAGTTCATACCCTTCTCAGGTGTTTGCCTCTGGGTATATTTATACACATCAGTTGTATTCCTTTTTGACTGTCCTTTTGCTAGAATAAACCAACAGTCTTTATATACAACTAATCATAAATGTCAGGCAAGAGTTATTTAACAGGAAAAGGTAAGTGCTCTTTGAATTTGGAGATATCCAGTTGCTCAAGGATATTCGTAATTATAAGATCCATGCTGAGGCACATTGTACATTCAGAATTAAATTTGCCTTGTTCAGTTGCAGAGGGTTTTGTTGCTGAGAAGTGTTTATATGTGACAGCTTTTTTACAAAGATATTTCTTGGACACATGACAGTTGTCTTATTTTTTCAACTGCTTCTCATTATATGGATTTTATATATTAAATATACCTTCTGTCACTGAAACTTCCTAATCCATTGGAATTATCTATGCTAATCTCTTCTGCAGAAATGTATTTTATTTCCTTCTGTCTGTGCCTGATATTATATTAATGTATTTTATTATCTAATCGTATGCCTTCTGGTTGTATAAGAACAGTCTGTATCCTGTGAAGTTCAGTATTTTTTCAGTGATACCTTAAAGCTGTACACAAGGGAATTTGGCTAAAGGTAGATCAGCAAGTTCAGTGCCTTTCAAATATAGTGACATGTTGACGTGAGTGAGGCCTGCAAGTCTCTGGTTGTTGTTAAAATGTGAACAAGTGCATGCCATGGTGAGGACATGATACTTTTATGTTCCTTAAACAGGTTTCAGAGCTACACGTGACTTCAAATTTATAAATATATTCACAAAATATCATTTCCACCCAAGATTTCACCCCATTTCTCTCCTTTCCACATGGTGCATTATGTCTTGCATTAGCAGCTATTATCCCCAGTCCCATTGCCATTTGTCTTTAACAGCCCTGTGTTGCTGCAGTTCTCCCACGTAACAGGGAATTCCTCCTCAGCCCCCTTATTTACCACACGTTTTCTCCCAAGTGTATGTTCAAATTAGGAGGACGCAGCAAAACTAATATGAGTTGGGCAGAATGCAGTTGTCACTGTTATCTGAGACTGTGTCCTTTCAGATTTAATATAAATTGTCCAATGCATCAAATGTTTAATAGCAGGGGTGTACATTGTGGTTTTGTCAGAGCATAGTTTGTGTAGGAAGATATTTGTTGATGCTTTCAGAGAAATTTTCCCTTTAGTACAGCAGAAGACAAATTTTTCTTCACCCATCTTGGAGTTTAGAAAAGCTGTTTATTCCTCTTCAGGAAATCCCTGTGGACCTGTTTTCAGTTACTCTTCGTTCTCACCCAGTGAAATTTTCCTGACAGTGAAAAACAGCCTCTAGTTTGATGTGATTATAAAAACATATAAGCAGTTTATTGAGTGAAATCTGTTTGGAAAAGATCAAAGAGACATGTGTAATCCCCATCACCATCCCATAGGTTGTTTTTTGGCGTAGAATAACAACAATCAATCATGGTTTTTATTTTGTGATTGATTTGGGAAGTACTGTTTGGGTGACCAAAACATACCTCTTGCTGTTAAGCAAATCTAGTAATCATTCATTATGTGTCATCATTTTACAAGGTGTTTACTGGGAAGAATTCAGTTTGTTTTTCTTTCTTTCTGTAGCATTCTCCATTTCTAACATATTGAACTCCTACTGTGATCCTCGTAACAAAGAACCGACAGTGTGGGGAATCATAGGTGTTTAAAAGATTATTTTGTACATCTTTACTATAAAGATCCAGAGTGTCTGGATAATTATTTTAATTAGCTTTTTTCAGTGAAGGCATTTATGCATGCGGTGTATAAAGATGCTCCCCCTTGCACACATACAGATGCACTCTCTCCGCTATGAGGACAGTGGTTAATCATTTAGTGTGCACTGGTTTATGCACTGTGCTTAAGGCCTTTATTTCATGTTGCCCTTTATGTGTGGTGTGTCTTCAGTATTCCTTTTATTGTTTATCTGCTCATAAACTTTGCAGGGGTAAAGGCTTTCAGAATGGCATTTCTTTTTTGGGAATTTTTGTCCGTTATGGAGTCGAGCTGTCAGGTTTTGTACAAAGAAAGTAGGAGAGTCACTACTAATGACTTTACTACTGTGTTCTTATGGCATGGTCTATCCAGGATTGTATTTGGAAGGCTAAATGCTAAAATTCATATGTATAAACAGAGCTTTATTAAATACCAGTATGATACTTTGAGCTGCTAATAAGAAATAAAACTTGTCTAGGGAAGAAACAAAAAGACAAACTGTTTTGTTCTTAGTATTGTAACTGGAATTCTACCTAAAACAAAGACTTCCTATGTGATGATATATAAATGCTCTTGCTTAGCTTGTATAAATTATGTCTATCAAAGTAAAGAGCAATTATGTTTACACCCTGAGCACATTTTATCTCAGGAATAACTTTAATTCATCTGAGTTAGTGGTAGTAATACACAGAAAATCAGAATTGATCCTTTGATACAATAAGAAAGATGACCCCTGTGGATTTCTTTGAAGAAAGTTATTAAAGTGAAGTGGAGATTGGAAGATGGTGATAGTGTTAGTGAGGCTGCAGGAGAACTTGACAGTACTTGGCAAACAAAGCATTCCCTCTGTATTTGGCTGCTCAGGTAACATTTCATGGCAGTATCAGCAAACAGCAGCCATTGTCTTCTCAGTGTTGTGGCTGGGGGTAAAAAAGTTGACTTTCAACTCCCTTGCTGATGCACAGGTGGGAAGCAAGCTCCTACATGGGTAGCCAGATCTATTACCATAACCCCAAATGTAGGATACTGATTTTTTGAAGTCAGCAATGTAAAGAATTTAGTCTAGTGATCAAAGTCATTATTTGGTCACACAGAGTAAAATAACAATAGAAAAACTGGTATGCTTTGCCTTCAGTTAATGAGTTGCTTCAAAGAAGTTACTTACTCAACTTAGTCCCTACAATCTTTGATATTTGCAAATAATGGAAGCTATGTTTCAGACATAGTATTACTGTTTTGAATATACAATGATGCTTTTCAGTCTCTCAAGTGCCTCCAGTCAAATAAAAGGCTGTGAAGGACTGTTCTAGATCAACTCAAAATAATCCTTTTGAGCAATACTCTTAGAAAAAAAGAAAAGCCAGTCCCTCAGTGGCAAACATTGTGTAGGATTCTGTGTCTCCTTTTGATCATCTTTAGAAAAGTAAAATAGAGAAACCTTATCAATACATACAGCTAAAAAAAGTGAGGTAACTGTGAGATTCTATCATTCTCTGTGGTAAAAGTCTGGTCTCCCAACCTGGACTGTGATTTCTAAGAGCAGCAAGGAAAATAATCATACTGTAAATTCCCCAGAAGTTACTTTTTTAGAAGTTAAGATTATCAAGGTTGTCCCTCATATGAAATTGCCACTTTTGAAGACTATGAGCTGCTGCTTAAACCTTCCTCAAGCAACTCTTTCAGTGGAGGTACATTCTTTAACTTATCAATCCAAGTGAAATTTCTGGTTCCCTTAGGGATGCTGAATTTCACAAATATTTTGTTTTCCTATAATTTTTACTCTTCTCGTTTGCATATGTATGCACACGTAAATATCTTCTCACATTTGTTTCTGTCTTTCAAGAAAACTAGGAAAGGTCAAAATGCAGAATTAGTTCTATTTGCTGTTTTGAGCACCCTTCTGCTAAAGCAGATGCACCATTTTCCTTTGATTTATTTCCATTGAGGGGCGTCCTAATCAGAGATTTTGCACAAACAGATGAAGTCACCTGGTCTGCAAATTCATACAGTACATGATTGCGGAACTTTTTAATTAGTTTATGATTTATTTACTGGGTGATTCTTTGTATTACTCTGCTGTGCTTTGCAGTATAACATAAATCTTCTTCATTAGCATTCTTCATTTCAGACTTGAGGATCTTCAGGTAATCACTTCTTTTGTATATTCAAGCAGCCTGTATTTGGTATCAGAAAAGCATTTCTGATCATAGAGTGCCTTTAGCAAGGGATCCTTTTAGTTGTGGCGTGTCAGCCTCTTGTCAGGTTTGCCCTTTATATCATTTGACCTTGAGCTGAGTCTTTCACATCTCCTGTCTTTCAGTTGGGCTTAATCATCTGTCAGCTGGCCCCAGGAGAATCCAGTTTATCTTTTCCCTTTCTTTTTTGTGTGTAGGACAGCTCTAGGAACTGAAGCAGATCCCTTCTGACTGGAAACACCTGGTGGTCCTCTGATCATGAGATTAAAGGTGACCTGTGCAAATCAAAAGGGCACCACTAGCAATTGTTAATCACCAAGAGTTTACCTGACAAATACATTCTAAATGTACAGTTAATGATATGGGTTTGTTCATTGTGAAAAATAATTGCATGTATGTTTGTGTAATCAAACACTAATCCATAGATTGACTACTCATAATTTGTGTTTACTGTTTGCTGAATAGTTCCCTTTTCCCAGACTGAAAGGGTGTAATCAAGAGAAAAATGAAATTATTTGCCATTGATCTCCCCAGTGAGCATAGACTCAATCCAGCTGGACAGAGCATTGTCATTTAAAGAAGTCTGTGGTCTTGGAAACTGTCCCACAGTAACATCTCCATGCTCTTTACATATTTGACAGGGAGTAAAGAGAGGGGAATGTGTGAGTGGATCTGGGTGGGAGCTGTTAGCGTAGCTTCATCAGGAATGTAGGTAAAATGTCTGCATTTTGTGTCACGTGTTCTTACCTAAATTGCTTACACAAATACCTAACAGCTTTTACTGCCTGAATGTTTCTTTATGCACCTGTCTTATCACAGAAAACAGAATTTGATAATAAAAGGCCTTTTGCCTCTTTTCCTCCCCTGGCCCATGGCTGTATAAAAAGCAGCTAGGCTTCTGCCATGTAAAAACAGAACTTTTGCAAATGCTGTAAATTCCATTGTAGGTTCTTTGCCTGTTGCTTCCTCCAACTGCTGCTTGGGTTTGCTCTGCAAATTTCAAGCCTATTATGTCTGTGGAACAGCCAGGTCACCTTTTGTCATCTACCAAGGGTGTAATTTCAGTACTGACTAATATTAGTTAGAGAAAACGTAAAATGTTTCCCTTTCAGTAGAAAATTAATGTTTTGTTCTGTAGAGCTGATAATTTAAATAAAATTTAGGCACAAAGTACTGACAGCAAATTCTCATGAAACAGGAAAAACAGCACAGAACTCTCTGTGAACTTCCTAAATATCTTTCAGAAAAGTTGAGTGTTAATTTGCCATTATTAAGAATATGTACATTTTATTTTGTTATTTTAGTATTACTGCTAAGTTATAGTATCTTAAATTTGAACCCAAGCCTTTCTTTAGCAATACAGTATTATTAGAAATCCTACAAGCATTTTAATTTTTAAAAATAATTATTTAAAATTATTTGGAAGTGGGAATTTGTGTATTATCATAATGTGTCTTAGGAAGTTTGTTGTAGTGTCTGTGGTAAATTAAAGCTACGTATAGAATTTTTGAGGTTTTAGTCCTTTGAATGTAGTGAATCAAAAAATTTTAATTTGATCTCACTCTTTCAGTGTTCCATCTGTGTGAAAACAATGTGTTTTTTAGAATTCTGCATCTAGAAGTTTTTCTCTTGAGAGTAAAAAAATAGGGTAGAGCAGGAGCTTTTGATGAGAAATGGGAATATTATCTCTTCAGATAATCTGATTTTTAACTACATTAATAGTATTAAATAATCAAAACAATCCATATTTGATGTGCATACCGTTGATGTTGAGTGGATATATTTGCTAAAATTGGAATATTTGACTAGGAAATATTGGTAATATTTAAAGCATGCCATTTTACCCTAAATAAATGGGTTTTTTTTCTCCTAAGATCAAGTTGCATAATGGAAATATTATTAGACTATTTAGTTTCATGTTTGTGATTTAAGTTGACTTAGTAATGCTGTAAAGCGTTAAGTACATGAATAAAAATGCACATTATACTTAATTGGAACATGCTTCAAGGAAGCTATTAAGCAAAAACCCAAATAATTACCTGTCATAGATAATGATACTTTTACTTTCCTAATTTTGAATCTTTGTGAGATGCTTAAAACGATATGTTTCAATGTTTGCAAGTTCAGGTTATAAATTTAAAGCAAAATACTGATAACTGTGTGATCTCCTAATTTTACAGTACAGGTCAGCTGGCTTCAAACTTTTATATTCCTAATTATTTTACATCCCTCCGTTTTCAGGGCTGATTCTTCAGGTGGTTGAAGTTCTCTTTCCGAGGAAGGATCTGGATATTTTTTCAACAGTATTTTAGCTTTGAAACGTATTTTTGTGAAGTATCTGGTGCTGAAGCTGCTAACGAAGGATGTGGAGCCCCTAGGTTTGGTTTTCTCCTCTTGGCAGCTGGTCTGGAGCCCATGTGGGGCTTGAGTGCTCTCCTCAGCAAGCTCAGAAGGGAGCAGGAGCTTCAGGGTTCAACCCTGGGGTTATGATTGAGACATGAATGCTTTCACCTAAAATCTGTTGGCATACCTGGATTGAGGGCCCTCCTTTGCCTGCTAGGATTCACATTTCCTAACCTCTCAGTTGATCTAGATGTAGGAAAAGTAATGTGCAAAAAAGTTCTTTAAGAGATTAGTGGTATAACATTAACATTTAAAATTGGAGAGAGACATTTTGACAAGTAACATGCTGTGAATCAGATTTTTGTTGCTGAAGGATTGTCAGCAAGGTTTCATCTTTTCTATGTACATTTTGAAAAGCCAACAGAATCAGATGCTCTTGTTTTGTAAGCCTACAGACATGTGGTTTTTACCTGTGCATTGTGGAAAATGAACTTTCAACTGCCTTCAGAGCATGGCCACATTATTCCTTGTCATTAACTCTGGTCGGCTTAAGAGCAGAATTTATAAGCAGAACTTCAGGGTATAGAAAAATAACAGTAGGAGATGAATATGTAAGTAACAAATACTGTGTTTCCATGGAATTGTGGGGAAGGAAGACAAATAAATACATTTCACATATATTACCATGGATGCAAATGGATGATTCTCTATGTTGTAAGAAGGGAGAGAAAAGCACTATTGAAAATGCTTCTCAGGGATTGAAGTCTGCCATCATGCATTCTATGTTTATGTCCATTGTTATGAGGGGGAAAAAGGAGTGGTTTTTTTTTTTTGATTGCCAACTTTTGTACAATAGGGACATACAAAATACAAATCATGCTTAGTGGGAATGTTTTTATTATATATTTATTAAGATGTAATGTCTTTTCCCCAGATAATATATACAAAGAAGTCACCAAGGGCAATAGTTTGGAGAACTAGTAATTAAGTTTTTGTAGAATATTACACGTACTACTTTTAGAGTCCAGTGGAAAGCAGCAATTCTTTTAAGTGTTAATCAAATAAAATCAGACTAACTTTATTACAAAGTACTATCCTGTGGTGTATATGGAAAGATTTAGGTCCTTTGCACACAGCTTTGTGTTAGACAACTCAAAAGCTGAACATTTTTTATTTACTGCAGTAAGACAGATATATGAACCAAGTATTTGGAATAGACTTCACCTTTTTTTTGCAGTGTTTACTGTTAATAAGGTATTATGGCTAAATTGACCTAAAAAGAATTTAGGATTTAGTATTAATATACTGGACACAATCTCAAGAGACAGTTTCTTGCACTGTGGGCAGATCAGTAACACTTTTCATCTAAGTTCTTAAAAATGTACAAGGTTTTGTGACAGTTCTTACTAGGCTCTTCTGGTGCTTCGCTGACCTTGAAAAGTGTTTGCTCTTACAGAACCTTAGTACTTTTCCTTGCTTGTTAAATTACATACTGTGTTTATAGAGGATGAGAGGGAAGGTTTATGAAAATAAACTTACATGGACATTATTTCAAGCAAAGAGTAACTTTTGGTCTGAATCTTAAGTTTCCAACAGGGGACGCAGCAGTGTCAAAGTGGGCTAGGGATAGCTTTATAGACAGATTGAATGCAGACCTGCATGGAGATGAAAAGCATCTGATTGGACCCAAATGTTGTTCATTGGAGCTCCATCTATGTTCATGTTGTACCAATGAGCAATTTCTGTGTTAATATTTTACAATTTGGCACTTGATTTTGAAGGTTATATTTTGAGCAGGTAAAAGTATAACTTCTTGTCTGGCTTTTTTCTTGATGAGTTTGTCGGTGCTTATCTGGAATTCTGACTCGTGTAAACAGGAAGAAACCCTCTAAACAGAAACTTTAATAAAGCTGTTATTTCCAGTTCTAGTGCAGCATATGACTTAACACAAAGTCAGGTTATTTACCCAGAGATGTCATATATTCCTTAAAACAATGGATTTTCAGAATGTGAAAAATAAACTGAGCTGGAGAAAATACTTCTGAGAAGATGTCTAATAATACTCAGTATCTCTGCTTTTAACTTTGTCCAGCAATGGAAAGTCTTTTGTGCTGTTGTTGAGCCCAGTTGATCACAGCTGTCTCTTATGATTCCTGATTCTGGTTTCTTCTATTCCTAATAAAATTTTTGTTTTCTTTTAAAAGAAAACTGATAGAATGCAACCTTGCTCTCCCCTTTTCCTCAGGTCTTTCACATACTTGTCCCTAAATCCTTTGTTTTCTCCCTTGTTGTAGCCACAAAATGTATACTTTGGTTTATGTTGTGTAGTCTTTTTCTACCCAGTAACATCATTGTCTCTTCTAATCTGCTTCACTTTCCTTCTTAGCATTCCATTTTCTCATTAGGATTTTTCAGTTCATAACTAAAAATAAGAGTATTTTTTTAGTCCAGTTGGGTCAGCATGAAACAAAGTGAATTGAAGTTGAGGTTCTTTTAGAGTGAAAGGGAAAACAATGCACTATTTTGATTTTTCCTTTGGTGAATTTGATAGTTCTATTTTAATGTCTATGTCCCCACAGTTTTGTAGGATGGAGATCCATAAGTTAAATAAGGGTTAAACAACATTCATTTGTTTTTTCTCAAACCTGCGAAAATATTGTGGTTTAGAAAATATTGTAGCAGAATATTTAAGTTAGATGGTCTCTCCAGATTTTCATCTAGCATATATCTACCAGTTCTTTTTGTGCAACACTTCTAAGGAACAGTCATTTAGTTGCATTTTCATCCACTTAGAGTTCTGAAGTATCACCTTGGTCTTCTCAACCCACGTTTCAGCTGGTGAGATCCTTTTGCCTGGCCTTGAGAAAGTCATTCTTGTCCTTCTCCTATCCACTCAGGATTCTGCTGTAAAGGAATGGTATTTCTAGCCCATGCTTATGTAACTTTGTAGTACCACACATTTAATTTTTTGGTTGTTTTGCTCCTTCTCTGTTATACTACACAGAAGCTACTTGTCTTTTTCCTGGTACTTCAGGAGTCATTTACACTCAGTAGTCATTCATTTACTGTTCACTGTTTCTGACAGGTTAAACCTTACTCTGATACCCATTGTAGTGAGTTTGACTCTGTCATGAGCCAAGTCCCTCTTAGGACATCAGTAAACTGTACAAATAAGTCCCAATTAGGCAAAGATACTATCATCACCTTCTCTCAGCATGTCAAAGCCTTTTGAGGATTTGGGGACAATGTTACTCAGCTGCCTGCATTGTGTTGCATCTTTTTCTTTCTTTTTTTTTTTTTTCTTTTTGTGGGCTTGCAGCATGATCTCAATCAAATTTGAGACCTATGCTTTTGAACTGTGTCAGGTGTACTGTGCTAAAATTCCTGGCTCAAGAAAATAATAAGGTGAATAAGCACCATGGGGGTAATGGGTTACAATTTTAAAATGCCAGAAAGCTTAAGTAATAGCTGCAGTTGTGACAGGCTGAGGCTTTCAAGTGTGCTGTGTATACTGTGACTTCTGAATCGAGTCATCTTTCTTTTAAACTTTCCATTTTGTTCCTTCTGTTGAAGTTAGGAATCAAAAGATTCCTGTTCTATGAATGACAAGAATCAGAGAATGAATGTATACTTGTAATTAAGTTTCAGCAGTTAACAATTTGCAAGCAGTTTGAAATTTATTCTTGGCATTGAATAAAGAGCTTTTGGAGAAATAACCGAAGATTTAAATTTTTGAATTTGCAGCTTGGGAGGGGAAGTCAGAGAAATTTGTTGAGGTACTTCTTCAGTGGTAAGAATACATTTGTTAACAACAGTGAATGTTTATTAATGAGGAACTGAATTGCTACTTGAAACTTCTGCTAGACTTCTGGGAAATGTTCTGTTGAAAAGAACTAGTTAAAATGTCAATAAGAGGGATATTATTGTAGAATCATGTCTTCTATAATTTGAGATCCTATAATGCATGTGGGCTTTACATGTCAGCTGAACTTACTTGCTTATAAAGTTAACATTTATCGTGATGAGGATTTGTGCTATTTAGGTTTTAGATCAGATCTTGTGCCCATGTCAGCTGTTGCTGGAAATCACAGGGACAGACATTTGGAATCTGGAAGAATCAGCTTTACAATATCATCATGACTCTTCGAAAGAGTGATGCCAGCTTTCCAAACGAGTCAAGCCATATTTGAAAACTCTGTGGACTCAATTTACTTTTTTATTTCTGAAAGACTCATAAAGGGATGTGATGATAATTCAAAAGTGTCTCCTCAGCTACCAAGTACTTTGCCATTCCAGTTGGCTACTTGCCATCCTGTTTATTTGTTTTCTGTTGTTCCTGTCATGTGCCAGTGCAAATGAAAATAGGAACAACCATGGTGTGATTAGCATGGCAGCATAAAGTATAAATTTCTCCCTTTTTTATGTCCAATAATGAGGAGTTAAAATGATAAAAATTAGTATTAGAAACTCCCATTACAGATGTGATGTAGTGAGAATGCGTGGAAGATCTAAGTTTTTTGGAAGTTCTCAGGGTGGAAATTAAAGCTTTGCTTCCTGACCTTCAGATGGCATTCTTCCTTTCCCACCCAAGACAAAGGAACTATTGCAGTTCTGTATCCCTGGATCAATTAAATTCCTTGTAAGCCAATTCATGCTAGACAGAGTGTATTTTTCTGAATGTGTGTGTTTTGTTATTTTACTACTCATAAATTCTCAGTCTAGAGAATAACCTTTAGAAAGGATGAATAAGAATTTTCTGTATTTTATTATCTTCAAGGTTCCACTGGTGTTTTCCATTTTTTGGAACGTAAAAGATCCAAGGTTTAATGTTTTCCAGGATGCTGACAAATTGTTACAGGTCTTACCTTAGGAACTGAAGTAAATAGGGACCATAAAGGCTGTTCTTCATCTTCTGATATTGTTTCTCCTTAATCATGAAGCAGTGGAAGCACCTAAGAATTATTTTAATTTCAGTCCACTTTATTGTTACCTCTAACATGTGCAAATTAAGTATATATTAAGAATGTATATTTTTTATTGGGTGACTGAATGGAACTTGTTATTGTCACTAAGTTGCTTTCAGAATTTTCTATGCATTATTCTAAAAATTGACTTCCCGGTAACATCATGCCGTAACACACAGAACTTTGTATCTCTTTTATAGGGTTGTGACTCTCAAATGAGCATGTCAGAAGTGTCCTGCAGTGCAAGTACCTCCTCTTGTCAGTCTCTGGTACATGGCTCAGCTCCAGAAATACTCATTGGCCTCCTTTATAATGCTACAACTGGAAGATTATCAGCAGAAGTGATAAAAGGCAGCCACTTCAAAAACTTGGCAGCGAACAGACCACCCAGTGAGTGAAAAATCTTTTTTCATCCTAATGCCTCTGTACTGGTGGGGCTCTCGGTAGCAAGGACTTCAATCCTACCACTTAGTCTTACCCAATCAAAATGAAATAGAGAAATCATCAACTAATCTGTTTCATGTTTTATATTTCCAGTCAGTTGGGAAATAGCAAAAATCTAAAATTCAAAATATTAATTGTAAGTTGACAAGCCTGTTTTAATTTTTCATGACGACTGGCTAATAAATTACCTTTATCATAATGATTAATTGCTAAATTACTAATGCCTCACATCACAGCCCAAGAATAAAAAAGTCAGTGTTTAAAGAGAAAGTACATGCCAGTTAATATTAATATAAACATTATGAACAGTTATTGCTGCTCCTAGAGGGGTTGATACTGCAGTCTTTAATTGCTATGTGCCTGTATATATGTGGTAATATATGTAATTGGGGAATGTCAGTACAGACAAGGAGCAACCACTTGAGGCCTTTGGCATATTTATTGTACAGGAGGAATGTTCACCATCAGAAAGGACTTGAATTGTGTCTTCAAGCATTTGTTCAAAAATACATGTCTGAAATATCTGTGAACTTTGTACACGTCATAAGTGGAGCCAGATGGAATGTCACAGGGAGAGAATGTTATTGCTGTCTCTAGCTCTTTGAAATAGCTTGAGAAAGTTCAGTAACAAACTTCTTAAAATATATATTTTTTTTTTTAAGATGGTGTGTCTGATTTACATAAGTGTTAATAAGAAATACCTACCTGTTCCTTTTGATTTTGTGTGGAGGCTCAGCATTTAGCTACTCTTGCTGTTTTGTAAACCCCAGATTAGTATGGCACTAGCAGATTATTTGATACTGGATTATGTATTAGGCTGCCAGCATTTTGTAAGTGGTTTGCATGTCTCACTTCATCTCCTGAGTTTAGGAAGTAAGCCAGACTTGATACTGATGCTCTCTCCTCTTTGTCATTTTCTTGACCCATGTTTATTCTATTCATAATTGGCTCACCTTACTCTGCTTTGCTTTCTCTATGCTTTTCACACTGATGGAGCCAGACTTTGTTAACATGGTCAGAGAATGAAGGTGGCAGATGAATCTCTAGTGCTTTTATATGCTTGGGTAGCTGCCCTAGAGTCACCTATTTAGAGACAGAACAGATACATAGTGATGGGGGAAGACAAAGAGGTCCAAGGACACTGGGATGTGGGAAGAAAGGAAAGGGAGAAAAGAGACCCTTAAAGCAAAACCAGATACTTATCTTTCTGGAATCTCAAAGATGGCCAATTTTTATTTAATATTTAGAATATGCAAGTTAGGAGGGGTTCAGTACTTGCTTTGAAAACAGAGATGCTCATTCCCTAGTATCTTAATTCCCAAAATGTGCTCGGTGGGCCCATGCTGTATAGCTAAGAGTTGTGAGTGTCACTGGGGTCAAAAATCTGTTTCAGATTGTAAAAAAGGAACATAGAACACAGCCCATAGCCCTGTAAAACCATGTTCTGTCTAACCTTTTTGGAGGGAAGAGCTTCCACGCTACCTTTTGTCCCTGTGAAGGATAGGGGGAAGATTTGATGTTTGTAATAACAATAGTCCAGTTCTGTTTAGGCAAATGTGGGTTTGGAGTTCTGTTGTTCCTAGAAAGCTGGAATCTAAGAAACTTTCTGGGTCTGGTAAAACCATGCGCAGAATATTGTGGAATCCAGATTTCTCCTTTGGGCTGTTTTGTGCCATCCCCCTCTCCTCCCCCCTGCAGTGGTGGCACCTTTTAAACTCCTGGACCCAGGTCCCTGCCACTGCCATACCCAACTCCCTGTTGAATACATTGTGGACATCTGCCAGCCTCAGGCTGTGCCATCCATTTCCACAAAATGGAAAATAAGGCCTGTAGGGATGATGACGATGATGATGATGAAGAAATGTCCTGGTCACATTTGTTGTTTGGACTATCAGTGTTCCAAAATCCTGAGAAGGGCTGCAAAGTATACGAGCAGCTCGGTTTTCATTCATGTGTTGGAGAACTGTGATATAAATGGAAGCAATTACTCTTTCCCACTCTTTCTGTAGACTAAGGCTTGGGAACTTAAGAATTTTTGTAAAGTGCTTCTGCAGCAAATATGAACTGAACACTAAATTTCTACTTCTGGCTAGCTCATGCTACTCTACTGCATATTTGTGTTACATAGTAACTCATTTAGCAATTGAGTACAGGCAAATAGGCCAGATCCTGCAGGCAGTAACAGTGGATGTGTCTTTGCTTCTCTGTGTAACAGTTAGTATTTTGTCTGAGAAAAAGATGCTTCTCAGTTTTCTTTAAGGTTTAGTTGAAAAAGGGTATGAGCTTTTGCATATTAAATGTATGTGTGTGTATGCATGCACACACATATTAAATCCATAAATACGTGGATTTGAATAAGCAAGATCTTTACATCCTAAATCGAGACCCATTGCTGAATTTCAGATATAAGTTTCCCTCGGATCTTTTTAGAGGTCAGAGTCATTCTTGTGCCCAAGTTCATAATTACTCAAGAACTGAAGTACGACGATCAAATATCAGTAACTAGAAAAGCTAAGGGCAAAACCAGCTTGGTTTTCAGTTCAATGATTTTTCATTTTATTGCTTTTAATATATCAAGTTTAAACACTTTAGTGTGCAGTTTTTCTAAATATGCTGGAGTTTGCATGAAAAAGCATAAGGTTTGATAAGGATATAGTGATTTTTACCCAATCTGCTATAACTTAATCATTTGTATGATTCTTCCTATGGTAAGTGTGGCTTAGAATCCAGTGTCTATTATTCCTGAGATAACCCATTATGTAAGCAATGTAATTTTTGTTAAAGATTACACAAAAACTGCACATATTTTTCATTTCATTAAATTTTACCTAACAATCCTTTTGTTCACTCCTTTTTCTGATCTGTGCTGCTAAGGTTTCATGTTCTTCCACTCTAGTGAATAGTGTTTCCTCTTAAACTTTAACCTTTGACCCTCTCTCACCCAACTATTGACATCTGGTCATTATTTCTTTTACTGCTTTCCACCCCCTGTTGTCAGATGGACTGTTCTGTTGTCTAAAACACTTGATAGGTGGACAGGTTTATATAATCCGAGGTGAGTTCCTGTAGAAACTAATTGGATGTTGTCTTTTTCATGCAAAAGAAACCTGCCAGCAGTAAAATATCCACAGCTGCCTACCATACCAGTTTATGAAAGTACATGTTTATTTTTTGTGGCACTCTCTAATGCAAAATTGCATTTATCTCTGAATATGGATGTTGGCATTTCAATGTACCTGCAAAGTGAAAATACTCTGTGGGTTTTTTTTAACTTAAAATCCAACCTTTAATTGATATTATCCATTAATATGAAAAGACAGGAGTAAAAATTAAATACCAGATTGTTTTATACAATTTTATGTTTTCTATAATTAGTTAAATTCATGAAATGTGCATACTTCTGCAGGAGCATGGTTTGGTGCTTTTGGTCCAATGGAAATAGACATTTAAAAATAAGGGTTTATACCCAAATGCTAACACATAATGTGTGCTAACTACATTACTTACATCAGCTTCTTAAGTGTATGCTTAAAAGCACCATACAAGCTACTCTTTGAACAATCGTCTCGAATTATGCAAAGACTTGCTTTTCTTTAAACATGCAGTAAATGTATTCCTTCATGGATCTAGGAAATAATAGGGTTTTTTGTATTGTGTAAACTGACATCTTTGAATGCACTTTGCTGCATTTTGGTTTTCAAAATAAATAAAACTGAAAAGCCCAAAACGAGAACCACATCCATGCAGAGATTATTCTTAAGCATTTTATCCTGGCTGTTTTGATATCATCGCTGCATATTGACATCGTTTTCTTTTCCTCTTCATTAATTGCCTTTATTAATTGCATTTTATTTATCCATATTCTTTGAAATTTCAGTGGTATGCTTTACAGTGTTGTGGCTAGTTGGAGCTTGCTAAGTGTTAATGCAATTTAAGTTTTTGTTAGACTAAACAAGTGGGGGTTGATGGGAAGAGGATTATGAGGTATACCTTTAACTTAACCCATGTACATAGTACTGGAACTAGTTCATTTGTTAGTGTGTTTGTAACATTTTGTTTACTTGTCATCTCTCCATGTGTCTAAACTAAGCTGTGTTCAGCAATCCTGGTATACACCATATCCTTGTTCTTTGTAAACGCCTCATTCTCCAAATCTTCCATTCCAAGGTATCTGACACTCCACAATGTGACTTCTTTTGTAGACACATATGTGAAGTTAACACTGCTGAACTCGATGGGGCAGGAGATGTCCAAGTGCAAGACTTCCATCCGCCGAGGGCAGCCGAACCCCGTGTACAAGGAGACCTTTGTGTTCCAGGTGGCACTGTTCCAGCTCTCGGACGTGACACTCATACTGTCCGTGTACAACAAGCGCAGCATGAAGCGGAAAGAGATGATAGGCTGGATTTCCTTAGGTCTCAACAGCTCAGGAGAAGACGAGCTCAATCACTGGACTGAAATGAAGGAATCGAAAGGACAGCAAGTCTGTAGATGGCATACTTTACTGGAATCCTAAGGGATGGTAGAAAATGCAGCCATGGTTCTAAGGGAACTTGTTCTCCCGGGAAGATGATCATCCCTGGTCACAATCAGCGGGTGCGCTGTGGGAGTGAAAAATGGAAATTGCGGTCAACATTCCATCACAAAGGATGCAAAATAGTGGGATTTAATAAAGGATCTTCACTTGGTGTCATGAGGTTCCTTGGTGTCAGAGGATCCTTGCTGTACGCAGATACGATACTTGTCCCTTCCCCATCCACCTGATGCTGTATTTGTTTGGGTTTGTTTTTGTGGTTTTCAATTCAGAAACATTTTGTGCGAGGTTTTCCTAATTAATGTAAGCTCCACCTTGTGTACCTTTTGTATTGCTTTAATACTGTAGCTTCTGACCTGCCTGCATTCAGATTAAAGGTCAATAGTTTGCACTTTGAGAAAAGTTAATGGTCTGCAAAGCAAAAGCGAAAAAAAAGAAAAACCACTGATTGAAAGAACACTTAATAATATAGCAAATAGAAATATAGTGTTGTTTTGCACTGAGTTTCTATCCAGGAGCTTGGTAAAGTAAGTTTTCATTTTTTGATATGCAGTTGGTTTGAAAAATACTAGCATTTGGGCATCAGGTGAACTTTGACGTCAAACTAATGTTTCTTCAATCTGTGACAGGAACAAGCTCTATATATGGCAAAAATTGGGTTTTTCCCTCTTGCCTGTACTTCTGCCTAATCCAAAGAGACCAGATCATTAGTTTGGTCCCTTCCAAAACTCCTTAGACAGGTTGTACTGTAAAACTACGTAACTTTCTGTTGAAAGCACTTCCTCTATTCATGTATTCCAATGTAGGAAGCTCATAGAGCACGACTTTACTAAAATATATTTTCATTAAACAAATTGATACAGGTTTCTTTAAAATGTCAGCAGTTGGATGTTAGGTTGGAAGACTGTGAAGGAAGAGGCAGCAGTTGAACTACTCAGAATGAATGCAAAATACTATGGCTTTGCTTGAAACAAGTATCCATTCAGGTCTCTTGTGAGCTGTTTTAGGCATTACCATTTGCTGTTTGTTGGAAGTAGAGAGCAGACCAGGAGTTTTTACATTTCTTCTTGAAGAAGAGAACATCAGTAGTTTTTTGGTTTTTTTTTCTTCTCCTAGTGATTTGCCAGCAATTGAACAAATGTTCACACACAAAAGAGAAGTTTGCTTTGCTTGTGTTTGGGTTGGGAAACACAGCTTTCCAGTGATGCAGCTGAGAAGCTGCAGTATCACCAGATAAACACTCGTGGCGTCCACCAAAACTGAGAAAATATCAGTGCTTCTGAGGTTCCTATTTGTCCCAAAGCCTTTAGCTGGACTCACACTAATTTATTGACTGCTGAATCTAATTCATGTTGATAAAATTATGCATTACCGAGTATAAGTATTTTTTTAAAGCTTCCCAATTTAAATATCCTTTTTTTTGCCTGTTATTACAAGTTTTGTTTATTTTTAATTGTTCCTGTAAAAAAAGCAATTTCTTTTTTTTTATAAATAAGGGTGATGTCTTACTAATATGAGACCTCACTGACTGTTGTAGCACTTGGTGGGTGGAAGAGTAAAGTGTTGGATTTTGTTGAGACAATTGGTCTTAGTCTGAAGTGTTCTCATTAGGACAGATGTGTTCCTCTTGAATTCCTTTATAATGCCTTTGAACAATCCTGGCTTTGGGGTGTGCAGACAGTCAGGTACAGTAAGACGGTGATGGTGGGTATGCTGTAATAAAGATATTTCACACGGATCTCAAATTCTCACACTATTTAACAGTTTCATTAAGTCCTTTTTAAAGGATTTTGTAATTCCACATCTTGGTTTATTTGGTGACTTTTGAAGGATTTATTTGCAGAGCTGGGCTTTCAGGTTTTGTTGATTTAAAGATTTAAACACTGTCGCAGGCCTTTGGCTTTGTTTCTTTTCCTCCTGATTTTGTGCTGCTGCTTCATTAAGCTTTATTTACTAAATACAAATAATGCAAAAACTTTCTTTAAACAGGAAAACAGGAATAGTCTTGAAGTAATACAATGCAGGTTGTCTAGTCATTTTTGTTAGTCCAGTTTGAGAAATGAAATGTAATGTTGAGTGTAGAATTTAATACAAAATCAGCATTAATTTTATATGCATCAGGAAAATGCTCAGATTTTCACAATCTTTTCAGCTTTCCATATAATATAAGCAATGACGTAGAAGCTGTTGTAAAGCAGCTTTTCACTGGATGTGGAAGTGGTTTTATCTATTCTTTTTGTGGGTATTTAGATGCTTTTTTCTAAAACTGAAAATTGTCTCTTGATGGTTGTCTCTTTGTACAGGTTTTGCTATTTAAAATAATGTACACTATTGAACAGCAGGAACTGGGTCAGGTAATTCCAATGGAGAACGTAACATCATCACTGAACAAATGCAGAAGTCAGTTTGGAAGGTGCAGCAAATAACTTCTTATGGAACCAAACTAAACTAAACCATGACGTGTTTTGGGTTTCTGTTTGTAGGTTGCATTGCTTCAGCTTTGCATTTCAGCATTTAGATTTGTAAGGCACTGAAATCTTAATTTAGACACAGCAGAGATTTATGGTACTCTGTGTTGGGCTCATTTGGGAAGAGGAATCTCTCTCTAGGACTTTACCTAAAATACCTGGGACCAGTCCGTGCTTCACAGAAGAAGGATTGGTTTACTTGGATTTATACTGTAAAAAGGCTAGAACTGAATGTGTGAAGATTGGAAATTAATGTTTAATTTTGACTGCAGTAGAATATGGATTTGCCATGCAATACCAGTCATAGCAATGACTGGATTCATCTTGGGATTTTTGTGTGTTAATTGTAGTACCAATAGCTGTCATGTTGGATTTTTTTCTTCCTAGAACCTATTCTTACTATTTGATTTGTTTGTAATTTTGTTTTTCATTGCTTATGCAAACCTACACCTTTGTATTTGAAATCTGCCTTCAGCTATTGTGGGTTTTTTAAACCCTATGTAAGGGCTTGCACACACAGTTTTGTGCATTCAGTTAGGTCTTAAGCACAGAACAGAATTGCTGAAGAACAAAGTATCAGTGACAAATTAGAGGCACTTGTATTTTCCCCAGAATTGGCTGTGTTTTTCTTTTCATAGCTTTTTGTTCTTTGCCTTTGTTCAAAAGCAAAGTAAGTACTTGAAAAAAATGTATCAAATTAATTACTTTTCTGTATGCCAGCAAACCCTGTAGAAATTGCAGATCTTGAATTGAATCTGTTTCCTGTCAGTGTAGCCTTAAATAATTGTAGAACAGTGACATTCCTACAGATTCTATTCTTGGAAGTATTGCATCCTTTCTGTGTATGATCTGTTTGGTTTTAGTGCTTAGAACGTTTCCCGTAGGTCATCCTAATGTATTATAAATGTGAAAAAGTTGGTCAGTTCCTTTCTGTTAAGGGCAAGGACAGCCAAGCATGAAATCACTGCACTGGAGGAGGAGAGGTTGTGCAGCGCCTGCAGGACAGCACTGTCCCCCACATCCACATGGGAGCAGCAGGAAGGCAGCAGAGCCATCCTGCTGCTCCCATTCAGCCTGGGGGCACTGGGAACGAGTGGAGCACTGGAAAGATGCAAAGCTTGGTCCCCGTGCTGCTGCCTCATGCTCAGGATTGTGAGACCAAGTTGCAGCTTCACTGTGAGGTCTGACTGCAAAGGCAGAAAGAAGCAAGGCAAGGTGTAAGCTCTACCATAGGAGAAATATGACACAATTTCTAAATGAAATGGAAGTCCACTGCACTCATTGATAATTAGATTTGGAAATCTGGGGAGCACTTGGAATGAAGGTATGTGCTTTTGTGGGAGCTAAATATTGTTATCAATTTAGAAAATGCTTGAGCTGAAAATAAGTTTTTATGGCATTTACTGTTGGAAATATTTTTACTTGTAAATTTTTGCAATGACTTTTGATGGCAGATGCAGTGTCAGCATCAGTACTTTCCCATTTTCACACCTTTGGAGCAATTCTTTTGTTGTGTAAAATTTGTGTTTATGTTCTTGATTTATTCTCTCTTCTCCCCAGTGGCTCACTCCTGCAAACTCCCCATGGCCCTGAAAAGCTACCTGTGGCAGTCACTGGACCTTAGAGGTCAGGGACACTCTGTACTTTAAGGTACTGGTGCAGAATTTATTTGACCTCTCCAACTCCCAAATATTTCTGAAATACAGTCAGTTTTAATGTAACGAACCAGAAGAAGAAAACCTCTTTGAGGGAGACATTTTCATTTAAGAATTGAGTACAGATCACTCTTGCACATGCCAATTCTAACAAAAAGTCTGGGGTAAGATCAGGGATTAGGCTTGAGGGGAGGCCTTTTGGCCTGAGCTGTTCCAGCCTGAAACTAATAACAGAAATGCCCTTTTATTGAACTCAGAATTGTACTGAGCCCTCTACTTATGACACTTTTTTGGAGGAAAAAAAGCTGTCCTCTTTATAGCAGTCTTTAAAATCGGTCTTGTCACTTGTTTGTAAGGCAGACTGACTTCCTTCTGAAGCTAAATTCTCAATAACAGTTAAACATATTTTTTTATTTTCCCACTGATGTGCATACCTACCTGCCATTAATGTTAGTGAGAGGAGCCCACAGGCTTCAAAAGGAGAGCAGACCTCACCCTGAAGGTGTGAAAAGCAATAGGATTGGTAGGTTAGAGGGGTGCTACAGCCTGGCACCAACAACAGTCAAATATGATTTCACTTATAAATGGAGGCAAAAAACCAAACATCCAGATACTGTCACAAATCTGTTATTTGTTCATTATCTCTTTTTTTCTTCTTTTCCTCAGCTTTTGAAATATTTTTTAAAGCTTATTATTAAAAATGTTAAAGCAAGCCCTAAACAACTTGATCATTTTAACTGGAACATTCAGCAGTGTTTACTGTTGTAAGGAGCCATCAAGAATGTTCTGGTTTTTTTGGTCTTTAACTTGATTGTGTAGTACATCACAGCTGGATTTCAGACTACTTTGTTCTGATGGTAGTTTTTGAGGGAAAAGTCACAGGAGCATTTCCTTGTTAATGAAATCACCAACACCCATTGAAGAGATGTCATCTGAGAGCAAGAGAATTAAAATAAGTGATGGCTTCTTACAATAGCAGCAACAGTGACTCCTATTCTTCTCTTGGATCCTTGAGGCCCTCAGAGGGCCCCGCTCAGACAAACTGTGACATGTTAGTTGAGGAGTTGATGCATTCAGAGTAGTGCTGGTCTCTGTAGACATTGTGTGTCTTCTAAACCAGTGTGTTTTACCGAGCGTAGATGGTTTTTTTATTTGCCTTGGGTGAGTGGGGCAAGTGCCAACTGGCCTACAGTGACATGGATTAGTTTAGCCTTAAGAACTTATCACTGCCCCTCCTTAAATTCAAGCAGGGTTTCTTCCTTTCTGCAGACTATGCGGAAATCTTATGCACCAGTATCTGCTCATATTATGTCTACCTGAATATGGCACAATTATTAGTGCTGGCAAGCTTAGTTCTTCTTATGTGGTGTGACTGAAGTAATGGATGGGCCTGGTACATGCTGGGTCAGGTTTTGTTGGATCAAGTTTGCTGTTCAGGCTTATGCTGGATCAATATAGAAACATGGTCCTTATGCAGAGGAATGTGCCAGGAGTCAGGAACGTGGGTGGTACTGCTCCTGTAGGAATGAAGATCAGGAGACAGCTCTGCCCAGAAAAAGGGCCAAGCTGTCTTATAGGAAGCAGGATTGATTCATTTCCTTGGAAGCATCTTCTGGTTGAGCTGGCATAAAGGCCCTACTCAGGAGAGCAGAAGCAGTAATACCATACCACTGAAGGAATACCTCATGGACATTCAGGGATGTAATTAATGTCATCCTTTTCTCTCTTATATCTGAGGACAAGAGTCTTGCCCATTGTGTCAATATAATTTTTTTCCTGTGTTTTGCAAACCTCATGGACACTGACTGCATACTGAGGGTCTAAAGTGGATTGCTTTTTAACTTTTGGTTCATTTCCAGAGTGTGAATTTGAATGAATTTGCAGAATTAACTAGAATCATTATCATAGCTTTGAGATGCAGTCTCTAGGCCTTAGTACAAGCAAGGAGCAGGGCTTTGAACCAGTTTGGATTGTCAGTTTTGCAAATGGCTTATTATGACATTTTAAGAAAATTTCTAAGCAGTTGAATGTATTAGGGAATATTTACAAAAAAAAAGGAGATAGAGCAATGATCATTTTTTACTATACAGCTAGTTTGCTGTCCTTTCCAGTAAACCACAAGGTTCATTAGTGCTCAGTACTGTTTCGTTTACGATAAATGTTTTTAATGTGATTTTCATAACAAAGTGTAATTAGTGAAAACTTTTATTCAATTTTTCCCTTTATTTGCTTTAAGGAGAAATTTCTCCTTATATAATATATATACTTTCTTACAGAGCTTTCTTACCTATTTTTATATAAGATGATTTAACAATGTAAAATTAAATGCTCTATGAGCAAGCTATATCACTGTTAACGCAATCAGAAGTGCTAATATAATGACTAAGGGCCTGAACCTTCTGCCTTTTACTCAGGTCCTGGTTTAACCAGATGTCTTTCATGCTGTGTAGAACCTTTCCCTGTAAGCACTTCCATCTATTCCTGGGGATGTCTCAGAGAAAGGCACTATTAACATGAATAACAGTGGTAAAACTGAGCCTCCTCTCCATTCTTAGTGGGACATCTGTCATGAGTAAAGGCTGCTGGCTCTGTCCCAAAGTATAGTTTTAGATTATAGTTCCCTTGATCTTCAGTGATTTTGAACTTGTTTTTCTGGTGACTATAAGCTAATAACTGATCTTAGTGAATACAAATATTGAATTGTGCTGTTACCAGCAAGATTATTAAAATGTGTTTCACATTTTAATTCATTCTTTCATTGGGATATAAGGAGTTGGATTCGTAAAGCATTATGTTGCATAGAGATAGCACACATTCACCACATTTCTAAAAGGTATGAAAAATACAGTATGTAGCATTTTCTTGCATACTTTTATACTGCCTGTACGTCACCGATGCACTCGGTGCCTTCCTTCTTTTGTATAAAATTTAATATGTAGAGAAACTGAAGTTATGATGTGTAAGCAATGTCACTGCAACTGAAGAGATGTCTTAAACTGATTATTCCTAGTCCAGGAGGTTTCAAAGGGCAGTTCAGTTTAACACAATGCATTTATTTGAAGTTTTTCCCTTTCCTTCCTCGCCCCCACCCCCAATCCAAAAAACTTCCTCATATGGCTGTTTATTCTTAATTGATTCCTGTGTCTGTTGTAAGTCACATGGTGTTAACCAAAGAACCAAGCCTGTTTCTAATTATTTGGACAAATAATGATTGGACTTGCAATACTTAATGACAAAAATGATATGATAGATCTCTGTTAACAAATATAGAATAGGCTTCTGTAAATGTGACTCCCAGCTGAGAATTCCAAATACCTCTTTTCTGACTGGATGTGCATTGTTGTATCAGTAGCAAAGTGTTTGGGTTGTGTTTCTTGGTGCATTTTAATCAAAATCCTATCACAAACAAAAATATCAGTCAGTAAGTGCTGTTGGATTAGCTTGGTTTACCATGTTATACCTATATCTGAAGTGTGCTACCTTGAGAACAGATTTGGCTTTCCTGTGTCTGAAGTCCTGATGTTGTACAATAATTATCTGGTGTATGCTGGTCTCACAGGAACAGACTGATGCTGCATCATATGTACCAGTGTCCCTTCATTGTACAACTTCTGTAATATAACACAGTTTTCAACTACTGTTTCAACCTGAAATTCCTTAAATTTCAATGCATGTATAGCCTTAAACATCTAAGACACCAAGCACAGTTTTAAAGGGAATAGGTTATATTTGCAAGTCCTGTTTGTCTCAGAAGTCATATAATTATTTTTATATATCAGTCAAAGATTGTAGAAAATGGGTAAACTGCAGTTGTGTTATCAATCATGCTCCTAATTATATGCACTAAAAAAAGGGGGAGTAATTTTTGCTAAATGTTTTGGAGATGAAGTGTCAGTGCTCATTTCCTTTCTTGATTTTGTTTTTGTTTTCGTGCTTTCGTTTCTGTACAGAACCTTGGTGCCCTTAACTAATATCTGTGACTGAATTCACGCAGATTTTCAGTATTCCTTGAGCTGCTTTTCTTTTTTGTTCCTTTTTAAAATTGGATCAGCAGTAATTAAAATTCCCAAAAAAAAATCCTTTTCTTTTTTTTTTTCGTTTTGACAGTAACATAATTAGAGCAAATGACTGTTTGCAGCTGTTTATGCAACTTATTAAAGCCTGAGAACTTTGTTTGAAACTGTCATTATAATCCAGATGAAGACATACGTTTCATGGCATTTCAGTCCACATCAGGTGAAAGCAGGAGCTCTGGCAATGAATGTGCAGATCTGCACATGGCGTGTCAGACTCTGAATCCCCAGAGGGATTTATAATTAAGTGTCACCTTGTATCTACAGTATCTCCAGTTGTGTGTTGTCAGATACTTGTTGTTTTGTTTTCTTTCTTATTACCTAGCAAAAAACTACTTTTATCATTTTCGTGCTGCTGTATATTAATCTTGAGGGTTCCCAGTGTGCAAGATCAGTTCAATGTTGTTAGTTCTCTTTCTGTAAAAAAAAACCCCTGGACTTTCAGCATACACATCCCATTCCTATTCTGGGGAGAGCCAGAATGCCACCAGCTGGTTTTAGTTATATTTACCTGTACAGCACAGGTAACTTCAATCCCATGTTAGTTTGATTGAAACATGCTATAGTATATTTTCAAACCTTGGATGTGTCATAACATTAAAATAGTCATTTTGCATATCGGAAACTTTGCAGCTGTGGATTTGTATTTTGTTTACTCTCTGTGAAATGTATTTTTGTCAGTTTGAGGACTTTGGATATTTCAGAGTATTTTCTGTACGTGAAAACAGCTTTTTGCATGTGAATTTAATTGCTGGGAAGTATTTGAAAAACAAAAGGAAAAATCACTTTTAAAACTTGTTGTTGTTGCTTTCCTTTGGAATTCATTACCTTGTGAACAAAAATAGACTTCACTGTTCAGAAGATAGTAATGCTTGGTGAACCATTGGAACTGCTGTCTGCATTAAAGAAAAAATCTTTTTTAATTTTGGCAAGGTAATCCTAACCCTTACACACATTTTGGCTCAGTTTACAATTTCCTAAGTTTCCCCTATTCCCTTTCTGTTCCCCACACTCTTTGTTGATGTCATGAACCTTCTGCTTAGAGAACTTTAAATTAACCAGTGTGACAATGTTCTAACAAATATGATGTGTATACTGCAAATAAAGACACACTCAGGTGATCGTTCTGTTTGACTTTATACAGTTTCCTTCTGGGGTCATCTGTGGTTCTTTGCTTCTTTGCCCCAAATGCATTTCTCAGATCTCATCTAACACATTTATGCTTAACTTCTGCTTTCTAGAGGATAAGTAGGATGAAATAATTGAGGTTTGATTAAAACAGCTGTAAGTAAAATGATAATTTTACTGTGATCCAACTTGAATCTTCTATACTATCCTCTGATGATTTTTGTGATACCTATTAGGAAAAAAGTTTTCTGGGCTTTCATGGCAGCTCAGCTTCAGGAGGTGTCTGAATATATGTATGTTTTGATACCTACTAGCATGCAAAAAAGAATTGTTAGAACAATTAAAGCATTTTTTCGTATCCTAAATGTGGGAACACAGTATAAAAAGCTTGTATCATTTCTTCCCATTTCTGCAGATGAAAGGGGCATAGCCCAGGGACTTTTACCAGATTAAAATGGAGGGAGGGGTGCATTTTTTTGCCGTATGATCCTGACACCCTGGACCATCACCATCTGTGCAAATCATAGAGCTCCTGCAAATAAGATAAAATGGCACTTTCTGCTGTTAAGGCTAGCATTTTCCAAAGACTGTACAGCTAAAAATAACATGGCATTCCATGTGCAGATGGCTGCATATTTGGTGTTTGAGAAACTTTGAATAGAGCACTTGTGACCATATTCTCTAGAAGATGTCATAAGACCTTTGGTATCCTTGTCTGTCAGAAAAAAATAGCAACCCAGGAGTATCTTCCTCTAGACTATATAAGATCTGTTAACAGGTGATAATGTGAAAAATATTCACTTTAAAATGAGGATTTGAGAAGCTATGAGAACATGGCAGAATAAGTGAAGTACAATCTGTTGGCTGATAGTTGGTCACCAGTTATGAACAGCCATTTTCTACTCAAAGATCACAGAAAAAAAGATTTGCTACACAGCTTCAGCTGCATGTGGGGTACCATGCAGATACCCATGTTTTATACAAGTAACTGAGCAGAATTCTGTGTAATCCTCACAGTTGGTAATTAGTTTGTTATGAAACAGTAATTGCTTCAGACAGGTAGAGCCAAGTTACATCACTTTTAGGCAGATACTCCTTTACCTGTCAAAGGTTTTCTCTGAGTAGGTGTCTTCATATAGCAAATTCTGCATTAGATAGTACTTAAAATCCTTTGGAAGTCACTACTTACTTGGTTCTGAAGGTTCCTGTGGGCTAGGGCTGTTTAGCATTTTTCCATATGAAATTTTAAATTTTTTTCTCTAGTATTTTTGTTTACACAGTCAAACAGTGCAGTTCTAATTTAGTGTTCTATTCATATTAGACATTTCATTTTACTTGTAAATTAACCCTCCCAAATGAATGAGACTCTTGCTAAGGCATTTTGTTACTTGATAATCGTATTGAGTGGCTGCATTTCAGCATTGGGATTGAAAACCTAAACTTACTGTTGTTTTGGAATACATATAGTAAGGATAGAAGGAAGAAAAATTGCAGAAATGAAATAAACCCTCATTGAGTAACATCATGCAACAAATCAGCTGGGCTTTAGATAAATGATTTATTATTAAATTTAAAACCTAATAGGTTTGTGTGTTCTGAGTGTAGTTTACAGTGGTTTGTTTTCTGCTTAATTAGAAGTCTTACATTTCATCTTATTAATAATGAAAATCCTCTTGTCAAATTGTGTAAGATCATGTTGAACTAATATGTATACTTTGGAGGCAGAATAAAACTTTCCCTCATAGCCTTTCATATTATTTCATTGCATTGTGCAAAAATTATATTCTGCTTTTAATTTTGCTAGTGTGAAGTAAGAAATCTTCATCTTCCCTTCCTGTCTGAGAGAGTCCTGGTTTCAAGAACTGTGATGAGGAGAGTCCAATCATCATGGCCCACTGTTTGCAATTAAAGGTTAACTGCAAGCAGAAATTCAGAATACCACACCACCTGAGCTTTACAAATGCAATGAAAATGGATATAAGTGATAATAGTAATCAAATCTAAAGTTACATCCTGTGATATCAGCTCTTGTTGCAGTGGTTCACAAGTTCAGAAAAGGAACAGGCTCAAATGTGCCAAAGGAGACCAGAGTTGTACTCCATTTGCTGTTACAGTTAAGTACACATTTCTCCTGATACCACAGTATTTTCAACTGCAGAGACCTAAAGTACCAATGGACTAAAACATCAGTCACACAAGCCTTTGCTAATTAATGTCTTCACCAGAAAGTGTCTGGCATTCTTAGGAAATCAGGTATATACGGAATGCAGAATTCATTCATATTTATATTTTTAAAAAATAGGCATGAAAAGGAAAAGCCACATAATCAGCTGTTTGATAAAGCTCCAAATCAGTCAGCTAGGCTAAAGGTCATGAATATGTAGCTAGATCTTAGTAAGCCTCAGTGGCAAATCATCGCACACATTTGCTGCAGTTTCCTGAGACAGTATAAAACACTTGGGAGCACAAGCCAGGCCAGTAGGCTGAGAAATGGCATTAACCATTCAGCCTTCACCATCTGTCACCGTGCAGCCAAGCAGACACTTCTGTTGGAGTCGTTCTGTGTCTCCTCATCTGGGTTTTTAACTGAACTTCTTCACCTGGGGCTTGCCAGTGAATACAAAGTACTGTCACCCACAGCACTGCCACTCTTATTCTCATTGCTAAAATTCCCATTTTCTTCCACGTCATTGACATATCCAGGCAGTAGATGACCTGTCACACCGGTAAAATCAGTGAAACTGATGCACATCTCTGTAAGGTAGTATGAAATACTTTGTAAAGCATTACTATATAGAAATTGCAGCCCATAGTATTATATCCAGGAGAATGCTTTTCTGCTTATGCTTAAACATGCCAAATATGTTTGCTGAATACCCTAGTTCTGCAGTCTTTCAGTTAAGCTTACTATCAGCAAGTCACTGAAGGATCAGGATAAAACCTAAAAAGACTTTTTTAGTTTTCAGTGAGATCAGCTCCTTGATGTGACTGAATTGGAACCTAAATGGGTGCCAGTGCAGGGAGGGGGCTGGAAGTGCACAGCTGGAGCTGAGCTGTCCTTCCCTGGCAATCTGTGCTTATCTCAGCTAAATACGACATGGAAATCACTACCTGAGGAAGCTGTTCTGAGCATGGAGGCATTTTACACTGCTGACTGTTGCCTGTTGGAATATAACCAAATATAACTTCTCTCCTTACTTTGAAAAAAAAAGCTTGTTAAAGTTGTTAAAAAGTTAAATCCATAGGGGCAGGCAGAAACGGATCTAGATACTTTTGGAACACCAGTGAGTCATGTTTTCCTATATAATAATTCATCCTTTTAAAAAAATGAATTAGAAAATGTATAGCAATGTCGTATTTTAAAATTACGTCCTTTTAATACAGTTGATGTTATTCTGGGGGTTCTCCTAAACCTCCAGCAACATTCTCTCATTTTTTTCCCTCATCTTCCACCCCGAGAAGACGCCCCCTTCAAGGTCATAGGTTGCCCTTGCCATCTGACACAAGAGCAGTAGAAGAATTGCTACTGCTGGTGCTTGGACCCGGGGACCCTTTTGGGAGGAAGGGTGGCTGTGTGTGACCACGTGGGAGCATCAGCACCACTAGGAAGCTGAGAGAGAGCAATTACTGAAGGTAAATCAGAAGCAGGTGTTTCCAGACAACCTGTAAAGATCTGAGGATGCCGGTACCCAAACCACTGCACATCTCACAGACCTCCTGTTCTGCTCCCTTCTTGGCTTTTCTGTGTAATGGGGTGATCCACACTTAGGCAAACCTTTCATTGCCAGAACTATTTAAAGGAATTGTTCTCTGAGTGCGTATCCATCCCCCCCCCCCCCCCCCCCCAAATTATGCAGAACATTTTACTGAAAGCTTTCTCAGTAGGCAGACACGCGGCATAAGATCAACTGCATCAAGAGCCTGAAATACAAAATGCACTTCCACTGTTCATTGTCATTCTGGACAAACCAAATTAAGCATCCCCAGAAAATGCTGCCATCAAAGAACAAAACCTGTAAAGTGATTCAATGAATTTATAGTCCATGTAACCACTGGATGACAAACATTTCTGCCTTGTACCAAAACTAGGAATGCTGTTTATGCCAGGGGTGGGTCTGAAACAATGTTAAGTCATCATGATGGTCTGCAGTTAGATCTTCAGCCTTCACTTGTATCCACTAACTCCATTTGCCAATGGATTTCTCAGCAAATTTAGAGCATGTGATCTTTTCTGTTTTGTTTTCTTGATACAGTGGGGAGTTGTGCTTTTCACATAAATTAATTAATTAAGTCATTTTGAAACATTATCAAGTACTAATTTTGGTATATAGTCCCGGGTCAGGTGGGTGTACTGATGTTCCTAACCGTACTCTGAAATCAGCCAGTTTGAAGATGAAACCTAGAAAGCTCTTCACAGTTCAAGCCACGGCTGTTCACCAGTTTAAGGGAGGAGACAAATCCATCAATCCTAATTTAATGGGAGAATGTTCAGGTAGGCAGTAATTGAGTTGGAATTTGGCCAAAGCCTTGGGGTTAAAGAACCTACTGTTATGAAATGTGTTAGAGGATCTTTAATGAGTACAAACAATTGATATCATGGTTTCTTCTCTTCTGCTAGGGGCGGGAGAAAATGCTGGTTTGCCTCCAGAAATAATTTGGTGCCTGTAATCAGGATGGGGCATTGAAAAAAATACGACACCTTCTGAAACACCAGAACCATTTTGAAGATCTCAGTGTATTGACCTGTAGGAGGAGTAGCTGGACCATGTATTTTAGTAATAACCCTCACATCAGTATTGGGAAATAACCACGAAGTAAGGAAAGAAATCTTAAACTAACTTGAATTGATTTACATTCAGTTCAGCTAAGATGGGGATTTCTTCCTGTTTTTTAGTCTCAAAAAATCTGCTGATTTGCAGAATAATTCCAAACAAATTTATTAAGCCCTTCAGTTAGGCTGGATGAGAAGAAAGTCTCCAGACTTCTTGTTTTCTATAGATAGGTATATCCATAAGTTCTTCTGGATTTCTTACACATATTTATTTCTAAATATAGCCAATGGTTGGAAAAGGGGGCATGACTGAAAAAGTCTTTGGTAGCCTAATAATGAGGGAAAATGGATGCCTTACAGATACTAGAATTGTTTGCCTTTGAAGCTCTCCAGGTGAGAAGAATTGTGTCAGCCAGCTGAAGCCCAAATGTAAGTTTCTGTGTGCACAGAGGGGGGTTCCATTTTGTTATTTTAAACCACATTTAGTGTGGGATACTTTATCAGCGGGATCAGGGAAGTCCCTTTCAAAGCAACAGCCTTTAAAATGCCTGTGAAGGTATTTACTTCAGAGATTAAAAAAATATGCAAGTCAAACTTTGTATGTGCATTTAAGTTTTTCAATATAGGACTTGAAATGCTGAATGTATTATGCTGCCTTGCATCAGGACAGCCCCCCAGAGCAGCAGTGATTTTGTAATGCTTCTTGTTGAAGCTAAGTTCTTGCTAAACTAGCAGAGATAATGATTTATTTGTATCTTCTTTAAGTATGCATTTAATTTTCATTTAAAGCTCATAGTGGGTGTGTAGTTCCCAGCACCCTGACAGAGAAGGACCTGACATACCAAATATCTCCAGAACTCCAGAATTATTACAAGCTGTAACATTTACACCTCTGTGTGTGTAATGGCTCAAGTGGTACTGGGTGAATCATATTTAGGCCAACCAGTGCCCTGCTACAGCATATAGTGGGCCTGAAAGTGAACCTCAATTCCAAAATCTGCATTAAAATTTATATATTTAACTTTGGGCTTCTATTAAAGAGAGTATTTCCTTTGTACAAGCATACTTTGAAACACAGTATGTGTTCTGTATTACCAGGATTAGGTTTTGGAAGGTAAAATCAAATTTATTTAAAAACATGCACAGTAAGTAAACTGAGTAAGTAACTCAGTTTTAGTGCCCTGTCTGAGATTCCCTGAATTCCCCTAATACTTTCCTCTCCAGTCTCAGTCCTTAGAAACAAATAGACAGCAAAACCTGGGCAAGTGGTTAATTCCTTCAAGATGACATGGACTTGGAATCCAGTGAAATATTATTCTTTATATTTGATTTTTGGTTTGGATTATTCCAGGATATTTATCTTTCTCTCTTGGAATAATTTTGCTTTTGGAATAATTTCAGACAACAAATATAGTACACAGTTTAACTTGCTGTGACCCACTGGCTCCCAGGATAACTTCTACCAACTTATTTCTCAACTGTTGGCTATGCTCTGCTGGCTTTTAACTCCTTTTGTGCCCCCTCAGATCTGGATTTTCTGCCAAGATATCTTTCTTGAGGACCTTTTATTTCTGATTTACTATGTGCTTGCTTCTCTAAGTAAAGGAATTACTTTCATGGCTGTAAAGTAGCAGGAAGCTGCGGATGCTTTTTGAGAGCAGAACCACACATAGGAGACCCATATAATTTGCTTTGTAATTGAATGGTTCATTTCTCAGCATCCAGATTTTTAGCTGTTTGGATTTCTCTTTTAAGATGATTTATCCTTCAGAGGTTGCATTCCTATTAAAGACAACTAAGATGTATTTCCCAAGCTCATAATAATAAGTTACCTGAGCTCAGAATTGCCAGAGAATCTCCTTTAGAGTTTTGCATAATCCTCCAGTTACTTTGTGCAAACTTCTCCTGGGATGTAACAGAAATTTGGCACCTTCTGCTGGCTGTCCCCAAGTTGGGCTGGTGCCTCTTGGAGCTGTGCCCTTCACCATTGCTGCAAGTTTGTTTTTATCTTTGGGCTGATTGGATGTTTCTTCTGGAGGCCAGGTTGTGCCAGCTTTATTTGGGCTGAGAGGTCCCACTGTGCTCAGTGAAACTATTCATGGAGAGAGGTGAGCTTGAGGAACTGCTCAATGGGAGCTGGGCTAGCACTGTCTGGCCCTTGGAAGCACAGAGAGGAAAGTCTTTTCCTCCTTTTGTGAAAAGCAGAGAGCATGTGTAACTGAGAAGGATGGTGAGCAGGAAAGTGTCAAGAAGTAGACATGGGAAGGAAATGAATCTTCGATTCATTATCATGAACAGCAGATAAGCTGGAGCCAAAAAATACTTGAGAGATTTAACATGAGATCTAAATTTTATTTTAGAGTTCATACTGCAATTTCTTTGCAATGACAAAAATGATTCAAATGAATAATTGAACTAAAGCTGATCATTATTCAGTTTTTCTTGGTGGTTTGACGGATGAACTGATACTGAAGTTTAAAAATCTCTCTCTTTTTAGCAAAAAAAGTCACTGTTCTGCTCCAGACTGCATGCTTGAGAAGGACTGGATATGCAGTGTCTTTACTATTGCTTCTGCAGATGTAGGTGAACATGGATATGGACACTGGAGCGAGTATCAATATATTATACAAACCTTGAAGATATGAAGGAATACACAACTGCCTCTCCATGTCTTCTTTTTTTTTTTTTCTTTTTTGTTAAATTTGGAGAGTAGTGCATTTCACTGAAACCACAAGTATTCCTGCACAGGTTTGTTTAAACCAAAGCAATTGCCTGTCCCTAGCCATTACTCATAGCAGTGAGAAAACTTCACAGGACTTAGCTTAGGCATCTCCCAGTCCCTGGAGCTTAGATATAGTCCAGGACACACCATGTGGATAAACAGAAGGGTTGACACAGCTGTACAGGAGCTGTGAGGAGGTTTTGGAGCAGGCAAGCAGGAACAGCTTTGGGTAATTGCCGTTGTACCAGATCCTGCTCTGAAAATGCTGTCCCTCCCACACATAACACTGTCTTCCTTTCTGGGCGTTGGAGACTACCCGGCTCTGGGACAGAGGAAAGTAAATTCTCATCATCAGTGCAGCACTTGTTTTCCTGCTCCCCTTTCACCCATGTAGAGCAGGGGGAATATCCTGCAAGGAGCTGGATTCCTCCAGCTGGAGCACAGCCGTGTGCTCCCCTTCTCCATGCACACCTGGATCTACACTTCCTGTCCAGAGCATGCACTGGGGACTCTGCCAGGACACCTGGTCCTTCCTGGTCCCTGGGAGTGTCACCCACACTGGGCTGCACCGTCCTTATGAACAGCCCCTGCTCATGGCAGTAAAAGTACTCCTAAATAATGATGTGTTAACACAAACCAACTGCGAGCGCTGGAGGAAGAACCACTGGCGTGGATCAGAGAGCTACGATTCCCAGCTTCCATGAGGACACACGCCTCAAAACAGTTCTCTAATTGAAAATTAATTCTCAGAACAACTTTGAGTTTTTTTAAGCTACTGCTCATGTAAAAGGAATAATCACTTTCTGTAGCACCAGCTAAATAATTGAATGCAGATCTTAGCAGGATATTATCCATCCAAGGACAGTGGTCGCATCATTATTTAATATAATATAAATATTTAGAGATTACTTTTCCCTTAGCAATTAAATCAATGGATCAGACTTAAAATCAAAACTGAATTTAAAATGCTTGAGTTTTTAAAAAGCTTAATATTTTTGGGTCTGCAGTGTAAATGGAAACATTTTTTTAAAGGCCTGTTATACTTTGATTAAATTGATTCTTTTTTTTTTTTTTTTTCTTGCTCTTATAGGTAGTAAAAGTTAAAGTCTGAAAACAGGGATACTGGCAAGAAGATCTGAGAAATGAATAGGCAAATCACGTAAGTAAGAATCGACCCAAATGCTGAAATTCTAAATAAAGGAAAATAAAAATTCAGTCAATTATGAAGTTCTGCATCAAAATTTTATGTGTTATCTTAGCACTGTACCTTGTGAGGATACCCCAGAAAACCTTTCTCTAAGGAGATGTCACCAGAGCACAGGAGTGAATGACACCCCTGCCAAAAGCATCTCCTGCTGATTACAGGTCATGTGTGCTGCCTGGTTGCCTCATGAGCTACATTGTGCATTAAAAAATGGATACTCAACAGCAGTGGTATCATTATTTTATAATCTTTTCATTACTTACACATTTCTCTTTTTCAAAGGTGTTTTATTGGGCATTGCAAGTATTTACTATGGAATGAAAACATTTTAAAATACTCTTTTAAATCAACCCCCTACGTCCCATAGCAAGGTGGGCTCTCTCCATTCTCTTTCCTTTCCAGCTCCTCACTGCAGTTGTGCCACACTCTTGTGGCAGGGAGGTCTTCATCCTGTAACTAAACATATTGTGCCTAATCTTCACAAAAATGTGAGAGTCATTCCTGGAAGGTTCTCCCTGCAGATGCCTCAACCCAGGGAGGCGATCAGGGATGTTTTTAAGCACAGAGGGGTAGAAGCAGTGGAGCCTGAGAAGGATTTGATCCTGGCCGGCCTCTTGTGGCTGTGGCTGCTCTGGCTGCTTCAGGGGGATTCCGTAAAGTGAAAAAAGCTGAGCACGACAAAAGGCTGAGAAACGGGGTAGCCAAAGTGATTACAGTGATTTTTGACTTGTGAATCTCTAAATGTTTTCTATCATGGGCTTGGCTTTATCCCTCTGCATTGCCTTCCCAGCTGATCCCTCCTTCCTGTCACCAAAATGAGCAGCCTTGCAATGCTAAAAATTAAAATCACCCACAGACACTGCAGTGAGGTGGGGTCCGAGCAGCTCCTACCTCCCAGCCTGCTGTGCCACCCTGCCAGCAGATTCGGGAAGGCGACACCACACTGGTTTATCCTGGTTCCCTTCCCAGCCCTGACAGCTGGTTATAACTGGTTGAGCGATGGCTGGAATTCAGCACAATTCAAATGTCTCAGACAGTCTATATAAACATCGTTCTTTACTTAGAGGTCCTGTTGGAAGCTGTTTCTGTTGGACACTTAGTGAATTACAGGCTTTAGAAACTACCTGGCAATGCCTTGAACCAGACGCAAAACTTCCACTAATGCAACCTTTAGAGTCTTAAGTAGGTACTTGGCTGCCAGTTCCTTTCAGGCACGCTGTAAAGGGACTTTCTGGAAAAAAAAAAAAAAAAAAATCTGACTCTGGACCAGCATCACTGTTTGTTTCATCTCGATTTGGAGTGGTTAAATAGGAATTTGCAAAGGAAATGAATGAGGGGACCAGCTTCTTTCACTTAATAGGCTTGTCTAAGTAGAACCAAGCAACAAAGGAATTCTGTGTAAGGTTTGCAATTTCTGTTGCTCTTGTCTAACCAGATTTAAATCATCAAAAACAAAACAAACAAACAAACCCCCCAAACCAACATGAGCGAGCCCGAGCGATTTAGTCTGTATGCATTACAAGTGATACAGAATATGCATTTATGATTCCAAATTTTAAACAGCTGAGAAATAAATATGCAAAGTAGATTGTTCTGTTTGCAGATGGTAATCCTGCCGCACTGATTTTGCTCAGCTGTCTGATTTTTCAGTGTCTGCATTCGTGGTTCCTGGGATTCCTGATTAAGAAATAAAATATGAGTCACGGTGCATGGCTACCTTCTGCGCATCTGAAAGGCTAACTCAGTGACTGAAAACAGATTATTAGAGGCTGATCTTGCCCTGCTGAATTCGATTCAATGTCAGGGGATTGGGGGGGGTGGAATCCCTTCTCTGTTCTGCTCTGCCCTTCATTTTTACAGCTGTAGGATAAATGTTCCTGCCGGTTCCTGTGGATCGGCTCGCAGGAGATCATCTGCCCGGCCCTCTGCCGGGGGTCTCTGGGTGGGGACGGCCGGAGGGCAGCCTGCTGCTCGGCAAGGTGAGGCACATCCCTTTCCCTCCCTCTCCCGAGGATGACTCAGTGGGTTATTAAAGATTTCCAGCTTCCAGCTAAAAATGGTATCAGCAGCGGTGCCCCAGAGGGAAGAAGGGGAGACGTGAGAAATGGGTTTTGTTCCTGTCTCCGAGTGCTAACACACACTCACTTGCAGAGCTGATGTGGAGCTCATCTGGGAAAAGTTTCTTTTGCAATAAGCGGGTTTAGTATTCTGCTAAAGGCTTTTGTGAAGACTGGATCCAATTTTCAGAGCCTGTTGCCAATATTTGTGAGTCATTTCCTTGGAATCCTACCTTTGGTGTTTATTTCCCTTAGAAGGAAACTTGTAAAAGAATAACAATAGCTCTCATTCTTCGTGGAAAGTAGCACACAGCAAAGTGGGAGACAACTCGCTTTTTGTTCCAAAACACTTCTGTGTTTTGTTTACTTTCTTCAGCAGACAAAAAGTGAAGAACGCAATATAATTAACTCCATAAACCATCTCATTTACGGTGCCAGTGACATGCATGTGCTGGGCACCGGAGTGAAAGTTGAGTGGGGAAGCAGTTTTAATTGGTACCTCTCTTCCAGAACAAGTGATGAGAGCTGCCTGGTGATTTGGGAAGTCTCCTTATGTAACAGCAGGGCTTTGCTTTTTCTCAGCCCCGCCTGACTACCAGGACTCCTTTTCCTCTCTGACTTCAGTCCCAGTAATAACACTGGGAGCACCTTTTCAGTGTTAAACCCCCTGACAAAGGTTAACTAATCAGAAATGCTCTCGGTTACAGCTTGCAGCAAGAGGAGCACCTTTTGCCCTCAGGATGCTGAAGCGTTTTGAAAACTAAATCCCCACGGAGCTAAGCGGATCCTGGATGGAGTTTTTTATGTCGGGCAAGGCCACGCAGCCACCAGCGGGGTGGAGGCAGAGAGCATATGAGACATTTTGGCTAAGAACACTGGAAAAAATATTTATGCTTACTGAAATGAATACCATGGGGCTTTATTGTTCTCCCAGACCAGGCAGGCAAAGCAGCCTTAGGGGGAGATGGCTGCAGTAAATGTGATGGCACCTTTTCCCATATCTGCCAGAGCCCTGTGGCAAAATAAATTGCAGTTTTGCTTTCATTTTCATATATTTGCATAAATTCTGGGGAAAGCTTGAACTGTTAGAACCAGAATTTAAGAGTTCATTGCATATTAGCTACCAAGATTTCTGATAGGTGACATATACCTACAAAGAAATGCGAGAGGAAACATCTTTTCTGTCAGAACAGAAACTTTCTCTTGTTCTGCCTCATAGAAACCAAAAGCAGGAGAAAGCCCAAGTGTTAAGAATCCAAAAGGACATTTTCTTTTAATTTTTTTTTTTTTCACTGAAACCCAGGGGTCTCTGACCTACTGGGCCAGAGTAACTCCATAAAATCTTTCTGGAAACAATTCAACTGAAAGGTATGTAAAGAAAAGAAAATAGCATGTAGGAATTAGAAAAGCTAGATAAATACTTGCTTTGAATGCTGTCTGAAGAAAGAGACACTTAAGCATCTGGAGTTGTATAATCTAAATTAGGGTAGAAGTTAAGTGAAGATACCTTTGAAAAACCTCCATGAAAGGGCTGTTTCTTGACACCGGAATCAATTTCTGATTTCAAGTTAATTCTTTTTCCACCAAACAGTAAGTCCAGCTCTAGAAAAAGAAGAGGAGGGGTTGAAAAAAAGAAAGCAAAAGAAAAAAAACAGTGAATTCCTTGAAATTCCCTGAAGTAAGGGCCAAGAAATACAGGGGAAAACACTAGACTTGGCAGGTCTATAGTTTATCTATACCTCCGAAGGATAAAAAGCTGAATTGACCCATTGGCACACAGACCTGTTGTTCTACCAGTCTAGTTATTTCATCCAGCCTTAACCCTTTCATTTCACCCTTGGACTCTGCTTCTGTTAGATGGTGTTATATACATTTCTGGTAGAGGTACAGTTGAAGAAACAGAAAATCATCCTTGCTTCGGGTCCAGACCATCTCGCTGCATCTGTCCTCATTCCCCTCTTCCCCCTGCTGCCTCTCTGATGACTCTGGCTTGATGACTGTCCCTTACCACGGACCAGGCAGGGACTGCTCTGCACTGGCATGATGCAGCTCTCCTTAGCTCTCTTGTATCAGTAAGGGAAGGAAGAAGTCTCCCTGTCTGTTCTCAACCATGGGCTGTCCAGTTTTCAATTTAAATCCATCATGGCAAATTCTAGAGGCTTTTCCACTTCTTGCAGACTTGCTGCTCAGCTTGCCTCCAAAGCTCTGAGTGCAGGGATGGTCTTTGATCCTTTGCTTTCATTTCCTGTGACTGGGCTGCCGCAGTGTGCTGCGATTAGGTGTCCCCTGCATTTCCACTGCTTCATTCATAACATTACTACAACTCCATGCATATCTATCCAAACAATAAACATTTTAATCAAGGCCCTTGTTATCTCCCATCTCTGTTTGTAACTTCCTTCTCCTTGAACCTGTGACATATCAGCCAGTTTGATCTATTTCAAGCCCCCAACATCCTCTTCCCTGTCCGCTGCTGTGGTCAGAGCCAAGCCACCTCCTGCCTGTCCTCCTTTTTTGCCTCCATCTACTCTTTTATTTTCCCATGTGAGGTTGTCACAGTTCTGCCATAGCTGTCATCACTCCACCATTGTCTCTACAGCATGGCTCTGCTCTCTTTGCCAGTGATGCTGGCGTTCTCATGCCTTTATCTGCTGCTCCCAGGGGAGCCTTTATGCCCTTTTCCATGACGCTCTTGTTCACAGGATGCTCTGCCTCCCTCAGCTAAGTTGGTGACACCAAACTTTGTTGCATCAACCATAAAGAGCAGGTTGTTTACAATGAGGTTAGCCTGGACTAGTTTACAGGTGATGCAGTCGGGTTTTTGTTTTTAAGGGAGGTACACCAGTCTGGCTATGTGTTTGTGCCTTTCCCCTTCCTCTCACCAGCTGTCATTGCTTCCTTAGACAGTGGATCTGCACAGCCTGTGTGCAGTGCGATTCCTTATTGCTTCTGCATTGTAAATTTTCTGAAACGCCAGAAAGGTAACAGCTACCAAAACGACAGCAATTTTGTTTTCTAAGCAGTACAATACACATGTTAACAATGCTATAGCCCAGCTAAGAAACGCTATTCTCTCCTCAAGCCATGTTGTTATGCAATGAAAACGCTCCGCACTATGTGATAAAGACGGAACCTGCTGCAGTACTTGGGTACAAACCCAGGGCTGAACAAGGAATAGCCATCTTAAGTCTATCCCCTTGTTGTTATTGGTCTCAGTGAGACTTGCAGCTTTATAGTCATGGGTATTTTATATCTAAGTTAGGGTTTTAGAGGCATTCTGGAACTGTATAAAAAGCCCCTTTCTCTGACATCGCATCAGGCTTTTTGTAATGTGAATGGCATCATTACAGTTCTCTCATTAACATCATAATGGCACTGGAGGAATAGGGAGTGAAAACCCCAGCAAATGGAGTAGCGTGGCAATGTATAGTCGTCTTACTGTGTGAAACTGAACACGGAAAAAGTTTGACATTTTAACCTTCAGGCTGCTGTAGATGCCTCGGGGTGTCCTCACACTGAATGCATTTGGCTGACAAAATGGAAAAACTGTGGTAGCCTAAGGATGGAGGGCTGGGTTCAATAAAGAACTGTGCCTGGCTTCCATGCCACCGAAGCCCACACAAGGCTCCCAAATGGATTTTTCAAAATTGAATCCAGCCCTAAGTGTCAACCTTTTGCTGTAACTTTGTATTGTATGCTCAAATGTACATCTTTCATCCTTTATTTTCAGAGGCGCTAATGGAAATGTAACAATGTGTGTGCTGTTCTGCAAAGTCTCATTGAAACCAACGGGATTTTGGATGAAATCCCTCCATTGCATAAGATAATGTAATATAAAGGGGTTGGGCTTACGGCTGGAGGACGATGAGATCTGGTTCTATTTCTGGCGCTGACACTGATTTGCTGTGTGACTTCTGGCAAGATACTCAGGAATGGATTTTGCCACCCTTTACAGGGAAAAACAGTAGGCTGGCTCTTCGGGAGCAGTGCCAGAGGTCCTGTTTGCAGAGCTGGGTCTGGTAGCACTTCCTCAGTAAACACAGGCTTACAGTTCTGCTGTGTCCAACTCTACCTTCAAGGAGGCCGACTTGCCCCATGTGCTGGGTGCTTGCAGCTCTCCTCCCACTCGTTTGCAGCAGCTGGAAATCACTGCTTCTGAACATCCAAGGGGAACAAATAGACCGCCCAGAGACATGAGCCCTTTTAAAAGCCTGGTTCTCAGCTTCTGTATACTGAAGCAAATCCTCTCCCACAAAATAGGACTTATTTTTTAGCTGAGAGCCACCTCTAAATCTTTGTAACACATGCTGAGACCCACAAGCTTTGTTTGGGGCTTTGGTTTTCTGGTGATTGGGGTTTTGGTTCCTTTCTCCCAGAGAAGCTCTATTATTTATGCCTTGTTTTTATACAGTTTGGAAGCATGGAGAATGTGCACGGACAGTAGCTGTTTATGGAAGTGAACTGGCCTGCCTCTATTAATTTTGCATGTTGTAAATAGCAGAAGCAGTTCATTTACTTTCGTGGCTGTCCAGAGAGCTCAGTTTTTCAAGATAAATTAGAAGCACTGTGCAGAAGGCATCCCAACGCTTCCTTCCTTCCTTCCTGCATGTTTCTGTTTGAGCTTAGAAAGACCTATTTGTGATGAAATATGGTAAGAAAAAGATGCAGACCTGAAATCTCCAATTCCCACTAGAAAAAAAAAATCACAAAGAGATGCTGAATTCATTATGAGCAAAGGAATCCTGACTTCGAGAAGCAGCAATGAGTTTCTTCCAACCTTTATTCTCTCAGGACAAACACTGAGTGTTGACATCTTGCCAATGTGAGATGATCGATGTGCTCCTGTGAATGATTCCTCCCTCTGGATTAATGAGAGGAGTCCATTGCTGCTTTCTAATGATTGTGTAATCTCTTCAGACACAAAATATATGACTTTTTAGCTGGTTCTTGGGTCACTTCTTGGCCCTGCTGTTAGGTCAGCAGACTGACTCTCTTGTTTTGACCACTTCTTCCATGTGTTGGTACTCAGCTGGTAAGAAAAGGTGTGGGAATAAAATAACATATATTGTCCATGTCAGGAATAACTTCCCACTGACCAGTCCAGTGGTTTATCATTCCCTGTGCTGTTTCTTGGTTCAAGAAAAGCAAGATGGCAAGAAAAATGACTGAGGGCTATATGGAGTGCATCAGCAGTAAATTGGCTCTGAGGAAGAGGTTTAGGCACCTGTCAGTCCGACTGCAGTGAGGCTGGTGCCCTTTACTGAAGCAAACTGCTCCGGGAGCTCCGCTGCCTGTGCCTTCAGCTCCTGTTTTTGCCCCGGCAAGGAGGCAAGGCAGATCCACGCACGCAGGCATCCAAGGCACAGACAGCGCACGCTGGAAGCCGTTTCTTAATAAAGTAGCAGCCTTGTGCTAGGATTTAAGAAAACAACTGGCAGATGTGAACGATTTATTTTTCCTCCCTCTTCTGCTGCGGTTTATTTTTTCCTCTTGTTCGAGTGCGCTCAGCTGCTAACACAAACAATTGCTGAAATTCCACCTGCCCACCTGCAGCCCCTCCTTCCCGCCGCCTGCTCGGGCCGTCGTCTTTCTCCGGGAGGGCTGCGCCGAGGGGAAACTACATCCCGCTTCCTTAGAGAGAGGAGGAGGAAGGAGAGGGAGGGGCCGGCCCGTGTCTGGGCGCATTGTTCCGCGCTCCTCTGCCAAGAAGTAGGTGACTATGAACTCATCCCTCGCCCCTCGCAGAAAGTTTGCCGCCTTCCCCCCCAGCTCCCCTCCCCTCCCGCCCGCTGGCGCGGCAGGAGGCAGCTCGCAGCCCGGCGCTGGCCCCGGAGTCCCCGCTCCTGCTTAATATTCCGCCCGCTCCGCCGATGTTGTGCTTGGCTCCGGTGGGACCGCAACTCACGGCGTGAAACCGGAGCCAATTTTCTGTCTTAGTCTCGCAGTGTTTTGACTGGAGGCAGATCCAGTTCAGTCCGATCGGGGCTAGTGGAAACAACTACCTAAGTCTCTGCTGTCTGTGTCGTTTGGGAGGGAAGAAAGAAGAAAGGAACGCGATCCCGGACTGCTGGGCGCGCTCTCTCTCTCTCTCACACACACACACACACACACACACACACACGCACCGCAGACACACGCACCCAGACAGGCAGACTCGCACCCCGCCGGTGCCGAGCGCGCCGTGCCACCGCCGCCGGGAGGAAATGGGAAGGCAGTGAGCGGATCCGTGCCGGTGTGTGAGCGCCGCCGGGGTCGGGAAGGGGCGCGGGGGAGCGGGAGCGGGGCCGGGGGCGGCCTGGGGGGAGCGCGCACCAACTCCCGGTGCCGGGGACCCCGCGCCCTTTGTGGGAGAGGGCTCCTCTCTTTCTCCTGCCGTACGAAGGGAGTGGGGGGGGTGAACCCCAAACGTGTGTTTATGTGAGATCGATATGCGTATGTTTTTAATATCCGTGCGCGCAGAGGTCTGGCTGCTGGGGGCCGCTGGGGGCGGAACGCGGCGGGGCGGGGGGCAGGTGAGGGCGGCGGGCGCTCACCGCGCTGCTTCGCTTCCAGGTGCCGGCGCCCGCGATGACCCTGGTGCTGCCCATGCAGCGGCTGGGCCGCCCCATCGCCGCCGAGGGAGCCGCCGACCTCGCCGCCTACCGCGCCCTCTGGGAGCCGCCCTGCTGCGGCCGCCCCGGCCCCGCCGCCCCTCCGGCTCCGGCCCCGGCCCCGGCCCCGGCGGCCCCCGGGCCCCCCGCCGCAGGTAGGCACCGCTCCGCACCGCTCCGCACCGCTCCGCCGCGGGGGCACCGCGCGGGGACAGGGGGCCGTCCGCGGAGCCGGGCGGGCGGAGGGCGGGGGTCTCCGGCGGGGCCGCAGGTGCGCGGGGGCCGCGGGCGGTCGCGCTCGGCATCGGCGGAGCGGCGGAGGGACGAAGTTGTTCGGCGGCCGAGCGCCGGCCCCGGCTCACACCGGCCCCAGGGTCGTGCGCTAGTCAGCAGAGGGTTTATTTCTGATCGCCGCGAATAGATGCGAAAATATGCGGCGGCGTTCTCCTGTAGCGCGGAGGGAAATGAAAAGTATTTTGTTTGGAGAACCTCCGGCAAACCGCATGTCATTTGTCATATCTGATTTATTACCCACAGGATCACATTACAGGGGAATTTCAAATCCTGTAACAACATCCAAGATCACATACTTTAAAAGGAAATATGTGGAAGAAGAGGATTTTCATCCGCCACTCAGCAGCTGTACACATAAAGTATGTTTTCTAATAGTCATTATTTTTACTCTGAGTTTCAGATGCTTAGTAACACTCGAGTGACCCATTTCCAGAAGGCTGAAATACTCTGCTGAAATTAGGAGAATGATCCAGCTGTTTGCTCAGAAACAGTTGTCACTTCTTCACATTTATTGTTGTATTGTCATCAATTGCTAAAGAAGCAAAGGCGTTTCTGCATTTATAACAACTGCAAATGGAAATGCTGAGAATAAGTGGGTTTTTTGGATTATTTTGTTCTTAGCGAGTTCATGTCATGCTTACGGAAACAGCTCTGTAACAGCATTTGAACAACAGAAAGAAAGAACATAAGTAAAAGATTTCCCACTCATATAAAACTTTTTTTTCCCGGGGGGGGGGGAAATAGTAAGAGGTTCCATATACCGCACACTGGTTACAGATCCTCTAGAATAACAGAATGACTTGAAAAGCAAGTACAAGTTCCCTCAGTATTTAATCGTGCTTATTAAAAAGCTAATAACTCCCAAAGAACAGATTAGCAAATGAAAGACTTTTTTTTTTTTTTTTTATGTCAGGGAAGAGATTAGAGCAAATGTTTCCCAGGCCAGTGAAGACATAAATTGAAATCTGACTTTTTTGGGCAAGATTTTATGCTCCTCTTCATTAAGGGCTCAGTTCTGTATGGAACTGAATGCTTGGGGTGAAGTACATAAGGACAGCTCATGCCTGGAGACACCATGCTTGCCTTGTTGAATCCTCCCTGGCCCACGGAGGTCCAATGCTCTTGGCAATGGGGAGGGGATTTCTGTGGAGGAGAAGCAAGCATTAATGCTGAGCTCAATTCCCAAGGACATTAGAGTAGCTGAAGGAATTTTCAGCTACAAATAGAGTTGTCTGGAAATAAGTACCTGGACCAGAAAGGTGAAAAATTGTCCCGCTGTTAATTTCAGAAGATGTCTGGTCTGCTGCCAGAGCAGTGAATAAACAGCACCAAGGGTGTTGAAAAATGTGCTCTCGTTAGTGAGTGTCTCACACATGTCACTTCATTCTACCAATTTTCAGCCAGGTTGTGTTTTTTTACAAGATTATTGCATTTTTGTATCAGTGATTAATTTCCTTACAAAGAGGGAGAGGAGGAGTGGTTATTTAGTCTTTTTTTACAGCAATAACAAGCAGTTGTAGAGATATTGGTAAGCTTGACATAGCCACTGTTTTGTGCTGTTGTTTGCAAAGATGTAACATGTCAGAAACCCTGGGTCACCAATTTCTTCTGTTGAGCCCGAATACATTGTCTGCCTTGTAGCACTGAGCTCTGGCAGAGGGAGGATGCCCACCAGCTTTCCTGGAATTTCTTCCATGTTTATACCTCTGCCACCCAGTAAAGAGTTATGTTCTGAGATTACTTGTCCCATAGAGGGTATGATAATAGGGCCTGGAGCTTCTCTCCAGAGGGCTGCTGGCAACATGTAAAAGAAAGCCTTTGACAACTTGTTCCTACCGGTGTCCCTCTGGTACATATCTCCAGGAGAATCCCAGTCCAAGGCTTGCTGGTTTGCTCCAGGCTTTTATGGCTTCACTGACTGTTGCTGCAGTAGGTACAAAGGACGCAAATTAACCTATAGGCTTAATATAATTTAAAATGAGTCATTTATTATAGAAAATTACTGTCTCTAACAAAGAGCTTCAGCTGTGAACTTGTATGAAATTATGGCCAATTTTTTGTTTTTATGAGGCACTGTGCTGCTTCTAAGCCTTGCAGACACGACCAGGCTGTGGAAAGAGCTAGAGGGCTGAGGAGAGCTGAATGGATGTGAAAAGCAGCTGTGCTTTAAGCTCTTTCAGTCCTCATAGCTACGACTTCCACCCTGCAAAAATGCTGTAACCATGTGGGAAAGGGAAGAATGATCAAACCACAGATGGGGGGATTTAGAGCAGTCTCTCTTTGTGCTGTGCTGCTCTCCTCCTACGCAAACCAAATTCTTACTAAAAATGAAAATTAGTTAATAGTGCTTACAGTAGTAGCATGCATTGCCCCCTCTCTTATTTTAATTCCCAGGGTAGCGATTACAGTGCAGAATCCGGGGCCTCCCAGGGGCAGTAACCTGCTCATGCTGCCAGTGCTGAGAAAGGGAGTCCTGGAAGGACCGTGGAAGGGAGAACAAATCTATGGGCTTAGAGCCAGGATTTCTGCAAATCCCTATCCTCTCTCCGTTTCCTGACCTTATCCCTGCCTATCTGTGTTCCCACCGGTTCTGTAGAGCACAGGGTGTAGTACTCAGGCCAACAGCTGCTCTCCAGATGCTGGGATCCTTTGAGATGGGTTTCTCCCTGCCTCCCTCCCTGCATCCACTTCTATGCAGAAGAGCAGTGTTAGAGCCTGGCAAATGGAGACCTCCTTGCTGGAGGGCCTCTTCCACTGGCAGCAGATAAAATGTTCCAACACTTGCTGTGTGAGGCGATGGCTGCTGGCTGCCTCTTGCAAACCTTGGCACTGCAGGAAGGACCCTTACTTGACTTCAGAGCTTTGTAAAAGCCCCACAGGGGATGATGGAATTGGGTCCCTTTGCAGCAAAAGGCCCCCCTAGTCATCACTGGAGCAAAACTGCACAACAATTTTATGTTCTAATTCCAAGTGTAATTTAAGAGCCAGATGTGTGCATCTGGATTTCACTGTCCCACCTTGGATTTCTGGCCTGCAATTGCCTCTGTGGTGTAATGCTCATCCACTTACCTCCTAAGCTCAGCTACTTACCCCCTAAACATGGGGGAATGCTGTGGCCAAGAAAAAGCAGGTCCCCAGCTACATGGATGTGCAAAATGAAAAAAAAAGCCAGTTTTAGATAACTCAGAAAAAGAACAGAAAAGTAGTGACACAGAGGGAACACTTTGCTTCATTTCCTTTCTCCTTGTCCGGAACAAAACTGGTTGCCTTCAGTTCCGTATCTTGTGTTTTTTGCATTTTCAGACAATCTCCGTGTTTGAGGAGCGGGCCCATATTCTTTACATGTCCTTGGAAAAGCTGAAATTCATTGATGATCCTGAGGTCTACCTGCGGAGATCCGTCCTCATCAACAATCTCATGAAAAGAATCCACGGAGAGATCCTCATGCAGAACAACTGGTGCTTCTCCACCTGCTCCTTCGGTGGCACCTCCCCACAGGAGTGGTTCGTGCCTCAGGACTGTCCATACAGAAAACGCCTTCGGATGGCAAAGGAGGAGTACGAGAAGCTCCACATGTGCTGCTTCTATCAAGAATGTGGCAGTCACTATTTAAATCTACCCTACTCTGTTAATGCTAGTACAGAAAGTAATTCCTCTTCTTCTTCCTCCTCCTCCTCTTCCTCCTCCTCCTCCCCTCCCATTTCTTTGCCAAGCTGTTCTCAGCAGGTGGATTATGAAGTTGGCAGTGCACCTTCTTACAGAAGTGATGACCAGATACCTGGTAATGAAATATTCATCACTAATGGCAGGTCTCACAGTAATCAAGAAAAGGCAAAATTCCATGATGAGAAAGGAGGTAATGAACCTGAGAGAGAGAGCGTCGCCCTAAACTGTGAACCTGTAAGAGGCACCCATGCTATTGAATGCAAAGGCAAATTTTATGACTGTTTTGAGACTGGATGTAACGACAAGGGCAACGTGAGTGAATCTTGGAAAAAATCCTTAAGGAAAAAGGAATCTTTACCAAGTAATAAAATCTGCTGCAACAAAGGAAGTAAAATATGAGGCATCTTTCTTGCTCTATTGAAGCATGCACAGCATGTTCCTTCTCTATCAAATTTTTATTTTGAACGGATTTTTTATAGTTTTCTACGAATGGTACAATCATGCCACAAACATGACGTGTAGAGTGGAGAGCAGATTGCATAAAGTGTCTTTGCCATCCACATCAGTGGCTATTTATAAATGTGGAGACTCCAGAAAGAACACAGTTGCATTACTGCTGAGCACTGTAGTCTGTGCAGCTATGGTGGAGCTTTCGTTGCAGAAAATGCCAATCAGCCAGATGGGGAAAACATATCGTTTTGCATATCCCCGCCCCCAAGAAGTCTGCCATTAATTAAGAAGAGCCTCCATTATGTTTACCAAGGAATTAGAAGTCTGGTAAACAAATTGATGCTACCAGCAAGGATGATATGCTCCTTGTAACTCAGTATTCATTCTGACAAAGGACTGTCTTCATGGATTGGGAATAAACCATCCTTATGTTTTGTAGTGATACTCTTGAATTCCTGTATTCAGCGTCTTGTTCAACTGACAAAATAGGACATAGCATAAAGAAATAACCTGTTTATGGAATCTTAATCAGAATCAAACATGCAGCTCAAGTACTTGCATGTTTTCACCTCGGCTGTAATAACTAATGAGGTTTGTTGTTACACAGGGCAGGTTTTTTTTTTGGTGCCTTACTTTTTGTCTTAATTTTTGCCAGTGTGAAAATTAAGTATGAATCTGATACAGCAGGGATTTAACCTAAACAGAGATTAAAAAAGAAACCCACAGGGTGGATCAATATTATTAGAAACCTTTAACCTTTGAAGTACTGAGTTCAACTTCCTATTCAAACATCTCCAGTTCTTCCTTTTTGATGCTCAATTGCTTTTTGATTTGCCATCCTTAGGAAGGGATTTAAGAAACAATAGAGAGATGTCTCTTGTAAACAAGCATTCGATGCTTGAGTGTTTCTATGGCAACTGTCTGTTGCTGGGGCTCTTTTTTTTTTCTTCTTCGTATAATGAAGTTCATGACCCAGTGGCATGTTTTATACTTTATTCTGTTTCACATAATTTCTCTCTTTTAGATTGCAAAAGCATGCGGGAGTTTTCTATGACTTTTGCCGTTGATTTGAAAAAAGACAAGAAGGCAAAAAGCACAATGTTAATTAATAATGTGGCGATAAACACAGTTTTATCTGAATGAATGTAAGCGGTTTAATTTTAAAAAAAGAACATTTTGGAGATTTCAGTGTCTGAGGACAACATTTAGTCATCCCTAGGTGGATTGATTGCAAGAGTGTGCTGTGTAAAATGCCCAGAAGACATTAGTTGGGGTTGGACCAAGAGTGAGTCTTAGAGCCACCAAATTAATTAGTTCCCACAGTCCCCATAACAACTGGGAGGATGTGCTCAGCAAAATAGCCACATCCAGGCCACAGCTGACTCATAAATAGCTGCCTGTTCCCACAGCATCTTGCACTCAAGTGACATCTCTGCTCGCTCCTTGTCCAAAGGGTAAAAATCACCTCTGTGCTGGGGGAGCAGCCAGCTCGGTGCAGGGCATCAGTGTCCCCAAGGGGACACAGCCCCAGGCTTGGCACTGGAGTCAGGCAGGTCTCTGGTTCTGAGACCTCCTGCTTTGGGTTTCATGGGCTCAGCTGGAGGAGTCCTGGGCCATGGTTATTCTGGGCAGCAAAATACATTTGCAAACTGTATGGTCTTTGTCAGAAAGCCCAGTGGTCACAGGAAAACCTCCCCCACAGCCAAGGTGACCACAAACGCAGCAGGATATGAATCAGTAATAACCTTTATGAAGTCAGGTGAGTTTAAACTGGTAAGTTTGTAAGGGTTGTCATTGTGAAAAACAACAAATAAAGAAAGTACAAGTCCCATCTGATTTCTCCAAGACAGAAGCTTTTTTATTAATAATAATAATGATAATAATAATATTAAATATAGATCTCATTCATACAGTGTATGAGTAGGATCATCATTTAGACATTTGTCCACAAGGACCAATTTTTTTAAAAACCTGATTTTTTCTTGTGTTATATCCAGATAGTCTAGTAATGTCTGCTCTTTTCCAATATTTGATAAACGCTTGATGTTTTAAGCTTAAATATTAGATGCTTGTATACTAATGTGTTGTTGTAGTAAAGTGAAATTTCCTTGATATATATTTATTAAAATGACCAAAATTCATTTTAATTTTACATCTCCAATGGCTACTGGGTCCTTTCCCCCATGTTCCCCTCCCTCACCAAAGAAAATGCCGTTTAATCAAACTGCTCAAGAGATTGCACAGCAGTTGACTGTGCACTTCAGGCTGGGTCTGTGAGGGAGCTCAGCCTTGCCAGGGTTTCAGGAGCATTTAGGACAGTCTGAAGGTGAACTGAGAAGCAACAGCTTCTCTGTAGACTTGCACGTACAGCCAAGGAAAACACCTGGCCAAATGCTCCCCAAACCACAAATCAGCTAACACTTTTGGGGGGGCTGAAATCTTTTTGACCCTAAAGGGCTCCTTGGTCTTCCAGAACAAGCCTGCACACATAACCTATGGCAGAGGCTTCTCAGGTGAATTTGCACAAGCTGAAGTGATGGATCAGCAGATCTTTGTCTACTCTGGCCTCTCTAATGGTTTCTTTAGTTCCAGAAACATCTGGAAATTAACCCACTACAGCTCTTGACAGTCTTATTGTCATTGGGGTCTGTAAGGGAGGAAATGCCATATAACGAAAGTTGGCCTACAGATCAGTGGGGGCTAATGCCTTTCTCTGGATCTTGCCTCACAAAATAATAGCAAATACTGAAAGTAGATGTACTGGACTCAGGAGTCCACTGAGCTATCCTGCTGGACTTACAAGAGACAGAGGCATTCCATGTTAGAAAAGGGAGGTGGAAACATCCTTGTCCCATTCCCAGAAATGCAATAGACCTTGATAGGATTTCCAGCCTGGGCTAGAACTGAATGGACTTTCTGGTTTACATTCAATTTGATATATGGCATTGGAAGACTGTAAGCCTAATAGGCTTTGCCCCCACTGCACACTCCAGTGCTAGGGACATTTTGCTAATATCAAAATTTTTCAAGAAATAGTTCTTTTAGAAGATGATATGAATGCTTTTCATCCACATGTCCCCCACATAACTGCTAAATGAATGCTCCTGAACTTGATCCTGGCCTACCTGCCAGGAAGAACTGGACAGAAGCACTTCTCTCTAGGAAGACTTTTTCCTCTGTATTGTGAGACACTTTGCTCCTAGAGTGTAAGACTATAAAGTACTGTGCTTTTCAGCACATGCCAAACAGCAAAAGAAAAAGATGTTTCTGTTGTCACATCGATTTTGCTGTCGCTAGGAACAGAAGTGTCATTTTATCTTCAGGAACCAGGTAATACATTTCCCTTGGAAATGCACAGTTCATTTGAGTTTAAAAAATCATGTTTCTTTTTCAAAGCCCATGGCATAATATCATTGTGCTTCATATGTACTCACTACTTTTGGTAAAATTTTACTATTTTTACTGTATTAGTTAATCTGTTGAAACAGCTTAACATGGGTGCTTCAGGATCCTCGTCACTCAGCCTCAGCTGGCAGTGATGTGCAGTGCCAGCAGAGCAGCTGGTTCCACAGGGAAAACAGACACAGCCTGAGCCACAGAAATGAAGTGCTCCTTTCAGTCCTGAAGGTGTTATGCCCCTAAGCAAAATTGGGGCACAGACTTTTTTCACATTTCACCTTCCTGCATGCCCTCCATCCTCCTTTTACACCCCTCATCTACCATCTGTCCTTTTGTGTTTTACCATCAGGATGACCATGACAGGCTGCCAGGGTGCTGTGGTGTGTGCCACCACCCTTCGGATTTGTGCAGGGAGCTGGTTCAGAGCCACAGCATGAGCTAAAGTGGTATTTGAACAAAGTAACCAGGTGGCTGCTCTGGAGCCTTGTGCCAGCTGTGACCCCCCCACACACCTAAATGACTTTTCCAGCTGCCTCAAGCTCAGATTGCTGCTATGGAGCGATCTGGTGATTAGAGAGATATGGCTGAAGCAAAGAGGTGAAGGTGATTTCTAGCCCACGTTTGACTTGTGTCCTTTCATTGCCTTCTGGAGATAAAGGCGTAGCGAGAAGTGTAGCAAGTGCAATGACTGCTCACTCATGCCAGGAACCGTGACAAAAGAAGTTTCTTGAGTTTTATCACAAAAAAAAAGCCCCAGAACCAAACCAGTCAGCCGCATCACGAAAGGTTTAAGCTGCTGTGAGGTAAAGGATTTCATCTGGCGTTGTATTCAGTGAATGTAACTCACGCATGGAGGCCTCCCAAAGGGACCTGACCATTTACGTTGTCCATCCCTTGCTTTGCAACCTCTAAGATAGGGGCTGCCCTCTCTTTCTGGAGGTCACTCCTCAGGACTGGTATGAGCTTTTCCACAGCTGCACGAAGCACCCCAGAGGCTTTTCCTGGCAGGGCGTGCACAGCCTGCTAAAACATTGTAGCCAGGGAAGTGTTTCAAAGGATCCTGCTGGAAATGTTAGGAGATGCGAATCTTCCACAAGGCATCCCATATAACAGCCAAGCCGCTCAGTCACGACTACTTGGAATACACAGTAATTTCCTGTGTTTTTTCAATCTCACTTAAACTTCTCTGACAGATGGGGAAAGATGACTAAACCAAGGGAGTTTACAAAAGTTCGTCTTGTGGTGTTTGCAAACTGTCTCTGTGAGGTCCATTTTCTCTAATGTAAACACAGCCGTGGCTGGGTGCCGAGTGCCTTTGCAGCAGCTAATCCTGCTCAGCTTAAGGCTGCTGAGACGAGGAGTACCCAGTCAGCTCCACTCGGGGGGCTGAACATGAACCAGCCCTGGGGCTGAGGAGTGTTAGGGGGAGACCATCACTCTCTGGGCTTTAAACAGCGTGAAGCAAAGCAGCTGTGGCTCTAAGACCAGACCAAATTTACTGTGCTGGGTCAGAGGCTTTCCAAGGGGCCTTGGGTCAAGTGTGGAAGGTTAGATAAAACTCCAGGGCAGTAATCACGTGAAAGCAATTGCCTTTGGGGTTGTAGTTGGCCTATTGTTGCCCTCCCTAGTCTTTAAATCGCTGCCGAGAAACGAGTGCACCTTAGGGAAACTGGAGTTTCAGTTTCTTGGTTCTGCAGAAGTGGTGCAGGGTATGCAAAGCTTTTTCAGCAGCTCTAGCTGAAAGGCCAGGTAGGCAAATGTTTTAACTTCTTTTATCGCTAAAGTTCCCCTTGCTGAGGAATGCATGGGGAATGTTGTGTGAGGAGGAGCCACAGATGGGTGGTCTGTGTACACTCAGAAGTATGCAAGAGCAGAAAGCCCCAAATACCAACAAAAACCCCAAAGCAGAGTTTGAAATTTGAAATTTCAAACTGAATTTGAAAAGTAACTAATTTTCTACGGCTAGTAATTCTTCTCAATCAATCCAGCATAATTTTCCAGTTTACTGCAAAGAGCATTTATTCTGTCATACTGGGATTGCAGCAGGACAATAAGCGGTCTGTCTGCTCAAGGTCAGTCCATTTACAGCTGCCTCCTGCAGTGGTGCTTTTCTTCTGGAATACCCCACTAGGCTCATCCTTCTGTACAGTGGGTACATCCTTCTGTGTCTTCCTCCTGAAACAACCAGAGGCTCAGGTCCTAGCAGAGGAGGATGGTGGACTGTCAGTAGCTGGTGGTCTTCTCTTCTCCGTGATACTGGCCTGTAGCTGCTGCAGTTGCAGTCAGCAAGCTCAGAGGGAACCCACAAAATCCTTCCTACCATCCCCTTACTGCCTTATATTTCTAATACATTATTTTCCCTCATGAGCTATGATTGGTGTTAATAGTCTCTAGCAGTTTGCTGGCTGGTATTTCAGAGATTTTTGCAGCTGGGTGATGGGTAATTAGACCCTTAGCTGGCATGAGATGATGCTGTGCTATTGATTTTTGGAGAAATTGTGCCTGGTCCTATAAAATGACCACCCACACCTTTGGTTATTGTTGATGTTGTCTTTTCCCCTTGTCTCATTTTCTTAATCACAATTAAGATTTTAAAAGACAACCCCTCTCTTCCATCCCACATTTTGTGGGACCAGCTAGTCTGTATTTACCTCTTTTAGTTAGGAAAAACCTCTGCCAGTGGGAGTTGAAGTTGTACAGAAGATTGTTTTCAAGTCCAGTTTTATTCCCAAACTCCAGAGTGGTTTGTGTCTCTCAGTGTATATGTAAAATCTATGATCTATTCCCTCATAAATGCTAAAAGGCCTTGTAATTACTTTTCCCACTCCATCCATTGCTTTTTCAGGGCAAAATCCTCAGTACTTTGATCTATGGGTAGGTCCCACTAACAAGACTCATCATCCTCTTAGTGATATGGCTGCCATGGGGCCACTTATTTCTTTGAGTACAGTAGTGTGGGTTTGGCTCAAAATGCAGTTGTCCTCTATCTTCCCTACAAACCATCAGACAGTGAACATAAATCTAAGTGTTGCTACATTCTAAGTATAATGTACTTTCAGCATTGTTTTCCTCAAACTTATCTACTGTGAGTCTCAACAAGTATGGCTAAAGGCACCTGCATTTCCCAATTTCTGTTAATATTGTATTTAGCATTATCCTGAAAATAAAATCTGACTAATTGTTAAATCTCGAGCAGCCTACATTTTACCTGTGGAGGCTGAATATGTATTATTCCTTCTTTGACCCCTTCCTCTGTGTAACAGATTGGTTTCTGGTGTACCAGTGCACTAACTGGCATGATGACAAATCTCATTTTGGCTTTGCTGTAAGAAGTAAGGCGCATAGCGTTAATGCAATCCCGTATCTCCATTGAAAGATTGCTCCAATACTGAAACTTTAAAATAACCTGTATAGGCATCACAGGCATGAAGAATATCTTCAAATACAAGTAGGGCATAAGCTACTGTCAGATCACTTTCCTTACTCTGCATGCAGGCTGAGACAAGGATTTTCATTGTAGGAATTTATCCACCTATTGGAAGCGCCTGTTTTGCTAATACTGAGGCTTAAAAATGACAGTGTAATGTCAGCTTTTGAGGTATTTCACTGGTGACCATTATAAATAAGGCATTCACTTGAAAAGCTTGCCCTCCATTCCCAGTGATCCTCTGAGCCTCTCAAGCTGCTGTGGACCCCAGTAGTAGTACCTTTCCAGCTCCCAAAGCTCCTTTTCCCCCTTTGAATATTTCCATATACTATCAGTAAGCTGTATTTCTAGGCTCTAGGAACACAGGGACATGACAAACTGTATTTTAACTGAATATCATCATAAGTAATGGAAAGGCAACCAGCCTGATGATTTCATTCTTCTATTTGTGTATATAGGAAACCTTTTTCCAAAAAATTCATATTATTTGGGAACTTAATTTTAATGTATATAATGCAACCCCGGAATTTTCTGGCTGTCATGAATCTGACACCCATGCACTAAAAATCCTTCATGATCACACAGCCCTACACTGATGGGTGCCAAAATCAGAATCTCAGCAGAGCCTCTGAGCTTTGACTGGATGTTTTCCCATACTGCCTCGTTTTTCCCCTTTGCACAGAAGTGCTGAGAAGATGCATGTGGAGGGGGATGGTACCTGAGAGAAAAATGTAAATCATAGCAACCTGACTGTCAAGAGGGTATCACTTTTTATTTCCTAGCTCTTGTTCCCAGCAACAGCGGGGCTGCAGTATTAAACTGTTTTGTTTTACCTCTCGGCTTGGTTTACTGGTGTCAGAATAGTTGCAGCCCCTCGAGCACAGAGGTAAGGGGACCTTGCGACTGCAAGCTTGCCTGGAGGTTTTGTTCCCTTTTGATAGGTCGGGCTGGCTCTCATTGCAGGAGCAGCTGGGAAGAAATAATTAGCATAACAAAGAGCTATACTGTAGTATTGCATTGTGCATTTGGAGCCTTCACATACCTTCACACGTTCGGTTGCATGCTACATAAATCTGAATTCCGGGTAGAAATGGAAAAACACTAACTGAAAAGGAACTCAACCTTTATAGTGAAAATAATTTGAATCTTCTAACCGCAAATGTAGAACGCCTCCGTGTTTTGGGCACAGCCGTACCGCAAGTGCCCGTGGCTGTCCCTGGGGCTGCTTGGAATGCGTGGCCAGGGAGAGCCGCTCTCCCCGGCTGCGGGGCAGGAATGTCCTGAGGAGGATGCAGGGCGAGCTCTCCCTGGAGTACCGGAGCTCTTGGACTGAGGGGGCGATGACCCAGGCAGCACAGCAGCCTTTCCGCCCCTCCCAGCCCAGAGGTGGTGTGTTACCAAGGAGAAGGCTGGGTGTGCAAGTACTTCGTGTTTTGCTCTGTTTTCATTGTTGGCAAACAGCGAAGCTGTGCTGTGGGAGCGTTGGCGATTTGTGTGGATTTAGTTGCACAAGAGGTTACAAACCCTGCAGAAAGCTCCTTTACCTGCCCAGGTGGCTCCCCTGGGAGCTCCCAGGTGTTGAGCTCTCTCCTCTTGTCTTGCTCGGAGCAAATCTGCCGCCCCGTGTGTCTCCTGCTGCCCCACGGCAGAGGCTGGATGGAGCCTACTACGGGCTGTGGCGTTTGCGAAACCCGTGGTTCCTTCCCTGCTCGTTGTGAAATAAACTTACACACACCATGCCAAACTTACACACACCATGCCTGCCCAGCTGCCCACTCGCTGCAGCATACTTTTCTCCTTCTCCCCCCCCGCCCGCCCCCTCCCCCATTTTGACTGGGTTTTTTGGTGAGGAAAATTACCCATCCTGGGAGTTAGAAGAAATGCATAGAATGGAGTAAAAGGAGCAAAAATTTCCCAGGGAAGGTTTTTCAGAGCTGATCCTCCCCTGGGTCCAATATCTGTCAGGCATGCTTGCAGCATGCAGCTGCATCATGCTGTCAGAAAGAGGGATTTAAAATCTCACCCGTATATGCAAGTCTTTCTCTTGCTCCCTTGGATTGAGGATCCCTGGCAAGGGCAGGAGAGTAAATCCCAGTTTAGGAGGGTGGCTTTGTCAGCCCTGCAGGCAGCCTGCACTGCAGCAGGGAGCTGAAAGCTCCATCATCTGTAGTGGTGGTGATTTCTGTAAAACCAGAATGTAGTTTACCCAGATATATGTATTTGGAATGACTCATCAAGCAAGGAGATGCAAATTGAGCAAAGACCCTTGAAGATCCTCACATTCTGTCCTGGTTGTGCATGATAGAGAGGCTGCTGTGTCTCTAACTGAGGTAACTTGAGGGAAGAGCCAGAGGTAGGCTTTAAGGACAAGACCAGAGCATTGTAATAGCACTTGATGGTTCTTAAATGGTTGTGATAGTTTAGGAAGCAAAAACTTTCAAACAGTTACTAAGGACACAGTATTGTTCAGGCTTTATGGCTGCGATAGTGATAAAATTTACCAGAGAAACAAATTTGTCCAAACTAATGAGACTTTTCACACTTAGAGCACACTGACACTGTGTTGTGCTTTCCTTCACAAGTAATGTCTAAAATAAGAGTTGTAGTTGAAAGAGATTCGTGAGAAAAAATTACACAGTTCTATTCTTCAGTTTACTTGGTGCACTTGACAGCCCTGAGCACAGTCAGGTTCTCTGCTTTGCCTGTACAGTCTGTCAGTCAGTTTTTTGACATTTGTTTGAGCCTTTACATAGCAGCATAGAAGACAGAACTGGTTTTTATAAAGAAAATATGTCCATGGAAACACAAAGGCTGCTGATGGATTCAGTGGTAGGGAGTGTCACTGGGTGATATTTTGCATTCATCCATTTCAGGGGAAAAAAATTCAGCAGACAGTTGGGTTTGGGTTTTTGGGGTGGGGTTGTGGGGTTTTTTGGTATTGTTGTTTTTTGGTTTTTTTGTTGGTTTTGTTTGTTGGTTTTGTTTGTTTTTAGAGACTGCTGCTTTGCAGCCTGAGAGCATAAAAACACCAGACATAAGCACTGGTGAAATTTTAAAAAGCAAGAGTTGAAAAAACAAGAATGTCAGCTAAGTTCCAGGCTGGTGTGGGAGCCCACAGGGCTTTAGTCCTGTCCTCACAGTGTATAGCCACAGACCCTGGGACAGTCTTCTTTGTCCATGATACATACAGTGTTCCCACATGTGAAAAATCTCCTTTCTAGGCCCTGCAATGGTAGTTACTCTGAGTCATGTAGAGGCACCACCAGGTCTGTTTCCTCTTAGCCTGTTTCTAGCACTTCAGACACTCTGTTGTTCCTTTCTAAAACAACCATGTAGCTTAATCAGCCACATCCATCTACAGTGCCCATTTCCTACAGCTCATACAACTTAGATGGTAAAACAGGCTCTATGACTTCTCTTATCCTATCTTCACTCTTTCATAAGAAGTGTGGTCAATTTAAGCAAAGTATGTCAGACTGAGCAGAGGAAGGCATGTACACCTCCCGTGATATCAGTAACCTGGCACAGGGGCAGACCCTTTGGGCAAGGCTTGTCAGAGGAGATCTGCTGGGCCACATACCATTCTGGGACACCCATGTAGTTATTTCCTCCTCCTCATAGAGATTAACTAAAGAAACAGAAATTGAGCAGGACTGAAAAGTTTTTGAGGTCAGTGAGAACTTTTGGCTGCAGTGCTATAAACCCTTGATGCTTGCCAGACCTACTGTATTTCCTCCAGGCCAGTACTGCAGAGGTCTGTAAGGCATGAAAAACCTTCCCTGAGAAACAGGAGATTAGAAAATGAGAGAGTTTTGTATGTGGACTTTTTGGTAGGCATATCCGTATGCACCTTCTTGCACTTCCAAGGCTTGGCACATATTTGGAACTGTTTGGTAATTGCCAAGCATGTACATTATGAAGGACTTCTGTGGCTAAATGGTCTTCTCTGACCATCCATTTGTCTTGGGATCTGACTTGCCTGGGACACTAAGATTCTGCTCAAAAGATCTGCTCATGTTTGAGTGAGCCTTATTGGGGAAGAAGCAGCTGCCTTATAGCACTCATATGGTTGTCTGGAGAAGAGCTGCAAGCTTGCTAAGGCCCTCAGAAGTGCAGCTGCACAGCATCCAAAGCTGACTGCTCTCACAGGAAGATGCATCTTTGGCACAGCCCTCTGCTGCAGGTGACCCCATGCATCTGCCCTCCTGCCCTGTTCTGCTGATCCTAAATTCACTCTGAATTTAGGTGCTCAGAGGCTGTTAAGGGGCACCTCCCGTGCCTTGGAACCTGGGAAACAGAGGTGATTTGTGGTGTCTGAACTAAGGCCTGAACCTTTTTCTTGTATTTTTTTTTTCTTTGCATCAACACTGCTTTGACTCAAATTCTTTCAGACTCCACATCGTTGGACAAGAACTGCTGCCAGACTTTCTGCTTTGAAGCAGAAGAGAAATACCTCCATAATTTGCTTAGCCAGTGCCAGAATATGGAGGAAGTCTGCCACCGTGCATGCCCTGATCCTCCTTTGGGGGAATCACTTAGAGCTGTTCCTGTTTTGACAGAGCTCATTTACCTTTCCCTAACTGCTGTAATCTCTTAAGAGTGCAATTGAGGTTGTTAATGAGAGTACCTTCATAAAGAATTTCCATATGCAAATTCCCAGTCTGAACTTTACTACAACAAAGTCTGTGTTGCTGGGATATATTTCTCTGCACCCACAACCATCATCTTTTATTCTCTGTACACCATACCCTCTGCTACCTGCTCCGAGCTGCTTTCCACAAGCTGGAAGTCGTGAGCGCGAGTCTAATTTCACCCTTCAGTAACCAGGGAATTCAGAAAATGTAGAAGTGCTGGGATCAACACCAGGCACTCACATCTGTGTTGGCTTTCGGAGTTAAAGCTGTGCGAGTAGCTGCTACACTGTCATTTACTCTGAGTAGGAACCTGAAACCTCTTGGAAGCCGCCTGCCCGCAGGCAGCGGGAGGCTCTGTTTGGTGTGCCCGAGGGATGCTGGGTGTAGCTTGTTGGAGGACATGCACGTGTGTGTACACATTCTGTGCTGGGCTGTTTCCTGGAGCCCTGGCCTTGTTCTGTCTTGTCTCTGGGCTCCTTAACGCGAGGGTCATTAGGACTGCTCGCTCTGGCATTTGTTCAGCCACATCCTTCTCTGTATTAGACAATGTCTACCTTGTAGTGTTTGATCCTCATCCAGCAGAAAATCTTCCATTAGCATGACTTCAAGAGAGGTATGTCTTTTTCCCAGCCTCGGTCTGTTGGAGTTAATGGCGGTGTGCTGCTTTCTACATTACAACCAAACTTCCTTTCATTGGCACCAGCTGCAATGCTTTATGCCTAAACCTGGGATGCAGAGCAGAAAACTCAGGGATCCGAGTCAGAGCAGGAACTGACCTGAAGTCATCATGCAGCCTCAAGTCGAGTCTGCATCTATCTCCTGCTGTACTAAGCTGTCAAAGACAATTATCTCAAGAAAGCCTTTCTTGTATCTTTATATCTCATTAATTGGTGGGTCCTGCTCTCAGCCATGCTGGCACCTCTGGAGCAGGAAATGACATGGTGAGTCAAACAGCAGAAATTAAATGTCATCTCTCAAAGAAAGCCTAGATGGGTTTAACAAAGGTTGGAGAGGGCATAGCATACATGGAAGTGTCCTATTTAGTCTCTGCTGATCTTGATCTCAGGAAATGAAAACAGAAAAACAGATGTGAATTTATGAAGTCACAGAAGGGCAGAAAACAGCAACATGAAGACACAGTAGGAAAGGGGACTGTTTAAGATGGCTCTTGGCTATAGAATGGAGCAAGATGAAATTAAGTAAATATCAGCAAGATCTGCTAAAGTGTGGAACAGCCGCTGGAAAAAACCTGGGAGAGCCTTTACTTGAGCCACTCAACTAGCCTGAACAAGGTGCTGGAAGAGAGGCACTACAGTGAACAATTCTGCAATTGCCATAGGGCTGCAATGATCTAATAGTTCTGTTCCATCTTTAATCTCTGTGATCCTACAGTTAATCATCACGTATTCATTGTGAAATCTCTGCTCAGACCATTTTTTAAGCCTCTATGTGACTAGTGAAAATTTTATACTCTCTAGAAGAGGACAAATATAGGAGTTTTCATCCAAAATTACACCAGCCAGCGGGCTTGGAGCCATAATTTTGCAGGCAGAAATTTGGATCCAGGTCCCAATTTTGTGTCTCTACAATGGGCAGATGTGAAACACAGCTTCTTTGTTTCTGTCTTGTGACACTTTAGGAGCTGCTGCCAAGAAATATAGATAGTGAATCAGAGATGGGTGCTTTTCCCAGAGCAGTGACAGTGACTATCACTTGCAAAGAGATTTGAACTTTTGAATGTAAGGGTGCAAACGGAGGCTGTCTTTTTCCCTTACGCTGTTTTTCCCTTACATCTTTTCCCCATTTCAAATGTAGAGGTTGGGTCTTGGGTGCAAGGAAGACAGAGATGGCCAGACACCAATCACCTCTGATCTGTGACCTGGAAAGCATTGAGGAGACAGGAGCAGCTGTGATCCAGGAATTTGGTTTTGTCACTCTGAAAGACAATTATGGGTCTGTAAACAACCCCGTGGTACTATGTAGGCTTGCACAGCAATTACTTCTGGAATCACTTCTACATCACCCTGCTGTAAACTTTTAGAATATTCCAGAAATAAGATGGGTTCCCAAGCAATGAGGTGTCAGATGAGCTGTGCGCTGTTGCTCTTCCTTAACTGTGGAGGAGGTACGAAGGAAAGCAGGTAGCACTGGTGTTCCTCTCAGTCAAAGGCTTATTGCTGGATGTTGCCTATAAATTGGAGAATGTGGTGATGGGAAAAGGGCTGCCAACAGTGGACTGAAAGGACATAGAGGGGGAAGAGAAAAGTACTGGGTCACAGAACTGGGTCATTAATTGGAATATACTTCTCTGAAATTTGCCACCTTCCTTCCCTAACTTCAGTCATGAACAAGTAACTTTTCATTAGAGTTTCCATTTCCCTCCTTTATTTCACCACCAGCTTCACATCACTCTTCCTTTGGTTTTCTTTAACCTGATCTTCTCCCTCATAGTGCTTGTCCTTATGCAGCCACAGTAACAAAGAGGCCTGCCCTGCTCTTAAACAAAACTTTCTGAACATTTTTATTAGTAATTCCCTTTTCCTTGATACATTATCAAAAGGTCCTGACAAAAAAAATTGGGTAACTCTGACTTCCCTTGCAAACTTAGCATTCCATGTTCACTGCATGTAGGACAGATAAAAGAAGCCAGGTTTTTCCATAAAAGTTGGTACTTTGTGCTTCCCACAGTGGATATGACAGGATATGGTTTAACAATGTACTAATGTCTTGATGATTTTTTGCATCTACATTATGCAAATTGGTAACGAGCAATTCCTGGGTATGAACAGATGAGCTTCTCATGGAGTTTTTCACTGTGTCAAACATGGGAAGCAGGAGAAGCTGGAGAAATGGGAAGGAAACAGTTTTGCTTGTAAAGACTGTAATTTTTTTGAGTTCAGATGGTTTTGTTTTCACCCAGAAATTTAATGAACTGAAGTTTTCAAGTGGGTTTTTTATGTGGGGTCATTTTCTTGCCAATTTTGCTTTTTGGGTGCAAAGGGGAGGCCAGAAGGAGCTGAAGCAGACGTGCTTTGAGACACAGTACAATGCTGATAATACTGCCCACGTTCCCCAGCCCCTGACTCATTGGCTCTAGGAGGAAGAATAAGCAGTTGGTTATCCATGGACTGCTTCAGGAGATATATTGCATATCATTCTGCAGCTTCTGCAGATCATCTGATAAAAGGCTAGAAAGCAACTCTGCAAAAAAGAAAACAGAAAGAAGAAGAAAACAAAACAAGCAACTACAACAAAAAACCCACAAACAAACAAAAAACAAACAAAAAAAAAAAAAAGAAGGGGAGAGCTTTGCCTTATCGAGCCTTAATCATAGCCCAGAACACTTAGTGCAGGTGTCAGATGACCCATAAAATACCCCACAACTCAGTTATGCCTGGAAATACAGTAAACTGAGATCAGCAATAGAACAGATTTTATACATGTTGGGACAATGCTGTAACATGCCAGGGTATTTTGCCAGTAATGCCTTCTGGGGCTGTTATGGCAAGTTACATTTTGCACGGGCCATGTCCTGAGACTGTCTTCCTTTGGTGTTTCTTCTTTTTCCATTAATACATTTTCTGCCTCATTCAGCCACAGAGCAGAGGCAGTTTGTGTGCTTGCATTCTTAAGCAGTGGAATTGGAAGTCAGGCTAAAGGAGTCCTAGGTAGAAAGGGCAGAGGAGTGCAGTGGTGCTGCATCTGCCAACAGATACACTGGTTAGAAAAAGTTGTGAGCTAAACCCCATCACAATATTTTGTACTATTTTGGGTCCCAAAAGGGATGCCTTTTTACAGTCTTTCCAATTATACTGTGTCTTACTGGTCTGTGCCAATCCTGCTTTCTTTCATGATCCTTCTCTTCAATGGATGTTTCTTGGAATGCTTCAGGAAATATTCTGTCTTATTTAAGAAGGCTGTCTCTGAGTAGGAGCCAGGGATAGCTTTCCTCTTGCCAACTAACTAACTTCCAGACCCACAAATTCAACCTCATGATGAGTACATGTTGAAGTGGGGCTCTGTGTCCAGGGCAATCCTCTGAGAATGGCCCAATTCATCAGGAAGCAGCATGAGCACCAGGTCCAGGCTGCAGTGTCAGGTAACTGATCTCCTCTTGTCCTTACTCTCTCCTCCCTCCTGCTGTTGGTCCAGTGTATGATTGCAGTGGGTTGACCATGGCCAGCTGCCAGAAGCTTATCCAGCCATCCTGTTGCTCCCCATCCTCAACAGGTCCATGGGAGGAAATAAGATGAGGAAAAGTTCATGGGTTAAGATAAAAACAGGGGTATCACTTACCAGTTACTGTTATAGGCATAGCAGGCTAGACACGGGCACAATTAATTGATAATCTGTATTGGATGGGAAGGAAAATAACAAGACAACCCAGTACCTCCTCCCCCTCATTTTTCACAGGCACAATTTCACTCACAATTTCTCTGCCTCTTTCCTCATAAAGTGGTGCAGGGGGTGGGAAATGAGAGCTGTGGTCAGTCTGGAACAGTTCCTCTCAGACACACATTCTTCCTCATGCTCTGGTGTGGGTCCTCTCCATGACCTGCAGTGCTGTATGGGTGTCTCCACAGAGGAATCTCTGATTTGGCACCTGTACCACCTCCTTCTCACACCTGGGTGTCTGCAGGGCACCTTATAATTTTCCTCACACACTTTCCCTGAGGTGCCAGCATCTTGTCTGTGGAGTTCAGCTGGGATGTTTGAAGGGGACCTTTGTCAACTGTGTGCATGGACAGGGTCAGAAATCTTTGTCCTTCAGAGGTCTCGGCTTGCCACCGACTCAGTTCCTGTCTGACTTCTCCTGGTCAGTCATTCCCCACGCTGCTGTACCCCAGGGTACCCCAACAGTCAGTGGGGATTTCTCAGAGCCGGGAGCAAGGAAGGGAAGGTGCTTTTTTTGCCCAGGGTGCAAAAAAAAAAAAAAGGCAGCAAGAGAGAAGCTCTTGAACAGGAGAAATATTTCAGAGGAAGGCAGGGGGTAGGCATGTGCGGCTGGAGGAAGGCTGGGATTGAGGCATTTTGGATTTCCTGAAGCTGCGGGATGTGGGAAGCGCTGTGGGTGACAGACTTGGCCGGTGGTGAGGAAACGGCCCAGCACGGGGTGGGCACCGGCCCAGGAGGAATGTCGGCCTTGCTGCGGCAAGAGGCTCTCCCCGGGCCCGAGCAGCCACGGGCAAGGTGTGCCGCAGCTTCCAGGGAGGGAGAGGCTGGCAGGGAGCGCTGCTGGCTTTGCAGGGCTGGGCCCGCCATGCCCGCACGCAGGGCCCGGCCTCCCTGCTGGAGCCCGGCATGGAGGGGGCAGGGCCAGGGGCTCCCAGACTGCTGCCAGAGCCTGGCACACACCTGGGCAGTGCTGCCAGAGGAGGGCACACACCTGGGCAGTGCTGCTGTCTGAGCCGGACACACACCTGGGCAGTGCTGCCAGAGCCGGGCACACACCTGGGCAGTGCTGCTGTCTGAGCCAGGCACACACCTGGGCAGTGCTGCTGTCCAAGGTGGGCACACACCTGGGCAGTGCTTCTGCCAGAGCCGGGCACACACCTGGGCAGTGCTGTCTGAGCCAGGCACACACCTGGGCAGTGCTGCCAGAGGAGGGCACACACCTGGGCAGTCCTGTCTGAGCCCGGCACACACCTGGGCAGTGCTGCCAGAGCCGGGCACACACCTGGGCAGTGCTGCTGTCCAAGGTGGGCACACACCTGGGCAGTGCTGTCTGAGCCGGGCACACACCTGGGCAGTGCTGTCAGAGGAGGGCACACACCTGGGCAGTGCTGCTGTCCCACTGGCAGCGACTGGCAGCACCAAATACCTCCTCACCAGCCTGTCTTCTGTGTTTTACGTAAGAAACGCAGAGCTTTAGTGTTTTTCCTTCCTAATTAACAATTCATCAAGACAGCTGCAGTTGAACATGGTTTAAAGCAACGCATTAACTTGAGCTGCTGTTGAAGTTTTGCAGATGATTGCGTTTTGTAACAGATAGCAACATGAATCAAACTTGGATCCAAATACCTCCCAGCTTTTAGATCTGCATCCTTTATGTTCAGAACACTTTTACTTAATCATTAGTAAACTATAATATTAAAAACGGCATCAAAGTGTGGCCATGAGCTAGAGGTTTTGTTGGAGTGGTTTAACCTTGGCAGTTTCAGAGCCAAAGCTTTGCATAAAGCAGAAATTCTAGGGTAAATGTAAATAACACACGTCTGGAGGATTAGCTGTCTCTTGTCCAGAAATGCCACACCTTGTAATTAAAGAAGAGGCTGTTAGTATGCGACATAGGAATGCAGAGGGTGTGGGCCATCTCAGATTTACAGGCTATCAAGTTTATGAAAGAGACTAAATACTAAATACCGTTTAGTGTTTCAAAGGTGGTAAGACCTTTGTTCAGCATTGCCCCAAAAACCTGGCAAGGCTCTGATGGGAAAACACTTTGCAAGTAAGATCTTGCTAGAAAAAAACATCTGTAGGAAAAATTCAGTAGGGAAACTCCAGCGGCTTCTGAAATGACTGCTTTTCTTCATGCACTGCAACAGGATAATGATGTATAGGCTGAATGTCAATGTGTGTGTGCAAGTTACCTACTGTGAACTGGAAAGTTTGACTAAGTATTTTAATTTAACTTTACAAGTAGCCATTAGAATAAAAGTACGTGAGTGAATCTTAGTGCCAAAATAAGTGTAAGAGAAACATTTCAGTATGTGAAAAACAGTATCTGTGATGCAGATCTGAATGTAAGCACAGGGCTGAGGAAATAATTTTGATCTTGTCCTTTGCAGTGAGTTGCTATACCTCAGGATATTTATAACTTTGTAGAATAATGAATATTAACACTTGTCATGTCACATCCAAAGTGTCATGTTAAAAAAGGGATTTGAACTCTAGAGATTAATGCAGTGAAAATTATAACAACACTTGGTTCAATGAAAGAAAGGCTTTGAGTTAACCATAAAAGGCTCAAAATGGAAAATGTTTTTTTTTCCCCCCAAGACCACCATGGTGACTCCCTGCTTCCCACCTTTGTGTCCACATCTCAGATCTAGGTAAGGCTCCAACACTCTTCTACAGGTCAGTTGTAACATCTCTCACTAAATCTGGTGAGTGTTACTGTGGGTTTGGTGCTCATGAATGGGCTAGAGAAAAAAAACTAATGTGTTAACAGGGTACTAGGAAATAATCAGAGACCTCCACTTGCACAGTGTTCACACAACACAGCTGTGTTCACAAGAAGTTTTCAACAGGTCTCCTGCAATGAAGGCAAACTGAAGAGACTTGATTGCCTTACTTTTTTGCCTGTGGTTATGCTGTCTTTTTCATTCTTGCATAGGCAAAAGTTTCACTTTTCTGAAAGAATCACAGAAATCCTCTTCTCTAACGGCAATTAGACTTTAAATGGGATAAAGAAACATTAGCTACAGTGCTCAGAGTGAAGGGGGAAGCAGCTGATTCAGATATCTAGAGACTGGAGGGCACCATTATAATTCAAAGCTTGACCTTCAGTTGGATGGTGTTTCCCTAGTCCCAGTAGGACTGGATTTGGTGGTGTCAATACAGACACACCATTGTGAGACCAGATTTTGCCCAGCTGCTACATGGGCACAAAGAGCTGAGAAAGCTGCAGGGAGCCTCTTCGTTGTGTGCTCCTGGACAGCGGCCAACCTACCATCAAAGGTTGCTCATTCCTTGAAAAAGCACAGGGCTTGCTCCATCCTTCAGCAATGCCATATCTGAAAGGTATTCCAAGAGAGTTGGAAAGGATATTTCCAGTGCCCCAATTTGTGGGCTGGAAAGGGTTTTCAAGGTGGACTGGAAAGGGAAGTCTGCAGTGACACAGAAGATAAGCAATGCCTGAATGGGAGGGTGTGGAAAACCATCTCTCAGGGACAAGCTGTGAGGCATGATAGAGCTTTTAATGAGTGAGCTGTCATCAAATGTCTCGTAATCTTTAGTAGTGTCTTTCCATATGGCTTTGATTTTTACATGCATTTGCTAAAACTCCCGAAATGCATCTATAAGCTGGTCTGCCTCTGACCAGCACAATTCTTTGTGTGTCTGTGTAAGTTTGCAGCGAATACACTCTAATTCTTATGTAAAAATTCCATGGGAAAATCCAGGAATGACTGCATAACTGATTTGGTATGGCACTGGGCTTTAATTGTTTTCAGATTTCAGTTTTCAAGGCCAAGAAACCAGAACCCTAAATAATGTTTCATTTCTATCCCTCTGCAAACTGAGTCTCTGTGGAACGCACAACTGTAGCACTCAGCACTGTATATAGAAAAGCACTTCCAGGGTCCTGCAGATGTCTGCTCAGTAGCTTCCATATGGCAAATTACTTGTTATTGGACCAGACTCTGCTCATGCTTGTGCAATTCTGTTGCAGTTGGCGAGGAGGTAACGCAATCACAGCTCGATCTGGCCCATTGGGTCAAATAAACTCTGCATACTTGAGTGGGGGTTTCAAGTTGAATAATGTTGCTGGAATAATTTCCATCCCTCGCTCATGCTGGTGCAGCCCTACCTTCCAGAGTAATTGGAAGGCTTATGGGTTTGGGAATAGGTTAAGGGTTTTCTGCCACCTGAGTGCTGGGGAGGGTGGAAACTCTTGGATGTTCCTGGAGCAGGAGAAGCCTTTTTTGGCCCAGTGCAATAAACTGGTGGTCTTTGTGAGGCAAAGAACCAGATAATTATAGAAACAAAGTCTTCCTCCAGAAACTGTTCTCCCTGTCAAAGCTGAAGTATTTTGGCAGGGACAGCTTCCTCAGTGTCTCTCAAACTCTATTTTTTTGTGGCTCAAGAGAACACTGCATTCACTCAGGCTTTTGAGCCACCTAATTCCATTCTGTTTTCTATTTATAATATTTTTCATGTTGGTTTTTTTGGCTTTTTTTTTTTTTTTTGTTTTGCTTTGTTTTGTTTTGTGAGACTTCTGTGTGTATGTCTGAAACGAAGACCAAAATTTGATTTTAGACTCTGCCAGTCTTGCCATTACTGGCAGTACTGGTGTCTGCACAGCCTGGCTCCATGCCCACTTGGTTTCATGCTGGTGGCACTAAGATTTGAGGAGAATATGTTCTGTGATGGTGCTGAGTGATGGTTGGAAATTGTTTCTTACATTCAAAACCCCATTTTGAGATAGTTTTGATGTAAATTTGCTGGCTTCAGGTGAGTTGCACCAGCCTGGTTCAGGTCACGCCCAACCTAACAAATTCACCTGAATGTCCACCTGAGGGTACCCTGAGCTTTATAGATCATCCATATTTAATCAGAAACATTTCAGTAAATCAAAGCTTTGTCAATTTAGAAAAGATGAATTTCACCTAAATTTTTAGATAGGCACTGCAGTTAAAGAAGTACTCAAGCAAGGCATTAGGTTACTGGATAGATAAGGCAAAAACACAGTGATGCTAATTTGTCCACTTTTGCAATACAGGCAGTGGGCACACATAAATGATAAGATTTGTTATTTTTGCTACCTTGGTTTGGTTTGCAATTTGCAAATTGTATTTGTAGTTCAGCTAATTTGGAAATGGCAGGGAACTCCAGTCTAGTTATGAAGAGACACTTGCCATCTGCAGTCTAGCAGTAGTTGCCAACTATATGTTTAGGATGCAGCAGTCTAGGCAACAGTGGTATCATCTGACCCTAATATATCTATTTCTCAGTTTATGGTACTGTAAGCATGTCAACAGAGTAACTCTCAAACGTGACACATTTTGAAGCAAGTAAATTATAGCACAAATCTAATGCCTGATTTTCATTTTCTGACCTACTTAATTAAAACATCTAAAAATGGAAATGCTGTTTAGCTTAATGTGAAGACAGAACTAGCTTTTTTTCCTCCCAACATCTGTGTCCAGAAAGGAAGAAAATTCTGTTTTGATTGGCTTTCCTCCACCAGTCTTTTTAAATTTTTTTTTTCTTGTCTAAAGCAAAGTAAGTTACATAAACATTCCACCTCTTTCCATAAATTGGCTGCAGTTTCTGAACAATAGAGTTACTGTGAAGAGAAGAAAACCACAGACACACCCCACAACTGCTGGTCACACAGCCAAAGAGAACTAAAGACACATTCTTTGAAAGTACCAAAAAGGAAATCCATGGTCTTAAGGCAAGACCTTTTATGTTATGTTTGGAAATGTTTCTCATTTTGCTCTTTCTTCCCCCACCCCCGCTTCTGCTTTAGCTTTCTTAGTTCAGCATGTTGGAAGGAGTGAAATGGCTCTAGACAGAACTTTATTCTTTGTCAAGATGTGTTGATAGTATTTGTCAGTAGTCACTAACCTGAGATGGGATAGTGAAAGAAAACTGAAAAGTGGGATTTTAGAAAGAGGAAAGAAAACATCTTACTAATAATGCCTTTGAGGCTTCCTCAGTATAAAAAAAGTACTTCACTTGCAAGAAGAGAGAGGCTAAGACAGAAATCTCTGCTTAAAGCTGATGGTTCTCAGTTGTAAAAGTAGTAATTCTCTTCAGAGAACAATAACTCTGTAGAAACATTTGTTTGCCTCTCTGAAGTATCTCAACACGCTTTCCAAATGGGAATTCACCCCCATCACAGCCTGTGCTCCCCAGCTGGGCAAGCCAACGCACTAGGAGGTTAGATGGCCCTGTGAGAGTCACGCTACAGCAATAAATACACCCTGAATTACTCCCCTCTGCTGTATACACCAGCCTGCGCAGCCTTCTAAACACAGAAAACCAAGCGGTTTGGCACTGCCTGTTGATATTCCCTCTTGGAGGCTCTGGGATTATGATCTCAATGAAGGCAGAGCTGCCGCTGATCTTAGCGGGAGTTAAGCAAGCGTAAAGTCAGCAGAATCCCGCCGGCACCGGGAACGCAGAACAAAGCGGTGCCTATAAATCAGCGACAAGGTGTCTGCTGGCCTCCGGCTCGCTGCTGCACGCTGGGGATGCAGCGGCAGCCCTGCTCACAGCTGTGACACCCAGATGCTCTCCAGCCAGCGAGAGGGAGGGCACGGCGGAGCTGCCCGGCTCGCCTTGGCTACAGCCCCAGCCGGGCTCCAGCAGCTGCCCTGCCCGCTCTCCCTCCCGAGGGCTGCACGCCAGCCCTGCCATCCATCCATCGCAGCCCTCCCCGCTTCCCCTTGTGCCCCCATCTCTCACTTCAGAGCCGGCCAGGAGCGCCGGGCTCATTATCTGCGAGCGGTGTGCCTGCGCTTCTGAGCGCACCTCTCTTGTTATCCAGCATGTTCTGGGCAGGAAAGCGGCAGAAGTGAGCAAATCCTATACCTTGTAAGGAGGAAAACGAAATAGCAGTTCTTCTGCCAAAGTACTGACATTTCAACAGGATTGGGCCCCTTAAAATACACAGTGTATATAAGATGCTTCCAGACCTCCAGTTTAAGTCAGAAGACAAACAAAGGAGGAGTAAAAAATGTGGAATTATAATCCCTTGCATGCTATTAAATCCAGATATATACAGAAGCTGACTGGTTTTAGACCCTGCAGTGACTGGTAGTTGCAGTACACAGCATGTGGACTAAAAAAGGTTAATTATTTCCTTTTGCCTGCCAAATAATTTCTCTGCTCCACCCTTGGTGTCCAACTTTCCAATCCCTGAGTCAGTGTCTGAAGTCAAAACAACCAGCTGGGCCTCACTGAACCTTTCTCTGTGGGAAAGCTCAGCTCAAAATGGCTGCATTGTTTTTCTGTAATCTTATCTTGACTGTTTAATATCCTCAGCAATTCACAGAATTTTCAGGATTGTGTTTTGGCCCTATGGGAAATGTTGACCTAGATGATGTAAAGTTTTTGCTCTTATAAGAGAAAATATTATGAAAAAGTAAACTATCCATTTACTATCTCTGTTGAAAAAATTTACCTACCACTTTTAGCAGAAAGCTGCAGGACTGTGCTACATATACCTTTTTTAACCATAATTCCTTAAACAGTCTGACAACATCCTAAGGTGAAAGACATGGCCGTGGAAATGTACCTGTTATGAAAGAATATGCCATAGTAACATCTGCTAACTAAAAATAGTTTGTCCCAAGATTTTCAAACTCCCTTACAAAATTACTCATGGGTAAAACATGCAGTATCTATTACTGTTCAAATATCCTTATATAGGCCAAAAACAAAAAAAGGAAGAAAAAATGTGATTAAGACTAAGTTTACAGGACACAGGAAAAAAATGTGAGAACAAGAAGAAACACACTAATTTTGGGGATGCTGTTATGTTATAACAGCACTTCCAAAATTTTCAATATTGAGGTACAGCAAACAAAGGGCACGTTTGAAAAAAGACATATGAGGATCACCAAGTGCAAGGAAATAGAAAATGTAGCACTTCAGTACAAGTGATGTGTTACATTTTGAAGGCTGGGAGGAAAGCTCTGGGAGTATTTGCCATGTGTTAGGCAAACAGGCGTTCCTCCCACGGAAGAGCCAATTTTTGTGGCGCTAGCTAGTCTCAGGGGTGCACTTGTTTGAGCAGGTGTCAAGGCAGGTCTTGTGGGCTGACCTCATCTTTGGCAAGGAAAACTTGAGGAGAATCCTGTTAGTACAGTTTCATTCTCAGCTGTGAGCTGAAGGCCAGAAATCCTACCTTCAGTGGTGGCGTTTTTTGCAGTCAGTTGCACAGTGAGGACCTGTTCATGTAGCTTTTGTACAAATTGCTCATATCTACTGGGGATGGCGCTGGTCAGGCAGGCTGGAAAGCAAAACCAAGACTTTTCAAGCTCAGGTGGAGGGTTGAGGGGGTGCAAAACCCTTAGGGTTTGGTTGCTCTAAGCTTTCTGATTTCCTCATTAAGAATTTGAAGTTAGTGCAGTATCTGTGATGGTTGACTTATGATGTAGGACAATCACATTCTGGAGCAAGTCTGAAAAGCTCTGGTGCTTCTCGGTCATTAGAGATGAATAAGTACTGCTGGACAGTAAGTCTTAGAGAAGCCAGCTGTAGCCTTCTGCTGCTGGACCTGGATTCCCCAGCCCATGCCAGTTTCTGTCCCATTTCATAGTCTTACTCCTGTGTACGGTCATTTTTCACTGATAAGAACTTCCTGTCTATGGGACATGTACGCCTCTTGTATTTAACAGTGCACACTTGTAATCTAGCCTTGGGGACAGGAGATCAGGTCTTGAGATATCAGATGACTGGGTATTGTTTTGTGTGCTCAAATTGGAGAATTAGGCTATAAGTATTATTGATGCATGATACATGTACTTACGTTTCTAAATTAGGTTCCTGCTGTTAAACATGTGTCTGTGAAAGAGCTGGTCCTCCCCATTTAGGGTTTTTCCCCCTTTAGGGAAAGGAACCCGTTTTAGAAAACACAGTTATCAGGATATGTCCAGTTCAAGTTTTCACTACTACTTAGTGTACGTGTACCCCTGACTCATACCTTTGCAATTCAATGTTTGCACAGCTCTCTTACTCAATGCTTCTGAGGGGATCCCTTCTCACCAGCCACAAATTCAAAAGATCAACTGTGTTATACTTGCATGAAAAAAAAATGTTGCAATTGCAACCACAGCAAATTGTACCAAAAGATGCTTTACTGATCTATACAAAGAATGTTTAAGGCCTTCCACAGTTATTTGCTTTGGCGTTACCCATGGCACGGCCCTTGGGCACCGCGTGAGGAACATGCAGGCGCCATACAGGCGATACCCAAACTTGGGTTTTTGGCTTTCTTAGAAGCAGTCTGCCAGACGTATCCCAGCGATTGTGTAACTGAGAATTCAAACAGATTAGACATGTGTTTTTAAGTGAAATTGGAAATAAGGAGATCAGCAAAGACAGATGCTGCATTATGCATAAAAATCTGCAACTTGGTTAAGTTTGAGTTTCACATGACAGTAGGTCCACATAGTGATCTTAATAGAAGAGAATTTTCCGTTCTGTTGCCTTTTCCTACTTCTCCTGGTCTTTATACTGCAATAGCCCTGAGCCTTCTTACTATCCAAAACCAAGCAGATGTCAGACCTCAATTCATGCGAGGCCCTCTATTCATAACAAGGCTTTATCGGTTAGTGTAATCCTTAAATCAAAGTAGCCCACCACAAAAATTACAGCAACAAACAAGGGTAAACCCTTGGAACCTGTCTGATGGCACTGCTGACACAAAGTCACAGCTCAAGGGCATGTTCCACCCTGCAGATATGTCAGGCAACTGGGCACTCTGATAGTATTAGGAAGGAAGTTTTGTGAAGACCTTCGGGCTATCGTAATACTGAAAGATATACTTGAGACCATTGCTTCCAGTCAAGGCAGATTTGTGTGTGTATTGCTTTGCAGCTTCTCATTTCTAAAAAAAAAAAAAACAAAAAAAAAAAAAAAACAAAAAAAAAAAACAAAACAACACTTCTTTCCTAGTGCAACATTGCAACCTGGCATAGAAATATTCATGTAGGCATAGGCAAACATCCCTATCTTTTCAAAAAGTGCTGTATTTGTGATAGGCTGTGTCCCAGTCTTAAATAGCTATCTGAATTCCTGATACCAAAGCTGCAAGAGATGCACTTCCAAGTGAACCAGAAACATTATTTTAAAGCTAAATTATGCACAAATGTCCTTATATAGTTTATGATGCCATTGAAACTTTACTCCATTTCCTTGTTAGTTGAACTAGGAAAGTTTGTGATGCCCTCAGCTGTATTATAATCTTCTCATATCCCTCACTGTGTTAATTTTTCTCACAAGTATATTATTTTCATTCGACAGAGTTTATGCTTTTACTTATTTAGCTTTAGCCAGAAGTGTCAGCTCTTCCTACTTGAAGTCCCCAGTCATGCACTTCCATTGTTTTTCCTCAGACCAAAACATAAGCTTTGTAAACCTTACCACCTCCTACAGCAACAAAAAACATGTTGTGTTTTCCAGTAAAATGTCTCAGGTGCCAAGCACAACCCAACTGGCAGTCTGAAGAAACTGTCTCCCAAAAAGGTTGGTGAATATGTGCAAACATGAGCTGTTTTTATAAAGGCACTTGCCAGAGCCCTTCTGACACACCAAGCTTAGAAAAATATTTGGCATCAAGCCCTTCTTCCAGAATTTCTCCTTTTGCAGGCAGTGGAAAATGCCTTCTTTTCATGTGTTCAGATCTTCTGGGTCAACGCGTAAGCAAAGCTTTCTATCTTTAGTTCAGCAATGGGTGGCAAACACACCCACTCTTTCAGCTTTTACTCGTGATACCATTTCTTGTGAAGCTGGACCATTTCAGCTCCACAACTCTCCCTTAAAAGGATATTTCCTAGGGCAGGAGCTGTAGGGTGCATGACTTCTTTTGGCTTTTTTCTTTACCCTGGGGGAAGTGGGGTCTCCTGCATCACCAGCTTGCTACTCCTCCTGTGACAAGGAACTTACAGCATTACATAAGAGAGATTATATCTGCATTAAAAAAACATATGCTATCAAAGACTGGGGATGAAGATTTCTGAAAGCCAAGTAGGTGTGAAGACTCAGGGAAATGAAGGAAGAAATGAACTAAGGTTGCTTCCTGTGCCACTAATCTATCACAGCAATCTGACTGTATTCATGCATGTCTCAGTTTCTTCCCATGGGGCTTGCAGGTCTTCCTGTAGACTTCCTGAATTTCACCAGTTACCTTTTATAGACTATATCCCACCATGTGGGCTTTCCCTGTATTGCAGAGTGTGAATTTATGAAGTAAGCGTTGTGCAAATTCTGAAAATGTCCACAGTAAGCTGGTAAATAGGTCAATAGAGCAAGTCAAACTCATGTGAAGGCTTCTCCAACTATGCTTTCCAGGCATATCTGTCACCCAATTCTGAATTATAACAGAATGTCACTTAGGTTTATGACACTTTCATGACAAACAGTGTTGGTCTCTGTCAAAAGCCATTGACCCAGCATGAAGACTTTCAGATTAGACTGAGCAGATAAAACTCAAATAATAGTGACTTTTTGCTAGTTTCATCTCTTGCTACTCACATTTAAGTCATTACAGAAGTCATGATGAAAAACCCCACAGGTTTATTTCTGCAGAAGCCAGGGTGCAGTATCAATAGTCTTTTATTGCTAAAATCTTGATGTAAAGTAAGACCTTTCTAGCAGCTGGTCACTGTTTTTTCCCCCATAATATCATTATGCTGGCAGAAACAGGTGACCAAGAAATGGAAAGAAAATATAATTTGGGGATTAGGTTCCAAAGAACAATTCCTTAAACAAACTGTTTATAACTCAAGCTACTCTGTAGTTATTGTAAATCATATATGGTCATATATTCTCCATGCACTGGGGGCAATGTGATTTCAGTCAGCAGATCCTGAATATTGCCAACATCTGTAGGGTTAAGTGATCCTGCAAATATTTAATCAAAATCCTTGATGTTGATGTCCTTGTAATTGTCCAGCTACTACATAAACACATCAAAGTCCAATCAATGATTTTGTTCCATCATTACCCAATTGACAGAACCAGTGACATTTTTCTCTACAGAAGGTAAATCTTCATACATAGTCATACCTGCTAATAAAACTCCCTTGTCAATTAGGCTCTAACAGATAATTTTTTTTTTTTAATTTGAATTGCTGAAATTTCCCAGTCCTCAAATGCTCAAGACTGGATGGAGGCCAGATCTGCTGACATATGTTATATTCCTCCACCGTAGTGAGTTACTACACAGGCAGGTAGCAACATAGTCTATTGTAGGCAAATCCTGCATGAATACTTGGTCCATGAACCTAATTTCTGGGTAGCAGCAAAAATAATTACTCGAAGTCAGAATTATTGCTGTGTGCTCTGAGTAATAGTAAATTAATAGAAAGTGGAGTTTTGGCTTTTTTTTCCTCCTTTCACTTGTGGCTGATAATGAAGTGTAAAATGTCTTCTTGAAAGGTCTTTTCATAGCTGTAGAGAATCATAAGAGATTGTGAGATATGCACCTTCCTGGTTTACACCTGCCTGCAATTTCTAGCAGCTTTTTGTCTGCCTAAAAACCTCTAAGGATGGGAATTGCACTAACTCCTTTGGTAACCTGTGCTGGTGCTAAACTGTATCTTTAGCAACTGCCTGCTCCCTGATGCCCTGAAACAGGTTTGGCTCCTCAATTTGTTTGCTCTGCAGACAAAGCAGGACACTGGTGACTCATTTTAAAGCATGCAGATAATAAGTGCTTTTCAGGGAAGAACATACTTGGATGAACAATCTGTAAAGCTGATGTTTCTTCCTTTTTCGATTAAAATGTTTGGCAAAAATCGGTATTAGCTTTGCTTTCCTGTTAAAAGAAAACTGTTTAGGAACTCTGTGGGAACTGGTCCCATCCAGCTTGCAAACCAGCTGCTTGTCAATGACTGTAAATTAACCAAGGGCCAGCTTTTTTTTTTTTTTTTTTTTCCCCACATCCCTGCAATTGTCCTCCCTTCTGTGCTTGTGCTATCTTGCACACAGGTTGCAGCCAAGCTGCTTTGTCTCTCTCATGTGCAGACTCAGAGCCCCTGGACTCTGCCTGGCTGTGGGGTCAGCTGCCCTCTCCTAAGGGTCTGCAGACTTTGCATAGGTATGGATAGGATAATGCTCCCAGGCAAAAAAAAAAAAAAAAAAAAAAAAAAAAATTGCTTGCAATTCTTAACAGAAACACAACAAAATGGAGCATAACAGAAATAAAGAGCAGCCCTTCTTTGTGCCTGCCATTTTGTCCGGCAGCAAACAGAGACTGCCTGTTTCACACAGGCTTGGTTGGAGGCTGTGTTTCTCATCTGTTTCCCATAGTAGTTCCCTGTCAACTACCAGATCTTCACAAAGAAAGTCACTTTTGTCTCTGTTTCAGTTTCAGAGGCCTTTGTTGTGCCCTGAGTGTGGAAATGTGGATTTTTGGCTTGAAACTGGAATCTAAATAAAAAACAACCAAAACCAAAAACCCCAAAAGAACAATGCAAGAACTTTTCCAGAAATTAAACCATGACAACTAAAGGATGTCTTGGATTTTTCATATAGTCTTTATACATGGACTATTATGTGACCATGCTTTACAATTATTTAAGTAAGCTTATTTTTTTTATATGGAAGGGAGACCCAAAACTCTCAGTAGGCAAAAATTCACTTAGATAGTGTCATAACTGGCTTAAGTACAATTCAAATTCCTGCAAAATACCATTTTCCCTGGAGAGTTCTCTCTGTCAATGGCAGCTAAGTAATAGACAAAACAAGTGCTTCCAATAAGGTTGCTTGGGGATTCTCTCCACAGGCAATGTGAAATACTATGGGCTTGGGAATTTGGTGTTAATTCCTCTTAGAATAAGCACGATAAAACTGTGGGCCATTTATCAAAGCAGGAACTTCCCTCAGTGCAAATACACTTCCAGTCATCTCCCAGACAAACTGAAAGCCACAGGGGAGAGAGAGAGAGAAGTAGATGGCGTCCCTTGACCCCCCCAGCCACTGCATAGGGATGGCCCAGGGTGAGGGTGCCCCATGGCACGCAGCAGAGTCACCACCTGTGCCACAAAGGTGGGGCTTTGAGGTGGCCTTCTGATCACACCTATTGCAGCTTGATGCAAGGAGTGGCTCACGGAGATGTGTAGCTGCATTTCCCACACTTGCAGCACTTCCAGGCTGTGGCAGAGCGTGGAAGGGGCACACTGGACTGCTTGGATAAAAGAGACAATTGGTGCAAAATGGAGAGAATTTAGTCAAAGGGGCTGTCTCCTGTGAAAATGGGTAGTGCAACGGGAGAAGAGGGAGTCACTTTTACTGAACGAGCAGCTGGGACAAGGGTATGATGAAAGAGACTAAATCCAAACCAGAGGCTTGTCTGGCAATCTTTGATCCTCCTCAGAGATCTGGTCTGTTTTCTCTGTAGACCCAAGCACCAAAGAACTTTGTGTAAATAAAGAGCCATTTCTGTTTTTCTGGGTATCCAGAGACTGTACAGTATTTGCAGGGAGAGAAACCACTAAAAACGTTGATGGTAGTGTGTGTTTGTTCAATTTGTTTTTTTCCCAGCGGGGCTAGAGTTTCCATTGTTTTGTGCTGCAATTTGGGGTTTGTGATCTATGGCAGTTGTACAGTTTCACTCCAGCAGAGTTTTATTCAAATATCAGATGGTACTTAATGGATGTTTGAAATCCTAGAAATATTTTTTATCCTGTATCTTAAGTTGACATTGCCATACATATGCTTTTCCTCTCTCTTCATGAACATCCTGATGATGTGGTATGATAGTATGTTCTGGTAATAGACTGGAATAGAAAAAAACACTTCTTTTTTTTATTTCTTTTCTCCCCCCCTCCCCGTTCCTTTCGTAGAACAGCACTCCATTAGTAAAGGTGGTGAGTTTATTCTTTACCTCCGTTGGTCCTTTCAGACATTTATCTAATAATATTATCAGTTACTGAGTGACATTCCCTTCAGTCAAGTTACATTCTTGCCTTTCTAAATTTAAAGCTTGGTCAGTGGGCACAGACTCTGGTAGGAATCCATCAGTCAGCAAGTTTGTTAAAAGTGTGATGTTATCAGCAGTTCAGTTTCACGATTTTCCCTGTGCTGCAGTGCTGTACAAGGAAAGTAAAGTAGCAAGGGAAATGTGTATGTTAGGGAGGATAAGAGTGGAAAGCTTCCTCATTCTCAGACAAGTGGGAATTCCTTCTGATAACATGGGATTACAGTGGATTTACAAGCAGGACATTGAGTTTTACGAAGTTGGTGTATCAAAGCTTTTTCTCCCCATTGTTTGCTGGTTGAGTGACATTTGCCTGTTCTGTTTCAAAGAGAGGTTGGAAGTTGGTGTAGGACTTTGCTTTCCAAAGTTGGTAAGGTGAGAGTGACTGCAGGGCTGAGGGCTAAAGGAAGGGGGCCATATGTAAACTCTTTTTGTACTGTGGAGTAAGGAGGAGCTCTGTGAGGAGAGCAGAGATCTGGAAGGCACAGCACATGTAGGCAGGATCCTGCTTCATACTGTTGTGTTTGGGGACATACCTATGCTGTGAGGCCTCATATTAAAGCTCTGGTTGTTTATATTGGTGTGGCACACTGCTGAGGTAGTCATCCAGAATCATCCATAATGTAAACAGGGCTTGAGAGCACCCATTCTGACTAGATTCATGGTGAGATCTTCATCATCAAGTCTGTACAAGGAGCTCCCTGCACTTTTCTGTTCTTTGGTTCCCAGGAGACAATAGCCTTTTATATCCTACTGCTTAACTCTGTAAAGTTAAATTAAATGGACAATACAAAATCAGAAGACAAAATGACATTATTGCTAAGCTATTCCTTTAATTTCAGAGTTGCATGCTGTGGCAGATTGTGACTGCACTTTTGTCCAACAACTTAGATTTAGGAGGCTAAATAGTGGGTACTTGTCCAGGGGAGCAAGGAGCTAGAGGTCAATGGCATTGATGTCACATTCATTTTGCCTCTGTAAGAGAATTAATTAGTCTTCACACAGGCAGAAAAGTGAAGGGTGAATGAACTGGTGAATGAAACCAGAATGAAAGGCAACACATTTTGCATATTTACTCATGCTGCAAATCTGATTGAGTAAAAGATAGGCCACATTCTCTCCCCTTTCAACCTAAGAACGACTTAGGGACTGAGAGCAGAGATCTGTCTATTCCAGTGTCTCATTCATTATATGGGCTAATAGCAGAGCCCTGGGTAAAATGTTTAAATACTAGAGAAGCATACAGTCTTATTTCTCTCAGTATACCCTTCCAGTTTCTGGCAGTATACAGCTGGTTTGTTTTTTTCCCATCAGAGATTGTGTCCTCATCTCCATGCTGAATATTTTTATGGAGTTTTTCAGGGCTCAAAGTCGCTTCATTCAAAGACCTGTCTATGCTCTTGAGGATGGGACACAAAATGGCTGTAGAAATCCAAACTGACCAGTTCACCATGAGCTGGTACTCACCAACTCTGTGTTCTGGAAATGAGTTTGACTTTTTTGGTGTTACTCATGACCCTCACTTCTTCAGCGTTACTAATTTTTCCTGCAGATGTAAGAAAACCAAGCCTTTTTTATTGTTTAACAGGCAATGCCTGCACACACAGCAAAACCTTTAGATTTAGCATATGTGGTTTTATAGTCAGAAGCCATTAACCTCCACCTGTTAACAACATTTTTTTTTTCTCAGAAACTAATTTATAATTAAAAATTCTGAAGATTGCTAGTGGAGTTTGTGACTGGTATGAAATGAGAAAAAAGCACACTTTGCATCACTACCTAAATGGCAGCTTCTGGTACTTTGGACTCTTCTCCTGACCAAGGATTCAATGGAAGCAAAAATCTGCAAAGGAAACATCTCTCTATATAAGTAACCAGAGTACTGGATATGCATGTACAAGACTTCTTAGCAGAAGCAGATTTGCTTAGTTCATTTACCCTTCCTAAAGGGAGGGACATTAATGAATTTTGGTGAAATACTCAACTCCAGCAGGCCAAATACAAGAACAAGCAACAATTTATATTCCTAAATTATGCAGACTTTCATTCTGGCTGCTTGTTATACATAATTATGTGTGTGCCCAGAAAGAAAAAAAAAAAAACAGATAATCCTAGACATGTCCCAAGACCTTTCCTCTCCACCACCCCACCTCCCCTCCCCAACCCCATATGGGTCTTTTCCAGGGGACTCTAAGGGGACTACTTGTACACTGTCATTATTATAGCACACAAGCACATTGTGCTTGTACCCTTGCCCAGTTTCCAGTGATTTCCTTTCAAATCAGATTGCATGATTAGATTCCAGTAAAAATCCTCAGCCTTTGTCTTGCTGTAAGTTCTGTTCAGGTTTGAAATATAATTTGGTCCAGAATTTTCAGAAGAAATGTAATGTTATGATGTGATCTGGTGATTTAGACTCACTGTTTTAGTAAATCACAAAAAAAAATCGGCAGTATTCTGTGTTTGGTAATCCTTTCTTGGAAAAGGTAAGCTTCTTAATAAATCTCAGTAGTCATGGATGGAAATTCACCAATGGCAACAGTATTTATTGGCCTTTCCTAAGTGCTAGATTTAATTAGACATTCATTAATACAACTGTGTATAGATAATCAATTCAGCTCTTTTCCATGTTTGTGTGGAGGAGATTCCCAGCTCCTTTTAGGCTTGACTGGTTGCTCACGGTAAAGGACATGTTTGTGCTTCTGTCTGCAGCGTGCAGTGGAAAGGCACTGAGCCCACTCAGATGCTGGGATCAGTTTAAGTGTAGCAGTCTGGAGATGAGCAGAGGGCTTACCTAGCCTTCTTGGCAGGCTGGTCTGCAGCTTGAGCAGCAGACAGACCTGCCCAGCATTTGAGCAAGCTCACATAAAGCCACCTCAGCCATCTCTACACTGCCCTACATTTGTAGTGCAATCACACAACGCAGCAGTTTAGTGTTGCTTGGTCCTTTGCTTATGTGCTCATTCAGTCAAGCCTATTGACTGAAGACAAAGAAAACATGAGCTTTCCCTGTATACTTCTCTGCTTTCTTCCATGCTTTCAGTGTCATGCCACAAGCATGTAGTTTTCTCCAGCTATATTATTAGAGCAGTGCAGCTATGGAAACACGACTGCAACATTTAGGAAGTCTTGCTAGCTTCAGTCTTATGGTGGACTTTTATCTTTCCATGTAAAGGGGAGTATGGAGTTGCAATCACAGAAAAATGTTTGATGTTACACCTAAACTAATGTATTCAAACCCTTAGTTGCATTGACATATTTATTATGAGCACTTACCTATGAAATTGCCTATGGTACCTTTTCAGGATGTTTTTTTCCATCAGTAACACTGTCTGAAGCTGTAAGAATACCTTTTTATACTTAATACTGGCTGGAGCCATATGCCCACACTCCCTAATACCTACAAATTAATATTTCCACAGAGGTTTATTTAATTCTAGAGATACAAACACATAATGTGTTAAGGGCTATCAAAATTGATAAAGTACTTTAAATAAAAAGCTTTTGTTCAATTATTTCTTTCATCTGTTCAAAGCACACAACTCCAGTGCTTTGACAGACATTTTCTTGCTACTTCATGTGTCCATGTTGGAGAGGCTGTATAAATGTATACAAAGGTACTTACAGGTGTAAATAGTGCTCAGAATGGTAACAAAGAAGTCAATTTGACATCTTGTTCCCCAGAAGACCATACTCTAAAACATTCTAGGATATAAATTCAAAAATCCTCAGAAGTTTCTCACCACAATTTATGGCAAGTCAACTCTGTGAATGTTGTATATACAGCGTAGATCCCTGTGAGCCATACTGCCTCCCTGGATTTTCTTCAAACACTACGAAACAGTAATTTAGATCTTCCTAGCTTCTTTCTTGGAGGCTTTGATTAGTGAATTAATTAAATCTGTTTTTCAGAAGGGATATTAGACAAAACTCCATTATGAGGGTATTGTATTTCTGAAATAGGTTACCCAGAGAGGTGCTGAAATCTGCTCACTTGAAACTTTTCAAGGCTTGGCCGAGTCTTGGCTCTGCTGAAATACTGCTTTTCTTTCCACTGGTGTTTTCTATTTTCCTATGCAAAATACTCTGCTTTTCCCTTGATGTATATATGATGTGTGTGTGTGTGTGTGTGTGTATGTATATATAAAATGTATATATAATATATATATAAAATATGTATATAATGTGTATATATAATGATGTATATATATGTATATATACATGTATGTATATAATGTATATATATATAATGATGTGTATATATATAATAATTTTTGGAATTTCATGTAGTTTAAGACCAGACTTGACCAGAGTAAAAATTTAGTCTAATCATCTGCATTACACAAACTGCAAAATTTTACCAGGATTTCCTGCTGAAAGTTATCCTGTAGTCAACTGGCTGTGTGCACTGTAATGAAGAAATTCAGTCTTTCTTTAAGAATTGTGGGTTGCAGTGAAATCCTAGTAATGTGGAAGGTTGACCCAGCAGAGAATTATCCTTACAGCTGCTAATCTGAAGTTTGTCACCTGAGTTTTTCAACTTTTATGCATTTGTTTCTCTAGTAGCTGATAAAATCTTTCTCTGCACTGTTTGCAATCCAAGTTAAAACAATGTTTAGTGCATTTAATTCCATTAATTCCTATTTATAGGAATTTCTTTTTTTTTCCTCTATGGCTTTAAGATGGGTACAAGATACAGAACTCTGTTATGATTAGTATTGATACAAGTCTGCAGAAGGTTAGTTTAAGGGACATTGTTTCTGTCTAGTGCTGTGTTATGAAGGAGCAAAGCAGAATTCTTGAAAAAGTATTTCAGTACATATGTATTTCAAACAGCCATGGCCTCAGTACATTCCTTGGAAAAAGATCATCAGTTTAGTTAATTTTCTACTCCTCATATTAAGCAAGATTAAATTGTACTCCTTATCTATAGATATTCCCTTTCTAGATTAAAAATCTCTTTGTAGCAGAGAGCATGATTCTTGTTTCCTTATGAAATCACTTACTGTCCCTACAGGTGCTATCAGATAGATAAGACATACAGTTTGCAGAGAAAAATTTTGTGAAAACAATTACAGAATCGCAGAATAGTCTGAGTTGGAAGGGACCCAGAGGGATCATTGAGTTCAGCTCTTAAGTGAATGGTCCATACAGGGATCAAACCGGTGAGCTTGGCATTGTTAGCACCATGCTCCAACTGAGCTAATCTCAGAGGAACTGTTGATTGTTACAGATTAGTAAAAGTGTGTAGTAAAAGTAATGAGAAAGAATGCATTCCAGAATTAAAACCAGATCTTTTCATTCCATATTTTCTCAACCCGCTCAAACTGGGAAATTATTTGTGGCCTTTCCTAATCTGCCTGGATCAAAATGTGTGTAAACATAATTCCTGGTGTGATTCCAAAGATATTGCCAAAATTACCATTTTGAGGACCACCGTGGCCATATTGTTGAGGATATCATCGCATACATTGGTTCACCTAACATGTAATCTACAGTGTGGATCAAACCCAAGGCTGCATTACTGGAGCCTTTCAAGATCCCACAAACCAAAACAAACACTTTGACAGGAATCAGCTGTGCTGTGAAATGTACTGTAATGCTGGGGAGGGGTAAGGACAAATCCAGACATGGACGTGATACCTCCACCGTTGGGGCTGGGATTTACACACTAGAGTTCAGTGTTGTGTTGCTATATCATGGTGGAAAAATGAAAGCTCAATGATTCGCTTTTTCATTGGTTAAGTGCACCGTCATTTGATACCCTGATGGAGAGCTTTACCTCAAGCCGGAGAGGGCTTGAGCCCTGTGAAACCTCAAAGCACTTTCTTTCCATTGTGGGCAGCTCAGTTAAACTCTTATTAAACTCAGCTTTTTCTAATTTTGTAATTCACCTCCAGACATTTGCCTTTGCTCCAAACACAATGTTAGCTGTAGATGTTTGTGTTTGTGGTGCGGCTTGTTTCATTGTTTGCTGTTGTTTGGTTATCCTTTTCTACTGTCAGGTATCAATTAAATATCCTTCTTTGTCTATAAAATAGCTTGCTAATTATCAGACTAATGTTCTTGAATTCAGGATTTAATTGAGATTTACAAGTGAAAAATACCTGTATTTAGGGACATTGGAAGTAATGCATTCTTACTGTAACTTTTGTTTACAGACAGTGATCCATAAGCTGTATAAGTCTTCTGGCACTGAAGACAAAGTTAGATGAAGTAAATTCATTTCAGTATTATTTCTTAATCTGCCAGAATGTGCTTCCCTTTTCCTAGAGTAATAGCCTTTTCAAATCAGTTGCTTGAAATGTTTGAAGTGACAAACTGCAGATAGTAAACTGAGCATTTGTTTGAGTTCATGCTTATTACAGCAGTGTTCTGGAAAGTGTTTGTGCTTAGGCTTTTAATAAACTCCCTCTAGAGATCAATTACCGTGATTTGTCTAGTTACTATGGATAAGAGGTTTTGGGAGGTTGTTGAAATGTTTTGTTAAAGTGAAAGAGTCTTGAATGCTTTTATTCAGGCAGAATAAAAAGAGAATGGGAAGCAGAACACAGAACCTCCAAGGAAATATTGTAATTGAAATGGTAAAAGGACTCTGCAACATTGCCAGGTCTTGTAGGACAATTCTGTCTGTGTGTTTTAGGCTTGTTCATAGGTAGCCCAGAATGTAGGTCAGCAGGGGAAGATGTGTAAGAAGGAGGATAAGCAGTGATAATACTCTTGACAAAGTTTTCTCACTATAAGGTTTCAGTATAATCAAAACCAGTTTAGCATTTGAGGAAAAGCACCATGAAATGGAGTAATGGAATTAGCTTTTATGTTTTTCCAGGAACCTAAACCACATTTCCTGTCACAACTGTAGATTATTAATACAAGGCATCTGCTAAGTTGGAGCTGCCCTAAAATGTGTACGCATGTAATATGTCTGGTTCAAATTTTTCTTGACGTTTGCAATAAAAAACTAAAGCAAGATGCTGCCTCAACCCATCATAAAAAAAAAAAACAAAACAAAAAAAGAGTATGATTTGGAGTACTGCAAGTTTTCAGTACGGTCTCACAGACAGATAATATAATTCTGTTAATTTTGCTGTTACAAGACTGTTGCTGCCTGCATTTTTATGTCTTGCTTCCCTTTCCTTTTGTATTCTGTGGTTGCAGCAATTAGTTTCCAGTCACAGAAGGAAATAAGCAGCTATCTTGAAACTCCCTCTGTTTGCCAGACCCCTGTCATTTAGAATTGGGTGTAGGAAGTTGTCGTCTGATTTTTGGGGTAGTGGTGGTGACACGTATCATAATTTCTCAGGTTGTAACCAGTCTCCCCAGGCTTAAGGTAAAGGGCACAAAATTTGCTAATGAAATGGGATAATCTCAGGAATATAATATCTGGAATATGATTTCCTGGGGGACTAATGCCCTATGCAGAGATTTTTCCACATTAATACCCAGTCTGAAAAAAATATAGATTACTGCATTTTACTGCATTTCCTTATAGGTTGCTTCAACACATACCAAGAATGACTGAGAGCCAGTCAAGCCTGGAAGCCTAGTACCAAGTCCTGGATTGTGAATCAGGACAAGACAACTCAGAAATTCTTGTGTAGTTTCCCAAGTCCTCTCCCAAAGGCCTGTGTGGAAGGGCTCTGGGTGGTGTCAGAGGTATCTGTCCCTGTGTACTACTCCTAGTCTTTTTATATGTGCAACAGTGGGAGAGCATACCTGAAATCCCACTTGGTTAAGTTAGATGGATTCCCAGAGGCCTTGCAGATTGCCATAAATTTCAGCCAAATGTAGCTGAGATAACCTGAGAGCTCTGACACTGAGATCAGTTTTCCAGCCCTCATGTCCCTTCCCTCTATGGAAAGGGGAGCCAGGAAGGATTCTTTTTGATACATTTCTCAGGCAAAAATAAAGCACAAACATAGCAATATTATATCTGAGAGCTGTTTATTGATAGAAGGTAATTGTTCCTACTAAAGGGCGATAGAAAAGAGAACAGAGAGGGAAAAAGATGGAGAAAGAAACTGAAGGTCCTGGGTGCTGTGACTGTGGGGCTAGCGCTGGGTGCTGTGACTGTGGGGCTAGAGGTGGGTGCTGTGACAGGGATAGTGCTGGGTGCAGGCAGTCCTGGCTGGCAGCTTTACCAGGGTAACATGGTGGTGTAGCTGGCTGGGGAAGAAGTGGAACACATGGTTGTCCTGGTGGATGAGCTGGTTTGCGGAAAAGGTGAAGTAGGGCAAAGCATGTATGGGCAGGGCAGCGGGACCACAGGGAGGAATAGGAGAAGAGGAGGGCCAAGAGGCCAAGATGATCCTCTGAGCTAGTCCCCGATCCCTCCAATAGCAAAAATGGTTCCTGTTTTGTCGCAGCTAGCTGGTTTTTTTGTTTGGTTGTTTGTTTTTTGGTTTTTTTTTTTGTTAAGGTTCTTCCCACAGTCCAAATTCATGGGTATTCATCCTTGGGCATCCAAGGATGGGGACATCACTCACGTCCAATTGTGGAAGCCTTCTCTGCTTTCCCTGGGGGCACAACTGCTGGCACATGTACAGCTCTTATAGGAATCCCTCACCTCATGTGTAACATATATTGTGGCATAAACAAAAATCAGATTCATCCCTCTCACCTAACCAATTGATTTTTTGCTAACACCAACCCAATCTTCTTTCTCTCATGCTTGTGGTGCCAGTGGTGCTTGACTACCTTAGCATCGGTCTTTTCTCTGTCCCTTCTAAACAACTCCAATCATTCCCACAAACTGTGCCAAGAAAAAAACAAAACATCCCCCCAGTACTTTAAAGGTATCATTCCCAGTGAAAAATGGAAACGTACTAAAAGAATGGACTAGTTTGAAAGCAGACCAGTGGGAGATCCCAAGTCAGAACTAGAATTTAATAGGAAGATTAAGATAAAGGCAGTAACACAGAAACACTGGCTTAAACTGACAGAGGCAGGATACAATCTGACACCCTGTTGATCGGTGGTAGCAATCCGATTGATTCGTGGCTGCAGTCCTGATGAAATGATAGACGTGGTTCTGTTGAAGCAATGAACCTGTAGAGGGTCTGTCTTCCTCTGAAGGTCCAGTGGTGGTTATGTAGCTCTTGTCCTCTGGGAACCCAGTAGGAAAGGCTGCCTGTGGTCTTCCAAGCCTCAGATTATATCCAGGTAGGAATGCTTGGTTCCTCCCCCTGGGCGGAGCATTTCACAGTGGGGAGATGTAATTTTATGAGTCATGCAGTGAGACTCGATGGCCCATTAGCAAAAGAGAGCCCTCGGATGGAATTATCAGGAACGAATCATGGAAGAGATAAAGAACGCGGCCCCACCTGTTTTTAACAGCTTATGAAGACGGTGATAGAACACATACTTTTGGTTACATCTTGCACTGTAAAATAAAACAAACGAGCAGTTTGCAAAGACTGTCTTCTGCCCCTTTAATTATTGATCTTCATCTTTTTTCATCCCTGGGCCTGTGTGAGCCCTTGGATATGTTATACCTAATTTAGGGATTCTGAGATTAAAGGATAACAGTCTTAGCTAGTTCATGTCTGCAGTGCTTTGCAGGTTTACACCAGAGAGCATCTGAATTTGACTGTGGTAAAAACCCTTTTAGAGTGTAATTGAGTGTCAGTTCACATCCGAGGGAGTAACCTGCCACTCCACCTGTACAGCTGGCTTGAGCCCTGAATATTTTGGCTGTAAAATAACAATTATGTTTTCTAACCTATTTTTTAGAAGCAGATTAGAGGATCTGAATGCCAGGCTGGGTGTTTCAAGGTTGAAACATCTACCGGGATAAAGATTTTGCCATTAGAATTTATTAATAATTTCCTTGGAGGACAAACTAAAACCAAATCCTGCTCATCCATTTCAGATTGCATAAAAAGAAAATATTGTTTCGCATTTACTCTCCAATGGGGCTAGTTATTCTTTATATTTCACCTCTCACATTATAATCCTCTTAAGAGAAAAGAAAGAAGAAATGTTCTCATTAAATTCTGAAATAGGCATTTTTTTCTGACAAGTTGCTCTTCATTTGAAGAAGCTAACATCCAATGATGGTAATTATAAAGAATAAATAAAAAAGCTTTGTACAGAACAATTTACTTAAAATTACACCGTCAAAGAGCTTTTAATAATAACTAAAAAAATTCACTATGTTTGTGATGAAAACACTATTGAAACTGCAACCTGCTTGCTCACCTGGTGGTATTTTCATGTTCTTACTTAATGAACACACTCTGTGTTTTGTTATTGTAAGGCTGCCTGGGAGAGCTGGACTGGTAGCATTGACTCTTTCATCATAGACACAAGTCTCAGTTGAGCAAATCAATACAGCAATATATGGCAACGAAATAAGAAAAAACTTGAGCATGCTTTCAAGTTCCATTAATTCAAATTATTTTCTAGTCTGGAAGCTAAAGGGTCCCTAGTAGCTACACATACTTCTGCTCTCATTTTTTTTGCAGTAGGACCAGATGTTTTGGGCACAGTGCCTCAGGATGAAACTGGATGGGAATCCTCTCCTTAGTAGCTGTGTACACACAGTGCTTGTTTCCCTGTGAGAGCAGTGTGTGTTGATATCCACTGGAGAATGGACTGCTTGGATATATGAGCGTTTCTTCTTATACAGGACAGAGCAAAATCTAACACCTTCAAAATCAAATTGTTCTGGTACCATGCCAGTTCAAACATGAACTCACTTAGAAGGTACACATAGCTAAATGAGGCTCATGTGAACCATTATGAACCTGGACTTTTTCTCTCCAAGAGTAATTTCATCATTCCTGCAACCCCATTGTATAAGTGTTCCTGATGAGATATACCTCTTGGATGTGAAGAAATAACTTCTCCTTAGCAAAGGACTGTCTGTCCAGATGAAGAAAAGCACATCCATACTTAGCAGATCTATTTATATGTATGCAACACTGTAATTTAGAGCTGTATGATGTTCCTACTTGAACACATGAAAAAAACTTCTCTCTCATAACTAGAAAAAACTTGTCTTAGTGGGAAATAATCTGGAGAAGAGTAGTTTGAAGTAGGGAATAGTTGTGTTCTCCAGGCCCACTTCCCTGCCAAAGTGTTATTGAGGGGCAGAAAATGTCCCAGAGAAGTTCATGTCCAATTTTGCTGATACTGTGGTTATAGAATTATAATTGTTCTATAAGGACAGCTGTAAGACTAAAAGGTGTTTGTATCAGTTTGACTGAAGTTCCCTGAGCAATATGTCTGTGTTGACTTAAACAAGCTTCCCCACCCTGTGCTACAGTTCCTGCTATGTACTCTCTCTTAGCTGTAGCATTTCTCTGTAGCTCATTCTACTCTCAGCCTTGCAGTGTGTCTCCGTGGGTACCAGGTCTGGATCCACAAACTGTTGCTGTGTCCTCTGTAAGTTCTACATTACAGCTGGTCTTATCCCTCAGAACAGGAACCATTGCTTTTCTTTTTCGTCTACATCCTTTTTCAGTCTGACCTACTTTTCATGTAATTTTCTATTACAACTACTATCTGGTGTTGGAAAGATACCACTAAGGCTAGAAAAGTTATTGCAAGGGTATCATGTTAATCCAGTCCAGCTCTGGTGATGGTGATTTTGGCTGCTGACACAAGCTGCTGTTAGGGTTAGGGGTCAGAGAGCTGCAGAGCCTACAGCTCCAGGGACACTGTCCCTTGCAACAGACATTGCAAGGGCATCACGGCAAGGTGCCAGTGTTGCTGTTTCCTCACTTTTTAATCTGGGCCATCTATGGCAATGAAGACTTCTGGAAAACTGCCAATAGGGTTAGAGTTGAAGTTAGGATTTACAGAGGAAAATAACCTATGTTTCTTGGACACAGGGACGAGAAACAGCATTGCAAGGGCATCACGGCAGGATACCAACACTGCTGTCTCCAGACTTTAATCTGGGCCATCTATGGAGATGAGGGCCTCTGCCAAGTGCCAAGGTGTTGTTTGGGTTAGGGTTGAGCGAGTAGAAGAGCCTACAGCTCCAGGCACACTGTGGCTGGAAATGGCAATCCAGGCAGGGCCCCAACTTTGATGCTCCTCCATCATTCTAATCTGAACCACCCACGGTGATGTGGACCACAGTCCCAGAGACAAGGTGACATTAGGCTTAGAGACAGGGTTGAGAGAGGAAAAGAGCCTAGAGCTCCAGGGACACTGAGGCTGGAAAACACAGAAACGTGGCAGGGTCACAACATTGCTGCCCCCAGACCTTTAAGATTAAGCCCACGCAAGTGGATGGGAACATAAGCTGCAGGCCCAAGCTTGTTTATCAGTTAGGGTGAAAAACCCTAAAATTCTGAAATGAAAACAAATGGAATGGAATTAAGTAAAGAGCCGTGAAATAAACTGAAACTTAATGAAATTATAGTAGTCTGCAGATTTCATTTAGTTTCATGAAATGTTGAGATTTCATTTCATGAAATGAAATGAGAAATCATGGAATGAAAGGGAAAGGAAAAGAAGAGAAAGGACATAGAATGAAAGGAAGTGAAATTGGAAAATATAAAATTACTTATGAAAAGGAAAATTATTGAAATGCAATAGAATGAAATGCACTGAAAGGAGTTGAAATTGAATGAAATTATACTTATTAAAATATTGAGATTTAATTCCCCTTCATAAAATGAAGCATTTTCATTTCATGAAATAAAATGATATACTGAGATTTCAGTTTTCTGATAATTTCATGAAGTATATAATTTTACAAACTTTTGTTTCATTTTTCTCCACTTCACTCCAATCCACTCTTAATTTCATTAAAATAAAAGAAATCTTGTGAATTCACTGAGGATAAACTGGTCAAGGTTTGATTAATTTCCCTGCATTTCCTGTCATCCCATTGGCTTTTTATTGCTTTCAAATCCGTGCAGAATTTTTGTTTTTTAGCGATTTCAACTCATCAATTTGTTTTCCCATCTTTTTGTTTGATGTCCTTCCCTGCTTTCAAGATTCCTTTGAGTATCATTTTGGCAACTTTTGGGCCTTTTAACTGGATCTCATTCCATCCATATCCCTTTGGTTGTAGTCCCTCTATGTGCAAATTTACTTTTCTTTCTCAATTGCATTTTATTTGATCATATCTTCTCCCAGGGAGTTTATTACAGTTTATTTTCTGATTTCAAGATTTAATTTCCCTCCATGAAAGGAAAGTCTTCATTGCATGAAAGGAAATGAAATCTTGTGAATTCAATGAAGATCACTCAGGCAAGGTTGGGTCCATTTCCCTGCACTTCATGTTATCCCATTGCCTTTTTACTGTTTTACATTTAAATTCATCTATTTCTTCTCCTGTCTTTTTGAAGGACTTTGTTCCCTGATTTCAAGATTTCAATTAGTTTAATTTTGGCAAGTTCTGGTCCTTTTCATTGCATCTCATATTTTTAACTCCCTTGAATTCTTGCATAACTTTGGATAAGTTCTAAGGGATATTGTGTGAAAAAAAAAAACCCCGAAACAACTCTCCTTTGTGTTTAATAGCCGAGTACTTAAAAACTTAGACTCAAACATGATGAACTATCATTCAGATAGTTACAATTAAGGTAGCACAGTTAAACTTCACCTCAGGTATGGCCCCCATACACAAGTGGTCTCTGCATCCATGGTGAGAGCAAGGATGTAAAGCCTTTTACAACAGTCATTTCGGGGGAGGGAAGAATGTGTTATCAGTGAAGAAATCCCTTAAAAGGCTCTGAGCAGGAGCTGTGGTCGGCAGGGCTTTAGCCAAGAAAAGCAGGTTGTGTATTGTTGAGGATGCCTCTGAGATGTTCAGCATGAATTGAACATTGAGCTGCTTAGTTACGATAGTGTAATAATTTATGGTACTTTTTCCAAAATCAATTTTATGACTTCCCAAGCAGAGGAGTGAAGGTCATTTGCCAGCCTCAGAACATGAAGCAATTTCTCAAAGTTATAAGGGATGCATTAAGCATGCACAGAAACAGTAACTTTGTGAATGGCAAGGCTCTCTATGCAAACAGTGTCTACAAAAATGGGGCTAAAGGTGATGAGGAAAAAAATGCCTGGCACTTCACAGCAATTTCAAGGCTGGGAGTTAGAGGAGAGAGGAACCTGTGAAGAGGGGACTCTGTAATGCTGCCAACTTAGTGTAATGTCCACTTTTCATTAAGCAAAGCCAGAAAAGACAAAAAGGGTAAACCTGCAGGTTGTCTCCCTAGAGTCCATAACTCTGTGCTTCAGATCTCCAGACAGAGGGTTCACACTAACCTCAATTGTGTCCTATTTAACTTGGCTACTGGAAGACACACTTGTCTCTCTACTTACCATACTTTTCATATATTTCAATCTTCCAGTTTTAATACTGCTGGTTTGCTACGTGGAGGTTTCTTGTCATACTGGTGATTTCTTCGAAATATACATAGCTTAGCCTCCTATCTGCTGCTGAACTTCCAACCTGCAAACTCTCAGTGGGTGCTGATTGTATCCCATCATTCAGATGTTTCATACAGGGGGCATTACTGCGTGATTTACAGGGGGTAAATGAAAACAAGAGTCTTGAATTAATGCTGTGAGATCTCAGCCTGGGAGAGAAAACTCTAGGGCATGTAATCACCATGAGGACATTATATTAAAAGATAAAACCAGTGAGAAGCCCTGTGCTTTCACCTGCTTGAGAAATCCACTGCTGGGTTAATATATACTCATTTTGATTTCTTAACCCGATGTGAAACCAACGACAATTTGCAAAAAATGGTTGCCTTAAAAACGTGATTTTTTGCTTTATTTTCCCAGCTGCAAAACGCCTCATTTTTCCACTTCATTACCTTTTACAGCCCATACCTTGCCTTTTCCCTATGGCCATGATGAGGCCCTAGAAATAACTAGGCTCTACTCAGCCCTGGTGAAGCCTCTTCTGGAGTGCTGTGTCCACTTCTTAGTCCCTCAGTACAAGGGACACATGGAGCTACTGGAGTGGGTCTAGAGGAGGACAACAAAGATGATTAAGGGATAGGGACATTGCTTATGAAGAAAGGCTGAGGGAACTGGGCTGGTTAGACTTGAGATGACTGAGAGGGGACCTCATCAATGTCTGTCAGTGTCTGAAGTGGGTGTGTCAAGATGATGCACCAGGCTCTGCTGAGTGGTGCCAGGCAGTAGGACAAGGACAATGTGCAGAAACTGATACACAGGAAGTTCCACTTGAATATGAGGAAGAACTTCTTTCTGTGTGGGTGACAAAGCGCTGGAACAGATTGCCCAGAGAGGTTGTGGGGTCTCCCTCACTGTTGGAACCCTGGAAACAGGGAATTTTGAACTTTCTGTGCTGTGAGGCACTAACCCCCAAAAGAACACTGCTTTTGACCTGAGGCCTTAGAGAAGGCTTCCAAAACTGAATGGTAGAACTAGAATCACTGGTGTGTAGCTTGAATAGAAGTGTGTAATATCACATGGTGAAGGATTTGGAATTTGGGGTTTTAGAATATAGTAATAGATATAAAGCAAGATGGAGGTTTTCAGGCAGAGGTTTCTTTCTTCTTCATCTTCTGCTTCTTGGGTATAGGTGGTACTTTTTAATTGGATAGAAAATGCTGCAGCACAGGTCACAGATGTTTGGTCATTGGGTCAACAGTAAAAATAATTTAGGTGTTAGTTTTGAATTGGACAATTAAGCCTTAAAAGACCTTGTAACGAGTGAGATACATCATTTTTTAGCTTGTTACCTAGAAGTGCTGTAGCAATCACTTGTACTATAGATAAGAATTAATAAACATCTGAGTCCAAACACAAAATTCTGTCCTTATGCAATCCTGTGTAACATGCTCTGGGGTGACCCTGCTTGAGCAGGGAGGTTGGACCAGATGACCCACTGTGGTGCCTTCCAACCTCATTCATTCTGTGATTACATAATAAAGAGTTTTGTAAAAGCTCACCTTGCATAGAAAGACAATAGTAAGAGACTCTTTAAAAGGCCTCCTGTTACATGTGTCCTCTTTCATTCTGGATTTTTTTGCTTTAGTTCCTGATAACCACATCTTAGCTTACCAGATAAGAAATGGAGACTTTGACCAAATGGCATTTGAACTTTACAGTCAAAACACAACATTTTCAACTCAGGTACTATGCCAGCTTCAGAAGTGATAGAAGTTTAAAAAGGGGACCTGAACATCTATTAGGGGCAGATTATTTTCTAGTGATGCCTGACCCAGTCTGCAAGATCTCTGACCCTCTGTTCATGGAGGCATGGGAGGAGGACACTCTGCAGCCAGCCACTCTAGAAATGAGTAAGCACACTGCAAACCTGCAAACAGAAGAGATGCCCCTAATTTGTACCAAGAAAACATCTCTACCATCACAAATTATCATTCTGCCCAAGGCTGATTTTTAATTTTGGCCTCAGAGAAACCTGCCACATGTACACAGAGTAACACTGCTTTCTTCTCAAATGGCATATGCTTTGAAGAGGCTGCCAGGCCTGTGTAGTTGCTGATACACAGGGCAAGAGACATAATACTCATTACCTCCTTCCTGATCAAATGAAAAGTAGGACTTTCTGCTGCCATTTTTTTCTAGAGTTTTTGTTTCCAGATTCCACTGCTGCCAATCAGTGACTATAGGAGTAGTAGAACTTGCTTTTCATTCATGCCATCTAAAATTGTGACGGTTGTGTCAATGCATAGGTGATATTCAGCAGCTTAGTTTACAGCTACTCTTGCAAATTCATTCACTGAGACTCACCATGCTTTATTATAAAATAGCTTGAATAAGGGTGGGAACAAAATAATCATCTAATGTAGAAGTCCAGACAATGAGATCTTCCAGCTGGGGCTGTTGTCAAGTTTGTCAGTGTTCCTCCTCGCTGGGCTTGGCAGTGACCCTTGTGGAAGGGTAACTGATCACCTGGTCCATACAGGGCTTTTGAATGTCACCCACCATGTAACTAGTGGTAAAGGTGTCCTTTTCAGAGTAACCCGATATAAAATCTGTACCTTGTTGTACCTATTCCCTTTTTGCAGCTGGCATACTGCTGGTGTTATGCAGCCATCTAGAGGGCCTGGTGTCTGTGCCGACTTCAGACAGGTGGCCAGAAAATACAAAACTGCAGGAAAACAAGCTCTGCTGACCCTTGGTGGCTGTAACTCAGCTGCAGTGCTTTGGAGATGTTTTTACAAGTTCAGGACTGATGTTTTGGTGCTGTTATGCAGTATGTTGTCAATTTCTTTTGGCGTGGGGGAAACTACTAACTAACCTAATGAGGGCAAAAAATTGGGGGAGCAATGTCAGCAGAGAATAGCATCTGAGCATCATGGAGGAGAACATCCCTAACCCTGAGATTTTACAGCAGTTCCACAGAGCAAATGCAAACCATACATCTAGCGGCTATCACAATTGACACCATAAACTGAAGGTGAGTCATTCTCTGACAAAGAGAGTCAGAAAGAAAAAAAATGGGGGAAAAGGCAAAGATAATTCAAAACTATCATAGGCTCTGAATTATGACTATCATAGGCTTTGAATTATTTTTGATGTTAGGAGGTGCACGTGTGGTTCAGATAGTGAAGACAACTCCTTGTACTGATGAGACTGATAACTGACTGGAGCAGACTGGCTGGAAAATGGCCCAGTGGAAAAGGATCCAGGGGTTCTAGTTGACAGCCAGCTGAACATGAGCCAATATGTGGCTGAGTGGTCAAGAGGCCCAATGGCATTCTGGCTTGTATCAGCAATAGTGTGGCCAGCAGGACCAGGGTAGTGATTGTCATGTACTGGGCAATGGTGAGGCCACACCTTGAGTGCTGTGTCCAGTTCTTAGCCCCTCACTACAAGTAAGATATTGAAGCACTGGAGCATGTTCAGAGAAGGGCAGTGAAGCTTGTGAAAAGTCTGAAGAATGAGTCCTGTGAGGAGCAGCAGAGGAAGCTGGGGATATCTACCCTGGAAAGATGATGCTCAAGGGTGACCATATCACCCTCTTCAACTGCCTTGAAAGGAGAGTGTAGCCAGGTAGAGGTCAGTCTCTCCTCCCAGGCAACTCTTGACAGGACAACAGGACACAGCCTCAAGCTCCACCAGGGGAGGTTCACGTTGGACATTGGGAAGAATTTCTTCATGAAAAGGGTAGTTAAGCATTAGAACAGTCTGCCCAGGGAGGTGGTGGAGCCACCCCTCCTGGATGTGTTGAAGAAATAACTTAGTGCTACAGTTTAGCTGACATGGCATTCAGTCAAAGGTTGGACTTGATGATCTCAGACGTTTTTTCCAGCCTTAATGATTCTGTGATTCTTCCATTTTATGCCTTCACTTGGAGTGTCAGATAGAAGCCTGGCTTTCAAAGATCCACAAAAAGGAATTTGAGGATGCAGCCAGGTGCTCAGGGGAGCTGAAATATTATTTTATAAGTGGAACTTAAAGATCTAGCAAGAAAAGGACCAATAGGATATTAAATACTTCCCTCCATTAAAATATCACATCACTGATCTCAGTAACAGAGAGGGTTAAAAGTCACATGGTGAGAGATCAGATGAGCATAGATTGCTCAAACCTTTGGGAGTGGAAAATCAGTTTGCTTTTATCTCTAGGAACAGTGAGGTTTATTAGCCGTGTCTGCAGTACCAGAAGGAGGAAGCCCTTGCTAAAATACAGGTTGATCTAGGAGAAAGTTGTCAGCACCAGCACTTCCAGCCTTCTACTTTGGTGGTGCTGTTCAGACCTGCTAATTTATCAGATTGCGTCATGATGATGGTAAAAACAGCGTCCCAGCGTAAGTGTGCCTTGTACTCCAGTGAGAGTGGGCAAGAAGGCTCTGAAAGGCTGTTACGGACACCCTGTAGCGGTGTGTGCAGGCTGTAGGTGCGTGTGAGCCCCGTGTGTGTGCACTTTGTAGGTGTATCTACACCCTGTAGGTGTGCATTCATACCCTGTGGTTGTATGCACACCCTGTAGGTATATTTACACCCTTTAGCTGTGTTTGCAGGCCCTGTAGCTCTATATTTACACCCTGCAGCTGTGTATTTACACCCAATAGGTGCATTTACAAACTGTAGGTGTGTATTTACACCCTGTAGTAGTGTCTGTGGGCCCTGTAGCTGTGTATTTACACCCTATAAGTGTACTTACACCCTGTAGATATGTATATTTACACCCTATAGTTACATTTACACCCCGTAGCAGTGTATTTACACCCTGAAGTACATTTACACCCTATAGTTCCATTTACACATTATAGTTAAATTTACACCCTGCAGTACATTTACACCCTATAGTTCCATTTACACATTATAGTTAAATTTACACCCTGCAGTACATTTACACCCTATAGTTCCATTTACACACTACAGTTAAATTTACACCCCGTAGCAGTACATTTACACCCTATAGTTACATTTACACCCCATTTACACCCTATAGTTACGTTTACACCTTGTAGAAGTACCTTTACACACTATAGTTACATTTACACCCTGTAGCAGTGTATTTACACCCCATAGCAGTACATTTACACACTATAGTTATATTTACACCCCGTAGCAGTACATTTACACCCTATAGTTACATTTACAGTGTAATGTAGCAGTGTTTGTGGCTGCCCACACCCCCAGCCGAGCAGGCTGCAGCGCCGCCCAGCGTTCGGCCCGGGGCGCGCAGGCCCCGCAGCTCCGCCCCGTTCGGCCCCGTTCCGCCCCGTTCGGCCCCGTTCGGCCCCGTTCCGCCCCCGCCCTCCCTCCGCGGGGCGGGCGTCACCCGTGAGGGGCCGGGCGGGACCGGGCGTGGGTGGCCCGTGTGGCGGAGCGGCGGGAGCGGGGCCGCCTACTCGCCTGTGGGTGTGGACGCCTCCGCGTCCGAGGCCGCGGCTGCCGCTCCCTTCCTCTCCCGGCGGCACAGCCCTCCTCAGGTAAGGGAGCAGCGGGCGTGTCCCCTCCCCTCCGTCCTGCCCCGGGTCCCCGAAAGCAGCCGGGGTCCGGCCTTGGTGCTTTGCCCAGCGTCCCGCCAGCCGTGGTCCGTGCTGAGCCCTTGGACCCGGGGCCTCTGCAGCCGGCGCGGCCGGGTACGGCTCTCCTGCTCTCCCGGTGGCTGCGGGCGGAGCGGGGCCGCTTCCGAGCCGAGCCCGGCAGCGCGGGGTCGCGGAGCCGTGGTGCCCGTGCCGCGTGTCCAGCTGCTCGGTGCCTGCCTGCCCTCTGCCAGGAAACCGCTCCCCTCCTCTCCTTCCCGCAGGGAGGCGGCCGGCGGGAGCAGCTCCCGTGCCGATGTTGCTGCCGGCCTGGGAACTGTGCCTCTACGGGCTCCTGACCGTGGGCTCCCACCTCTACGCTTTCTACGAAGCGCACCAAGTGTCTCGAAGTAAGTGTGCGATGTGGGCGTGCTCGCTCGGGCGTAGCTTCCCGCCCGTGGCTGGCGAGGCTGTTTGGTGTGACTTCTCTGTAGTTGGTTTCTGCTTTGTTCCTGTACGAGGAGCCACTGTGTTCTTCCCAGCTGCCTACCTGCCCTATGCGAGGAAGCAGTAAGCAGGTGCCACCTGGGCAGGGAGCTTTCTCCCAGGGTTATTTTGCCTTTGAGTGCTAGGAAGGCTCATGGTGATGCTGTCCTCGGACGTGGAGGGAAAAGACGAGGGAAACCTCTGAAGCTCAGCTACTCGGATAGGGAAAATTCAGCAAAGTTGGGTTTGAATTGTCTTGTTTTTCCTGGCTAGTCACCAACAGCTCCTTGCGGGTGGGTGGTTCACAAGCAGCTGTGGCTTGTGATGGTACTTGTAAGGGGGTCTGAACCTGGAGAGGCCCTAGGGCAAGTTGTTATTCCCTGCTTGGAGCTCTGATGCTTCAGTGCTGAGTCCGGGACTCAGCAATGGTTGGGATTGTCTGTAGAGTTTTGTGGTCTGTTTATTTCCAAACACTTACCTCTACCTACCAGCCCGTTGGCAGTAGCTGCTATGGTGGCTTGGTTTGCTGCTGTAGAGCTATGTATTGCCGAGCAAGGGTAGGATTTTAAACAAATTAAGTACAATTTATAGATGAAAAGAAGCAGTGTATTTATGTATATGTATGGAAATAAAGGTTGCATTATAAAAGTATAACAAGCTAGAGAGGCTTTGCAAGGAATGTATATTGTTTCTTATTAGGTTTTAATCAGCAAGGTTCTTCATTAATGACTCTACCTGACTCTTAAAAGTGCTCAAGGGAAGAACAGAACTGCTAGAAAGACATTTGCAGAGCAGTGGAAGGAGTGCTGTGTAACTGGGTACAGAGCTGTGCACTTGTGCATACAGCAAGTCTTCTGCAGAAGTGGCAAAATGTGGTGGCAGTGGGCTCTAGAGGCAGCTTCTCTGAGCAGCTTTACACTGTTTTGGCTGTACTGGCCATGCTCGGGTCTGTGTCCCCCTTCTGCTCCAGTGGGAGAAGCCAGGCAGTTCTGAAAAATGGCAAGTGAGGGTTAGTGCAGGTCTTGTGTGGTAAAGGGTGGGTTACTGCTGCTGTCTCCATTGCCAGTGGGAATCAAAACACTGGTTCTGGGGAATTGCTTTGCTATTACTCTGGGGGCCACCCACCTAGTGAGCAGTGATGTGGTGACTTGCCCTTCCCTGGATATGGGTATCCTCACTGGTGGAGACCACATGGGAATATGTTGTTCTCGAGCAGCAGAGAACTCACCCCTGGCTCTTCCTGCTGTGGCTGCTGTGTCCTTATCCAAGGTTTGCTCTTCCCTGCAGAGTATGAAGCTGCAATGGACAGAAGGTTTGGGCTGGAGCCAGGGACTCTCTTTCAGGGGCTAAAAAAGGTAGGAGGGGTGACAGTGTCTCGTTTTGTGGCAACAATCGTGCCTCCCTGGCCTTTGTGCATCCAAACTTCTGATTTAGCTTTAGAAGTTTATAGTAATATGCTGATTTAGATATTTATATTTAATTTTAGTCTGATGTTTCTGATGAGGAAGAGAAATTGGCTAGGTGTGTCTGGATCTAAGAATCATGACCAAAGTTTTGTTCTTTTTCTTGATCCCTGGCTTAAGTGTTTATCCTTTGCTACATCTCTATCTTACTGTTTGGCCTTAAAACTCTGATTAACCTTGACACTTCCTGCAGCATTACCCTCTTTTTCTTGTTACTGGGTGATTTGGATAACGTTTTATGTCAATGAACCTGTTTTTCTCTTGGTTGGCCTGTAGTATAGCATAGAGGAGAACAGATTTTGAGGTGTAAGGCCTTAAAGAAACACAGTTGGTATTAAAAAAACCCAACAAAACAGTAAGAAAACTGAAGTCCTCTACCCCAAACCAAAAAACACATCCCAGTCATCCCTTACTTGCAGTTCTTCAAAAGGTTGTGAGGTCAAAATAATGCGACTAATCTTGAAGATTGCTTACACAAAAGCAGGAAGGCATGTCTGTGGAAGTGTTTTTGGTGTTTAGGCCTGCCATCACTGCTGGTAATGAACCTTTGAAATGTGCTTTTTAGAAAGCTTTAAGGCAGCTGAGATAAACTTTTAGTGAGGCTTTGTATTGGACATGGAATTACTGGCTGATCCCTCTTACCCACTTTAGGTAAAAAATCTCATGCCACAGCTAACTCCAGCTGACCTAACTCCATCTGATTGCAACTTGGCTTTGCTGGAATGGGGAGTTATCTTCCAGCAAAGCACTTTTCCACTGAAGTTCTTGGTTTTCCAAGGCAGAGAAGAGTTGCTCTTTGAATCCCTCAGGAGAGCTGAAGTTGCTCAGCTTCAGCATCAGTGTGAGGCTTAGGAGGCACAACACCATCTAAAGCTTTGTGTTCCTGAACTTTGCCCCATTGGAAGTGAAAATAATGCTGTCTGAATGCTGCTAGTGATCCAACTGGATTGCTGAAGTGGTGTTCCTGAGATGTGGGAGTTCTGCTGGGTACCACACAGCTGGTGTATTACAGGAGTATTCTTTTGTCCCTTATGGCCATATACTCATAATGACCAGTTCCCTTCATGCCACAGGACCCCATGGACTTTGAGTGGAGCTACTGGATTGAATGGGGAAGGGAACGTATACTATGGCTTCTGGCTGGTCACCTACTGGTATCACAGATGTCCAGGCACTTGGTGGAGAAGGTATGTAGGGATTTTCTTCATAGTAGGGAGTTTCTGATGGATTTGTTTACTGTGGACATGGGAAGCTTTGCAGTGAGGCCACTGAGAGTAAAAAATCTCATTCTGTGGTGTAAATTTTGTGTGAGGGTTCGTTGCTTTAATGTTTGGACACTTCATCCTCTAACCTTTACAAGCCTCTGCCTTGTAAGCCATTAAACAGCATTGTTTGACTTGTACACATAATAAGGGTGCAGCAGTTCCTTAGTGAGGGAAGGTATGTAAGGTGATGGTTACTTGGGTTTTGGCATGATTGCTAAATGATTGCATGACTGTGGGAAACAATCTGTGTGTGGTGTCACACCTGCTAGTTTGGGGAAAGAAAGGAAGAAGTTATGCTCTCCCTCAGATTAGGGAGGCTCTGGTTTTCCCATGATGCTACTACAGAAACACCTTTCCTTTCACTTTCAGGGATATGGTTGGGTTTATGTGTTTTTTCATGTGTGTTCCTCATCTTGATTGCATTTGTCTGTACTTCAGAACCTCTGTAGGCAGCACAGGTATTGAGTGTCTTTTTTCTTTAGAAATAATTAAACTAAATATTGTTAACTTTTTCTTTTTCTGACAGTATAAACCATGGTGCTTAATGGTTTATGGAATGGCTGCCTGCTGGTTGTTACTGGGAGTCAAGGGCTTTGCTGTCATTTTGTTACATGCAGCTATTTCCTTTGCTGTGGCTCAGTTTCAGCTGTCACTCCTGACATGGTTGTGCTCCCTTATTCTTCTGTCCACTTTACGCATACCAGCGGTGGAGGAAACCAAGGTAATATGAGATGGACTAATTAAGCATCAAATTAATTATGGTGATGGTTGTATGTAATGGCATGTATTTCTATGGCAGCATACTGTCCGTTCAGTTGGTATAAGCAGGGGTTGGTTTGAGAAATCGTGAGCAGTAGCACTGCAGTGACTCATGCTGGAGCTTCTCCAGTTAGAAAAGTCACATTTGTCTCTCCCAGTGGTCAGTGCATTGGGATCAAAGTATGTCCTTTCATGTGTGAGTGGTATTCAGTAGTAGAGTATGATAATACTTCACCAGTGCTCTATTAAACACATGTGTCCTGGTTTGAAAGACAGGTGTTTGCTGAGGAAAGTAGAAGCCTCCCTTTGGACTGAAAAATGTGATCCTTCCTTCCTACAGATTATTATGATTTTGAAATTAAGAGAGCTCTCAGGCAAAGATATGGGGATAGGAATAACAGTTCTTTACTAGTATAACTAACAAGACAAACAAGAACAACAACAGCTATGAAATTACCCACAAACAGAACAGTAACTCAGTCCCAGTGTTTTTTGGCTGCAGGCACCTTTTCCCTGAGCTGCAGTTCCTGGTGCTGGGGGTGGGCGGGTCCCGCAGAGCTGCAGGAGGGCTGGGGGTGATGGCAGAGCTGTCCCAGGGGGACAGAGAGAGATGGAGAGAGAGAGCCCTCCGCTCACGGTGTGGGTCCCGATGCTCAGCAGAGTGCTGGATGGTGGAAGGTTACAGTGAGAAGGCAGCAGGGCAGGGTCTGACAGCAGTGAGGATGGCTCCCGACACTGGGATGGCAGAGATGGGGCAGAGGAGGCAATCGTCCTTCTCGTCCGAACTCCGCGGGGGAAATAGGGCAAGCCAGAGCCTTCAGCTTCCTCTTCTGGATGTTTGAATCTCGCGGGGTTTCTCTCCTCTCTCCCCTCCCCCTTGCCACCAGGGCCCAGTCAACAGGTATCTTAGCATGACAATGGGGAAAATTCCACAGAGGGAAAAGGGAAAGAACCAACCCCCAATATTATCCACCCCGAATTTTCCCCTACCATCATGTTACATCAAATTAAAATCTTCAAATTATAGACATCCATACAGTTACAGATACAGGCACAGTAGTGTACGTAGTTCACCCTAAAACGAGGTCTCCTTGAGGTATGCAGCGGGTCTTTCCATCCCTTTGCATCACCCACCAGGTACAACCTGGTCCTTGAGCGAAAACCACCCCACGAATTGGATTGTCTTTGCTGGAGGCAGAGTTCACCCAAACAGTTTTTCCTAGCATACCTCTCATATGCACCACTGGAACCTTGTCCCCATCTGGTGTTCTCAAGGGCTCAGACTGGGCAGGGCCTGCTCGATTAGTGGAACCTCAGGTGTTCACTAACCATGTGGCCTTTGGCAGATTAATCTCCCAGTTTTTGAAAGTCCCCCCACCCAGTGCTTTCAAGGTGGTTTTAAGCAGCCCATTGCACCGTTCCACTTTCCCAGCCGCTGGTGCGTGATAAGGAATGTGGTACACCCACTCGATGCCGTGTTCTCTGGCCCAGGTGCTTATGAGGCTGTTCTTGAAATGAGTCCCATTGTCTGACTCAATTCTCTCAGGGGTACCATGTCTCCAAAGGACTTGCTTTTCCAGGCCCAGGATGGTGTTGCGGGCAGTGGCGTGAGGCACAGGGTAGGTCTCCAACCATCCAGTGGTGGCTTCCACCATGGTCAGCACGTAGCGCTTGCCTTGGCGTGTCTGAGGCAGTGTGATGTAGTCAATCTGCCAGGCCTCCCCATACTTATATTTGGACCACCGCCCCCCATACCAGAGGGGCTTCACTTGCTTGGCTTGCTTGATGGCAGCACACGTCTCACAGTCATGGATAACCTGGGAAATGCTGTCCATGGTTAGATCCACCCCTCGGTCTCATGCCCACTTATAGGTAGCATCTCTGCCTTGGTGACCTGAGGCATCGTGGGCCCATCGAGCCAGGAACAATTCTCCCTTGTGTTGTCAGTCTAAGTCTATCTGTGACACCTCTATCCTTGCAGCCTGATCTACTTGCTCATTGTGTCGGTGCTCCTCATTAGCCTGACTCTTGGGGACATGGGCATCTACATGACGGACTTTTACGGGTAGCTTCTCTACCCAACTGGCAATGTCTTTCCACTCATCAGCAGCCCAGATTGGTTTTCCCCTACGTTGCCAGTTAGCTTTTTTCCATCTTTCCAGCCAACCCCACAGAGCATTGGCTACCATCCATGAATCAGTGTAAAGGTAAAGCTTTGGCCACTTCTCTCTTTCAGCAATGTCCAGGGCCAGCTGAACGGCTTTGAGTTCAGCAAGTTGACTTGATCCACCTTCTCCTTCAGTAGCTTGTGTAACCTGTCGTGTGGGGCTCCATACGGCTGCTTTCCACTTCTGGTTCATCCCCACGATGCGACAGGAACCGTCAGTGAAAAGAGTGTAGCGAGTTTCATCTGTTGGCAGTTGGTTGTATGGCGGGGCTTCATCAGCCCGGGTCACTTGTTCTTGTTCCTCTTCATTGGCAAGACCAAAATTTTCACCTTCTGGCCAGTTTGTAATTATTTCCAAAATTCCAGGGCGATTTGGGTTTCCAATACGGGCGCGCTGTGTGATGAGGGCGGTCCACTTGCTCCATGTGGCATCAGTGGTGTGGTGGGTAGAGGGGACCTTCCCTTTAAACATCCACCCCAGCACTGGTAGTCGGGGTGCCAGGAGGAGCTGTGCTTCTGTGCCAATCACCTCTGAGGCAGCTTGAACTCCTTCATAAGCAGACAAGATCTCCTTCTCTGTTGGGGTGTAGTTGGCTTCAGACCCTCTGTAACTTCGGCTCCAGAATCCCAGAGGTCGGCCTCGGGTCTCACCAGGTACCTTCTGCCAAAGGCTCCAGGACAAGCCCTTGTTCCCGGCTGCAGAGTAGAGCACATTCTTCACCTCTGGTCCCGTCCTGACTGGGCCGAGGGCTACAGCATGAGCGATCTCCTACTTGATCTGGGCAAAGGCTTGCTGCTGCTCAGGGCCCCAGTGGAATTTGTTCTTATTCCGGTTGACCAGGTAGAGAGGGCTCACGATCTGGCTGTGCTCAGGAATGTGCATTCTCCAAAAGCCTATGGCACCTAGGAAAGCTTGTGTTTCCTTCTTGTTGGTTGGTGGAGACATCACGGTGATCTTATTGATGACCTCAGTGGGGATTTGGCGCCGCCCATCTTGCCACTTTACTCCCGGGAACTGGATCTCTCGGGCAGGACCTTTGACTTTGCTCCTCTTGATGGCGAAAACCAGCTCCCAGCAGAATCTGGATGATCTTTTCTCCTTTCTCAAATACTTCCATTGCCGTGTTCCCCCACACAATGATGTCATCGATGTATTGCAGATGTTCTGGAGCTTCACCCTTTTCCAGTGCAGCCTGGATCAGTCCATGGCAGATGGTGGGGCTGTGTTTCCACCCTTGGGGCAGTCGGTTCCAGGTGTACTGCACGCCGCTCCATGTGAAAGCAAACGGAGGCCTGCACTCTGCTGCCAGAGGAATGGAGAAAAATGCATTGGCAATGTCAATGGTGGCGTACCACTTTGCTGCCTTGGACTCCAGCTCGTACTGGAGTTCCAGCATGTCCGGCACGGCAGCGCTCAGCGGTGGAGTCACTTCATTCAATGCATGATAGTCCACAGTCAATCTCCATTCTCCGTCAGACTTGCGCACAGGCCAGATGGGGCTGTTGAAGGGTGAGTGGGTTTTGCTGACCACCCCTTGGCCCTGCAGCTCACGGATCATCTTGTGGATGGGGATCACGGCATCTCGATTTGTCCTGTACTGCCGGTGGTGCACTGTGGAGGTGGCAATTGGCACTTGCTGCTCCTTCACCTTCAGGAGTCCCACTGCAGATGGGCTCTCTGACAGTCCAAGCAAGGTGGTCAATTGCTTAATGCCTTCTGCCTCTACAGCAGCTATTCCAAAAGCCCACCTGAGTCCCTTTGGGTCTTTGTAATAGCCATTCCTGAGGAAGTCTATGCCTAGAATACACAGTGCCTCTGGGCCAGTCACAATTGGCTGCTTCTGCCACTCCTTCCCAGTCAGGCTCACCTCAGCCTCCAGCAAAGTCAATTCCTGTGATCCCCCTGTCACCCCAGCAATAGAAACAGGCTCTTCCCCCACATGTTCTGATGGTATTAGGGTGACCTGTGAACCAGTATCAACTAATGCCCTATGTTTTTGTGGCTCTGATGTGCCAGGCCATCGGATCCACACCGTCCAAAAGACCCGGTTTTCCCGTGCCTCTCCCTGGCTAGAGGCAGGGCCCCTCTAGCACTGGTTATTATTTCCTTCCTGGACATACATGTTGGAGGTTCCCTCAAGGGGATCTGACAAATCATCCTCCCTTTTGTAATACCCTGCATCTTGGTTATGGGGAGTTGAGGCTACCTTCACTTTAGTGGAGCTCTCTTGGTTAGTGTTTCCCTCCCTGAGTTGACACATCTGTGCTGTCAACCCAGAAGTGGGTTTCCCATCCCACCTTCTCATGTCTTCCCCATGGTCACGCAGAAAGAACCACAGGTCAGCTCGTGGGGTGTATCCTCTCTCCCTAGCTGGGGGACGTTGGGCTCTAACTGTGGTATCCGTGACTCGCACTGGTGCTGCACTGACCTTCTTCATCTCCTCTTTGAGTTCCCTAATCACAGCAGAGACCTGAGCCTGCATTGGGCCATTCATTATACTCTCAAAATTTCTGAGCTTATTGGCAACAGAACCCACTGTCTCTTGGTTGTTGTCGACATTAATAGCTGCAATGAATGTGGTGTATTGAGATGGCCCCAGGTGTGCGAGATTCCACAACATCTGCCCTGTGCACCTGACCTTGTTGGGGTCATCGTCATGTTGTCCACCTCTCCCAAAGAGTATCTCCAGTACTGCCACTTCTCTCAGCTGTTGGATCTCCTCCTCAGCGGTCTTCCAGCGCATTCTATGGTGGTGCTCCTGCATTCTCTCTCTATGGACAAACCTCTCTCTTACACTCATTAAAAGCTGCTCCCAGAGGGAAAGGGGGCCTGGTTCCCTTACGAATATGTGATCCACACCTGAGTCCTGGGCCAGGGGTCCCAAATTCCTTGCCTCAGTACCATCCAGTTGCACACCTGTACCCATAAGGTCCCAGACCCGCAGTAACCACGTTGTAAAAGCCTCACGGCCCCTTCGTACAACATCTTTACGCAGATTACGGAGACTCTCGTACGACAGGGACTCTGTGACGATCTCAACCTCTGACTCCCCTGCTGGTTGTGAGGGCCCTGCTTTCTGATCCTTATTATCTAGGTGCTTTGTTTTCACCTTAGACTTGCTAGTTTCCACGGGGGCAACTGCTGCTGGCTGTGAGTGCCCTTGCAGTTCAGCTAGAACTTGGAGAGATGTAACATTTGTGGATTCCACTGCTGCACCATCAGGTTCTCCCTCTTTAAGGCAGGGGGAGAGTTTCTCAAGTGCTGGAGAAAGGTACTCCTTCAGCATCTGGCCCATCTCCTTCACTAGAAACCCCACCCACTCTGGATGGTTCCTTTCTGAGGTGAGCTCTGGGGCAGAATCAGGCTCAGGGGCAGCATCCTTAACTTCTGGGTCAAGGTCAGGTTCTGGGGCAGAATCCTTAGTCTCTGTGGCAGGGGCAGGGTCAGGCTCTGGGGCAGAATCCTTAGTCTCTGGGGCAGGGCCAGGCTCTGGGGCAGGATCCCTACTTCTTGGGGGGTGTATCAGGGTTGTCATCCAAGTCAATCTCCCCTCATCTCTGAATGTTAAATAGAACAGGTTTACAAGGCCTATTAGCAATGTCAGCCACTGTATGATATCATTACCACTTAGAAGAGATTTGAACCCTTCAAAAACTGGTGGAGCAGACCCAAAAAACTGTAAGGGGTTGGGACAAAATTTTTCCTGGTGTCATATCCTCACAGTATGTACCATTATTAAAGTAACCCCAAAAACATACAGTTAAAGTGTGATAGCTCTGGATCCATGTACCCACCTTCCAGAGGAAGTTAAAAATCCATGAATTTCTCACGTTATCAGCCCACAAAATGAACTGGATAATAGTTAGAGCAGCCTGAGTTATAGGACCCATGTTCAAGTAAGGGATTGCAAATGGGAGAGATAAAGCTGTGGCCACATGGAGCCCAAACCACGGTAAGCTGGACAACATGATGCCACCTAACACAAAACTGAGGTAACTCAAGAACTGTTATTCCTTTTTCACCCCTTCCTCTCAATGCCCTCGGGCCCCACGTTGGGCGGCCAAAATCTGTCCTGGTTTGAAAGACAGGTGTTTGCTAAGGAAAGCAGAAGCCTCCCTTTGGACTGAAAAATGTGATCCTTCCTTCCTACAGATTATTATGATTTTGAAATTAAGAGAGCTCTCAGGCAAAGATATGGGGATAGGAATAACAGTTCTTTACTAGTATAACTAACAAGACAAACAAGAACAACAACAGCTATGAAATTACCCACAAACAGAACAGTAACTCAGTCCCAGTGTTTTTTGGCTGCAGGCACCTTTTCCCTGAGCTGCAGTTCCCGGTGCTGGGGGTGGGCGGGTCCCGCAGAGCTGCAGGAGGGCTGGGGGTGATGGCAGCGCTGTCCCAGGGGGAGAGAGAGAGATGGAGAGAGAGCTCTCCGCTCACGGTGTGGGTCCTGGTGCTCAGCAGAGTGCTGGATGGTGGAAGGTTACAGTGAGAAGGCAGCAGGGCAGGGTCTGACAGCAGTGAGGATGGCTCCCGACGCTGGGATGGCAGAGATGGGGCAGAGGAGGCAATCGTCCTTCTCGTCTGAACTCCGCGGGGGAAATGGGGAGAGCCAGAACCTTCCATCTGCTCTTCTGGATGTTTGGATATCGAGGGGTTTCTCTCCTCTCTCCCCTCCCCCTTGCTACCAGGGCCCAGTCAACAGGTATCTTAGCATGACAATGGGGAAAATTCCACAGAGGGAAAAGGGAAAGAACCAACCCCCAACAACATGTCATTGGAACTCTAATCATGGCAATTCAAGTTACTGGGTTTAGGGTTTGTATTCAGTAGATACTCAGTTAAGCCTGCCTGTAGTTTTTGGTGACTGTGACTTCTGCAGGGAGGGAGACTTTCCTCCAACACTTTGATTTGTACCAAATGAGTTACTTGCATCAATTAGCTCTAAGCAAGCTCAGTTTTCCTCTTCCTCTAGTGGCTTTTCCTGTGTAGTAGAGATATGGAAAAACTACTGACCAGTTGTGAGGGAATGTCCTGTTGTATTTTATTGGACCAATGGGAAAAACTGGATGTTTGTTATAAGGATTGTTGCCCTGATGTTCAGGGGAGGGGGAATGAGTATGTAGAATCTCATGTGGCATGGTCAGTTTTGTGATTTGCTCTGGTGAGGAGGACTGCTGCAATACAAATTGTCAGGCTACATTTGCTGATGTTTCCAGGTTTTTTCGTGGTCATAGGCTTTTATTGTTGGCAACAAGTGTGATAATAAGTGTCAAAGAACCAGTAAATGCTCAGTAACACCTGTTCCAGCCTTAAGTTTTCTCAGGAGGGACTGATTCTCTTTACATCTCTAGTAGTCCCTTGGTTATCAGCTGTGTTGTGGTTTGAATATTGTAGTGCTGGACTAAATCTGAGGTAGATGATGTTTCATTTCTGTAAGAAGAGCTCTCCTCCTGTCCTAGTTCTTCACAGCCCAACATGTTTCTGAAATCAAGCTGTTGTCTCTTTATGCTGGCTGCAGTAGCTCTGGAGGACCTTTCTCTGTCGAAAGCCAGTGCTTGTTGTTCATGTATTTAGTGCTGTTCACTTCAGATTCTCATTCCCGCTGCTATTGGCTTTAGTTTCTTCCTGCTGTTGCTGACCTCAAAAGTTGAGATCTGAATAGACATTGCTGTCTTGCCATAGAGAAAAACACAGCATTGCACCATCGTGACCTGGCTTTGTTTTGTTTTGCAGAGAAAGTGGTATGACACTGAAAATGAGTATTATCTGCTGCTCTTCACTGTGTCTGTCCGCTGCCTCTTCTGCACTAGCTTCAGCCTGGAGTACTGCTGGCATGCACCTACCCAGAAGTCATCCCACTCATTCCCCTGGATGCTGGCATATGTCTTTTACTATCCTACATTCCACAATGGACCCCTCGTGAATTTTGATGAATTCAGTAAGCAGGTAACAGTGGTTGTTCTTTGGGTGTCTAAAGCTGTCTTCCACATAATGATGATAAAATCAACATAATACTATAGGAATGTGACAATTTTGTGTGTCTCATGAGGAATTTTGTAATGTCCTGGATATTGACTTTTTAGGCAAACCTGTCTCCCCAAGTTCTTCTTCTTCACAGGATGTTCTTGTCTGACATCAGGTCCATCCCTTCAGCCAGGGAACCAGTGACATGCTTTGTTATATTTGGAGAGTGTTCATAATGTTAGCATGCAGCTGCTGGACTGTTTTTTTATTTTCTTCTTCATCAGGTGAAATAAAGCTAGTATTTTCAGTATAAGCTTGCTATTAACTCTGAAAAAGATTTCAGAGTTGCAGGAAGCTGGCAGATTGTATTGGGAATTCCTGAAAACTCCAGTTTTCCCCTCATGTTGATGTGAAAACAGGTGATGACTTACCACGAGCACTTTGCTTCAACCGAGCAGCTTGTTTAAAATATAAGACCTATGGATTTTACATGATGGGGAAAGTCCATGTTTTCATCCTTTATTGCTTCCCATATTTTCTTACGTACTTGAGTAAGAAGTGGTATCACAACCTGTTACATCTATAGTTAAAATTATTGTGTCAAAGCGGATTAGTGAACATTTCAAACCATAAAACTGCTTTTTCAGTTTATGCATAGAAGCCTAGGGATTGCTTGCTTCTGGTTATATTTGTGAGTTTTCTGTTGAAGCCAAAGCAAATACTGGGCTTTCTGAAACTAGATTCTGGCGGATCCCTGAGTAAAAAGTTCTATGGTCATTTTTTCCACTTGCTTTGGAAGATGCAAGGATGAATGTTACCTTGGGCTGGATATTGCGGGAAAAGTCTGCATAGTCTTGCATAGAAACTCTTTACTAATTACTGTTTTGTAGAAATTCTGGAGCTGGAGACAGTGAACTGCTGTATGGCCCAAAGAGTGTAATACCAGTTCTGGCAACTGGCTTCTCTGCCAGGCAAAAATAAGACACTGACACTAGGTCACTGGCCTTGTTGAATTTTTGGGTTGAAACAAGGCAGAGCAGTTCTACACATGGGTTTGAAGGCCTGTTTTGCAAATCCCTGTGATAAAATGGTGGTCTCCAAGCTTTCACCTAGCTGATACAAAGGAGCTCCAAATGAGCGTGTATGTTAATTACACTGTGCTTGGGACTGAGGGCCTGTGCAGATGAGTTGGTTACTTCTCTTATACGTGCATTTTTGGTGGCCAGTTAGAGACTGGGAAAGGAAATGTTGCGCACAATAATAGATGTATAATGCATGACTTAATTTTTAGGCAATCCTGTGTTTCTGATTTTTGATTCTATTCTCTTTTATTGTGGAAAGGTGGTACAATAATAATATGCCAATGTGCTTACTGTAGTTTAGAATTAGGAGCCTCTTGAGAAGCCTGTCAACTGCAAACTTTGCCTTATCTGATATTTAACTTGCACTTCCATTTTCTCAGCACGTTCTATAGGTCTTGCTGACTTTGGCAATGCTGTGGGAGAAAACTTAAGAACTGTCCAAAAGGAATCAATTCACTGCAGTTGGTAGAAATTGGAGGTATTTTAAGAGTAAGCAGTCATTGTTCCTGTGTTTGGAAAGGCTGCTTGGAAAGCCTTCTTCTTCATAGCTGTAGTTTCTTTAATTTTATATATTATCTCCAGAGGTCAAGTTGCAGGAATTAAAGTCTCGTGTCTGGATTCTGTTCAAGTTAACGACAGCTGGCCTTTTTTACAACAGTTTAGTGCAATGTGCCTTCACATTTGGCTTCTTGTTGGTTTCTACTGCTTACTAAGATTGAGAATGGAGAGACCAGTGTCGCTCTAGAGTGCGTCAGGAATTTCCAAAAAATGTAGTCAAAAGATCCCAGAATGAATTTTTTGAGAAAAAAGGCCAGTTTTGTGCCAGGTAACCTCTTTGGATTTCTTCTTTAGATGAGGAGACAAGAAGCTTTCAGTGTGAAGACCAATCTCAGCATCTTAATTGTGGGCATAATTCGTATTTTCTTTTGGTGGTGTCTGGCTGAGCTGATGATTCACCTCATGTATATCCATGCTCTCTACAGTAGTGCTCTGCCTTTGGAATCTGCATCTTACTGGGCCTTGGGTGAGTATAGAAACAATAGCAGAAATCTTTCTTCTTCTCCCACTTCAAGAACCCCAGTCTGCATCACTTTTATGTCCATTTGTAGTTACTTAAATGTAGCACATTATAGCCAGCCACTGTCAGAAAGGTGGTCTACAGACTCTTAATAGAACATGTAGATTCTCCATAAGATTAGTTGAACTTATTGAGCTGCTTCCTAAATTAAAAATATTCTGTACTTTTTCCAGCTTAGACTATGTCTCTAAACTTTGGTCTAAAGTGATTCACCTCCTCAAGTCATAGAAGTGGGCACTTAAAAGGAATTTATTTAGTTTGGGGATGGAGGAGGGGAGATGTTGAGAATTATTTTTATCTCCTTGTGATTGGTGTATCTAGTTTGCATTCACATTGAAAAGTAAAAGGACAAAACTTGTGAAAATAGTAGTGGGAAGGACTTGCAAATAAGGTAACCTGAAAGCAGTAGTCAGTGCCTCTCAGTTCTGTTTTCCTGCTTGGCCTCCCCCACTTCTGCCCTGTCTGCAGCTCCCTGATATTTCATTAAAATGCCCAGCTGTGAGGAAAGAGTAAATCAGCAAAAGCTTTAGGTGATGGTATGTAAGCAGCTGGCATATGTGGTTGATTAGGGTTCCTGCCTGTACTCCTCAGCTGTATCACCAGGTGGGAAACAAAAAAAAGCAAAGAAACTGCAGAAACTTAAAAGTGGGTTCTCTAAAAGCCTTGGCTATTCCTGACTTGCAGGAGGTGTCTCCTACACCAGGGATCGATGCATACACTCATACAGTCCTGTCCAGCACTTGCTGAAGCTCACCTGTGTCACCACTTTGTGTGTGTTGGAGAATACTCTTGGACTGCACTGGACTCTGGTCAGCAGAGGGCAATGTGTGCACTCTCTGTGTACCTGTGTGTGCATACATACACACTTGAAACATGTTTTAGTATAGAATTTTTATATCTAAAAAAGGGCAAGGGCAGATGGAGACAAGGAGAGGGAGAGGTTTGCCTCAGTGGTTTGTTGCTTGTTCTACTCCTCACTCAGTCACTGTCACTTTAGAAAGGGGATTCTGAATTTCCATTTTCTATTCTAAATGTCAATTCATTGATGAGTTAAATCTGTTAGCTCCTAGTGCTTCTCTGTGTTACAAAAAGCTGGCTGCTTGATAATGGAGGGAAGGCTCCAGAATTAGGGATGAAATGTTCCAGCTGTGTTGCTACTGGTGGATTCCTCCCTCCCTTCAATACTACCAGTGTTGATTTTATAGGGTGGGGAGAGAGTTACTTTATGGACAGCAGCTAAGTTGTCTGTGTATTTATTTGATGAAATAAAGTGTGTTATCCTAAAATTAAAATGCATTTTGAACAGAGGGTTAGAAAAGGTTAAAATGCCTCAAAACAACAGGAGATGAAAGCATTGTTAGAGCAAATTTGGACTGTAAATATGCCTGATTTCAAATTATTATTGCATTTTTAACTATTGTATTTTAACAAGCTGCTTGTGGAGAACCTGCCTGTAGGAGAGGTGTACTCAAACTGTAACCCTATTCTCACTGAGCTTTGTTTTTGTAATAATGTAGGCAGGTGTTTAAAATACAGTATAAATGAGATTTTGAGCTACAAGTCGGTCACTGTTTTCTGCACAGGTTTTATCACAATAATTATATAGGTTACCTAAGACTCAAATCAGTGATAGGCCACTGCTGTGACTTGTTTTAGGGAGTTACCAATATAGGAGTATGGTAATAGTAATAATAACTGATAATAATTCATTATTAAATCTTACTGGACCCTTATGGATCTTACCATGCTTCTACACCAGTTCTTATACTGAGTCAAACACTCCCCTCTCTTGCTTTGCATGCTGTGTTATTAGAACTAATTTCATCAGATAACTGAGCCTTAAGACCAAGGAAGCAGCTTGCTGTTGACTCAGGAGGATTACCCATGGTATGTAAGCCTTTCTGCCCTGATGGGGTTAGTTCATTTTGGGTTTCCTGTTTGACAACAGCAGCTTCAAAATAGTGTGTAGCATGTACTTACATTGTGATTCCTGGCTGCCCTGGTAGCCTGGTAAACTGAAGGGAAAGGCTGTGAGGCTGTTCTGCGGTTACCTCGAATTAGGGAGCTTATATCTGCTACTGCATTTTTTTATTCTGGGGTAACTTTGAGCAAGGGGCAGTAAATGTGCAGGCAAGTGCAGTGCAGGCAAGACAGCACTCCTGTGAGATTTTGCTCATAGCACCTAAAGGCAATGTCAATCTACTCATGGCGGTGAAGCTACAGTGTGTTCTGTATCACTGTGTGGTGTTCCTGTAAGGTGAGACAACAAAGAAATAAAAATATACTCCAAAACTAAACCCTGAGTTACAATACTTGTTAAAAAATGCCACTGTATAACACTGCCATTTCTGGCCATGTAAAGCAGAAATGCTAAAGTGACCTAAACCAACATTGCTAAGGGCACACAGGTAAAAAATTAGAAAAAATGAGACTGTTACCCAGCAGTAAGGGAAGTATTTTCTCTTGTGTGGATGGAATTCTAGAAGCAGCAATGTACCAAGTGGTGCAATATAACTTTTCAGTAACCAAATATTAGGTCCCACATCCAGAGCAGAATGAGAAATACGGTGGGGCTGTATCCAACTCTATGCCTGTTTGCTATATATGTACGGCTCTTCAGTTTGTGGAAGGGATGTTAATGTCTGAACACAGAATTAATTTAAAGATATCAGCTGTGAATTGCAGGACTGTTATTTATTGGTCCCAGGGAGCCATTGTTTGGAGAATGTGAGCATTTTCCAGAATTCACAAATCATTGTGTGTCCGTTCACAAATGTTTGTGTCTGTGGATAGTTAGCTCTTGACATACTGAGCAATATCAGAGCATTTGTGCTTTTTAAATGATGACTATCAAATGCAGTGTTTATAGCAATTCCATGGTTTTGTCTTAATGCTGCATCTCATTCTGGTAGCATCAGTCAGATTGGCTGAAAGAACTGGGTGCTTTCAGAATTAATGACACAGCAGGAAGACCCATATTCCATGTTAATGGAAGCCATGGTAGTCCATTCTTCTCAGTTTTAACATTAATTTGGAATAATTTTCTGCCTTTACATTTTATACTGTAGAAATGTAGATTTGCAGGCATCAAGGATAAAAACCACTATGAATTCTAGTATCTTGATGAATTGTAGCATACTGGAAAAATAGCTACACTGTGCCAGATCAGGGTTTCATCTGTTCTACAGAGTAGTTTTGGATAGGGTATGTAATGAAGCAAGAGAAAGGAAATGAGTAGAAGACAGGTAGATTGGTGATCCTTTTCAATGTCTGTTCTTCAAGCTTCTGCAGCTGAATGACAAATTCATTGACAAGTGGTAGTGGGGAGCTTAATAGCATTGGTTGAAAGAGCTGAAATTGAAACAAGTGATTTTTTTTCTTTGCTATGACAATGTAGACTATCAGTGGTAAAATTCACTCTGCTGAGGTACATTCTATTGTAGAGAAACTGAAATGTGTGTTGCTAGGTCATTTGTGTGTTAAGTCTGATACTGAAAATGCAGATGTTGGAAGAAGCACTGCCTGTATTTTCCTGATGAGGATTCATATTTATCCTGGTGATTCAGCACCATCTACTTATCTCTGCTCATCTGAGCAGAGCTTCACGTCCATCTGGCAAGGTACAGAGAATGATGAAAGACCGAAGTGTGTATGAGAATATGTTGTTGAATGGAATTGTTGCACTGGATTAATCTGGATCTTAATAGATCCTATAAAATGTGAAAATATATTTTACTAGGAATCTGTGCTTTGTCAGAGGTGTGTGATGTATAGATATACATCTGAGATGTACACACATGATAGAATGTTGTGAATTCTTTGAGTTAATGTATCGGTCCTAACCATATGAGGTTTTCTGTTCTAGTGAAGCATTTACAAGGTAGTGCCAATTAGCTATCACTGTTTTAATTATTAACTAGGCTCTACTACTTCAAAAGGGTATTTTCATATGAGTGGCATGTAAGTCAGTCTAGAATATGATCTGTTCAAAGGTGGAGCCTTGTGGTTTAATCTGGAGTTGCTTGATCCCATGTTTTGTTAGAAGAAGAAAAGTTATATATGTTCTTTGACAGTGAGACCTACAGAGTGGTCTGTGTAAATTGGATGTATAGTGCTGGTTTTGATGTGTTTTCAGTTTTTTCTGATAAACCCACAGATAGGAAATAGTTTTCTGGGTTAATTTTCAGAAGCATGCAGTGTTTTGCTGTTGAAATCAGGGTATCTGTTTATCTAAGTAGTAGTGAAATACTAAGAGGAGTCTGAGATTGTTTTCCATCCTGAAAAAGAGTGGTAAGGAGAAATTGATGAAATACTTAGTGTCTTGAGGTCTGTTTTGAAAATTGGAAATACAAGCACAAATCAGAAAACTTAGATTTATATATTTTTTTCTAAAATATTGAGTTGTTCCCTGTAGAAAGAAATGTTCCTGTATGTTATTTTTCTAATCTTTTCTGTAGGCTAAACTTCAAGATCATATTGGCAATTAACCCACTTCTATGACTACTTTTTACTCATGTGTGTTGTGGCTTAATCCCAGCTACAAAGTGAACACCACACAGCTTCCCACTGTTTTTGTTTCTTGGAGAGGTGGGAAGAGAATTGAAAGAATAAAACTGAGAATTTATGGGTTGAGATAAAGGCAGTGTAATAGGTGAAGAAAAAGCTGCACATGCAAGCAAAGCAAAACAGGGAATTAATGCCCCACTTCTCTGGGCAGGCAGGTGTTGGGTCTGCTCCAGTAAAGCTGGGCTCCTTCATGAATAATGGTTACTTAGTAAGACAAATACCATCACTCTGAACATTCCCCCTTTCTCATTCCCCCAGCTTTTTATGCTAAGCATGAGCACGTGGTATGGGATACCCCTTGGGTCAGTTGGGGTCAGCTGTCCTGACCCCAGCTGTGTTTCCTTCAGGCTCCTTGTGCACCCTCAGCCTTCTCACTGGTGGGGGGTGAGGAGCAGAAAAGACCTTGACTGTCTAAACCCTGTAGTAATGAAAATATCTGTGCTTTCATCAAGACTGTTTTCAGCACAAATCCAAAACACAGCCCCACACTGACCTCTGTGAAGAAAATTAACTCTGTCCCAGTAAAAAACAGTGCAATGTAATAACTCTTAGTTTATTTAGAGAGTCTTTTCCTGCAAGTATTTACTATTGAGCATAATGCTTACAGTATATGTTTTCATATAAGGTTTGGGTTGGAAGAGGCCTTAAAGTTCATCTAATTCGAACCCCTTTGCTCTGGGTGTTCCTTCCACTAAACCAAATGTCTCAAAGTCCTTGGGGTATTCATGGTAGATGTCTTTAAGGCATGTGTGTGCTTGAAAAGCTCTCTGGGTTACTTTAACTTGGAAGACCTGTCTATGCCTTGTCTGAGAGTCCCTTGACAGCACTGTTTAGTCTTGTTTAAGTAATTTCTCTTTGGAACCTTTATGTCCATTCAGCTTTCTCTAAAAATAAGCACTTAGTCTCCAGGACAAGTTCCTGCCAGTACTCCATCCACAGATGGATGTTTCTTTCTTATCCTGTGCTGCTGAAAGGCTGGGATATTTTGAACTTGATGATATGGCCCCAAATTCTGAACTGTTTTAAATGTCTGCTTCATATTAGACTTCTGCCATGTGTCAGTAATCCTTTTGAAATGTGACTGCATATTTATCTCTGTTTTCTAGTGGAACCTGTTGTGGTACTTGACAGAAACAAACATCTACAATCACTAATGTCGTAGGGTCAATGTAACTTCAAAAAGGGTAAAGTTGTGATGTTGTGCTCATAATAAAATTGCCTTCTAAGTTACAGTTGACCATGGCTTTTGGTGTTGGCTTAAGGACAGAAAATGCCAAGTGTGATTTGTAACACCTGGATGCAACCATTTTGTTGCTTGCCTATGAAAATATTCTATTTGTTAACTTCTGTCAAAAAATACCAGTCAGAATGTTGAGAACATGTTGACTAAAATTAATTTGTGTGAATATTCTAATTTATCATGATCTTTGTTTCAAAGCTCTATGAAACTTAGGAAATTGCAGTAAAATGAAAGGAAAATATTGGAAGGTCTATAACTACATTTTTAAAGCACAGGAAAGCTTAGAATTTTTTTAAGGATCGGTAGATGATAAATTGAAAATACCAGCTTCTATAAAAGTAAATTGCTTTAGTCTGGGACTTCAAACAGCTTGACTGTTGAAATGCATGGGATTAAGATTGAGTACTTTAACTTGATACTTTATCTCTTAACACATTCTGTTTTAAAAAAATAATCTCAACTTTGAATCCTTTGAATTAATTATTCTGGAGTAAAGATAGAATCTTTGCAGTACCTTTTCCTCTTAGATGTGTTATAACATACATTTGATACGGCTTGTTTCCAATTTAAAAAAATGCTCACGTGCATGGAGGAATTATTATATCAAACATTAGAGAGGAAATTACTTGATATTATTAATGAATTTGTTTGTTAATTTCATGCTTCTAAATCAGGTGAAGCAGTGTGCTTCTGGCTGCTTTGTGCTAGAATGGAGCAAATGCAAAGCAGCTGGAATGTCTCAGGTGTCCAAGAAGCTTTAAAGCCTGTGCCTGTTGCCAGTGCAGCCCAGCTATTGTGTGGCTGTGAATCTTGCCCTTAGTTTACTCTGTGTGGCCAGAGCTCTCCTGCTGCTGGCATGAGTTTAAGACCACTGAGAACTCAATCTGTGTATTTTGATAGGGACCTTTGTGTTGCTGTTTTTGTGAGTCTTAGAATTGCCACTCACAGAGTAGCTCTCCTGTGTGCCAGGTATGCCTGTGATGTGATGTCTGTGTTTAAGATACCAGTGCTATTGAGCTGCCTGTAGGTTACAGTAATGACAACCTTGATGTGTGTTATTGGAGATGGTGAAAATGCCTTTTTTCCACAACTTGCATATTATGGCTTTGTATCCGTGATCGCAGTCTTTCATCATGATATTAAAAATTGAATGTATTGATTTTTTGGGTCTCAGGGTGGAAGCCTGTTTCTAAATACCTTTCCATCAAGCACAGCCAAAGGATTTAGAATTTTACTACTGCACAGACAGCTGTGATCTTCATAATTGGTTTGTGTGGGTGTCAGTGTTCAGCTCTCCAATGAAACACTGAATGAGAAGGGAATTAAAGCAGAAATTTGGCTGTACAGATAATTTAGCAGTATCTAATGTAGAGCTAATTGGCTAGTATCCAAATTGTGCTTCTGATTGTTTGTTTTCCTCTGGGGAAAAATGTTATTGAATACTTGATGCCTGCTTCCCTGAAGTAAAATAACATAAGCTTCATGTCTCAGTATTTTGTTCTAATATAAATTTTTATCTTGTCTGGCACAACTGTTTCTTATCATGTGTATGGATTATGATATGAAAACTAAAAATGTTGGGTTGTTGTAGTAAAATACTAGCCATGTGTAGGCCAGCAGGAATTTTGCATTTTACATTATTGGTGCCAGAATGTCACTCTAGGTTGTTATACAGTGAATATATAGGTGAATTTTTAATGCTTAGCTTTTTATTGTCATCCATAGTATACTTATTAGTCAGCAGAATGCAATAGGGATGTGTCCCCCCCCCCCTCAGAAATTAGACAGGTTACTTAAATGTTCATGGAGTTGTTCTGCAGTCACATTAAAAACTTTGTCTCCACGGACAGTCTGCTGGAAGGCTTTAAAATTGTGTTGAATGTCTAAAGTCCTTCAGTCAAGTTACATAATATGACTGAGCAGAAGTAGAGCACTGCTATAGAAGGAGGTATAGCAATTGCATTTTTACTTTTTTTTCTATTGAAGTATAATTTTAGTTTCCCTTCTTTGGTGGTGAGATTTTCTGTGTGTCAACTGTCAAGAGAAGTTCACCAAAGTCATTGGATTCTTCTGGAGTGACCTCACCAGCTTCTGTAAAGGTGTTGGCCTCTGCTTTTTACTGTATCTTTACTTATTGGTTGATACCACTTTGTTCAACAGAAAACATTTAGAATATTAGTAGGAATCATCTTCCTTTACAATGCATTCTAAGTTTGTCACTTGCATATATATTTGAATAATAGTAATTAGAATATGTATTTTCATCTCAGATCTGTGTAAGGTGCTGGAGTTTGTGTCATAACCTGAGGCTGTGAGCAAGCACACTGAAAAAATTTCTCCTTTGAAAATAAGGCAGCTACAGGACTTAAGGAGACCTTTGTCTGTGCTTAAAAACTGAAATATGCTTTAAGCATTATACCAAGTGGAGTTCCAGTTTTCTGTGCCCCGGGTGCAGCAGAAGGGGATCTTATAGGGGGTGTTTTCTGGGTACTTGATCTGACAGGGCATGGAAGGTTTGTGGGGATGTCAGGATAATGTACAGTTATAACAACCATTGTTTATGGCTGTTCTGGATCAACAAGTGTAGAGTGGTTGGTTGGGGATTTTTTTTTTAAGAAGATAAATTTACTGTCCCTGTGGTAAGTGTTCATTGCTTATATTGGTATATTCTGATTTTTAGCTCAACATAAGTCAGTTGTCTTTTTTTTCATAGCAGTCAACAGCCACAGTCCAGAGATTTTTGAGAGGGGAACTACAGGTGCTTATCTGTGCCTTCATACTGGAATGATGGTACCAGCATTTTGTATGTGTGCCTAATGTCATAAATGTATGGGCTTTTGTGTGCTGTGTCTCTTGCAAAGCAACAAATATTGTATATCCCGTCAAGCAACAGTACTTGCCTTGGTTCATGGAATAATTGCTGTTTGGAGGTAGTAATTATTAACAGGTTTTTGAAAATGTTTCAGGACTTGTTTAAGGTATGTTTTGTTGTTTTTTTTTTTTTTTTATTTTAGGTGGCCTGGCTCTAGCTCAAGTACTTTTCTTTTATGTGAAATACCTGATTCTATATGGTGTTCCTGGCCTCCTCCTTCAAATGGATGGACTCAAACCTCCAGCTCTGCCTTGCTGTGTGAGCCTGATGCACAGTTTCACTAAAATGTGGAGGTAAGCCATTGTGGCTTTTCAGGCAGATTATGACTGATATATGGCAGTCAGAGCATGCATGTGTGTTCATGCTCACATACATGTTTGCTTTCTTGTCCTTGCGTTTTTTCTTTCGCCCCCATTATTCATCTTTAGTGCTTTTTAAATGGACTTCAACTTGATTGTTACTTTTTTCGCACAGTGGAGGGATAAGGGCAAGTATCTATTTCAGCATTTTCATAATTTCAATGACTAGAGTTAGACTCAGCCTGCCTAGTTAATATACCAATTATTTTTCCAGTTATCTGTTAAATGTTTTTTTTTTTCAGTCTGAGTCTAGACCCCACATTTCAGTTTGAAATCCTTCCAGAGATTGAAAATAAATGCTTGATTAATCACATGAGGAAAGTTGTAGTTACATTTTAACATGTAGAGTCATATGGTAGAGGAAGTCTCGAACACATTAAAAATATTGTGAAGATGGTACTTGTTTATGAAGTAGGATGAATTTCTGCTTTGCTTTTAAGGGAGTTTCAGCACAATATTTCTTCAAAAACCCATGGATTTTGTATCTTATGTTTGCTTTAAATCAGTGGTCACTGAAATATTTTCACTGAAAACTGTCTTCCAGGTGGGTTCTGCTTAATGCTTACTGTCATGGTTTAGTTTGTTTGTTTCCCGGCCAACACACCAAAAATATAATTGTTTGGGTTTGCTAATTGTAATATATTTACCTTTTGTTGTCAAATAGAATTAGGAGTAAAAGTAAAGCAGGCCTAAAACTTAAAAGGGAATAAAGAAAAACTTTATTAACAACAATAATAATAATAATAATAATAATAATAATAATTCAGAACAGATTTTTCAGACCAGTTCTTCTTTCCCCCTTTGTTACAGCTTAACAACATACAGGGACACTTCAGTCAATTCCTTACTTAAATAATCTTTTTCAGCTTCCTTTAGGGAGAGGAGTTTCTTCTTGTTTAGCTATAAAGATCTTTTACCAAGAGAGGAAATAACCAGTTCTCTCTTGACTCCACTTTTTCATGATTAACAGTTGCCCAGGATCTGCTATCATGAATTTCCTCCCACTTCACAGTCTTTTCAGAACTGAGCTGTGGGCCATGTTAAAAAGTCATGGGGTATTACTTTTGAGGATGAGCTACTCAAAGGTAAAAGTTCTCTTTAGCTCACTTCTCTCTCTGTTCATACATTATTCCCAGGAACATAGATCCCCCTCTTTTCATCAGGGCAAGGGATTCTTCAAACACTTTATACCTTGCTCCACCCCCCACTGTCTTTTTTTAATGGCTTAAAGGAATTTTTTCCTGAAGTGCAGTCCACCCCTACAACTTACAAGAAGATATTTCAGCCAACCTCCATGGCGTCTCATTCTTCTTTCCATTTAGAAACTTAGCTTTTACTTCATTGAGTTTAGTGTATTCTTTCTGTTCTCCTTCTCATCCAAGGAAAGATGAAAGTCTGTAAGTCTTATCTGAGCATTGGGAAAAAAAAGTTAAAATCTCACCCAGAAGTTGCAGGGGCTGTGCCAGGCCATGCCGGAGCTGTGTCAGGATCTCAGGGTGCCCAGGCCGTGCTGGGGGGGCCGGATGGAAACTGCAAAGTGCACGCAGAGTAGAAATGGGTGCCAAGGCCGTGTGTCCATGGCTTTCCCCCGGCGCTGCCCGCCCCCAGCTCCAGCCGCAGGCCGGGGGTTCTCCCTCTGCCCTGCCCAGCACACAAAGCCCCGGGGGCTCTCCCGAACCGGGCCCGGCTGCCTCCCCCCAGCCCGTGAGGGCGGCCGGGCGGGCTCGGCCACCCCAGGGCTGCTCCGAGCCGGGGCAGGGCAGGGCAGGGCCCCCCGAGCCACGGACACACCGGGAAAAGGGCTCGGATCTCAGCGATGGGCTCGGCTTCTTTTGGCCGCTGGGGCCCCTGGTTAAAGGCGGGGCCCAGCAGCCTCCGGAGCCCGCTCCTGCCTGGGCCGCATTGGAAGCGGGCTCGGACCAGGTCAGTGCACTCCGTTGAAGGCCGGAAATGCAAGAGAGCTTGCCCCGGGTTTACTTGCTTCAAATGTGATTCACGGAGCGAACCGACTTTTCCAATTGTTTTCTTCAGGCTGTCAACAACTAAACCAGCCTCCAATTGGTCCCATCAATCCACAGAGGAAGTTCTCATGGATAAAAACTTCCTAGTGTGCCCTCCCCCCAGGGTAAAACCAGCACACTTACTTTCTGTGTAAGAGTGGGTTCACTTGACTTTTCTCCTCCCTTGTTTTCCTCTGCACTATCCAATATTCCTTCAGGCTGTGGGATTCTGTGCCCCAGACTTCTAAAAGCATTTTCCTAATGATTTAGACTTGTCAGTCTTTTAGTTCAGAGGCTTCTCTCCTGTTGTGTTAGTGCAGAGCCTGTCAGAATGGTGCTCACTCCGTCTTGTCTCTGACTGCTTTGGAATATGAATAAAGCTTTTAATTCTAGTCATAAAAACAGTGGGCCTGCTGTTATCAGAGTTTTATTGGATGAGATTTTAATTTTATTTTCAGCTTGAAGCTAGTTGTGACAAGAAGGCTTTATAGTTTATAATAGTTGGCAAGTGTAGATCTGATGTATTCAAAGAAATGCAGCATGAAGAGAGTGCAGAAAATAGGTGAATTGTTAAAAATTATTTGAACTACTAACAATTGCTTTGGTTTAAATGCTATTTCAGAGTTTGCACTGAATTTATGACCTACAGGGTTAATATAGAAATCTGTCATTTTTGCCAGGCACTCTCATGAGGATAGCATCTCTTGGCCTGCTGGCCCTTGTAGGCAGAGTTGCAAACAGCAGCAGTTTTTCTCCTTTGTCAGTTCCTATTCCAGGGAATCTGTGTATTGCACTGGAAGTGCCAAGTGAAAGTGAACTTCAGCACAAATCCTAATGACACTGCTGTGCCAGGTAGTTGTAACAGGCCATGAAAAGGTGCTCTGCACCTGCAAATATGTGGGGTGTATCACAGTAAAAATATTCAGCATTCCTTAAAGTAGTCGTAAGTCTTGTACAAAAATTGACACTAATATCTAAGTAAAAAACTTTTCTTTATAGTAGGAAAATCTGTCAGGTGCTAATATTTATCTTTTGCCCAATTATTTAATTTATATCAAGTATTCATTTCTTGAACTAATAAAATTATTTCACAGATTGAATTTGTTTGCTTTTAATGCTTTGTTGCAGTTAATATATACGTGACTTGATTTTTTGCTCTCAAAGCTCTTTATTAGTGGGTTTTTCTGTAACTGCTGTGTTATGGGTCATTCTCAGTTATCCAAAGAGCTTTGTGAATGCCCTGAATTATGATGTCCTTATGCCTTTACAGTTAAACTCTTCAAACACTCTACCCAGAGGCTTTGCAGTCTAATGTGGTGCTTTGGTATGTTGTATAGTAATATTGTGTTAGAAATAGGAATAGTCTTTGTTTCTGAACTATATAACTGAACAAGACAGAAAGCTAGCAAATTATGTGTTTAGCATAAAACAAATGAAAAAAGGGGAAAGTAAATGGCTTGTGTTGTGAGGCCTTATTAAGCATGTCACTGTGCTTCCCTAAAGTTCTACGTGCATGTTTTGATGTTTTGATAGTTTGTAAATACAAGACTTTAACAGGAGAATTCATGACAACTTTATCAGAGTGTGTCAAATTTAAATATTAATAGTGTCATGTCTAGTTTTAAGCTGGTAGAGATTTCTACCAGACTGTGTTCATCAAATGGTAGTCTGGTTAAGCTTATTAAAGACTTCTTAGGGCTATGTTGGTAAATGGAGTGGATTGGAGTTACACCACTCTTACCTTCTGTCTGGCATCAGGGATGCTGCTCAGAAAAAAGTGCTTGTGTATGCTTGGCTTATTCTTCCCCTTCTTGCTGGTATCCACTAGAGAATACTGTCAGAAACGTGTTGGCTGGACTTTCCAAGGCCCAGTATTACTATTTTTGTCTCAAAGCTTTTAGCAGTGCACATTCTGAAGCAAGGAAGGTAAAGCTTTTAGCAGTGCACCTTTTGAAGAGGGGAAGGGAGTCTAGAGAGAAAGACAACACGAATGTCACAATGTAAGGAATGCAAATGTGCTGCTAAGGAGCCTTACACCACCACCTGGTGTCCTTCGAGCATAACAACAAAGCTTTGGATCTGATCTATCCAGACCAGTGTCACTTCTAGTCAGTACATGCTGACATAATTCTCTGTGATACAGCACATGGAGGAGCTTTCAGTCAGGATGGTAAGAAAGATACCACAGTGTGTCTAAAGTTGTCTCATTATTCTCTAGAGCTGAAAAGCAAAGCAGGTGTTAAAAAGCCTAATCAAGTAGTCTGCCTCTCTGTTTATGGTACTAAACAGAAAACCAAATCGTGTCCATTCAAACCTAAAAATAAAAGACTTTAAAAAGTTATCAAGCCTACGATAGGTTCTCCTCAATTCACATTTAATCAGGACATTCGCTAGAGTCAAAAAATTATCAATCTTGTTTGCTGTCTCAAGACAAATACAGGTGTTGAATGCATTACTCTGCTTTCATTTTACTGGGATATAATTAGCTTGCTAAATATGCAGCTGCAGAGCTAATAAATGTATGATAAATGCACTGCTATTCAAAAGCTTTATTGTAGCTGTGAAAAGGAGTCTCTCAGCTCCTGATTTGCGGAGAGGACAGCAGTACTGTGTCACTCAATCTTAGTTTTTAAAGTCTGCTTTACCTTAAGCCATGACAAATTAAAACTTAGTTTTTATTACCATGGTTAAAAGCAAGCCTCTGAATTGTGGAAGAGAGTCAATGTTGTAGGAAACTTGTGCTTTAAAAAAATTAGTCAAGGCCGATGCTTGCCATACACATTCTCAGGTGGCTGGTAGCTGAATTGTGTAGTGCAACTAGAAGTTGTGTTACTGCTGAAACTTGCAAATTGAAACATTAATGTGGAAAAATATCCTAGTGGAGGAGTAATGGTTTGGAAACTACACAAACAAAAGGTAGTACATGACTAGATCCTGTATCACTTTTGACATATTGGTAAATTATCTTGGCAATGTATTCCACAGAGGAACTTGTCAGTTTGCAAATTAGGACAAGAGTTAGCTCAGCTGCTGTTCATGGAAAAATAATCATGCTTCCATGGGTTTTTTTTGTTTTTTTTCCAATACTGTTACAGAGCATGGCAAAAATGTTGAACACATTAGTTAGATATGTTTTGCCATGCTGTAGGAACAGCATGACATAAACCACCCAGTTCTTTCTGGTCATACACTGATTTGAAATATGCAGAAGCATGACATCTTGATGATGTTCAGAGGACTGGGGCACCTTGCCTATGTAAATGGTTTGAGAGAGTTGGGTTCAGCCAGAAGTGAAGGCTCCAGGGAAACCTCATTGCAGCCTTCCAGTACTTAAAGGGTTCTTATAAAAAAGAGGGAGAGATACCTTTTTATGTAGGCAGATAGTGATAGACAAGGGAAAATGGTTTTAAAATGAAAGAGGAGAGGTTTAGATTAGATTCTAAGAAGCAATTCTTTAGTCAGATAGTGGTGAGGCATTGGAATATGTTGCCCATAGAAGCTGTGGATGTCCTGAGCATGGAAGTGTTCAAGACCAGGTTGGATGGAGTCCTGATCAACCTGGTGTAGTGAGAATTGTCCCAACACATGTCAGGGGCATTGAAACTAGATTATCTTTAAAGGTCCCTTACAACCCAAACAATTCTGTGATTCTTCTGTGTCTTTCTACCTTGAAATCTTGTCATTCTTAAATATGCCACAATAGTTTGGAGACAAGTGTGTTGGGGATGAATTGTGCTAAAACCTGATGCATGTTTAATATAGGTTAGTCTCAACAAGGATAGAGGCTTTTCAAGAAGGCAGGCAGAACTAACATATGAAACAAAGATTTCACTGTAAACAGTATTTCATCTAGAATAAAGAAAATGAAGTTGAAGAATGCTGCCAGAGGAAAATAAAATGAAGTGATAAAGATCAGATAATTTTCAACTACTATGCTTTAAGTTCTAGATTCTAGAACTGTATTTAACACCCTGATTCTTGACAGACAAGAGTCTGACATAAGGCAACCGCTGATTTTCTTGCATGATCAAGGGGTGGACTAGGAGGGCTGTATTTTGCATGTACAGGCACACACACTTCTATATGAACAAGTTAAATGTATGTTTTAGAACAGTGGCATCCAAAAATGGCATCTGGGTTATGATTTGCAATAATTTTTCTGCCATTTAGTTTACTGGCCTTATTTACTTTAGGCCTTTACTGGCCTAAAGATTATTTGCCTGACATCAATAAAGTGGTCTTTGTGCAAAGTCTCAGTGAATTGCTTCAAATTATGGATTACAGTCTGCTGTGGGCTTGTCACATACTTGGCTATAATGATGCCACAGAAAACAGATCTACAGATAAAAATGTAAATTTATTTGCATTTGTTTCTTCCTCATCCTGGTACTTTTTGCCTACTTTTACTGTTGATCCTGAAACTTTCCTCCTTCTGGGAACAATTCCTTGTCTGTCTGTCAAAAAGGATGTTGCCAGGGATTTTCCCCTTTGTTTTGGGCTTTTCCGGGAAAAGACAAGTCTGACACTCATGTAATATGCACAAGAGATCACTGTGACTGTATGCAATAATTCTGGAATTATGAATAGTCTGCAAAAACTTACCATCTCTTATTTCTGGCTTAAACTCTTGATAGTACTGTTCAATTGCTTATTAGTTTATGGTGAGGACTGAAATAGGTATTTAAGAAAGGCAAATGGACTTACTGACCTGTAAAGTAATTACTTGAGTGCATTTTCACCTTTGCTTTTTATGGTCTCAACCAGTTTGACATGTACTTTGACATGTTCTTTGGGCTTCTGATTTTTAGTAGTGGAATAATCTTGGGAATTAGCTTGTTAAGTATATCAAGAGAAGAAAGATGCTGAAAAGCTTTGTAAAATGCCATTAAGGAAATTTAAATAAGATCAGAAGTGGAATTTCTGTCAGTGCTTGACTTGGAAAGCTTGCCTCCTTAAATTGCCGAATAGCCAGTGTTTGGCACAAGTTAACACAAACGTAATTGTGTAACAATAGCAACTGCAACTGTGCTGCATGCAGATCTGTGTAGTCAGGATGACATCCCTGCCTCTGGGCTCAGAGTAATTTGCCTTTGTGTGTTTAGGGGCTTGTACTCTAACAAATGGTCAAAGGTTCACTCCTGTTTGGGTCTTGTAGTGTTCTTTTGTAGTGGTGTTTCTGGGTAGGCTGATGGATGGTCTGAAATTGGAGGTAGCAGATTTTCTCCCAAAATTTCTCCTTCCTGTGGGTTTAGTTCTCTGATTCCATGTTGGTAATAACAGCAAGTTGCTGTTGTGCAACCTGGCATTTGGAGGTAATTGCAGGGCAAAAAGGAAGGATGATAGGTTAATGATAGGTCTTGTTATAAGTGTTTGTCACACACACTGACTCAGAGCCAATTGAACATCAACAAGGGGAATTTATTAAGCAAGCGGTAACAAGCAAAAGCAGCGCTGGGTGGCCGGGAGTTAGCACTCCACCAACGGCGTGTACTTTCCTCTCTCAGTCCTTTGGGTTTTATACCCCTTGTTTCTGGTGTACGTGTCCCTTTTGCAATCGTGTCTGCGCTGGCACTGCCTGTTGATAGGGGTCGTACTTTGCTCTCCGGTGGTCGTTGGAATGAAGAAGACTTCTCTTCCCGGCAGAACCTCTGCCTTATCAGTAGATCCTTTTTACACGTTGAACAATGGATACTTAAGTATGGTTAATTAACTCAGCTCAAACTAATCAAGACATTCTTGTGGACTATGGGTGCATGACTTGTGCCCTCTCAGATCTGGTTCTATTCTTTGTTATTTTATTGAACTCTTGGTAGTCCTTCTATTTTAATGAACAATTTTTATGTTGTTTTTATTACAATCCCTCCTTTTCTTCTTTCATAATTTGTTCATTAAATCTTTTTAATTCCTGATAGCTCAATGCAAGCTCTTTTTCCACCTCCTCATCATTTAAGATGTACTCGTATTTAGCTTTAATCAACATCAGGTGAGCAGCTTCTAATCGCCCTTTTACAATTTCTATGACCTTATTAAAGATGCAGGGTCCGAAAGTTAATCCGAACACCAGAAATAACAAAGGACCTGCAGTTGTAGATAGCAGAGTAGTAAGCCAGGGAGAACTGTTGAACCAAGTTTCATACCAGGACTGTTGAGCTTCTCTTTCTGGCTTTCTTTGCTCTAGCCTTTCTCTCAGTTTAGCCATTGTATCTCTAACAATCCCGGTGTGATCTGCATAAATGCAACATTCTTCTTTAAGTGCTGCGCACAATCCTCCTTGCTGAAGGAAGATTAGATCTAGCCCCCTTCGGTTTTGTAATACTACCTCAGATAAAGATTGAACAGATTTTTCTAAGGCTGTGATTGATTCTTCTATTCTAGCTAAATCTTCATCTACTGCTATCCTTAATGTATTAAACTCTGTTGTTTGTCTCACTAGGGAAGCTATTCCTGTACCAGCTCCCGCAGTGCCTACCAACATAAGTGTGGCCACAGTAAGGGCTGTAAAGGGTTCTCTTTTTTGTAAATTATGTTCTAGGGTATTTTGGGCTTGATATACATATTCCTCTGGATGGTATATAATTTTGGGGAATCTTTTACCACTGGGTTAGGACTGACACCCACTAGGTCTTTTGGGGCTATTTCTTTCTTTATTAGTATTAATCCTCCTCGGTCTGTGCCAGGTTCCCAAAACCAAATTCACCAGATTTTCCCAATATTCCACCCTGGATCCTATGGATTGGTTATGTTAAGGTAAATCATCCAACAGGTATTTCAATTTCCCCCTTGCACTGTGCCATCATATCCATGTTTGGGTATTTGACATCCAGGTGGTCCTCACCTGACTCTAAGGTATCTGTCTTGGCCTGCCCCCGGTTCCCAATCAGAGGCAATAGTTTCGCATCCCCAATATGCACAATAGTAATGTCCAGGCCAATTGCAATAACCCCGTCCTGGATTTGAGCTTGGGCACATATAAAAGGCCTTAGATTGTACTTGTCTTTTGTATGTGTTATCAGTCCCTGCTCGAATAATTGAGCTCAAATGTGTTTGGAAGCTTGGGGCTGCAGTTGTAATTGTTGAGTTTATAACTATCGAGTCTTCTATCTGTATCAAAGACCATTTGAAAGGTTGATGCTTGTTCGCATAAGCATCTACTTGGCTGATTTGTATATATATATTACAGCTAAAATTCCCATAACCTGCCAAGAAGGGTGTGGTCCTGGTGGATTTTTATTTTCAATTCCTTTGTGTCTTAATGTGAAATTTTTATTTTTTGCACCCCCCGTCTGGGTCTATGAGTGATTTGTGGGATTTAAAATCCTTGAGGCAGTTCTCGGAACATTTCTGAATTGTTCCAGTCTGTGGGTTCTCTCCTCCACCTTTTCTTATCCCTCTGCCTCGCTCGCCGACTCGGTTGCTTCGAGCCGCGAGGGGAACCATCTTCTCGGCAGCAAGGATATTCTTCAGGAGGGCCATGTCGTTTTTTGTTGCCTCTTTTTATAAGATTCCCAGTTCTTATCCTTCACTTGCGGTGAAGAACACCAGACCCCAGGTACTGCTTTTCTACAATTTCCCTTAATGATTTTAGCTATGAAAGGAACTGGTTCATTAGGATGGAAGCAATAATTTTCTGACCTTGCCCCCCCTTGTGAATACCCTTCCTCTTCACGTAAAATCCTTTTAGTAAGCTCCCGTTCTAGTTGATAGCAATTCTTACAAACGCTGCTAGGTGGACTTCCTCTCTAACAATGGACCCACCACTGTTCTTGGCAAATTTTACAAACAAAACATACAAATGGATAACAACCACAATCCTTGTTCGAGCAATATATCTTGAAATATCCAGTTATCAAGTAGTTACACTTAATTTCGCTGTCCCATTGTACCCGAACTACCTTCACAGTGTTCATTTAAATCCGTTTTAGGGTGACTCTAAGATCTCCTGGAGCGCTGGTTACTTTCCACAGTTCCTCGGAGGAGGGGTGTATAGGTCCTTTTATCCTGCTTGCATGAGTCCAGCCTTTTTCCGCGGTTCTGATGGCAGTTTCTGTAGTGAGTAACACAACATAGGGACCTTCCCAAGTTGGAGTTAACGTATTTTCTTTCTATGTTTTAACCAAAACCTTATCACCCACTTTTATATTGTGAATCACTAAGTCAAGAGGAGGTCTTTGTACCAATAATCCAGCTTTTCTGAGTTTATCACGAGCTTGTGTCAGCTGTATTATGTAATGATTAATTTGTTGATTACTTATCTCGGGATGATCCGCTGGGGCATCCATATTATACGGCATTCCGTAAAGCATTTCAAAGGGGGAAATCCCTACATCAGTCCGGGGTTGAGTGCGTATATTTAGCAAAGCTAAAGGTAAACATTTTACCTAAGATAATTGTGTTTCATACATCAGCTTGGTTAGTTTTTTCTTTATTTCTCCATTTATTCTTTCTACTTTCCCCAAACTCTGTGGGTGCCAAGGAGTGTGATACTTCCATTTTGTCCCCAGGGCTGAAACAATTTCTTTAGCGATTTTAGATGTAAAATGTGCCCCCCTGTCTGAATCTATCACCTCTATTAACCCATATCGAGGGATGATATCTTCTAGCAAAATTTTCACCACTGCTTGTGTAGTTGCTCTAGAGGTAGGAAAAGCTTCTACAAAATGGGTTAAATGGTCAATTATCACTAACAAATGTTTGTATCTCCCTACCTTAGGCAAATCAGTAAAGTCAATTTGAATGTGTGAAAAAGGTCTGTACGCTAAATCCCTTCCCCCAGCTTCCCGTTGTCTCCACTGCTTCTTATTCACCTTTTGACAGGTTAAACAACGTTGTGTGACCTGTTTGGCTAAGTTATACATCCCAATACAGACATATTTAATAGCAAATTGATCTATCAAGGCTTGTGTACCCCAGTGAGTTTTGGAGTGGATGGCTTCCAAAATTCTTCGGGCTACCGGTTTTGGAAGAACTTCGCGACTGTTTGGCAATTCTCGTTTATTTCCTTTTTTCACTACCCCCATTTCATTCAATTTCTGTTGTTCTCTCTCAGTGAATGTGAGTATTTGAATTGGCCCGTGATAATAACAATGCGTCTTAGTGGGGTTCAAACAGACACATTCTATCTTACCTATTTTGGAATCTTCCCAGCAAAGCATACAAGGTAATTTGTTTAAATCTTTTTCACAAAAGGAGCAATTTCTCTTAACTCCTGCAGCCTTTTCTTTTAATACCCTGAGGGCTGCAGCCTTTGCTTCGTGATCTGCTAGGTTATTTCCCCTCACTCGATTGTTTACTCCAGTCTGGTGCCCTTTTACATGGACCACAGCTATTTCAGTGGGCCACCTTAGAGCCTGTAAAACCTTCCTTACTAAATCTTCATGAATTAATCCTTTTCCCTGGGAATTAATTAAACCTCTCTCTTCCCAAATTTTTCCAAAGGTATGCACCACCCCATAAGCATATTTTGAGTCTGTAAAGATTGTTCCTGCTTTTCCTCTCAATAATTTCAATGCTCGCCATACAGCATACAATTCACAAGCCTGCGCTGACCACACAGAATTTAGTGGTCCTGATTCTATTACCTCTAGGGTCTTTCCATTAATTACTGCATAACCAGATTTTCTCCTTTCTTCAACTACTCGGGAAGACCCATCCACAAACAGTTTTTCCCCATATTCTAATTCTTCCTCTTCTAGGTCTGGTCTGATTTTTGTTTGTTCTTCTATTACCCTTAAACAATCATGCTTTAAGTTTTCACTCGGTTCCCCATATAAAAAGTGGGCGGGATTTTGGAGAGAGGTAGTCTCTAAGCTCAATTTAGGAGAAGATATAAGGATCCCTTCATATTTTAAAAGCCGAGCATCAGTTATCCATTTGTCTGCTTTCTGTTGGAGGACCCCCCTTATGTTGTGAGGAGACAAAACATGCAACTCTCCCCCGAAAGTGATTTTTACAGCTTCTTCTACTAACAGAGCAGCAGCCACTATCGACTGTAAACATGTTGGCCAACTCCTTGATACCGGATCTAGTAATTGAGATAGGTAGGCCACAGGCTTTTTACTACCAGCCCAATCCTGGGTTAACACCCTATATGCTGTTCCTTCCGTTGTGTTTACAAAGAGATAAAAAGGCCTTTTTAAATCTGGGAGGCTTAATACAGGTGCATTTACCAACTCTGTCTTGAGAATTTGTAATTTGTCTTCATCTAACTGATTCCACTTAAGTAAACCAGTCTTGGTTAATTTTTCATATAAAAATTTTACTTTCCCACTAAACCCTTCAATCCATTGTCTACAATATCCAAATAATCCCAGTAATTGCCTCACCTCTCGTTTTGTTTGTGGCCTTGGCATAGATAAGATCCCTTTTATCCTATCCAGATCTATCTTTTTCATTCCTTGCTTCAGCCTGTATCCCAGGTATTTTACTACTTCTACAAATTGGAGTTTAGATTTTGATACCTTCAGTCCTTTTAAACTAAGGAAGTTCAACAGCTTTATGCTCTCTTGCCTTACCACCCATTCCTCCTTGCCAGCAATCAACAAGTCATCCGCATGTTGAATCAACACGGCCCCTTCTCCTAACTTATAATCACTTAGTAATTGTTCAAGTGCTTGGCTGAACAAATTGGGGGACTCGGTAAATCCTTGAGGAAGAAACGTCCAGCGAAGCTGCTGTTTTCTATGAGTATCTGGGTCTTCCCACTCAAATGCAAAATAATCCCTACAATTCTCTTTCAAGGGGCACGCCCAAAAAGCATCTTTTAAATCTACTACACTATACCATTGATTATCAGGTCCTAATTGGCTCAACAGGGTGTAAGGGTTTGCTACTATGGGAAATTGTTCCACGGTTCTTTTATTAATTTCCCGTAAATCATGTACTAACCGGTATTTCCCATCAGGTTTCTTAACAGGGAGAATGGGTGTATTAAAAGGGGACATGCAGGGTTCCAACAATCCTTGTTTTAGAAGTCTTTCAACTTCGGGTTTTATCCCCATTTTCCCTTCATCTGAAATTGGATATTGCTTAATCTTTACTGGAATGTCAGGGTCTTTCAATGTCACTTCAAACGGTTCTATCTCCAATCAACCCACAGTGTCGGGGGTATACCAAACTTCTGGGTTTATTTCCTGTTCATCCTCTACTCGCAATGGACATAATTTTACTGTTAATCGTTTATTTTCTATACTAATTTCAATTCCTAATTCTACCATAAGATCTCTTCCTAAAAGATTGTAATCAGCTTCAGGTACCAACAGGAGGGTTCCTAAACCCAATTTTGAGCTGCTTTCAAAAGCTACATCTTTAATTACAGGTACACTAAAAGGTTCTCCCTTCACTCCCACAACTTGGATTCTTTCTTTTGATATTTTACATCCTAAAGGGAGGCTTTGTACTGTGGACCTTTCTGCTCCAGTGTCAATTAAAAACTCTATTTCCTGTTGCTGGGGACCTACTTTCAGCTTTACCAGGGGCTCTGATCTTTCTCGGGTCCCCAGCAAATAGAGCCCCTGACCCCCCTAATCTTCCTTAAATTCTTTCTCATCTGCAATCCTTTTCCGACAATCTCTCTGAAAATGCCCTCTCTTTCCACAATAATAACAAGTCCCCTGGGTACCCTCCTTTTCTCTAGGCACATTTCTGGTTCTAGGAGGGCCCGCCTTTGAGGGGAATCGACTAGCTGTTACCCGTTGCCCCTCATGTACTACTGCCATCATTACTTTAGCCTGCTTCCTGTGTCCTTCTTCCTCTCTCCGGACATACACCTTCTGCGCTTCCCGCAACAATTCATCTAAACTACGATCATGCCAATCTTCAATTTTCTCTTAACTATTTCCTGATGTCAGGCCAAGATTTTGCTACAAATTGAGTTTTTAATAACACTTGACCTTCTGGAGTATCAGGGTTCACCCCAGAATATAGTTGAAATGACCTTCGGAGCCTCTCTATCCATTCAGTAGGGTCCTCATCTTTCTTTTGGCTTTCACAGAAGGCTTTATTTACACTTTGTCCCCAAGGGACAGATTCCCGGATTCCTTGGATTAGGATAGTTCTTAAGTCTGCCATATGGGCTCGGTGCTGTGGATTTTGCTTATCCCAATTAGGGCGTTGCAATGGCCACTTCACATCAGCTTGGGGACCTGCCTGGTGGTCCCTGTCCCACACCCACATTCCTGCTGTTCTGATCATTCTCCTTTCCTCAGAAGAGAACAGAATTCCTATGATAGACTGCATTTCATCCCACGTATATATATTGGGACCCAAAAATTGATCAACCCTTTCCGCCACCCCAAGGGGATCTTCTAGCAAATGTCCCATCTCCTTCTTGAATTCTCTAACATCTCCAGAATTAAGGGGCACTTCTACATAGCCTATGCCCGGTATTTGGGCAGGCTGCCCCTGTTGTCCAGCATTTGGATTAGGGATCATCCCCAGGCCCACTTCTCTTAATGGATACAGGGTTGGACCTTCTCTATCCCTCCTAGACTGGCTGCGAGTGATCCTTTGGTTATCTTCGGATCTTAACTCGTGGTTCCCCAATTCTCGTTCCCCGGATTCTTCTTCATGATCTGACTCTAGGACTTGTGCCTGGGGAGGTGAGGGAACTGGGAGAGGAGGAGCTATGTATGGGGGGGGGGGGGGGGGAGGGGGGGAGAGCAGTCGGGACCTCCTCAGATCGTTTAGATTTCTTTTTCCCTCCCCAGGTGTTTAGGGCAAACAATCTAGTCCAAGTTTCTTCCACTATCCAAAGGGCAGCATATTCACTTTCTTCCAGGCAAAAAGGTTCTTTAGAGTTTACAAAAATATTTAATGCCTGGCAAATCCAATCTTCGGAACTTCCAAATACTGGCCAAAACAGATTATCTCCACGGATCTGTTTTCCTCCCCACACCTCCATACAATAATGTATCATTTTGACCTTATCCTTCCCTTTCCTAGAAGGATAATCATTCCAATATTTAATCATCATCATCCCTAACGGACTGTCAGGGGGTATCTGGGGGAGCTTTACTGGGGTCCCCTTACCCATGGGATCAGAGGGCTTGCTTTTCCCCTGTCCCATCTTCCAGAACACCAACAAACACTCACACACACGTTTCCCTTTTTTTGTGGCCCAGTCCCTCGCGGGATTTGGGAACCGCACTACTCAGAGATCCGCACTCACTTCGCCCACATTGGGCGTCTCATTTGCTGTGTCCTGGGATACCCAACCCCAACCGAGCGGATTCCCAAATATACTTACGCTTCCTGCGTCTTCGCCCGGGGCTTCGTGCACAAAGATTATGGGGTTACCGGTTTTCCTTTGCTTGTTACCAATTTAGGGTTCGTCGGTAAGGGTCCAGGAGGGTGGACGCAGCACCAAGGCTGCTAAAAGCGGGGCGCCTCCCTGGTGGAGGTCTCCCACCAGGTTGCCCTTATCCGAGTCACGGCACCAATTTGTTATAAGTGTTTGTCACACACACTGACTCAGAGCCAATTGAACATCAACAAGGGGGATTTATTAAGCAAGCGGTAACAAGCAAAAGCAGCGCTGGGCGGCCGGGAGTTAGCACTCCACCAACGGCGCGCGCTTTCCTCTCTCAGTCCTTTGGGTTTTATACCCCTTGTTTCTGGTGTACGTGTCCCTTTTGCAGTCGGGTCTGCGCTGGCACTGCCTGTTGATAGGGGTCGTACTCTGCTCTCCGGTGGTCGTTGGAATGAAGAAGACTTCTCTTCCTGGCAGAACCTCTGCCTTATCAGTAGATCCTTTTTACACGTTGAACAATGGATACTTAAGTATGGTTAATTAACTCAGCTCAAACTAATCAAGACATTCTTGTGGACTATGGGTGCATGACTTGTGCCCTCTCAGATCTGGTTCTATTCTTTGTTATTTTATTGAACTCTTGGTAGTCCTTCTATTTTAATGAACAATTTTTATGTTGTTTTTATTACAGTCTTTACATGGCAGGTATCCTCAGGAGTAAAGTTACCAAATCTTGAAAAATTTGCATGAGGGAAGGCAGTGAAAAGAAACTCCACATCTCCATGGCAGATGGAAGGAGGGATTCAGCATGAATCACCCAAAGCCTGGTAGAAGCTTGAATGGCACTTCCAGATCTGTGGCTCATGCCTGCTGTGGAAAGGGTTGCAGCAACTGCTTTCCAAAGCTATAGGAAGACCTTATCTGAGGTTCTGTGCCTGGAGAGAGGGTCTGTCTGAGGGTTAGAGCCAGGGTTGCTGGACAAGCCTACTTGTACTATGACCAGAGAATATTATTTTCAGTGCTATGAACGACCTACCAGTGAGCTTCAGAAGATCATGTATTTTCCAGGTGCTTTGTTTTGTATTTGTCCTACAGTTTTAGACAGCTACGTTTTTGAAAGCACTCTACTCCTTCTAGTCAGTGTTTTTGATGGGAAGTACTGAGCAGTGGGAACTGATACAAGAAAAGGAAGGACATGCTTATGCATATTTCCCTTTCCTCTAGAGTTTAGGATTGTCTTTTCTGGTATATTTTTACCCTTTGATATTTTCAAAGAAGGAAGTTGTCCAGTATGTTGTAGACAGTGTATCAGGTAGAATAAATGTCTTTTAGTTACCTAGCTTCTTACTGGTTTTAGATTTAAAAAATATTAATACTGCAGCATTTCTATTCCAAAATCAAAAGGTGTATTTTCCCTACTGTGTTTTAAGGCTGCTATCTTAAACATGAAAAAAGATTATTTAAAAGGATATTTGAACTAAATACAGTTATGCCCACAGTGTTGAAACAGCCTTTTGCTCATGAGTAAAGGAGAATTTTATTGAAAGTTAAGATTGTTGCCAAAGTGTGCAAAGCCCTTGTCTGCAGACTTTAAAACTGTGAAGTGATAGGATTAGGTTTCTTGTCCTGTCTGTACCAGTGCACTGGATCAGATCCCCCATCAGTAGTAAAAATAACAGTATTGTGTCATGGAAAGCTTGTGTGCCTAGAGAGGTAGGTGGTGTGCTTCAAAACACTAGAAGAATGTTAAGTTTTCATTCTTGAGAAGATTTTACATGGTCTCTGAGGATGCTGAGTATGAATCTTGGAAAGTGCTCTTCTTCTTTCTGTTGATATATGAAGTTGAATGTAAGGCAGGTATCCCTGTATGTCCTTGCCCTCTGCAACTCCTGTGGTATTTCTAAGCAGAATGATTTGGTGTTAAATACACAGCCACAGTGTGGAATGACAGCTGGAGTTCAGGAAAGTTGTCCTTAGGCTGTGGAGTTATAGGCAGCCTTTAAATATTGCACCTGCTTGCCATTATCTGAATACTTCAGCTACTCGCCAAAAACTTGGCTATTTAATTTCAGAATTAGTGCATGTTTTTAGTAGTGGAATAACTTGTTTTGAAGTTGAAAAATAAGTCCCCCTGATCTACTGTATTTTTTGTTAACTGTGGTGATACTTAAAGCTGAGTGTTGGTCTGTGATGTTTCCAGCTAAGATATTGCCTGAATATATGAACATTCTGGACTGGTTAGCCATTCTCTCTCTCACTGATGTAGACAAAAGATTTAACCACTTTTGATGTCAGCTGAATTAGTGCATGCTGCAGTTACCTACTGTACTGTACAATTAAATTTGCTGGTTACATTAAAGCATTGAATGGCTCCTTAAATCTCTTCAATAAAGAAAAATTCTCTTACTTTGGAGTGTAGAAAGAGGTCAGGCACCTTAATCCTTCTTGGGTCTAAATTGCATAATTATTGGGAATTTATTTGTGTAATGAATGCACTGTCACTGTAATATGCACTGTCACTGTAATTTCAAGTTGCTGGGGTTTTTAACATTTAAGCTAAGTCCACCTACTGCTCTTCAGCTGTGATGCCCATTCTTCACTGTGTTTGATATGAGCTCTGCATAGATACAAACTATTACTGCTGCTCACATTTGGCAAGCAGCACTCTGCCTGCTCACAACTACTGTAGAAAATGACTAATGGCTGTTAATAAACTTGTTTGCTCTGTTTGCAGTAAGGATAAAGATCTCACAGTAATTGGATGATCACACTGCAGTGCGAGAGTCTTACATGACAAAGACTGAGGGAGAACTTTCCCTATGGGAGCTTGCTGCTAATGGGCATTAGGTTTCATCCACTCTCTATGAGCTACCATAGGCCTTTGAAGAATCGGGGAAGGTATAAAATTAAAGTAATATTTCTTCTGTAGGAGAGATTAACAGAATACAAATGAGACTTCTCCTTTTGAAAAAGCGTTTGCTGAGCTGTATCACCAAGGTCCAACAATTGGATATGTGAGAAACAGAATCAATTTGTTATTTTAAAACCTCTCAAGTAGGCAGACTTGTGTGCAATTTACATAAACAATGACAATGGCTGATGCCTGCTGAACGTTCTGCTTCTCTTTCTGTCTAGGAGATTACAGGGATGAGGAGGAGTCACTGCCTAGAATCATTACAACTTTCCTCAGGCTTTCTGATATAATACAAGTTTGCATTTGAACGGAAATAAACCAAAAAAAATATATTAGGTTGTGAGTTCAATTTGTAGGCTGGAGGCCACTAGCACTGTGAAGTGTTTTTCTGTGGTCCTCAAAAGAGCTTTCTCTTTGTGAGTGTCTTACTGTAGGTTATTTTTACTATGCGGGTTTCCAGCCTGAGTTCCCAGCTAATAACTGAAACTGTGCAGATGGAGCTTTGAGACTTACTAATATTTTCTACTTGGAGGTGAAAGTGTATCTAACAAAATGCACACTAAAGTTGGACTGCATCCTGCATTATATACTGTCCAGAGTCAGTCCAGGTATATTTCTGTTTCCCTTGAAGTCAGTGAGGGTTTTGTGCTGATTTTGATGGTGTCAGGATTTCACTGTGGATTTCCATTATTGTCATGGGTACAGGAAGCCCTAGCTTCTCCCTGTGATGCTATGCAGTAAATACTTCCCAAATAAAATGTTTAGAGCTTTATCTTGAAGTGATCACACATTTGCAGAGGATTCTTTCTATGAAGGTGAATGTTTGTGCATTATCCCTATTGGTGCTACAGAGCACTTACAGCACTGAGCAGGAACCTCTGTATGGAAGCATCCAGCACAGGCACAACACAATGGCAGCTTTGGTTATTCTATTAATGGAGGAAACCAAAAGGCAACTTGGTATGCTGCTGAATCATTCCTGGAAGAAACACAGCTGAGATTCCAAGAGTTTTATCTAAGCATGGAGTATTAAAATTCCTCTGTCCTTAAGCAAATGTCAGGGAATGATAAAGATATCTTAATGTACACACAAGTTCTGCTTATTATTGCTGTAAAAAGAAATTGTTTGTCGAAGATATGACATGAAAGCAATTGACAGTCTTCATATTTTCTCTTTCAAATAGCACAGATTTTTATTTTTACTCCTAGGTGTATTTTTACATTGAAATAAAAGCAAACTGGTACTAGTTTACTGCACTGCAGATGGTGAAGTCAAAGCTTGCAAACAAAAGAGTCCACTGAAGCTTGAGATCTAGGCTTAGCAAGTTCTTAAGATATTGATGTTTACAGGAACATTGAATTCACACTAAACTTTATCATTGGATTGAGCTATGATTTGGTTTTTTTCTGTGTTGCATGGTAAGATGAAGATGCATAGGAAATTATAGGATTTGCCGAATGGTAGGAATGCCAGAAGAGCTCCATATATGCATTTGTTCCCAATTTCACTACTATATCAGTGGGCAGACTAAGATCTGTATGTGGGTGGAATTCACCAAGTGTCTTGCACAAATTGAAAGGCTGATCTCAAAAATGAGAGCTCCAAAAACATCCTTTTATGTGGCAAAAGAGTCCCCAGAAAAATGTTAAAATGTGACTTTAAAGGTTCGGTGTCCAAAAATCTATTTTATAGTTTAGGTAATAGATAAATCCAGATTGTTGTATTGGAATGGGTTGCATTTTTCATTAGACATTTCTGTCTTCATTTAAAAAAACTAATACTGCTACACAATATTCACAGTTTAAGTATTATTTTCAGTTTGCTTACTGTGTTTATCAGTCCTGCAAAATCTTCTGTGACAATTTAATTGTTGTTTTTCTATTTCAAGTTTTGCATCAGCTTTCTAAACAGTGTATTCAAGTATGAAGGCAGTTAGGTTATTTAGAAGAAGAATTGTGCTTTTTGTCATTGAAGAAACAAGCTTTACCTGAAACCTACACCTTCATAGCAAACTTGCAGAAAACTGAATGAATGCAAGCCATGGACAGGCAAAAGTGTCTTTTAAAAATACAGATGGCTTTCCCAGATGCTTATTTAATAATGAAGATGATGGTGAATCAATTGCTAGCAGTCACTGCTTGAAAAATTCTTATTCTGTTTGGTAGGCTGTATTCTCTCCAGGGAATTTGCTTTCACAAAGTTTTATGGCTTATTGAAACATTAAATAATAGTACTTTCAAAACCTGCATATAGACTTTAGTGTCTGCTTTCCTGGTGGTAATCTAACTCTTCAGACAAGTCTCTAAAATTGTTTCAGATTCACATTGCACACTTGTAATTATTTGAAATTTGGAAGCATTCATCTTTAAGGCATTGCCTGCTGAGGAGGTTGCCACTGGCAGCATTGGAATAAACATGAGCAGATACAGGAAAACCCAGAAAAGTAGTTCTGGGAAAAAGGGAAATTCCTTTTACAGAGTCTTTAGGACATCCCTGCTGTAAGGGGTTGCTTGAGAAAGAGGACAAGGAAGCAACTTGAGTGCTGTGTCAGTGAAAGCTGCTGCCATTCAGACTCCTCAGTCTCCAGTGGAAACTATTCTGGTGTGGGAGAGACTCTTGGTCAACAGCTTACTGGCTAAGTGCCACATTTATTTGCAAAGATGGCTAATGGAAATGCTAGTCTTGCAAACATTTCTGCAATTAAATAGGACAGGCTATTCTGAGGATAAGGGAATGAGTTTGTCTTTCTAGTGTCAAGTTTAGCCATGTCTTAAAAGAAAGGGCCAAGAACCAAGAATGCTGAAACACTGCAGCACCTACCTGCTTTTTTAAAGAGATGTTGAATACCCAGAGTACTGAAACTATAATAAATAACCCACTTGTTAGATTTCATCACTGCCATAAATGGCAACCAGGCTGATTTGAAGAGATTTAAGTGTAGTTATATTGTTTGCTCCCACAACGTCCTGTCCTGCTTATAGAAATTACACCATTCCTTCCCACATTCAGAATTGTTTATGTTCAGTGGCAACATGACTGTTTTTAAGGTGTCTGGGATATTTCTGTCTACAGTGCAGTGCAGTCTCTGGGTACACAGTGTCACATTTGCCTGTCTCCATCTACATCACTGATTTTATTTTTTAAATTTTACAAATGGCAAACTGTTTAAATAGGTCTACTTCCCTGAAGGTAGGGCCCAAAGTAAGAACCAGGATGCTGTCTGATTTTGAGTGCTGATGTGCTAACTACTTGCAGTGAACATCTTTCTTAAGTCCATAGTTAGCCAAATACTTCCCAGATTATGCTGATTATGCACACTGCATGATTTGCTGTACTTTGTTTTCAGGAATAGACTGCAGCCCAGCAGTCCCGGGGAGGAACTAAGAGAAAAAAAAGCTGTACGGTTTTCTCTTCAGCACGTGGCTTAAAAATATGGATGTACAAAATCTGGGCAATGGAAATTATTTCAGTTGGTTTCATAAAATATGGCTTTAGTAGGTGGCTTAACTTTAACTTGATTCTTGCAATCTTGGTCATGCGCTCATTATGTAAATTTTTTTTGTATCATTGTGAATCCTTGGGAATGAGATCTCACAATCAAACCTTGTGAGGTCAGGGTCCTTTAGTCATTATACTGGAATCATGAATTGTAGTCCCTAACATAGCTATTGAGTAGCAGTTTTCATCTAGACAATCTGTGGGGTCAAGTCCTTAAATACCATAGGCTGGCATAACTTGGTTAAATGTAAAAGCTGTGTACTAGAGGCTCACAATTTTTGAGGAACCAGCATTTAGACTTAAGTTAAAGGAAGGCAGAGCTTTGTGGGATGTGGGATTGTAAACTATCCACTGGATGCCATGTGCTTACAATTTTTAAATTTTTCCCCATCATCTTTGTTCTGAATGAAAATTTGAAGACAGGTTGTTGCATAATGCATTTAGCTTTCAGAGCAGAAACTGCACATCTGAAATAATTTTGAAAACTCTGCCTGCAATCATACATCTTTCTCCTGCAGGTACATTTTCAAAGATTGTATTTTGGAAAAGGTCTTGGTTGGTTTAGTGTGTGTATATTGTCAGTCACCAGTCTGTAGTTGATGTAGTGGGAAAAGACAACTTTGATTATGAAGGATTATATGTGTAATGTTTTGTTGAATTCTATCAAACGAGAGCTTCCATGCCTAAGAAAAGCATGAAAGTTGTGTAAGAACTGCGATTCAAAACTTCAGAGAAGCGGAATTAGGGGTGCTTTTATAAAGAAAATAGCTATAAAATAGTCTGTACTGTCTATAATGATTATGAAATTGAGATTAAATATATCCCCCCTTTATTATTCCTTTGGATAGTTAAGATTTTGCTTTGTTCTAAGACCATTGCTATTTTTATAAACTACATTTTACTTATTTCTCCAAAATTTGAAATACTATGTCCCTTGACGTTTGGGCAGTGTTGAGAATTTAACTGGTAAATAATTTTTACTCATGTTGCTCAGGATTCTTTTCTCTTGTTATTTTAGTTTTTAATGGAAATGTTTATTTTGAAAAATTATACTTGTCAGATTTCTGAAACTTACATAACTGAGTAATTTCTGAAATTTATGTAACTGAGGCACCCTAAACTGCAAGAACTGCCAGCTAAAACCTGTGTTTTGCAGGGGACTTCAGGATTTAACAAGCTGTGTCAAGTTGGTTATAAACTTTGTTCTAATATAAAGTAAATATGGGGGTATTTTATAGGCAGTAGATAGTCCTGTCTGTGTGCATCTGGCAGGTCTAATTCTGTGCTGACTGTGGGGGACACTGCCATGCCTGATAGGCAGAGTCCTCTGTTGAAGGGATAGCTATGAAATTTTTAATGCAAATACATTTTGATTGTTTGTTCTCTTTTTTCATTTAATGAAGTTGCTTTTTTTCACTCCAAGCTGCAGCCTTAACACTGCTGTACAAACCCTCTTTTACCCCAATTTAACATTTACACCAGAGAATGGAGGGATTAATTGTGTCTGCTAGGTCTGTTTCCATCACTGATTCTCACTGTATTTTCACTTGTTGACTTAATTGCAGTATGTATTTAAATATGAACAAGAACAGTGAAAACTGTGGTAGTGTTTTGTCAAAACCAGCCTCCCATAATGCGTTTTCAGTGTTTATGCTTTGCACAATATTTATATTCACTGTCCCAGGTGTATGTAGACAATATCCATAGCCTTAAGCAATTCCTCCAGTTAGAACTTGTTCAGCTATGATGTTCTTGCTTTTGGAACTAATCAGTGATACTCGAGGTGTTTTAAAGATCTCAGCTGCACACTCAGATGATAATATATAATACTGTCTATATATAAGATATATAAAATCTCAAAATTCTATTGGTCATAGTGTAGTTACATCTTAAAGGACTGCTTACACTGTTCAGAATTCAGCATCTTGGGTAGACTGCTGAAATTTATCAGTACAAAATCAAACTTAGGAATAATGAGCCCTGTTCATGTATGCTGAATCATATCTAGTGAGGCTCTGTTAAGTTTTCCTTCTTTTTATTTATTCTAATAAATTGTTTCTATGCATATTTGTTTTTAATACTTACTAAAAATATTTCCGCAAAATATCCACTAGCTAAAGCTGCTATGAAATAAACTTATAAAACTTTTCTAATAGTAAGTGTTTAAGATACATGTTTATAGAAATAGATGTGCTTTTTAAATAATGTGTTGGAAAGAGTGAAAAATTAGGGAAAGGGTGGCATGTCATGGCATCTACAGCGACCTGTCTTGTTTCCCTCCCTGTCTGAACCCACTCTGCCTCAGCTTTGTCCACCACAATCTCCTTCAGCTCTGATATCTCAAGTTAGCGGGACCATTCACTTTTCAGGCTTTTGGTAAACCAAGCCCTTTGGCTTTTGGTTTGGTGTCAAAAGTGGTGATATTTTTTATGTTCCACATCCCTGTCCACAAGCTCAGTGTGTGTGTCCCATCAGAGACTGTAGCAGGTTTGGTGATTGCCATGGAGAACAGCTGGGAGAACGTGAAAAATCAGCCTGACTGAAGATGTGCAAGATGGCTGTGCATACAGCTCTCTCCTGAAATTGTGCAAGTTTCTTTTTCTCCCTGTCCCAGCACAAACATTCTGAGTGCTTGGTCCTAGAAAGAAAAGGTTTTTATAGCTAAAAATATAGACTGTATCCAGCTCCAATACAGAAAACTGTCTGTACAACACAGAATATTTTAGTGAAGAGAGGGAGCCAAAATACAGTATGTATCCAGGCACGAGGAATGCAGAAAGATAACTGCATGCACTTAATGGAGTTTAATTGCGTAGTAATATAACAGTAATATAAAAGGTGGAATGATTTCAGGAAAGGGTTGTGAAAAATACAGATTTAATGATGACCAGGTACATGTTTCTGGCAGCATGTTTTTCTGTTGCAAGGCAGCTTTTCAGTGAGAAATTCATTGCTCTCCTCTCTACCCTGCTGAGCAAGTAGACTTTCCTTCCATCTTAACTCCTAGAATTTCTGTAGCTTGTTATCTGTCTTCTGTTATCAGGATGCCATTAACTGTCTGATGATTTCTCTTGCTCTTTCAGTTAGAAAGCAGCACACAGCAAGCAGTACTGTTCAAATAAAACTACTGTACTCAGAATGACCAATTAGGTTTCTTCCAATTAGGAACAGAATGCTCAAGAGCTTAGTATGTGCCAAAATGTTTTCTGTGTATGTGAAATATAAGTCCATTCTAGAGCAAGTCCAGTACTGGGACATAAGCCACTTATGTTTTCTACCTGTGCCATTATACACACAGTTAATCTGGGGTTATATGTGTAGTCCTGTTAGGCTGGCACATACTTCAGATAGCAGGTAAATGTCTCAAATCAGCAGATGCCTTCCTGTAGTGTCAAGTATTTTCTAGTTAAGTAGATCCTTTGTAGTGTCAAGGATTTTCTAGTGCATTGTTCATGAGCTTGGTTCTCCTGAGTTGTCTTAGGAGTGGAGGAATCAGAAAAGGGGAAGAAATGCTGACAGCTACTGTCAATGTATGTTGTTAGGGCTGAAGATTTCAGACGTGGTTCTTGTAATTTAATGTGATCTAACTTGTATTTACTGTCAGAAGTCCTCAAAGTTAATTTCCTTGCTGATGTGAGTGGAACACACTTGCAATATCTGCTTCTTGGAAATTCTATATTTGAAGGAGACATAAGGTGTTTTTTTGATGATTCTTTATTGTGGAGAGAATTCATAGCAGTCCCTTGCATTTTAGTGCAGTACAGAGCAGAAAAGGGGAAAGAGATTTCACGGCAGTTTTGTGCAGAGGAACTACCTGCATATGACAGAAAATGTGCTGGTGACCAGGATGCTTACATTATTTCCAGGAACAGTATATGCACACTTTATGTGTGTAGTAATACTCTGAATCTTAATACTTTATTGAGTAAATACTCCAACAATAGATTTGTGAGCTTTGTAACATGCACCTACATCATCTCATATGGTGATCATCTTAAATTTCATGTGTTGTCACAGAAAAGAAATGGTGTGTTACACTTTTGTTCTTTGTTTTTTATCAATTCTAGTAACTTTATATGTGGTGTTATGGTTTTGAAACACAAAACAGTTGGGGTTTTTTGTTTGTACAATACTCAACAGGGTAGTATTTTTTAATAATTAAAATTTTATGGATTTTTTTTTTTTCTTACAGAAGCTTTGATGTTGGGCTGCATCGCTTTCTGGTCAGGTAAGCCACTACTTACTTCGAATTGCACTCCCATATTGCTGTGGTTTAACCTCAGCTGGCAGCCAGGCCCCATGTACACTCATTGCTCACAGTGGGATGGGAGAGGACTGGAAAGGTAAAACTGAGAAAAGTTGTGGGATGACATAACAGTTTAATAGAGAAAGTAAGAGCCACGCTGCGCACAAGCAAAGAAAAACAAGGAATTAATTCACTCCATCATGTGTAATGGTGACGTGGTAAGGCAAACATCATGACTTGGAACATCCCCCTGCTGCTTCCTTCTTTCCCCACTTTGATGTGCCAAGTGTGATGCCATAGGGTGTGGGATATCCCTTGGGGTCACCTGTCCTGACTGTGTCCCCTCCCTCTCTTCCCCTTGTGCACCCCCCATTCTACTCAGTGGTGTGCGGAGCAAAACAGCCCTTGACTGTGTGTAAGTGCAGCTCAGTAGTGACAAAAGCATCCCTGTGTTTTCAACAACGCTGTTCTCAGCACACATGCAAAACACAGCCCCTTAATAGCTGCTGTGAAGGGATCATACTCTATCCCAGCAAAAACCAGGAAATGTATTAAAAAGCATTTCTGTTGTTGTTAGTAGAAATCACTATGTGAATTCAGTATTACTTTATACTTTCCTATGGTAAGTTCTTCTTTTGTCTTCTGTTGACTTTTTAGTTTGAAAAACTTTTAACTATTTGTCTATGGCTATCTACTTGATGTCACTCTAATGAATTTCTTCAGGAAAACATGACTCAGGAAACTTCAGTGGGTGTGAAAACCTTGATTTTTCTTGTACTGGAGAAAAGCTTTTAAAAACTCTTTTCCACTGGTAACTGTAGTACCTTCATACCTTGCAAAAAGGGCTTGAATTTTATAGAAAATATTGGAATGTGGAGGGGAGTCTTAGATTCTCAACAGAAAAACCAATCTATTCAATGCGTGCAATGGACTGTTCTGAAGATGAATAAGGAAAGTGGAATCATTGTTTGAGTGCTTTGATTGATGATATTTAGAGGGATGAAGCAATTAAAGCAGGGCACTTCAGCTAGAAAAGGGAGGTTAATGCATTTGAATTCTGCACTGAAAAACTGTTTTTGCTGTTAAGAGTTTTTTGTGTGGGCAAAGTTGCGGATGTTCACCGTGAATGTGTTTGCCTTAATTGTTTATAAAATGCCTATTACCATCTACCCATCTTTACAAAGAAGTGTAGTGTGTACTGTGAAAGATTAATTTTTCTGTGGTCCTTGGGCCCTTAGAGAATTAATTCTGTCATTTATTTCATCCACTGAAATGTCTGTCAGTGAAGAACTCTACCATGGAAGAATGAATCCAGTATGTATGAGCTAGAGTATACTTTTTGGGTCCTACCATAAGGATCAGCTGGTGTCAGCCTTTCCTTGAGCTGGCTTTGCTGCTGGACTCTTTACTTTAGGCTACTTTGTCATATTTCCTGGATAAAAACTGTCTTAAGCCTTCACACAAGTCCTTGTGGCTTTAATGCAGTGGTTTTTGTCACCAGATATGAGATCATACGAGCCTAGGTCACCAGGAAAATTTTGTTTGTTTTAAGGCCAACCCACTTCTCACAGCCTTTGAGCTGTAGACTTCGTAAAGTTAGGGCTATTTTATGTATTTCTTTCTGTGTAACATTACAACGTTTAGCAGATAGTTCCCTTCACTAAAGGCATAGTGTCAATTTTACTGAATGTACCCGTATTTTAGAGTTCTTAGATAACTGAATATATAAGTTCTGGTATCAGTTCTACAGAATTAGTTACATCTATATTTTGATGTCCAGATTTTGTTTATAAATAATTGTATAAGAAATCAAAATGATCATATTTAAAGATGCTACTTTATCAGAGAAATGCAGTGTCCAAGAAGGTCTTCTGAGATTGTGTACAATTACTTAATGGAGAGTAGAATCATGGTACACATTGACGTACTAAGTTTGAACTCCTGGTAATGCTTCTGCCATAAAATATTTTCATTTGCTCCATACGAGCGTAATAAGATAATATTCTCTCATACAGCATTGCTTTACATCCCAAGAAGATGCAGTATTTAAATTGTATGTTTGTGTGATCTTGGACTGCAGATAGTCATGGAATTGCATGAGTTGACTGTCATCTTTGACTCATGTATGATTTTTACAAAGCCAGCTTTGTCCTGTGCAGTTACTCTTCTAACCTTAGCTTTGACATTTTCAGCCTGTTACCTACCTCTGTTAACTACATCATCTGTTCTCTGTAGCTGTGTTGCTAAGGAGGAAGTAATTTTCTCTTCTCTTGTACCAGAATGAGTTTTGCTTGAGGTTTCCTTAACTTAAAAAAAAAAAATCCTTTTTGAAGGTGGCTTTGGAGTATTAATCTCTTCTATTGGTCTGCCTTGTGAAGTTTGGAAAGTTACTGCCTTTTTTTGCCTTGACAGTCTCTGTTCCCCAGAGTTTGCAGTTCATCTCCTGTATTCATAAAGTATCCATGATACATGCTATACTCTCCTCTTCAGTTTTCATTTCCATGTGAAATAAAACACTAGGAAAGAAAAAAATCTCAACCCAGACAAATGTGAGTTGCAGGAAGCACTGAAAGTCTGTGGGGTGGGATTTGAAATGCAAAAGAAGTTAATACTGTTTTAAGTATAATGACTTGACCCTGCCATGGAGCCAGGAACCCAGTATGACACTTGCAAGCACAAAGTGTGGGGCCAACGAAACTAAAAATAATCTCTGCTAAAAGGACAATCTCCTAATTAAATGCTGATTGGAGGAGTTAGGACTGTATGTACTGTTAGCCTGGTGTACACAGTCAGTGGCTTCCCCAAGTGAAGCATAACACAAAGTATTACAGAGAATTACATAGGGTTTTTTCAGTGTTCTTAGTAAAACATTACTAGAAAATAGTTTCTGTCCACCCATCTATGTCTTGAACTGTGCCTCTGATACTATTTTAGATAGCTTGGAAAAGTTTAAGAATCTCAAATTTTCAAATGTACTATGAATAGGTGCATGTTATACTGTAGAGGCTAATAATGTGTTGTTTGCTGACTTGGACTGAACTGGATTCTGGGACTGGATTTTTAATTACTGCTTGCAAGCTGAAATCAAGTGGTGTCATGGAACTTATATTTGTGAAAGTAAAGTACAATTGAGTATGTGGGGATTCTGGGTTTTGAACATTTGTTAGCTATACCATTATATTTGAGGCAGGGATCTTGGAAACTCAGCGGGGAAGGATTAGTACTTTTGTGATGAAAACCGGGGTTTGGTAGTAGTAATGGAAAATACACTACTATAGTTGGAAGGTTATTTTCCCAATATTTTCACACAATTATATGAAAGAACTTATTCATTACTACTTTAGGGTTACCAAAATTATTAATTATGTATTTAAATCACATGAGTGCTATACACATGTAGTAATATTTTTTCAGTGTGACTGCAGGAAAAACAGCCCTTCTAAATCAGAGCATTCTCAGAATGGAGCAATAGGTCTGTTTTCAGAGTTAAAAATATACAGAAATAGCCTTTAGCATAGCGATTTGGAGGAAAAGAGTAAGAGAGGCTGCCTGTTGCTGTTTGTTCACTGAAGTTATTTTATCTAGGCATTTTATCTAGGCATTTCATCCAGTGCTGACAACAGGGCACTGGATGAATAAAATTATGAACTTGTGGGAATATTTACAGTTCTGATGCCAAACAGTACTTCCTTTAGGACAGCACTGATGAGGACAGTGGGGAAGAATGACAGTTCCTGCAGGCATGATTCTTTTGAAAAATCTCTACGCTTTCAGCTGTGCTGTGCCTTTGAAAAATTGTGAATCATACTCATTTCAGTACAGATCTGGCTTTGAAGAGAGCTGCAGGACCACACACCCCCAGTGTCTCCTAAAGGCATCCATCTGTTAGCAGTGCTCTCAGCTCACCCCATGGTTTGCAATTACTTCAGCTTGTTTAGAGTTGCAGGTTATTTAGGTTAGCATAGTCCTGGGTGCAGAGGTACTCTGAATACAAAACTTGGAAATCACTCACTTTTTTAGTTTTCTCAGGTAAAGCATGGCATAGTTTGCCTCTAGGATCAAAATCTACTGTGTGGTGACCTCTACTGATTTTTAGTTAGGAAAAGGGCACCTCTGAATAAGGGGCAGAATGATCCCATGGTGAAAGAGGGGATTATGGTTCTAACTAAGGCATGATTATGGAAGAAGAATGGAAAAATCTGTTCATCACCTGGCTGAACTCCTGTAATAGTTTGCTGTGGAATCCCATGGAATCCCACATCTTCAAGCTGTCCCAAGCCAAAGAAATCTATGTCCCTGCTTAAAAAGAAACCCAAGCAGATATTTTTATCAGTGTATTGAAGAAAAAAAAAATCCTGCAGAAACAACTGACCAAAACACCCCAGCACACCCCAAAATTTCCATAGTAACAACCCCCCAGCTTTTGAGCTTCCCCTTTCTCTTTAATGTACACAGGTCTTGGAAAGTCAACATACACTGTGGCAGTTCTCTAACCCCACTGCTAGGTAAGCTCAGTGGTGGTTCTTGACTCCAACAGCTGGACACAGATTCTGTGCGAGGTTCAGTGTAACACATGGCCTTCTCTTGGGCACCAAGTACCACTGCTAATGCTATTCTGTCTCTGCTGCTCTTTTGAAGGTAGCTGCCCATAAAATAGCATTGATGATCTAATATGTTGTAGCTGGGCTAGACAGCACAGTATTAATGAGATTTCAGTTTTCTCCAGCAGCATTGATAAAGGTATGCAGATAGACACCTCTTCCTCTGAAAGTGCTAGCTTACCCAAGAGTACATTCTTTTTTCTTTGTTTTGTCAAGAAATTTGGCGTTATGGTTCACTCTGTCTCCTGGATACCTAGTGAGCCTTAAAGCATACACAGCAGTCATAGAATCATACAATATTTTTTTTCTAAGAGGCCATTAAGGATTGCATAGCCCATCCTACCCTGGAATGAGCAGGTACAGCTTCAACTAGGTCAGATTCCTCAGGGCCCTATCCAACTTGGCCTCAAATATTTCCAGGCATGAGGCATCTTCTGCCTCTCTGGGCAACTTGTTCCAGTGTTTCATCACCCTTGTTGTAATAAAAAAAATTCTTCCTTCTCTCTGTTTCAATCTACCCTCTTTTAGCTTGAAGCCATTATCCCTTGTCCAATTGCAGCAGGCTCTATTCAACAGTCTGTCCCCATCTCTCTTATAAGCCCCTTTTAAATCTTGAAGTATTCAGTAGGGTCCCTAGAGCCTTCTCTAAGCTGAACAGTCCCAGTTCACACAACAGTTGTGTGCCCAAGCTGTCTTCTGAAGCAAACCACTTATTTGAGAAATGTTTTCTCAAGAACAAAATCTGTGTATGGTTCTGGGGGTCCTTCACACCAGTGGTTTCACACCAAGGCCACTTGGTTCTGATAGGTGACATAGATACAAGTACACCATCTTTGTCTTGCTATGCTCTGTGCAGTCACCTTGTAGTTCCTACGTAGATTTTACCTTTGGGGTTTTTCTTCTGAGGTTGTCATTTTAGTCAGTATGTAACCTCATGCTTTCTGCCATAAAATATGGCCACAGTGCTGCACTCACCTTCCTTCAGACACCTTGAGGAAAACACAGTGCCCTAAAGAATAATTTCTGCATTGTGTTGATTTGGCTGGTCTGTTCCAAATGAATTTAATCCTAACCAGTATTGCCAAAGCTTTGTACTGCTTTCCCTGAAAGTCCTGGATGACTGGTTGGAGCAGATCTATATGACTTTTATATGTACCTGTGTCAATGGGAGACCCACTGAATAAAAAGGTACTCTTTAGTATAACCTGTGGTATGTCTATGACAATTTTATGTATCTGTCTCATTTTTCTCACTTGGACCAGTGCTTGCACAAGATTATTGAGTAAGCAGAAATGTGTCTGGATGAAGGAAAACAATTTATATCTATCTGTAATCATCAAAGTAATATGGACAGTAAAAACTGCTGATGATGCAAGTGATGCACTGCATCATTCCACTTCAATCTACTTCCTGGGGAAGGATCTAGTGATGCTGGTAACTTGTTTGTCATGTGCAGGTAGGACCACTGGGTGTAGAATATGTGTAACTGCTGTACTTGAATTCTGTTTTGGGTCAGTTCTGCTTCCAATCACTAGCCTTTAAGCAAAGCAAGGAGACTTGAAGGGTGTGAAACTCTAGTAAGCATTGACTAATCTTGAATTCCTGAGATCTTTGTACTCTTCTGGAACAGTGCAGATAAAACCAGTGGAGACAGCAGAAGCAGTATTTTCAGTTAGTGTCCAGCTGTGATACAAGGTTCTGTAGCAGACTAACAAAAAATTGGGCTGTTTCCAGGTAGTGTTACAAAAACATCTCTCTGGAAAAGAAAGCCCACTGAAATAATGCCTCCTTAGCCAGGGAGCTAAGAGGAACAGAAGGTCATTCTTCCCATCTTTGTGAATATTATGATGTAGATGTGGTGTGATGAGCTGGAGACAGCTTTTGTAGGGACTTATTGAAATTTTGTGATTGTTATCATATATTAAGCCTAAATATGTAGTTCTGTTGGTAATAAACATAATTGCAATAATCAATAGATGTGATTGAATTGGCTTTCTGTCTAATTTATACGTTATTTAAAATTTAAAGCATTTATTTAATTTCTGTGAAGAGGTAGTGGTATTAGCTTAGAGAATTCTTACTTTCAATATGGGGCCTTAGGGTTTCTGCAAAAATAATTTTAAAGTTTTGAAACAGAAGAAAATAGCAGCTAATCCATCCATAGAAACCTCTGCATGGAGAAGTTGAAAAATATAGCTCGTTTTGTAAAATCCTGCAGTTACATCCAGCTGTACTGCAGACTCCTGTGAGCTCTTCTTTCAGATGCACTGGAAGTTTTGCAATGTCTGCTGTTGTTTGTAATTTTTGAATGGGTCACCACTGGTCTAAATGTGTTCCTGTTGAAAGCAGTGGTAAAGAGCAAACTGGTATTAGTAAAAAGAAAACAAAAATCCTCAGTAAAAGCCAACAAGCTGGATAGTGCTTGGAATCTTCTAAAATGTTCCAATTTTTAGACCAACATGACCGCTGCTAAAAGTAGGTAATTAAACTCCTGTGGATTGCATTGGGAGGCTCTGTGACTGTTCTCCTGTGTGTGCATTGAGCCCAGCTGTGAACCATACAAGTGACCATGATGTGTAAAATCAGTTGAGGGAGGTGTCTTAGAGTGGGACAGTGTCCAAAATGCCTTGTTTGTTTTAAACCAAGCCAACATTAAAAACTTGATGAAATAGTAATAAAGGCTGGGTGCTAAATTGCTTCAGAGGAATTGCAGTCTCTCAAACACCTTCTCAGAATGAAGCCTTTTATTTTTTTTAAACAGCAAACAATCTGTTGTTATATAATGAATTAACATCGAGCATGTTGGAAAAATAAGGCTGGGGTTTGTATAAACAAAACTGAATCTTTATGTAAATGTTATGTAAATGTGACATTTAACTTAAACTGTTGGAGTGAGGAAGTTGGGATTAACAATGTACAGATCTCATCATGTTTATGTGTTGCAACTTTGAATTAAAACAGTTTGTTATTTTTGTTGCAGGGTGTTCGAGTTAGTATCTATGAGTAAGAAATACACTGTGAAACATGCAGTATTTAGAGATTCAGTTCATGCTGCTTTTAAATAATTTTATTGAGTATTTTAACAGAGCTGCATCAAAGGTTGTATTTCAGTGTATTGGAAAAAAAGTGTGTGCCCAGCAGTGTTGAGCCACCTGTGATTTTATGGATTCTAAGTTTATTCTTTGTGTAGTCCAGGAAGGTAAGTCACAGGAACTTTTTGTCTCTAAGTGTCAGAATTTGGCTGGAGTTTACATGTGATTTCAGTCTGAGGGGCTTTGCATCTTCTATAGGTGAAGCAATCAGTATTTCAGAGTCACAAAGGTGGATATATTAAAAATATTCATTACATAAGCAATATTTTTATGTATTGCATCAACTTCTGCCAAGCACTTATGTTTAAAGTTAAGCATGTGTAAATTTTGATATGACCTAGAGTATAAGTTTACAGAAATCAGCTTAATTTTGTTTACTTTTTGGTCAATTCTTTTTTGTCTTTTACCCTTTTAACGTTGTCTTTTTCTTTCTTCTTGTGATCCATATTTGTACCTCAGCATGCTAAGAGACATGATTACAGCTGCTGCATAGGAGGATGGGGCTGGTGTAAACTTCAGTCTCAAAGTTGTTCTGTGTTTTTAGATATATTGCAGAAAATCTCATGCTCTTCGAATTGTTAAGGTGTAGACCAGAGCCAGAAAAAAATGGGTTGAAAAGAGTACTGTTTTCTACTCCAGCCTCTGGTAAATAAGCTGTATGCAGCTCAGTAAATTACATCGCAGCCAGCACACGCCAACACACGACTGAATCTTTGTGGCCGGCCCTGCTCGCTGCTCTGCGCTTGCTGTCCATCTCCCCTGCCGAGAAAGGTCCTTGTGACGAACCTCCCGCCCTGCGTTCCCTGCCGCGTGCGGGAGAAAATAAATCCCTCAGTGCCGATGGCTTTCCCCTTTCTGCCTGGCGGCTGATCCGGCCCCGGGGGCAGCTCGGGAGCCGCGGTCCCGGCAGGAGCGGCAGGAACGGGGCCGCTCCCGCGGGGTGCTGGCTGCGCTGTGCCGCCGCCGCCGCCGGGGGGCGCTGCTGGCCCGCCCGCTGGCCGGAGCGGAGTCCTGCGGGATCGGAGTCCTGCGGGATCGGGAGCGGAGTCTTGCGGGAACGGAGTCTTGCGGGAGCTGCTGCTGGCAGCACCCCCGGGCTGTGCAGCTTGTCCTGCTGCGCTCGCTCCGCAGTGGCCCGGCTACTCCTGGGAACGATCGGACTTCCCTTTCTCTAGAACATCTTGGGGAATGACATGGGAATTCCTCAGGCTGCCCGTCTGTTTTTTGGCAGGTGGTCCCGTTTTAGGAAGTGTGCGTTCCAGAAGATGCAGTCTGTTATACAATCTCCTCTACTTTTGTGCCTTTTCTTCCTGAAAGCACCAGATCAGACAGGAGGTTGTTCATATAACCTACAAGACTCTAGGTAGAGCTGCCCAGAATAACCTGTCTGGCTTAGCACCAGAGTATACAGAATGATTCCCTTTATCCCTGTGGGCAGGAAAGCTTACATGTGTTTCTCTTCCTTGGCTACCTTATTGTGTGAAGTGTTATGGAGATGGAACTGTTCTGAATCCTTTCATTAAGATCATGGCTCTTTGGCTCATGTTTGTGCACAGGGTCAGTTTGCTTCACCTTGCCTGGGTCTTGAAGTAGATTTGAGGTGGTTATGATAGAGCATGTCAAAGCAATAATCCCTTACATTTAATCTGAAGTTGTATGCTACAAAGGTTTCTCATATATGCTGTCTGGGTAGAACATCATCAGATGTCTTATTGCAGTAGAGAGAGACCGTCCTACTTTTGTGGCCATGCAGCAGTGTCTGGCAGTTTCAGATAGTTTGATACCCTGCTAAATTGTGTGGTTGTTAGTACACAGTCTGCTTTCAATCCTTGTCTCCAGCACTTGGTTCTAGGCTCTTTCAATAGCACAGGAGAGTTTATAGAGTTAAGGCAGTCTATGAGTTTAAACATGTAACTTAGAGCAAGGTGCAAAGAGACAACATGGGAAACAAATCATAAAGAGGAGAGGAAAGGATAAAGCAGGAGATTTCATAACTTGTACCTAGTTACCCCTAGATCAGGTAGTTTTAGAGTTTGTGTGGAGGTGGAAATACTTTGAGACACTGAGTGGAAGCACTAGCCTTGGTACCAGTGTATCTGTCTGAAGTAGCATTGATTTCAGTAGCAAAGCCCAAGCACAGCACTTAACTCAGTTATTTCCACCACAGGTGGTTATGTTGGTGTGTTTAGAGCTGTAAGCAGGAGAAGGGTAAATTACAATGTTTAAAAGTGCTGCCTCTGTGGGATGGAAGACGTTTTAGTGATTGTCAAGCTGAATAAGATACCATATTGAAGGCCATATTCTCTCTGGATTGATGCCTAAGTGGTGTATGGAATTGCTGAGTGCAACTTACAGGTCACTAGTGTTATGGAAGGCTCTGGAATCCATCTGCAGAGGTGAATGCTGTTCTGGCTGACCAGTGGTACTCTGATGGGAGGTACAATTCCAGCTTCACTGTGGACTGTGGGAATTTAGTGTCATCCAAATTTCACCCTGAAGATAGTCTGTATTTTTTCTTTTCACAGATGAAGCAGGATAATGGTCATCCTTTGTAAAGTACTTTGAGATCTATGGATTAAGAATGCTATATAAGAGCTCAGTGATGTTTAATATAAGCACTTTATGTAACATCAAGAGCAGATGATAAAACAGGACAGGAAGTAACTGTTGGATTTAGACTTGTCCTGTTGCAGATATGAATTTAGAGCTAAAAAAAGGAAATAAAGTTATTTCAGTCAGTGTGTGCTCTTAATTGCATATATTTAGGTGGGTTACATTCGCAGATAGGAAATGGTTGTAAAGAGGTGATCTTTTAAGCAGCTCAGGTAAAATCAGGAAAGCATGTATAAAATAAGTAAGTTAACATCTTTGCAATTATGTGGTGTTTAAAGGAAAACACTCCTTTCCTAGCTCCTAAAGAAATTAGGCTATGTGAATCAAAATTTCATGCAGACTTCCATCCAAGAGGTGACAAATAAATAATTGCGTAGATTTCGTGCTTTTGAAGGAAGGAAGGGTCAAAAGCTTCAGGCTTCTATTTATCTTACTGTCTGAAATAAGTGAGTAAAATAACATGCTGTAGGCTTCCTATTCTATCCCCAAAATGTAATTGCAGTATTTCCATGCAGTGCTGAAGAACGAGCTAAGGTCATGGCAACCAAAGGATAATTCTTACTGTCAGCTGTCATACGGTTCTTGCTTCCTTTGTTCTGGAGAAGATTTATCACTTTCTTGCAAGCAACTTGATAGCTGGATACTTGAAAAGTTGACTCCACTTTCCAACCAGCCTCTGCTCTGTGTGAACAGAAAAAATCTGTTTGCTTGCCTGAGTTATGTGATGTAACCCCAGACTTGAAAAAACCCCATTAAATAAAGGAGAACTCTGCCTTGACTGATGTGAAGGGAGTCAGGATGCATAAGTTTTGCTCTACAATTTTTTGTGAATACTAATGCTATGTAATGAACATTATCTCCCGTAGCTATAGGGATAACAGTTTTCCATGTGATAGTGCTTTCAGAGACAGATGTGGTAGATTTAGAGATTATTTAAAATGTATCTAGCATTTTGGTACAATCAATTGCTTTGCAAATCTGGATTAAACCATTGCTCTGAAAATATTAAATACTGGATATTTACTAGTGAAGCTAGTGAAGTACATTTGTTTTAAATACTGTCTTTATTTATTTGACTGGTGATAAGGAACTGACATTAGAATGGAAAGAATGGTAGTGTTTTCCTTTCTCATATATATCTATGTGTGTGTGTACATGTGCATATTCATATGCTTAGAAATATATGTATATATATAAAATACATTTCCTAGGTGGATAGAAATGGAGATTCAAAACAGGCCATGTCTTGCTCCGGTAAATATTCTCATTTGAATGCCCTCAGAGTGTGGGAATAACTCAGGGGCAAATATTATTTCAGAGTAACCTAAGTAGAGTTGATCCTGCCATGGAGAAGAGATTAGCTGATCTATGCAAAATTCCCAGATTGTCTAACAGAGTGTGTTCATGGACAGAAACTTTTGCAAACACAAAGAAAGCTTGCCTGTAGGATGGTAGACATACTGACAGTGTTTGAGCTACACAAGTTTCCAGGACACTCTTTGGCTACAACACAGCCAGAAAAAATGTTGCTTCTTAGGAAAAAAAAAGTCTGTCTCTGAATGTTATGTAAGTAGACTGTTGTACACTTCTTGAGTTACCATCCCTGGAGGTATTTAAAAGACATGTAGTCATGGTTCTTAGTTTGAAGGTTTGATGTTGGACTCAGCAGTGTTGGATCAGTGGTTGGACTTGGTTATCCTAAGAGTCTTTTACAAGCTAAACAATTCAATGATTCTAATTAGCACCTTTTGTTGAGATCAGTACTGCAGGACTGCTGTCACCTGTCACTCTTGAAGCGTGCTGTTCAGTGGCACACTGCGTAATGGCAGTGCATACAGGACCTAACGCCAAGTGCTGCCTGTTAACTGGATGAGGTTGGTATCCAAGTACCAAGAACTCCAAAATACCTTCAGAATTTTCCACTCTGGTTTCTCCATATAGAACTTCGGATCTTTTGATTCCATGTCTGGAATCTTCCCAGTACTAGTGGTACCACAAAGTCGCTTGTCATTCCTCCCACAGGCAAAAAGAAGCCTAGTTAAAATAAAAGTGACCTGATTTAGGTGACATTTTTGCTCCAGAGTGCTGTTATACAGAATTTACCTTTCATTTATGGTGATGATGCGAGATAAAAACTTTTGCATTCGAAGTAAATGATTAAAACTGCAACTGTTGAAATGGATATAGAGCTGGAGAGCAGCCTTTGATGATCAATAAGCTTTAGCTGATAGCCAAGCAAGAGCTTTTACTTACATGTGAGAAACCTGCAGTTTTATCATTGGTTTCAAGGCAAGGCATCATCTTCTACTGAAAATAAATGACTGTTGAAATGTTAGTAAAGGAACTTGGGTCAAGGGGTGCCTCTGTGCACATTCAGTTGGGGTTTGTCCTATATAAGGTGCCCAGTAGCACCAGCAGTGGGTAGGTGTCAGTGTGTCTTAGGCTCCACTGGACAGTCAGCTGTTGAAACAAACATGACATATGGTGGGAGCTTTCTGTAATGTAGATCTTAATAAATATTTCATTTCTTCTTGTTTATAGTGTCTTGTTTATAAACTATATAAACAGCAAAATGGGGATGGTTAACAAAGTAACCATGGAAACCTGTTTTATCCTCTTTCTGTCCCTTTCTCTGTTAGAATCATGTTTTGGTGACAGTTACGATTTCTTCTCCTCACTGTGATTTCAACTGGACTAACAAAATAACTTTTAAAAATTGTATTTTAAGTGATTGGTTATCTAGTGACAACCAGTAGGCCAATATTTGTATGATCAGCATAAAGAGGGATTTTGCATTCATTCTCACTGCAGGAATGAGGTATGTGCCTCCAGATAATTGTCTGTAAAACTAGCAGCAAGCCATGGCTGGACAAAACACACTCCTGCATTTCTGAAAAATGTGTCTTCCAATTTGTGGTTTAAACACTTAGTAGTGCTTGAATTGGGAATGAACTGTTTCATACATTTTGGATGATACAGCCTGTTGTCAAAATACAGGCGGCCCTCATGGAACAACCATCTCTGAATCTACAGAACTGACAAAAAAGAACATGAAAGGAAATAGTGTTTTATATTTCGAAATCACTAGGCTTCAACATTAGAAGTGCTTGAAAAAAGACCAGTGTAAGGCTTAACTTAGGTTTCTAATTAATTCCTCCCAAAATAACAATTGCAAATAGAAAATACATATTTTATATAATCTGGGACAATTTTAATGAACATGTAAGTATGATAAAATTTGGTGTTAATGCTTCACATTCATATTCTAATTCCAGACTGTTATTTCAAGATGATTCTTTGTATGTTAGCATTACAGTAATTAAGCTTAAACTCGGCAGGAAGGGTTAGTGCTCTTTAGTTTTTTATTAAATGAATAAACTGTTTCAGTAATTTAAAAGCTAATTACTTTCTTGGATTAACTTTGCTTCAGTGATTAGATACAACACAACATCTATTACCTGAATGCTTTTATTGCCACTTGACTTACTTGGAGTTGGAGAATAACGTCTAGTAGTCCTCCAGTGGTCTATTGTTTATTACAGTACTGTTTGTCCTGGATTCAGTCTGGTTTTAAGAATAGCTGCTGCCAGGTTTTCCATCACTTTATGTCTCTGCTTTTATGGGCAACAGTCCTGGTTCATCAGAGGTGGATACCCACCTCTGGAAGATTTTCCCTGCCTTCTCTTGTTCCAGATTCCAGAGCTGAAGGTTTGTTGATATTTTGAACTGTCTGATTAGAACTTTACGTGACTCAAGAGCAATTGTTATAATGAATAATTTTGCAATTTCTTATTAATGTTTTTGCCTTTTTATTTTGTGGTAGTACAGGGCATTGTCTTATGCAGGTTTTCCGCTGCCTACAGGACTTGTTTAAAAGTTAGTATTTAAGTCCTGACTTCAAGTGAAGACATTTTCTAAAACTATCAGTATTTCACTTCTGTATGAAAGATCAAACTTGATAGGGATGAAGTGTTTTGTACAGCAGGTAAAAATTGCTCCTGCAGACCAATCTTCTGTTATTTGTACTTTCCTGTAGATGTGATATGCAAGCTCTTTGTTTTGGTTTTTGATTCTCAAAAATTAATAGTGACAAGTTAGCACAGCCATAACTAAGTGAAAAGTTGTGATTGAATTGTGTCTGATTGAAGGGTCCTAAACATAAGTTCTGTGAGGAGCAGTTGAGAGTGCAGGGGTTATTAAATCTGGAGAAAAGAAGGCTCAGGAGAGACTTTTTATTGCCTTCCCAAACCAACTGAAAGGAGGTTATGGCAAGGTGAGGGCTGGTCTCTTTCAGGTGTTAAGCGACAGGAGAAGGGAAAATGGCCTCAGGTTGTACTGGGGAGGCTCAAGTTGGATATTAGGATATATGTTCTTCACTGAAAGCATGGTTAAGCATTGGAACAGGCTCCCCAGGGAAATGGTTGATCTAGCATTCCTGAAAGTGTTCATAAAACTAGTGGACATAGCACTTCACAATATGGTTTAGTTGACAAGGCGGTGTTCAGCCAAAAGTTGGACTTGATGATCTTGCCAGTCTTTTTCAACCTAATGATTCTATGATTCTCTGAATTTCTGATCACAGTCTGTGTAGAAGATTTATGGTGTATGCCGACAAAACTGCAGATGTAACACAGTTATACACCAATTGCTCAAAGAAGATGTGACCTTATTTATGTCACCAAGTTAAAATATATTTTGGTGGTAGGAGGGAAGTTACCTGTATTACAGAATATTAACTTTTGTTGCTTTTTGGACAGTGCTTAGAGAAGGGTGTGAAGGTCAGAGGCATAGATTTCAAAAGGGAGTGTCAAAAAGTGTCTAATACCATACATGCCCTTTGTCCCACTCAAAATTATTTTTGTGCCTAACGTTACTGTTTTCAGTGTGGTTTTTTTCCTTCCTTTTGTATTGAAGTGGGAAAAGACAAAAACTTGGTCCACCTCAATAAAGGAGCAGTGACACAAGGTTTTATTAAGTGCTGTCATGTGCATAGAACAAATCAATGGGGAAGGCCTGAAATTGTTCTCAAATTTCTTCCACCTTAACAAAAGGCTCAAAAAGCAGTATTCAGGCACAAGTGTCTCACTTCAGCTGATGGTGTCTCTTAAGAGTTCAGAAGTAAATTACAAAAATAATGACAGCTTTCATTAAGATGTTTCAGCTGTGAAAGTGAATGTGTAGGAGTTAGAGCCTTTTGCTAAAGCTGTAGGAGCACAGATCATTCTGGGGATCAAACTGACAAATTATTTAATCACAGAAAGTTGACGTATCTTTGTACTGGTTATGCTCAGTGTCCTGGATGCAGCTCCATCCTGATGGGGTCATTATCATTTCACTGAAGTAGCAGAGACCTCCCAGAACCTGAGCAGGGCGGTCACAGTATCCTGACTCCTCTCCTGTGTCCTATGGAGACACTTGAGGGCAGAGGAAGAAACACTGTTATGACTGACTTTGTAGTTATTAAATATTTAATCATCAGTTCATGGAATTGATCACTTGACATTTTGAATCCAGTTAATAGTGATAAAATAACTTTTTTTAAAGCATAATAACATGAATAACTGTGCATATATATGAGTAAATTTTAGTTCACTTTCTTATGAATCACAGAATCATTTAGGCAAAGACTGACCCCCTAGATCATTGAGTCCGAGCCTTGACCACTCACCAAATTGCAAACTAGACCACACCACTAAGTGCCATGTTGAGTCATTTCTTAAAGACTTCTAGGCATAGCGACTTCACCACTGCCCTGGGCAGCTCATTCCAATGCTGGACAAACCTTTCTGTGAAGAAATTCTTCATGATTCCCACCTGAACATCCCCTGAAATCACTTTATTGGAGTCAAGTGTTTTTTTGTTTTTTTCTCTCCCCATAACAGTTACTTTCCTCCTAATAACAAAGTTATTAATGCCATAATGTTGGGTCAGCATTTTGTGCTTTATTTTTTTTGTCCTTTTAACATATATATTCAGACCCTGAAATTGAATCTCTTCCAAGATCATGTTCATGTTGAGATCAACAGACTTCTTTCTGTTTGTCTGTGTTATATAGAAATAAAGGCTTTTCTTCTCTATGAAAAACAATGTGATTTCAGCTCCTAATGCTGCCCCCAATAACTGCTGACGCAAAAGCAGGCCGTAGGCCTATTTTTTGTTAGAATGATTATTTAAACATAAATCAGCAATCAAAAAATGCCATTGTTCAGGCTCATAAGTCCTCTGAAGACTAACAATGAAATTAGTACTTGTACCTATTAAGTCTCCTTTTGATGTCTGAGTTCAATAGGAGCTCCTTGCTCTCACATGCTACTTTTGCTTAATTTCTTACTTGTCAGGATGGACCTTTCCTGAGTTTGGAGGAAGTGATCCCTGAATATCAACCAGCTTTCCTGGATCCCTCTTCTCTCCAGGGCTATATCCCATGAGGTTCTTATAAACAGATCTCTGAAAAGGATGATGTCTGCTCTCCTGAAATCCAAGGTTGTGGTTCTGCTTACTGCTTTGGTCCCTCCTCTCGAGATCCTGAAGATCATCATCACATGGCTACTGCAGCCCAGGCTGCCTCTGACTTCCCCATCTCTGACAAGTTTTTTGTTGTTTGTAAGTATGAGGTCTAGCAGAACATCTTTCCTTGTTGGTTCTCCATGTTGGGAAGTTGTCATTAATGCACTCCGATGCTGCATTGCCCGAGTGCCACTGTGGGCTCGGGAGGTCTGTAACAGGAGCACCCATCCCCAGGCACAGCTCCATGAACTCCAGCTGTTCTTTCCCAAGGAACAAGTCCCTGTCCAGGCCTTCCAATGCTGTCCTTCCTGAAGAGCCTTACAGCACTTCAGTCATGTAGCTGCACAGAGACTTCTGGCTCCTCCTGTTTATTCCCCACAGTCTGCATCAGAGCAGAGGTGTTTCAGAGAGTCACTCAAGCATGCTGAGTCCCCAGAGCAGGCTTGAGAGCTTTCACCAAAAGACCTTTCCCCATTTATTGCTGTTTTTGGAACAAAATATACTGTAAATTATACAGAAATGTATGGTAGTAGTCCTGAAACAAATTACAGAAGCATTTTAAGTCCAATATTCTTTGTTGACCATGTCTCTTTTCCTACGTTTTAATTTATGATCAGCATTAAGAGGTAAGGGGTTCCCTTTCTGTGTAATCAATTTAGTACTAACCCTTACAAAATTATGTTTGTAATGCATGCTCCCAAATGACTCTGTTTAGAAGCACCCATTGGATGCTAAACATGGCCTCCTTTCTTTTTCCTTGGTTTAGCTTGGTTGGGATTTTCGGAAATCAGTGAGATGTTTGTGGAAAGATGCTTAATCAATGTTCTTCTAATGCAAAGAATTGAAAGTGATCTCTAAAGAGATGTTTTATTCTTTTATATGTAATAAACTAGTCATTATCTGTCTTATTATTTTTTCTGGGTTTGATATCATTCCATCTGTGCTTTTTTGAGTTCTTGCTACTAAACCAAAAGGTATCAATTAAATATTTATCTGTGAGCACCTGGCAACAAATTGTGCAGTGTACAGTTCTGCTGACTTTGTGAGAAATGTCAGCTCACAAAAGTTGTTAGTGACAGCCTGCAGGAAGGGAAGCACTGACGCAGCAGTGATCTTGCTGACCTGATAGAAAAGGACAATACATGTTGTCAATCACTAGAGCTAGGAACGAAATCAGGGAATATGAAATGGGGGAACAATAAGGCAGAACAAACAGAGGGCAGGAGGGAAATCAAATCTGTTCCTACTATACAAGTTGTCTGAGAAAATTCTTTGTCTCTCTGGTATATGTGCTTCTTCTTCTTCGCTGTCTGTAGGCAAGGTATTAGAAAGGGAAGCTAAGAGCATCAACTAGTCCTGTCTGACTGAAGCCACTTCATTATTTTGTCATACCTGTCCCTTTGTAGATTGGGTGGTAAATGAGACTAGAGGAGCTTTCTTTTCTTCCATTGCCATGGGGTTAGAAGGAGAAAACAGGACTGTGCATTATTTCTGTTGCATACACAAATGACTCAGAAAAAATGATCTAAAAGGATTTGGTGCTTCCTAGAACAATGGGCTTTGATTCCTCTTCACTTTACAGAAGCCATAGTCACAACATGGACAAATAGGCTGAGAATTGCCATGGTTTGCTTATAAAAGCACCTCCTAACTCATGCTGCCAAATGGCAAATCATAACACTGGGCATTGGAGAAGCAATTCCTCTGTATTCAGGGTATGAGTGAAATGATGGGGAGTAGGAAGATGGTGCGTGGATTGAGTTCTGACAGCGTGTCAGGCTGGGCTTCTTGGAGGCATATGGCATTGAAATGTCAGAGCATTAAAATAAGCATGTCAGGAATAGGATTGGGCATGTAAGAAGCAATTATTCCACAGAAAAGTGATATTTCTATGAAACAGATTCTGAGAGGATTCTGAGAGGATGGTTGCTGCTGTAATTAGCTGTGTGAAGCTTATCACCATGTCTTTCAGCCCTGGCAGGAGACTGCCACAACCGCTTTTGTTGATAGACTGAATTATTTAAATAAAGGCAAAAATGAATGGATCTTCCAGGCCTACCTTTATGATCTGGGAAAGGAAAAACTTTGCTTGGAAAAGGTCTTCAGAAAATCTCTTTTGAAGTTATTCAAGAGCTGCTCTGAAATAGGTTCCTGTTGATGATTTAGGTTAGAGTATTTTTGCACCATTTGTTGTTATAGCAGGACCATCTATTATTTTATATCTTTCCTAAACTGATGGCCCTACTCAACATTGCAGTAATAGGTGTCTGTGTGTGAAGTCAAAAGTACTGTTTTGAATAGATGTTACTTTTTTTTTTAATACAACACATTGAAGTCTATGACTTTGCATCTGAACTTAAACCAGGTTTTTGGTGTAAGTTGTCCTCTCAAATAGGTGTAATAGGATAGTTTTGTGTCATGAACACTTAGTTCTGCTGTCCATTTTTCAGTAGTCTGGCTACAAAAAAATACTGTTCATCTAAACTGCTGGGGCTCAATTCGTCCTACATATTATGATGGCTTTTTAGGCCATCTTGTGTGTCTGCTCACTTAATCCTTGTTTTGAAACAGAATTCCTGTATGGTGAGGCCAGTGCACTGGTCTGTGTGACTATCTTTTGGTCAAAGAAAGAGGAATCTCCCTGTCCATGTATCCCAGCTACTGTGGATGCTTCGAAACAATTGTATAGGACTCATAAGTTGATTTTTGATTTTGTCTGTTACTTCATTATTTTCAGTTTGAGGTTCTCAATCCATTACTGTAACATTTATCATTTAAAATCTCCCAATGTATCCTAAAAAAGGAGCTTTTAAGCAATTACTGCATTAGCCTGAGTTGGTTTGACTCAGTGTTCATACCCATTGCTTTTACTATGGACTCTATACATAACTGAGGTTGAAACTTGTGTAGTCTTTCAGTTCCTTTACAGCTCTTTGCGTCAAACTGCCTGGGAAGTCCTCCAGTAATCCTTTTGTACCTTTTGTGCTATGATACCAAACTTTTCAAATGTGATTTGCAGTGTACGTCTAATGAATAGAATTGTAAAAAAATAAATGTAGTAAGTTTTGATTGTGGGGGAAAAAAATACATTGTATCATGATTCTCTATTATGTAATAGACAATT